>NC_084805.1:23596959-25017848 GCF_963583255.1 Pyrus communis
TTTGGCTGATTTTTCTGATGGGGACAAGTTAAGGGTGCTGCCCAAGTGCAACCATCGGTTTCACGTTGCCTGCATTGACAAGTGGTTGCTCTGCCACTCTTCTTGTCCGACTTGCCGGCATCGGCTCACGTCCAGTGACTGCATGCCCTCTCTTTCTGAGATTGTCACAGCCTAAGGGACTCCTTCAGAGAAGTACGCCATCGGCTTAGTTGAGTTGCGGATGGGATATGACACTGCAGAAACTCATGAATTTGTATTAGGGTTTCATATTAGTATCTAGTTATACTAGTTTCTCTTCCTATAATATCCTATTAGGGTTCATATCATATGGAGTTATGAATGGAGGAGTTTTGAAGCATGCAAACTATATTATTATAAATGTTCTAGTTTTGGTGTCGCCATATTTCATTTTCATGTGTGTGTGTAAAACAATAACTTATTTATTGACTTTATATGACAAAAACTATGGGATCGAGCTCTCTTTTTAGGGTGAGTGCGGACAATAATGTGAAGGCATAAAAATTAAAATTACAACTCACACTTAACAAAGCTACTTTTGGGACCTTTTAATCTTTATCTAGACTCTAGCAAATAATTTTTAGAGTTTAGCAAATTTTATTTACATATTTAGTCTTATTAGCATTATTTTTTTTAGAAATGCTAAGGAAACTTTCTCAGAAGTGAGACTTTCCATAGATTCTCTGCTACCTAAAGTTTTTAATACAATATTTTATAACATTAGCACGGGAATAACATTAAAGTGTGAGATAGGAGAGAGTTTATAAAGAGTTCCACTTTAAGAGAGTCTTCTTAACATTTCTCTATATTTTTTTCCTGTTGTGGAAAATGTTACTCGATTAGATCAATGCTAATTGCCTTATGTTTTGTACAAGTGAGAGTGAGGATAAAGAAGTTTAAATCAGTACCTCACGTGAAGTGGTTATATGAAATACTTTAAAGCAATTGAGCCACAATTTTTTGTAAAACATAAACTACGTTTGAAATACGTTGCTTGGTCTTCTAACACTCTCCACCTTATTAAAAGAGATCATAAATTCGAGCATGAGTCGACAAAAGTTGATAAATAAAAAAACAATTGTTTTTAATATGATTTTATTAGTGCTGCTGAAGCCACCAGCACTAGAATTTCCTCAGTTCTCAAGGACAAGCCGCTGTTCTTTACTCCCCACGTGATAGACTCAAAGAGGTGAAGGGATCACATTACGCCACAAATGATGAAAGAAGAAAAGAACACGACATGTCCCAGTTTCGTTCTGTTAAATTTACAAGGAAATCTATCCAGCATTTGTGTGAAATCCTGTTCCCGGATTTCATTGTTATAATCTACGCATTGTTATTATTGAAATTTTATGTTATTTTCGGGAATTTATATTAATTTATTTGAATTTAGATTTTAATTAAACCAGTTGAGAAATTTGAAGTTTGGAAATTAATTATTTAAAATCCGAAGATCTTTTGAGGTCACAATTTATATTTCTGAATAAAGCTCGATCCCACGAACGCATAGGCGAAAGCCGTTTGTGAGTCCGGATTCTAACGGTATAATTACAGATGTTTGAAGTTATGATACTATAGATTTTAGGAATTAATTATCTCCTGCTTTGTGAGTAAGAGGCCCAAATCGACATGGGGTTAAGGGGACCATCAAAATTGAAAAAGAGGAAAAAAAAAAAAAAAAAAAAAGGAGAGAAAAGGGGAGGTGCAGGGAGAGAAAGGAGGGAAGAGAGGGACGAACCAGAAGGGGGAAGAGGAAAGGAAGTGCCCAATTAGAAATGGAGAAAGAAGGGAAAGGAGGGAAGGTGAGAAGGAGGGGGGGAAATGGGTCTCCTCCTTGACCCGCACGACCCAACCCGTTTCTCCATATTTTCCTATAGTTTTCCATCAAATTGGACCGATTTAACATGCCCAAGTACCATCTCGCCACTCCCTCTTCCATTTTCACCCAAAGTTCGAAGGAATTTGGGGGTAATTTCGTGAAGAACCGACGGTGGGTGTTCGGAAGCCACTGCGGCGATCCGCCCATTTCTGAAGGAATTTCCGTCATCCATCACCACCGTCAGGTGTCTTTGGAGTCCAGGAACAAAGCCCAATCAACATTGGAGGCAGCGGAGTTAAGCTTGACGTTGAATTGAACCGCACCCAATTTCTAGGGTTCCAGCGGATCGAGGGGTTTTCAGGCCACTTCCCGGCCGAATTAGACTTCGGCCCAAGTATGGAAATTTCTCCCCTCACTGAGAACCACTTGATTGTAAAATTTGTTAATTTTTTGAAATAGTTTGATTTTTCCGGCGAGTCGGGGTGGCCGACAGCCACCCACGACGGTGCGTGGCCAAGGGGCCGTCGATGTCACTCTTAGGCTAAATTAGATGCCTTGAGCTTAGTTTTGATAATTGTGTGACATAGGTTAATGGTTGGAATCTAAATTCTCTACGATACGTTAATTGGTAAAAGTGTGAATCGACGATCCGACCGTTGGATCGTCATCAAATTTTAACATATGTGATATGGTTATTACCTTGATTTCTTATATTGGTATCATCAGTGAATATGACTTGTTTTATAATGTGATTTCTATTGAAATGTGATTATATATATATTTAGCCATAGACCTATGTTGTTAAACATGATTTGGCTTGTGTACTGATGATGATCGTGATATGTGATTTGACGTGTATATTCGAAAGGTGGTTGATTTGCATAAATGATATGATATGATGAAATGTGAGTGACTTTAATATATGTGAATATGAAATGGTTTTATAATTATGTTTCCTATAAATTGTTAATTTTTATATTTAGCCATCGATGTAGTTATATGAAGTGGGATTTGACGTGCATATTGGAAATATGGTTTGTTTTGTATGATTGGCTTGATTTGATGAAAGGTGAGGGCTAGTGGTGGACCGTTAAACCATTGTCATGGGGTTTGTTGCTTCGAAACATGTGTCAACACTCGTTTCATTATTTCACTTATTTGGTTGAGCCTTTATAACTTGAGTAACATGATTCATGTGTTGTTTCATTGATTGGTTGTTATGCTCTGTGCTCCACGATTCCGTTGAGTGATGGTCCGGAATCCTTCCAACTCCACTCCGTGATTCCCTTGAGTGATGGTCCGAAATCGTATTCTGGTTTGGATTTCGTTGAGTGATGGTCCGGAATCCCTCTTACTCCGCGATTCCATTAAGTGATGATCCGAGATCGCATCCCCTTGGGTTTCATTCAGTTTGGATTGAGATAGCTTCAAAGATGTAAACTTCAGCCAAACTGTGTCGCTCTAACCCTACTTTTCATTATGTGTATGAGAATATGGTTGTGAGATGTTGTGATTGTTTCAGACGAGCCGTTGGATGTTTGGGTGACTCCCTTGGAGTTTTCAAAAGTTTGGTATTGATTTCTTATGAATGATTTATATTCAAGGTTTATAAATTGTGATTGATGGCTGGTTTTATTATTGTATCACATGCTTAGATTATTGCCACTCACCCAAGTCTCGCAGCGTATCTGAGTGCCTGAATTGCTAGTGCACCAATCCCATAATGTAGGCATTGACTTTACATATGACAGGTCTGGGTAGATTACGGTAAAACCGCTTGATATTTTGGTTCCGTTGAGTGGTCCGGAACCCGATGTTGTTAGATTTCGTAGAGTGATCTGGAATCCTTGCTCTTGTTCATTTCCTTAAGGTGATCTTAGAATCCTAAATTCAAGTGGATGGGAATTACCCACAATAGATATTAAGGTGATCTTAGAATCCTAAGATTGTGCGTCTTGATTCACGAATTGATTAATTGACGGGATTGTGGAATGACGTTGGATATGAGTGTTGTTATTATGATTATTTTAGTTGATTAATATTTCTAGAGAATAATATTGTGCTTTGTTAATTCTTTAATATGTTACACGCTAAGAATTGTGATTTTATGTGGGAACGTGATGATTTATGTGATGGATGAAGTGGAAATGTTATTCGTCTTGTGAGATTATTATGTTGGATATCTGTAGATATCGAAATTTCGGTGAAATGAATGTTAACCAATAATTAAAATTTCAACGATCACGTGTCACATAAATTTTACATGTAGCGTGTGACTCAACGAAAAATCGAAATAAATTGGAAAGGTCATCAAATAGGACACGTGTCAATATCTAGCAGAAATGATTTATTTCATCTGATTATTTAAATCCAAAAATCAAGTTTTGGAATTCTATAAATAGGAGGCCAAGGCATTCATTTCGGGGGAGAAAGGAAGGAAGAAAAGAAAGAAAAGGAGAAAAGAAGGGAGGAAGGAAAGGAAGAAAAAGAAAGGAAGAAAGAAAGGAAGGAAGGAAGAAAAAAAGAAAGGAAGAAGCCTTGAAACTCTAAAGCTCTCAAGCAAATCCCGAAGGATCAAGAAAGCTCTCTTCGTTCTTCGTCAAATCCTCCTTCAAGATCAAGCCCCAACGGCCCTTGAAGAACTTCCACCAACTCAAGATCAAGCCCCGACGGCCCTTGAGGAAAGTGTTCATCGTTCATCATACATTCATCCTAAGATCAAGCCCCAACGGCCCTTTGGATCAACAACCTCAACAAATCCACATATCCAATCAGTCTTCAAGATTAGGTCCAAAAGCCCTTGAAGATCCGCTCATCCATCAACCTTCAAGATCAAGCCCAAAAGCCCTTGAAGATCCGTTCATCAACTGTTCATCCCTAGATCAAGCCCCGACGGCCCTTTGGATCAACAGCTCATCCACAAACCTACACCCTACGAAGATAGAATCAGAGGATCAAATTACAAAGAGATTGTAACCCCAAAATCAATACAAACAAAAAATATATTTTGTACACGGTATTCTTGTCTCTTGTTTTCAGGAATTTTTCGTGTTCACAAATTTGGCACGCCCAGTGGGACTATCTCTACCTCTCATCTCTGTCTCCGTTCAAGATATTCAAGCACAGTCCATGGCTTCAAACAAAGAACAAGTCATGACTATCGGCACTACCTCCATTGAAAAACAGCTGGTTCAGATGAAGGAAACAATTGCAAGGCTGATAAAGATTGCAGAGGAGAAAAACTTGCAAACCGCCGGACTCATCAACCGTCTGGAGGCGCAACATGGTGTCATGGTGAAACCAAGCTCTCTTCCAACTAAGAGGACCGAAGAAGGCTTCAACCCAAATGCCTACGAACTCATGTCAAAGGCTAGGCATGACTTTGCTTCCTCTTCAAATCTTGGAAAGAAGGTTTCAAACACCGTCAACGACAAAGATCGCGACCTCACCAAAACTCAAAAGAAGTTGAAGGAGCATGGTTACGGAGTTGACAACAACCAAAGCACACCTCCAAAATCAATGGCATCAAGCAAGGGACAAGCTGTTCTTGCAACCACCAAGGGAAGAAGCATAAGCACTTCCGCCACGAATGGAGCATCCATTGGCACCACAACCACTCATCAACATGCCGCTTCAAAATTGGTACCGCTAAGCGAGCAAAGGGAACATCAAAGGCGCGAGTCTATCATCAACCTAACCTTGCTGGGGGCACCAAAGCATGCTGCTAAGGCGCGTAAGATGACATCCCAAAATGGCCAATGGGTTTCTTCATCAGCACCCTGGATGTCTGAAGGAAAGTCATGCCTATTGGTTGCACAAGTCATGACCATCGGCGTCACCTCTGTTGAAGAACAGCTAGCTCAGATGAATGAAGCAATCGCAAAGCTCACACAGACTGTGGAAGAGAAAGACTTGCAGATTGCCGCACTTTTCAACCAACTAGATGCGCTGCCCGACGTAAAAGTCGACCCAAATATTGGCCTATTAAAGAAAGAAGGTGACGAAGAAGAGGAGCCACCAGTGGAGAAAGCTGAAGAGAAGCCGAAGCCAGACCAAGCAATGACATCCATGGGATCTCTCTCTATCCAGCAGCTACAGGAGATGATTGCAAGCACTATCAAGACACAGTACGAAGGAAGCTCGCACGACTCCGTACTGTACTCAAAGCCTTACTCCAAGAGGATTGATGCTTTGAAGATGCCAAAGGGTTATCAACCCCCAAAATTCATGCAGTTCGATGGAAAAGGCAACCCGAAACAACATGTCGCCCATTTCGTTGAAACTTGCAACAATGCTGGGACAGAGGGAGACTACCTCGTCAAACAGTTCGTGCGTTCGCTGAAAAGTAATGCTTTTGACTGGTACACTGACCTCGAACCTGAGTCTATCAACAGTTGGGACCAGCTAGAAAGGGAATTCCTCAACCGTTTCTACAGCACTCGTCGTACTGTAAGCATGCTAGAGCTGACCAGTACGAAACAGTGGAGAGATGAACCTGTCATCGACTACATAAATAGATGGCGTTCATTAAGCCTGGATTGCAAAGATCGGCTTTCTGAAACCTCCGCCATCGAGATGTGCGTTCAAGGCATGCAGTGGGGACTACACTACATCCTTCAAGGCATCAAACCACGAACATTTGAGGAGTTAGCCACCCGCGCCCATGATATGGAGTTAAGCATCACCCGTCATGGGAAGAAAGAACAGATCGCCGACTACAAGAATGACAAAGTTTTGGGGCCCAAGGTGGATAAGGCTGCGTGGAAACCCACCAAGGAAGCAATGACGGTCAACACAACTCCAGTCAAAACCCATACACGAGGCAAGGCGATTCAAACCGAAGCTTTTCGTGATCAAGAGATACGTAGACGCACTTTGAAGGAGCTTGAGGAGAAGACTTATCCATTCCCCGACTCTGACGTGGTTGCCATGTTAGATGACTTGCTGAAAAAAAAGGTGATCAACCTACCTGAGTGTAAACGGCCGGAAGAGATGAACCGTACTGACAGTCCAAGGTACTGTAAATTCCACCGCTTCATTGGTCATCCGACGGAAAAGTGCTTTGTGCTAAAAGATCTCATCATGAAGTTGGCTCAGAAAGGGATCATCGAGCTAGATCTTAATGATGTGGTGAAATCAAACTATACCTCCGTCACTTCTGGCTCTTTGAACTCAAAATCTTCACCTCAACCGCTGGGGGCATGCTCCAAAACCATGTCAGTCAAGTCAAGTGAAGTTGAAGGATGGACTTATGTCACTCCAAAGAAAATGCACAAGAAACATAGGTCTCCTCCACAAGTTCACCAATCGGAAAGGGGGCAAAGCAGCTACCGTCAACCTTCAATATTACATGAAAATGTTGAGGATGATGAAATTATGACACAAAGATCGCCCGTTGCCATCACAATGCGCGATTTCTTCCCCGAAGACTTCTTCAATCACTCAGTCAAGACTCCTTGCTATGAAGATTGCAAGGAATGCCTCTACCAGATCGTTTGACAGCACCATGCGCAAAAAAAAAAAAAAAAAAAAAAAAAAAAAAAAATATATATATATATATATAATGAAAACAATGATGGTGCTTCTGGAACCATGTGCAAAAAGAAAAAATATATATATAATAAAGAAAAAAAAACAATGATGGTGCTTCTGGCACCATCTGAAATAAATATATATATAAATGAATGGTGGATCAGTGCCACCGAAAGCAAAGAAAAGTAAAAAATAAAAATAAAAAAATAATAATAATAAAATAAAATAAAAAGGAATGATGATGGACGGTGATGTATATGTTTTATCTGTATTTAGCACAATACACTGAATAAAATAAAGCATGTCCATTGATCTCCGAGAAATTACAAGTGCGTACAAAAAAAAAAAAAAAAAAAAAAGATGGAGCTTTCACAAAGGTTGTTCACGTGAAGCCCCACTACGTGGCAAAACTCCAGGAGCGGGAGGCATCGAAGATAGAGCATTCGAGGCCTCAATACTTGGCCAAACGCTGGAAGACCCAGGAAAAATGTGCCTCTGGAGGAAAGACGAAAACCTTTGACGGTCACTTTGAATACGACCTTCAGACTCTTGCAGCTCATCAAGCTTCCTCTTCATGCCCGTCGAATAGTTGTTTGCAAGCACGTGCAAACTTCTATTCTCATACTTCAGCTGCTTAATCTCTTGCTTGAGACTTTCCACCTCTGCCATCAACGATTCAACCTGACGGGAGCGAGCAAGTAGGCGTTGGCCCATGTTGGACACAGAGCCTGCACACTGAACGCTGAAAGCGAGGGACTCTTGAACGGCCAACTCATCGGACCGTCCTGAAAGCAGCCTACTATCCTTAGAAGTGAAGAGGTTTCTAGCTACTATCGTAGCTGTTGTTGCATCCGTCATCATGGAGTCTTCACCTGAAAGAGGACCGTTAGAAGATAAAAAAGAAGGGCGCCATACATTACCTTGAAGGGGTGCAATTGGATCGCTGCTGAGACTCAAATCTAAGCAAAGGTTTGATGAGTTAGTCATTTTTCAAAGGTGTTCAGAGAGAAGGGGTGGATGGAGCTAATTCTCAAAAGGCCGGAGACGATTTTCAAGAATGGGCAATTTTCAGAGTGTGTATGTTGGAGTGATCGATACCTCTGTAAAAAGCCAAGCGACACGACCACCGATTCAAAAATCCGGATTTTCCTGCGTGAAGTTCGGCGACGCGTTCGCGGCTTTTCAGAAAACGCGTTCAACTTTGTCAAAAGATATCTGACAAAGTCGAGAACACGTGGAGGCCATCATGGCAACTACACGTCTTTAGCCGACAAGCGTAAAGTGCGGCGACGCTTTCTCTGCTTTTCAGAAAACGCGTGCAACTTTGTCAAAAGTGGCGCTCGTTCAGAAATCGAAGAGGCGTCGTTCAGAAATGAAGAGGCGTTGTTCAGAAATCGAAAAGGCGTCGTTCAGATATCGAAGAGACGTTTGTCGACAAGGGTAAAAGAACAAGACCAACACTTGCTATTAAGAAATCCCTACATACGTCGACCTTCATCTTTTATGGCAAGGCAGACCTGAAGAAAATGCCTAACTCTTCCTCACCTCTGAGGGCGCACTCCCAGCAAAGCCTCTCGAAACACTCAATTTTTCTTCTTCCTTTGAGAAAACCTATTCAACCTTTGAAGATACCAGATGCCTGGAGTACAGATGACCCAGGAAGAAACGATAGATTGAAGCATGTGCTGATTCATTCACCGCTTCTTCAAAAGCAAAGGTATCTCATATCATCAAGGGCGAAAGCAAAGGTATCTCATATCATGCTTTTTCCCTATCTTTTCCTTTGCCCTTGTTCTCACCTGCCAAGACAAGGACAGAGAAAGCAATATGTCGGAACCTCCACTCAAACCAGTTGACACCAAGAAGTGAAGCACCATTTAAATGCAAAGGTTGCATTCAACTCCTGCATCGGAGGACAAATACTACAAGAGAAGATGCTAAACCTGCATAAGGAAATACCACTTCTGCAAAGGGGAGCAAGTAAGGCAAGTGAAAATGATACATCAAAGCATGTGGAGACAAGCACAACAAATATATGTGCTGATTCATTCGCTGCTTCTTCGAAAGCAAAGGTATCTCATATCATGCTTTTTTCCCTGTCTTTTCCTTTGTCTTTGTTATTACTCGCATGGCAAAGTGAAAGAGAGCAGTCAGCGGCACTTGGAGTCAGTCTTCCGATCTGGAACCGACTACCTGGAATCTATTCCTGATTGCTTACCTAGTATTGCTCTCGAGTAGTCATCTTCAACGGTTGATACACTGCCAGAGAAGGGACAAGGAAACTTCAATCTTTCCAATTCGTATTCAATACGAATTGGAAAGATTGAACAAAGAAACAGGTCAGCACCTCCACCTCGTACTTGCCTGCCATATCCTGAAACCGCTCGTAGACCTTCGGGGGGAGACCAAAAGAATCCTGCTGCCCAGTTCAAGAGTAGCACAAAGGAAAATCAACGAGCAGATGAGACCAGAAGAATCCTCTAGCCCAGTTCAAGATCAAGCCTCAATGGCCCTTGAAGAAATCACAAGTCCGATTCAAAATCAAGTGTTCACCACCCTTGAATCAAATTCAACTCCAGATAAAAGGAGTAAGTTCAGACCTTCGGAGGAGACCAAAAGAATCTTCCAGCCCAGTTCAAGATTAAGCTTGTGGAAAATCAACGATTGGAGGAAACCAGAAAATCTTCCAGTCGAACTCAAGATCAAGCCTCGATGGCCCTTGAAGAAATTTCCAGCTCAATTCAAGATCAAGCCTCGACGGCCCTTGGGTTGACATCTACATTAAAGGACTTCAAAACGCATCTTCTAAACGTGACAAGCACATGTCAACGACGCGCCTTGAAGTGGGGGCATTTGTAGATATCGAAATTTCGGTGAAATGAATGTTAACCAATAATTAAAATTTCAACGATCACGTGTCACATAAATTTTACATGTAGCGTGTGACTCAACGAAAAATCGAAATAAATTGGAAAGGTCATCAAATAGGACACGTGTCAATATCTAGCAGAAATGATTTATTTCATCTGATTATTTAAATCCAAAAATCAAGTTTTGGAATTCTATAAATAGGAGGCCAAGGCATTCATTTCGGGGGAGAAAGGAAGGAAGAAAAGAAAGAAAAGGAGAAAAGAAGGGAGGAAGGAAAGGAAGAAAAAGAAAGGAAGAAAGAAAGGAAGGAAGGAAGAAAAAAAGAAAGGAAGAAGCCTTGAAACTCTAAAGCTCTCAAGCAAATCCCGAAGGATCAAGAAAGCTCTCTTCGTTCTTCGTCAAATCCTCCTTCAAGATCAAGCCCCAACGGCCCTTGAAGAACTTCCACCAACTCAAGATCAAGCCCCGACGGCCCTTGAGGAAAGTGTTCATCGTTCATCATACATTCATCCTAAGATCAAGCCCCAACGGCCCTTTGGATCAACAACCTCAACAAATCCACATATCCAATCAGTCTTCAAGATTAGGTCCAAAAGCCCTTGAAGATCCGCTCATCCATCAACCTTCAAGATCAAGCCCAAAAGCCCTTGAAGATCCGTTCATCAACTGTTCATCCCTAGATCAAGCCCCGACGGCCCTTTGGATCAACAGCTCATCCACAAACCTACACCCTACGAAGATAGAATCAGAGGATCAAATTACAAAGAGATTGTAACCCCAAAATCAATACAAACAAAAAATATATTTTGTACACGGTATTCTTGTCTCTTGTTTTCAGGAATTTTTCGTGTTCACAATATCATTGTTATTGTTATGACTAGACTTGTTGCTAAATATAGCGAGAGAATATGATTGTGCTTCGTCGTTTGTTCTTTGAAGGATTGCATGATATACATTGTGATATTTTGTTGGGACATAACGACTTATGTGATGAATATTCAAGTATAGTGAATTGGTGAACTACGAAGGGCTTGATCTTTGTTGAGGGTACGTAGGCAGTCTAATGAGGAGGTTAGATGCAACCATAAAATATTTGGAAATTACTATGCAATTTGGGCCTTGAGTGGTGATTTATTCATATCCTGAAGGCGGGGTATGTTAGATATACGAGTATTTGATGACGTCATGTGTTGATCATGGACGTATGTCGGGATCGAAGCGTGACAATTTGGTTTTTGCTAGATGGATATTGTAAAAATCCTCCAATATGTACTGATTGGTGGGATCACCCTCATCTGATGTGCGAGATTCCGAAACACGAAACCGACAAGGAAAAAGCCATTCATTCGTGGAAACTCGAACGATTTTGCACAAATTTGTGATCTTCATAAAGATTTTGTGTCAACTACACCAAACAAGCAACTATCGAAACGAAATGACAGACCACTAACAATAATACAACGGATAAGTATTCCAGCTCCTAAGCAATTGACAGCAACAGAAGCAAATTCAGTTCTCATCTTCATCATCGTTTTCTTCTTCAGAGTCATCATAGAATTCATCATCTTCTTCATATAAAAGCCCTCTGAACTGCTGTGTCCTTATTCGCTTTTGAATTCGGTCCCTTATGGCTGTTCCCTGATACAGGACCATGACAAGTTCAGGTCAAAAAAATGAAATAAAAATCTTCCCTGATTATATTCAAATCAGCTGTCATGCATGCAAACGCAAGTGGTATAACAAAACTGAGAGCGAAGGAGAGGGAGAGAGAGAGAGCCCACCATTTTATGGAAACCTTCTTCAAACCTCTCCAGAAATCCAGCAACCAGCCGGTCAGCGTTCTCCACCCATTCATTACGACGCATGGTGGCAGTCTGTGTTACTATTTGTATCTGCGCATTCACAAGAGGGTAAAATACAATCAACTTATGACCAGACATCTCTAAGCAAAAACACACTTACTGGTGCTCTTACTAGTGCATGGAAATAAGGGGCCCAGCAAAACCAACAAGATTGTCAATATTATCCAGGAACTAAAGTCCGCAACAAAATTTGTGAGTCTCATTGGTTTTTCTAAGCCTAAACGTTTTCAAAAATACAAGGTACGCTCTTGCTGAGTGCAAAACATGACCTTATTCTCAAGGAATCCATAAGATGTGAGAACTATTTTGCATCGACACTCAAAATTAAGGAATTAGTCAACAAATTTGCAAAAAAAAAAAAAATGATGCCAGAAGAAAATAAAAGATTAGAGATGTCAAGGTCCAATTGTCCATTAAAAAAATAAACATATGCTCCAATTGCAAAAATATGCAGCAAAATTGCAAACACAGTTAGACCGTGGAAGAAGTAAAAGTACAGGAAGGGTACCCTTGGAGAGGGTAGACCGAAAAGGCAATACACATCCGATTCTTTTTGGACTATCATCAGTCTAACAAATGGTTGATCTCATGCATTGTTTTCCAATATGCAACCAAATCTATTTAGTATTTTATGCATAGCTCCACTGGGAAGTATATAAATCAATGATTCAGTTATGAAAGGAAATTCCAAACTGACAGCGATGCAATAGTATAGGCGTTTGAAGCATGCTGTTACATATATGGTATTGGAGCCTACTGGATTAAAATCTCAGATACTCCTAGTCAGTGATGCGTATAAAAAGGAACCAAACATTATTAAGCATCATGGTATCATACCTTCTCTCCTACTTTTTCTTGGTGCACCTTCACCCTCTCACGCAATCTTTTCAGTCCCATGTTCACTCTCAGTCGCTTTTCCTAACAGTAAGAAATGAGGATGACGAAGATCACTTTTCGCGCTAGAACAAAAGAAAGTGATCACTTGAACATGACACATTCATATAAACAAGAACTAACCCTCACATAGCTGACACCTAGATCTTTTCTTGAGTACCCACGGTCCAAATTACGCATCACATACTGGTTGTAATCTTTAACTATCCTCATTATGAGATCCGATGTAGAGATCCCATCAGTTCGCTTTGTTTCTTTAAACTTCCCAACAGACTTAACCTGTGAGGCGGTTTACGTAAACATATAAAAATGATAGTCAAGAGTGATGGAGAAATGTATCTACAGAGTAAAACTGCTAAAATAAAGTTAATACACTGTAAGCATTCACACTAGTGAATGACTGATAAACAATTAGCTGAAACACGGCAAGATGAAAGCAAACATGGCATATAAGACGGGAAGAATTCATTCCTATTGCCACCCAGAATTAGTCTACTAGACAATAACCGGTTATGGGACGACCGTCTGCAAAGAACAAAAAGCTCTTGACAGATACAAAAATGGAAAAAGAGAAGGCCTAACAATGTTCTTAATAGGAAATAAACATATAGGTTTAGTTATCAATAGAACTTACAAATTCATAGACATCCTTTCCAGAGCCACTTGCATCAGCATAGCTACAATTACAAATTTAGGAAAAAGAAGAAGCATCAGATTGATGATGCAGAAATTTGCAAATCGTAATTAATTAGGGGTTGGTTAACTTTACGGAAGAGAGTCATGTGCCACAAAGTCAATCTTATGCTTGTCGAGAAACTCTTGCGAGAGCACCCATGGTGCATCAGGGATAACTTCGTCCACCCATCTGTAGCAAATATATTACAACACAATGCTTTAGGAACAACAATTCAGTAATATCAGGTAGCTAACTGAGAGTGACGATGCAAAAATATGGTGTTCAACAATTTGGCTATCCCGTGGACCCCCTCCCTAAAAAGGGAAAGCTAGGTTCTACCAAAATTAACATTTTTCGTTAGATAAAAGCAATCTTTTGACTAATAAAACAAGGTTAATAGCAATAAGCATAAGATTAACAAATACTTTCATCCGACTCCTTGCTACGATAAGTTGTAACCTAACATAGATTAGGAAAATCACAAGAACACTTAAGGCAAATGAATAAGCCAACCTGCAATGGCGGAGTGATTCATAGCGCTCCTTCTCAGTCATAACAGTTTTTCCCTTATAGTTGTGCGTAATTTCATCACCACAGCAGCCAACAAGCAGATACGTATTGGGGAACCTAGAGTTTAGACATAAATGAAACAATCCAAAACCAAATCAAACTCATTCAACTTATCAAATTTAGAAATTTACTAGTAAAATCAGTAACAAAGAACATAGAGAGAAACTTTTTGGCATCGAATTCGAATTCAGAGGCAGAAAGAAGCAAAGAGAGAACTAATTCAAAAATGTTACTTGACCAATCTTCAAGAAAGTAAGCATCCAATTAAACCCAGAAACAATTTCAAGTCTTGACAGGGAAATTACTTGATATTCAAGAAAAAGCATGTAATTTGACTGAAGCAATAAAAACCCACTTCAATTCTAGAGGGAAAGAGAGAGAGAGAGAGTTACAGCTTCTTGGCTTGCTCGAGAGAACGGGCATGGCCGTAGTGAAAGAGATCATAAATACCGTCTGCATATACTCTCACTGGACGCTCCTCCTCCTCCTCCTTAATACTCTGCCGCTTCTCTTCCTCCATCTCTGCCTCTCTCAGTCTCTCTCTCTCAACTGCAAATTCTTTGGGTTTTTGCTGAATTGGTTCTCACACAGAAAGCAGGGAGCTTCACAGCCCCTCTCTCTCCCTCTCTCTCTCAAGGACCACAGCAGTTGGAGTCCTGTACGTTAACGTACAAATACTCTTCTACGCAGGTTTCTCTTCAAGAACTCGGGTGTGACGAGGATAATTGATTATTTGTATCCGCCCCCTAACGTTGTTTTGACGGTTATCCGACATCCAAAAATCAGTTATTTTTTAGAGGGGTGTTATTGGGATTTTAAAATTTCCATTCTACATTTTTTACAAGTGTATTTTTTATTTCTAAATATAGAAAGTATGGAGTATAGGATAAGAATTTTAGAGTACCAATAATAATTCTCATTTTTTATTGTTCTTTATTTTTTAATACAAACGGTAGTACGATATGAATGCGTCACAACTTCATATTTCATTAACAAATATATTATTTTTAATTAGATATATATTAGAATTACATGTATGTGAGGCTTTGAAGTAAAATTTGGTTGTGTGAAATTACATTTCTGCCCCATATTTCTTATTCATGTTCTGTTTTAATTAGAAGGTTAAACTGGTGATTTCATAAGCTTTTGGTTGACAATAAGTGTTTTATTAATTAGTAGAGATAAATATAGAAAGTTTGGAGTGTAAGATGAGAATTTTGGAGCCAATAATAATTCCCATTTTTTATTGTTCTTTATTTTTTAATACAAATGGTTGTACGATACGAATGCGTCACAACTTCATATTTCATTAACAAATATATATAGGAGATGGATATGTGGTATTATTATCTTTTATATAGTTTTTGACAAACGTTTTATGGGATCTTCTTAATATATTTTAACGATCTGACCATTGAATTACGAGTTTAAGGTTGTTTTGTAAAACCGTATTCGTATGTTCTTTTTCACTATAAATGAATGTCTTAATAGTTTTGAATTTATCTGATATTTTATATAGATAATATATAAATTGTGTTCTAAAAGATAGACGGAATAGACCCCACAAAAAAAATGTGTCAAGTTGGATAAAAAAAATAGTGCCACAAATCCATCCATATATATGATAAGTTGTTAGTCAAACTTAAACCTCATCCACTTAAGTGAGATCACGTGTTGCTAAACCAGTTGATTTTGCACATTTCTTTTGATATTATACCATTTAAATACTTTTTCTTTTCAATTGTGTGTTTGATACGAGTTGACTTGAACGCTTACAGACAAAAATGCAGAGAAAGAATGGTGTCTGTCCTGCTAGGCTGCTACCTTATTAAGAAAATGTTTATGACAAACAGACCAAAAGTTGAATATTATTTGGGTTGGTCACTGAATTAAATATTCATGTTCAAACTGGCTAAATTTGACTGGAAATCCAACCGGAAGAAAAATCAAATTTCTTCTCCGTCCCAATGGAATACGTTTAGATCACACGAGCATTTTCTTGAGTTAGAAGTTGTGTTAGAGTTATGTAAACCGCAACCAGCTTACAGGAAATGCTAACATCAATCATTTACAACAGCGTGTTTGTGAGTCTGTGACAAACAAAGGTCAATTGGGTTTGGATCCTACGACGGACTTAATACAGACCATGACCAGGGCATCAATGAGACATTCAACAAACGGTGCTCAATCCCAATCTGTGTAGCATGAGAAGTTATTGAAATAAGATTCATTACAAACTGTATCGTAATGGTACAGTATGTCATTTGTATCGTAACGACATCCTAGACTTTCCAATTACAATGCTCTAACCATACACCACTTATACATACACAGTGATGAACACTCGGCCGCGCTGCTAATAGTTGCAGGGGTGAAATGCACCTCTGCATCCGGTATTTCCATTCTAGCTAGCGTACTTACAGTGCTGTTTTCTATCAGTACCAGCAGTCCGAAACTTCCTCTTGCTGTGGCAAATTCTGCTTCTTTGGGGGACCAGAGGTTCTTGGGTATTCTCCATAAGCGTCTTTCCCGGGTCTAGCAAGCTCTACGTAGATGATCCTGCCGTCAAGATTCTGATAGTAACAAAAAGGAAAATGAGTCACTAGGGGTAATATTTCATCAGGGAAAAAAGCAAAAGAAAAATGGCAAATTTAGAACCTTGCGATCCATATTTTCCAGGGCGAGCATAGCATCATCTTGACTGGTATATTGAATAAATGCAAACCCCTTGGATCTTCTTGAGGATTCATCCTTGACTAGTTTAACTGATCAACACAGTAAATACAGTTACATGGTGTACATGAAAAATAAAGGATCGGACTATGTGAACTATTTTCTGCTGCAAATAAAGGTACGTACCTTCAGCTATCTGGCCGAAACTCGAAAATTTCTGCTGCAAACTATTTTCACTGGTGGAATATGGTATATCTGCAGCTCAAAACAAATTAGAACTTGGACAGTTAAAGACAAATTGCATGGTATCTTTATACTTTTGGGGATCTTCAGTTACCTAGTAATATATTTGTGAAGTGCTAACTCGCTATAGCTGCTACTACCAACCTATACTAAGGTACATAAAAAGGCTGTAAACTTAGCATCTTTTGTAAATTGAAAGATCTGAGGCCTCAGTGAAGAAATTCCTATAGCTGCTACCAACTCCTTGCTCTTTCCATTGTTGGTAGTACTTAATTTGCGTTCCAAGCAATCTTCGCTTGCAGTGAGCTTACTTTGGATGGAAAACCATTTGATTGCGCAATTAAGAACAGCTTAAGTAAACCAAATCGTATTCTACAAATCCACAAATGGATTAGATGTTACCAATTTTCCAATCCATTGCCTTCAATGCTACCGTGTTACTGTTAACTATCACCCTGCAGATGAACAACCTCTGTTAGCTGTATTTTTGCGTTTTGTTGGTGCCTACTTAACTTCATGTGTCCAGGACTGACCGAAATCTTCCCCTTCACTTCCTCTTGTAATCAATAACCTCTTCTTAATCCATTTCCTCTTCGAAAATATTAAACCACAAGAATGAAATAAGTCACCAAACTCTTGACTTTCTCTTTGTTATCAATCTTAAAACTGCTCCCTCCTAATCTTCACACTCATCTTAAACTATCCCACCCACATGCCAAATTTCATTATTGTGCCTCTGCTCACCTACATTTATTCCATCTTAAACATCGAAGCGAAATTCGAGTGCGTGCTAACCATCCTCAATCCAAATAAAATGTAGTCAAAATATGTCTACCCGCTAATAAATTTCCAATCTAACACTACAAAAATGCACAAAATTCACAATTGAGAAGATAAATTAAGTAAAAAATCAAATGATAAGTTAGTCATAATTAAACAATCAAGAGCTAAAATACAGCATAAACTAAATAAAAATCTAAACTTCAAGAAAAACCGAGATAGTGAAACAGTAAAAACTCAGGACAAGAGCTAATCCACTGCATGAATTACACGAAAGTTAACACATTGAAGCAGACCCAGGTGGAAAATCAATCAGTATTTCTCACAATTCACAGATTGAAGAAAACCCAAATGGAAAACCAACCGAACTCACAGTAATTGTATGAATTAAAGTAATAAAAAAGCGTACTTTTAACCAAGATTTTGCTTGCGAGAGGATAGTCGAAAAAGGAAGCTCTCACTTGGAGCTTCAAAGGCTTGGAGTCCGTACGATTCGACAGATGAATCGGTTTCGGGTATGCGTAACAAGGGAAGGAGACCGTTGCCGCCCACATGCCTTCTCAATCTTCTTCTTTTTCGAGTGTCGAGTTTTCTGCTAACTTCTGCTGTTCTTCGCGGCTTCGTTTTTCAGTTTACAGCAAAAAGCCCGCGACCCGTTTTTCAGAACGGGTCTTAACCCGAGCTCCCAGCCCAACAGCCTCAACCCTTTGCTTTCAGCCCATCCCATTTCTCAATGCCACACTCCTTTTTTTTTTTTTTTTCCCTTCTTTTTTTGTCTTTTGACCATGAGACATCCTAAACTCTGTACTCTCAGAGTCCGTTAGTCCGTTTGGTGGGCAAGATAGGATTGACCCTCATGAATAGGATTGGATTGGCAGGAATTGTTTAGGCTTTGAATCTCAATTCTTGTTTGGTGAAACACCAAACTGTATAGGATTGGATCGATGGCATAGACAACTCAAATTATATATGTTGGGATAGCCAATCCAATTCGTGTTGCAATTTTTCTCATCAAACATTAGATGGGTTACAAGTCTAATTTAATTGGAAATAACTTATCCCATCATGCTTACCAAATGGGGCTTCAAGTCTCATCAACTGGTCTAATTTATATTTACACTTTATGTGGTTGCGAAATAAATAAGTAAACCATTTGTCTACATTAAACATCCATAATTTCTTTTTATTTTTTATTTTTAATAAAGTGACAAAACGATATGCTAATTACTTTTTATTCATACAACGATATTGGAAGAAGAGTATGATCCGCCACAATTAAATATCAAAATTCGTAATTCATGAAAAATGAACTTAAAACCTTAAGACCTCGTACTTATAATAGACAGATTATTTTAACAAGTTGAGCGAGTGGTTATTCTAAACAACTTTTACTTAATGGAAAGTGGACTCAAACTTTAAAAGACGAACACGCTGCCTTATTGTTCTATAAATAAATAACATGTAGTTCAGAGGCTAAAACACATTTACATCCAAGACCAGGTCAAATAAAAGCACGTTCCTGACAGAGGTGATGAACCTCAATTGCAGGAGACTCACAAGTCACAAGTCAAAAAGCAGACTTCCGAATATTGCTCATGAACCTGGAATTTTAACTTTTAAGTAGTGATGCTTGGAAATTTCAAAAACCATAAATGTTGATAACTTGAAAGGGGATCCTCTCCTGAGCTAAGGATGAGGATCTTTCTAAGCAAGTTCATCAAGCTGTTGAAATTTTATCCAACGGTTATAAACAGGAGGCTCCTCTAAAAATTATAATAATTGTAACCATTGAATAAAATTTTAACGGTCTGATGGACTTGCACAAGAGGATCCTCACTCTTAGCTTAGGAGAGGATCCTGATCCAACTTGAAAGATCTCAAAGGTGCACAAAGAACCAGGATACTTGGTAGTGGTGGGGATGGACAAGTTAAAAGGTAAGGGGGAGACAAAGACCCATGACCATGAAGTCTTTGAAGCTAATTACGGCACTCTATTTAAGAAGGACAATAACTTGGATTGACCGGATCTGATCAGTCCAATTGGGTTGACGGCTTCAGGCTTGAATAATTTTCCTCCATGCTTAGGAAAGAGCATATTGACTGGAACCAGTCCAAGTAAAACAAGGCTACATGGAAAATAATTTTGCCGATCACCTCAAGTGATGATAATGGTTATTATCTTATTTATCATTGTTTAATGAATTTAAATTTTAAGAATTGTATGAATAGATAAAGATCTGAATTGTATGAATAGATAAAGATCTAAAAATTTAAACTCATGTAATAGTAATGATAAATAGGATGTGAGCAAAAATATACGTGGGCTACTAACCTGCTACATATTCCTTTCATGGCATCAACGTATACAGAGGCACGAAAATACTATCATGCTCTGGAGATCTTATATTTTGATGTTTTTAAATATTAGATTTTGGTGATTTTTTTTATTTTGTCTCTCACTAAATAGGAGAAATTTTTTCAGTCACATAGGAAAATTTCTCTATTAATAGTTTAACAGTTAAAAACTCAATGTATAGAAAACCGCAAAACATATTAGAAAATTGCAAAACTTCGAAGTTTGAACCAAAAAAAAAAGGATGAAGTAAAAGCGACTTAAATGAATTCATGTGATTAGAAGCTTAAACTCAAAATATCCATCCACCATCCTATTTTGGTGGTTTTTAGCCCTCTCCTTTCTTTTTCTCTCATCTTCCTTCTGTCTTTTCACAGTTTTTTTCTCTTTTTTCTTTATACTTTTTTTTTCTCTCTCTACAAAAATGAAATCTTGAATATTCAAACAGGAGAAGAAGGAATGGGAGAGAAAAAAAGAGGAAAAATAATCCTCAGTAGATAATACATGCAAATATATTTGTTGCATTTATTGTCAGTATGTGTTCGAAAAATATTAATACATCGGTCTATCACAAACGCTATAATATGGCATTAATTTACAATTACTCTCATTTGCTTGTTTTTTTGTTTGATTTTATAATTCTATTTATGAAATTTGTACTCAAAATTCTCTCTCACAAAAAGAAAAAAAAATTGGACGCATGCATGTTAGTGAAGCATTTAATAATTTTCACACTTTTTGTTCCTGTATTCTCTTGCTTGTTTTTATCACTTGATTCATTGTTAATTTATGCAATTTAGATGGTTAAAAACAAAATGAATTCCATTTTTATTTCCTAAGTTTTTAAAAGGGAATTATTATTAGCACTCTAAAAATCTCATTTTACACTCCAAACTTTCTATATTATGAAAGAAAAATACACTTGTGAAGAATGTAGAATAAGATTTTTAGAGTGTCAATAACACTTTCTTTTAAAATAGTGCTTGGAAACAAAAAGATTGAGTCTCTTAATTACATTTGGCGCATGTATACCAACCAAGAAGCCAATCAGCAAGCTAAGATACTTGGTCAACCAACTGAGAGTCGATTGACATAAAAAATGGTCCTCAATTAAACAACATGCCACTTTCTTGTTCCGATCCCTCACCCTTTTCTCACTCTTTATTGAGTCTATTCTCTTATAAGTCATTAGTCAATACCCCTGACTAAATTGAGTACTGCGGCTGTGCTAGCACCACTACTGCATCACACCACGAATAATGAAACATTGGAACCTCCATGGTGTTGAGGTATTAATCTCAAGTCAAGGAAAACAGCGATTTTGATTTTGCATGTACTTATAAACAATTGAGCTATTTTTCAAATTGTTATTTGGTTTTATGGTGGAACGTTAATTTTTTCATGCTATCAGAGCTAGTTGTTCCACGTGTGAAGCTTAATAGTTACACGTCTTCACTTCACTTGATTTGTGTTATCCATTCACGTCACTTGATTTGTGTTATCCATATGCTAGGCTTGAAAATTCGCCACACGTGAGGGGACGTGTTGACAGTATTAATCTCGCATCGGGGAAATAAGGGATTTTGTATGTACTTATAAGTATTTAGGCTACTTTTCATGTATATTACCAATTAGTTTTATGGCAAACCATCAATTCTTTTGACTCCCAAGACTAGTAAGTATATAATTAGGTGCAGAACAGATGATCAAAACCCAATTTTTTTATGAAGTAGGTATTTGTTTTTGTAATCTCAAATTAAGCTGTAGTGTTTACATTGCTTTGACTTGCTATAAGGAAATTGAAATATTGTAATTAACAAATGTTACTTGCTTGAAAACCTTAAAAATATTATCTAAACTACATATCAATGAAACTCTCTTTGTCAATTAAAAAAGAGTGAAAAGATATTTTTGTCTTCTATCATAACAAAAATGTTAAGGATAGTAACGTAATTTCACAAAACAAAATTTTGCTGATTTTTGTTTAAACCTCATCCACAACTGATTTTATCATCTCTAATTTAAAAAAATAAAAAAATAACCTCTCTCCCTCTCTTCATACTCCCACGTTCTCACTCTCCTTCAATTATAAGAAAACAAGTAAAAAATTTAACACACACTTTGTGTGGGCATATACTACTATACTAGTATATAGAATAAAAGTTTAGCAATGTACACATACAGAATTTTCGTGCTCCTGATGGGAATGCATGGGATTCCTCCACACCAAAATAATGATTAAATTGAAAAACATGCAAGTAATTTGTAACTCAGATGTTAGAGCATTTGTCTATCATGCATCGGATATTTGTGTTCCATCCCATCTTTCTTCAGTATCGATTGATATTTAAAAGAAAGTAACAAAATATCATGCATATGAACAATATCTGAAAATGAGATATTAATTAATTATTCTAATATTACATCATAAACCAATAAACTTAATCATAAGAAAATTACATGGCTTTTCTTATTTTCATGAATATGTAGTGACCCTGTGTTCTAACCGGAGAAAAACTCCCCAGAAAGTTCATACAAAGCTATATCTTCCTGATCCATGACAAAACCATCCACAACCTCGATACTTGGTACAGAATTATAATTACCACTGCTCGACGAATACTGAAACACATCGTTACCACTACCGCTAACGTTATCAATCGGATACATGCCTTGATGCTCTTGATGAAGCTGTTGATTTTCTCGTAGCTGTAGCAGCGGTTGTCGATGTAGTTGTTGTTGTTCTTGTTGTAATTGTAGTGGCTGCTGCGCCAACCGCTGCAACTGTTGCTGATACTGGTAGTTATAGTTGCGATTGACAAAAGGTGTCATTACAGAACCAGTCACATTATTATTGGATCCAAAACTCAAGTTGATCGGACCCTTTTGGTTCCCAAAGGAAAGGGATGTGCTAGAAGCAGTACAACCTGTGAATTGTTGCACCAAAGCTCGAAAATTGTTAGCGTTGGCGTTGAGGAGGGTGATGGGTGTCTTCTTTGAAACCCTAGACCTCCTTCTGATGGGTTTTGACACACTTCCTGTTGGAGTGAGCTGGCCTCCTGGGCTGCTAGTGATCTCTGTCACAGTAGGGCTACTTGTTGTAACAATGGTGGAATCTGAAGGCCCTCCCCTACTAGATGGTGTTCTCTGCCCATTATTCATGAGGGCGTGTTGGTAGTATTGCCCCCACTCATTCGAACCAGGCATATTTGTCCTTTTTGATGCCTGAAAACTGTAAAATAACTTACAATATAGGAATTGATTGGATTTTTACTTACTTGGAGTGATTGAATGCCGAGGAACCCTAGAGGATGACAGTTGCTGAAGAAGTACCAGTATGGTATCGGCCAAAGATCTCAACATATTTAGGACAGTGAGTAGAGAAGCACTGTTAGAGTTTCAACAATGGCACCTCATGGTTTTGAGTGGTGGGCGATATATGTCACTCTATTACGTTGTGAAGGGAACTATAAATAAGCTTTATATCTCTACTGTATTTAGAGTGACTTTTGGTCAATATTAAGACAATTCTTTTTGTTGACCTTTCCATTCATAGAGGAGAAAGATGCTTATTGGCGACGCTTCCTGGAAATTGCATCGGTCAGCTAGTAGATTTTTTTCAGTGGCCGTTACATAGAGTGATACGTCACGTATCATTATACAAATGATAAAATATATGTGTTAAAAAATTAATAACTTAAAAAATAAAAATGTTAAACAATTAATAAGTTAAAAAATAAAAATTTTCATTACTTCTATAAAAACACGTGGTATACCACTCGTGTTCCAATTACAATGAAAAATTTCTGGTTAGCTAGCATCAGTGAGGTCGTCATAGCCACATCACAATTGGACTCCAATTTATTGGTGGAGCCAATTTGAGACGGTCTATGCTTCTTTGGTCAGAAAATTGTTAAAAAGAAGCTAACCATGGTTAGAAAAACTTAATTAATTAAACATTTTTCTGCTCCATTAAATAAGTTTTCAGATAAGGACATTTAAAATGGCATAAATTACAAAAAACTACCTTAATTATTAAATCATTAATAATTTCATACCTCGTCTTTAAAAAGTTTCAATGTCATACTTTATCTTCAAATTTGTTGCAATATACTGTTAGTTCCTCACTTAAATGCTGACGTGACATAAGATAGGCCCACTTTTTATTAAAAAATTAATAAAATATTATTAAAAACTTAAAAAAATCATGTAATATTTTTTAAATATTAAAATAATAATTAATTTTAAAAAAATAAAAACAAACCATCAGTCGTCTACCCCCCTCCCCACTTCTTCTCTTCTCCCCCATCTTCATCTTCTTCCCCTGCAACCCAGAAGAAGAAAATAAATAATAAATAAATAAAATTTCAGTTCGTCTTACCCCCTCTTCTCCTCCTCTCTTCTCCCCCATCTTCATTTTCTTCCCTGAACCCCTACCTGCAACCCCGAAAAAAAAAAAAAGGAAAAAAAAAAAAAAAGTAGGACTCGTCTCATGCCACGTCTTCATATTATTAAGTTTTTAATAATATTTATTAATTTTATAATAAAAAGTAGGACTCGTCTCATGCCACGTCCGCATTTAACTGAGAAACTGACATTCAACTGACGGAAGGTATGACATTGCAATAAATTCTAAGATAAAGTATGACATTGAAATTTTTTAAAAACGAGGTATGAAACTGTTAATGACTCGATAGTTGAGGTAGTTTTTTGTAATTTACCCTTTAAAACGTTAATATACTCAAAGGCTCTGTGCGGGAACCATGAGCTGGTGGTCCAGTGGTAAATAGCGAATTACGAGACTTCTTTTAAACTAAAAACTAGAGTTCTCGGGTTCGAATCCCGCTGCTAACTAAAGATCTCGGGTTCGAATCCCGCTGTTGGTGTGGAAGCCAGAACTGGCCAGGGGGATGTTGAAATGCCTCTGTGGATCTTCCCAGGCTCCGAAAAAGATGAATAACCGTGACTTAGTACCAGTTGTCCTTTGCATGCATGTGTGTGCGTTGAGATAGGGAGACTAATACGAAAATCACCATTATAAGACTACTGTTATATTTCTTTGACATTACTTGAATATTTATTTAGAGTCTAGTTTCCTCGGTAACTTTGAGATTAGGGATTTTCTATATTTTTAGTATAAAACGTCACAACAACAAATAATATTTGTTGTATAGTACAGTACACAACATTAATAAATTTAACGCTTTCAAGTCATGGTTTTCATATATATTTTTTTCAAATATGACACATGCTGAATTAAAGTGGGATATTGCCATTGCAATTACCTAATCAATATTTGCACTTGGCAACCGACTACTCAGTCAATTGTCATTATTAAGTAGGTTATTCCTTTAAGTATTACTTTAGAAAGGTTTCATTGTAGTAAATGAACACTAAACTTTTAACGACGACAAAGTCTCACTCTTTGCATTTCAGTATTTCTTGTCTAAAACAGCTTGGAAGTTGATGCTAGTTTTTTTTTTAAATACATATATACAGGCCCTTTAAGAGAAGGGATTCTCATTTTTCAAAAAAAATGAGGACACCCTCTTGACCATTGGATTTGACTTTAATGAAATTTTGTGGCTGCGATTAAATCACAGACGACATAATATCAACCACATGATTTCATTAAGGTCAAATCTAATGGTTAAAAGGATGTTTGCATTTTTTTTTTTTAAAATAGGGATCCCTTCCCTTAAAAGCTTCCTACACACACACACTATTATTTACAGGAAGGGGAGACTTTGAAATATAGTGTGTTTCGGAATAATCGGATTGGAAATCATGTTTCTAACTTCTGTTCCAAAATTCAGAATCAAATCGCATTGTATCACAATTTTCAAATTTTGAAATTTTCACCATATTCGGAAATTTCGGAATTAGAATAATCTCAAAAAATTTAGAATATAAATTGGAAAGTCATATATTTTATAAGTTTTTGAATATTCTTTAACTTTTTCAGACATGTAATTTATTGTTCTTTCTTAATATTTGGTATATGGTTATGTATAAATTCAATTAATTTTCTGGTATACTAGTACGGTTATCTTTTTCAATATAAAAATAATGAACAAAATGTATCAATAACTAACGATAAAATACAAAAGTTAATTACATAATATATAATTTGAGTAAATATGTCACATCCCGGCCCGGAACGGATCAATTCCCGGGCCCGCTCCACCACGGTAGCACGATATTGTCCGCTTTGGGCTTACCATTTCCTCACGGTTTTGTTTTTGGGAACTCACGAGCAACTTCCCAGTGGGTCACCCATCATCGGATTGCTCTAGCCCCCTTCTCGCTTAACTTCGAAGTTCCTACGGAACTCGAAGCCAGTGAGCTCCCAAAAGGCCTCATGCTAGGTAGAGATGGGAATATACATTTAAGGATCACTCCCCTGGGTGATGTGGGATGTTACAATCCACCCCCCTTAGGGGCCCGACGAGGACGTCGGCACACATGCGACCAGGGTAAGGTTCTGATACCAAATTGTCACATCCCGGCCCGGGGCGGATCACTTCCCGGGCCCGCTCCACCACCATAGCACGATATTGTCCGCTTTGGGCTTATCATTCCCTCACGGTTTTGTTTTTGGGAACTCACGAGCAACTTCCCAGTGGGTCACCCATCATGGAATTGCTCTAGCCCCCTTCTCACTTAACTTCGGAGTTCCTACGGAACCCGAAGCCAGTGAGCTCCCAAAAGGCCTCGTGCTAGGTAGAGATGAGAATATACATTTAAGGATCACTCCCCTGGGCGATGTGGGATGTTACAAAATAACTATAAAAATCGGATTTTTTTGGACGTTTTTATCGAAACAAGTTTGGAAAAAATCAGATCGGAAATTCAGAATTCTCAAAATCTTTGAATGCATTCCAATTTTTTCAAAAAATATTCAAATTCGGAATTTTTAGGTTCAGATTCGAAAATTTAACTATTGGAATTTGAAACACCATTCCAAGTTTCCAACCTGCATCCCTAGTTTGAAACTATTATATTAATTTAGAGAAGGAGTTTCAAATTCAAGATGCATATATAGAACCCAACATCCTATTCATTAAGATATTGGACCACATACTAAAAAAGTAATCCAGGTGTGAACGTTATTCTATTTTTTTTTTTCCTTCTTACTTGCTGATCAAGCATTTGAAGCTTTCTACTGCAATAGAAATGAATTAGATAGATAGCTTCTGGAATTCAATTACACTGACATGCGCATTGGTGTTTTTTTATTTTTTTTTTTATACGATAGAAAATAGTTATCCCACCCTTGATCCACTAGGATTGGCTTGTAGGGCAAGTTGTTTAACATGTGTTTGACCAAAAAAATTTACACTCCAGATCCTTTGAACATGTCTTATGTCTTTTCTATTGTTGAAAAGAAATACAGGTTGGTTTGAAAAATGTTTTTAAAATAACTGAAAGTGATTTTGATTAAAGTAGTTTTGAAATTAATCTTTAGTAAAATACAAGTGAATCATAAAATAGTAAGTGCTTCTTGCAAGAAGCACATAATTGGTGCTTCTTGCATAAAACACTTCAAGTGCTTTTAAAGCTTAAAACAAAATGCTTTTAGAGCTTAAAAACACTTTCACCAAAAGTGCTTTAGTCATTTTAAAAACATTTCTAAACGAACCCTACACCTTTGTCACTTTTCCATGGATGTTGAAGATGGCCATTTTTGTAATTAAAATGAACTTTGATATGATTTTCCAATTACCATTTGTTTTGAATCTCATTCTTTTGCATGGAGAGTTGTTTTTTATACACATTTTAGTCTCTCATACACCTCTATTTATTTTGTGTCGTTCAATTGAATGTATCAAATAAAACAACGAACAAGATTAAAAATGAGTTGTAAGAATAAAAATAAGGTGTATGTTTATTATTTTCCCTCTGTATTTGATTTGGAAGTTGAGGTAATTTACTAAACCAAACTAATACAACTAGTTTGCAACAATTTTTGGTAAAAAATCACAAATAATGAGAGATCATACGTTCAAGGTTACATAAACTTCTCAATTGGAAAAGAATTAGTTGCATACTCAAAATTAAATATTTTACGGTTGTTTTTTGCGAGCTGACAGTGCATAAAGCTATAAATGAGTTTCCAAGTTGAGAAAGTCGAAAAAGTTTTATTTATTTATTTATTGTTATTATTTGATGTTTATATTGCTAATTGCATAAAGTTGTTATAATCTTCCTTTCATTTAAATTAATGAGAAATGTTAAGGAGACTCTCTTAAAAGTTATATTCTCTATAAATCATGTGTCATCTCATATTTTTAACATAACATTTTACAGTGTTGGCAAGAGAATTACGTTAAATTATGAGGTAACAAAGAGTCTATAGAGAGTTTCACTTTGAAAGGTTTCCTTAGCATTTCTCTAATCGATTAAATGTTGAGAATGCTACAGAGACTCTCTTAAAGTGGGAATCTTCATGGATTCAATATCACTTAACAGTTTAATATAAATTTATATGTCAACATTATAAAATATTGTGTAAAATATATAAAGTGACTAGTCTATAAAAAATCCTACTTTTAAAAAAATATTTTTAGCATTACCCTTAAATGTTTTATTTATGCTTAATCTGTCTCTTATTTGATGTATGTGTGAAAGAGCATCACACCTAGAGTAGTACTAGAAGACGATAGTGACTAATTAAGGTTGATTATATTGGAAAGGATTTCTCGTCAGATCTTTTCCTGACGATTTTAGATGATCATGTAATTATGATCGTTCATCGAACATCATGCGGTTATAAATTATTTAAAATTTAAAATTTAAAATTAAATATAAATAGTACCTAACAAAAACTGATCACACGATGTACGATAAACGATCATGATCACAAAATCTCCCGAATCATCAAAAAAAAAAAAAAAATCTGACAAGAATCCTTTTCCGATAATATTTGGATCAAAGTCTCAAAGATGGACAAAATTAAGGAAATAATTGAAGCAATAAATAATAATATAATCTCTAATTCTTTCAAGAATCAAACCCCTATCCTTGTCATGTGTATTTTCGACCAACTACCATATCTGGTTTTTTTTTTCTTTGTTTTGACTTGGTCATTGCGTCACCAATGACCTGTGCTAGAAGCCAAGACTGATTTGAACTTTGCCACAAACCCTACTCGTCTTTTTCTTTCTCCGCACACAACCCTGACATATGAGAGACTTGCAACGAATAAAAGTTCATATTTTTTTTCGAAGTGTAAACCTTTAACCATCCTAGCTTTAGGACTTTCACGATATCATATCATTTTGCGACGTCCCGTATTCAATAATATATATCAAGAAAAAAAAAATTATATGGCAAATTTATTATTAAATGGGAAAGTCATGTAACAGTGAACTCATTTTACGTAAGTTGTTTTTCTTAGCTAGGGAGCAGGTTCAATTTTCTTGCCACTTTCCTTGATATGAAAAAAGGATAATGCAATCTGACGTATAATATGAAGACATCTGAGGTTCTACCATAAAACAAATTGGTAATATAAGGAGTAACTCAACTACTTATAAGCATACAAGATCCCTCCTTCATGGATGTGGGGATACACTCTTAACACGCCCTCTCATGTATGACGAATTTTCAAGCCTAATACGTGTACAATGTAAACAGGATGATGTGGAGCACGTGTACCCATTAGACTTCACATATGACAACATCAAGAGTAGTCGAACTACTTACAAGCACATACAACATATTGCAATTAGCTAAACTCTATGATGAGTTAATGTACATTTTTAGTGGTTCATCACAAGCTTTTGAAACTAAAAATCCTAGGCTAGTACCAAAGAAAAGTAAAGAACTTGTGGGATTGAGGTCAAAGGTCTGAAGCTAATTTATTCTCTCACATCTTACACTAATTTTGGATGAGAAAATTTAAGATTACCAAGAAATTCCAAAATCATGAAATTTGAAACGACGGAGTTTGATTTTCTATAATTTTGTGAACTTTCTTGTTTGGCTAACCTAAAAGAATAACAACATTTAAATATAGAATTTAACATGATTCTAGAGTCCTTAATATATAATAAGAGATATTAGTTTTTTTTTTTTTTTTAAAAACAAACGATATTATCTACACTAAGGGATGGGGAAGTGGGCTAAGCCTCACAATGAGCTAACAGTAATGTGGTTCAAATTCACTTTTGGCGATAATCGAACCTAAGACATTTCACTTATAAGTGGAGAAATACGAGATAGTAGTTAGGAAATGTGTGTGCTAGTGTGGTGACGGCAACAAACGATGATAATGGTGGTGGTGGTGGCAGCGATAGCAATTATGGTGATAGTGGGAGCAATGGCGATGGTATGTGGTGGCAGTAGCAGCAACAACGATGGTGATGCTGGGTGGTGGAGGCATATTAGTGATCATGTGAAGTGGTGGTGGTAGCAGTAAAGATGATCGTGGGTAAGTGTTGGCAGCAGTAATGGTTAGTGTTGGTGCCGGTAATGGTGGTGAAAGTGGTAGTGATGGCCAAACATAATTGAGTTTTATTTTATTCTACCTTTTGTTTTTAAACTCTCACTCATGACAATTTGAAAATGACAAATATTTACTTAGAATATAAACTTATAATTGGAGGGTCCCAAATTCAAATTTGTTTCACTCGAAAATTCTAAACTTTTATGTTTATGAATCCAAACAAGAGAATTGGTGCATATCAATTTATAAATTATAACTTCTACGACTTCTACCTAAATTTTTAAGTTATTTTCTTATCCAAATGGAAGGCTTGTGTAAATATATCTTTATATAATAAAAACTAATTTTTCCTGCCACACTGAAATAACATTGAACACAAGTCATGTGTCTTGCATATAATTTATTTTGGACGAAATAACTTTAAACACAAGTCACGTGCCTTGCACATAATTCATTTTGAATGAAAAACTTAACGAATTTAGAGTGAGAAGACAAAATAATGATTTTAAAATTTTGAAATAACAAATCACTTGAAATTTTAACGCACATTACCAACAGAAAAATGCGTACAAGTTCATAAAACATTTAAAAAAAATTCCCAAAATTGTGATTTGCAAGGAACCATACCTCTTTACAGACAACTCTCTCGCAATAGATAAACTTACAATTGACACATGTGCATAAATTTTTATTTTGTATATTTTAGTAACACACTCCTTAAGATTTGATATATACGAGAAGAGGGACATTTACAACGAATGAGGCATAAAATTACGGACCTAGATTGTCTGCCCTCCCCATCCCATAACCTTCCCATCCCTTCCTATTTATGTAGTCAAGGTTAAACCACGTCAACATTTTATATTGATTTTTTTATAGAAATAATAAGACAAAAAGCAATAAGAATATAAAATATTGATGTGGCTTAATCGTGATCACAAAAATAAAAGGGGATGGGAAGGGTATGGGATGAGAAGGGCAAACAATCCAGGTCCTAAAATTACACCCCATCACAGAAAACATAAAGCACAAGATTGGGATAAAGTCGAATTCGAGCTATTTATCCTGTTTTACTTTTGCTTCCTACACAGTTGAAAACTAGAGTTTTCCTTTTTTTTCTTCTCTTTCTACTCTACAACTATTTCCAGTATGGCCGTAAGTCTGGGTTTTCTGTATCTCCTAAGGAGCAAAGAAGAGCAGACAACACTAACAGATGACATGGCCATGCATGCACCGGCTGCCCACGGCGGCAACATGATCCCCAGTGATGGGAAGAACACCCCGGCAGCAATAGGTATTGCGATCACATTGTACGCCATGGCAAACACGTAGTTCAATCGAATACGAGTGAAGGTCTTCCTTGAGAGATCAATGGCTGTGATTACGTCTTCCAAGTTATTTCTCATCAACACGTAGTCAGCTGCTTCAATTGCAATATCGGTCCCTGCACCGATCGCCATACCAACATCAGAAACAGCTAGGGCAGGTGAGTCATTGATTCCATCACCGACCATGGCAACTATACTTCCATCCTTTTGGAATGAACATACAACATCAGCTTTTCCAGCCGGCATTACCTCTGCCCTCACGTCTTGAATGCCAACCTGCCCAGCAATGTATTCACACGAACGTCAAATTTCTACGCAACTAAAACTGATTATATTATATGTGGCTGACCAAAGAACTTAAAAACCGATGACTCTAATGTTACCAAACCATTATTAAAACTCTTTAATTTTTGGTAAAAAATTCGTACATGCTTGAAATCAAAATATATTCTCCAACTTTCAATTCATATGAAAACTCTCAACTCGAAATGACACTCAAAGTTGCATATATTTTCTATCAGAATTAGGTTGACTAATAATTGATAAACAGAAATATGCTCACCTCCTTAGCAACAGCCTGTGCTGTCCGACGATTATCCCCAGTAACCATGACTGGTATGACACCCATCTTACGAAGTCCCTCGATTACTATGGCAGCTTCTCTTTTTAGAGGGTCTGCAACCCCCAAAACACCAAGTAAATTGCCTTCGTACGCAACAAGTATGCCCGTCTTTGCACTTTCTTCCAGCTCTACAACAAAATTCTCTACATGTGTAGGAATGTCGATTCCACTTTCAGTCATCAGCTTCCTATTACCGACCTGTTTAGGAAATAATACTTCCAATAAGCAACCTTGGATGGGTAAAAGCATATAAGGGTGGAAGCCATATGGAAATTTAGAACTCACCAGAATAAGTTTTCCATCTATAAAGCACTGGATACCTCTTCCGGGCAAAGCAGAGAACTCTGAGGCATCAAAAAGCCATCCCGAAATTGTGGTGTCTTTGCTCTTGTTCGGTGCATCATCAGCTACAGAAGGCTCATCAAAAAAGTGAAAATGGCGTGCGTATTCCACTATTGCTTTTGCCAGTGGGTGTTCACTGCTAGCCTGAGACAACACAAGGAAAATATGAAAAATATATTAGCGGACATAAAAATTGCTGTCACCTTTCTACAGCTGAATGTTTAGAACTTTCTATTAAAGCATGGAACAATATTAGATGTCAAGGACTGCCAGAAAAGAACAAAAAAAAAAAAAAAAAAAAAAAAAAAAGAAAAAAGAAGAAAACATTTTGAATTAAAAATAAAATAATAATGATATACAAAGGAGGTTTCTCTGGAGATGTTGAAGCACCATAATAGTTCAAATCCAAAGGACAAGAACATAGAAACGAGACTGGAAAAAAAGTGGAAACTAGTCAGGTAATAGAAAGTTACCTCTGCAGATGCCACCAATTTAAGAAATTTTCCACGATCCATTCCCGTGAAAACTTTTATAGTAGTAACCGTCGCTTTTCCCTGGGTCAGGGTACCTGTTTTATCAAATATCACATACTTGATCTTCTGAGCTCTTTCCAAAGCATCTCCTCCTTTTATCAGCACACCATTATTAGCGCCAACCCCCGTCGCAACCATGACAGCAGTTGGTGTTGCCAAGCCCAGTGCACAAGGACATGCAATCACCACAACTGATATGGAAAACATAAGGGCAAATACAAAGTGATTTCCATTTGCAGGGAGCCACTCTTCTGGGTAAGCTCCAAAGGCTCCAGCAGTATACCTAAAGCAAATCAATAGAAGATATAAGTTATCAACAGCAGGCTTAAACATTCTCAACTTACAAATTCACTAATTATGCAAAAGATCATAATAAATATGGTGAACTTACCAACCCAATAATGTCAACAATGCCAAGGCAACTACAGTAGGGACGAAAATGCTAGCAACCTGCAGTTATGAAGAGATGGAAGACATTAATTTCACTTTACCTTAAACTTTACAGCAGTTGCTGAATTAGCTTTAGTGGAAATAAAGATGGGCTAAACATATAGGGGCACTTGGCATCTTCTCACAAGCAACTTTATAAGAAATAATTCCTAATACCCTTGAAATGATATTCATATATAGCATAGAAGTATCACATAAACAAACTAATTGAAAACTACATTTCCAGCACTTACATAATCAGCAAATTTCTGAATAGGAGCTTTGGACATCTGAGCAGTCTCAACCAAATTAATTATCTGACTTAAAACTGTATCGGATCCAACTTTTGTAATTTGTATGTGAAGGGCGCCATGTAAATTTATCGTTCCTCCGATAACTAATGAATTTACTTCCTTTGAAACAGGTATAGCTTCACCAGTCACCATACTCTCATTGACATAGCTTGAACCCCACACAACCATACCATCAGCAGGAACTTTTGTACCAGGAAGAACTTTTAACACATCCCCGGGCTGAATTAGCAAGGCATCAATTTCCCTTTCTCCAATGACTTTCCCACCTAATAAACAATATAATCGAAATTAGTCAGTTATCTAGAAGTTTAAAATCAATCCGACCAAAACTTTGATGTGGTTAAAAAATGGTAACTATATCAGATATTAAATACAGGAAAAGGAAATATAAATTGGTAAGGGTGAAAAGGAAAATGAAAAAACAAACAGAACCAAACAATGTACCTTTGTCCTTGACAAGCAACAATGCTGTAGCTGGAGCAAGTTCTATCAATTTCTTGATGGCATCTGATGTTTTTCCTTTTGCAAGACACTCCAGATACTTCCCCAAAAGTACAAATGTTATTAGCATGGCACTTGTTTCAAAGTAAGTTGGAGACCAGAACCCAGTAACTGCACCATATAGAAGCGCGCATACAGAATAGAAGTAAGAGGCCGAAGTTCCCAATGCAACCAAAACATCCATGTTAGTTGAACCATTTCGTAGAGCTCTGGCAGCTGCAACATAGAAGCGCTTCCCAATAACAAACTGAACAACACTGACCAACGCCCATTTCAACCAATCACCCATTACGAAGGGCCCACATCTCCGGAGCAGTAATGAATACAGAAGCGGAATATGAGGACAAACTACTCGAATGAAAAAGATAGGAATCTGCAGACAATTTATTGATATCAGTAATAGATTTTAAACGTAATATATACATATCTATACTTATGCATGCATGCATAGAAAAACGAAAATATAACGACTAGGTGTCTAAAAGAGCTCTTGAAGACTAGTGTCTCGATGCATTCTGAGTGAAATATATAAGAAACAATATGCTCTGTTTAGAAAATTGAAATTTATAATTAATTAACTTAGTTTCTCTAATGATAGAAGTGGTCTGTTCAATGACAGAAGGAAATATACTCACACTGAGAAGCAGACTGGAAAGAAATAGCCGAAAAATATTTGAGGCTTCACCGATGTCTTTAGAAGTCATTCTTGTATAAGGGTTTGCCACTTGTAGTTTAAATTTCTCATTGCTGGCCTCATGAATCCCATCAACCAAGGATCTAGAAGTAACAACTTCAGGATCAAAGAGAATTTCAAGTTCGCTTGAAATCCTGTCAAAACGAAAATGTCTCACACCTTTCAAGTTGATAATTATGGCTTCTAACATCTGTGCATCCATCTCACTGAATACACCTGCAACTCCCAGTATGATTTTATCCTGTTCGCTACTCTGTACAAGTGATGCATCAAAACCAGCATCTTCAATGGCATTCACTATATCATCTTTACTAATTAATGTAGGATCATACTCCACTTCCCCCAGTGAAGTAGCCAGAGCTACTACGGCTCTTTTGACTCCAGGAAGCCCTTTTAGAATACCTTCAACAGAGTTCACACAGGCTGCACAGGTCATACCTCCTATTGAGAACTGACCCAACAGGGTACCATGTGGCTTTGTTCCGCTTGCACTGGGCTCAGGTATAACCTCTGCATCAAACCCGGCATCTTCAATTGCATTCATGATGTCTTCATCCTGAATGAATAGAGCTAAAGTTGTCTCAGTAACTATTAGAGCACCCTACTTCTGAATAACATGGTGGTAAACAGTATACAATCAAGGTTATCCCCAAAAGGAATCAACTGAAGAATACAAGGTAAGTTTACTAGAACTTTACTCAGGAAATGTCCAGGTACAGCAACAGAAAATTTAGAATTAAACTCCCAACCTAACAATCCTATAAATCGTTCTAACTTTTCTGTGAAGTTCATAGGAACATCATCCAATACAATAGTCGAAAATAAACCAATTCAACCAACAAGTGCAGATACTATGCAAAGCCTAGAAAAGTTGAAAGTAAAAACGTGAAAGGGATCCGAATTATTGAAGATTACATAAGATCAAGGAGAGTTTCAGAGAGAGTTTCCACATTTATAGTACTAATAGCATGTCATCGGCAGCTTCACTGCTTTCAAAAGTAGCTGATCAAAATGCAGGTTCCTTGCATTATCTGGATAGAGAACATCCTTACATTATTTTAATTTTCAAAACAAGTCGTACCCATATCTACATAAGCTATCTGATCCAGTTGAGTACGGCTACCTCCCAAAATCAGGCATATGCTATATCTGAGTCAACCTTATGTAAAATTTCAAAAGAAAAGTGTACCACCGGTCACAATTTTTTATCATAATGCACCAATTTAGGACATATAATTCAGTCGAACAAGAGGTAAATGTGTCTGTCTCTGCCTCTGTGTGTGTGAGAGAGAGAGACACACACAGAGAGAGATACAGGTGGAGAGAGAGAGAGAGAGAGAGAGAGAGAGAGATCGGATACACCATCATTAAAGAGGGGCGAGGAGGACTAATCTGTCACTTTAGCCTAATTCCTATCATGATTGCAGCTCCAAGTATATAAAGTACAACTACAAAATAACTGAGTTACCAAATAATTAACCCTTAATCATGATCCAGTCCCAACATAAATCATAAATAAATTAATAAATTAATGAAAAGCATTACCAACCAAAACGGGATCCTACGATTATTCGAAAACCATAGTAACCCTTAGCAAATAAGACGTTAAGTTTAGAACACCAAAACAGCTACCAAACCTCAAAATTTCACTAAACCCATGATCAATCCACCTTAAAATCAATACCCAAATACAATTTAAAAATAAAAAAACCAAACTTTCTGAAAATTAAGCAACCGGGACTAGACCATACTTCAAAACACCCAAAAACAACCACCAAAAGCACGAAAATTTTCGAAAAAACGACGCAAACCCAATTGCCAAATTCAGCAAGAAACACCCAAAAACCCAGCAAAACCCAAACCCAGCATTCAAAAACGAGATCAAAAGCTAAAATTGACCAACCTTGACCAATCTCGGATCGAAAACCACATCGGCCCTGTTCTGGAGCAACGCCACGGAGGCCGTGAGAACCCCATTGACGCTCTGCAGAGCACCTTCGACAGAATTCGAGCAAGCAGCACATGTCATACCAGAGACTCTGACTTGAACCCTCTTCATCCCCGCTTCAACTCCCTCTGAATTCTCATAGGAATCCAGAAGCCTCACGTCCTCCGAATCACCGAAGTCGCCGGCGGCAACCATCGACTTCCGATCTCTGGCGGAGACTTGGGTAAGCTGGAGGTCTCTGGGACTCGGCGCCATTGTAAGGTACCGAGCCAATAGAAAAAACCCGAGAAATTTATACAAAAAAAATGGAGCGAATTGTAGAGAGAGAAAGCGAGAGTTGGTTTTTGTAGAGAGAGAAAGGGAGGAGGAAGGAGACTTTTTCCGAGGGAGATGGTTGAGACAGCAATTTTTTAACCAAAGTTCTGGGAGAGGTGGTGGGAAAGGAGGGTGACGATTTTACTCTTTTACCCTTGGAGGTATTTGGTAATTACTAATGTGAGGGGTGGGTACTGGCCCTACTGAGTTGTACTTCTTGCTTGGTAGTTTTTGTACTACACGAAGGAGGTGGCTTTTAGGGCAACCAATGTGGCGTGTGTCCGTGAAGACGACCAAAAGAATCAGTCTAAATACTACAAAACGTGTCTTAAGGTCGTAGGGAATTTTGTCTATACCTAACCGGATTTGAATTGTTTGCGCATGTCTCTCTTCTTTCTTGATGAATTATATGAATGACGTAGCTCCTGAAATATGTTTTAATTTTGATTGCGTAAATGTAACATATTCTTGTTACACCAGTTATTTTGTTGCCAGACTATGAATTACGAATAGTCTATCACAATGACATAACGTATCAAATTGTTTGACATGAAAATATTGTCAATGATCACAAAGTGATAAAAAAAAATAACTTGATTAAATTTGTTTTGATTTGTTTAAAATGAGACCAGTCAGTGGTTTCGCACGACAGTCCATCTTTCGAGAAACGAACAGACTCACAGAGGCATTTCATCATTCTTCTGACTGTCATCATGTAATTTATCAATTTTAAAATTCGAATCACTTAATTAATTAATTAACATAAGTTATTCAAAAAGAACATTTCATGATTATTTATCTTTTGTATGATACTAATGAGACACCATCATAGTGAACAAACAAAAATGTGATATCCATTGAAGGGATCTTTATGATTCGATCTTCTTTTCTTCTTTACTTTCGGCAATCCACCTTTCGAGAAAAGAACAGACTCACAGAGGTATTTTATCATTCTTCTGACTGTCATTGAGTAATTTATCAACTTTAAAATTCGAATTACTTAATTAATTAATTAACATAGGTTACTCAAAAAGAAAATTTCATGATTATTTATCTTTTGTATGATACTAATGTGACACCATCATAGTGACCAAACAAAAATGTGATATCCATTGAAGGGATCTTTATGATTCGATCTTCTTTTCTTCCTTACTTTAGCGTTAATTATCTTTTTGCTAATAATGCTTCTTTACTAATATAATATCGTTTTTAATGGTAACAAACTAGACTTCCACCAAATGCATGCATATCGAGTTTGTGTGCCTTCTTTTCCTAAAACTATATTCAACTTTTATTAGCTAAAAAAAAAAAGTAATGATTTGACCTATGTGACTCTTATGAGGGAAAAAATTAGGTTTTTTTTGGTCAAAATGGTTTTTAAGATTGGTAGAACTCCTCATTTTGATCTTGAGATTTAAAATCAATAGAATTGGTCCATGAGTTTGTCCACAATCAATCATTTTGGTCATGCTATGAAAATTCTCCGTTAAATAAGGATTTAATGAAAAAAATATCTTCAATTTCTGTCAAATCATTTTGGCTCATTATTTACTAAATTGAGAGTATTTTTGTCATGTTGGTCCTTCTTTAACAAAGATTTCTAATATAAGGACCAAAATGATTGATGTATAGCTCGTTTGGATGTGCTTTTAAAATAACCGAAAGCGCTTTTGGTGAAAAAGCCTCAAACTTACCTTGGGTTCTAAAACTAGTTGGGCTACAATTGTCTTTTCGTACCTGGTTTGCAAATTCAGGGACCATGTCTATCGATTTTAAATCACAGAAACCAAATTAAAGAGTTATGATAATATGAAAAACCGTTTTGACTAAAAAGCCTCAAATTTACCCTGGGTTCTATAACTAGTTAGGCTACAATTGTCTTTTCGTACCTGGTTTGCAAATTTTATTAAGATATGGTGTGTCCACAGTTTTTGGTTTGGTCACCTGGCCATGTGCTCCTCTCTCTCCAAGGTCTATTATTTTTCTCCTTTATTCTTTCTTTTGTGAAATGTGAAATGTGAAATTGAAATTGGAATTTGTCAAAAATAAGAACATGTTCATTTTTCTAGCAGTCGTCGAAAACGTGTAATTTGTTGCCAACTTGGTCCAAAGATCCTGCCTCAATTTTAAAGGGAAAAGAAAAGAAGTGTGACCTTCTACGATGGTAGTTTTGGGAAATACAAAGTGAATTTGCTTGGGAGTCTTCGTTGGATATAACGAAGAAGCGTGGCCATTGTTTACCGCCACGTTTCAGCGGAGACCGCAGCCGTCGGGTGTTTTGACCGGTTTTGAAACCCAAGGCACGTTGGTGCTTACGCAGATCACTTTCTCATCTTGCCATGACAATTTTAGGGTTAGGGTTCACGTAATTTCCCTTATTTCGTAACAACTTTCTGAAAATGGAAATTCAATTTTTTTTTTTCCTATGAGAACGATAGAGTGATATTTCATTTATCAACACAAGCAAGTATAATAGTCTCAATTGGGTACATATAGCTTCAGTGATCGACAAATTGATGGGAATGAATTTGCACAATTAAACAAATTAAGTAAACTCCTATAGGGCCCTTACTGCTACAACAATCACAAACATACAAGCGTCACATGATAAATCTGTCGCAAAATAACTATAGACGCAACAGATCTTTACCGACAATCGTACAGGTCATCGTTAACGAACAATGCCACACAAGTCATCACAAAGGAGTTAGATCACATTAAGTCATTATTTGAAAACAAGACCACATTACTCATCGCTCAATGACAATGACAAAATACAGTCATCATAGAAGCGTAACAACATGACAACTACGTTACTCTAAGAAATAAATCGCTGGTCCGCTCATCTAAGTGGAGGATAAGGACACTCTATCCAACGCCATCTGTAGCTTTATTGCATTACCTAGATCTAAAATTTTTACGAGTCATCAGATCAAGTTACACAACGCTGCCGGAGTCACCATTTCTGAGTATACAATACAAGGTGGCAAAGCCACCAGATTCGAACGAACAAAGTTGCAGAGCCACTAGATCTGGGCACATAAGGCAGTACAACCAAATAATCAGCCGAGGAGAGCATCATCATCAAAGAATCACACTGACAAAAGTGGATCCGACCCACCAGCAGCCACAAATCCCACCCTAAACGTCAAACCAAGCTCCAATCAAAGAAGAGACCTTGAGAGGGGCGTGACCCAGATTTAGATAAGAGGCTTAAATCCATGAAAGCTGCATACGTACAAAATGGTGGGACAAAAAGAAGGAGTTTTAACGAAAAACCTGCAGTACTGTTCATTTTAACGAAAAATTACATTTTTATACTAAAAATCAATCATGGTACTAATACTTTATCCGTTATTTTGTTCTTATCGTTAACACTCAAAGTTTTCAAGTTTTTTTTTATTAATTTTCCTTAAAAAGAATGGAAAGGGGATAAGGAGATAAGGAGATAAGGAGATAAGGAGAGAGTGAGGAGTTGTCACCGACCCAAAGCCATAGCACGTGATCGGTAACTATAGCGATAGTAAATTAGGTTTATTTTTTCGAAATGCAATGTTCTACTCAAGCCTATAGTGTCTTCTACCTAGGTGATTAGTTAACAAACTTTTGATTTTGTTTATAAACAAACAGCACTACAAAAAAAATACCATTATGCAGATTTCCTTTGTAAAAGCATAATAAGGGAGCAAGAAAAAAAACATACGGAAAGCCGAGATGAAATTTTAGAATACTAATAACAATATTTTTCTAAAATCAAATTTATCAGTACATCTTTTCCTTTACTATGTTATCAACGATACGCCTTTTACTTTAAGAATATAATAACATACTTAACTAAATAACAAACTCATCATATAGATATATGTCATCTTCACAGTTAAAAAACCACAATTAGATATCAAACTTACCACAAACATATATATATCGTCTTCTAACATGTGAAGGTTGAATGTGAGACCTCGTTCAACTAAATAGAAACTGTTGGATATATGTCAACAATCTGTGATATAATTATATATGCTAATAAATAATAAATGTGAATAAAAAAATACAAAGTATGAACAAAATAAAAATATAAAACAGACAACTTAAAGATCGAGGCTTGCGTACCGTAATGTCCTTGAAACATAAATTTCGTCTCTACTTAGTGCTTGTAGTTCTACGAACATCTACTTCACCAGAATTCAACGATCAAGTTAGAATTCCAGCATCGGAAAACTTAACTTTTGGCGAATTTCTATGTAATTCTCTCAGTAAGAGGGTTTAGGAATGTAGAAGAAGAATTTGATATTTTCTGTGTTATAAATGTCATGCAGATGGATGTATATATAGTGGGATTATGCCTGTTCGCAATAGGTATAAGAATGAGATGTGACTGTTGGGAGACATCTCTTCAGAGGGGCGTTGTGCTCTCTGCGTTTTTCCATTGGCTTCAGACTTCATTTGAAAAGATGAGTTTGTTCAAAAATTCAAAAAGAATTTAATTAAAAATAATAATTAATTAAAGAATTTAATTTTCAAAGCCCAAGAGCCCCAAAGTCTAACCTTAAAGTTGAGCCTAATTTCATTCTCAAAGATCCATTACTCCAATCACTATCTATAAGAGACAAAACCTTATAAAGTGAGGAAACCTTTTAGGAATGGCCAATGTGGGACAATGAAATTTCTACTCAAAATTTCCAATAGAGACAACTACTGTAAAGACAAAGAATAGTTGGTTTATTACTATTATTTTATCATTTTTACAGAAAATAAAAATGAGGTACATTGTGTGTAATCTATTTAATCTTTTGGTAATGTAGTCTCTAAACTAAATTTGTTTCCTAAATGTGATTGATTCGTGGTATGAAATGAATTTAAATAAAACATCTTTTTTTTTCTTTCTTTTCTCAGTAAACAAATGAGCTGAATACCTAAAAAGAACAAAAGAATCGAACTAGAAGTCGGTTTCTAAATTACAACGATAAAAAAAGGTACGTAACATGACGTGTGACTAGTAAAAGTTACAACAGATAGAAAGATGATTCCTGAATGGAGGGTTGAATGAATGGTGTGTATACCATATTATCATTATGCGAATGCAAACCATTTATCGTTACTAAAATTCACTTGATTAATTAAGGATTCGTAAAGTTTTTAGTATTTATCTTTTATGTTTGAGATCAAATGAAGTGTATAAGAGATTAGATGGATGAAGAATGGTGGGTGGAAAGAGCTAGGGGAAGAAACTAAAAGAATGAATAGAAACAAAATCTTGTAAGGAAAATAACTTAAAATAATTGAGAAAAACTAATTAAAAAGGTTTGAAAACTTTGAGTTTTAATAATAAGGACAAAATAAAGGGTAAAGTGAATAGTACCAGAATTTTCATTTTAATGTAAAAATGTGGTTTTTCGTTAAAGTGAACAGTATAGTAGACTTTTTGTTAAAACTCCCAAATAATTTTTATTTGTATACTTGTTTATTTTTTCTACATCTCTTCAACCATTATTCCTATACTCTTATTATCTATTCTTCTTCTTTTCCATGTACTTCGCTCCGTCTCCAGCACATTAAGGAAACCTAAAAGCTAAAAAACAATTGATTATCGGGGCCATATTATCGCCATGCAAACTCGCAACAGATGAGAGAGCCATTCGTTTTGCGCGAGGGTAATTATAAGTGCGTTTGTTGGAAAGATGACATGCTTCCACTTACCAGACACAGGAGAAAAAGTTGTGAAAAATACAGAGAAATTAAAGGGATGAAATAATGTTCCACTATAACGCATGCATGCACGAATAAGCAGGATGGGAAGACAGCTCATGCAAAGCAACAAGCAATGGGTCTACTTCTCATCCTTCCACCAAAACGCATAGCTTTGTCGACCCACCTCCAAGAGAAATTCTTAAGTCCATAGACCGGACCAGATGGCTCACACAGCTCACACACAAACATCTACACCTCTCCCACCCTAATTTTTTTAATGTTCACTCTGTTTCATTCGTGTTCAACTCCCCTCTCACACAACACCCATAACTCATTACTAACTGTGACCTCACACAAGAACTTCTCCACCTCCGAATGACACAACTAACTGTGGCCATCTGACGTGGCAACTTTTGAATACAAGTTGTACTTTATGGTACGAGTGTGTGAGGGTACTATGGTAATTTTGGCCAGTATGAATTAGGTGATATCCCTAGGTTTGACAAACAACCATCAAAATCTAATGCAGTCGAATTGCTTTAAGTGTATGCCATCCTCCATGGATGATTGGGACATATAAACTGGGGATGTCCTTATCAAATGGCTTGAATTTATGTTTGTGTTCTTGGTGAATAGCAGGTGATCAAACACAAGAATATATAGTTGGTGCAACGTCTATGATCAACATCCAACATTAGTTATTAACAATTGCGACTCTTGACCTGTGACTATACTAGCTAGCTAATTGGTCCGCTACCAAATCTAAGTTAGGGTTTATCAAATAATACTGTATATTATGATATCAAATGATTTAAAGAACTAGCTGGATTGTAATCTTCAAAAGTGATTTCTTTTAATTAATTTCTCATGTCAGATTAAATTTTTAACTTTTGTCATTTGTATATACATTCAGTACATAGCGTTGCAGATGCTTAATAATATATGTAAATATTATACCTAATCTTAATTAGTTAGTTAACCCTATGTGATTCTAACTTCTTCACATGCTCCTAACGATATAGATCACAAGTCTTATTAAAACTTAGGGTCCAAAACTCAAACGAAACTAACAAGCATTGGGAAGGAGGTTATGGCCATGTGTATTAGTAGATTAATTTCACCAAGGCCAACAAACAAAAGAGATAGACTTACATGCGTTCTATTACACCACCATTCTAGCATTCCACGTCATCAATATTGTAGTGTTATGTAAAAAAGTTAAAATACATGACATCATGTTATTTATCTAAAATTCGACTAGATTAAATTTTGATACCTTTTTTTTTTTTTTTTCTTTTTCTTTTTCTTTTTCTTTTTTTGTTGTTGTAAAACTGGGGGTCAAAAGACCCATGGAAAACATGATTAGTGTGTTTTGGTTGCAATTTGAAACGACTTTTGGCAAGGTTTATGTTTGGCAGTGTTTACAACAAGGCTTACTGTAATTATAGTCACTGGTACTGGCTAACTGGCTATAAATTTGATAAAAATTTTAATTAACAAACTTGGCAGGACAGACCAAGATTGTTATAAACGAGTTATAACGTATGTACCATAATTAGCTAAACTGAAACACATGAGCGGTGACTATTTTATTTTATTTTATTTGGATGCTAATAAGAAATAAAGAATAGGGCGCAAATTTTTTTGGACGAAATAGCATGCAAATTGGTATTTCATTGAGCCTTGGTAAGCTTGAGGTCATTTGCCAAGTCATATTGCACGCTTGTCGACGTATGCTTCGAGCAAACATATCGACTGATGTCAATAATTTTTGAGCGAGCATGCCAACAGATGCAAACATATATTGAATGATCCTATCAAAAGATGTTCATAGCAACGCATACAAAAGTATGAGGCTAGCAGCTACTCTGCCCTGCTTAGTGCCTACAAAGATAATTCGTCGAACAGTTGAAAGACAAATTTCGAAGGCATCTTAAATTTTCAAAGAACAGCACACAACTCTTCTGTAAACTGACCCACATTGCCTCAAGGTGTATCCGCCCTGAGCATGAGCACACCTTTTACCCGATGCTCCAAGCCTATATGCTTGCACACACAAAAAATAACAATTTTTATGGGTTGTGTAGGACTTATGGCCCAATCCTATATACTCGCATCAACTGGCCCATTTGTGGCCTCTTTATTTTTGCCTTTAACCCCACACAAAGAACCAAATCGAGAGACAAAAATGGCAAGGAATTCAGGTGTTGCCATGGCACGGCAATTGCTCGGCAATCGCAGCAAGTTCTGCGCCGCGCTTCTTCATCGTCACAACCTTCCTTCCAGTTCTTTCCAAACCCTGGCTTCTTCAATCCCCACCTCACCACCTCCGCCGCCCACAGCAACCCCTTCCACCTCCCAACCCTTCTCCAATTCCCTCCACCACTCCCCAAACCCTCGCTTTCTGCAGCTTCGACCTCTCTCCTCGCCCTCGGGTACTCACTTTTTTTGTTATTGTTTCAGCCATTGTTCAAAGTTTCAATTTTTGAATTTTGGGTTTTGGAATAGCTCATTAAATTGAATTCTTGATTAACTTGAATTTCAGGTTCCTCAAACATTGTTGTCATTAAGTCAGAGGATGAATACAGCAGCGCAATCAGCAAAGCTAAAGGTAATTTTTCTGGGTTTTTCGAATTGTTTTGTTGTAAGAAAACTTATCAAACATTTATGCAAGTTATCTGATTTATTTGCTAAATTTCATATAGACGGAGCTGAGCCAGCACTTTTCTACTTCACTGCAGTCTGGTGCGGGCCTTGTAAGTTCGAAATACGTTTTCCTTTAAGCAACGAAGTCATTGGCACGAAATGTGGCGTAATCATGTGTTTTGAACTTAAAATTGGTACTTTGGTGCGATCTCTTGTGCAGGCAGGTTCATATCTCCAGTCATTGGAGAGTTGAGCGAGCAATACCCACATGTAACAACATATAAGATTGACATCGACGAGGTGCGCATTCGCATTGGAATCTAGTTATATGTTAAGTGTTGTTAATTATGAAATCTAGTTATTTGTTACGGGTTTCAATTCTCAAGTTAGTTTTAGCAATAACTTTACTTGTGGGCTCATAGCCATCTGGCATGGAATGGTTAGCTAGTTTGATGTAATTTTATTTATTTTTAATTTGGGAGCATGAATTTTTTTTTTTTTTTTTAATTCATACCTAACCTTGTTTATTCTATCTACAGGAAGGACTTACAAACACTTTGGGCAAGTTGAATATTTCCTCTGTGGTAAATGATTGCTCTGATTATGTTTGAAAGAAAATGCTCCAATTTGTTTTGTTCTTCGTATATAGCTTCTTTTATTCATGGCACTCGTGGGATGATCTTTTTAGGATGGTCTTTTGAATGGATTATTACTGGTTTTGCTTCTTAGTAATTCTATATGTTTTAACTTGGATATGGTGAAATCCAAGCTCCATTTGGTTTGTGATCTGATGTGTGTATTTTGGTGCAGCCCACATTCCAGTTCTTTCAAGGTGGAAAGAAGGTGGCTGAAGTTGTTGGTGCTGATGTTGCTCGCTTGAGAGACACTTTTGGAAAACTCTACAAGTAATTCTTTAGTACATTACACTACACTTGTGTGCTTTCTCATTTGTGAATGCGGTGTTTATATTAAATGCATAATAGTTTTTTGCGGTTCAAGTTTCTCCAAATGCGATCAGTTCTATAGCTCAATTTATATTAAACCCTCTCGTAGGATTTCCATTTCATGTGTGTGTGTGTGTGTGTAACTAAAACTGTTGGTGTTGATGACGCTTAGAAAGTAGCTATTGAAAAACGTGGTAGTTGCATAATTCATTTGCACTTTATCTTTGGAGCTTACTACTGGACCATATGATATACCATTTTGAGAATCAAAAACCAAAAAACTCTCCGCAATGTGGAACCTTCTGTGGTTTTTTGGTGTTATTGTTATGTGATGATGGTGTAGGTGGTCAACTGTGTTCCTCCTACATTTATGTCAATTTTGTCTCTTTTTTACGGTTACGGCACTTAATTATGCATTTACCAGCTACTTGATTGTCTGTTAAAAAAAAATTTTGCAAAAAGAAAGAAAATCGTAAAGGAAAACATTTGGTGGTGTAGCAATTGTTGGGGATCTGTATGCTGTTAAATTTGGGTTACTCTTGTTGAATTGGTTTAACTTGTGTAAGTAGTTTCCAAAGAGATGCATAAATTCAGGATTCTTGGACATGCTTGTGAATCGATAGTTCATGTTCTCTTGAATTGCTTTTGCATGTTAACAATAGAAAGCGTTCATGCTTTTGCTTTTGTATTGCTCTTCCTCACTCTCAGTCAAACGCAGAGACACTGACACATTTCCTTATAGTTTCTAGCGTTCTGCTGTATGATCTGGAATTATGGCTGAGCAGTAGTTTTGTGTTCCAGGCAGGAATGAGTGAGGATGATCAATTTGCGCCCGAAAAAAAAAAAGACGATCAAGAAAGACTTATGGACAAAGGGGAGAATAAACTAAAGGAGATTGTAAGAATTATTTTTGTGCTAGCAAGCTGATTGTAAGATTGCCTTTTCTACCATAAACGGTTAACTTGTTCGACAAGTTTGGTTTTTGAAGCTCTATCAAATTTGTGTTGGTTTATATGGTAATTAGTTAAAATCCAAAACCCTCCATGAATAGACAGTAGGGTTTTTCTCACATGGAAGTTTAATTGGAATCACTACCAAGATATAAACTATATATTCACAATGGGTTAACAAAACAAAGCTATACATATTTTCCCCGCATATATGTGAGTCGAGCATACTCCAGCCAAGTGGAGTTAACTAGCATTTGACTCTGAATATTAACACAAAAATCTCTACATTTGATGTCATAACCAAATCCAGCTACAAGGGAGGTTTCTCTATTAATCTAGGGCAAGGGAAGATGATCGAAGATGATCGAAGTTGAAGTTTGGGGCCTGTATTTCGGACTCCAACTTGCTCTTGAAGAAGGCATATCTAAATTAATTATTGAGAGTGACTTTGACTTTGCTGTGTTATTGTTGAATCAATCTGTGCAAGATATTTTTCACCCTCTTGCTACCCTTTTGAAGAGTTGCAGGGATAATGATGAGATGGATTGTGCATTGTGAGTTGAAACAAGTTTTAGGGAACTGAACAATGTCGTATATCAGCTAGCCAAATAGAGCTACAATTTGGACCTTGGTCTGTATATTTTTGAGCTTCCTCCCATAGCTTACGCAACATTTAGTGAATGATCTTGTAGGAGCCTTTAGGGTTGCTCAATTATATTAAGGAGGATTTTGATATAGGCGCCTCGTTTTTCAATTTCGTTGATTATACATCATCTATTTCTTTTAAGGATTTGATTAAACATCTTTTCTACAATTTTACATTTGATTATATTGGTACGTTTGATAACTATAATATGGGTACATTTTGTTTTTTAGTACATTTAGAATCTAAACGTGTCAAAAGTTGGTACGTTTATTTTCAAATGTACCAGAAGTTTTAAATACATTTTTTATGTAACTATACTTAAAAGTTTAACAAATTAATGAAGTTTTCTTATGAAAGTATTAATGACTTTTTAGATAAAGGAAGAGACTAATCAAATATAATAACATAAATAAAAATTAATTTTTTTAGTGATAATAAGGAATTAGTTAAATTCATATTTTCAATAAAACCACAAATTTAAAATTCCTAGATTGTAGGAAATTAGTTCTTCGTTAGCTTAAGTGGATATATACTAAATAAATTAAACAATACTGAGTTGACAATTGTTCAAAACGTCTTAATCAAATTTTATAAAGGAACAAATATTTAGTCTAAACAAATTGGAAAAAATGTGAGGGATTCTAATTACTCCTTATATAGTTTAATTTGTTGTAATCTTATAAGCCATTCAATGTGTGGATGGCTAACCCATTACAACCCACTACAACTCTACATGTTTGTCCACTAATTCACTTGTTGCCTCATCCTTCCATATAAAATCACACGCAAATACACAGATAGACATACGGCTGAAAAGAGAGAAAAGAAAGAAGGAAGAAGAAAGGAAGAAGAGAGAAACCACAAGGGTCATGGCAGAGAGAAGAAAAAGAGAGGAGAGAATAGAAAGAGTTATCTTTGTAATCTTATTACTTCATATTATAAATGAAAGCATCACTGTTACTTCGATGACATACTTCAGTTACACTGACTGTAGAGGAACCTCGTAAAATTTTGTGTCTTGTTTATTTATTCCACTGCATACACCGTCGATTTTACAACACGTTATCAACACGAGAAGTTCTAGTGTCAATGGAAAGCATAATGTCACAAATCTTGTTCACCTCTGTCGCCTGGAATCTCACAGATAAGAAAATATTTTCATTTCATCTTAAAATCTTTGTACTACTGATTTCCCTAAAGCAAATGTATATATGTTGTTGTATAACTGTATATCATCCTTTGCAGAAGTAAAAGAGTACAAACTCAAAATTCGTAAAGAATCTGACAGCCATGTAAACAGCCTCGGAACTCCAACTTGCAGACCTTGGATTGAAATATTTTCTTCTTCAAAGTTGTTTGTACGCCTAGTACCTACAACATATCAAATTTTCAGAAAATTCCAACAGTGCGATCATGGCAGATGCCTGAAATACCAAACCAGTTTTCAATTTCCGTAGAAAGTTAGCAGGCACCTTATGAGTACCAAAACTCCATTTTGGTAGCTCATATCAAAATTGTTTCTTCACAAAAGTTGTTCAGTATCCTCTTATCCATATCATACTAACATTTGAACTAAATATAACAGTTTGATCTTCTCATAAGTTACAGACACTCTTGACTCCAAAACTATAGGAACCGTTTCGACTTTTTTGAAATTTATTGGAGGAGGAACAACAATTGGAACTTATTGTTACTATTACTTCCTGAGTAACTAAAAGGATTTAGAGTTGTGAAATAAATAAAATAATAATAATAATAAAATAAAAAGAATGAAACAAAAGAAGTAGCGGACCAAGAAAAAGAAAAAAGCAAAAGATGAGGACTTCATCATTGCATTTTCTGTTTTGGCATATTTATGTGCATGGTATTGGTTTAAAGTCATATCACAAGTTCTATTTATTTATAGTGGGTAGAATTATTACCCTTTGCTTTAAAGCTTTCATATTTATGTGAAAGATGCTAAATCAAAACCCTTGTCACAAGTTTTATTTACTTAAAAGTAATTTATTTACTATGGTTGGAATTACCGCCTATTGCTTTAATTTATTTATTATATTTTTTGTTACGATGAGTACATACTGGACCCGAAGTTCTTCGATCAGATCAGAACCTGAAGTTTCTTGATCATCATCACATAAAATGATTGGACCTGAAATTCCATCATGCAAAAGGATCAAGAATGAAGTCTCTAGATCCTCAAGATCGGACATGAAGTTTCTTGATAAGTAACTTAAGTTTCAAAAGCCGAAGTGTCACAACTTAATTGTAATAAAGACCATGAGAGTCCCAATTCATAGGCTATTAAATAAGGACCATAAGTTCCTTAATGTATGATACATTTTGTTAGAGAGTTTACATCTCGAAATTTTGATGATTATTGCATGTCATTGGGCATTGATGTTGAACACCATGTTCCTCATGTTCATATTAAAAAATGATTTAGCATAAGCATTTATTAAGCAGATAAAATTGATTACCCACGTTCTGCTCATAAAAACGAGATTGCAAGTTTTTCTACATGTGGACATACCATTATACATAATTTACTATTAAGTTTGGTTGAGACTAATTACCAACCATCAATATTTCTCAGTACAACTCGTATTTGGGCACCAGCCAAATATTACACATGTACAAGTTTTTTATTATATTATTTATGTGCCCATTGCACTGCCACAATGTACTAAAAATGAGACCTGAAGGCAAACTGGAAATTTATGTTGAATTTAATTCACCATTTATCATTCAACATTTAGAACTCTTGATTGGGGATATGTTTACCGCGCGACTTGCAGACTAGGATTTTTTATAAGACAGTTTTTCCGCCGTTAATGATGAGAAAATATCATTTCATAAGAATGATGAGAAAAGACCGTTCCAGAAGAATGAAGAGAATTTGTCTCATTTTGATTCATGAAGCAATCAATATAAAAACGAAGTGAGAATAATTGAATGATGCAACGATATGCAAATCAAATGTCAAATGCATTTAATGATGCAACAAAAGTAATAAAATCACATATACTTGTCGCAAATGTGCCTACAAGAATTGATGTTCTTGTTGGACAAAATAATGTGGTAACAAATCTGTTACACGCCTGAAGCGTGGCAGACCCTTAGATTCAAAAGGTTCAGTACTTCTAAAGAAGAAGAATATGACACTATTAAATTATTGCATTCCCAAAGCATAATTGTTGCATGTCGGAAGCATGACAGTCGCCGTATGCATGTCTCAAAAAGGACAATCTGCAGACATGGGAATGTTGATGTCTCGTGCATGAAGCATGACAGACATATAGGTTCCAATGACTCAACTCCCGGAAGTGGAGATTAAAATCCCAGCTCTATAACGCTCTAGAGGAGGTTATGATCTGCATTCTCTAAATTATGACTATCCTAGAGGAAATTGTGTAATGCCCTTGAATAAGCAATAGATATCCAAAGAAATGAAAAGCTTTTATGCATGTGCATGCACATGAGAATATGTGATCAATGATTGATGACAACCAATGATAATTTTGGTTTTTACAAGCAGCTACTAAATTCATCAATGAGCTGTATTGATATTGAGTCACGTTTTTTTGTTCGTCGACAAAAGGAAATATTATTTGCCAAAAATGGAGAAAGGCAATTCCATTACAATCTTGTAAGAATGTGGAAAAATAGACATATATATATGTGATACAAATAGTCAAAGGATGGTGAACCAAATGATGTTACATATGGGCATTTGTAATACAGTGAATTACACCCACATGATATGACATTAGGTAACTAATTGAAACCTAAAATTATACTCTTATAAATAAGTTCATATGAATGGAGAATTATATACGAAGGGTTATGAGTCGCCCACTTCATATCTTCATAAATAAATCCCTCAAATATATATGGAAGCAAGTTGCTCTGTATAAATTATAAAGGAATATGTGTCATGAAGTGTAGAAAATCCATGAAGGATTCAGATTGCTTGAAGAAAACCCTGGAAGGGTAAAGTATAAAGTATTTACTTAAATACCAATGAATGATATAAATTGCCTCAATGAGTACTATCATTATGATATTGTTGTAATATACCAAAATCTCTTGCAAGAGTTGATAATATTAGATTTAGACTCATGAAGAGTCTAAAAAGTTTATAAAGTGTTAAGAGAGATATTGTCTCGAATTGCAGAATCGAACAATATGCCAACACGAATCTTATCCATGATGTTTATAAAGAATCATATGGATTGAAGATTATGAGTTGAATACTCAAATTATTTAGACTAAGAATGATCATTTATCTTCGTGAAGGTAAAGATAAATTGATAGTTGGTTCAGAAGTACCACATCTTAGTGAAGGATATGTTTTATTGTATTTACACAATACATTGAATGAAATGAAGTTTATCTATTAATATCTTCAAGAAATTACAGACATGTACATACACATGAGTTAAAATGAAAAAACAGGAGGGAACCTTTACAAAGGCTGCTCATGTGAAGTCTCAGTACTAAGAAATACCCCAGAAGAAGGAGGCACTGGAGCTTGATTATTTGGAGCCTCAATACTTGGTGAAACTCCAGACGGTTGAGACAATGGGTGTTTTTGAAATAAAGACTCGAACCCCTGATTGTCATTTTGAGTCCGACCTTCGAATTTCAGTAACTGGTCGACTTTTCTTTTCATGCTCGTCGAATAATTATTTACAAGCATGTATAACACTTTATTCTCGTGTTTGAGCCCTTTAATTTTTTGTTTATGACTTGTCACCTCAGCTATCAATGTTTTAGCTTGGTGAGTTCGAGTAAGTAGGCGTTGACCCATATTAGAAACAGAGCCCGCATACTGAATACTGAGAGTTAAGGAGTCTTGAACAACTGACTCATCAGACCGGTTTGAAAGGATTATGTGTGAGAAGATTTCTAGCTATCACTGTAGTGGTTAGGTCATTCTTCATCACAGAGTTCCTAACCGTAAGAGGATCATTAGAAGATAAGAATGATGAGCGTCATATATTATCCTCACGTAGCTCGTCTGCACCACTCTTAAGACTCAAATCTAAGCAAATGTTAGATAGGCAAGCCATTTTTCAAAAATGATGAAGAAAAAAAGAGGTCAGATAAAATCTCAGAAGTGCAAGAAAAGGGAAATTCTACATGTAGTAGTTTTTCGAGCATACATTTTGAGCACAATTGATGCCTATATAAAGGAAGAAGCAATATGGCCACTTATTCAAAAATCGAAGAGACACCGCTCTCCGAATTTCAAAAGTCAGATTTTCAGGATAAAGTTTGTCAACATTTCTCATACGCAATCTCAGCTTTTGGATATTACGTGTAACTTTGTCAAAGTTCTCTGATAAAGTTGAAAACGCATGAATCTTACTGTTTTAATTACACCACAGTTGCTGATAAGAATAAATGCACAGCACCACTACTTGCTATTGAGATAACTCTATATATGTCAACATTCGTCTTCCATGGCAAGATAGACCTACAAAAATACCTAAGCTCTTCCTCCTTTTCGAGAATGCATCTTCAACAAAGCATCTCGAAATACTTAGTAGAATGCATATTCAAAAAAGCATCTCAAAATACTCAGTTTTCTTCCTCTCCGAGAATACCTCTTCAAATAAGTCACATCAGAGGAAGAATATCTCATATCATCAGGGACGAGAGCAAAAGTATCTCATATCATGCAATCTCCTTGTCCTTTTCTTTGTTCTTGTTATCACCTAGAGGACAAAGCAATCAGTCGGAACTTGAAATCAGATTTCCAGTCAGAAACCGACTGGCTAGAAACTTTCCTGATTGCTTACCTAGCATTGCTCCCGAATACTTATTTTCAAACTGCTGATATGATGATTGGAGTTGCCAAGCATGATGAGTCACTGATAAGTGATGTTCAGAAGGACCTTTCAAATGCAAGGTTTGCATTCCACTCCTACATTAGAGGACAAATACTGCAAGAGAAGATGTCAAATCTGTATAGGGAAAATACCACTTCCGCAAAGGGGAACAGATAAGGCAAACAAAAATGATTCATTAAAGCATGTGGAGACAGCACAACAAAACACGAACTGATTCATCCCAGACAAAGCCGAATATCACTTGATAAGTGGAGTTGCTCGTGGTTCCATTTCATTCAAGGACAAGTCCCAAGGATCTTGAAGAAATCATAAGTCCGATTCAAGATCAAGTGTCCACCACCCTTGAATCAAATTTTGTTCCAGATAAAAGGAGTAAATTCAGAAATTTGGTGCAAGTCTAGCAGAAAGTCCTATAGCCCAATTCAAGAAAAGGCCTGTGTAAAGTTAACAACAAGTAAAACATCTCATTCGGCAACTCTTCCTGCTAAGAGATTAAAGCAGAATGATCAATGATCAACCTAAAGAATTTGAAATCAGGGGAAGATACTCATCAGGGGCAGCATCCAAAACAGATCAAGATTTTTTAACAAGTCAATTGAAGATTTGTGGCCATCCAAGGGGGAGTGTTGTAATCTTATAAGCCATTCAATGTGTGGATGGCCAATCCATTACAACTCTACATGTTTGTCCACTAATCCACTTGTTGCCTCATCCTTCCATATAAAATCACACACAAATACATAGATAGACATACGGCTGAAAATTGAGAAAAGAAATAAGGAAGAAGAGCGAAGCCATAAGGCTCACGGCATATAGAAGAAAAAGAGAGGAGAGAATAGATAAAGTTATCTCTGAGGCCGTACTCCAGTCACACTGACTGTAGAAAAACCTCGTAAATTTTGTGCCTTCTTTATTTATTCCATTGTAGACACCGTCGATTTCCTCCCTCCCCCCCCCCCCCAAACATTGACTATAGAGGAACCTTGTAAATTTTGTGTCTTGTTTATTTATTCCATTGTACACAAAGTTGGAACTTGAAATCAGATTTCTAGTCAGAAACCGACTGCCTAGAAACTTTCCTGATTGCTTACCTAACATTACTCTCGAATACTTATTTTCAAACTGCTGATATGATGATTGGAGTTGCCAAACATGATGAGTCACTGAGAAGTGATGTTCTGAATGACCTTTTAAATGCAAGGTTTGCATTCCATTCCTACATCAGAGGACAAATACTGCAAGAGAAGATGTCAAACCTGTATAGGAAAAATACCACTTCTGCAAAAGGGAACAGATAAGGCAAACAAAAATGATACATTGAAGCATGTGAAGACAGCATAACAAAACACGAATTGATTCATCCCAGACAAAGCCGAAGATCACTTGATATATGGAGTTGCTCGTGGTTCCATTTCATTCAAGGAAAAGTTCTAAGGATCTTGAAGAAATCATAAGTCTAATTCAAGATCAAGTGTCTACTACCCTTGAATTAAATTTCGTTCCAGATAAAAGGAGTAAATTCAGACATTTGGTGCAAGTCTAGCAGAAAGTCCTACAGCCCAGTTCAAGAAAAGGCCTGTGGAAATTAACAACAAGTAAAGCACCTCATTTGGCAACTCTCCCCGCTAAGAGATTAAAGCAGAAGGATCAATGATCAACCTAAAGAATTTGAAATCAGGGGAAGATACTCATCAAGGGGAGCATCCAAAACAGATCCAGATTTTTTAACAAGTCAATTGAAGACTTGTGGCCATCCAAGGTGGAATGTTGTAATCTTATAAGTCATTCAATGTGTGGAGCCAATCCACTACAACTCTACATGTTTGTCCACTAATCCACTTGTTGCCTCATCCTTCCATATAAAATCACACACAAATACATAGATAGACATACGGCTGAAAATAGAGAAAAGAAATAAGGAAGAAGAGAGAAGCAACAAGGCTCACGGCAGAGAGAAGAAAAAGAGATGAGAGAATAGAGAAAGTTATCTCCGATGACGTACTCCAGTCACACTGACTGTAGAGGAACCTCGTAAATTTTGTGCCTTGTTTATTTATTCCACTGTAGACACCGTCGATTTCCTCCCCCCCCCCCCCCAAACACTGACTGTAGAAGAACCTTGTAAATTTTATGTCTTGTTTATTTATTCCACTGTACACACAGTCGGAACTTGAAATCAGATTTCCAGTCAGAAACCGACTGCCTAGAAACTTTCCTGATTGCTTACCTAACATTGCTCTCGAATACTTATTTTCAAACTGCTGATATGATGATTGGAGTTGCCAAGCATGATGAGTCACTGATAAGTGATGTTCAGAAGGACCTTTCAAATGCAAGGTTTGCATTCCACTCCTACATCAGAGGACAAATACTGCAAGAAAAGATGTCAAACCTGTAGAGGGAAAATACCACTTCTGCAAAAGGGAACATATAAGGCAAACGAAAATGATACATTGAAGCATGTGAAGACAGCACAACAAAACACGAATTGATTCATCCCAGACAAAGCCGAAGATCACTTGATATGTGGAGTTGCTCGTAATTCCATTTCATTCAAGGACAAGTCCCAAGGATCTTGAAGAAATCATAAGTCCGATTCAAGATCAAGTGTCTACCATCCTTGAATCAAATTTCGTTCTAGATAAAATGAGTAAATTCAGACATTTGGTGCAAGTCTAGCAGAAAGTCCTACAGCCCAGTTCAAGAAAAAGCCTGTGGAAAGTTAACAACAAGTAAAACACCTCATTTGGCAACTCTCCCCGCTAAGAGATTAAAGCAGAAAGATCAATGATCAACCTAAATAATTTGAAATTAGAGGAAGATCCTCATCAGGGGGAACATCCAAAACAGATCCAGATTTTTTAACAAGTCAATTGAAGACTTGTGACCATCCAAGGGGGAGTGTTGTAATCTTATAAGCCATTCAATGTGTGAATGGCCAATCCATTACAACTCTACATGTTTGTCCACTAATCCACTTGTTGCCTCATCCTTCCATATAAAATCACACACAAATACATAGATAGACATATGTCTGAAAAGAGAGAAAAGAAATAAGGAAGAAGAGAGGAAGAAGAGAGAAGCCACAAGGCTCACGGCAGAGAGAAGAAAAAGAGAGGAGAGAATTGAGAGAGTTATCTCCGAGGGCGTACTCTAGTCACACTGACTGTAGAGGAACCTCGTAAATTTTGTGCCTTGTTTATTTATTCCGCTATAGACATCGTCGATTTCCTTTCCCCCCCTCCCCCCCAAAACACTGACTGTAGAGGAACTTTGTAAATTTTGTGTCTTATTTATTTATTCCACTGTACACACCGTCGATTCCACCCTAACCCCCTCCCAACACACACACATACAAAAACAATCCCTCTCCGTTGAACAAAAACAAAAAAAACAAAAAAATCCAGCTGCAAGTGAGAAAAGGTCCATCAATGTGTTTGGACCGCATGTTTTAGGCAATTAAGCACAACACAGTTATTTATGGTTGTTTAGTATAACAAGGCCGAATACCAAGGGGCCCTAAACTCAAATGTAATTTCCATGCTCTAAATTTCTCATCGTATGTTATTTCTCTTGTTTTTGTTCATTAATTCTCTCTTCATTCCTTCATTCTCAAGTACAGAACAACAAAAATGCGAAAATCATCACCGGTTGTAACAAGAAGTGTCAGTATTTAAATTGAGAGCATTAAAATTACTATTCTTTTTAAAATCTCATACTAAGTTCCTTTCTAAAATATAAAACTATAATTTTACCTCAACCAAATTGACGAACTTTGAAGGAAATACCGGTCAAGTGTCTGAGTAATAATTAAGTAGAAAAATACACATGTCAAACTAAGTGCAAGCAAATAGCATTAAAATTGATCATATCGTTTTTTAACGTTTAATATGTACTTAACACGAACAAATCCTTTGAAGAATGCGAATACATCATATATCTCCAATATTTTAACCTCTAACATTAAGTTAAGATTTAACACGACTTAAATAGGAATCTTAAGCTACCATGGCATCCACTAATAGAGCATTAGACATTATTATTGGAAGGAGAATGAACCTAGTTTATTAAAAAATTAAACAATACCTAACTGGTGTTATTGTTAAACGTTATTGTGTTAAATCTCAATTTAACTATTTTAGGGAATATTTTGGAAAGCTAGTTGTCCGCTTTAATTCCACGTGAACCTCTGCCTAATTTTTCACCCTACAATTGCTTGATGCAGCTGGTGAATTTGCAGAATGCATGCATTCCTTCTTGTCTCCTTTTTCCAGTCCCTTTGTTTTGTTGTTTGATATAAAACTACTAATCACTATTCTAAACACATTAAAACCCTTAACTATAACCATAAATTTTTCTCAAATTCCATTTTTCTACTTCTAATCCTTCAATGTTTGTAATGCTTATCTTTCAATTAATTAAACATATATGTTCTACTTTTTTTTTTTTGTTAAACAAAGGGACTAATAGCCCGACAAAAGAGAAATTACAAAATAATGTCATAAGGTCGGGAGAGATATCAAAAATATTATATAATAGTAACTACTTATAGGAAGATGAAACTTGCTCAAAATTGACCAGACCCAAAAGGTGGGAGAGGCTTATGTTAGCCAACTCATCAGCAACAAAATTCATTTCATAATATATATATATATATATATATATATATCAAATATTACATTTCCAATCACGTAATAATATGTATTGCACGACATGCTTGATTCAACTCACCAACATAATGATTGTCACTGGCACCATATAATACCAATTGGACAACAATTGCAAAATAAGACTCCCCCAAAAGTCGCTGAGTAAGTTTCACATATCGCTACCCATAACAAATTTTATATATCACTTTATATCTCTCGTCACGTGATAAAATTAAAAATCACATTAGGTAAGTTTTACACTATAATCAAACCCTCCACCTGATTCACTGCTGGGCTCGACTTCGAGCATATGAGTAGGATCCAAATGGGACACACCTCCCAAAATGAGAGGACAAACATGACCATAATTAGGTGTTTTTGAGTCATTCAATACATAACAAAATAGTTTTTGAGTAATTCGATGAATTTTTAAAATCATATAATCCACAGACCAAGTGTATATATCCTTTTAAACTTGTAAACAACGTATATACGTATTAATATATAAACAAAAATGAAAAGAAAAAAGGACACACCAAGTATGCATAAATACAAGCAAAGGAGCTGTAGGTCATGACTCATATGACAAAGCTTTTTAACCGAGGTAGTGCGATTGTACCTACAGCTAAAACAGACAAAACAAACAATGGTCTCATCATATTATTATTTCTTATTCTAATTAGTAAGCCAAAACAATGTACTATTTTCATGTTGCTGCATTAGATATTGTACAATCTGGGTGCTCCTAGCTAATCATGTTTAGCTGTTAATTACAACAGGATGATTAAGATTTGAAATTTGTTTTAGGGTAAAAATGGTTTTGAATTGATGCATTCACAACCCTGCTTGAGCCTACGCCCTCCTTATTTGTGAAACATGTCTGGTCTGGCTTGAAGGTTTAATTTATTACGGAGGAAATATAATTTGATCATTCTACAGCCAAATCTCAATTTATGCGATAACTCTAAAGGATATAAGACAACACGTCTTATAGAGTTGTCCCAGGTAAGTGTTTCTTTCATACTCATTATTACTATTGCAGACATATACAGTGCGTACAATGCAATTCTGGCAGGAAAACCGATGCAAGGTTTTGACCCAAACTTTTGTTGCAATTTATTTGTAAAAATGTTAACGTTACTAAGAAAATTGTATACCAAAAAAGTAGAGAACGATTTCGTTTTTATTTGTCTCGGATTGTTTACACATCGGATACTAAGTTGGTCTCCACCGTATGGGGTTCCACAGGACTGAATTGGCACAGAATTGAGTTCTGCTTGATCGTTGAACTTTTACTTAAAAAGACAACCAAATCAGTTTCAAGTTCATCAATCTCTATACACTATGCAATATACGATTTGATTATATTGTTGAAAATGAAGTTACTGCAGAAGCTTAACCTAACACTTTGACCTGAATGATAAACATTAATCTTGAATTAACAAAATTAACCGGGCATATTATAGCCAGAACAGATTAAGCAGAAGGGGGGGTTCAATGCAGAAAAATGCACAGTAAATTAAACAGAAATATGGGAGGCGCTCAGATCACTGTGGAAAAAGGAATTGTGTTATAGTATTGTTGCACTAGTTGCAGTGCAGAGAAAGTACATACACACTGGTGGGCTGTCTTCCCGCCATTAGCTCCACTCCCCCGTCCTACACCACACCACATGCAATCTCACTTCACCGCTGTTTAGATTTAATGACTTAAATTTTTGTAACGAAAACCATGATATTGTATTATTAGACTAACATCAAACAAAGGTGAACATATTTTATTTAAGGCATTTTTCTCACACCTCACCACCCAATCCATTTCTCTCTCTCTCTCTCTCTCTCTCTCTCTCTCTCTCAAGTAAAGACACGCTCTCTCTTGTCTGAAAACGCAACAGTTCTGGAACTTTCACCAGCTATATATAAAATAGCATTTAGGTTAGGGTTTTTGAAACCCAACTTGGTAAAAAAAAAAAAAGGAACTAAAACCAAAGGCGCACAGTAGTAATTGGCTAGCTATCTGTTGCTACAGTAGCAGCTAAACTTAAAAGGCCTTCTTCTCTTTCATACCATCCTCCCACTTCTTCAAAAACAGACACAATTCGTTGGAGAGAAACAAAGCGAGAGAGAGACAGAGTTAAAGGATGGTGACAGAATCGTATGGTGGCGGTGGTGGTGGAAACAACATTAAGCCTGCATGGCTTGAGCGTTTAATGGCCGAGACATTCTTTGGCGGGTGCGGGGTCCACCACAGCCGCCGGAAAAACGAGAAGAACGTCTTCTGTTTGCACTGCTGCCTTAGTATTTGCCCCCACTGCCTCCCTTCTCACCGCCTCCATCCTCTCCTGCAGGTACTCCGATACTACAATTTCTCACTCATCAAATTACGTCACCAAATTTCACCATTCATCTACCCTTTTGAATTTTCACAAGTTTTGGATCAAAGTTGCTCAATTACTTCCAGTTGGCTTTTACTTCTAGCTAACTAGCTGGAAAGTTGTAACTTTTTTTAATGAATTGTAAGTTTGTAACTACCCTTGATTCCTGGGCGTGTGTTGAAAATTATTGTGGAATTGTACTGTAGAATCCTCTGTCTGTTACTTAATTCTCTTTTTATTTGCTTTCCAGTGAATTCAGCTAGTGCAGTAGCGATACATATGTAATTTGCCTGAAATTTTGTACCTCTCTATATACTTCATTTAGTTCTTCGAACAATTAACAAATTCTACCATAGAGAAAGCTCAGTGATTGCAAATTTTACCCTTGATCTTCATGTTTAGGTCTTTCTATCATCTCATTTCTTATCTCTAAGAATTGAAAGTATTTTGTGGTTGTATTTGAAAACTTGTCTAAAAACCTCTTACTGAAATATTGTACTTTGCACTTTCAGATTTTCTAGTATGCTCCAAGGTATCTTATACTCTAGAATTTAGTATAATTAATTTCATGCAATTTTACATCTTCTCTCACTTTTACTAAAATTTTTCAACAAAGTGAAACTTTTACTCTCTTGATTGTGGCCAAAGAAACAAATTAAGAAAGAAAATAATGATGAAGTTAATTGTTGTTGATTTTTTTTAATCCGTCAAAATTGTCTTGTTCAATAGTATTCTAATTCTAGTCATCTTTCCATGCAATTACAATTGAATGTGTTTTTGTTTTTATAAAATTATAAATTGGAATTCCAAAAAGGTTTTATGATGTCCTCTTTGATTCCCACTTTTTTTTATGTGGTTTGTTTCCTACTAATGGAAGATTTTGTTTCTATTCATTTCCACCCTGCAAAGGTTCCTCAGCTGTTCCTTTCCATGAAAGCGAAACTTTGACCATATAGTGTTTATATTCTCAAAAGATCCCACTCCTTTTAATTCAATTCAGCTCTCAGTTCATTTATTTTTCCTTCATGATTGGTTGCCTTGCTACTCGTTTCACCTAAATTTCCAACAGGTAATTGCCTGCCTGCAGGTGAGGTAAATAATTGGCTCTTGAACTTTTTGAAGTTAAAAATTGTACTTGGACTATGCAAATTTACTTGATCACTTTCAGTCACACATTGCAGAAAATTTACCTCAACATTGTTCATCTTCTTTGTTGTCATAAGGGTAAATTTAACTGAAGGGTAAATCACCATTTGTGGCAGTAAACAAGTCCAATTGACATTGTTTTGGCTCCATGTGACAGGTTAGACGATATGTGTACCATGATGTGGTTCGATTGGGTGATCTTGAAAAGCTGATCGACTGTTCCTATACCCAGGTATGACTACAAAGTAAAAACAATAATGGGGGTAGAAGGTGATCAAGTAATATATTCTTCACTTGTAACTAGAAGGTTTTTAAAGTCCAATTCACTAAGATAACGAGTTCGACATCAAATTATTCTGGTTATTAATTTTGTGGTTTAATTTAAGTTTCAACTTGGTGAGATCAAATCTTCTGCACCCAAAGTGGGGGTAGCCTCTTTGTGACCCCAATAAATGTCTGACACTTATTAAATTTATGACAACAAAATTAAGAAAGGTTAAGATAATGAATACGTGTCAGACACTTATTGAGGCCACAGAGAGGCCACATCCATTTTAAGTGCAGAAGATTTGATCTCGCGTTTGGTATGCGAAGAGGAATTCATAAAAAGTAATTTCCATGTGTTTTCCTACGAGATCAGAAATACTTTTTCTCACACAAAGTTTGGTAAAGTTGAGAAAGTAAATATAAAAGATAGAGACATTAATATTTTTGTTTCTTTATGGGATAAAGTTTTGGGAAAACAATTTGACAACGGCTTAGAAAAGATGAACGGAAAAAAATCTCTTCAATCCTCAAGGGTTCGGTTTTTCCGCCTTTTTCATAACATTAATTTCCATACATACCAAACGCACTGGAATATGATCAAACAAAAAAACAAATGAGTAAAAAAGAAAAGGTGATCGAGTGTAAAAGAAAATTACTTTTATCTTTCCAATTCCGTTATAACAAGTTTGTTCCTTATTTGGCAGCCCTATACAATTAACGGTGCCAAAGTGATATTCTTGAATCAGAGGCCACAGACACAGTCTAGGACTTGTAAGCAGGGCTCTGCCAATATCTGCCTCACTTGCGACAGGATTCTCCAAGAGCCATTCCACTTTTGTTCTCTCTCTTGCAAGGTCCATTTCACCTCCATATTCCTCTCTCTCTCTCTCTCTCTCTCTCTCTCTCTCTCTCTCTCATTGTCCAATTGCCTATTTGATGGCTTTTGCATATTTTCTGACACACACTGGTTCTAAAGCCATTGCCAACGTTGAATTAATTTGCTATATATCTTGGAAGCATCTCCACTGCTTTATGTGTGGCTTCAGGATAAGTAAGAAAAAAGAAAAATCCCATTTGCACATACTCTTTTTATTCAGTTTCCTGCCTCTTTTTGTTTCCACCTGAACTATGATCTTGATATTATTTTTTTTTCTTTGATCCAAGTATTAGAGGCATCAAGGGTTTTCTCAATTTTAGGGTTACGTTACAGGCAGATATATATATCTCTTAATCTAGCGGTATATCAAGTAACAAATATATATGTTACAGGTTGATCATCTGGTGTACCAAGGGCAAGACTTATCTGGTATACTCTACCGATTTGATGCATCCGACTTCACCATCTCTCAGTTCGAAGGATTACGCATGGACGGCTTGGAGATGTCCGAGGATGATGGCCACATGATGCCTAGCTCCACCGTAGAAGACCCTCAGCAATACAGAGCTTCGTCATGCTCCAATGAAGCAACCAGCGATTCGGTAATGTTGCAAGAACCAGAGGTTATCAAGAAGAAGAAGAAGAAAAGCAGTGGATTCCTCCCTGGGATTGTCCTCTCCCTTAGCAGCAGGAGAAAGGGTGCTCCTCAGAGAGCTCCTCTTTCTTAGAATGAGAGTTCGGGAAAAAAAATAAATAAATTGTAGGATTAAGGTTATTGGCATCATATGAAATATGTTATATTAGGTACTAATACTAAGGTTGGTCGGGCCACGGTTAATATTTAGATCAATTTGTGAAATTTTCTGGCATGGCCATTGTCTGTATTGACTTTGCATGGGGCATTTCCATTACTGACCTTAGGTGGATGTAGAGAGAGTGAACCACATTGAAGGGTTTAGGCTCTCATCATCTCCACCAATTTTGTATCTAAGAAGGTAATGGAGCTTTGCGAGTACATACTATAATATTTGTTTTCGTTCAATTATTTAAGCTACTATAGCTACCAAATTGTGTGTTTTTTTGCAATATATATATATATATATATATATATATATATATATATATATATTTGGCATATAGTTGTTCTTGATTAGTATGGTATGGTCGATTCTCATTTTTGTTGGCCGTAATAATTTTCATTTGCATTTACCTTTGATTTAATTAAGTCTCATGATTCTACTTTCATTTATTCAAGCAAAAGCAGAAGAGAAAATGTAACAGCAAAATTAGCAATAATCTTATGATTCTACTTCGATTTAATTAAGTCTTATGATTCTACTTCGATTTAATTAAGTCTTATGATTCTAGTTTCATTTACGTTCATACTAAGCACAATTTTTTATTATTATTAATATAGAAATTATATTGAGTTTTTCTAGTACCCTAAAAAATACCCAAAATATATTGTACACATGCATTTTTCTAGAAAATCTTGGCTCCTTAAGATTGAGGAGGAGTTTCTTTTCAATGTACTTTGTGCCCTATTCACAAAAATATGTGTTTATTATCGGAACCATTCATATTATAAAGCACTTTATATAGATCATTTATGTAAAAAGTCAATTAAAACTAAGATTGTTTAGTTAATCAATTGAAGCAAATAGATAGACAGTTCGTAATGATTTTCCAAATCCTTCTATCTGTTTTTATATACTTTGATGACTAAATGATCTTAGATTTGATTGATTTTTTTTGTAGAAATGATATATACAAAGTAATTTATAATATGAACGGTTTTGATTATAAGTACAAAATTATGTGAATAGGCCACAAATTTGTAGGAGGAGCTCCTCCTTTCTTTAGAGCCCATTTCTGTTCTCATTTTTTTTTTTTTCCGGTTAGCTTCCTATGTGATGATATTTGTGATTACCGTCAAAATGGTGTCCTCGTTGAACAAAAAAAGCAACCTACGAAGTGTATTTCTTGGGAGAGATTTCTCAATATATTCAGAATATGAGTTGTTATATTACGCATCATAACATACATAAATAAAATATATCTTTTTTGTTTTTATGTATTCATATAATAACAAGTAGTGTTCGTGTTTCGAATACAATAAAAATTTACTCTTTGGTTGGGAAGCAGAAAAGTTTACTGTAAATGGTGGGATCTAAATTTGGTAAGTTTCTCATTTTCAAGAATTGTGATGGCCAATAGCTCTTTTTGTTTTTTGGCAATGGCTTGACCCGACACATATATTAATTATATCATTACGACTTGTGACACTTCATCTACGTCTCCTGTGAGTCCCTGTGGTATCTTAGAATAGGCTGATGCAGAGGCAGAGAATAGCTCATTTCTCCATCGGACGGGGTTCCATAGGCTCCCACTTCACTACGCTAAGCCTGTAAACTCCTCTTTTTATATTCTTTTTGGATACAGCATCCATCCATTGATTTGTTTGGGATTCATTCAGCTTAAAAGACTCATAATCATTAACGGGCATTGGCTTTAGTAGTTCGTAGCATTTACGCGCATAAGTCATAATATGTCAAATTTAGGATTCGAATACTTGAATTTACAACTCTTCCTATGTTTTTTCTTTATTAGTAAACCACTCAACGTAAATTTGCATGTAAGCTCAAATTTCCTCCCCTATGAAAAACTGTCGTCAATTAACTGTGATATATCATTTGTGGATTATTCTCATCTTTTTTCGTACCACTATCATTTCTGTAAGGAACCCGTATGCATATAATTTCAGAAGGTGAATAAGAATGGAGAAGACTCATGATTTGATATCGAAGAAGCATCTTCTCTCTTAAGGTTCTCGTAAAGTAGTGACTGAGGCTAGCTATTAGCTAGTGTACTACCACAACGGTACTAGCTAGTTAATAGTTACCCTAAAAATTTAGGGTAGTCAAGATCTTCAACGACAGAAGGATCTTGGGTTTTAAGGGGTGTGGGGATTACCAAGAGACCACATTTTGTTTGGGATCGTTCTGGAGGACTTGGACACAAGAAGTCTACAACAATGTACTAGTGTGACCTGGTTTTGCAGCAAAAGATGACAATGATAAACCCGAGGCTTTGCTGAGCTTCCCACCACACCACATGCTGCACAACAATTGAGCCTTTCGAATCTTTTAGTTTTTGCAAAGTTCTGTCAGCCTTTCTGTTCTCTTCTTTCTTATTATTACCTTCTTTTTCACTGACCAAAAACTTTCATATAATTTGTTGCAGGAAAATAATTTTCGCTCACTTATTAGTTTACTTTTTGCATTGTTGCTTATTTTTTATATTTGATTGAATAAGCAAAAGGATAAATGTGTAGAAGGATTAAATAGGTGCGTGGAAATAACTTCTCATTGTTGTTATCATTTAGTTTTTATTTGTTTTTGGTCAAACTATAGATTTTGTTAAATTAGATGTTAGATTAGTCACCGACGGAATTCGAACCCACGCCGTCATGTAAGGAGTCAACACCTTTCCACCACTTTGGTAAAGGGTCACTTGCATATCACTTAGTTATTTATAAAAACTATAATATGTAACTAGTTGCAGTACACACTTTGTGTTTGATTTAAATTTTTTAAAAGAATTAAGTTTAATTAATGTCAAATTATGCTTAAAAAAATTAGTGAATTGGGGAAGTTTGAAAAAGTATAAAAAAAAGTTAGACGTGGGGTGCAAATGAGACAGGGGAAAAGAGAGTCGGTTTAGGATACTGATAGTGTGACATGGTTGTGATGTTTAGAAAGAAAAAAAAAAGTAAAAATTTGTTTGTGTGAAATTACTTTAATGCTCACACTTTTTTTAATATTTTCTTTCATTTGTGTTTAAAAGATATAATTGTAATTTTATTGATTTTTAACTGACAATCATGGTTCTATTAATATGTAGTTTAGATATAAGAGAAATAAACAAAGGATAAGAAAAAGATGACCAAAAGGGGTATACAATAACAATAAGGGATATGTAAGTTCATTTTTCTGGTTTTTGAATCCTGGGCATTATCTTTCTACATTCTTTATAGGAGTCCCTTTGGTTGTGTTCAACTTGCGAGAGGACATTTCTATGTACACAACAAACACTAAGACATAAAGTAATTTAACATGTATGTTGTAATAGACTCGTACATAATTGATAGGTATTAAAATTAGGGGATGCTTAGGTATTGGTAACATGAAGGCAGGCTTTTCAAATAATGGAGTCATGAATTTGATCAAAACAATTTCATTCAACCATTTTGTAGAGCACCTGTAGGAACATGTCGGTTCTTGCCAACATATGTCAATAATTACTATAATATGTAGATGTTTGTCAAGGGTGACTACATGAAACTGTAGAGTAACGCTGAAGATTGTCAATGCTTGTCAACTGCGGCATTTTATTAAGCATTTGATATAAACAATAGAGTTGCACACAAGAAGAGAGAAAAGGAAGACACAAATTATCTAAACTACATATTAATAGAACCCTCTTTGTCAATTAAAAAATGATGAAAAGACTATTTTGTCTTCTATCATAACAAAAGGTTAAGGGCAGTAACGTAATTTCACAAACAAAATTTTGCTATTTTTTGTTTAAATCTCACCTACACATGATTTTAACATTGCTATTTTAAAAAAATAAAAAAAAATAAAAAGTTAAAAATCTCTCTCCCTCTCTACCCACTCACTTTCATCCTCTCTTCTTTAATTTAAAAAAATAAAATAAAATATTTCACAGACACTTTGTGTGTAGACATATACTAGTAAAAAACAAAAAAAAAGAGATAGTAATTTAGTTTGTTTTGGTCATTTTAGGATCAAATCCAACACATACAAATATGCATAAATTTTTGAAATGGTTAAACTTATAGACAATCCGGTAATCCCACCTTAGCTCCGTCACTGCTAATACATTTGATTTGAGGTAGTATGGTGTGACCAAAAGTGAGCCTAGAAGAAGAATCCAGTTTTCCAGTCAAGTATATCCACAAAAGCACCTACTAGTGTATGGCTTTTAGGATGTGGGATCACAATCGCATTATTGGTTATGTGGAGTCAGGTTAGTCACATGGGTATGTCACATTCTATTTTCGGTTTCCATTGTAGGAACCTACGAACCTAGGCAGAGCCAACGTGTCTTACTTGTCATCCTTGGGTTGTTACACGTGGAAAGTCTGGCATACTATTTTGACTCTCTCAGTATTTCCAAGGGAAATTCTTTCCCATCCTATTACCATTCCCTTCCATCATCTCCTCTCTCACTCTTATTTTTATCTTATTCTTTATATAAAAAAATTCAAAACAAGATGTAAACGTGACGTGATCGCAATCGTTTAAATAAAAAAGAACGAAAGAAAAAAAAGATTATAAGAGAAGAGAATCATACTCTAAGTATTTGTCAGTACAAAGATCCACACAACGTATACGATAAATTATTGCAACTAGGGTTTCAATTATTGTATAGTTTTGTAAAATGTATATAAACTATTATGGTAGACGCGAATTCTTTTTACTTATTACACTTTAGAAAAAGGTCCATTGCATTACACTTCGTTTGCATCTAGGGTTTAGAAACAAGTCCATTGAATTACACTTCGTTTGCATCTAGGGTTTCTCTGTTGTTGATCTTACTGGGAGAATTCTCAGATATCGTTTTGTTATTTGAGTTTCTGCAGATTGTTTTGAATGAAGTTATGAGTTGGGAGTAAAAAGGTACAAGGTGGAAGTTTTCATCAAGAATCCTCCAATATGTAGGTGTAAAAACTGCTATTTGTAAAGTTTTGTCTGCATATATTGTAAAAACTGCTATTTGTAAAGTTTGGTCTGCATATATTGCCTTTTTTTTTCATTTCAAAAAAACACTGCATGTAAATACTTTCCAAACTTTCCACAGTATTTGAACTTTATCTTAGCTTTTCTCTACACTAGGTACACAATTTTATGAAGAAAAAAAAAATGAATTGCAAAAGAATGCAGAAGACATTTTCCTACTAAAATGTTTTTTCTGTCATAAGTTGTTCTTCTTGTCTTCCTAAAGGGTTTTTATTCGTTTATTCTGTTTCATCAGAAGGTGGAAGTTGCTGATCAAATAATTCCAATAAAGAAAGAAGAAAAGAAACACAGCCCATGGGCTGAAGTCATGGACTACCATGCAGGATGCAGTGCAGAAAGTTTGTATTATGGGCTTGAATGAGCATTCCAATGTGAAAATGTGTTGCATATCTAAATTTTAGAGAGAGAGAGAGAGAGAGAGAGAGAGAGAGAGATGGAAGGAAGGGAGGTTTGTGTGATTTCCAAGGAGGAACAAGCTCGAGGTAATCTGATAATCATTATTGAGGTTCTTTCATTTTTAGAGAAGTGTTCTGAACGTGGATACTTTGGGGTATTCTTTATTTTATAACTTTTAATAGATGGATTCTTGGATAAAGATAAAAAATGATGAAGGTTTAATGGTTAAAATTTTATGATGCGACATGCTAATGAGACTTTTTTAAAATAAGATTGTTCATAGAGTCTATCGCATATATGATATTTTGGAGTTTCATATATATTGCACTACAGTTATGGTTATGCTACCAAGTACCAATATCACCTCCTTTCTCCTGAAGTTAGATTTTTGGATACTATCACGTGATATGTATTATATAATGAGATACTAATAAGAATATACACTTTGTTACATGTTAGAGCTTCTCCATCTAAACCCTCAAACTTTCTATGACAATATATGAAACCCAGCTTTTGTTTTTCTTATAATTTTTCTGAAACTTAATTCTCGTATTACACATTATTATTAAAAACATAACTATGTATATATATCGTAGAATTCAAACGGATAATGGCATAGCTGAATATATTGAAAAAGCTTGCCATTTTTGTTTTTCATTTTACGTAACACTTGATATGCACACTACATTATTACATTAAATATAGGGTAGTGTCATTCACACATATTTTTTTACCTTTCACACATTCTTGTTCGTTTTTGTTCATTAATCTTCTTCAATTTATTCAACCTAACGACTAGAAATTAGAAGATGTGTGAGAAATAAAAATGACTGTGTGAATATAGCAGCACCCACTATAGATTACACGACATGCACACCATATTAGAGATTCAACACTTTGATATGACCATTGCATTATTATAATATACACCCTACATTATTGGATTACATTGAAACATAACTACATATGCTGTAAATTTGTTATAGTCAATGAAACAATAGCATAGGTAAAATGACAAATGCTTGAACCTAAGTGTCTTTTCAACTCACATGACATTTGATATGCATCTCGTCCTTAAACTGAAAACACAATCATATTGTAAACCTAATTAACGTGATAATCGTGTAGGTTGAGAAAAAAACCAAGAAATTAAAAAAGTTGGATGTGCAGATTGCGATAGTGAAGTGAAATCTGGCAAATAGACTATGAGGCTCGTGAGTCGTGATGCAGGTTACCGTACCCATTCACAGTGGGGGACCTGAAATCACTTTCGATTTTACTTTTGGAGCGTTCAGATCAATTTTAGTTAATGAATTTCACTTTGAATTTCTACAATCTGATAAGAATCAGTTTGACACTTGGCCCTCAAATCTTCTCTGCAGAGTGTGACATTCAATTGAAAAGAGTTCCAATTGGGCACGGTTAATTGCCCAATGGAATATACTAGGAGCTGCTTCATGCTGTTTGAAACTTTACTGAAAATTGAGGTTACGTCATAAAATTAATTGGCTATATGAGAATAACTTAATTTACTTGTAAGCTTATGCAATGTCCATTTTTTCCTTAATGTGGATCATACTCTTAACATGCCTCATTACGTGTGGCCGTAGGGCTTCACAAGTAGAGAACCTTCTCTGATACCATAAAGAAAGTTGAGGTTCCATCATAAATCCAACTGGCTATAAACTTGCTTAGTTATAAGCCCATTCAAGGTTCCTCATTTCTTCGATGTGAGATTCATACTCTCAATGCTTATAAATTGGAAAAAACTTTGATGTCCATGAGATTTTTTAACATGTTTTAAAGTATTTGATATTTTCTAATTATAGAAATTAAAATCCAAGTTTACAATACTTGAAATATCTTAGTCCGAAGCATCATAGAACCTTTTGTTGTACACACATTGATAACTAGTCGTAAAGACAAGTTTTTCTCCTTTCAAAATATAGACTTTTTTTAGTATCTATATACAATCACTGTCGACACCTACTTAAGTAAAATTGGTCCTTTAATTTAACTGTGTTGACACTTAATGCTTGTACGTACGATACATACACCAAATTAGGTTAATTATGAATCATGATAAACTTTGTTGATGTAAGCTCAAAACACATTGTGATATTTTCTAGTTGATTTATAAAATTTGAGCATGAAAATTATCAAGAGAATGTAACTACTAAAATTTGAGTTAGGGCATGTTATTGGCACCCAAATCTTGAGTTCCTCAAACTACTTATTAACAGTAGAGAGTTAAATAAAATGCATGGCAATAATTGAGTTGCGGGGAAAACTACAGGCTCAATAGCATGGACGATTTCAAGTTTACAATGATAGGTTTACGAAGAGATGAGGTCATATGACGGTCCCCATTGATCTCTGCAGAATCTGAGAAGTAGTTGGGACTTATGTAGGACTTTGGGAGACAGATGCATGCATGATCCATTACAACATTTCTATTAACACATTCTATTAACACATCGATCACACATCCATATCATAATTCCACACACTTGTCAGCCTTTTCAACTTTCATCTCGTCTCTCTCTCTCTCAGGTTTTTCTTTTGTACTACGTAGCATCAGATGCCAGCAGTTCTTTTCTGGCAAAGCTTTCCCCTTGATGGTCGAGCAAGATTTCATTGCTCACGGACGAAAAAATGGCAAAAAATAAAGTATTTATTTCCCTTCTATATATATACTATATTGGAACTCCAAGTCTTGACGGTAGGCGAGGCGGTGGTGGTTGTTAGGAGATGCAAATGTTTGTGAAAGGTGGAGAAGAAGAGGAAGAAGAAGAAAGTGAGAGTGGAGAGACAAAAGTGGGCCATCTTGCTTCTCTTTTTTCTCAATTGTTGAACCAAGTGGGACCGATGTTTACCAGATATTAGCAGGTTCACCGGCTTTTCCCTCTCCAATTGACAACTCAATCCAGCCACCCATTTGTTGTAGCATGCAATGATTGATTCGTATGGGTATGAGTCGTATGACTACAGATTTTTCGCTCTCTCTTTATCTTTCTCTGGGCGGCTTATTATGTCCCTTCCATCTGACCTGGGTGAGTTTGTAAAAAGCTAAATCCACTACGCTCTTTCTGAATTCTGATGTGAAAATTCATATTCGATTTAAGGCGCTCTACAGGAGGTCATGTGGCATCTCACTCACATGCAGGACAGCAGGAGGCAGGGTTGAGATAATACTTTCTCACAAATTGCAGGAATATTGCTCTTTTCAGTTTGAGATATCTAGTACTCCACTCCTTAAAAAATCAACTGGTCCAAAGTACATTTAATTCACCCAAATAAATAGTAATAAACTTGATTGAACAGTAATTAGTCAAATGCATTTTTATCTAAAAAAAATGAGCTGGCCCAAAGTCTAGTCAATTCGTATTAAAATATTATTAATTTTTTTTATAAAATAATAAAAAATAATATTATTTTTAATTTTAGATAAAAATTTTAACTAATCTTGTCACGCCTTGTGTTATTTTTCGAAACTACAATTTGTGTGGAAGATGGTTAGGTATATATATATATGTCGTTTAATTTTTTTTCTATATTTTTAAACATTTTTTTAAGTTAATTAATCTGAACCATTGAATTTTAAAAAGTGAACACGTGGCCCACGGTGAGATTCTGACATCATTTATTTATTTATTTAAGTCTGGAACGCGCACCCACGCTCAATTGTATCCCACGCGCTATCAGCAAAAAAAGAATTAGTCGTGGCTGACATTAGATAGGCCAGTTCCTCACTCATCCCATTATGGGCCGACCTAGATACTGGGTTGGACTTTGGGCTGGTCTATTTTGTGGGGTGGAGTGGGATTTTGGGGTGCCAACCTATTTTTTTAGACTTTGGGCCAGCCTCTAAATGAGAGGTGGACTTGCTCTCAATTGATGATTAATCGTTCATTTTCTAAATACACACAAGAAGAACTAAATAGTTTTCAAATTGAATGAACGTAATAAATTAGATTATTTGTACAGTAAAATGATATCACGTCATCATTTAAAGAGAAATTATTTGTTATGGTTATGCAGAAATGTAAAGCATGCATGAGATATTATTTTGGATCATGCATATTTGCGCTCTACAAAGAAAAAAGGGAGGGTTGTGATGATTTTAAATTTTTTTATACTAGGTAATCTAGTATCCTTATGCATGAAGATAATTCATTCGGTCCTTATGCATGAAGATAATTCATTCGGTTGTTGTGGTCGAACTTTATTATGGATTTCTAACCTCATAGTCTATATGACCCTCTTATTTCTTCCTTCTCTAAGCTTGGGTTATGAAAGAAATACAAGAAAGAACTAGGAGGAACCTATCAGCAACAACCGATTTTAATCCTAGATAACTTATGATGTTCATATCGACCTATTATGTATCTATGCATCTAGCATTTGGTAGACGTCATACTATATCTGTCCCCAGGTTGCATGCATTATTGGGGTATCAATGTTGTCGGATTTGTACAAACACAGAGCTTTACCTCCCCTCAATACTACACCAACGGTTCCACCGATACAATTATCCATTTGATGTTAATATTAACACTGAAAGAAAATGATTGCTCCACTCTTCTACTGATCTAGATAAGAAAACCTTGTGCATGGCTCGGACCATGTCGTTTATAACGTAGCTTATAAAAGTATAACTTTATATTTTGTTGTTATTTAACACCATGCTTATTTAAGTTGTGTGAGACGAGAGAATTTGGCTTGCAAGCGATTTTATATTTTTCTATTTTCAATTTCTTCATCACCACACTTAAACTCAACGGAAAAAAATAATATTTTTTAATTGATTATACATCTTTTTGTATTTATCTCTCTCATAACAAGATTTTATATTTCAATGTATCTATATGTTTCATTATTTAACAGGGATCAAAAGAGATGAACCCAAAACGATTGTAAAACAAATTCTTTCTAGCTAGTTGTATCCACCACAACACAGTTGATGTCTTGAAGATAAACTAGAAAACACATAAGCTATGGAAAATGGATACTCAGATAGAGAGAGGACCAGGAGCATCTTAGTTCTCTTCAGCATCTCTTGTCTTTGTGCTTAATCCGCTAAATGTGGTTATATTACTTAAACAAATTTTGGGGGAAAAATGTTGGATGAGCTGGTAAATTACTTAGTCCCTGTCTCCTTGAGAAGAGAGTAGACAATGGTGGTGGTGGAAAGGGACCCAACGTCAGGATATTCGAGAGGCCATCATTGTCCCAAATGTTTGACTCATGGCACTCTACTTCTGTCCTCCCTTTTGACCCTATCCTCCCCTACTCTTTATAGACCTGATGCCATCCTGAAAGATTACCTTCTGGCTCATGGCTACGCTATATACTGTCGGCAAAAATGGCACATATTTTACAATTTGTTAAACGTTTTATAGAGAAAGGCAGCATTTCACTACTAATCCTATTTATATTGTTCTAATTTTATTATTCGTGTATTTAATAAGTGCAGAGTATTTACGCAAAAAATTTCGATATAATTCGAAATGCAACCAATTAACATAAGTAGTATATAAGTTGTAATTATTTTGTAAGATGAACGGTGTAGAACTTTTACTTTGTTCAAGAAGATTACATTCTTCTCTTATTGTGCAACTTTTGTTTAAGTATAACATTTGGATAGAATAAAGAAAAAAAATTAAAGAGGTTAAAAAATAGAGATGTGAAAAACAAAGTATGCAGAAATCATTAATGTTTTACTTTCCTGCATTAAGAATGTTAGCATTGGTTCTTCAACTAATGTTTGTATTTCTCTTCATATAGCTTCTTTTGCGATTTTCCGAAAATGTTATTTGCCTGTCAAGGAATTTGTAGGTTGAGTGATTAAGAGCGTTTATCTTTAGATATAAGATGATGTGTTCGATTTCTTGTGAGTTTTCTCTTTCATTGGCAGGAGGATGCGAACAAACCAGTTTACAGGCCACACAAATCTGTAACGAACTAGATGTGAGCTCCAGAAGCTTGCTAAGTAAGGATTCGTGCAATTTCCAAATGAATTGTGGAGGCCATGCTTCTGCATTGAAGAAACAAGTCTGGGGATATCCTGGGTTGAAGTAGGGTTCCTATTTGGATATAATCGAAGCCCATTTGCATAGAGTTCTTGCCACTTCCTGTAAAATACCAAAAGGGCATATTTTGTGTGCTGGCTAGGGATTCAGATGTGATATTCATATCCATAAAGGTATGTTTGTTTGCCATCACCGGATTGGACTACTTATTAGTGTACTTATTCGTGTAGTTTCGTGTGGATTCTAAAAGGTAAACATAAAGATTTGGATTCGGATTCCGTCTTGATTTGGATTTGGATTTGACTTTCGTCTTGATTTGAATTGTTGGGTCAGTAACGGAGGACAGAGAGGTGGTTCCATTGAAGGAAAAACTTGCAGCTGAATCGAAATTGGGTTCTTTTGACCTCTATAGAATAGCAAGGTTGTCTCTGTAAGTTCCCATTATCTTGCTTCTTAGTCTGATAATGCATCAAACGCTTTATTAAGTCAGACCAGTTTAGTTCTTGAAGTTAATCTAGTACAACAAATGCACCCTAAATGCTTTTGGTTGTGTAACCTTTGATTTACTCAACCAAAAGGTCAAAAGTAAACAAGGGTAAGGGTGTGCATGAAGAGAAAAAAGGCGTACATATCTCTCTGAAGCAAATTAGCACTGCTGAAATAATAGAGATTGCTTGCCAAAACCACTTTCGATTCTACCACCTTTCTTTTTTCTCAGTAAAAAAAAAAAAATATTTTCAGTGTCTACCCCTTGAATTCTTGGAGAGTTTGATCTATTTATCTCTTGCCAAGACAGGCTTAAAACTCTGTATTCACAGCCAGCTAAAAAACAAGGAAACAATTTCACAATGTAGGTAAAAATTCAACACCCATGAATCAGGTGAAAAGTTTTACAGTTTGAACTGCCACAATAGGCTACTGCACCGAGACCTCTCATCTTAGAACGACGTTCAACTTGCTCTGCACCAACTCTCTTACATTCCACTGCATACACATTTGAAACAGTTATGGAAGTGTGAATGCTCCTATGAAGGAAAGATATGATTACATCGTCTCGCTATAAGACTTACCTGCAACTTATTAATTTCATCATCTGTGAGCGAGCGTTCCATGGATCGATATGCAATTCTGTAGCAGTGACTGGTCATCCCTTTCTTGTTTGTGAAATTGTCTATCAATTGCACCTGGCAATGAGGGAACAGGTATTTCAGTAAACGCATAACAACATTTCCAATATACTGTCAGGTAATAGAGATCACTTCACCAGACTCGACAAAGTAAGTTGGGGCAAAATACTTGATGAACAAATATCACACAGTGGTGGTAATCATAGATGAGATTTTCCATGAATGCGTACGAAAACTTCCTGACTTGGATTACAAATAACTTTCCAGGTGTAGGAATCCTTCCACAGAACCATTTTAGTAAGGTTGATATAGTTAATAAATATAGCAGTTCAGGTGTGGAGGGGTTAAAAACTTTCAAATCTTTCAATTTTAAGCCACTTCAGTAGAAAATCATTTCAGAAAACTAGCTGCACCGAATACGTCAAGTTAGAGCTGCTCTTTATTTCCAATAAACATCAAGGTTCAACCACAATGTTCAAAATCTAAACCTCCAGTAAATTTATGAGTGAAAACAGGCATACCTCCTCTGCAAGATCTCCAGCAACTTCTCTAACAACTTCACATAAATTGTTTTCGGTGAAAGACTCGTTTATCCAAAAACTGACATCTTTGTAACAAGGAGGATACTGAAACGAAAAGAAAGTTAATAAGAATTGTTAGCAAGCAGTAATTTACCCTAAAACCAATAGTTAGATCCACAAGCAACAAAATCTTAAGAAGCCATTTGGCTTTCAAGGCAATAAAAAAAATCCAGTCATGCATCATCATTTCTTTGTTCTTTCTTTTACTGAAGAAAGTTGGGGTTCCACCATAAAACCAATTGGCAATATGGGGAGTAGCCCAACCTCTTATAAGCCCATGCAAGGTCCCTCCTCCCATCAATGTGGGACTCATTCTCAACATTATCATGGTTCAATTTTTGCTTTCTATCTTTTGATACAAGATATAACAAAAGGGCAGCACAAGCTCTAAGCATACGAGGGCAGAGGGAGGGAGATCAAATATCTCACAAAACTATATCTTAATTTTACACAATAATACGTGACCAGAAAACTCAGTAACCAGAAAGTAAACATGCTAATTTCCTATGTGTGAGTTGCAACAATACCTTGGAAAATGGCTTGAATTTGATTCCCAACTGGCCACTCAAAAACTATATCCAAAATTGGATAATTAGATATAATGGATTAGAAAAAAACCAAGGACTTTAATACTTGCTTGTTTCACTTGTCAAGACTTAAAATTGAGCAAATAGAACATATCTAAAAAAAGAGAGGGGAAAAATCATATTTAACGGATTCAGGAACCACCTGAGAGGTGAATCTCTCATCAGTTGACCAGAAAAGCCGAATATCAGGGATGTCAAATAAAACCATTGCCAGCCGTTCCAGTCCAAGTCCAAAAGCCCAAGCAACGTTGTCTGTTTTGCCACTTCTCCTCAATATTTCTTGTTCTGTCACCCCACAACCCAAAACCTCCAACCATTTTTCCTGGTATTGTGTTCAACATTTATAAAATTGATTTAATGCTAAAAATATTCATGCCTCCAAGCATCAATTGAAAAGTACGACAAGGGGTTTCAAAGAATGAATTGTAACAACAGAAAACTTTCCTAAACATAAGAACCACGAATTATAACAGTGGCCACTAGTTCAATGTGAGATTTGATTATCAACAGGTGTCCCAGTTCAAAGCATGACAAAAGCACTAGTTGGATATGAACAGTAATAATCAACAATGGAAACAGTCAGAATAGAAAGTATCTCCAAGGAATTGCATAGATATATTTTTGATAAATTTTACTTTTATTACTTTTTCATCTACAGAATAGAAAGGGGCTCAAGGGTCACTACATGTAATCTAGGATAGCCATCAAGTTTAATCTAGCGTAAACAATTACTTCCACTCAAACTCCCAGATCTCACAGGCAGCAGATAAAGACAAAATCATACTGGCAACTAATATACTACAAAGAATAATCCAACTGTTGGTTTCGGATTTGGGTGATTTTGGGTAGACATGATCTTTGAGAGAAGACCTAAAAGATATACATTACAAAGTGGGCCAAACAAAAATGTGTGTCAAAAGTGTGTGTCCCAGGATCCTAACCCATATGTATCAGAAATAGCATGAAGTAGATTCACAATCCACAACGAAACACGGAATTTTTGTTTCGTGTCCCAAAATGATCAGTGTCAGTAGTATACCTGAAAAAATATCTCAAGTTCAAATGATGGGTTGGTAAATGGGAAATATGTATCAACCCAGCGCATTTCCACAGAACCTGAAAATTTCAATCTGATAAACTTAGATGTTCCAAAACAACTCTATCAATCACCAAAAAGAATAAATTGTATCATATAATAAATAAACAAATAAATTAAATAAAATTAAGAAAACACTCTAAGAATTTTTGAAGCAAATAAAACTCCATATGCTTAATAGCTATTTGTTGAATGCTAAAGCACTCAAATGGCACACCAAATTACAGCTTGCCTAGGAGATATGAAGCACAGTGGTTCAAGATAGATTTTACCAAATAAGTGGCGTGCCAAACCCTCTAGACATTTCTTTAAATCTCCAGCGGCATAAGATGTGCCATCTGTCCCAGATGCCTCCCAATCTTGTGGAGAAAAAACACGAACACCTTCCATCTATATGGGCAGGAAATAAATTCATTCATTGAGGCAGAATTCCAAGAAGCTAAGCAGCATTGAAGTCTTATTCTAAGCATTAGAGATAAGAAACCTGATGGAACACAGGGTAATGCGTTGAGTCAATGGAATCCCTACGGTACACATCTCCTGTTACAAGGAAATGAGTATGTCCTCTTCTCAATATTTCTGCCTGATGAGCACTTGTATGACACCTCAAAACGGTTTGAGAGTCAATATAGTACGTATCATTATAACTTCGACTTACATGATCAGCAGGAACCAAAACATTGTCAAAATTCTGAAAGAATTGAAATTTGATTCACTGTCAAGAAGTCACAGGGTTCTTACAATCTTAGAAGGATAAAGGAGCACTGCGATAACACATATTTACTATTCTTCTTTTATGAAAAATGCATGACTTAATCAATGAGGTTAACAATCCAGAAACGAACCTAGGAGATATGAATGATAAATGCTATAAACTAAAGATTCTTGTCCCCTTCATTTGGTGTATTTCATGGTCCAATTTTTAAAATAAAATCAAGTTCGTACCTCTATCACAGAGACAATTGGGCAAAGATTATCAAACTTATCGAACTGACTTGAGTAATTGGTGTCGAAATACTCATATATTGCATTCTTCAAAATCCCAAGTGGGTGCTGATCTCTTCTGTGGAGTTGCAGTCCAAGCTTTGCAAAAATTGTATCCGGTACGTTGTTTGTGGGGTCATCCCTCAGCACATCTACAAACCCATAATCCAAAACTATCAAGCCACTAACAAATCTTTCAGAAGACCAAGTCTGCAACTTTCCAATTGCACATATCCGACAGAGCATCAAAAGCAACATATGATGAGAATTCTAACATGCTTTGAAATGTTTGTTAGACTTAGGCCATCAAACAGACATCCAACATCAAAATGGAATGTACCCGGAAACAAGTATTCCAGAGTGCAATGGATTTATGTGAGATACAATTCTCTCTCTAACAAGTATACAAAACAAAATGCAAAACTTTTCAACCAACCAAATTGCATTACGAACAAAACATACTGCAGAAGTTAATGAATAATAGAATAAATGGAATAACCAAAGTTGTAAAAACTTAAAACCAATTCAAATATTACAATTTCACAGAAAACTACTACTTACTGAACGAAGAAATTCACAGTTTCAGGTTGCAGAAATGCAAACCAAGTACAAAAATTTCACCACCACTGCAAACCCAATACAGAAAAACAACAAAAATATCAAAAACGAGAGCAACCCAAATGAGAGAAATGGTCAAAGTTACCATCTTTAGCAATTTTGACGCCGCCCAGCTCGAGCACGGAAGCCACCGGCTGCCTCCATTTCTTGTTGTGAAGCTTATCGGAGGAAAGATCTGTAGAGGAAGAAGAGAAGGGCAGGCAGAAAGTGAAGCTTCTGAGGCAAGCTGTGCGGAGAGAAGGTGAGGTTTTGGAGAAGAGAGTGGTCTGCGCAAACGAGAAGGCCGTTGCCATTCTCGTTGGGACTGGAGAGAGCTGTGCGCGGCAGAGTCTCCGTACTCTTATCGATGATTTGGGGCTTTGCTTTTTGGTTTCTTTCTTGAATTTATTTGTCTCGGGTCGGAATTTGGGTTGAAAAGCCCAACATCGTAGCTAGGCCCAAAGCCATATATGTATCATTATGGCCTAGCCCACTAATGAAATGTAATACCCATTCTAAACAGAATAAGTTATGTGATTTTCAAATCTGCTGTGTGCATGATTTTCTTTATCCCAAAGGGAGTCTGATAAGTCTAGGAATATTTTGAATGTTTCTTAGCTAAGTTTATTATGCTGTTGTAAAGTTTGAATTTCAAACTAGCGTGTAAATAGGGTATTTCAAACCCATTGATGTAATCTCTATGATCTTATAAATACAAGCAACCCTCCATCGAAGGGGTGTGAAAAAACAACTGAAAGCCTAACCTACTAAAGTTTTACATACTATTCAACTAATATTATGTTCGCAAAATGATAACTTTTCTTGTTTATTGATAGATATATTGTATATGACTAATTGGTACGATTGTGACTGTTATTTGATACGAATGCAATTGGGATAAATATTTTCTCTTCATCGGCAAAATAATATAGTTCGTAATAATTAGACTCATGACCTATTTACACACAAGTAGAGATTAAAACGCTAATAAACCAATTCGTCATTGGCATGGAGTATGCTTTAAATTTGATTAATTCATGAGAATCGTACCTAATATTAGTCAAACCAAAATTAATACCGATAGTATTAGTGGCTTCGTTGCCCTCAGTTGGTATAGACGCTGAATGCATAAAATGTTTTGGTCCAGTTAATACTAGAATCTCTAGATTTGTACTTTCTGAATAGACTTAGAAAAAGAAGAAAGACCACCTTACTTGATTACGTTTCCAACTAATTGTATAATTATATTGTGTATCATATCGTGTTTCTGGTACACTGAAAAATGCATATGAGATTTTCATCATCGTATGCTCATTCATTGGATATCAAAACGAATACTTTTTTATTTTATTTTAAATTGGAAATAAACAACCAGTGAACCTCAACACCAAAAAGAACAAACAGTGCAGAAATTAGAGGAGGATTCAACTGCGAAAAACAAAACGATCACTGAACCTCAACTGTTACATTGCAAAGCAAAACAAGAAATTAAAAACCATTCCCGCAGGCAGTCATCCACAATGCAATAGTTAAAAAAACAAAAATAAAGAGTAGATCTTACTTGCCTTGTCACGTCCTAAAGCTCATTCTTTTAACGGATTGAGAACATGACCAATGAACAGAACCGCTCCAGTCACTTCCTCTCTGATTATAAACATAAATGGGTGATCAGCCACAAAGTCTATCGTTTTCTGTATAAATGGTTCATCGTCACCATCCGCTTCATCATCAAGGTCGCAAACAGTAACAGCTGCAGCTTCTGTGCCTTTTTCATCAACTTCAATGAAGGATTTGTGAATTATTTTGGCCTTACCTAGACGTGACTCCACCATCCCTGTCAAATCACCTTCACCATTGAAGGGCAACACCAATCCTACATCCTTGAGAACTTTAGAAGCTTCAAAGCCGGAGCTAATCTTAAACCTTGGGATTTCGAAGGAACCAAGCGCGACTCGTGTTTCAGGGCGATGACGATCTAAGAAATCAGGCTCGGAACAAACTCTCTCAACAAAAGCTGGGAGCCCATCTTTCGCATCAGGAAGTAACAAGTACATACAAAATTGTCTTCCATTGTCTTCGCCTTGTTCGTAAGGAAGCTTCGAGACTTTGAAGCCGTCAAAGGCTTTTACAAACTGGTAATCGTAGCTTCTCATGAAGCGCGCCTCAACAGAAGTACCGTCGAGAAGGTGGAAGTAGTCCTCTTCTAGTGTCTCCGATGTATCAAACGGGTCACTCCAAACTGCTTTAAAGTGTAAAGCATTTGAAAATATAAGCCTGGTATTGGTTTTGACTGTCCCAGGAGCAAGAACCTCAGTGATAAGGCCCTTCGTCGCCTTTTCAGCCCGTGAGTTCACTTCGGCTCTCGCTTTCTCAGGGTTGGTTTTAAAGTTAACTTGTTTTATAGCCGCCTTGTGAACTGTGTCCACAACCTCCTTGAAAAACATAAAAGGTAAGTCCTTTATGCATAAGGGAAACAAAAATACCCATATCCACGATCAAACCCTAAAATGCTCACGGCTGTATTCCGACGTACGTACCTATAGAGAACATGGTTTAGAGTTTCTCTTTCTCTCTCTCTCTCCTTGTCTCCGGAGTTGATGCCACCGCAGGGCGCTTCTTGGCCCTCTTCCTCCGACCTGCTGCCGTCTGAGATTTCAAATCAACCAGAAGATCCACCAATTGCAACCGCGACGGATGTGGGCAATATTTTTTTTTTTTTTTTGCCAGAATATTATAATTTCTTACAAAGTAATCTGGAGTTATTGATTCATAAATTTAGCAGGAGTCTTCATTCCAGGGTGGAGTAATTGTTTTAGTGACGGAGCTTTAACTGGAGGCCATCAAGAACATGCTACTGTCCTCACTCCTCAGGCTGTCAGAATTGTGATGTAAATATAGCAACTACTGACTGTTCTAGTGACGGAGTTTTAACTGTGGAGATAACAAAGTGCGAAGAAGATTTACTCAAACTTTCTTTTTAGCATCTCAACTCAACGGATATTTGTCTCGTACAATAACTTTCGTGAATTTTGATCACTTCACTATGGTAATTCGCCTGGTATCTAAATATATACTTCAACCTACTTGCAGACCTTTAAAGCAAAAACCAAAAACAAAACTAGCCACTACTTTATATAGAACTGTATTATCCAAAAAACCTGGAGCCCTAACCATTGGTTCTCGCCAAGAATCGCTATTTACTTTTATACAACAATATATTTACACTATGCATCCACGAGATTTGTAACGAATGTATGATGGAGATCGTTTTATAATTGAATGATGAAGATTGGTCTAGGAAGAGTTTGTTAGAAGGTTACAGTTAGTTACCTTGTGGGCTAGTATAAATTGTAAAAGCTTTCTCATTTTCTGTAATTAGTTCAGCTTAGAAGATATCAATACAAGCTTTCATTTTCTTCCAAAGTCTCATCTTCTTCTCCATTCCACTCTGATGGATAATCTTCATACTTTTTCGACGTAGTTAACAATTCAATTTTAAAATCACTCATTTACCACTAACCTATAGTATTAAATGGCCAGAATAGTTCAACACAAATATGGCAAAATTTCAAGAGGGATCAGAGAGGCCACACAAGATAAGGGTGATAAAATTGAAATGTTATTTGTAATTCGTTTTTTATCATCTTCATACTTAAGAATTTGTATGAGTCGACTATAAGATTACTTTCCATCAAACAATTATTATTAAACTAAAAACTAGTTGGTAACACCTCACACATAGGGGAATAGATCCTCTCCGGACCTCTCCCATCAAATCCACCCAATTCATTAATCCGAGTCTTTGAAATTTGATCCAACGGTTACAAACATAGGATCCCTTAAAAGTTATAATAATTTTAGCTGTTAAATCAAATTTTAAAGGTCTGGATTAATGAATTGAGATGGCTTTGGTGGGAGAGATCCGGAGAGATCTCTTCCCCGCACATAGTGCCAATGAAAATTGAAGACTGGTTGTCTGTGAATGATGGTATAAGGTCAATTTGAAGGGGCATATATACTTTGACTTTAAATGAATAAAGTTGAGATTAGATTGGACTAGGCTCATGTCTTTGATTGAAATTTGTTATGATGTCATTTCGTTACATTGCGTGTGTAACCCTTGAGAAGAACCTTGGCCAGTTAAAACTAATGATTTTATCACTAAAAAAATACTTAAGGATGGGGCAGTAATACAATACCTTTGAGTTGATTGGTAATAATGTGTTACTATTAAGGTTGATTGGTAATAAGGTGTTACTATTAAGGTAGGCATTGATGTTCAGTCGCATGTTATTTTCCCAACCACCTGCTCACCTAATACTAAACTAGCAAGCAACCTTTGTTGTTGCAGTTGGTTTAAAACTCGTTTAAAACTGTTTTTAAAATGATTAAATGCGTTTTTGATGAAATTAGTTTTAGATTTCAAACGTACTTAAAACGTTTTCTGCAAAAAGCATTAGTTACTAAGAATTGGTTTCAAAAACACATTTTTTTCAAAAGTATTTTCAATCATTTTAAAAACACTTCTAAACCAGCCATAAGTAAAATGAGCAACCAGGTATTAGATCTATGTGATTATTATGGCAGTCATTTATTACTAATTGTAGATCTATTGCAAAAATAAGGTCTCCATCATCTCTTAACTTAATGCGTCTCACGTTAAAAATTTTTCTCTATTCTTAGTGTATTTTACAATAGTAAAATTGACGTTTATTAAATAAATAAATTAAAAAAAACTGTTTATTGCTTTTTTATTTATTAGTTATTACTATTTAAACTATTTTAATTATTGTTACTATTATTATTATATGATGTATGATTACGTAATAAGAGCCAACGGAGGCAGGATAATCATATTTTTGGTTCATTTTCTTTTGGATTTGGATTCTCTCCGGATCCTCTTCCTGGATTTCCCGGGAATCAAGGCACAAGGATCGTTCATTAAAGATCATGGGCCACAATTAAATGCTTTTTATATTTTTAAAAGTAACGCAATCTCGCTTTGCGTAAAAAAATTTAATTATAATCGTACAATCTTTAATGAACGGTTCTTATGTCTTGATTCCTGGGATCTCAAAGGAAAGGATCCGGAAAGGATCAAAATCCTTTTCTTTTTGGGTTGAAAAGTATACGTACTATATTGATTAGTAGTAGACGTGGATCAAATTATGGCCTATCAAGATGATCCTATTTCTTATCATTTTTTTTATTCTTTATGTTATATTAAAATTAATAACTCACAACTTCATGTAGAATTACGGTTTTTATTTGTGAGTAAAAAATCATAAATTCTAATTTTATAAATAATGAATTTGATATGAATTTATTTTTTTATTTTCTTAATAATATATTCTTGTAAAAAAAAAAGAATTTCAAGCTTGTACAAATAATAACGAACCCGAATAGTTTATAGTAGTCAAAGAAGAGGTTGTCAAAATACAAAAAGAGAAACGAAATCAGTACACTTGGGGCCTAGGGCTTTGGCAACCCCAACAATTGTTAGATTGTTACCTCGCATGAAATGTCAACCACAACTTAACACGATAGGGACAGTGGAGATATTTATATCACAATGTTTGAAAACAAAAGAAGTAATGTGCATGTGTCCAACCTTTCATTACGGTCTTGCTAGTAACACTTGATTTGGTTAAACTTTTATGGTATGACGAGTGCACCATCACTTATAGTTATTAGTGTACACAACAAGCACTTTTTAATATAGGTGCATCTTGATTGCAGATCTATTGTTTTTAATTTGGTATCTCGTTTTTATGAAGTTTGACACTTGTTCTTTCATTTCATTTTAGAATTAACACTGTTGGTTTTTCAAAACATAAAACATGAAGAAAACACTAAATTGAGGACAACAAATCCACTAGACTTGGAGACCTAAGGAAGATGGTAATATGTCGCATGAGTCCTACCTTTATATATATGACCTATATATATAACTACGATAAATGCGACGGAGACTTTGAAAAGTGGGACTCTTTATGAACTTTTTGTCATCTTATATTTTTTGCGCAATGTCTTAATTATAATGTTGGCACGATAATTAACGTTAAATTGTGAGGTGACAGGGACTTCATAAAGAGTCTCACTTTGAGAAAGTCTTCTTAGCATAAGTATGTCAACAAATGTGACAAAATGACAGTATATCAAGGGATTGAAAACTCACCCATATCGTAGAATTCAACCACCTTTCCTTTTCAACATTGAAATTGAGAATGATCCTTCCTACCAAATTAGAGAATAACCAATGTTATGCGGTGTGACTCGAAAATTCTAACCACTAGAGGACTCTCCACTCTAGTGTTCCCATTTAGTGCCTAATTCAATGCTTCCATGTTGCGAAAGCCAAAATTTCCCATGTCATTTTCTTTACAAAACTTTTGCAAGATGGCTATGAATGAAATTTTACGTCTATCGCCCTAACTTTTCCACCAGAGTTTGGCAAGGTTGGTATGTAAGCATCTTATATAAATGTTTGGTCTATGTAATACTAGACTCTCAAGTTAATAGGGCTCCATGAGTCTTATCCTCATGCACCTTATACTTTCTTAATGAACTTGAGATAAGAGGGTGCGTATGTACGAATTACGCCTAAATTTGTCATTCTTTTTGCTGCTTATACTTTAGTTTAGTTTACAGCATCGCTTGTTTATATGAAGAATAGACACATTTAGTCTCAGAAACAATTAAAAATAAGAAAAATGAAAACAATATGAGATTGGATCAACATGTCTTGGAGATCGAGGGATTTTTCAGTGTGTTCAGAACACGATGTGGTACATCACGTGCCTTTATATAAGTGGTGGGATATTTGTATTGAAAAATAAAACTTCACTCTACTTACATATGGTGCATCGCTCGTATTTTGGATACAATGAAAAATTTCCCTCGAAAATCGACAATTGTCATGAAGGACTCCTAATTGAATAATGATATTATTGTCTAGATTACAATCCACCGTCATCTCTCATTCATTGGCTCATCAAAAACCAAAAATCAAAAATTTCTTTTATAATCCTTGAAAAGACAAATCTCTATTCCATAATTTTAATTTCCATTGTTTATACCAAGTAGATTCTTTCCTTCCATAGACCCAACCCATTGCCGGAACGGTTTGGTTCGGATCGCACCCACCCGGTCACAGGGTCAAAATCGGTAGAGGGACCATACCGGTAGTTGAAGCTTTATCTCTAGGGTCCTAGATTTCCAACATAAGAGTGTAAAACTGAACGTACAACCAATGGGACCCACCCAGCCGGGCCCCACAACCCAAATCTTGGCACAGTCGCAAGTACCCAATGGACCATGACCCAACTGGTAAGTCCGGAATCGAGGGCATTTTCGTCATTCCGATACAGTGGGTGGTTACTCTGCCCGCTGGTAAATGATTCTTGTCTTCCTCGCCACTACTACTGTTAGCTGTCTTCTGACGCTCACTCCCTCGTTTTCTCTGTTAAGCTTGCAGAGAGAGGAGAGAGAGATAGGGAGATCTAGAGAGAGAGAGAGATTCAGAATTCTTGAGAGAGAAAATGAGTGAGCCATCGAGCGATGTGTCGTTGGCGCCACCGCCGCCTCAGGCGTTGCTGGAGAGGCTCAAGGATTACGGCCAAGAAGACGCCTTTGCCCTCTGGGACGAGCTCTCCCCCGACGAACGCCAGCTTCTCGTCAATGAAATCGAGGTCCTCTCTCTCTCTCTCTATATATATATCTCTCTCTTTCTTTCACCCCCTCTGGTTTTAATTTTCTCGGCAACCAAACAGTTAAGATTCTTAAAACAGAGCTCGGCAGTGATCGAATTCGGGACCAGTAACGATAATTCATCTGATTTTTCATAAATTTATTGGATTTCAATGCCAATCTGGTACAGTTGAATTGATTGCATTATTGATTTTGCTTCTGAATCAAGAGATTGATGCATGTTGTATTGCATTTTTGCTTAGAGTTTGGATCTTTCGAGAATCGATCGGATCATACGGTGTTCGCTTCGATCTCACGGTCAGTATCTTGCTATTTACACGCAGAAAATATAATCAAACTATGATTAGTAGTTCCGATGGATTTTGATTGGTTTGACAGGGCTGCCGACGGCGGCGATTGAGCCGGTGCCGGAGAGCAATGTGTCGGCGGTGGAGGAACGAACGCTAGAAGACAGAGAGAGGTGGTGGAAGATGGGACTGAAAGCCATCTATGAGGGAAAGTTGGCTGTCCTACTTTTGTCCGGTGGACAGGTGAGGTCCAATTTTTTTCAATCATGTTTTGTAGCTTTTAATAGATATGTTTGCTTAATGTGGCATTGCTTGGCACTCATTGCTTTTGCTCAATGTTTAACTTTATACTGCATCAAAAGGGAATTTTAAGTTTAATAGCGCTTCTTTATTTGTAAGTGGGGTGTTACATTTGGTGTCCCTTTTTCTCTCTGTCCTTCAAACTATGACTTCCGGGATCGATTTGCTTTTCGGGGTTTTGTGTATATAAAGACAACTTGATTACAGATGGGTTTGTACGCTTAATGTTGAAAGCAAACTTTTTTAGTCCATAATGTATTTAATCATCCTCTCCTTCTCTCTCCCTCTCTCTCTCTAACTATTATTTTGCTATGATGTTGCTTTATGGATTTGTTGGTAGTTTTACGAATAATGTGTTTCTCCCTCTCTCTGGTTGGTAGGATGTTATTTTCTAAATGTTCATTTGGGACAATGTTGATGGCACTTAGTGATGGAAAAAGCATTGGAATATGGTTTTCCCCGTGTTTAAGCATCATTTACAGCAAAATTGCTTTGTAGGATTCCAATATCTTTATTCTTTCTTTCTTTTATTTTTCTGGTTTTTGTTTTTTGGGGTTATGGGGGATGTATGATACAGAGTGAAAATGTTTTACACTGTAGTTCAATCTCTTGTCACATTTGGAACGTGAAATACCGACATTTTTGGGTTCCACGTCTAGGTGAATGCTTTTAAAGAATTCGATGCTCATGTCAGGGGTCCATCTTTCTCAGCTTCCTTGCTCACTTAACCTCATTTGAAGTGTTGTGTGCACAAGTCATAGTAACAGTAAACTATTCAAGCCTAGTAATTTTCTGGATAATACATGTTGGGGTAATACAAGCAACTAGAAATTTTTGTCATGAATAAAATGATTATACCCGTTTGACAATGTTTGTGTTTTGAGGCTATCAAGATGTGATGTGAGGGGATGTAGTCAGGAATGAATCTGTTACACTGCTTCTGGCTGAGTTTCTTTCAGGACATTTTCTCCATACTTGAGTTGCTTCAGTTCTGCTCTATCATTTTTTTCAAGTGTGAGCTTGGCTAATTTTGTAGGGAACTCGGCTTGGAAGTTCAGATCCGAAGGGATGCTTCAGTGAGTAGTAGTCATTTCCTTTTTTTTCATATCTTCACCTGATTGTGAAGCATTGTGTGTATCATACCTTTATGTTTACATTTACCGGAAAAGTTTACCCATGTGTGTATTTATACTTATATTTTAGACATTGGGCTTCCATCTGGAAAGTCACTCTTTCAACTCCAAGCTGAGCGGATTTTGTGTGTCCAAAGACTAGCTGCTCAAGCTACAAATGAGGGTATGTTTCATTGCAAGAGGTTCTTTATGGACTCAAGTAATTTGGGTTTTCATACTAATTGCTAAGTTATTCAGGTAACGCTGCTTCACTGCAAATACATTGGTATATCATGACCAGCCCATTTACTGATGAATCCACACGGAAATTTTTTGAAAGTCATAAATACTTTGGTCTCGACACTGACCAGGTAAGAAATTTTATATTCTATTTTCTAATATTTTGTGGATAGCCAAGGTGTTTTTGTTTACTCTGAAGAAAACAGATTTTTTTGCTTACTTTTCTTAAGTTCAAACTTCCTTGATGCAGATAACCTTCTTTCAGCAAGGAACCATACCTTGTGTTTCAAAGGATGGCAGATTTATCATGGAAACTCCGTATAGAGTAAGTCTTCTATTTGAACTGTAACTTATTCAGAAACCTCACTTTGTTTTACCTCCTTCTTTTAAGCCTTTATAAATCTCTTACGTACCTTAGATATACTCAGAATATAACAAAAGGATAATTTTGTTTTACGATATTATATGCATGTGTGTGTGTGTGTGTGTGTGTGTAGCACACAGCCAGTGTATTTCCCATTCCATAAAGATTGTGATATACTGCCTCCAACAAAAAAGGCCTATGATTAATGCCAGTTTATTCTTCTAAACCAGGTAGCTAAGGCTCCGGATGGGAATGGAGGAGTATATTCAGGTATTTTCCCATTAGATTTGGCTGAGCTTAATTTCCTCAATTTTCCTTAACTGCTGATAAGACATTCCTTAATAAATTGGGCCCATATATTTTATCAGCTTTAAAATCATCAAGATTATTAGAAGATATGGCTACAAGAGGAATTAAATACGTGGATTGCTATGGAGTTGACAATGCACTGGTGAGATTTCTTCCTTTCTGATGGCGTGTGTAGTCTGCAAGGAGGGGAAAAAGAAGGGCAGAAATTGAAATTCCTTCTATTCCATTATGTGGTTGGTCAAGGAAGAAAATACTCATCTTTTTCTCCTCTCATGTCTGCCTAAATCAACTGGAGTCTAAATGTTCTTTTTTAGAAAGAGTTGAAGGTTTTTCTTATAATGATTAGGTTGTTGAAAGCAGGTTCGTGTAGCTGATCCAACGTTCTTAGGATATTTCATTGATAAAGGTGTTTCAGCTGCTGCAAAAGTTGTTCGTAAGGTAATTGACAAGAATTTAACTCTCTCTCTCTCTCTCTCTCTCTCTGACACACACACACATACATTTGCTCCTGCTCTTGTATCTGAAGTGTATGGATAGTGATAGGCTGATAGAACTCAAATGATTTGATACGAGCTATGGTGCTTGCTCGGGTAAAGATATATTACCGTTTTATAGCGGATTTTAATGTATGTGTCAGAGTCTTTCATAGTTCAAAATATCCATTGTGCAGCCTATGCATCTGTAGGGGAGAACTCATCAGAACTAGCTCATCTTCATCCATATGGGTATGGCTATATTGGTAAAGCCAGAAAAAAGATGGACGATATTTTGGACGAATATACCTTTTTTCTGCATAACTATTTTACTGATATCAGTTTTTCACCTGTGTTTGTTACACATGAATTCCGAAAGTTTGTGTCGTTCCATACATATTGAGTTTTTAGAACTATTCTGATATATCACATTTTGATATACTTCGGGTTTTTGGTTACAGGCATACCCACAAGAAAAGGTTGGTGTGTTTGTACGTCGAGGAAAAGGAGGACCTCTTACTGTGGTTGAATACAGTGAGATGGACTCATCTCTGGCATCTGCAATCAATCAAGAAACTGGACGTCTTCGTTTTTGTTGGAGTAATGTAATGTCTATTGTTACCTCTGATCTCATCATCTACTCTTTCTTTCTTTTGAAATAAATATTTTGTCTTCTAAGTTCTATGCTTTTTTCTTTAGTGGATTGAATTATGAGTTATGGCAGCTTCGTGCTTTCTAAGTTATGGAAACTCTTGCGACATTGTGTTTTTCAGGTGTGTTTGCACATGTTCACCCTGGATTTTCTAAACCAAGTGGCTAATGGCCTTGAGAAGGATAGCATGTCTCTCTCTCTCTCTCCCCCTCCAATTGCCTTACGTTTGGAATTTCTCATCTTTAGTTTTCGATATTCTAACAATATTATTGTAAACATGCTTTTGTGAATGCAGTTACCATCTCGCTGAGAAGAAAATTCCTTCTATCCATGGACAGTCGATGGGATTCAAACTAGAGCAATTCATATTCGATGCATTTCCTTATGCACCCTCAACTGCGCTTTTTGAGGTGACTTCATTACCCCCTGTGTCTGCTCTAATCCCAACAATTTCCTTTCTTGACTTTCCAGTGCTAAGGATAGCATTTGTTTGCCAAATATTCAGGTATTGCGCGAAGAAGAGTTTGCACCGGTAAAAAATGCAAACGGGTCAAATTATGACACTCCGGATAGTGCCAAGCTTCTTGTTCTCCGACTCCACGCTCGTTGGGTAGTTGCCGCTGGTGGATTCTTAACACATTCAGTGCCTTTATATGCAACTGGTAACTCACACACGCACTTCGTTTCTTATTTGCGTTCGAGTATGTGCATAAACGCAAGGGAAGGAAACAAAAATAAGGGAAAGTTGCACTGACACAGTTGATGTTGAATGCAGGTGTGGAGGTGTCACCTCTTTGTTCGTATGCCGGAGAAAACCTCGAAGCTATTTGCCGTGGACGAACCTTCCATGCCCCTTGCGAGATTACATTCTAATCAGTTGACAGAATCGTGGTTTTTTTACCCTTAATTTGTGCGGCTGTATTGTACTAAAACCTAGAGTGTGAGTTGGCTCCGCCTATATCTTCAACGTTTGTGATTGATTAGTGGATGATTTTCTGTGTATAATATGAAGGTCTTTGAGATATATACGTATTTTTGTCACGCTTCAGTTCTATGTCTCGGCGGCCACCTTTGTTTGCTTTGTCAAGGTGTGAATTGCTACCCACATAATGGTGGTGGGGTTTCCCTACTAACTAGTGGGCTTAAGGCGTGCTTAATTTGACCTTTCGTGAGGATACTAAATCATTCACCCACTTTCATTCACTCTTGTACATTGAATTACTTTGATGTCCTACTTAATTACAAGCCTACATTACTAGGATTAGCAAAGTCAGTCAATCAACTTTTTTCCCATGTGGGACTCTAGCCTCTTAATTTTTTGACGCATGAAAATAGTCATTGATGGTACAAACTTCTCTCGTTGAGTTTTGAATGCTTAGTTAAGATACGTTGAACAAATCAAAAGAAAACCAAAAACAAAATTAAGAGAAAAGAGTGTGGAAGGTAAAACAGACAGCGCAAAATTTACTCCCCTTCTATTATTTGGTTGTTTTTATTTTATCTTTGAAAAGCTTGATTAGCCTCAATTGGAACCGATTTTGTAGATGGAAAGTGTTATTGGCACTCCAAAAATCTCATTGCATACTTTTCACAAATGTATTTTTCTTTCCTAATATAGAAAGTTTGGAGTGTAGAATGAGATTTTTCAAGTGCTAATAACAATTCCCTTTGTAGATAACCTGAATAATTAGGGTTTTATGAGTTTTGGATTTACGTGGATGCCCTACTAACCGAGGGCTTATAACGTGCTCAATTTGACCTCAAAACAACATGACGAGCCCGTCAACTTTAGCTATTCTTGCGTTGCTAACTTGCTTAGTTACAAGCGTTCCAATGTGGGATATCTAGCATAACAAATGTTTAGCAAAATGTCAAGGATAATCAGCCAATATTCACTCTAACGGACAACGATTGTAACTAGGAATGTAGTTTAATCATGGATTGGAAGAACCGTCCAGGTTACAATGCATTTTTATCCAGCTACTCCGAGAAGCTTATCGTCCAGTTAAACCATCTCCATCGAGCCACTGAGTCATTGGAAAGGATGGGCAAGGAAAGCAAGAGCTAGATTCCGACAAAGGTCGCCGGGTATAAGACCAAAACAAAGTGTTTGAAGTTTCGTATTCTCCACGCAGGTTCAGTGATATGGCGATACCCCAAGTAGTGGCTCCATGCCGGCCAATTGATGCTGCAGGAACTTATAAACTGATTCAGTTGTTGTAGCAGCTATACGAACAACCACCCCGATTCCCTGCAGAACAAAGAACCATTAGCTCGCATTTACCTCAGATGGTTGCGAAATACAGTAGAGAATCATGCAGCATCATATGATCACTCCAATGTTCTAAAAATCGAAAACATATTTGAAGCAAGAAGTCATAGAAATTACTAGATTTATCTTATTGAGGAAATATGAAATGCACAATATGTGGCAAGCATTGGTTTTACACCAGAACATGAACAGGCCCCTTAGCAGCACCTGACCAATATACCTTAGGACCAAAAACACTTGAAGAAGCAATAAAGCTTGGTTTGGCGAATCGATTATCGGAATGTGTTTTTATTTGGTGACCTGACACGGTGGAAGGAATGTGTAATTGGTCAGACATGATCCTCTTCACGTTTTCTTGAACTAGGTTCTGAATGTGCTTGATCTTTGGCCTATAATGAAGCAACCGCAAGGTGTAACATTGATTTATTCACGTAATTACTTCCATTCCGTATTAAAATGAGTAAATTAAAACCACTGTAAAACATTCGATAAAGGTTTAGGAGAAGATGCAAATGGTCTATGAATCATGAAATACTCACCCCAAGAGTACAACCATTGCAATTACTTGGTAGTCCTGCATTCGTTCTGCAATTGAAGAGACATTTCCACGCTCGAGGTGTACCTGTCCTAAAAACATTGAACCATCTGAGAAGAAGAGGAAGGGAAGACAACAGGACTCGCGCAAGCATTCATTTCTCAAAATCCTAGTGCACGCGTACATAGGGATGAAATGAAGGACGAGCAATACATATTACATCACTGGGCATATTCAGGCGTTTAAATTTACCAAGTTGATAAAGGTTGAAATATTGTGCTTAGAGGTTGAAACAGGGCATCCCATCTTTAAATCTAGTCCTCAAACATATAGGGAACCTGAAATATGCAGCTCACAAATTCCCTTGGGGAAAAGAAAACTTATTGGTAGAATTACCATCCCTAAGAACTAAGCATTTGGATGTTTAGACTGGAAACATACAAAAAATGAAATGAAAAGAAAAAGATTACCGCGTCAAGAAACAAAGGTTCATCATCTTCCATAAATATGTGGTTGATGCTCTTGTAAAGATCGAAATCCCATTTTTCTCCACTTTCGTGACGCCCACTGGTAATCCAATCCACAATGACCAAACTTGAGTTGGAAACTACCCTAAAGACTTGTTTCTGAGAGTATCTTGCCGTGGAAAAACATGTCACAGGATCAGGAATGACCGCCAAAAGGGCATTGCTCCCAACTCTTGCCTACTGCACAGAAATGTGATTTCCAGGATTCACATGTAATGTAGCCATTGACAGAAAGCATGAACTAATCCGAACAACACATATTTAGCTTCAACTGCGTGTTAAAAACGTCCCCAAAATGTGCGGCATCGAACTGCTATATGTTTGATTAGGCTAGATTCTTACCTCCAAGACTTGTTCACAGCACTTGAATCCCACAGACTTGTAAACCTATGCAACAACCAAAATCTATTTGAGAAATCCATATAATCCAGACAAAGTACATTTCCTTGAAGTCAATCTTCCACATACGAAAAAGGGAAGGACGATAGTGAATCCACGAGATGTTATTGGCACTCCACAATCGTTATCTTGCACTCCTCCTTAGATAAAAAAAAAGTAAGAACGACGCACAAAATGACTATTCTGAAGTGCTAATAACAGTTCCCTAAAATCCAAGGAAGAGATTTCGTTTTTTAAGTAACCTTAGTGGAAGCTTGGGTTGTTAAGACAGTGGTGCAGCCATCTCCAATGTTAAACTCACATGAAATAGAATCTCCCTAAAACAAGAGAACAAGTTCAAAAAAAAAAAAAAACCCAGAAAACAAAACGGATTACAATTCACAAGCAAATACAGATTGATGAACAAGAAAGCACATACAGAAACAATACCACCACCATAGGTGAGGTTGTAAACCCAAACAGCATCAGTTTTGGAGGGACCCACCTAAGGAAACATCAAAATTAACACCCCAATTGGACCATTTCACATTATTATCATCAAAACGTGAAATTTGATCTGAAAATGTTGACAAAAACAGAAGGAAAAAAATAATGAAGTGGAGAAAAAAGATGAGACCTTTCTGGGGATGATGAACTTGAGAGGATACTTTGAGAAGCATCTTGTCACTGTTGACCTTCCTCCAACTTTTTCCACCTCCACCCTTCCCTCCCTCTCCATCTCTCTCTCTCTCTCTCTCTCTCTCTGTGTCGAGCTGTAACCTGTATACAAAACAAAGAAAGGCTGAATAGTGAATAGGGAGCACGTGTTCACAAATTGGGTCGGGTCAAAACCGTGTTTAAATGGGGTTTTTCCATTTTCTTTTTTCTTTTTTCTTTTCCTTTTAAAAATCATAAAACAAAAACCCTTCTCTCTCAGTCGCTCAGTCTCTCTAGGGTTCTACCTCAAGCTTCAACAAGCTCAGAACTTGTAAGGTATTCTCTCTCTCCGCTCTCTCTCTATGATCGATTTTGGTACTTGTGAATCAGAAATGTTGTATTTTTGTCTGCCTAATTGAATTTCCATCGAGCTCCGAAATTGGGCTCTTCTTTGTTTATTAGTTTTATTGACCTTCTGTTTGGTTGCGGAGAAAATGGGATCAGAAAATATCAAACCTTAATGATTTCTTGCTTCCTGTCTGTTCTGCTTTTGATTGTTGAAGACAAAGTCTGAATCTTGTGATTAAACATACCTGGAAAACACAAAACCAATCTCGGAATCCAAATGATTGAATTCAGGGATTCGAATTTCTGCCCTGCTCTCAGAAACCGAGCATTTCCCCTCCCTACCCCCTTTTTAGTTTTTTTGTTGAATCTTAATGTGAAGATGTTGAAGACAAAAAATTTGGATATCACTACCTCCCAATGGTAGAAATTTACAACGAGTCGGCGGAGATGAATTTTTTCAATTAGGAGATGATGTGCAAGTATAGGAATGATAGTTCTCGTTTGTTTCCATAAGTGTATTGATGCAAGCCTTTTTTGTTTTGTTAGCTTTAACGTACCTCGACTAACCTTAACAATTGTATCTGACAGGTTTTGTGTAGATTCCGGATCCAGATAAGCGATTGTGAGAATTGAAATGGGTTTGTCATAGGTTGATTTCCATTGTTAGAGAACCTACTCTTGTGCAAACCTTGAAAAGATGAGTTTGATCTTGAGATTACGGAATCATTTGCCTAATGGGCTTTGCAGAAGACCATTTATTTCATCCCTTGGAGGACTGAATACTGGTAGCTTAAATGGGTTTTGTCGGAACTTTGGTCAACCTGCAAGGCGAGAAGAGGAAGAGGAGGAAGAAGTGGAGATTGACCAAAGGAGACTCCCTGCTGATTATGATCCAGCAACATTTGATCCCACAGAGCATCGTAGTCCTCCAACTGATCGGGTTTTTAGGCTCGTAGATGAAATATCGTCACTCACACTGGTTGAAGTTTCTGAGCTGGGTTCCATTTTGATGAGAAAAAAGGGAATGACGGAACCACCAGTTGTGGGAGTTATGAAGCCGGGAGCTGCTGGATTAGGATTGGCAATGAAGGGGCCGTCATCGGCAGCTAAGGAGGAGAAGAAACCAGAAAAGACTGTATTTGAATTGAAATTGGAGTCATTTGAGGCAGCTTCTAAAATAAAACTGATCAAGGAGGTAAGGAGCTTCACCGACTTAGGACTCAAGGAAGCAAAGGATTTAGTGGAGAAGGCGCCATCGGTGCTAAAGACAGGAGTGTCAAAGGAAGAAGGAGAGCAACTGGTAGAGAAGCTGAAAGCTCTTGGCGCAAAAGTTTCCCTTGAATGAAATAAAAAGACGATCCAGATGTACTCCTCTTCGAGATATTGCGAGATTAGTCAATGTTTCCTTGGGAATACCAGGTGACCAGCTTTTCGGAGTTTTATCAATCCTTATGAATCGCATCTCAGATTTCCTCCAACTGTTTTATGTTCAGAAATTTGCTCACCATTGATTTCTTTACTCTATTGATATCGATTCTGGTAAAGCTGAGATTTTGATTAAGAATGGTCCGCAGACGAAGGCCGATTTCCATAATTCTTGGACCTTTGTCTAGTTTCTTCATTATTAATCATTTCTATTAGCATGGTGCCTGCCATTCATAGCGTTTATAATAACGGGAAATTATTTCCCTTCTGTTTTCTTCTCTATGCGCTCCTCGCTCAATCCTCCTTGATTTGTTCAATTCAACAACTAGATAAAAAGAGATGAGTGCATTGGAAGAAAGTAGTAGAGTGCGGAAATCACTTCCCTCAACTCCTGATAGCGCTTAGTCACGTGTTTTGAACATGGATGGTACTGGTTTGCTACACATTGCCAAGCTGAAATCAGCAACCGTTTGCACTTCTAAGCTTCTAATGCTTGATTTATGTTAATGCTTAGAGGTTGAAAACTAATTTATTGACCGAAAAGAAGATAATTAGAAATCTAAATTATTAAATGGAATTAAGATACACAAGAAAATGATGAACTCGGCTGATTAGTACAACTTGGAATTTGGATTAACTGAAGAAATTGTACATCTGTCTTTGACAAGGGGGAGATGATCACCCATACAGAATAGCTGTAGCTAAAAAGAGAAGAACTGGGACAAATACCAACAATGTTTCTGTCTTCATGATCAAGGTCGGATCACTCCTTGTTCTCCGAAAGAATTAACGTTGTTTGAGTCCTTCCATTTGGATTTCACCCTTGCTGCGGAGTACGTTGCTTCATCTCCAGATTATTAACCTGTGAAATAATAGATTTGCTTTACATTATTATCTTATGATTCTGGAAAATAGAAATCAAAGAAAAGTCTGCACTACGAACTGATGTTGGTATACAATTAAACTATGATGGAATATAGGCCAAGGACGGTTGGTTTTGAACGTTTGCGACCAGGCAGCAAATCCCTTGTAAGTTGTAACTCACCTTTGGTGGACAGGAGCTAATGCTTCGCTAGTCACTACTGATGAGAAGGGTGTTTTGAATGCAAATGTTAAATAGTTAAATGTTGTAAAGAGAGAATCGGTGGAGATAGAACTCGTACTAAAGTGCATATGCATTATTGTTTTTCGTCACTGCGGTAAACCAAAAGATGATTTTGGTCGTCTCCTATATTAGTAAGTAGTAACTATATCTTTATTCACCTCACATATAAACTATACAAAAATTGTTGAGAGCGTATGAGATATTTCAGATCTTTTAGCTGTTAAATTTTAATTTTTATATTTAAAACAATCTAGCAATTAAAACACTTAAAATATCTCATAACTATAAACTTTAATATAATATGTTTACTTTTTTTTTTTTTTTTGTGAGACGATAGATTTATTAGATTAGATGTTATATGAAGGATTCGACGTAGTTCAAACCCACACCATGGTGCAAGAGCAACACTTCTCTCCATCACTGTGGTAGAGGGTCACTTGCTACTATGTTAACTATCTTATGTTTACTTATTGGAACGAGTAAATCTAAACATTTCCCGAAATTTCTTTTTTATAGAATTAAGAACTCAAATTAAATTATTTAGCTAATTTTCCCATCGTTGTCTATTCTCCACATTTCGCCTAAATTTTCTCCAAATATAATTACATGCATAAAATGTGAATGCCTTGAGAGCAATTTGATCATTATCTTTCTAATTATTAAGGGTTCAATTCACTTGGAGTAGTAGGTCAACCCTCCTACAAACATCCGTGCAACTATGCAATGCATATTCATTGATCATTATATTACTCCAATTCCGTTCAATGAATTTGGTTGAAATGACTTCACACACAAGGCATTGTTCATGATATCAAATTATTAATCCCAATTAATCAAAGGAAAACTCATGACTCATCACCCCTGTTTTACATTGTATTTCTTTGGCTACCTTGAACATGGTGCTATTAATTAACTACTACATGACTCATCTCATTGTCCCCAAAACCATACAAAGTTATATATGGTTAAACATCGTCACTTGATAAAACTAGTCCACATGCTATAAGTGACGAAAGGTTTGGCATCGATATTATATTAAATAAAATAAACTCAAACCAAATGTTGAACAAGCAGTAGGAAAAGAGAAGTTGGATTAATGTAAAACCGCATGATGAGTCATGAGTTTTCCTTTGATTAATTGGGATTATATCATGATCAATACATTGTGTTTGAAGATCATATTCAAGCAAATTCATTGAATTGAAGTTATATAATATCATGATCAATGAATATGCATTGCACAGTTGCATGGATGTTTGCAGAAGGTTTAACCTACTTCCAAGTGAATTGAACCCTAAATCATTAACTAATAGTTTTCAGTCAATTAGGGAGAGGGGTTGGGGTTCGATTGTTTTGTTTTCACTTTTCAAGGTGCGACTCAAACCAAGACATGTGCATTTGCGTAGCAGCATAGGTTTCAAAGTTTTCCACCGGCATCCAATTATATTGAAGAACTTAACCGTTAATTAGGATGATTATCTTTCATAAACATGGTTTACAAACCCTAGAAATGAAATAACCCATTAACTAATATGTCTACTGGTCTAGTGCCTAGCAAGATGGATGACGATGTTCATGTACTGTTTCCTAAAGTAAGATTGTTTAGGTTGAAGAATATATATCTGTCGCCACTCACATATACATATACTATTCTGCCTCTTTATGTTTTGCTGCTGGGTCTCATCAGTTTTGAACGTTTGATTGATGTATTTTTTATGGGTTTGAAACCTAATACCATGGTCTAGCTAGCCTCTCGCATGGTATTGCCTATTGATAGTGTTATTATGTCGAAAAATTCTTTGGTACTTTGGAGTGTATTCATATTTTTACTGTCAGATTTTTATTTAAAGGATGATGTTATCTACATAGTTGTTTTTAATTTTCACACATTTTTATTTTTAATTTCTAATCATCGGATCGAATGAATTGAAGAAGATCAATGAATAAAAATTAACAAAGATGTTTAGAATATAAAAATAAATGTGTAAATGGTTTAAAATATAAAAATTAAGATCTGACGATTAAAATACTTAGAATATTCGGTATTCTGGACCACCAAAATAATGTCCCTATTATACCATGCTTTTCAGCAACTATCACATTTTAACCAATATGTTTTTGTTTGCATTGTATTTATTAACTTAATTAAAGTGATATAAAACAAATATTCTGTATGGCGAACTGCTCTATTAGGCAACATGGTTGTGTAAAATATCAACTTAAATACAAAACTGATATCATTATCTTACCTAAAACTTTGCTCTAAAAATAAAATGCTGCATTAACCTTAAGGAAATTCAAAAAATTTTAATACATCAAAATTTTTTATATTAAGAAGAGTAAGAGTTCTACTAAATTACACAATGAATAACTTAATTTTGATATCGACAATGAGCAACCTAATTTATTTCTTACGTTATTTGAATTTCTCCTGGAAGCAGGAAGCAGGAAGCAGTTGATGGATTTCAAAAATCTATATCGGGAAGGGTCAGTATGGCATGCACGACGCACCTATATACCCTCTCATTAAGGGTCAATATATATTACCCTACTCAATAGTGGTCGGTTGGCTTGGAATGTGAATCTTTGAAATTTTCCACACAGTTTATATAACTAGTATACTCCCATTTGAATTTGGTACCACCAAATATAAATATAAATATAAATATATATATATATATATATATATATATATATATATATATATATATATGCGCGCGCGCTGCTGGCCTACCCCAAGGCATGTGGAGAAGATTACAATATATGGCCACATAAACTTTGCGAAGCCCTATGTAAAAAATATGGAAGAGAATGCTTTGTGGAAAATATGGAAGAGAATGCTTTTTCTCATTAATTTTTCTCTACAAGATTACAAGGATATATATACATGATACAAATGTGTAGGTAGGACAAGGTAGCCGTCCTAGTGTGTAGGTAGGACAAGGTAGGACGGCTGTAGGACGGCTAGTGTGTAGGTAGGACAAGGTAGGACGGCTTGACGATTGTAGGACGACTTATTCTTCCAATAATAATATTATATACAATTACACAAGAACTCCAACCATATTCCTTATTTGTCTAACACCCTAGACATATATAGCCACTCGAAAAAATCCTTAGTAATAGCACATGACACTTCATCGTAATAGCGAAAATCAATAATGCATATGCATTTTGGTACGAGTTTAATTCTTACCGATCTTTCTTTATCTTAAAATTTAACAATTTAACCTACTATTGTTATCATTTGTCGAAAGGTAAAAAATTCAAGGGAATTGCTGTAAAAGTTAACAAAACAAGAACTTCAGCCGTTGGTAGGTTATTATATCTACAATACCGACGAGTACGGCCTAGACTTTTATTTCATTGATTGGTGCTTAAGTTTATATATTGTGTTTATAGTATTTCTATGATCAGTTAAAATGCAGATATGTTGTCATGGTAGTATATTTTTGTAGCATTTGTTAATATTATAAACTTAAAATTGTCGATAATTAATCTGCGAATGGTACTTAACCACTACGCAAAATAACTATATATATACAAATTTGTAAGCCATATTTGAGAATGTAAATGTCAAGAATACAAAACTTCGAGTGCACAAAACCCTAATAAGTTTTCCTTAGGACTTGACCTACAAAGTACAAACCCATTGCACAATTCACTACTCTTGCAGTAGGATTCTCATTGATCTCAGAATCTTATCAGGTTAAGAAATGCTCAGGACACCACAATGCCCGGGTATTAAGGTCCATAACAGAGGTCAGAAAGTACACTTAGATTTGATACTACACAAATCTTACTGTGCATAGTGGCCAAGTGATCAGAGTTCCCTCTCAGATCTCAGAGAAAGGCAGGGAAATAGGTTTTAAGCAGAAACGATGCGTTAAAAAAAGGGAATATGATTCTTTCCCTCCTCTTCCCATCTTATTTTTTTCTTTTTCTCACATATTATTTTTTATCTTATTATTTTTAAAAAAAATTAATATAAAATATTAACGTGATTTAACCGTGATCGTTTAAATAAAAAAGAATAAAATAAAAGAGAGATTAGAAAAAAAAGAGAATCCTTCTTTAAAAAAAAAAAAAAAAAAAAAAACGTACCCATAAAGGGAGGGCCATGTGCGGCTTTGCATGCTCTTCGACTTTTTCCTCTTTCTTTTTCTGTATAAACCGATGGCTGATCAGGGTCACCACGTGATCGACGACGCCCTAGCTCTTCTCTGTATCTGTCTCTCTGTCTCTGTCTCTCTGGTCGCCCATCTTCTTTGGTTTTAGTCTTTACACAGATGCACATTGACTTGCATGCCCGCTGACATGTGGATCTTGGTGTCTACCCAAAACTAAAAATTAAACACCCATCTTCTTTGGTCTTAGTCTTTACACACATGCGCATTGACTTGCATGCCCGCTGACATGTGGATTTTGGTGTGTACCCAAAACTAAAAACTAAACACACTTGTATATGACACGGATTTTTGGATTTTGTGTCATCAACTTTCACCTTTGTGTGGTAATATTTGAAGAGAGAGATATAAGTTTAACATTAATTAGGCAATATAATTTTCCATAAACAAAGGTAAAATCAGAGAATCTAATGAATTGGTAACGTATTCTTTTCCATTATTCAATGGATTTTTGGATTTTTGTGTCATCAACTTTCAACTTTGTAGTAATATTTGAAGAGAGAGATATAAGTTTAACATTAATTAGGCAAAATAATTTGGCATAAACAAAGGTAAAATCAGAGAATCTAATGAATTGGTAACATGCTCTTTTCCATTATTCAATAACAAGAGGTCAAAAAAGAGAGAAGAGAATGACGAGAGGTCCCTCATGAGATGAGAACCACGAGAGGAAAAATTCACATGCACAAATTGCATACAATATCTGTTGCTAAATGTGTATTTTACATACACATCAATAAGTTAATATCTATTTTTTTTCTGGCTTTCTTCCGATGGGATTGTAATTAACCATTGAAAGCATATATAACAATTTGTTCTACAAAGCCGATAAAGATAGTTCTTATGTGTAAAATCAAACAGTTATAATTCTGATAATTATAAATTATTTTTTTTACTAACATTAGGCTAAATAGTCAAAATAGTCCTTAAGATTTGCATAACATATCACTTTGGTTCCTGAGATTGAAAATCAATAGAAATGGTCCCTGAGATTGTCCACCATCCATCATTTTGGCATTTCTGTTAAAATCTCCGTTAAGTGTCCTGGAGCTCTTGACTGAAAGTTTGGGCAATTTTCAAAGTTTCGTAATTCAATCGTTTCTTAACCAAATTCAACCTATAATATATCAAAACGAACATAGGAAAGTGTAGAACAAGATTATACCTAATTGGAAGCCCAATGGTTGCCAGAGATGGCCGGAAAATAGCCTCAAAGTTGACTGGTCTGCGGGAAAACTGGAAAACTCGCCGAAAACTATGTCAACTTTAAACGTTCATAACTTCTTCAATACTCACCGAAATCAAGTGATTCAAAAACAAAAATCATACTTCTCAACGAGGCACCTTTCTCGACGGCTAAATATCCATGGTTTGGCCGGAAAACGGCTAGAAAGTAGCTAACTCGAAAATAGTTAGCCACTTTCGAACCGTTTTTCCGGCCAATATACGGCGAATTAGCCATCAAGAAAATATACCATTCTCTTCATCTCGTCGAGTAGTATGAGTTTCGTTTTTAAATCACTCAATTTCGTTGAGTATTGAAGAAGTTATGAACGTTTAAATACCTAATTTCCTGCAAATTTTCCAGTTTTCCTGCGGACCAATCACCTTTGAGGCTATTTTCCGGTCATCTCCGGCAACCATTGGGCTTCCAAATAGGTATAATTTTGTTCTACACTTTTCTATCTTCATTTTGATATGTTATGGGTCGAATTTGGTTAAGAAACGATTGAGTTACGAAGTTTTGAAAATTGCCAAACTTTCGACCAAGAACTCTGGGACACTTAACGGAGTTTTTAACAGAATGATCAAAATGATGAATGGTAAACAATTTCAAAGACCATTTCTATTGATTTTTAATTTCAGTATCAAAGTATAAAATTACATATTCAGATCATTGATCGTTGACAGTTTAGTTGAAAGGTGTGGGACATATGCAAAGAATATTATACCAACCGGGTGGCCACTTGGGTCTTTTCAGTCAAATTATTTCTCTGCTCTCTGACAAAGATTAGATTGGGATGCCACTGCCTTACTGCGTCACTTCCTGCACTTGCTTTAATCATTTTTCTCTTAATCATTGTGGTTAGTGATCTAATTAACTTAACCTTGCTTTTACGCTCAAAGAAATTTCTGATTCGTTCCACCATCTTATTCAATGAATCATTAGAATTCATTTTCAACAGAATTTTTATGCATTCACAAGTTCTGTCGTTCTCATCGCTGCCAAACCCTCAGTTTCAAAATAGGGACAGTAGTTTCAAAATATAGTTAACACACATTCTCTACAACACAGTTTAGATAAGCACGTTGTAGTCATTAGATTGTCGAGTTTACTATCTTTCACGAGAATAAACATTACTCTACATAAATAAATTTATAATCAATAGATTTAGGCATTCTCTCAATTTAACTGTATTTTTGTTAAATGAATCTGACACCGAATATACACCAACGAACTCTCCATTTATACTAAAAAAATGTTTACGCTAATTCCTTATTTGAATTCATAAATATAGAAATTTGGAAGTTTTATTTCGAAGTTTAATTAGTTTGGTATTGCTGTGTTTTGAAAAAAACTGCTTCTGCTGTGCTGTGAGAATAAGCTTATTTTTTCTACTTCACGTTTTCAGTTTTTTTCACCCAAAACTGTAAACATAAGTTGTTTTTAAGTACTTACCAAACACATTTTTGAACTCAGTTTTTTTTATACCCACTTTTTATAAAAGCACGTCAGTACCAAACCAGTACTAAATTCCATGTAAATAAGTATTATTCATAATTTCTATGAATGAGAATTTAAAAATAACAAATTTCGTATTTAAATATCATTATTTTTTAAATTAACAAAACAAGAAAATTAATAAATTTTAAAATAAGAATTTAATTGTGATTTAGACAGTGTGCTCGAGAAATAATGTTTGAAACCAAATTAAAAAGGCTCACATTGGCTTTCTGTCATGTGGATGATACATTTTTTATTCATTGAGAAGTACAAACAAAAGCATTCAAAATTTGGCATTGCATGCAACTTTTAATCTTAATTTATCTTATTTTTTTCACTTTTAAAGGTGAGATAACACCTCCCTCCCTCACCCCTCCACTTCCTATATATACACATTCCACACTCACTTCCATCGCCAGACCATTTGCTGTAATCATTTTCAATTCACTCACTCCAAATCTCTCCGAAAAAAAAAAAAAAAGCTAGAGAAGTTACCTATATATTTCCACGATGTGGCTTATTTCTTGGCCGAAGACCACTTGCCCCACCAAGACCGGTGGTCCTGAAGGTGTCACCACCACCACAACCGCCGCCAATAGGTGTATGAATGGTTTATCATCCCACTGCACTTGTCTAACCAAACTGGTGAGGAAGCTAATTAGGAAACATAGGAGAAGGGTAAGGGCTGCAGCTAACAGGCAAAGTTCATTGCAGTCCCACTATGATCCACTGAGCTATTCTCTCAACTTTGATGCCAGTGGGTGTGGGAACTTGTTGGATGACCAAGATTACTTCAAGTTCTGTGCATTTTCCTCCAGGTTTGTGGCCAACCCGTCAGGAAACGCAGCTTCTACTCCCAGGCTAGACACCACCACTCCTCACTAGAAAAGAAAAGAAAAAGGAAAAAAAAAAAATATATATATATATATATATATTATGTTGAGCTTGTAATCTTTCATTAGGATGCAATGGGTATTTTGTATAGTGGTAGTCTGGTAGAGGTTGGCATCTGAGATTTCTAGAGAGAGAGAAAGAGAGAGAGAGAGTGAGAGGTTGATATGATGGGGGAAGCAAGCTAAGCTAATACATTTTTGTACCAGTGGTTAATTATTGTGCTGACTAATAGATAATAGTTTGACTATCAATTTTCTTCTTCATAATTTTTTTGGCTTTTTATTCAAAATGATAATCAAGAGAAGGGGTCTTTGTTTATCATTAATTATTTTAATTATTCTGTTAAAAATATTTTTAATTTTTGTTAAATTATTTTGGTCTATTGTTTATTAAACTGAAGGGATTTTGATCTTTATGTAACAAAAAATTTCGTGAAATGATCAAAATGATTGATGGTATACAAACTCAAGATCACTTCCATCGATTTTAAATCTTAAAAATTAAAATGATGAATTATCCCATTCTTGGGATCATTTTTGGCTAAAAAAAACTCTTCTTCCTTCTTTTTGTGTTCGTTCTATATTTTTATTTGTTTTCAGATATATTTGTTATTTTTATGATATATCGCTGATGTTAGAATATCATTTTACAAGGACAAAAGACAGCAAGGTTCCAAATTAAAATTTTATCCTGGGACATGAAAATCTTTACCCCCAAAACAAAAATGAGACGACAAAATATGCAGAAATAACTTACTGTCCACAATTAGTCATGATAAAGAAAGGAAAATGGTAACCGCACATTATTTTTCTCCTCACACTCTTTGGTTTTCGTTTAATTCATTTTTTTAGATGACCGTAAATTCTGTGGTTTTCGTTTAATTTATTTCTTTGGATGACCATAAATAAAAAAGTGTGTAAGAGACACTGCTTTAACTTCTAGTTGGACCAAATTTCATCTGCATCAACCTTAATCACTTAAAAGTTAAAACAACCAAATCTTTGACTATCAAAACAAACTTACACAAAACCAGTTGAGATTTGGTTGCTCAACGCAGAACTCCTCTTTCAACTGTAAACAAATCAACAGTTCACAAGACCGCCACACGGAAACGGCCACCAGAAAATTCTAAGTCCCAAACCAGCCATTTTTTCAGCAAAACCAATCGGTTCGGAGCCGCTGATCAGACCTCATTGATGAGACCACAAGGAGGAAGAAGAAAGCTTCCATGGATACACACATGGAAAAATGAGAAGGAAACAACACTATACTTTCATTCTCTTACATAAGCTTTACACAATATATCCTAACAACCCTAGTTTATCATGCACTACACGAAACCTACAAAAATTCAATCACGTCGGAGCCATGAACAACACAAAAGAATAGCTGTGTTCTAATCTTCGCTCCGCGTATTACACCTAAGATTCCTGATCATTCACGGGATGATCCGAGACAGTGCCCTCAGAAGAAATTTCCTCTACAGCGGGTCGTTCTGTCCTAGGGGGATCCGACTGTGTCTTGCTGGAATCCCCGCTGACAGTATCAAATGTTCTAACAGGCGATCCCTGCTTAGCCATCGTTCTTACCCTAGCAGTTGCGGTTTGCGAGTCCAAGAGTTCTACTTGGTCAACGGAGTTTGGCAATGAGGGCTTTGCGTCACGGAAGCTTGTGCTTGCCATGCCAGAAGCTGCTGACAAATGTGGACCTGGCGCAACGCAGGATGCTACCAACTGAAGCACTTCAGGGGAAGGTGACAATCCCATGGTTGTTTTCTTCTGCTGATTCAGATGTGGCGCTGAGGATGATGGGTTTACCATACTCAGAGGCGCACTTAGGCCGGACTCAATCCGTGAAAGGCCTGAAGTTGCAGCCATTGCTTGTGAAAGCAATGGAAATGATGGGGCCATAGGAATGGAGCTTGAAGCATTGTCGCCAGCGTGCCTGCTATGAAAGTCCCGGCCTCTTCCAGCAATGTCTAGTTTAACCCGCTTAAATAGACGTGATTTCTGCTTTCTTTTCTTCTTTAGACTTCGCCTTGGATCCTTTGGTAGCGAAGGAGGTGGACCAGGAATCACAAATGGAGGAATACTTCGCTTCTCCTCCCCATATAACAACCGGACAGATTGAGCTATTGCGGACACTGTGGGTGGCAGGTCAGGTACTGGAGGTTTAGCAGGAACACTTACAGCTTCCCGTAGCCAATGGGGAAGCGTGTCCTTCGAAGAACTACTTCCAGCAACATCTTCTCCCTTTAAAATCCCACTCTTGAGATTAGGCAGCAATCCTGAACTGGAGGGTTCACCTCTTCCCAAATTATTATTCATATCACGTAAAGCATTCAGTGACCTATCGGGCACACAAGGCAACTTGCCGTACCTATGAGCACCCTGTTCATCTTCCTTCTTCTGTACATCATAGTTGCTAGCGGAATTCAAGCCTAATGAACCCAAGCAACTGGTACCAAAAGAAGTGACAACAAATGGCTGCTCAGCGGGAACACTGGAAGACGTACCTGCTCTGTCAGAAGCTCCGGCAGCAGAATCTTCAGAAAAATTAGTCCTGAATTTATCATGAAACCAAGATGGAATAGGGGGATATTGCTCATTCTGCAAACCAAGTCTATCAGATGATTCAAAATGCGGAAAGCCAGATGAAAGATCACTAAAACCCAGCTTTATATCTGTCAAATGGGATTGAAATTTTGGCGGTGTAACAAGTCTACTTCCATGCAGTGCCCGTGCCATCATCCCATCTGATATGCTTGGAAACTGTGAGGATTTGGCAGTCTTTTTTATTGACTTTGACCCAGCAAAAGCTGACCCATCTAAAATCTTGAGTTGCTCCTCCTCCCACCTAGCTGACAGATCTTCTGAAGTTTTAAACTTTGAGAACTTCAACCTCGGGTCTCTCAGCATTGCATCCCAATTGCCCCTTCCATGCCTACGAACACCAATCCATAGAAAATCAAGTTCATCTTCCGTCCACACATCTGCCTTAAATTTCTTTTTGAATAAGTTGCTCGATCCAGGACCAGTCCTCATCATTATGTTTTCGAGCACCTTCCGGTGGTTATCAGGAAAAGATGGAAAATTAGTTGGCATATGTCCCAAACCCAAGGAGGGAGGCACATCTCTATCTTGCTGATTATATCTGGGTGCATCTGGCGGAAATTTTAAATTCGGAAACAATGACATTGTTGGAAGTTCTTGCAAGGAGCCACTCGCAGATTCGAGTCTGCTACCCAATGACAAGTTAGGTAAGAAGTCTAGATGGGGGCTCAGCATGTTCTTTGCTCCAAGTGGGAATCTTGGTAGCAATTTCTCATCAAATGGTAAGTTAGGCAATGCCATCTTTTCATGGAAATCAGAAAAGGAAGCACCGGAACTTTCCGGACAATCATGACTGCTTCCTTGACCAGGCGGAGGATACTGCAAACAGACCAAGCATAGTGATCATGTATCAAAAAAAATTTCACCCACAGATATATATATATATATATATATATGTAGAGAGGGAGAGAGGGAGAGAGGGAGAGGGAGAGAGTTTTTACCGGCCTAAATGGAAAACCACCATTTGGGATGTTATTCAACTTATTCTTGAGACGTGATACTTCAGCTGGTGCATCTGATAGTTTCATGTCATCACCATTTACTTCTGTCTCATTCACAGTCCCAGACCGAGGATCCAGACTAAATGGAAACTCTGGCCGAGCTCCTTTTTGTCTACCGTTTGACCTTGAAAATTTCTTATTTGATGATCCTATTTGACTAGCATTGGGAGCACAGAGTCCCAGAACAGGTAATAAATTATTTGAGAGCAGTGAGCTTGTTCCCGGAACCTGGTGACTGGGAAGGAAAATATCAGGTGACATGTAGTCAAGAGAATTAACAGAAAGATCAAGGTGACTGCTTTTATGCTTCGATAGCCGGGCCAATCGTAAAGGAGAATCAGTCTTGGCCTTAGGGGGATCTAACTTATCGTCCTCCAAGTCAATTACAGAAGGCCTCTCTCTGAGAAACTGAACTAATTCAGTCGCTTGATCCCCATCTTTAGCAGTGTTGGTAGGACCCTGAGGAAGTGACTCAACAGGTAGTCCCTCACTAGGTTGAGGTTCTTCAACTGCATTCCTCTGAGCAAGTCGTTCTTTTTGTCTAGCTCGGAGCTTAGCACTGTAGAGTAAAAATATAAGTAATTAACGACATCCACAATCAAAAATTTAGACAATGCATAAAAACTTATCACTATTATACACGAACCATTTATTCAGGACTACCGACCAAATCTAAATGCCTACAACTCAATAAATTTGTTACTGCCTAAATATCTGAAATATTTAAATACTCCAAAATCCACCAAATTATTTATAGAGATTAAGTTCAAATTTGATAATCCATATATTAAGGCTCCAGTTCTAAAATCAATTAAACTCAAATCAGAAAATGTGAGAGGTACACACGTATATCCCTTTTACAAAACACAACTAGGTATGTCGCAAAAATGCTGAACTAAAGCAATTACAGTATAACTACTTGAAGGAAATCTGAACTTACAACTTTTCTTTTAGAGCTCGTCCAGCAGGTGTGTACTCCCTCTCTGGCTCTGGTTCGGGCTCATGCTCCTCGTCAGCACCCTGCTTACATGCAACCAATTAGATAACTGCCGATAAGCAACTTAACCAAACTAATTATGCAGTAACTTCCTGCCCAGATAGTCCAGGAGCCTAAGGAAAAAAAAAAAAAAATTATCTGCACCATATATGAATTCATGCAAGTCAAAAGACAAGTTAGAAGCGAAAGGCCTGAAACAAGTTCAGCCAATCTACAACCACATAGAATTCAGTTATAGAAGGAGTTCAGTAATTTTCAGGAAAGTCTATCTGCAGTTGAAAAAGAAAACGAAAGTTTTTCTTAGCGACAATTTCAGCAGCACTGTGAAAGTGCAGATACAAAAGAAAGGTAGCCTAGAAAAAGCAACATGCTTCATTCAATCATGTCTAACTGAAGTACCTCACTCAATGTTTCGGTTGGGTGTGCAGCATATGCTTCTCTGTACGAAACCGCTTTCCGCTGGCGCTTCCCACGACCAAGAGCTGCTTCCTCCTCACTTTGGTATTTCTCCCACCTACAAACCCATCAAAATACAAATAAGTCCTTAATAAATCAAGAAAACGGGAGACGGAAAGCAAAAGGTACACAGGAAAACCTCATCAGAACACTAATGTTTGAATGTAGATAATATGAATTAGCAGATTAGAAGAGCAGCGGTAATAACACATGGAACACTGAACATGGGTGAAGTAGAAGAATTTGTTACCTAAGGCGCAAAAGTCTGTCCCATTCATTTTCTTCAGTAACCATGTTTTCCTCTTTCCTTTCAGTATTTTGTACACCGGTATCATCACTTGCACCTGGAGGTGATTCAGCTCCCTGTTCTTCAGCTGGTTCCTCATTCCATTCGGTGGCCTGATTAAAATTTTAGTTAGAAACTTTATGAGATAAAGAATGATAAAGGCAGCATAAAGTAGGATAACAAAAACAATATGCATGGAACAAAAGATGAAAAGAATGATTGCTTTCTTTTACAACTATGAGAAGCATCAAACCAAAATAGGGTCTCCAAAAAAGGTTCAACTGAACACATAGCAAATTGAGAGAAACGAAAAAATTTCCCGGACTAGAGTGATCACATCCAATCTAATCAATAACAAAACTGACACAAAAACTAGTCAACTAATTATTACTGACCCGATGAAGGAAGGAAAAATGGACAAATAATATCAATCTGGGTCAAAAAATTGTAGTTTTAGTTTTAATCCGAAAGTGAGCGAGAGGGAGGCTTATCAGTCATGCTTTCAAGTGGCATCAGATATAAAATCACTTTAAAGACTTCTAATCGGGAAAAAAAAAACTCAATGCATTCGATAAATTTAATAGCACCTTTACTGAGCCAAGCATGTCATTTTCCATTTCTCCTTCAGCAATATCAGTTGAACTAGACTGAAGGTCTGAACGGTCAAGCAACTTTGAAATTGCATTTTCATCCCATACAATCTTGTTGCTGCTATCTGTGCATTTATCCGTATAAACGTCTCCCAAGCCACCAGTCCGCTTCCTATGCTTATGTTCTACATCTGCCACTGCCTCATCTTTGCTACTGTTATTTTCATCGGTATCTTTTCCATCAGTGCTAGGAGAATCATTAAAAAGCTCCTCTGTTCCCCATTTTATAATATCCTCCACTTCTTTTTGTGATCCCGACTTATTCACAAAAAGCTGATCAAGCATAAGTTTCTTTTTTGCAAGCTGCAAGATGCGCTCTTCAACACTAGCACGAACTACAAGCCGATATACCAGAAGTCGTTTTGACTGTCCAATTCGATGTGCTCGGTTCATAGCTTGAATATCAGCATGCGGGTTGAAATCAGAATCATAGATAATGACAGTGTCAGCTGTTGCCAAATTGATACCAAGGCCGCAGGAGCGTGTTGATAACAAAAAGACAAATCGGCTTTGATCTTGGTTAAAACGCGCAATTGCAGATTGGCGATCAGTCACTGAAACAGAGCCATCTACTCTCTCATATGTTTTAGGTCCAAATTCTGCGGCCAAATAATCCTCGAGGATATCTAGCAGCTTGGTCATCTGTGAAAAGATGAGGACTCTGTGACCCTCTTTGTGCAAAATCTTAAGCATAGAATGCAACAGAGTCAACTTGGCCGAAGCTTTTATCCGCATTTCATGAAGGAACTCTGCAGACCCAGAGTCAGGCTCAGTGCCTGGTATAAGATACGGATGATTGCAGACTTTCCTTAACTGCATTACGATGTTCAGCATGGATTGTTGTGCCACCCCTTTTCCAATATTCCGCAATATCTGATAATTCTTTGTCAGCATTGCACGGTAGTATTCAGCTTGGATAGAGGACAGCTCAACAGGAACCATCCGTTCAGTCTTGGGGGGGATATTTTGCATAGCATCCTTTTTAAGCCTCCGAAGCATGTGTGGAGCAACAAGTTTTTTCAATTCATCCACTTTTTCTGCAGTTGTAAGATCATTAAACCTTTCCTCAAATGCAGAAAGGGAAGGGAATGATGCCGGCTGCAAGAAGTTAAGCAAGTTATACATTTCACCAATGTTGTTCTGAAGAGGGGTACCAGTCAACAGTACACGATGCTGGAAAGACAAGGAGTTGAGCAAGCTGAAAAGCTTACTTCCTGAATTTTTCAAACGATGGCCTTCATCAACTATGAGAACTTCCCAAGGAACCCCACGGAGATGTGAGGAATCAGCAAGAACCATTTCATATGTAGTTAAAAGGACATTAAATTTATACGCAGATGTTTTCTTATTCAACGAATTTGGATCACTAGCATGCCATTCATGCTGGCGAATTATGGTTCGTGCTTTAGCACACCCATGATATTCCACAACATTCAATTCAGGAGCCCATAATGCAAACTCAGCAAGCCAATTAGGCATTGTGGAAAGTGGAACCAAGACTAAACAAGGCAGAGTGGCTTTGAACTCAACGTATAATGATGAAATAAAAGCACAAGCTGACACAGTTTTACCAAGCCCCATCTCATCCGCTAGTATTACATTCTTGGATTTATGCCAGCATTTACGCAACCAATTGAGTGCTTCAAGCTGATGAGGAAACAATATACCCTTCAGTTCCTTAGGCTGCTCTGTCAGAGTAACTATTTCACTTTGCTGACAACTAACCTTCCCCTTTGACGAACCATCCTTAGAAGCATTGTTTTCCAGTGTTTGGCGCTCAAACTGATTAAATTGATCGATCAAATTCTGAGAATTTTTAATGATAGGCTCGTCCAATCTTTCCCAAGTGCATTCGACGTACGGGAGACCAGTCCACTTTATCAGAGCTTCACCTGAACCATTTTCAACACCACGTAGACCAATCACCCGCTGTGGTTGCTTCCACCGTTCCTCACAGATATTTATAACAGCTGTTCCATACTTAGCCTTGTAATTTTCTAATTTTCTCTTGGCCAAGACTTTTAGCTCAGATTCAGAGATCCAACTATTATGAATATGAGACTTACCCACCCACTTAACTAAAAATTCAAACGATACAGTCCCATCACTTCCACCTGCAAGATCAGCCAGTGAGGGCCCCTGAATTTTGGTTTGAGGGCTGCTACTGAGTCCAGTTTCTGTATCTGCATCTTTTTTGTCTTCGGTGTCAAGGGACACATGCATTTCAATTTCACGAACCTCATCATTATCAGGACTTTTCAGACTAACTTCGGTATTCTCCGCAGTCACTATTTTTTCAGGGGTTTTTACTGAATCATCTGCAGCTACAGCAGATTCCTCTTGATCTCTACAAATTCTGTTAGCAGGAATCGAATCCTTAGCACCCATCCTCGACACATCCATGGAACTAGCTTTTTTACCTTCTTTGTTCACAGATCTTCTGTACACATGTATTTTGTCCACTATAACATTATCCTTTGTGCTTTCATCCCCATCAGCACCGTTGAAAACATTTTCGCAACCCTCCACGAGATTATCATCCTTCATGCTTTCATCCCCATCAGCACCACTGACAACATTTTCACAACCCTCAGTAAGATTTTCATCCCCATCACCACCATTGACAATTTTGTCAGCAGTTCCGACATCCATGTCGTTATCACAAACAGAATTTCCATCTGCTAGTCTGTTTTGAGTCTCAGAAACTTGCAAATCATCAGGACACAGGTCAGGAGCAGCTGTCACACATATCTGACGAGAAGATTCAGCATTGTCACCCTGAACTCGACATCCCAAAACCCGATCAACCTGTGACATGGGCATACAAGAAACAAATTAATCTGTATAGCAACGTCAAGTAACCAAAACAAGAGCATATTTTCTATATATCCACATCCAGTAATAAAAACATTCTGACACTCTAGAAAACTCATTTACCTGCAGAGGTTGAGCAGTAAAACTATCTCTACAAATTGGTGTTTCAACTACATGACTTCCAGCTTTATCTGCATTATGTGCTGAGTCGTTTGCTCCCTCAGGAAGCTCCTGAAACAAATCAATGATGTTTACTACGTATAAATAAACATAACTAAGGACTTATCCCGATAACACCAGCCTATGGACATCAAGAACATGAAATTATTTGATGGAAATAACAGTGATAACAGTATAAAAACCAGCATGATTTGGAAAACTATTAAGAAGTCATCAAAAGCCTATTGATGGTTCCTACATATGAACATGGGTCCAATATAAAATCAAAAAAATTTAATGATACCTCGTCTTTGCTTTTAATATCTGACTTCTTGGTTCCAATTTCTTCTCTTGGCAAAGACGCAGAAACCCCATGGTTAATAGATTTATGCTTACGAGGAGCTTTACCAACCCTCAGTTTTGCAGTATTTGCCTTAGATCCAGATTGTTCAGAAATACTAACAGACTTCCCCTTATCGTTCCTGCGCTTCTTTTTACTCTTATCATTATTTCCTTTGTGTTTTCTCTTTTTAGCCTTGTCAGTTGTAGCACTGATCGCAAGAACAATGGTCTTGCGTGGAGATCCATCAGTACAAGACATATCAGGCTTCACATCAGGAGAGGCAGATACCTCAGGAGCTTCTTCCTTCTGCTCTGACGCTATAACTTTAGAATGAGATGAAACTTCTTTAGCAGGAGAGCTCGACTTTCTGTCTGTGGAATCCTCTTCTGGGACAATGCTGGATCTCTTTTCATCATCAACATTCACACAAGATGAAATACCGTCTGCAGAACCACCAACTGTTGAATGAGTCGGCTTGGTGCTACATATATCTATCTGTGAGTTCTTCTCTAAGGATTTGACTCCATGGGTTAAAACAGCTTTTCCTTTGCTTGAGGATCTTTTCTTTGCAACAATGGAGTTTCCAAAAATATGTGATGCATTCTCCCTGTCAGATGACTTCATTCCAGTTTTGGACTTCGTAGTGACAAGTTTTGTTCTTGCTCGTTTTGAAATGGTATCCGTCAAAAAGTTTCTGGGTTCAAGCAGATTACTTTTCTGATCACTTTTCTGACAGCAAGTTGGACATTGCCACTTCCCATTGGGAATGCGCTTCACGCAATGAATATAACAATTAAAGATTTTACAAGAAAGGGAAAAACCATAATTGCAATAAAAAAAGGGGGATCATGAAAAACAAGCTATCGTACTACCGTCAAAATATATCTACCTTAAGAGGTGGATTAAGACACTGGAGATGATAGGTTCGGGGACAGCTATCACAACATAACAAGTTACCGCCAAGGTCACAGACCACGCACTCATAGAAATACTGGATGAGAGAAAATTAGATTAGACAAAAAGTTGCATGAAGTCAGAGAACTAAAAAAACTAATATTACAGAGTAGGCATAAAACATAAGTATCTACTTATCGCTCAAAGCTAACATCGGACTGCTAACGAGCAAAATATTATGTTCCATGCAGATACGATAAACTGCAGTACAAATGCTGTTACTGTATCTGACAATATGTTGTGCCAACAAACTCAAAAGGAATACTAAACCCAAAAAAATACGAGCCCATTCTTTATGTTTTTCTAACCCTTCAGCAGACCAGGAACTCACAGTTCAGCAACTAAAGTGAACTTGTCAGTTGCCTATTCTAAAATAAAAGTTTCCATTTCCGTCAGAATTTAACTTTCACTCTTGAGTCCATCAAATCTCAAATGATTATCATCAACGTACCATCTACCCAGGAATCAATTTAACTGTCTATACCTATCTCTAGTTTTCAATTGAACAGACTCGAGTATATTTAAATTTTAAGCCACTATTCCACTTAAAAGCTTCGTGTGTGGAACAAGTACAGCGTTTTGAATCACAAAGAACTTAAGTAGGCTGCAGAATAACTTTTATATGAAGAACTAGAAACCACAGGTTGAAAATGTTTGAATCAAAACATCAGCACCACCATCGCAAACAAAGCACATACTAGAGTGACTGAAGAATAATATAAAATGAACAAAATTGAAAACAAATTTCACCCAATGATAAAATTATTCCAATGACGTTTTTCTTCATGAACTTTTCAGATTAAAGAAATCAGTTGAGTAATTTCAATTATGCAAAAACTAACCCCGTCATTTCCTTTCTTCTTGGATTGAAACCGCTCAGAAATTAATTCATTTTTCAGCTTGCGCTTAGATGAAGAAGTCTTCCCTGGAGATTCTGAGGCCACTGAAGCGTCTTCTTTGCCATTAGATTGATCAGGTGCATGAGGAAGCTTTCTACGTTTTCGTTTCAAGACCCAATTCCTGTTTATCATTTTACTAGGTGACGAACTGTCTTCCTTCATCTTTTAGACCTGGGTCATACATACATAGTCAAGAGTGAGAGCAAGCACGTCAGGAACCATGAATTAGTCAACACATCAGAGGTTCTACATGCAAAAACGTCATAAAACTTATTTAATTAGGTGTTTGAAGCAAACACAAAACTATCGAGGATAATGGATGCAAGTGATCTACCAGAATAATACTTAGATTTGGTAGGGCTAAGCAAATTGGAATTCCTAAAAATGAAATCTTTATCAGCTACCACGGTCCACAGTGACGGCTCTCAAATAATTCAACCTCAGCACCTGGTACAAAAGCATAAGTCACTTGAATATGATATTGGATTAACAGTTATAAGGTACATTGCCGAACACCAACTCCGTAGCAGCATGAGATAACAAGATAATCTTAACACGCCAAGCAAACTAGCATATATACTGCAACATTACTGCAAAACCGACACACTACAGACCTGACAATCGAACAATTTAACCATCTTTTCCAATCTACCACTTTCAAATGCCCAATGCAATCTACCAAAACAATGATAAAATTAACAATCCAATCAACAAAAACTTAAACATGCAAACACATTCAGCTGCAGCTAAACACAAAACCCCATTTCAACACCTATTAAAAATTTATTACACAATCTAGATTCTACAATAACCAAGATTCCACTAAACAAGAACACCCCACCATTTTCCACCGCAATTAAAGCTCAAAATACACAATCTTTCGATAATCAAACAAAACCCACATCAAAACCACCAAAAAAACACACATGGGCAAATTTCAACTCACACAAATTCAAAAAACCCAGAACAAACAACCAAAAAATGAGCAAAAACAGAGAAATAAAGACTGCCCAGGTAAATTAAGAAGCTTACCAATCAAGTAATGGTTTAAAAACCCAAGAAACATAGCAGCAGCATGAGGCAGCTGAATTGGGAGGAAGAGCTGGGAGGTGGAGGGGGAAGAGGTTTAGGGCACGGAAGGCAGGCTGTGGGGAGATACGAGGAGGAGAGAGAAAGCGAATGGGTGACAAAGGATATAAATAGGGAGAGAGGAAAGAGAGAGTTTTTGGTTTTTCCAATCTTACTCATTTATCCTTTTTTAAATATTTTTTCTAGAGAGAGAAAGCATACAAATACGGATTCGCCGGGGTCATAGGAACGGGGTTACAATCTGACATGGCAGGAGTGAGATAGAGAGAGAGAGAGAGAGAAGTGGGTACTTTCTCTCTCCTCTTCTCACCTTGTTCTTGCTTTTTGGTTTTGTGATGTTGTTGTTGTAGTAGCTTATTTGATGTAGTTGAAAGCTCACCACCAATCATAAATCGCCACGTGTCGGGTCCAGAGGCTCTTCAGCACTTTCTCTCACTGCCCATATTCCTCCCTTTTTCTCTCTCTTTCCCTCATCATCTCTCTCTGCTTTTTTCCTTCTCTTCCATCCCACCTCCACGACTCACTCTCTTTTGTGTTATGTAATTTTTTTAGAGAGAGAGAGAGAGAGTGCTTACAGAGAGGGAGAGGGAGAGGGAGAGGGAGTGTGTTTTTTTGTTTCTCCTTCCTTTATCTTCCTTCATTTGCAGCTTTCTTCTGCTTCATACTTTTTCTTTTTTGCTTGGCTTTTTGTTTCTATTTTTTCCAATCAACTCCGTAGCATGTTTCAATTAGCTAGGATTTGGTTATGCTTGTTTGAGGAGCTAAACAAGATTAGGGATGTTGAACCAAAACAGACAAGTTTTAGTGATGAATATTTCTGTGCAATGGAATTGAACTGTGAAATATAGATTCTTTCCCTTTCTGTTTTCAAATCACAGCTCACAGTTCTCAAATTACTTTTGAGATTCAGTGTGAAAGTATGGTTATGCTAGGTGTCGGTCATATTTATGATGTGCGTCACTTGTATTTGTTTCGGAACGCAAGAATACATTAAAAAAACGTGAATAATTCAAAACTTACCGTTAACGAGACTTGTCGTTATTGTTATTTGTCGAACGTTTATCTTCTTTTTCCCTTTTATAATGACAAGAGCGACCTTTATAATGTCAAACACATCGTAATAACAAAATCTTAAATTCGTTATATTTATTATTCATTCTCATTCTACTCTTTTCGTTCACAAATGGATATGAGCGGGTCTGATGATTAATTATTAAATAAACCAAGATTTTACCATGATTGCAATTTTACTAATTAAATGTCACGCAATTTTTGCCATGACAAAGAAAAAAAGACGAAACCAAAGGAAAACAGGTTTTGGGTTTTCCAATTTTTTATAACCAGTTCGTGTCATTTATCTTAAACATTTGTCTCTCTGTTAAACCTCAAACATAGGTACAATTCAAAGACAATTTGATTTATTAAAATTCATCTTCACCAAACCATTGTCATTGTCATAGAAAATCACTAAACTACCTTTCCTTATTGTTTCAGTTAAAATTTAATTTGTTACAATTTTGAAGGATATTATAAGGATTAGACAAATGGTAAGGGATAACAACTAAAAATAGACAAGTTTAGGGATGAATATGGTGTCCAATGGAATTGGAGTTTCAAATGTTATGGTGGTGGTTGTTTACTCATATGGATACAAATCCAATTATAGATACTTTCCTGTTTGGTTTTCAAATCACATCTTTCGTTGTCTAACTATTTTTGAGATTCGGTATAGAATTGCATTTACATTATACATTGGATCGTATTTATGATGTATGTTGTTTATATCTGTTTCAAAGTGCAGGAGTACACTGAAAGAGCGTGAATAATACAAAAACTTAATGTGACAAGACTTGTCATGATTGTAGAGTTAAGTATCTTTTTTTACTTTTTATAATGACAAAAGCGATTGTTATAACGTAACGTAAATGCAAAGTATTACCATAAACTAACTAAATTTGTACTCCACTATTTGTTTAAAGCTAATCATATCTAATTCTTGTCATTATCTTAAACATGTCTATCTTTCTTTCAAACCTCAAACATAAATAGAATTTCAACAACTATTAATTTATAGAAATTCATTTTCACCACACCATTGTCATTTTTATAAAAAATCGTTAAACTATTTTTCCAGTTGAAATTTTTCTCATTAAATATTAATTGGTTACAAGTCTAATTTAATTAGAATAACTCATCTCATCCTGCCCGCTAAACGGAGCCTTAAGGATGAAATGTTGTGTCCAATAGATTGGACTTTCAAATATACTATATGCAGTTCGTTTACTGATATGGATACAAATCGAATTATAGATATTTTTCTTTTTCTTTTTCCTTTTTTTTTTTTTTTTGTTTTTCAAACCATCTCTCCCAATTAAGTGTTTGTGAAATACTTGTTACGTTGTTCGGAAGGATCACATCATCGATGAACCTCTCTCTTGCTTACAAGAATCGAAAACCAAATGATGGGGACAGCCTCGAGAATATGCAGGAAGAAGTAAGACTAATGTTGCAACTTCTAGGATCAAGATCCTCTCTGATCTAAGGATGATGATCCTTCTGACTAAGGAATATGGACCGTTGGATGAAAATTCAACGGTTATAATTATTATAACTTTAAAGAGACTCCTTATTTGTAGCCGTTGGATTTTCATCCAACAGTCCATACTTGTTGGTCAGGAGGATCCTCATCCTTAAATCAGGAGAGGATCCTGATAATCCCGAGTGATCGCCAACAACTTGAAATTTGTTGTATATGCTATAGAACATATTCATTTCTCTTTTATGTGGTAAATTTTCTCTTAATTTCACGTAACTAGACAACATTTAAACGTAAAACTTATCTCAAACCACTAATCGTTTTGTCATTTGGGGCCTCGGGCATGGCTTGTACTAGTTAGAAGGAGATCATGATCTCATATTTAGACGTTTTACAATGGCTTAATCACTGCATGTTCATACTAAACCAATTTTGTTGTAAACATTTAACAGGGCACTACCACATTGCTCGTGGATTGGAGAAGTGGGGTGGCCTTCATAATGTTTCACGTCTTATGTCGCTCGAGGTGAGGCACCCTAATCGACAGCCGAACTACGGGCTCAAGGCAAAACCACCAACTGATCTCTTTCTAAATAAAAAAAAAAAATCGTACGATGAATACTTATTCTGCAGAAGTTTGTGAAAAAAGAAGCAACAGTTTTGAAGGGTGAGAAGGAACAATTCGACAAGATGGCAGTTGCTTGACAATTTACCTATTTACCTTATTAAAGTTTTTGACCCCTCCAAGCATAAGTCCATGGAATTTTTAGAAACAATTATTAAAAAGTTGACGATTCAAAGTCACTCCTAACATGTGAGCTTTAAAATTGTTTATAAAATTGTTGAAAACGTTTTTTGTGAAAATATTTTAAAATTAATATTTAGTAGAAATGTAAGTAGATTATTGAAAAACACTTAAGTATTTTCTAAAAAAAGAACATAATTTCTCTAAAAACGTTGTCAATCATTTTAAAAAAATCTTCCTAACTAGGATCAAACCAATAATTATAAGTAGTCATATTTTCTATTTACTTGAAATTAAATCTCTCCTATTCGATTTACTTAGACGACAAATTACGTGAAACAAAACGTCTTAATTAGAATATTTGACAAAAGAGAGAGAACCCCTTTTTAATCCACCCAATTTTGGGTCATATGTGACAGCATCACCTCCACCTCCAACTGGACAGTGTAAGACACGCGGCCATAAATAGCGTGGGATATCCTCTCCAATACCTTCTAAACACAGCATTTTTTATGTTTTTTTTTTCTAATTTCTTAATTAATTTTTTTTTTCTGCCGTGAAAAATAAAAAATCGTTACCGTGCTGAAAAGGCCAAAAATTGAGAGACTCCCAAATCTTCTTAAAAAACGATGTAAGAGAAGAAAAAAAGGTAAAAAAAAGGTCGGAGTCTTTGAGCTCACAGAGAGTTCAACTATCATCATCAGAGAGGTCATCACAGTGAGTGTTCATGCTCTTGATTGATCGATTGTTAGTGTTTTCGGAGGTAATCATTATGTTAATCTTTTTTATTTTTTATTTTTCGGATCGTTTTTGTGTTTGTTTATCCGATTATTGTACTGATTTCAGCTGGATCGCTGGAAAGATTTTGTCTTTTTTTGTTAATTTGGGGATTAGATGTTCAATTTTGAGCTAATTTTGTGTGAGGTTGACTGGGTCGGAGTTCGTTTGCTGAATCTTACGTTTTTGTTGTGAAATTTGGTTTTTCGTTTTTTATAGTGTTTCTGTGTACTCAATTAGGGTTTTTTGGGGATTGATTTTGTGGGTTTAGGATCTTGAGTCTGAGTTGTATGCCGGCACCCTTCAAGTTTATCTGAAGTCTCCTCTAGTCCTTTCTACTCCAATAATTTTCTGATTTAGGTCTGGATTGGTCTGAAAAAAAGCTGGCATAAAAAAAAGTTGGGAAGCTGTCTTTGTGTTTGGTAAACATTCAGCTTCAGCTTTTTTTCTACAGTTTTGGATAAAAAAAGCAAAAAACAAGAAGCTGCAAAACCTAACTTTAAAAAATCGGTTTTTTTCACATCTGTTTTACATAAAAGTTTACCAAACACTATAATACTTTTTTTTTTTCAAAAACACTTTTACAAAAAAAGTTTACCAAACATTCTATTGCTTTATTTCTCAGCTGCTTATTCTCACAGCACAGCAAAAACAGTTTTTATTCAAAGCACAACAATACCAAACCAGCCTTTAGTCACTTTCACAAAGTGTTTAATTTTTCATGGATTGTCTAATTTTATTAAGATTGTGTTACTGACATTGATTGTAGCGAAACCGAACAGTTTTAGCCGTGTGCTTGTTGGACATCTATATACTGTTTGCATGATGAGAAAATGATTGAAAAAGATGAGGAGATGGATACAGACCGCGTTGATCATCGATGGTGCAGTCTCAAGTTCATCGAAACAATGTGAATTGTAGGATGTCATTAGGGATGTTGATTTATTGCCTGTTTGGTCACTGGGAATAGGAAGGAAAATAGGACTTAAAGCTAATATTTTTGTAATTTTAAATAATTGAGCAATTCGGAAATCCTATAAGCGACTTTTTCCAACTTTTGTATTGTTTATAGAGAAGCCTGTTTCAAAGTGTATGAAGGTGCTTCAAGTATGTATGTGCATATCATTGCATTTCTGAAAATTGGATAATTATGAGAGGTTGTTAGGTTAAAATATTTGATTATGTAGTTTGCACTTTAGACTTGGATTATTTATGTATGGATTTACTCTTTTTGTTTCACAAATCATAGATGCATTTGAATTCAAATTTGTAATTTGTTTAGGGTGCTTCAAGTTTCTGACTGCTGTCTTGTTGGAGAAGGTTGTTTTTTTATATGTTGCTCATGCTTAGAAATTATCCTTACGGCTAACTGATCTAGTGATGCCTCATTTACTCCCTTAGGTTACTAGTTAAGGATTGCTTTGTTGGAAGAATGTTTGCTGTTGGCAAAGATTGCAGTTGCCTACCCATGGGAACATGCCCACGTGCCTTATTTACTGTTTTTTTGCTTGGATGTTTATCCATGTGAATTTAGACTGCATGGATAGAAATCTGGGTAAAGGTACAATGGATCAACATAAAAACTATGAGCGTGTACGCTACAATAATGTTGAAACTAGAAACGACGGAAATGGGTCATCCAATCAAAGGTACTTCCAGGATCCATCAAGTAATGCGAATACTAACATGCGACCTCCAGATTACAGTGTTGCTGTTGGAGCCAGGCCTGTGTTAAATTACTCCATTCAGACTGGTGAGGAATTTGCTCTTGAATTCATGAGGGAAAGGGTGAACCCAAGGCAGCATTTAGCTTCTGGGGATCCTAATAGTGCGCCTAGCTATATGGATCTAAAAGGCATACTGGGAATTAGCCATACAGGTTCAGAAAGTGGGTCTGATACTTCGTTGCTGAACTCGGTAGATAAAGGGCGTGCCCAGGAATCCGAAAGAAAGGCATCTTATGCACATGAAGATAAGAGTTACTATGATTCCGTACAATTACCACAAACCTCATCAAGAAATGACAGCAATCGAGGACTTCATTATGCTTCTTCAGGAATGTCTGATAGCTCAGTGAGGAAAGTGAAGTTTCTCTGCAGCTTTGGTGGTAAAATTTTGCCGCGTCCGAGTGATGGAAGGCTTAGATACGTTGGAGGTGAAACACGTATTATACGGTTAAACAGGGATATCTTTTGGCAGGATCTGATGCAGAAAATGTTGACAATTTATGATGAAACTCGTGCAATAAAGTATCAGCTTCCTGGTGAGGATCTTGATGCACTTGTTTCTGTTTCATGTGATGAAGATCTGCAAAACATGATGGATGAATGCAATGTGCTACAAGACGGGGGATCACAGAAACCTAGGATGTTCCTGTTTTCTCATGTTGATTTGGAGGACTCTCAGTATGGTGTAGAAAGCATGGACGGTGATTCTGAGGTTCAGTATGTAGTTGCTGTAAATGGTATTGACTTAGGTTCAAGAAAGAATTCTATTGCTTTGGCAAGTTCTTCAGGCAACAACTTGGAAGAGTTGCTCAGTCTAAATGTTGTAAGGGAGAGCACTCGAGCAGTGCCTGATACAGCTAGTGCTGGCGCAGCACCCTCAGCACCAAATGTGCCTTCCGCTAATCAATCTTCTCAATCAGTACTTCCAGGTTCTTCAAGGGCTTATGAATCCAATTCACAACCATACCAGGGGCAGAAGGTGCATAGTGTGGAAGCCAGACAGCATCCAGTGTCAACTTTCCACCCTGTCCCTGGGAAAGATGGTCTGACTCATGTGCCTTCATCGGTTCCATTGCAATATGATTCTGGTTCTCACCCTTCTCACTATGCAACACCTGGAGGAAATATAGATTCAATGCCTATATACGGTCAATCCACTCAACAGGGGGGATTGATTGAAGAGCAGCTATGTGGTGGCATGCATGGGCAAGGTTCAGAATTGCCCATAAAGGAGATGAAATTGAAAAGAAACAGCTCTGCACAAAAGATAAATGAACCTGAGAAAATTCGATCCTCAGAGAAGGAAGCTCCACCAAAGGAAGCAAGAATGAAGAGAGAGAGCTCTCTCCAGAAGATAAATGAAAGCAATAAGCCTAGGAATTTAGTAAATGACAACACTGTTTCTCTACCTCCATCTGACAGTTCAGTTCCCAATCATATTTCTAGGGATGAAGTTTCAGTTGCCAATTCAGCTGCAGAGACAGGGTCACCTTTGTTGGCTACAAGAAGCAGCAAAAAGCTCCAGGAACCTCGACAAAATCCAATGACCTCTGAAGATGTAAATGATGGGAAAAAGATCAATGAAGATGACCGATTTGACACAGCCAGTGGACTGTCTAATCCTGGATACGGTGGCTCTGAGGTTGATTCTAGATATGGTGGCTCTGAGGTTGATTCTATGGACTTTAGCTACCTTGACCCACCTGTGGCTCCTCAGCGTGTCTATCATTCTGAGCGGATCCCCAGGGAACAAGCAGAATTGAACCGTTTATCAAAATCTGGTGATTCTTATGGTTCCCAGTTTATGGTAACTCAAGCACAGTCAGATCACTCACTACCAATCACGGACTCTTTGGATAAATTGCATGGTGAGAATGTCCCCTTGCAGCCTGAGCAGTCTGTGCAGCCTGGCTTACCTTCAAAACTATTGCACGTTGAAGATGGACTGGCACAATTTGGAAAGTATAAAGAATTTGCGGAAAATATTAGTAAAATGAGTTCTGATGCTTATCATGAGGGGCTTGAGTCAAAGGTACAAAAATCGGATCAGGAAATGGGCCGGCCAAAAGATAACTACAAAGACCCAAGTAACAAAGATAAAGAAGCGGTAGTGCTGACTCAACAAACTGCTGATCCGGAAACATTTGGGAAGCTTACACATGATTCTGCTTCAGTTCCACCTGAATTTAAATGGTCTGAGATTGCTGGCAGTAAGGACAATGAGAATCATGCCAAGGGTCATGGACAACCATTGGCTAGGGCAGAGAACCCCAGAGGTGTTGCTCATGAGGAGTCTGCTGCTGGTGCTGGCACTCCTGAGCAGGGAGACATTCTCATTGATATTAATGACCGCTTTCCGCGTGATTTCCTGTCTGATATATTTTCCAAAGCTACAATCTCAGGGGATCTTTCTGACCTTCCTTCACTTCCTGGCGATGGTACTGGCTTGAGCTTGAACATGGAGAATCCCGAGCCTAAGCATTGGTCATATTTCCGAAATTTGGCTCAGAATGAATTTGTAAGAAAAGATGTTTCCCTTATGGATCAGGACCATCTGGGTTTCTCATCCCCACCGACCGATATTGGAGCAGAGACTCCAGTAGATTACAGCTTTCCACCTTTGAAGTCTGATGGAGTTATTTTTGGTCACACTGACTCCCAAATAAATTTTGATGAAGATATTCGGCAAGGGTTGCCTGGTGTAGCTGGACCAAACGCCGTGAATTTAGGTTCAGTTTACAATCATACGCCACTCAAGGGAATTGAAAGTGAGCAGCTGGATGGGGTAAATCATGGAGTAAGAGAATCAGAGTATGAGGTATTTCTGCTGTATCTTTTACTAGTAAATCACACTGTTCTCAACGTATCATATTGATTGCCTCTGACCAATTTTCGATTGCTCTTTCTTGCAGAATGGTGAGCTAAATGTTCAGAACACAGGTGTACCTCTTGTCGATCTTTCTCTGGAAGAATTTGATATTAGTACTTTGCAGGTATGATAGTTTATTTATTACAATTTCTATCTGCATTACGGAGGCGTTAACTAGTGCTCTTCTCTGTAACCTATCAATAAACTATATGGATCTGTTTTTCTTTTCTTTCTGTTCTTCCAAGCATAAGAATTTTTGGTATTCTTGTTCAATTAAAGTCAAGGAATTATTTGAGTAAAGCTAGTAGTACTTGGGTTGCATTTGGAAGCAAAATTTTACCTTTCCATCATAGAATTCTGCCTGCACAGCCTGCTTATTAGCGGTGTTGCCACTCCCACCATGTTCCTTTTCTGTAATTCTGTTTTATGGAAACCACCAATCACTTGAACATCAGAATATATGGTATTATACTTCCCTAACTACCATGGCACTGCCATTACTAACTTACAGTTTAATCTCTTCATACCATTTCTGGCATCTTGCCAACTCTTATTTTACAACTGTTAAACCTAAATGACTTCCCAATAGAATATCTTGCATCCAAGCTCTGCCTTGTGTGTATGCTACATGAATCCTGGTTATTTTTTTACTTTGATTTTTTTAGTAGAAGCTTCATTTTGATGCTAATATCAAACATCCCAACTTTTGCACAGCAAAATTTGTTGATGGAACATCTTGCCATGTTCATTATGTAGTGTCAGACATACGTTTATTCCTAATTGTTATCATCCGTACCTTGTTCAGTTGATGCAAATTGGAGATGTTTGAAGTCTGTTGATTCTTTTGTTGGCCATGTATGTATTTCATTGCAGATCATAGAGAATGAAGATCTTGAAGAGCTTAGGGAATTGGGTTCTGGCACATTTGGAACCGTTTATCATGGAAAGTGGAGGGGAACAGATGTGGCCATTAAACGAATAAAAAAGAGCTGTTTCACGGGGCGTTCATCAGAGCAAGAAAGACTGGTGAGTAGAACACACAGTTTTCTTGTTCAATAGTTCACTAAGCTAGAGGTTAGAGTGAGTCATGTCAGGTGAATATGTTTTTCCAGTCAAAGGTGAAGAATATTTATATTGTGATACTAAGCAAGTTGGAATTGAAGGCTATAAACAATCCATCGATTCAAATTTAGATGGCTGTGATCCCTCCATCGTCTAGTCTGGTAGTGATCGTTATTTCAGATATTTACTGTAACCTCTCATGGCTGGTGGAGGGTAGCATTCACCTACAGCATTGTGCTCATTAACTTGTCATTGTGTGACATATCAATAACAATAACCATTGATCCTATTTCTTCCACCCCCCCTAATCTGGTTCAGACTAATGAGTTCTGGCGCGAAGCTGAAATTCTTTCGAAGCTTCACCATCCGAATGTGGTGGCGTTTTATGGTGTTGTTCAGAATGGACCAGGAGGAACACTAGCCACGGTGACAGAGTTCATGGTGAATGGCTCTCTGAGGCATGTTTTACTTAGCAAGGAAAGGTAACATTGCTCTCTTTAGTTATGTCAATGATGTAATCCTTAGCACTGTCCAGGCACTCCAACCTTCACCTTATGTTGGTTTTATGAACTCCCAGACATCTTGATCGTCGTAAGCGGCTCATTATTGCGATGGATGCAGCATTTGGAATGGAATACCTACATTCAAAAAACATAGTGCACTTTGATTTGAAATGCGACAATTTACTTGTAAATTTGAAAGACCCTCAACGACCCATTTGCAAGGTATTTGTATAATTCTTGTTGTCTATATAAGATTTTATAATTGAGCAGGAATTCATGATAGAATCTTGCTTTTATGTGGGCCTTTCTTATCGTCCTTTCTTCATTGCCAAACAGTTACTATGTTCCAAATCAAACATCGTATTTAGCAGAGAATTATGTAATTTACAGGTAGGAGATTTTGGCTTGTCAAAAATCAAAAGAAACACCTTGGTTACTGGTGGTGTTAGGGGAACCCTACCATGGATGGCTCCGGAGCTTCTTAATGGTAGCAGCAGTAAGGTTTCTGAAAAGGTATGATGCTACAATTCATATCTAATGCTTAGTGGCAGAAAAAGAATGTTACTGCCGCACAGTTTCTGCTGATTATTTTTTTCCCCACACGTTGATGCAATGTCATAGAGCCACTTTATGCCTGTTGACAGGTTGATGTATTCTCCTTTGGTATTGTCTTATGGGAGATTCTAACTGGTGAGGAGCCTTATGCCAACATGCATTACGGAGCAATCATAGGTGCGTACTAAGCTCTCTTTTCACGATGTCTAACTGGGCTTCAGTCCGATATTCAAGCACATCTAATATCTTGTTAATTAGTCCTACTGGCTTTGCATGTGTCATTGCTCACCTGCTGACTTTTCGTGTATGGAGTCGAGAATAGAGACAGAAACCGGAAATTGTACTGACACTTTGTTGCTTGCAGGAGGCATTGTGAACAACACATTGAGGCCACATGTGCCACCCTATTGTGATCCTGAATGGGAGTTGCTGATGGAGCAATGCTGGGCCGGCGATCCTGTTGCTCGCCCATCGTTTACCGAAATAACCAAACGCTTGCAGGTGATGACTGCAGCTTGCCGACCTACCAAACCACAGGTTCAACCACAGAACCAGGTCCCCAAGTAGCAGGGTTCCACGATGATCCCCTCGTTCAATCTTGGCTTAGCACGAGAGCCGATTACAAGAAATTATTTATACTCCGTATAGGTTGTGTGTATTATATGACGACTGGGGAGAAGGGCTCCCAGTGTAATTGTGGAACGAACTTTTTTACAGAACGGAATGATTGTGTATTTAGGTGCATAAAAGGGAAGAACTGGGTTTATATGTAAATCTTTTTTATTTGTGTTCATAGTGCTGCACGAACTTTTATTTTTCAAATTTCAACGAAATAAATGAAAAAAAAAAAAAAAAAAAAAAAAAAAGCTGTGAAAGGCAATTGTTTCATGATCATTTGCTCGTCTATTTGATTACATTCTGAAACGTCTACCAAACAAAAACGTGTGTTAAAATGTATGTTAGAAACATGTGTCTCCACCCTAATCCATATATATGTATGTATATTGTATATATATGTATATGTGACAAAAAAAATAAAAAAATTTATGTTGTATATATTTTTATATGTATACCATCTTTAGAATGTGGGCTCTGCTAGTCGAAGAGAGAAAATAGTGAATTCTCACATTTATATTTTTATAGGAGAGGAACTAATATCTCTGTCTCCCGAAGTTTTAAGGTGAAATTTAAACGTGGTTGTTACATCTCAAATTTGCATCTTAATCAGACCACAATTGTGTAGTAAAATATATTCTCAACCAGACAAAAACAGAGTAAAAATTTCCTACTCCAACATTTTAACGTGTTAAAGTTGCGAGATTTTGTGCTCTAATTCACCTCCCTGAAAACCATCTTTCTCAAAATCGATTGTATGAAAAACATAAAAAGCAAATCACTTTCATGTCATCAATAAATACATGTGGACTTGGGGACATCAGGCAAGCGTTGTGTGAAGCTATTGTCTCCATGTTAGGATTAGGGTTTTGGAGGATATGCTAGGTCATGACATCCCTTGGCGCCACGCCAACCAATTTTAACTTGAATCATCATTTGTTTAAGAGTAATCCATCTCTTAATTCTTTTTTTTTTTTTGAGGTTAAACTCGAGTAAGGTTTCGTTGTTGAGAACTAAGTTCGAAAAAATTTATACGTGAGAGTAGAAAAAAGAAAGATCAACTAGCTTCTGATTTCTCAATAGTTGTCTCCACTTAGTTGAAGGAGATATCAAGTTCGTTTCACTGAATGCAATGACAATATACATCTTTTTTGAATTTAATAACTATATACGTCTAATCCTATTGTGGTAATGCTTGTTGTGAGTTCGTTATGTCGTTATATTTCGACACTTTGTAACTGGTATTATAATAGAATGTTAATCATGTTTAAACATGTTGGATGAAGTTTGAAATGTAAATTTCTTTTGTACCCAGCGAAGTTGACACCTTTTGTTTTCGCCAACAAAACTGAGACTACATAGCAAACGTGACGAAAATGGAACTTGGCTCGATGTACGAGGAACAAAATCATCCTTTTTATTTCATATTTATGCCCTTGTATAAATGCGATATTGACAACCATGTCCATTCATCAAGAGATAATGAAGCTCTTGACAGTAGCAGGCTAGCAGTTGCGATACTTGCGTATTCTCCTTGTCAAAATTGCTGAAGGTCAGCTCTTTCTCTCACGTACGCATAACTGTGAATTGGGTTGTTGTTTTGCTGGTGCACGCCGAGTGTTTGAGGAAAACCCTCAGAGAACACATCAAATTTCAAATGTCAATTTAATGGTTTCTGTAGATTCAACAGTCCCAAAGAAATCTACCACCGAGTGAGATGGGCTGAAATTTGGGATTTGGGGTGTGAAAGTAACAACATTTGTATTAACCTTGGCCTCCAACCAAGAACAAATAAGCTTTGCATTCCGGTGGGGAATGGGGATGTTGTTCCAACCCGGAAATGATTTCCCTTTTGGTAGAATTCCCATGTTCTTTCTTTAGCAATTTTTCTCAAGTGTTATATATTGGCTTTGTAATGGAATCATGATTATTGGGTAATTGGTTTTACCAGGAGACTGCAGAATCATATTAATATTGGTGAGATGTTCCAGAATCCTCCAACAGTATCCTCTGCTTTGCGGGAGCCATATCCGAAAGGTGATCCACTTCTTCTTTCATCTTCGATCTTCAAGCTTGGATTTTTAGAAACAAGTTTATGGATAACATGTGTTGGTTTTGCTCAACTTTTGTAGGTGCTTGCCTCTGTACCGTTGAGTTCAAGTTGCCTCAGTTATCAGCTGCAAGATCGTACAGTCTTGGGTTGAAGGTTTGATTCTCTCTTTTATTTTCCTTTTGGTCTTGTTTGTTTGTTGCTTTTTATGGAACTGTACTACAAATATGCATAATAGATCTGGCGAATTATTATGCACAAATTCTTATCCAGCCAGTTCCTTAACCATGCCATCACCTTTTTTGTTTGAGCTTGCTGTGTACAAGTTCATACGAGAGCAAGCAAACCACTCCTCATCATAATTATGAAAAATTTGAGGGCCATTATTTATATATTATATTATTAGACCTACTCAATGTTGGTTGCGATTTATCAGTCATCTAAGTGGTATATAACTTAGTGAACTGTACCAATCAGTTTTGCATCTGCAGGCAGCCATTGATAAATTCATCCAAAAGTCTTTAAAATTCATTGTGGACTATGGAAATACCTTGAAACCTCTGAGTAGTAAATTACTAATATGATTTTAGGAGATTAGCATTTGTCCTTCACCATGATGTGGTGCACTGCAGCAAAAACTGGAGTGTAGTGGATGATCATATGTAACTCTTGGAAATGGTTAAAAATGTTTTTGTACTGTACATTTTTCATGGAATTTTCTTGGGGTTCACAACTTCGTGATTGTCATTTATGGTAGTTGGTAACCCACAACCGAGTTATAATTGTTTCCTTGTGAGTGTGCAATTGAAATTTACAACAAAGTAGATACATATAAAGTACAAGAGATCAAAAAATTACAATAATATTGCTCCTGGAGTAGCTGGAGTGGTTGAGAAACATTGTGCTTCTCGCAACTAATTAACTAGTTTCTTACATGTGTCCTAGTGGTATTACTGTGATTTGAGAATATCTGAGGCTAATTTTACTGTAATTGATGACTGTACAGGTGCTTTGAGAATATCTTCGTATTTGTAACTAGATATTGTACTCGTGAGTTCGAGTCTCATCCTTAAATCTCACACTGAACTTTTATTCAAATGCAGTTTGAGCATGGAAAACTTCATAAAGGAGGAAGTATATTTGGAACTTTCTTTGCTGCCAGTAGGAAGACCAGAGTAGAACCAACTTCTAGGAAGCAAGAAGCATATCCCCAGAATGTGGATCTTCCACCTGTACTACCTAAGAATAAGAAGAAACCGTATCCTATTCCCTTAAAGAAGATCAAGTAGTTCGCAAAGGAGGACAAGAAACTTGCAGAATTGGGTATAGAGAAGCCCCTTGAACCTCCAAAAAATGGATTACTTGCCACTGATCTGATTCCTGTTGCTCGCCAAGTACTAGATTCCTGGAAAGTTTTAATTAAAGGCATTGCGCAGCTGTTGCACATCGTTCCTGTATACGGATGCACGTAAGTATGCTTTATTTATATGGGTGTCCATCTTTCAGATTGTATATGGCTTTGTACTAACCTTTTAAAAAAAAACTTTTAGCAATCTAGGTTTTAAATTGGAATATTAAATTGGTTTTGTTCTTTTACAGTGAATGCTCTGAGGTTCATGTAAGCCACTCTGGTCATCACATACAGGACTGTCTTGGTTCAACCAGTGCTAAACGCCGAAGCTTCCACTCCTGGATCAAGGGTTCCATCAATGACGTACTTGTACCCATCGAGGCATATCATCTCTTTGACCCTTTTGGTCGACGCATTAAGCATGAAACTAGATTTCAATACGACAGGATTCCAGCTGTTGTGGAGCTGTGCATCCAAGCTGGTGTTGAGATCCCTGAGTACCCTTCACGTCGAAGGACCAAACCCATCCGGATGATTGGAAGGAAAGTGATAGATCGAGGTGGATTGCTTGAGGAGCCTCAACCAGGGTGCTCTGCAGATCCATCTTCCTTTATTGATCTCGACACACATGGGGCTTGTGAGCGGTTTCCACCTCCACTGCCAGTGGATATTCCCAGGATTGCACAGGAGACAATGGATGCATATGAAACTGTTAGGTTGGGGGTGACAAGGCTGATGAAGAAATACACTGTGAAGGCATGCGGGTATTGCTCCGAGGTTCACGTGGGACCTTGGGGTCACAATGCAAAGCTTTGTGGGGAATTCAAGCACCAATGGAGGGATGGGAAGCATGGCTGGCAGGATGCTACCGTGGACGAGGTTTTCCCTCCAAATTATGTATGGCACGTCGAAGACCCCAAAGGGCCTCCACTGAAAGGCGGTGCACTCAGGAAGTTCTACGGGAAGGCTCCGGCAGTGGTAGAGGTTTGCTTGCAGGCAGGTGCACAGATCCCTGAGAAATATAAACCCATGATGAGGCTTGACATTGTAGTCCCAGAAAGTGAGGAGGCACAATTAGTTGCCTGAGGATTAAGTTTCTAATGAGTTATATACGTACCTTCAGCTCTAAATATGCTAAAACATGTATATAAACTTTTTTTTTGTTACATTTGGATGGTTTCGAACCCTGGACCTGTTCTAGACCTATCACATCACCCCCTCTTCATCACTTTGGGCATATTATTTCTTTGATTCTTTCATAGGTCTAGTCAGCCAAAATCTTTCGTTTTGCATCCATGGTACAAAGTGTGTTTTTTTATCAATGAGGAAGGGGAGTTCAAACTTTAAATCTGGTCCCACATCAATTTACTAATTAGCAAGCCAAATGAACATCAGATTGATTTTGACATTAATTTTCAATTCCGATTGTCACGTTACAATAAATAAATACGAGAAAATGTGCTCGCGTTTTGTTGCAGATTTTGAAACCATTGTCCACAACATGCATGAATAATTTCCATAGAAAGTAACTAAAAAGATGGCCTAGTACCAAAGAACCAATGAAGTGAAACTCTGCTTGCTATATATGGATATGCATGTTATTAATTTGTAGATTGTATTGTGTCATCAATATTATACTCTTAGTTTCAAATAATCAGCCTACTACATGAGGAAAAAACACAAAAAAGGAAACGTAGAAAAGTAAAAGACACAATACATAAGCATCCCATCGGAGGTCTTACCTCTATTAGAATGATGATACAAACATATAGTAAGAATAGTATTTTTGGATATCAAAATAGTGATTAACTTGGTTCGAATTAATGGACACTGAAAAAGAAACATGCATGCACGACACAATATTATTGGTCCAATGATGAGTTTGCGTACGTACGAGTACTCTCTTGCACCTATATATATACACATTATATATATATATATAGATTGATTTTGACATTAATTTTCAATTCCGATTGTCACATTACAATAGTTAAATACTAGAAAACGTGCTCACGTTTTACTGCTGGTTTTGAAATCATTATCCACAACATGCATGAATAATTTCTATAGAAAGTAACTAAAAAGATGGCCTAGTACCTAAGAACCAATGAAGTGAAACTCTGCTTGCTATATATGGATATGCATGCTATAAGAAACCAGTCATTTGTAGATTGAATTGTGTCATCAATATTATACTCTTAGTTTCAAGTAATTAGCCTACTACATGGGGAAAAAACACATAAAAGAAAAAGTAGAAAAGTAGAGGACACAATACATAAGCATCCCATTGGGGTCCCACCTTTATTAGAATGATGGTACAAACATACAGTAAGAATAATATTTTTGGATATTTGGTGATTAACTTGGTTCGACTAAAAAAGAAACATGCATGCATGCATGACACTATTTTTGGTCCAATGATGAGTTTGCGTACGTATGAGTACTCTCATGTACCTATACATACACACATTATATATATATATATATATATATATATATATATATATATATATGAGTAAACTGTTAATTTACCTCCTAAACTTTCACCTAACTTTTGATTTTCCCCTTGAACTTTTCTATTGGAAAATTAAGGACTCAAACTAATTTTTTTTAGCCGATTTGCCCCCTACCGTTAGTTTTTCATAAATTCCATCCATATTTTTGTTAAGTGAGATCATGTGCACAACATGTGAGGGTAGTTACATCATTTCACTCTTAAAAATGATTAAAAAACTGAAAATAAATAAAAAAACAAAACTTTCCCTCTATTTTTTCCTGCTAATTCCTATCCTCAATTTTATTTTTCCCTCTCATTCCTATGCATGAGAAATGACATATGGTGTTATTATCTTCATAAGTAGCTAAGTTAGTCTTTTTCTTGAAGTATGTACTACCATTTTTATTTTCTCTAACAAATTAATAATTTGCCAAATGTTCATGATTTTATTGTCTCCAAAGCAGTGCATTAATATAAGAAACATGTTCATAATACTTATAAAAATGCTCAAGATAATTACATACTTTTCATAATGTCATAATAATCCCAATACAATTCTACAAAATGATCTTTAAGAAGTTGGAAAACATAACACCCTCAACCTTACTCAGGCATCAGAAATGAAAATAGGTTTAGGTACAAGATTCCAACCAAACGAGGAAGGCCATGGAAAGTGTAGTTGATCTCCACGTGTCATGTGCGTTTCAAGCATAATGTTTGTGCTATTGTTTTGATAACTAAAACCTTATTTTGCTTGTGTTTGGTTAAGTGGAATGCCCATATTTTGTAATCGAGATTTTATGGGTTATATACCTTATGGATGGTAAAATCTCTTATGTTTTCCAACTTCTTAAGGATCATTTTGTGGAATTGTATTGAGATTATTACGACATTATGAAAAATATGTAATTATCTTGAGCATTTTTTTTGAGTATTATGAACATGTTTCTTATATTAATACACTGCTTTGGAGACAATAACTCCGTGAACATTTGTCAAATTATTAATTTGTTAGAGAAAATAAAAATGGTAGTGCATGCTTCAAGAAAAAGACTAACTTAGCTACTTATGAAGACAATAACAACATATATCATTTCTCATGCATAGGAATGAGACGGGAAAATAAAATTGAGGATAGGAATTAGCAGGAAAAAATAGAGGGAAAGTTTATATATTTATTTATTTATATTCAGTTTTATAATCATTTTTAAGAGTGAAATGATTTAACTACCCTCACATGTTGACATGTTGTGCACATGGTCTCACTTAACAGAAATATGGATGAAATATATGAAAAACTAACAGTAGGGGGCAAATCGGCTAAAAAGATTAGTTTGAGTCCTTAATTTTCCAATAGAAAAGTTCAGGGGGGAAATCGAAAGTTAGGTGAAAGTTCAGGGGGTAAATCGACAGTTTACTATATATACAATTTCATCATCAAGGATGCATGCGAGCTCCATTGTTTCTTTTATCAACTGTTAATAAACAAAATTGCAAGTTTCAAGTTAAGTTTTCAATAAAACTTATTTTCAAATATATCTGCATCATTAATTTTAATTTATTATTTTCATTATGAAGAATATTTTCACCACCATTGACTTTGATTCTCTTACTCCTAGACAATTCATTGAGTTTCTCAAGTTCAAGGTAAACACCGATCAATCATTTGTTTAATTCTTTCTTTGTGTTTATGGCCTTTGGTTTGATATCTGCACACCTCCTCATCATAATGACTATAGTCTTGATTGTTGTCCTCATATTTTCTTCCATCTTCAATAGAAGGTAAGCTTCCGCCCCCATTTGATATCAGAGCCAAGTGAGTGGTAATTGAATTAGCATCTTCTTAATCTGCAAGTCAGGTTCATTTTTTAGTCTTTCGATTTACGATCTAACTTATCTGTCAGTCCTTTAAGTTGTTTGTTCTACTCCCCAACCAAACAATAAGGCGTGCTCCAAACAATAAGTTCCTGGAGAGGCATGAACGGATCACATGAGCGGGGAAAGAGTTTAGCAGATACGCGAGGAAGGTGAATCAATATAAGTTTTTTGTATTTTGATTGCTTGATTTGTGAACTTTATGAGTAGATTATTTAGATCTAATTCAATGGCCAACACTAGTTCTAAATCCAGTCTAGGTGAGATACCAGACATTGTTCATGAAGAACAAAAACTTGATTTTCAAACTGATGATAGTGTAGACTTTGGAGATTGGAATATCCCTAGAGTTTCCAGTAAAAATATTTACAAAAAGAAATGATCAGTAGCCTCATTTAGAAGTGAACACCATATTAAAACTGTAGAAAAAGCTTATGGTCTTAGTACAGAACATGAAACTTGCCAATTGTTCTCTTCAGAACAGATTAAAACACATAGAAAAGGTGGTCATAATTACATCCATATTGGCTAAGTTCAAATAGCGGTAAAACCACTAACACGTAGAGGCCTTAATACCTCTATTTTGTTGTGTCTCCGAGATGCTAGATTCACTAACTTTAGTGATAGCATACTTGGAATGATCGAATCCAGTCTTTATAATGGACCTATCCATTTTGATTGTTTCCCAAATCTCACCATAAGTCTTTCGATCTCACCATAAGTCTTTCAGATCCATATATGCTGAAAGCACTCACTTTAAATATCAGAACTTCAGGATATCAAGTCCTTAAAGAAACACAACCATTGGCATTAATATACCTAGTGTACTACAAAGTCACTGGTACAAACATGAATTTTCAAGCTTTAACTAAGAGTCATAGAGACCATACACTCTTAATCCAAACCAACGAAGAAAATGCAAATATTAAAGTTCCCAGAACAGTCTAGTTGGTCAAATATCAGTCTACCTTCAGATTGGTGTTTGATTAATGAAAGCAAGCCAATAGCCATCCAAAACAGTCTAGTCAATTTAGACAACATAGAACAATATTTTGACGGAACTGTCAAAATCAATTTTGACCAGAAAATAATGTGAGTTTACCCATTCGCACAAATCATTTGCTCCTAGCAGAAATTCTTTTGTTGGATCCATGCCAAATGATAGGATGAGTCAAGATCAAGAGTTAATCAATTCATTAGCTAATAAGAAATTAAAATCAGTAGAAACCAGTTCATCTGTCACTTAGCAAGAGTTAATTAATGACTTAATTAACATCAAGCTAAAGTTAGTTGAAACAACTTCTCAAGTCACACATCCTAGGTACCAACCTCATACCCAGGATCAAGGAGAACAAACTTCTCAAACAGAATCTGATTTCGAAGTAGGTCAGACTAACCATCAACTTTTAATTTTAAATAAACCTTTCAAAAGAAACAAGAAACATCTCAATGATGATATTGAGGTTGAAAAGAATATTCCCAGAAAGAATATTTTCAGAAATAAATATAATCAAGATGAAAAATTGGAAATTTACCATAAATGGATTAATTTCATGGAAACCCACAGATTTGAAGCATTTTTCTTTGATTATGTTGAAAAGTATTACGAGTCTGAAAAGAAATCAGAGGCAATAACCAAAGAAAATTGGCTTAAAGAAGACAAGACTATTGTCTCCTCCAGTCATCCTCCACAAGAAACAATTCTAATCACAATTGCCAATACGCAAATCCCAGCTACTTCTTTTAAACTTCCCAAGGAAGATGCAGGAGTAAAATCAGTCATTGAACAAAATAATTTCACCAATCAAAGTCTTCATACCATAGGAAAACAATTAGATAAATTTGAAACAAAAATTGACAAACTTTCCTAATCAAAATCCATAATCAGGGAAAAACCCTGGTTAATTTCCCAGAATCTTCTTTAAAGGCAATAGCCTTGAAAACAACTTCCACAAGTCAAAAAATTGATCAAATGTTATCGGAATTAAAACAAGAAAAGATAGTTCATGTCTTAAAACACTTACTGATTCCCAATCAGAAGTATCTTCATCATTCTCTGAGTCAGAAACTGATTCAGATTCCATCCGAAAAGTTGAACAAACTTTTCATAATCTTGAACTTAAAAGGATTACCAATAAGCCTGTCAACTCATCATCCCTTACCAAAAATTGGTATCCCAGGCCTACACATTCGGCTATTCAGTTTGAGGAAAGAAACATTCTAAACCAATTCTCAATCTCCTCTGATAAACTCTATGAATGAAATATAGATGGTTTGTCAGAACAAGAACTTCTCAATAAACTCCAACATATCTCTATGGTTGCTAATAGCTATATTACCAATCATAATCTCAGTCAATCACAAGTTGTCGACCTTTTGGTCACTGGATTTACAGGAATGCTCCATTCCTGGTGGGAGAAACATTTCACTGAACAATCCAAAAATGAAATAAAAAATGTTGTTAAACAAGATGAAGAATGAACACCTATTTTTGATGAACATATTGGACAAGATGTCCCAGATGCAGTTAACACATTGCTTTTTACAATCATAGAACATTTTATAGGAACACCTAGTAATGTCACTTCCAGAATTCATGATCAACTCAACAATCTGAGATGTCCTACTCTAAGCGACTTTAGATGGTACAAAGATGTGTTCATGTCTAGAGTCATGCTTAGAGAATACCGTAATCAACCATTTTGGAAAGAAAAATTTATAAATGGATTACCAAATCTTTTTGCACACAAAATTAGAAGTGTCTTAGTAAATGAAGAAGGTATCATACCATATCATATCCTTACTTATGGAAATATAATTAATATTATCCAGAAGGAAGGATTGAAAATGTGTATCGATATGAAAATTTCAAAACAAATTAATAAGGACAAATCCATAGCCAAGTATGAGTTAGGAACATTTTGTAAACAATACGGATTACCTCCTATTGCTCCCTCCAACAAAAAGAAAAAAAATCTTAAGTCTATCACAAGTACTCCAATAAGTTCTCAAGTAGACAATACCCCAAATCCAACAAATACAAATCCAAGAATAAACATTTTGAAACCAATAAATTCTATGAAAAACCCAAATCCAACAAGTGGAAGAGAAAACCCTCTGGAAAAATCCACTCAAAAAATCCAAAACAAAAAGGAAATTGCTACAAATGTGGCAAATATGACCATTATGCCAATGAATGCCGTGTTATAAAAACAATCAATCAATTAAAGATCTCTGAAGAAGAGAAACTTCAGTTAATCCAAGTCTTAGATCTTAAGGACACAGACCAAAGTCAATTAGAAGATGATTTGGAATTATCCTCCTCTGATAATAGTTTCTCAACCAATCTTTCATCTCCCGACATCAAGCTAGGATATACTGATGCTTGTTGTAACAAAATTTCAGTCCTTAATAAGCAAGAAGAACAAGATGATCTTCTTATCGAATTAATAAGTAAAGTCGATGACTTTGAATTTAAATCTTTCTATCTTAAGAAACTAAAGAATGAATCTGGCACTAGCAAACCCCAACCAACTCCAAAAATCTCTCTTAGCACAACCTTGAAAAGGTTCAATAAGACAAAGAAAGAAATTACAATCAAAGACCTTCAACGTGAAGTTAATAAAATCAAACACAAAATTAGGTTTTTAAAGTCCAAAAACCTAGAAATTCGTACATATCTCAGTAGAGTTCATACCCAAACACTTGTAAATAACAATAACGGAGAACATGATGATTCTTCTTCAAGTCATAATTCAAACTCCAAGTATGAAGAAAAAGATTTAATCTTAAGGTCTTTTAGACAAGATAAGAATCCATAAAATGATATTCTAAAATCAAAATAATAATTGATGATTTTCATTTCGAAACCATTGCTTTGATTGATTCGGGCGCAGACTTGAATTGTATTCAAGAATGTTAATTCCTACTAAGTACTTTTATAAGTCAAAGGAAATACTTAGTGCTGCAAACCAATCACCAATGCAACTAAATTTTGAGATTCCGAAAGCGCATGTTTGCCAAAATGATATTTGTTTCAAAACCTCATTTGTTTTAATCAAGAACATTTCTAATCCAGTCATTTTAGGTCTCCCTTTTATACTCATATATCCTTTTAAGGTTCATCATAATATGATTACCACCCAAGTCTTAGGATAGAAAGTCACATTTGAGTTCTGCAAGAAAACAGATCTCAGAAACTTAAAACATCTCCAAAAGGATAGCATATCGCGATCCACAAATTTAATCAATCATAAAACACAACAAATTAATTTCTTAAAAGAAGAAATTAATCACAAAAGGATTGAAGAATAGCTAACAAATAAGTCTTTGTTAGAAAACATTAATAATTTTCAAATGAAACTTGTTAATGATATATGTTCAGATATTCCAAACACCTTTTGGCACCGAAAACAATACATTGTTAAACTTCCTTATATCAAGGAGTTTAATGAATAAAAAATCCTAACCAAAGCCAGACCCATCCAAATGAGTTAAAAAGTTATGGAATTCTGTAAAAAAAGAAATCCACGAGCTTCTTAATAAAGGTATCATTAGGAAAAACAAGTCTCCATGGTCATGCCCTGCATTTTATGTTCAAAAGAACGCAAAATTAGAAAGAGGAACTCCCAGATTAGTTATTAACTACAAACCATTGAATGAAGTTTTGGAATGGATTCGATATCCAATCCCCAACAAAAGAGATTTGATAAAGAGACTTTCTCAAGCAGTTATTTTTTAAAAATTTGATATGAAATTAGGCTTTTGGCAAATTCAGGTTCATGAAAATGATAAATACAAAACAACTTTTGTAACTCCTTTTGGACATTATGAATGGAATGTAATGCCTTTCGGCCTAAAAAATGCTCCAAGTGAATTTCAAAATATTATGAATGAGATTTTTAATCAATACAGCCATTTTTCAATTGTTTATATTGATGATGTTCTTATTTATTCAAAGTCAATAGATGAACATTGGAACCATTTGCATTTGTTTGCTAGAATCATTAAGTTTAATGGATTAGTTGTTTCTGCATCAAAGATTAAATTGTTTCAAACTAATATTAGATTTTTTGGATACAATATCCATTAGTCAACCATTCAACAATATATAGAGTAATTTAATTTGCAGATAAATTTCCTGATGAAATTATTGACAAACCCCAATTACATAGATTTTTAGGTTCTTTGAGTTATGTTTTTGAATTTTATCCTCATATTCATCAGCAATGCAAACCATTATTTGATCGTATCAAAGATAATCCTCTAGCACGGTCTACCATTCATACTTCTATTGTCGAACAAATTAAATCACATGTCAAGACTTTGCCATGCCTTGGCATTCCAACTCCCAACTCATTCAAAATAGTTGAAACTGATGCATCTGACATTGGTTATGAAGGTATCCTCAAACAGTCAATTTCTTCTGGATCTTCTGAACAAATTGTTCATTTCCATTCAGGAGTATGGAACTCTGCACAAAGTAATTATAGTACTATTAAGAAAGAGATATTATCTATAGTACTATGCATTAACAAATTTCAAGATGATTTATTAAATCAAAAGTTTTTAATTAGAGTCGATTGCAAGTCTGCAAAACATGTTTTACAAAAAGATGTTCAAAACATTGCATCAAAACAGATTTTAGCACGATGGCAATCCATATTAAGTATTTTTGATTTTGACATTGAATACATTAAAGGCAGCCAAAATTGCATCCCTGATTTCCTAACAAGAGAATTTTTGCAGGGAAAGAATGACAGAAAAAAGCAATAGCTAGCGAAGGCTTCCAACCACATCACCACCACCATTAACACAAAAATCAAGCCCAGATTCTTCATCGGCCTTAGCCATTACCAATAGATTCACTCCCTTAGGTTCCACCATAGGAAATTTCCGACCAAACTACCAAACCCCACGTCCCAATTATCAAATGGCATTAGTCAGTCAATATGACCTATATTGAATTTCAACCCAGCCATTTTCATCATCCCAATCAACTAGTTATACTAAAACATCCTCATATGTCAATAAAACCCCAAAAGAGTATCTATTCAGTATTCCTTTCAATATTCATCAAGAACAAGCACTAGAAAAAATAGCCAAAACAGTTTTCCCTCCTAATTTTCATTACTAGCCAACTGAGTCTTATAAGACCCTTAAATATTATCAAGCCATTCTCAGTGAGACTGAATCAATTTCAATTAAAACTCTTTACAGCAAAACCCATGAAAACAAAATCCTTTATCATTCTTTTTACATTAGAAAGTTTTTAACTGAATCCGAATGGGAACTCCATCTTTATCAGACTAAACCCCTTCATACCCAGCATGTTCTAATTCCTAATAACCATTATAATTACTTTGATTATATCCAAGCATGGACTAACATTTTTCTCCATTAAACAAAAGACTTTAGTCATTCATGGTTTATCAATTTTGACAAAACTTTCAGACTCAATTTCCTAGCATGGTTTCCCAAATGGTGGTCAGTTTATGATCCAACAGCCAGCCTGCTACTAGAAGATCTCATGACAGTCATTTCAAATGGTTTCCAACAGAAATTCGATAGAAGCAGATTCAACTACAAGATTACACTTTTACCATTGTTCATGGCCAAATACAAAGTTCCACGGATAATGAAGTGGAATTATGAAGTTGAAACAGGTGAAGTCTATAGACAAAGAACAGTCAAGTGGTGGGATAAATTCAACCATCAGAAGATCATTAATCTGGTCCTCTCAGAATTTCCCGTCACTCCAGTCTAAGCCATTCCGGCATCATCCACTCAAGCTATTCCAGTACAACCAAAAATGGCGTTGCCAATTATTCCAGAACAATCTTTATCAGACATTAGTCCATCCTCATCTCTCAAAAGAACTACCAAATCTTCCAAATCAACAAGCTTGAAGAAGAAAGAAAAATCTTCCCAGCTCAAAGATTTAGCCTAACAGCTAATGGCTGAAGCAGCTTTGCTCCATGACAAAGGTTCAGAATCAAACTTTTTGGATGCATCTTCTCAACAACCATCATATTCATCTAGCCAAAAAGCCAAGTGAGTCGATTATCAAGATTCCCAGGACCCGTTTGATTTGTAAATCAACCTACCCATGTGAACAAATAGTTTCTAGCATGTAATTCCAATAGGAAATGTGTCAGCTCCAGCACCGAAAGCAGTAACAATTATCAACAATCATTCCAGACATATCATTATTCATGAATAGTAAAATCACTTTTACTATTCATCCATCATTTCAACAGTAACAGCGTGATTCTACATTAAAAACATCATCATTCCCCAGCCTTTACAGCTTTTAGCACATGCAAGCAAGCGCAATTCCCGGCCTCAATCATCTTATCCAATTTTATAAAACAAAACTCAAGCTTCATTCCAGGGGGGACATTATCCAAAGACTGAAACTTTTATGCATTCTTATACCAAAACAGAAACAATATTTAGTCCAGAATAACCCAGTCAAAAATTGTAAACACTTGTATTTTAATTTCATCATTAAGGATGCCTGCGAGCTCCATTGTTTCTTTTATCAACTGTCAATAGACAAAATTGTAAGTTTCAAGTTAAGTTTTCAATAAAACTTATTTTCAAATATATCTGCATCATTAATTTTAATTTATTATTTTCATTATGAAGAATATTTTCACCACCATTGACTTTGATTCACTTACTCCTAGACAATTCATTGAGTTTCTCAAGTTCAAGGTAAACACCGATCAATTATTTGTTCAATTCTTTCTTTGTGTTTATGGCCTTTGGTTTGATATCTGCACACCTCATCATCATAATGACTGTAGTCTTGATTGTTACTATGGTTTGATATCTGCACACTTCCTCATCATAATGACTATAGTCTTAATTGTTACTATATATATAGGAAACCTTTAAGGGAAGAAATTTTTATTTTTTTTATAAAAATGGAAATTAATTGTGGAGTCCACACCACATCAAACTTTAACGATCTGAACCGTGTATTTTTCAAGTTGCACATCATATAGTCCTTGCAAAGTATTAACCAAATCGGAAATGTTTAAGACATCTAATTGAATTCAAATAAATTAACGAATACTTTGTTATATAAGAAACAATAAAATTTTATCTTGATAATTAAATAGGCAAATGGTTTCAGATTGAATTGAATTTTGTAAGAATGATCTATGAAACGAGACTTACAAAATAGACGGTTCGGATCGTTAAAGTTCGATGTAGAGTGGACCCCACACCTAATCCCTATTTTTTGAAAAAAAATGAAAATCCCTTTGCATACAGGGCATATATATATATGATTTGTTTGACAATGGATGTATGAATGGTAGACCATGCTGGAGGATTATCTTTGAGATGATCAAATAATGGTTTACATTGTTGACGAAGATGAGGATAGAATTCAGATACATAATTTAGTGACCCAAGGAATCTTTGAAGTTGAGTTTTATCAGTAATCTGATCAGGAAATTTATTAGCAAATTGGATGACTCTATCAATGGGTTGGATGGTTGACTTATGAATATTATATCCTAAAAATCTAATGTTGGTCTGAAACAACTTAATCTTAGATGCAGAAACTACTAATCCATTGGACTTAATTATCCTAGGAAACAAATGCAAATGTTTCCAGTGTTCATTTATTGATTTTGAGTATAAGAACATCATCAATATAAACAATTGAAAAATGACTGTATTGATTAAAAATCTCATTCATAATATTTTGAAATTCACTTGGAGCATTCTTTAAGCCGAAAGGCATTACATTCCATTCATAATGTCCAAAAGGTGCTATAAAAGCTGTTTTGTATTTATCATTTTCATGAATTTGAATTTGCCAAAAACCTGATTTCATATCAAATTTTGAAAAAATAACTGCTTGAGAAAGTTTCTTTATCAAATCTTTTTGAGTGTATTTATTTCTGAAAACATTCCTTCTTGGAATATTCTCTTCAGCCTCAATATCAGCACTGAGACGTTTTTTTGTTTCTTTTAAAAGGTTTATTTAAAACTAAAAGTTGATGATTAATCTGACCTGCTTCGAAATCAGATTCTGTTGGAGAAGTTTGTTCTCCTTGATCCTGGGTATGAGGTTGGTAGCTAGGATGTATGACTTGAGAGGTCGTTTTGACTGACTTTAGCTTGATATTAATCAAATCATTGATTAATTCTTTACTAATGCTTGCTGTAACAAAATTTCAGTTCTCAACAAACAAGAAGAATAAGAGGATATTCTTATAGAACTAATAAGTAAAGTAGATGACCTTGAACTTAAATCTTTCTATCTTAAGAAACTAAAGAAAGTAGTTTCTTTTGAAGAACCTGGCACTAGCCAACCTCAACCAACTCCAAAAATCTCTCTTAGCACAACCTTGGAAAGGTTCAATAAGATGAAGAAAGAAATCACAATAAAAAACCTCCAACGTGAAGTTAATAAAATCAAAGAAAAAAAATTAGGTTTCACCAATCAGAGTCTTCATATCATAGGAAAACAATTAGATAAAATTGAAACAAAAATTGATAAACTTTCCCAGCCAAAATCCATAATCAGGGAAAAATCCCTGGTTAATTTTCTAGAATCTTCTTCAAAGGCGATAACCTTGAAAACAACTTCCACAAGTCAAAAAATTGATCAAATGTTATCAGAATTAAAACAAGAAAAGACAGATCATGTCTTAAAACACCCTAGTGATTCCTAATAAGAAGTATCTTCATCATTCTCTGAGTTAGAAACTGATTCAGATTCCATCCGAAAAGTTGAACAAGCTTTTCAAAATCTTGAACTTAAAAGGATTACCAATAAACGTGTCAACCCAACATCCCTTACCAAAAATTGGTATCCCAGACCAACATATCCGGATATTCAGTTTGAGGAAAGAAACATTCTAAACCAATTCTGAGTCTCCTCTGATAAACTCTATGAATGGAATATAGATGGTTTGTCAAAACAAGAAATTCTCAATAAACTGCAACATATCTCTATGGTTGCTAATAGCTATATTACCAATCATAATCTCAGCCAATCACAAGTTGTCGACCTTTTGGTCACTGGATTTATAGGAATGCTCAATTCCTGGTGAGAGAAACATCTCACAGAACAATCCAGAAATGAAATAAAAAATGCTGTTAAAAAAGATGAAGAAGGAATACCTATTTTTATCATAGAACACTATTTTCATTATGAAGAATATTTTTATCACATCTGATTTTAATTGGCATAAATCTCTTACTCCCAGTCAATTCATTGAGTATTTCAAATTCAAGGTAAATACCGATCAATCGTTTGTTCAATTTTTCCTTTCTGTTTATAGCCTTTGGTATAATATCTGTAAGCCTAATGATCATAATGACTGTAATCTTGATTGTTGTCCTCATAATTTCTACCATTGTCAATAGACGGTAAGCTTCCACCTTCAGAAATGGTATTCTAAAATCAAAATAATAATTGACGACTTTAAATGGTATTCTAAAATCAAAATAATAATTGACGACTTTCATTTTGAAACTATTGCTTTGATAGATTCGGGCGCAGACTTGAATTGTATTCAAGAAGGGTTGATTCTTACTAAGTACTTTCATAAGTCAAAAGAAATATTTAGTGCTGCTAACCAGTCACCAATGCAATTAAATTTTGAGATTCCAAAAGCGCATGTCTGCCAAAATGATATTTGTTTTAAAACCTCATTTTTTTAAATCAAAAACATTTATGATCTAGTCATTTTAGGTCTCCCTTTTATGAATTATTTTGATTACATTCAAGCCTAGACCAACATTTTCCTTCATCAAACAACAGACTTTAGTCATTCATGGTTCATAACTTTTGATAAAAGTTTCATGCTAAATTTTCCAGCATGGTTTCCAAAATAGTGGTCTACTCACGACCCAACAACCAGTTTACTGCCAGATGATCTCATGCAAGTTTTATCAAATGGTTTCTAGAAAAGATTTGATCGCAGCTGTTTCGACGATAGAATTTCACTTCTACCGTTGTTCATGGAAAAATACAAGGTCCTTTGGATCATGAAATGGAATTACAAAATTGAAACAGGTGAAGTCTACCGTTCTAGGTGGGTTAAATTCGACTATCAAAAAATCATCAACTTGGTTTCATCATAATTTCACATTATTCCTGTCCCAATGGTATCTCCACCAACAACAAAGGCATTGCCAGAAATTCCCGAACAAACACAATCCTTATTAGACATTAGTCCTTCATCCTCTCTCAAAGGAAAGACTAAATCATCCAAATCATCCAAGACAACAAGTTCAAAGAAAAAAGAGAAATCCTCACAACTTAAAGAATTAGCAGACAAGCTTATGGCAGAAGCAGCTGTTTCTCTTCCTCAGAGATCTTCAATTGATTGATTGTCTTTTTGACATGGCATTCATTGGCATAATGGCCATATTTGCCACACTTGTAGCAATTTCCTTTTTGTTTTGGATTTTTGGAGTGGATTTTTCCAAAGGGTTTCCTCTTTCACTTGTTATTTTTGGGTTTTTCATAAAACTTGTTGGTTTCAAAATGTTTATTTTTGGATCTGTATTTGGGATAATGTCTACCTGAGTATTTATTGGAGTACTTATGATAGACTCGTGATTTTCTCTTTTTGTTGGAGGGAGCAATATGAGGTAATCCATATTGTTCACAGAATGTTCCTAGCTCATACCTTGGCTATGGATTTGTTTTTGTTAACTTGTTTTGAAATTTTCATATCGATACACATTTTCAAACCTTCCTTCTGGATAATATTAATTATATTTCCATAAGTAAGGGTATGATATGGTATGATACCTTCTTCGTTAACTAAGACACTTCTAATTTTGTGTGCAAAAAGATTTGGTAATCCGTTTATAAATTTTTCTTTCCAAAATGGTTGATTACTGTCTTCTCTGAGCATGACTCTAGACATGAACACATCTTTGTACCATCTAAAGTCGCTTAAAGTAGGACATCTCAGATTGCTGAGTTGATCATGGATCCTGGAGGTGACATTACTAGGTGTTCCTATGAAATGTTCTATGATTGTAAAAAGCAATGTGTGCTTTGCTGCACAATGAAGAAGAAGAAACAAGTTCCAACTCATCAGACACTTCGTCTTAGCCAGTCAAGTGGGCCGATTATCAAGATTCTCAAGATCCATTTGAAATTTGAATTTCAAAATGCAATAATTTGTAATCATTTAAATTTTACCCATGTAAATCGTACAGTAGCAACCATATGATTTTATCACCAAAAGCAGCAATCATTTCGTCAAAGAACTATTCATGAATAGTAAAATTACTTTTACTATTCATCGATCATTTCAACAGCAGCGGTGTGAATCCACAATAAAAAGCATCATCATTCGCTAGCCTTTACAACTTTTGGCATATGCAAGCAAACAGGATTCCCAGCCTCAATCATCTCATTCAACTCTACAAAACCAAAGCTCAAGCTTCTTTCATAAGGGAGTTTCGTCCATCATAACTGAGACTTCTGTGAATTCTCTGAAGAACAGAAGCCACCATTCAGTTCCATCCCATATCCAGCAAAATAATAAACACCTGTATTTTCATTTTCAATCAAGGATGCCTGCGAGCTCTTGGATTTCTTTTTTACAGAATTCCATAACTTCTTGACTCATTTGAATGGGTCTGGCTTTGGTTGTGATTTTGGATTCATTAAACTCCTTGATGTAAGGAAGTTTAACAATGAGCTATTTTCGATGCCAAAAGGCATTGGAAATATCTGAACAGATGTCATTAACAAGTTTCATTTGAAAGTTATTAATGACTTCTAACAAAGATTTATTTGTTAGCTGTTCTTCAATTCTTTTGTGATTAATTTCTTCCTTCAAGAAATTAATTTGTTGTGTTTTATGAGTGATTAAATTGATGGATCGCGATATGCTTGTTGTAATAAGATTTCTTTATTTTGTTTGATTGATCTGTGAATTTTATTAGTAGATTATTTAGATCTAATTCAATGGCCAACAATAACTCTAGATCCAGCTCTTCAGGATGCCAAGTCCTTGAAGGAACATAACCCTTGGCCTTAATATACAGAGTATATTATAAAGTCATTGGCAGAAACATGAATTTCCAAGCTTTAACTAAGAGTCCTAGAGACCACACACTTTAAATTCAAACCAATCAAGAAAATGCAAACATCAAAGTTCCTGGAACCATTAGGTGCTCAAATATCAGTCTACCTTCAGATTGGTGTTATATATATAGCATGCAGTGGGTATTCTTGACTACGTCCATACTCAAGGGCTGGACTATGTCAGCAACTGCGTACAAACAATACTTTCAATATGCGCCTTCTTCGCTCGCGTATGTCTGTTTGTTTTGAATATATTTGGCTTCACTGCGTTCACTGTGTATTCTCTCTGATTTTGTCAGTTGACGAAGATGACTGCGTTGCTGTTGAGCGTGGCTGCGATTGCTGCGACGATGCTTCCGTATCTGTCATTCTTTGAGGATCCGGAACCGGCGCCATTAATCAAGGAAATTAAGGAAACTGAGGAAAAGGACGTGATAATCTTTTGTGGCATAATTTTTTGATTTGGGTAACTTGCGTCGTGCCCCTTTGCGTTGTGGCCTCCGACACATTAATAAATTAAGTTTCGTTTTGAGCAACTTTAATTTAAGGGTACCAACTACCAAGTAGGGGAAAATCGAATCCTTTATGTTTCATCTAATTAATTTGCTATGTCAACTTTCAAATTTTAATGAAATTGTGATGAAAAATTCAGATTAATCTTCCAATAGGGATGTTTGATTTGTTTATTTATTCTTTCTTCCTTGTGAATCCTTTTCCTTATCAAAGAACGATGTCATAGAAGTTATACCTAGTTAGGGGGGACATAAACCTTACCCTTCATAGAACAAGAAAAATGAAATACAAAAGGGGGGGGACATACACCTTACCCCTTTTGAAAAAAAAAATTACAGGAAAAAAGAAAAAAAAAAGGCGCGGGGGGGGGGGGGGGGGGACATAGACCATAACCCTCTTGAAAAAGAAAATACAAGAAAAAGATTGGGTGGACATACACCCAAACCCCTCTATAAACCTTAAAAGGTAAGAACCTGCAAGACAAGCTGCAAAACGAAAAAGGAAATCCAAAAAGATTAGGTAAAAAAGGGAAATCACACGTCAAGAAGGGGAGACAAACTTGTAGGCTGGCATGCCCAAGAAATCTGGGTGCAGAAGAGGAAGAATCTCTATAGGAGGAGCGGAATGCCAAACAAGTGAAGATGAGAGAAGCCCTAAATTGGCTAATTTGTCGGTAGCATCATTTCCTTCTCGAAATGTATGAGAGCAACGGAAAACCATGTTTTGCAATCGGAGAATACAATTGTTCTAGCGTGTCTGGAGTGACCAAGGAGGAGAGAAGGATCTAGAAGCGAAGCAAGATATCACGTTAGAAGAGTCACTTTCAAGCCATAGATTTTGCCAACCCCGCGCATGACCCAATTCCACAGCAAGGATGACAGCATGGAGCTTCGCATAGAAAGAAGTGCGATGCCCCAAGCTTAGGGAGAAACCACCAAGAAAATAGCCTGCAGAATCTCAAAAAACCCCTCCACAAACCACAGGACCCGGATTACCTTTAGCAAGGCCATCAGTATTAACCGGTGCGTGCAAATGGTTAATTAACTTAAATGACCGATGTGAGATCTTAATTAGGTATTTAACTTGTTACTTTGAAAAAATTGGCCAAAAAATATATCGGTGTGAAGGAGGTTTTTGATCCAGTTAAAGTAAACTGAAATGGATGACAATATGTAAGATTGAATTGTTAAAAGTTTACAAGATTCTTCGTCCAGAAAAAAAAAAAAAAAGAGTTTACAAGATTGATACAGATGCTACACATAGAAAACCTGCCCGACATCCAAGAGACTCTCATGAGGAACGTTGAACATTACATTGTTTTCCCTACATACCCTCCTAAGAAATGCATATAGGTAGTCGATAGCGATCTTCTTCCATAGTTTCGATTCCCTCCCAGCTTTTACGACTGTATTTCCAAGTATGTGCACCACTCCTGCATTTCTACAGTTGTTCAAGAATTCTATCTCATCAGCCTCGGCCTGCCTGCTTGCCGGAATGGAGGTCCTGTTGTTTGCATGCAATGGAGAATCGTAAGTCACGATCGAGTCCACTGATTCAATTGACAGGTCTACTTGATTGAAGTGATGTATATTACTGCTATCACTCAACTGGCCATCTCCTGATTGATTAGTTTGTTGGCCAAGTAAACTAGGTACATCAGAGTTTGGTGACGCCTCCATCAGGGACTCAAGCTGGACAAACATGAAAAGGTTGTGAAAGAACTTGTTCTCCAAATCATCATCCTTTTTATGGTAGTCTTTATAACCACACCTTACAACACAACGAAACATATGGAAGTTCTTGGCTCCAATCCGCTTTATAAGGAACCGCTCATCTTCTGGGACTGTGATGACAGGAAGGTACTTCACGCAGACAAAGACAACAACAGAATGGATGGCGGGTAGGTTGGTGATAAAGTGAGAGAAGATCCGGGGAACTCCACTTGCTAGCTCAGTGTACACAAGGCCAATCCCAGGTATGCGAACCAGTCCTAAACTTGGACCAAGTCCAAGAATCCATGCCATTGAAACCTTACTGTGCATCTCAGTCTCGTAGCATTTGACTGTACCATAATGCCAAACATACATGATGATAAAGAAGGCTGCTGCGATCACAAGAGGAACCCAGCCCCCTTGATTGACCTTGAGGAGTACAGCAGAAGAGTAAGTGCCCTCCACAACCAATGATGAGCCAGTGAAGATCAGGATAAGAATCCAATGGCAGCGCCACACTAATATCATGACAAAAATCATAAGCAATGTGGTTACCAACATGACTACACAAACTGCCGTCCCTGTTGCAACACGTAAGATTATGTTAGTTGGTGCAATCTTAATCTCAACCAAGAAGCTTGGAATGAGATACGACAAGTAACAGTCAAAACAGAAGTTTGAGGAGAGAAAATTTTACCCTTTAATCCTAACTGCCATCATAGATTTCCTAATGCTATACAAAATTTTCATAGAATTTGAAGATGGCATATAATATGGAGGAGGAAAATTCTTTATTCACTAATGCTATGAAGTTATGTTTTAACATAGGAAGATACGTGCACAATAAAACAAGCGACGTCTGGTTTAACTTACCACTGGCATTCCCTAGGTTGGTTTGATTTTTAAGCCCAGCTGTAACGGCAATGCACAGGATCATAACAATCCAATTAATTTCTGGAATATATATCTGGTGACGGTATTTCCTTGATGTATGCACAATTTTGACTCTTGGGAAGCAGCCTAGTGCATCTGCCTGCTTGATTAATGAAAAAGTTGCAGTTATGGCGGCTTGACTTGCAATGATAGCAGCTCCAGTTGCAACAATAAACACGGGCCAATATATGCTGTCTACAAGAAGTTAAGAACGATTAATCAGAATCCTTCGGCAATGCATTACCATAAATACAGGACATTCATGCCACTCTAACTATATATGTAAAGTTTAAAGGGTTTCCTTGAACAATAGATTTCTACTTTACGTGAAATTTGAGTATCATAGCACGTTCACGTTTCGAAGAAAATACCGTACACTAGTTTTTCAAATGCGACATGCTATCTTGTATCAGTATTCTGACCATACAAGTATTTACTTGGTATCAGTTTCGGCAACATGGAAACAATAAACACCTAAACCTAAATGTTCATGTTATATTTTATAGTTCAAGAAATTAAACAAACCTGGAATGGAATGATAAAAAGCACCAAACACGTTATTTGGATTTTTCGCGAGGTATGCTGCTTGACCACAGTAGGCTAATAGAAGGCAAGGAAATACAACCACTGTGAAAGCAAGTTGTATGGATGGAACTGAGAAATTGGATAAGTCAGCAAAAAGTGCTTCAGTACCTATGAGTGTTCACAACCAGTCTTCAGGGACTAAGTCACAAACTTGCTTGAAATTCATAAGTAAAAGAGGATGGAATGTTGAAATTTTACCTGTTATAGATAGCATAAGACCTCCAAGGGATGTCCACCCATTTTTTCCTCCCCTCTTAAAAAATCGATGTACATATATAGGTGAAAAGGCTTTTAAAATCCTTCTATCATACTTCCAAATATTGAACATGCCAATTCCTCCAGTTACGAGAAACCAAAGGAGTACGATTGGTGCAAACAGGAAACAAAGTTTATCTGTACCATAAGGTTGCATACTAAACAAAAGTACCAGTATAACAACAGCAACAAGCACGACTACCTCTGTATAACAAAAGAGTAGCAATGATTAGATTTGGCATAAATGATAGATGAGAAACATACAAGATGAAACAAATGAAACAGTATCTTTATGCCAAGCATATGGAGATACCATTACTAATCTCAGAGTGGCGTACGTTGATCCCCCCAACCGCTGACAGAACTGCAAAATATAGCATCGATAAGTGTTGCTTGTACTTAGCAAACAGAATATATCTGGTTAAGCAGCTTCCAATAAAACTGATAAAGAATATCAAAGAACGTGTGTAGAATATTTCAATGTTCTTACTTGGTCAAAATGCATTCAAGGAAGTACCTTTTACCATTAGAAAGAAGAAGATAACAGTTTCATAATTAAGATTGGTCAGGGTGCAAGGGATTACAATACGCTTCCTTACAAGTTACTTCTTTAGGAACTAATTACGAATGTTGAATGTGTTAGGATACCCCCATAAAACAAAACTAGATAATTAAGCAAATTACCAATGAGGATAGTTAGGCAGAAGAATGATATTACAACATCAACAATGAAGATGGTTACCTGATATGGCTGGAGTCAGAATCCCATCCCCAATCACCGCGGAAGAGCCAACTAGGACAAGAATAAGTAGTGTGCTCTGCATAAATGTATTTCCCTCCAACCATCTCCTGGTTCTTGCAGCAAATGATTTCTCACCAAATTTAGAACGACTATATGTTGTGAGTGCCTCATCCGTTTGGTCTTGGTTAGGAATAGCCTTTATTTTTACATATCGACAGAGTAATGAATAGAGAGCAAACGTTCCACCTGCAACCATGAGGAGGATAAGTTTACATGAACTGAAAATCGCAGAATCAAATAGAGAAATTTACCTCATTTGGCACTACATTAGAACAAAGCATAACAGCATCTATAGCTCTCAATGTTAATGTCGCAACAATCAAACATAGATGCTTTAGATTAATGATCTGAGCATAGCGTTCAAGGCCTATGGTAAGATTAGAAAGGTAGGGAGGGGAGGAGCTTATATAAGTATGATAGATTGAGATCAATTACCTTCACCATTGTCATTTGCTCTGCAGACAATACAAACGTACTTCAGGAGTATAATAAGGGTGAGGGAATAGATAATAACAGATAAAGCTTCAACCAAATCCTCTGGGTCACCAATTCCATCAGGAAACGTATTGTAGAAAACATACAAAGGAGATGTGCCTAAATCTCCATATACAACGCCAAGGCTTTGGAATGCTACCTGCACGAGCGCTAATGCTGAAAATTTCTGAAGGGCATAAAAAAAAAGTGATCAGCAACGGGAGCAAAGATAGTTCAGAAATACCACAAAAGCTTCAAGATATGTTACATCCATGTCAGATATAGACAGATACGTTCGCTAATACATGTAATGACATCTTTTCAACCATATAGGACGAGAAGTGAAAATCAATAACAGATGTAAATCAATCGACTGCCTATGTCAAAAAATAAAACCATTCGGGACTGACATTTGCGCAGTTTCAATAGGGGTGAGGGAGTGAGATAATACCTTTTCCTCGTGCATGTTCCTCAGCCTTTTAGCCTCTTCATCCATGGGCTGATCAAGCTGCTGATCCAAAACCCGAACGCTGCTGCTCTTATCGGTATTTTCATCAGCAGCCATTCGAAACCCGATAATTCAAGCGATTCTACTTCCTTTCCACCAATTCACGTCTCCACTATATTTTTTTCAATCCTTCCCTCTATATTGAAACTTTAGTCCTAACTGAACAAAATCCAGATCCGATATCAGTAAGAGTCTGAAGATTCCGGTTTCGAATTACTAACAAATGACCAAGGGAAAATCCCAGAAATAACTAAACATCAACCTGCGTTCCCCGATCAAAATGCTTATGATCAAGTATAAAAAACAGTAAAAAAAAATAATTCAAGTGAAACAAATGTGCACTGCCCACAAATCCAACACAGAAGAGAACAAGCTGACCAAATTTGAACAAATACCCAGAACTCCATTGAATGCATGGCAGTCCAAGAACCCCCAGCACATAAATTTTACACAGAAAATGCAAAACAAAATAGGAAAAGATGGAAAATTTATTAGTGTTATTACCTGGTTGCAACTTGCAGATGATCTTCCCAAGTGGGTTTTGCCTCATAGGCTTCGAGTAGCCATTTGAGTATTGAAACGAGGGTGAGAGAGATGAGCACGCGCCATTTTCTAAGAGCAAAACAGGAGTTAAAGACTTCACCCTCATGTTGACCAATATTAAACGACTTCAGTTCATGGAGAATTATATTAATAGCGTGACCAGATAACGTTATTTTTTCCAAGTCTCATTTTTTCAATAATAATATGGAAGATTCTAAACGTAGGCAACTATAAGCACGATGTTTGTGTCTATTTTATTAGGGCAATGATTGTATGCCCTCCCACTTTTGTGCCCTCCGTGTTCTTATATTTGTGTGGTCACAATTAAATTATGTCAACATTGTATATTACTATTTATTTTTGTCTTATTATCTTTATAAAAAAACAATATAAAATGTTGACGTGATTTAACCGTGACCACACAAAACAGGAGGGTACGGGAGAACACCGAAAATGGGAGGGCAGACAATTTTTGTCCATTTTATTAAGCAGCTGAAATAATAAACAAATCAAGGGTGGGTGTTGACTTATTAGTTTTATAATTTTTTGTTTTTGTTTTTTGTTGCGTACATTGATATTTTTACATTAAGGGAGGGGGAGTTCAGCGAAACCACACAATGAGCAGCCTAATTTGGTATCGAATTTGTCATCCACAAGATTTGAACCTAATACTTCTCACTTCTAAGTGAAGAAGAATACTACCATGAGATTCAAATTAGTTTTGTAATTAAGCACAATAAAATATTCTAGAGCACAGGAAAAAACAAATCAAGGGGTGGGATCAAGGGTGGGTGAGGTCATTTTATTTTAAGAAAAATAAGTATAACGAATTTTGAAGTCTAACATATTGATAACATCAAGAAAGTGACTTAGAATATATGTGGCCGTTGAGCTTCACACGTGACATAACCTGCTCTAATACCATGAAGAAGTTGAAGTTTCACCATAAAATCAACTAGTAATATAAAAGTAGACCAACTTATTTAAAAATTCATGCAAGATCCCTCCTTTCTTGGACATGAAATTTATTTTCAACAATTTTTCACAACCATCGAACAAAGACTTTGTGAATTGACAACATTAAAAAAGTAAGTTATCTTCAATCCATTCTATATTGAAGAAAATAGTAGCAATGTTAATTTTAACTAATTGGAGTAATGACACTTTAATTAAAAATTTATAATTATTGGTCCCTTAACTCATGAAATATGTAACTATGGTTCTTTTCGTCAATCCCATCAAAATTTTGTCAAAATGAGTCATGTTAAAAGAATCATTGCTACAATTGGGTTAAAAACTATTGCTTCAATTGGATTAAAGTCGAGGGACCACTTCTCCGATTGGGTTAAATGAAGGGATCATTGCTACAATTTTTCTCATTTAGTTTTTCATATTTGCCCCTTGATTCAGCCTTACATGTGTGACACTAACTCATTTTGAAAGAAGTTCTAACGAAGTTGACAAAAAATGCCATAGCTGTCAGTTTTGATGAGTTAAGGGAACAATAGTTACAGATTTTCAATTAAAAGACCATTGTTCCAGTTAGATTAAAGCTAAGAGAACATATATTTGGTTCTAAAATAAAAGTGAAATTACTTCATTCGTCAAGTCCTCAGAACCTGCACTAACGTTCAAATCTCATTTATTATGATCAAAGTATTTTAGAATATCGGCCTGTCGAAAAAAAAAAAAGGTGGTCTTGTTCGAGTGAGCTTGTGTTTTTCTAGAGCAATCATCATGCTTCTTTTAGCAAATTTTGGAGTGAATGTTCTTGACCCGATAATGATACATGAACGCAAAAATATACGCTCCATTGCATGTAAGTTTTTTTCGAAATTAAGGTCGAGGATCCGCTCGCAGGAAAATTGTCACATCCTGGCCCGGGACGGATCACTTCATGGGCCCACTCCACTATCGTAGCACGATATTATCCGATTTGGGCTTACCATTCCCTCACGGTTTTGTTTTTGGGAACTCACGAGCAACTTCCCAGTAGGTCATCCATCATGGGATTGCTCTAGCCCCCTTCTCGCTTAACTTCGGAGTTCCTACGGAACCAGAAGCCAGTGAGCTCCCAAAAGGCCTCGTGCTAAGTAGGGATGAGAATATACATTTAAGGATCACTCCCCTGGACGATGTGGGATGTCACAATCCACCCCCCTTAGGGGCCTGACATCCTCGTCGGCACACACGCGATCAGGGTTAGGCTTTGATACCAAATTGTCACATCCTGGCCCGAGGCGAATCACTTCCCGGGCCTACTCCACTATCGTAGCACGATATTGTCCGCTTTGGACTTACCATTCCCTCATGATTTTGTTTTTGGGAACTCCTCGGGCCCGCTCCACTATCGTAGCATGATATTGTCCGCTTTGGGCCCCGATCACACCCTCACGGTTTTGTTTTTGGGAACTCACACGAAAACTTCCCGATGGGTCACTCATCCTGGGAATGCTCTCGCGCGCTACTCGCTTAACTTCGGAGTTCCCATGGAACCCGAAGCCAGTGAACTCTCAAAAGGCCTCGTGCTAGGTAGGAATGAGAATATACATATAAGGATCACTCTCCTGGACGATGTGAAATGTCACAAAAATCCACACTCTAGTGGTCCGGTTCCGAACGTTGAATCCTTTGTCTAATGGAGAAGGCAGAAGATGATTTACCGATTACCAATTGTTAATTATACTATCAAAAAAGTTTCACACATAGAAAATCTGTCCAACGCTCAAGAGACTCTCATGAGGAACATTGAACAACACACTGTTCCCTCTGCAAATCTTCCTAAGAAATGCATACAGGTAATCAATCGCCACCTTCCTAAAAAAATTTGATCCACCCCTAGCGTGTACCACAGTGTTCCCAAGTATGTGCACCACTCCTGCATCTCTACACCGGTTCAAGAACTCTATCCCGTCGAGCTCCACCAGCTGCTTGCTCGGCGGGACAGAGGAGTAGGCCAAACTCTGGCCGATATGCACCGGAGAATCATCAGGTTCGATGGAGTCTACAGATGTAATCGACAGGTCTGCATTCGAGTAAGGTATGCTGCTGCTGTGGTTGTTCCACATGGCGTCCTGGTTGAGTATACTAGATACATCAGAGCCTGGAGATCCTTCCATCAGGGACTCAAGCCGGACGAATGTGAAGAGATTGTCAAAGAGCTTTTTCTCAAATTCGTCGTCCCTATTGTGGTCGTCCTTGTAGCCATATCTTACAACACAACGGAACATGTGGAAGTTTTCGGGTCCAATCCGCTTAACAAGGAACCGTTCTTCTTCTGGGACTGTGCAGACAGGAAGGTACTTCACGCAGACAAACACGACAACAGAATGGATGGCGGGCAGGTTGGTGATAAAGTGAGAGAAGATGCGGGGGACTCCAGTCGCTATCTCAGAGTACACAAGGCCTATCCCAGGTACCCGAACCAGTCCTAAACTGGGACCAAGTCCAAGAAGCCATGCCATCGACACCTTGCTGTGCATCTCAATGTCATAGCGTATTTCTGTACCGTAATGCCAACCATACATGACGATAAAGAAGGCCAGTGTAAGCACAAGAGGAACCCAGCCTCCTTGATTGACCTTGGGGAGTACAGCCGAAAGGTAAGTGCCCTCCACCACAAATGTTAAGACACTGAAGATAAGTACGAGAGTCCAATGGCAGCGCCAAACTAATATCATCACTAACATCATCAGAAATGTGGTTACCAACATGACTATAACAACCGCCGTCCCTGTCGCAACACATAAGATTACATTAGCTGATGCAATCTTCATTTCAACCAGTGAGCTTGAAATGGGAAATTTGAACGCTTCGAGGGAAAAGTTGTAGATATGAAAGAAAGTAATCGAAAAGGATGAACTTAATCGGTTCATTCAGTACGTTATAGCTTATTACATGTTATTGTAGGACATGAAGCTGTAGCATGTGGAAACAAGAGGAAGAACTTACCGGCAGCGTTCCCAATTTCAGCTTGATTTCTAAATCGAACTGTTATTAAGATGCAGAGAATCATAAGAATCCAATTAATCTCCGGAATATATATTTGATGACGGTTCCTCGATGTATATACAACTTTGACTCTTGGGAAACAGCCAAGCGCAAGGGCCTGCTTGACTAATGAAAAAGTGGCGGTTATGATGGCCTGACTTGCAACAATAGCAGCAGCAGTTGCAACAGCAAACACAGGCCAATATATGTGCTCTGCAGAAACGATTAACCGGATTCTTTCAGTGATAAATCAGAAATTACCATAAAAACAGGGCTTAAACATATGATGTATATTTACATTCAAATTGTACTTCGTATTAGTTTGATACCAAACGAAAAACACCCAGAACACGAACCTGGAATAGAGTAATGAAAGGCATCTATTACGTGATCTCGGTTTTTCATGAGGTAGGCAGCTTGACCAGAGTAGGCTAAAAGAAGGCAAGGAAATACAACAACAGTGAAAGCAATCTGTATGGACAGGACTGGGAAATGCGATACATCAGCAAAAAGTGTTTCCGTTCCTGTAATGGTTCGAAAGCGGTATTCAGACTATTGATCAGAATAAAGAAGATGGATCAACTGCCATAACAGCATAAAGAATTTTTACCGTTTATACAAAGCACGATACCACCAAGCGATGCCCACCCAGTTATACCTCCCTTCTTAAAGTATACATACACATACATGGGTGAAAAAGCTTTCAAAACGCTAGTGTCATATTTCCAGATGTTGAAGATGCCGATTCCTCCAATTACGAGAAACCAAAGGAGCACAACTGGTGCAAACAGCCAACCAACTTTCTCCGGACCAAATTGTTGCACGATAAACAAAAGTACCAGTATAACAACAGAAACAAGTACAACTACGTCTGTATATAAAAATATGTAATCAGATTTGGAACATTGATAGATTCATTAACAGAAAGGATGAAGCAAATAAAAGACGGACTTTACATCCGGGAGCATGAAGATACCATTACTAATCTGGGACCGTCCCACATTGATCCCACCGACCGCTGACAGAACTGTTAAAGATAGTATGGTTAGCATTGCATATACTGATCAAATAGAATATGGTTTAGCAGCTTTCAATGGAACTGGGAAAGAATCATACTCACCTCATTTGCATTAAAGAAAACATTAAGGCCTCGTGCAAATTGAACTCAATGGAAACAAGGCCTTAATGTCCCCAGACAAATTGCACAAAAAACCAATATGAAAGCGAGTTATACAAATAAAGCTTGCGCAAAATCAACTCAAAGTTCCTCCTGAATTTAGACAAATTGATCGCTAAGGGATACCCCTGAAGTGGTCCCTAGAAAAGTTTGAAATTTCATCCGTATAACTCTCTTTCATATTGCTTTTTGTGCAACGAAAATGTGATTGGCAGAAGTTGTGCAGATAGTTACAGAAAGTGAATAACATATTCAACTTAGGAGCATATGCTCAATATAACGGCAACATGAATATCATTGGAGACAAGAAGTTCACCGCTGTTGTCTACTAATTACAAATAGTATCCGATAAACCTGGCTTATCCCATCACTTGTTCATTTTATACTTGCCTAATCTCATTTACTTTCTTGTGTAACCTACTCACTTTCAATATGTCGAAAAAGATCTGAATCTGTAAGCATATTAAAAACATACGTAGACAGAAGATTGATCCTACTACATGAAGATAGTATACCTGATATGGCTGGAGTAAGAATCCCATCCCCTATCACAGCGCAAGAGCCAACCAGGACAAGAATAAGAAGTATGTTCCGCATGACTGCGTGTCCTTCCAACCATCGCTTGGTGCATTCAGAAAATGATTTCTCACCAAATGTAGAACGGCTAAATGTTGTTAGCTCCTCATCACTTTGGTCTTGGTTAGGAACGGTCTTTATTTTTGCATGTCGACAGAGTAATGAATAAAGAGCAAATGTTCCACCTGCAACCACGAGGAGGATAAGATTACAGGAACTAAATGCTGGTAGAAACAAACAGAGTAATTTGCCTCATTCGGAAGGAATGTATATCAGAAAACTGCATGTTTCAGTATACTAGTATCAGATCAGAAGTATATGTTTCAAAGGATGCATAATATTGGTCAAACGTTTCTATTATGTAGGTGCGTTGTACACATTTACGTAATGTTTGTACACTAAACTTTCGTCTGCTCCCTCTTCCCTACCAACTTTACTCCTCCCACTTTCTAATTCACCAAATCTTCAGAAAGAAAACCTTCCATCAATTCTTCCCAAGGGAAACAAAAATAAGAACCACCAATCAATCCTAAGAGGACGAAGAGGAAACGAGTAAATGAACTGCACGGTTGGGGCAACATTAAACAACTGAACAAGCTCGAAAAACCATCCATAATCTTTTATATAAATCAGCACAGTTAGATTTAGATCAATTATCTGAGCATTTCTTCAAGTATTACCAACTAGTATAAAGGGAATTTATCGGTTGAGATCAGTTTACCTTGACCGTTGTCATTCGCTCTACAGACAATAAGAACATACTTCACGAGTACGATAAGAGTGAGGGAATATATGATGACCGATAAAGCTCCGAGTAAATCTTCCGGGGCATCGATTCCTGCAGGAAATATATTTTTGAAAACATACAAAGGGGATGTGCCCAAATCTCCATAGACCACACCAAGACTTTGAAATGCAAGCTGTAGAACCGTTCCCACTGAACAATACGTCTGAAGTAAACAAGGAGCAATCAGAAACAGGACCAAAGCTAGTCCTAAAAAAACACATTAACCTTAAATATAAGTTAAGGTAGCACATTGAGAACATGCCCGGCATGAAAAAGTTTACAATCAATAACAAAATTCTGACTAAATCTAATTGAAAAGAAAAGCTTTGGTAGGACATCCCGACCATACCATTCGTAGGACACAAATATGCATGGGACCTATATTTTGGACTCACCCGACCCCTGTTACCTCCAACCAATGTGGCGGTATTAAGGAAGTTTCTCTCCTAATTGAAAATGAAATCCTTTGGACAATTTCATTTCACTTATCCCTATCTCAACAACTTATACAAATTAAAGATTTGAACTTTGACATTTCTTGGTTTTAGAGAGAGAGAGAGAGAGAGAGAGAGAGAACCTGGTCCCCGTACACATTTCTGACCGTTTTAGCCTCCTCGTCCATTGGCTGGTCAAGCTGCTTATCCAAATCCCAGACCCCGCCTTTTTTCTCAGGGTCTCCATTGTCAGACATTGTTTGCAGTGATCTGCAACTCAACTGATTCAAATGGGTTCCTCTTCCCCTGCTCAAATGTCACCTATCCGGCAACAATTTTTCAATTTCTTCACTTGGGTAGTTTTTGTTTTTCCTTTTTTTTCTTGTTGCTTTCTTCTGGTACCCCAGAATTTGCTTGGTGCTTGGGACAACAGTTTGTGGAGGATTAGGGGCAGGAATTTTTACTCATCTCATGTTTTTCGGGAGGGCAATGCAATAGGATGGTTTGCTGCCTCGCCTATTTATAGATTTTGCATTGCTTACATGTAATAATGTAACACGCGTGAATTAAAACGAAATACGTACAAGACAAGACCTTTGGAGAAAATTCAGTGACACAATGCAACAAGCACGTAACTTTGCCATGCAATGCAACGAGTTTGTCGCGTTAAGAAAATTCAACTTTTTTTTTTAATAACATCTAGAGTTCAAAACATCAATTGTATTATGACAATAAAAAAAACTTGACGTTTGACACGCTTTCTGTTTAAAAAAAAAAAAAAAAAAAAAAAAAAAGGACTCATTTCAAATTGTTTTCTTATAAACAAAAAAAAAAAAAATTACAAAGGGGATTCTCGACCAATGTCAAATACCAGAATTTATATTTCTTGTGTCAAAAGCTATAAACAAGTACCAAGTTTAACACGACTAGCAAAAAACAGATACACATTTTTTTTTGTGCAACATTCTGTACCGTTTAATTTCATTCCTAATATTATACTATGTACTCGCAGTTGCAATAATAAAAAAATTACACATAGAAAATCTGTCCAACATTCAGTAGACTCTCATGAGGAACATTGAAGATCACACTATTCTCCCTGCAAATTTTCCTGAGAAATGCATAGATATAATCAACGGCTATCTTTTTGTAAAACCTGGCATCCCTCCTTGCTCTCACTACTGTATTCCCAAGTATATGCACCACCCCGGAGTCTCGACAATCGTTCAAAAATTCGAGCTCCTCCATCTCATTCTGGCTGCTCATCTGCCCTGATGAACTCACGGTAAAGTTCGTGTGCAATGGAGATTTAGCCGGCACAATTGCGTCCACTGATGAGATAGTGAGGTCTACTGTAGATGTGGTCGTGTTGCCATTATTAATTAAGAGGCAGTCCCTTGACCTCTCAGTTTGCTGGCCATAGATGCTGTACTCATCTGAGTCTGAACACCCTTCCATCATGGAGTCGAGCCGGACAAACACGAAAAGGTTTTCAAAGAGCTTCTTCTCAAAGTCGTCATCTTTCTTGTGGAGGTCTTTATAACCGTATCTTGCAACACAACGAAACATGTGGAAGTTCTTGGGGCCAATCCGCTTGACGAGGAATCTTTCTTCTTCTGGTACGGTGTATACAGGGAGGTACTTCACACAGACAAAGACAACAACCTGGTGGATTGCGGGCAGGTTGGTGATGAAGTGGGAAAAGATGTGGGGCACCCCGCTTGCAAGCTCGGTGTACACAAGTCCTATCCCAGGGACCCGGACCAGTCCTAAACTGGGGCCAAGCCCAAGGAGCCATGCCATTGAAACCTTACTGTGCATCTCAAACTCATAACGTTTCAACGTACCATAATGCCAAACATACATGATGAGAAGAAAAGCAGCTGCAATCACAAGAGGAACCCATCCGCCTTGATCAACCTTGAAGAGTACAGCAGAAAAGTAAGTGCATTCCACAAGCAGTGACAAGCCGGTGAATATCGCGACAAGAATCCAGTGGCAGCGCCACACTAATATCATGATTAGAGTCATAAGCAATGTAGTTGCCAGCATGACTACTACAACTGCCGTCCCTGTTGCAACATAAAATATAACTCAATTGAGTGCAAGCTTATTTTGGAAGGATGAGCTTATACTAGTATAAAATTCGTCATAAATTAATTTCACAACAGCAGGTCAGTAGCTATTTATCTACATTGTCTCAAAATAGTTCACCAACTCCCTACTACTTCACCTCCTAGTTTATCTCAAATACTTCTCCCGTCTCTTATTTTATTTGAAGTTTTCAACCATTTTCTTTTTCAAAGAAGTTTTTGCAATTACATTGCATGTTCTTCGAGTCCAGTTTCACAAAGTACAGAATACAGCTTAGCTCCACTAGATTTAGCAGAGGATGAACTTACCATAAGCATTTCCAATTTGGCTTTGTTTTTTGAACCCCGCAGTCACAGCAATGCAAAGAATCATAAGGATCCAATTAATATCTGGAATATATATTTGGCCGGGGAACTTCTTTGATGTATGTACAACTTTGACTCTAGGAAAACAGCCAAGTGCAAGAGCCTGCTTGATTATTGAAAAAGTTGCTGATATTGTCGCTTGACTCGCAACTACAGCAGCTAAAGTCGCAACAACGAAGACTGGCCAGTATATTTTTTCTGCAGTAAGAGAAACAGTAAGCATCTTTGGAACAACACACTGCCTACTTACAAGACACTATATAACTCGTTTCCCTGCTTTTTCTTAGATTATGTTGGAGATCGAATAGAGAAATGGGGCAGTGAAAATTCTATACAAAAAATATTAAATACCCACTCCAAAGACTATGAAATGAATTTGGTGTCATATCATTCTAATGATTTTCTTTAAAGCAATCACATTAGTTTTGATTGAGTAATCTCCCAAAAAGAAAAGCAGGGACTCAAAGCTCGACTGGTAGAGAATATTTAGTATTTATCCTGACACCCAAAGTTGAAGATTGAGTGTGCCCATCCCCCTTTGACCTCCATTGTACAAAAAAAAAAAAAGAAAAAAAATAGACCCAACAAGAAAGATACTGAAGAGTGAAGAGCATGTTCTTTAAATTCCATCAAAAATTATATTTTAAAATGTTATGCCTCAATTTCGAGAAAATCGTTTATGTGTACTACCATTTACGACATGGTCATCCTTTAAATGCAAAACAAAGATTAGAACAAACCTGGAATAGAACGATAAAATGCTTGAAGCAGGATTTTGTCTGAATGATTTTTCACAAGGAAGGCAGCTTGTCCGCAATAGGCTAAAAGAAGGCAAGGAAACACGACTGTAGTAAACGCAATCTGTACAGCTGAAACTGGAAAATAGGCAAGGTCGGCAAAGAGTGCTTCTGTCCCTGTAATCATTCAGAATTTGCCATCAGAATCCAACATAGCAGATGTGTTAAGAGTTCGGTGAAACTTAAAGAGTTGGAAAGTGAAATTAGGATACTTAAAACTTTACCTGTTATGCTAAGCATAATACCCCCAAGGGAAATCCAACCCTCTCTCCCGTTCCTTTTAAAATACCGAAATATGTACACAGGGGAAAAAGCTCTCAAAACAGTACTATCATGTTTCCAGATGTTGAATATGCCAATACCTCCAATTAAGAGAAACCAAAGCAGCACAATGGGAGCAAAGAGCCAACCAACTTTATCAGTACCATAGTGCTGCATGCTAAACAGACCTACTAATATTACAACAGCAACGAGTACGACATAATCTGTACCACAACAAAGAAAGTATAAGTTAAGAAATAGTTCACAGTAGTGACTGAGAAAGATGCAGAGGCAGCAATAATAAAAATTAGACAATTATATAAAAAATAAAAAATAAAAACCAAACTTTAGCTCCAAGGAATCTAACGGTACCACTTTTCATGCCAGGGCTGCTTACTTTGATCCCACCAGCAGCTGATAAAACTGCCAAAAGCAAAGCATAGTTAGTCATTTTCTAATGGACCTGAGGAAAATAACACAATTTTAACTTAAAATTATATTCATGTCTCACTTTTTGATCAAATTAAGTAGCAAAAAAAACGACTCCATGTTGTTTGGGAAAGATAACTAACGTAGCGAACCGCAATAATTGGGAAAGAAGGATGAGTCGAGACAAAAGAAAAAGCAATACAGTTGTACTTTCCTAATTATGTAAATTAAGTTGAGTAGGTGTGTTATAGTAAACAGTTAAACGAGTAGAAAATCTTAAGCAGAGAATTTTTTCCCATTTCAATCTTTTTCTGCTTCCAAAATCAAGAGAATAACATAGAAGATGTTGTTCAATTATGTGGTGCCTAAATCTCCAACTTTAATTGTCTTCTATCTATGGATAAAATACTCCTCTATCATGTCCGGTAGTACAAAGTACAGGATTATGTGACGGTAATCAACTTCCACTTATTTCAATCCATGAAACCAGAATTTTCTTTTTTCAATTAAACCTGTGACGCAGCCAGATACCAAGACTAATGGAATTCACTCTCTTGAGAACGGTGAAGATATTGACTCCTTAAAATGAGGACACTGATGGATTACTAAGGAAATCATTGAAGTACTTAGAGAAACATGGAAAACATAAGACTGCGTAAGCATGCAGCACATCAGCAGATCATTTCCTGATACACTGTCATGTGATTTGTCGGTCTTTGAAATTTTGTTATTTATGGATCATGGGTGCTTCCAAGAACATTCTTCGGCACTTGCTTCTTGGCATGGTCCTTAAGTATGATGAGGAAACTAATTTTCTGTTTGGAAATATATGTTAGAGCTTTCCGAATCCAGCACTCTACGTATTAGCTTAGGGCTAACTTTTGAGATTGTTATCCATGCTGATAACAACACTCACCCCTACATTATCTACTTCTAGCTTTCCTCTGTTTCTAGATTACCCCTTGTGTATATACTTCTTATGCACATCGGTTGTGCACCATTGGGCCTCTCCTTAATTAAAATCTTTTAAATCATGGTTCCAAAAAACCGCAGATAGAACAATAAAGGATGAACACAGATGGATTATTAGGAGACAGATCAGGAGAACGTCTACTGTGGAGGGATGTGTACCAGATATAGCTGGAGTAAGAATCCCATCTCCAATCACCATACAAGTGCCTACGAGGACCAGAATAAGAAGGGCATTCTTCCTTGATGCATACCTCTCCAACCACTTCTTGGTTTTTGCAGCATATGATTGTTCATGGAAAGTAGAGCGACTATATGTCGTTAGGTCCTTATCAGTCCGGTGTTGGTTGGGAATAGTTTTTACATTTGCGTGTCGACAGAGCAATGAATAAAGAGCAAATGTTCCACCTGAAACACAGAAACCACAAATTTCATAAGACTTTACGGCAACTCACTACCACAAAACGTAACATACAACTCTTGGAGACATGCAGTTCCAGAGCATTGAATACAAAGCAGAGACAGTATCATGTTTAATCAATTTCTGAAAAAAACAACTATATTAGGAAATTTGTTCAACACCTCCTCTATTCTAAATCAAGAAGTTTACATGTACCAATTGTCGCCAAAATAAACAGTTCATTCGTAAATGTAGCATCACACATTGCTGCGAATAATCAACAGTGACATGAGCTTGGGATTAAATTGGTAAGTAAAAAAAGTTAAAGGCGTGCATTATTAATGTTAGCCGAACACTAGACACTAGTATATGCTACTTTTGTAAACAACTCCGCCAAGAGAATTATTTTCCTTAGGAACTAGTATAACATACTTCTCTGCCAAAGATTACTTTATACTTTTAAGCGTAAATTTTAAAAGCATATTGGAACTGTAATAGTAAACATGTGCTTTGTCCAGTTTACAATCCCATAAAACACCAGAACATTTGAATTTGATGGAGCAAATCTACAGGTAGAGTTTGGTTTACCTTGACCATTGTCATTCGCCCGACAAACAACAAATACATACTTGAGGAGCGGGACTAGAGTAAGAGAGTATATAATCAAAGAAAGAGCTCCAACCACATCCTCCGAATCGTTAATTCCATGGGGAAAGGTATTGTCGAAAACATACAAGGGAGAAGTACCCAAATCTCCAAAAACCACTCCGAGACTTTGGAATGCAAGCCGCATAAGCAACAGCGAAGAGAATTTCTGGACAATTGAAGATTGGATCAGGAAACACAATCAAGAATATACATTATCCAGAATCCACTAATATCAGGCAATTACTCAACCTTTAAGCGTATACCACTTTGCACTCGTTTTGATAACAGTTGTATTATGTCCTACAAATACTACACAAGAATTCCAGATAATTACTTACTAAGTGTGTTCCCAGAAGGTATAAATTCATTGACAGGAGTAAAAACTCTTTTACTTCATTGAATTACTTCTAAACTCTTACATATTGGCATAAACAAATGTGTAAGGGGGGAGCGGGAGGATGACAGAAAAAGAGGGAGGGAGAGAGAGAGAGAGGGAGAGAGAGAGAGAACCTTTTCCCTGTACATGGTTCTAAGCCTGCCAGCCTCCTCATCCATGGGTTGGTCAAGCTTCTGATCCAAAACCCACATACTGCCTTTGTTGGAGTTATCACTGTCTCCATCAACCTCCACTTTTGAAGCCTTTGAAATTTCAAATGATTCTACAGCTTCCATAATTTTATTCCTTCTGGTATCCCCTCTCACTCCTCAAAATCCAAATCCCACAAATGGAAAACTCGAACAAAACCAATATCAACCTACTAAAAACTGACTTAAAGCTTGACCCAGATCTTCAATTCTTTATAAAAATCCACTCCCAATACAGCTTTGAATAAAAACCCAGCAACAAAAAGGCAACACAATCTGGCCACCAAGAAGCAAACAACAAACAAAACAGATGACTAGGATGTTATGTCCAGTTCAAAAACCTTATCTTTTAAAACAACAAATGACAATCCAAAGGCACTATGTAGAAATTGACAGAGCTCATAAGATTAGCACCCCCCAAAAGTTTGAAAGAACAAAAACCAAAGTTTTAGTATTTGATAAGAACCCACCAAGAAAATGAATTAAAAGTAAAGTATGATACTTCAACTCAGTGGCAAATAAACCCAAAATTCAGAAATTGACAAAACCCAGAAACCAAATTTTCAACCGAGGACAGAAGAGGTGAAAGAACACCTCACACAGAAAAGGAAATGGCAGAAGAGACAAGGAAGTGATAATTATTACTTTCTACCACTGGAATTCCCAGGTGGTGTTAGCTGGTGGGGAGGCTCAGTCTCAGCCACTTGATCAAGAAGTATCCCATGAGGCACTAAAGCAGGGAAGATGAACACAGAGAGAGAGAGAGAGAGAGAGAGAGTCGGTTTTCTGCAGGAAAAAAAAAAAAACGAAAGGGGAAGTTCTTTGCTCTGCAGGTTTTACAGTGGCCGTTTTGGCTGTTTATTTGTTCAAGGCACAAGCTTTGCAGCCAAATAACAGAAAGAAAAAAAAACACGGCTTCCTTAAGGAAAAGAGTTTAATCACAAAGCATCTATCTGCCAATTAATGAGAGAGAATCTAGAAAAAGACGCAGAGAAGAAAGAGAGAGACAAATAATTTGTTGATATAATTAACAGATATTCTATTAAAAAATTAAGATGTCATTTTGTATAATTTTTTGGCATGCATTTTAACGTAGTTAAGTTAGTTATAATAGTATTTTTTTGTCGTCAAATTCTGATTTGAATATCTTTTAATTTATAAATTATATTAAAACAGTTAACAAAATAGTTAGAACAATGTGTTCACCGTCATTTTAATAAGAATTCTCCTCTTATAATTTAGAATATTTAAGTTATTTTAAAGAGAGTTTTAACGAAATCTTCCGGTATTATTCATTTACAATACTTTTTTATCCTTTTAAATAAAACTCAAAATTTTCATACTATTTTCATTAGTTTTCATTATTTTAAAATATTGACCGTAAAAGAAGAAAACTTCTTCATTAAATAGACGAAAACTAAGAGACAGTTAAATAAGAAGGTTAAAAATGAAATGAAATTAAAATTTTGTAGTATTTGATATGTGAATCTCTTTTCAAATATGTTTATTTATGACGTGGGCAGGGTGTCACTTGTCAGTAAAAATTACTAGTGTAAGACTGTTGTGTAAAGCTTTTTAATGTCAGTAGTGGGCCCATGAAACTGATTGGTAGATTGGGTGTGTCTAATCTGGTGGAACCTCCACCTCCCTCCTTTCTTTAATACATTCGCACTGATTACCATATGCCTTCAATTATCCGAACTTTCCACCCGCAAATATACTTAGTAGAAATATTAAGGCGATTGTTTTGAAAAATAACTTCTTTATGAATTATTTGTTATTTTATATTTTAGTAGAGTAAAATTAACGTTAAATTGTAAGATGACAAAGAATCAATAAAGAGTTTTTTTAACATTCTCATACATAATACTGAGGCATTTTCCTTTTTTGGTAATACTGAGGCATTTTCCTTTTTTGGTAAAAGCACTTGGTTAATTATTTTTTGAGAAGTAATTAAATAACGAAGTGAAAGACAAAATTTCATTTAAACTTGTGGAAAAAAAAAACATAAAGGGCCGAAAGCAAAAAACTCTAAGCCCCCTTCTTGTCCCCCACTCTCATTTTTGGATGGAGTCGGTGCAACTCCTTTTACTTGTCAATTCAAGCTACTTCTTTCTCTTCTTGTTTGGCTTCTGGATATCCTTTTCTTTTGATCTTTAATTTCTAGTTCAATTGAGCTTTCCTCCTTAAGCTTGTCTTAGATTTGGGCTTTTATGCCCCTTTTTCCTTCCGATGTTTATCCCCGTCGTCAGTCCTCCACTGTCAACCTCAACTACTCAGGCCATTACGTGTCTCTTCTCCACGGCAAACTTTAGTGTTTGGTGGTTATTAAAGTGCTTTTAGCACTATTTAGTAGACTATGAGAGCAGTTTTTGCCCGGGTAGCTCACACACCCTCATTTTTTGTGCATCTAGTTTGTTCGTGGGTTCTTTCTCTTGTTGGTGGTGGCGGATCAGCAATGACGACACAACTGGAGTGGTGGAGTTTAAGTTTTCCAAATCTGGGGTTTTTGTTGTGGACTTACTCTTTTTAGGCTTTTCTGTAGTATTTATGTTTGGGTATGTATAACATCAGTTAGGATGGAATTGATCGGTGATAATGAATTCACTATGGAAGGGCGGTAGATTTTTCATGGAGGCTCATAAAATTTTTTCTAAGGGGAACAAGCAAGGGAGAAATCCTATGATCTTTGCTATGATACCATGCTAATTTAGGACTTTTTAGGCCTTCAATTTTTGATATTATTCTTCTCATCAAGAAGGCAAATATATATTACAAACTCGAACACAAAAATGCTTATTCTACACCTAACCTTTAGATAAAATATAAGCCTTGTCACTTTCTTTTGGTTTTATTGATTCACAATATGAACTTCTCGTACAAGAAGGAATAGTGACAATAAGACAAACTATTTGAATCAAGATATGCATTATTTTTTTAGTTTAACATGTGATGGATTGTCTTAATGATTAGAGTTTTCTTATTAATTTTTGTGTATGTGTTCGAGCTCTTCTCCCTCTTTTTATTCATTTTATAATATATATTGCTTATAACAACAGAAAATTTTGCAGTTTTCTCGGAGGAAGAGTTTTAATATTTTCAAACTTATTTTAATTACATCCAAGGTTGTTTATTTCATTTTATAATTAGCATTTTATGTACAAAAAAAAAAAAATTCCTTCTCTTCTATCTTCCTGCATTGCACTTAATAGATGAGTTATTAATGTAAAGTTGTGTTGTTTCTTTTAACATAAATGACATAGTAATTACGTTTGATACATTTGTCTTATGTATATTTTTATCATATTTTAAAAGTATAATATATAATATGAGCATACTAATTATGTGTTAGAAAACGTTGCACAATAAACCAAAAGTTAGACGTCTATAGGTTGCCGCTTTGGAGAAGTCAACTTATTCTAAATCTGCAAAAGGAGTTGAGCAAAATGAATGAAATCATGCCAAGCTTATAAAAAGTTGGGGCCATTTAGATTTGGATTAAAAAAATCAACATGATTATTAGCTTAAGTCCAATATTATTTTTTTCTCTGTTTTTAGTTTTTAAAATATTAAAGATAAATTAAAATCTTCTAATTTTAGTAAATTTACGTAATATCGTCTAACAAAAGATTAATATATTAACACAAATTCATCTAAAAAATATACGACGCTAACTCAAGTAATAAAAATATGAATGCATATATATAAATGAGATATAAAACCTAATTAAATGGTACAAAAACATAATGTACCTAAAAGCAAGATATATTAATTTGTCATATAAGTAGTTAAATACAACTAACTTGTAATATAGGTTGATTATAAAAATTAAAAATAATTATATATAGGGTCTAGAGCAGAAAGAAGAATCAGAAATAACAAAAAAAAAAAAAAAAAAGAATTAAGAAGAAATAATTAAAGAGATAATCAAGAGAAACTTAATTTTTATAATAAATCGTATCATTAAATATATCATTATTGATAATAAAATATTCCTAAATTTAAAGAGATTGGACTTTTTTAATAAACTAAACTATTTCTTATATTAGCTCAAAAAATTACACTTATATCAAATTTACCCTAAAAATTTTAGTTTTAGATGCTCAATTATTAACAGCCTAAAGTCAATTGCTAAATTGTCTTCTTCTTTTATTAATTTGGTATGTAATTAAGGTTGCTAAATGTAAGCAATGTTATGCAATTTTTTAGGAAACAATATTCTACTCCAAATTATTTTAATTTACAAAAAAAAAAAAAAAAAAAAAAAAAAAAAAAAAAAGGAACAGACTCACATGTAAGTGTCTAAAACAAACCCCACATTTGCAACTAATGTTATACATTAAAACAAACAAATCATGAAAGTGTAATTGATTAAACTAATTAGTCCTATGAAGTTTCATTGATCATCATATTAGTGGCTGATTAAAAAACCCTACATGCAGAGCATATACAACTTTCGAATTAAGCTACTACTAAAAAACACTTTTAATCAACTATATTAAAACGATGATTATTAAAAATATATGATCCACTAAATAACTTAATCAACTAATTTAAGTTTAATGAATGCCTTCGGCCAGTGGTCGCTCTGTCATTTAATGTGAATATAAAATAGTATAATAATTTGCTATCGGTCAAACCAATTCGAACTCTTATAGTCTTATATATTAATTAGTGTTATGGACTTATTCGAATAAAATTAGAAAATTCTATAGAAATTTATTTTCTTAGAGTTTATCACATTTTTTTTATATTTTATTTTATGTGAAGTACATATATAAGTGATACATTTGATTTATGAATAAAGGGATTTTAATCATAGTTTTTTATTTGCATGCACTATATATAAATTAAAATACAATAAGATTAATAAATAGGTCGAACTAAAATTAATTATCATTTGAAAAAGGATATAACATTACAATTAGTGTAACATCCCACATCGCCACATCCCACATCGCCCAGGGGAGTGGATCTTGTAAGCTTTATATGTATATTCTCATCCCTACCTAGCACGAGATCTTTTGAGAGCTCACTGGCTTCGAGTTCCGTAAGAACTCTGAAGTTAAGCGAGTTCGCGCGAGAGTAATCTCAGGATGGATGATCCACTGAGAAGTTTTCGAGTGAGTTCCCAGAAACAAAACCGTGAGGGCGTGGTTGAGGCTACAGTGGAGTCGAGCTCGGAATGTGGTGGGGGCCTGGACCGAGATGCGACAATTAGGGTATATGACTTGTTTAAGATTATTTCTGTAAGAATTATTTTTGCTTAAAAGTATTTTTGTTAGAAGTTCTTTTACTATAAATACGTTTACCCTTACACTATGTTTGGATGAATAAATTTAAAATTACTAAGAAATTTTAAAATGACGGGATTTTATTTTCTAGAATTTGTGAATTTTCTTTTTTGATTAACCTAAAAGAACAATGGAATTGAAAATGGAATTTGTTAATTTTAAACTCTCAATCGTATAATTTGGGAAATGACTCCTATTTATATGGAATTTAAACTTGGGAATTGGAGGCACCAAATTCCAAGTTTTTTTTTTTTTTTTCCCACGGAAATTCTAAATTTCTATGTTTATAAATCCAAACAAGGGAATTTTTGCATGTCAATTTATCAATTCCGACTTTTATCCAAATTCCAAGTTTATTTCCTTCATCCAAACATAGTGTTAGTTTTTTTTTTTTTTTTTCCCCATTAAAAATCATTAGAAATGCTTATTGAAAAAACATTTGGTGATGCTTCTCTAGAAAGTAATTTTATGAGCCAGAAGCACTTTTAAATTTGTTGGAAGAACAACAATCAGAATCAATTAAATTAATGGAAAAGTAATTTCTAATACAAGTAACTATACTATGAAATATATATATATATATATATATGAATATAATCACATAGAATAAAATTACAAAATGCAATGAACTAAAGGATTTTGTAGATAGAGGCTTGCGAATTTGTAATGTCCTTGAAACAGAATTTCGCCCCTACTTAGTGCTTGTGGTTCTTTAAGCGTCTACTCCACCAGGATTCAACTATCTATGATCAAAGTTTTAGCACCGAAACTTTGATTATGGCGAACTTCTATGTGTTTTTCTCTGAGGAAGGATGTATGAATGAGTATGCAAATTGATGTATTTGATGCAAGCTTGCGTTAGAAATATATAAGTAGTAAGATGTTGTTTCACAACAGGTGTAACTGTTTAATTCAAATTCAAACAGCCACAACCGTTTGAAATAATATGAAAGTTTAAAAATTAATTAATTAATCCCTAATAAAACAGTAAACCAATCAACGTTTTAATATGAAAAAAATGGCGTAACTGAAATTTGTGACTTTGTCGGCCGAGTTCAGAATTGGGCTCGCGATACCTTTTCGAAAAGGAAACAACGCCACGAGCAATAGTCATCGCTTTACCATGGTGCACGATGGATTTAGCCATCCAAGATCGTTTACTAGTCCAAAAACGCATTTAAAGTTTTGTAACAAAACTCTCTTCGTCAGAAGGAGAGAACGATCACAACAACGAATGCTCCCCTCAACAAAGCGAGAGAATGATCACTACCATAAACAGTAAAAGAAAGAAAAGGAAGGATCAAGAAAGGTTGCCGTTAACCTCAAAGCAAAAGGTTGGCCGGATTGGTAGCTGAAGGGATTTTTTTTTGGTTTTTTTTCTCTTGCAACTTGGGTTCTGTCCACGAATAGAATGAAGAAGAATATTCTGATTTCATTTCACTATAATTAAATGTGTCTATAAGATAAGAGAGAAGAATATTCTGATCATTTCATCCCACTAATCCAATCTTAATTAACTGTAACAAACTACGAATCAATTAGTCGTATAGATAAGATGGTACATGTATGATGTAACTCCCAGATGGTCACTATTCATGATACACACTATGAAAAAATATATTAGACCTTCAAACAGCCTACAACCTTAAAAGGTAAGACGTAATTAAGTGAATTCCTACAAATTAGAGATCTACACAAATAATTAAGATTAGTGTTTGTAGAGGAATTTTTCAGTGTGTTGGGTATACGGCCCGGTACACCAAGCTTTATAATACAAGTTCTCAATCAGTTGTATTATGACACTTGGTATACCGGGATGTGTTCTTGACAAACTAAGAAATCTCTCGTGTTTGTGGGACACATGCAATGTTTGAAATTTCTTCGGTACAATTGATATCTTCGTAGAAATATTGGAAAAATCAGAGAAAGATATGTAAATAGGGGTTGAAGTCTAAACTTTACTCCATACTAGAGAAACTATTAAATTTTGGCTTAAATCAACATATTTAGTCGATATTTTGACATATCGGTTAAGTATTAAAGAAACTCTTATATTTCATCTAAACCAATGTTTGACATTTTCTAAACTTTTATTTTAAATCTATATTTCCACATAATTGCATATCGATATTTTCACTAATATTGATATTTTATTGGAAACATGTGTGTCAACCTTTCGATTCTCTTAATCTTTTTGTAGGGCAAAATCCTTATCCACCTAATAAGGTATGTGTTTACAGAAACTTTGGCGTCGACCTACCAAATTTGGTAACTAGAATTTTCAGAATGTAGAATGTGACAAAACATTTTGGACAAGTCAATATTCTTTACCAACAAGATCATCTCCAACCGAAGGGTCCAGAGGGCCGAAAATAACTCGAAAATCGTTTCCAACCGAAGGTTAGGCCAGAAGGCTCGTGGAATCTGAAAAGGCCCCACGGAATCTGAAAGGGCTGGAGGGCTGGCTGGGGCTGGCCAGAAAACTGATCAACAGGAATACATTTATATTAAATATAATAAATGTATTACTGTCGGTTATAACCGATAGGAATTCTTAAAAAGAATTTTGAATCCAACAGCTAGCCGTTGGATTCAAATTTTTTTTTTCTGGGACTTTTAAAAAAAAAATTATATTTTTTTTCCTATAAATACCTAAACCATTCCTCACAAAATTTTCACCATTCTTACACCATTTCATTTCTCATATTTTCCATCCTCTTTCAAAAATCTATCCTTCAATTTTTTTTAATAATAAATGGCCTCGTCTGCAATGAAAGGTAGGGCTTGGACCCAAAAAGAAGATGAAGCTCTTTGCAAGGCTTATAGATGGGTGTCGGAAGATAGTGTGAGGAGGAATTGTCAAACAAATGACGGTGTTTGGACTCGTGTGTCCAAAAAATACTTAGAGTTCTATGAAGGCACCACTCCAGTGAATATTTGAAACCATGAGAGTTGTTCTTGAATAGGGAAGAAACATCTTCAACCAAGTTTGAACAAATGGCATCAAGCATTGTTAGCAGCCGCAAGTAGACATGAAAGCGGCACTAATTACTATGACGAAGTAAGTGTCTTCACAATTTATTTTAAATATTTAATTATATTACATTTAATTTCGTAAATGAATTTCCTTTAATTTTTTTCTAGGTACGCCAAGCGGAGGAATTGTATATGGACAACAGCTCGAAACCCTTTCAGTTTCACAGTTGTTAGGAAATTTGTAAAGGGTGGGTGTTATTTGAAGATCCACCACAGAGAGCTCCTACGCCGGTGTTCGAAACTGCATCGTCAGCTGCAAATATGGATGAATATGGATCTCCAACCATTCAACAAACAATGGTAGAAAATCCGTCTTCGGGTGAAGGTTCCATACCTAGGGCTATGGGACGAAACAAAGCGCGAAGGTTGAAGGAAAAGAGCAAGGCAAATGATGATTACGCCGCTCAACATGAAGTGGCGGCCTCATTGCGATTATTGGCGGAGCAAAATGCCCTTGAGGTGGAAGAAAGGAAGTGTAGGCATGAAGAATAGGCCAAACAAATACAAGAAGAGATGGATGATAAGAATATGGAAATGAACACTTCGAATTACACTCCAATGAGTAAGACCTATTTTGATAGGAAAAAAAAAGAAATTATGAGCCAACGGCAGTTGTTTACCTCTGACTATACTCCTATGATGGCGGATGATGAAGATGATGTTGATTATGGATATTAAATTTAAGTTGTTATAGTTTTTAAATTTAAATAATAAATTATGTTTGGCCCTATAACCCTCGGTTGGAAACGGAGGCAAATATAACCATGTACTGTTCATTAAAATATTAATATCTTGGAGGACCAGAGAGCTAAAACGAGTCATTTGGCCAGCCCTCGGTTGGAGATGGCCTAATGTATTGAAAGTTTTTAGTTATCCACACCAACCAAACTTGCCCAATATCTGCTAATATCCGAGGAATTTTTTTCCCCATCATTTTCTTTCCATAGAGCGGCTTGGTTACAATGAGAAATGGTATTTCGGACGCAAAATAGTTGCTAAAAAGTTAGATGCCCCCCATGTGATTTTATTTTTGTTAACATGTAGGTATGATTTATTGTTATATTATGAAATTCACAGTTTATCAACAGTTTCTTGAATGAACTTTGAACGCATAACTTCATTTAGCAAGTTGAATACAAAAATTTTAAAAGCTAACATCCAATTCAAAATTAATTGAGTATGAACGAAGAGATTTTTTTTTTTTTTTTAATCACGAATATAATGAATTGTATTAATATAAAATAGAGATGAACGAATTATATTGAACTTATACGTAAAAGATGAAGACATGGTTCATGCGAATGAATAAAAAGTCTTCTAAGTATTTCAGCAACAATAGGATTTGCTCAGAATGCAACGTGTAAATTTTGAGAGCAAGAATTGCCAAATATATAGTGATAAGGCTTCCACTAATCCGGCCTATTACCGATAAATAAAGCTTTGTCAAATCATAGGATATCATATAGAGTTCTAGTTAGTATAGAAATCTAACCAAATAAGACCTCTTGATTAGTTGCATAGAGTAAGACTTCAAATCTCTATTAATTAATAAAGCTCTCTTTATCAATAAAAAAAAATGGTGAAAATACTACTTAGTCTTCTATCACACAAAAAAAATGATGGGCAATAATGTAATTTCACATGTTCAAATTTTACTGTTTTTTATTGAAGCATTACTTATAGGTGATTTTAAAATACCTCCTAATAAAAATAAATTTAAAAAAAAAAAAACCCTCCCACTCCCATGTTCTCTCTCTCCCTCTTTCCTTATTTTCTAAAAAAATGTGTTCATACACACAAAATATATAGATAAATGCTAGTCTTTAATTAAAACAAGATTCCAAGATGTACTCAACACCAATTAACTCTTTAATTGAGTCACTTGATTGCCAAAAAGTCAATAAATCATATTCGTGACACTCACTAGCTTACAATCCACCCTCTAAAGGCAAAGACTTCTGGACCAAATGGTGATGTGTTGTGGAATGAGTGTCTTTTGCGATTGGCTCATACAAGTGTTGTACCATCTCTTATCGCAAGCAAAATGAATGGAAGAATGTAGTAAAAAGTAAATTTTGGGTGCTATTGACCATTTTGTTTGTTTTAAAATTTGATTCATTGTACCTGCAGTGCGGTCTGCGTCTGCTTTTTGACATTTTCACACAGGCCAAACGTCTTGTAATTTTGAAGAAGATTTTCATTGCAGTGCGGTCTGCGTCTGCTTTTTATGCAGCACGTATACTGTCAGTCTGTCATATGAAATCACGCTTTCATATGTTTTCTGGCATATGTACTGTTATATATATATTTTAATTATTTTTATTAAGAGAAGAGGAGATGATTTAAAAGTATTATAATAATTAAGAAGTGCATGGAATTTTAAACTAGAGATGCATAATATGGTTGTTGGTGATTAAATTATTATCTAAGTGTTGATGAACGTTCTTATTTTATATTGGTTATACATCACACGATTTGTAAATTGGATCTAAAAAGTTGGTTTACCTAGCATTATTCTTTAATTGTTTTCGTGCAAAAAACTTGAGCTTCGACTCTCAATGACGTAATTGGTTACACATTGTTTGGATGAAAAAATTTAAGATTAATAAAAAAATTTAAAACAACGGAATTTTATTTTCTAGAATGTGTGAATTTCTTGTTTTGTTAACCAAAAAGAACTATAGAATTTGGATAGGAATTTGTTATTTTTAAATTCTCTTCTTTTTTTTTTTTCTAATTTTTTTTTGACTCTCACTCATAGAAATTTGTAAATGATACATATTTTCATAGAATTTAAACTTGGAAATTGGAGGTCCCAAATTTTAAGTTTCTTTTCTACACGAAAATTCTAAATTTATATGTTTATGACTCAAAACAAGAGAATTGGTGCATGTCAATTTATAAATTTGAAATTTTGACAAAATTTCGAATTTATTTCTTTAATCCAAATATAGTGTTACAGTATAAAATTGAAACAAGAGATTTCACACAATTATCCTTTCTTCCAATGATATATTTGGGGATATCTTATATATAGATATACAGGCCCTTTATTAAAAAAGGATCTCATTTTTAGGGTTCACTTCACGTCGAATTTCAACGATTCGAACGTCTGTTTTGTAAGTCTCGATTGATAGATCATCCTTACAAAAATTAAATTCAATCCGAAACCATTTGCTTATTTAATTATCACAATTCAATTTCATTTGTTCTTATAAAACCAAGTGTTCGTCAATTATTTGAACTCAATTAGATGTCTCAAATATTTTTCAATTGGCTAATATATTGCAAGGATGATCCATGAGATCCAACTTGAACAATAGACGGTTTAGATCGTTGAAGTTTAATGTGATGTGGACCCCACAACTAATCCTCATTTGTTTGGAAAAAATAAGAATCTCTTCCCTTAAAGTAGGGATGGCAATGGTTCAGTTTGGGGACTGAAATGTTATATCCATCCCCATAACCACAAAAATTAACCATATCCATAACCACAAATTAACCATCGGGGATTATCCATAACCATATCCACCGGGTAACGGATTTTCAATATGTTATCGGTTATATCCATCTTCGTAAAAAAACAAAAAAAAAATATATTTGTCCAATTGACACATTATAAATTTTAGTATATACTAATTCCGTCATTAAATAGCAACATCCAATTACAAAAAACTAACAATATATTTGAAGTTGTTCATGATAACATGCACCAATTTCTTGACAGTGAGACTCTTGAAGAGAGATGAATCTGATAAACTTGTAATATTTGATAATTGATATATAAAATGAGGGAATTGTTATTGGCACTCCAAAAATCTCATTCTATACTCCAAATTTTCTATATTAGGAAAAAAAAAATACACTTCTGAAGAGTGTAAAATGAGATTTTTGGAGTGCCAATAACACTTCCCTAAAATGATTCAATGAATTAATTTGGTTGAGTATAACAATAAGAGTATTGAATTGATGAGGTTGTTGGTATGCCACATGCATGATGTTTGGTGCATAATAAAGATAGTATAGGGTTTGATGCATACATAATGAATTAGTGTCGGGAGAGTTCAGTAAATTGAATAAAATTATATTATATATCAAATATATATATATATATATATATATATATTCGGGTCGGATTCGGGGACGGATATGGATTGGGGACCCCTATAACCATATCCAAAACCATAACCGAATAAAGTTCATGATTTTTCCCCATATCCATATCATACCCGAATTTTCATATCCAAATCCAATCCATTCGGACGTTTATCCACGGTTATCGGATTTAACGGTTAGAATTGTCATCCCTACCTTAAAGACATCTTATAAATATATACATTTAAATATTTGATGAAAGATACAATAATCAAGATTTAATGGCTAAAAATTCTAGAATATAAGTTACCCGACCCCGACACATAATATAACGTTCGTAATATTTGAATCAATTGTATAGTTATTGAACTCATTTTCCAAAAAAGGAACATGAAGCGAGCAAATACAAGCTTTTTACCATGGGATGAACTCAACATATACCTAACCGTAGATTAGGTCATGTATTTCATCATTGGATTGTTGACACTCCCAGACCACTCTGCACCTACCCCGTGGATCTCTTAAGCCATCATGTGGTTTTTCTCGAGAAAATATCCTTCAATCACATTCGTTTATTGTGTATTGTGCAATTAGTTTTCGTCAAGTATTGTTTATATTCAATTTTAAATAGAGAGAGAATATCTTCCAATCACATTCGTTTAAAAAAAATTACAATAATTTTTAACCGTATAATATACGATGAATAGATGTGATTTGAAGATTCTCAAAATCCTCACAAAGAGGATCTTCGTTTTTTCTCTTCCATTTTCTTTTAATTTGGTTTTTGATTTTTGTCAGAGTTGATTGAACTTTAGGATGGTCCACTGGAGAGAGAGAGTTAAGTACATGTGCTATGATTTATGGTGAGAACATGATTAAAGTTACAAATGATTACAAACAATATTAATACTTTAAGCTACATTGAAGAAAAGATAATAATTTGAATAAATGACGCAGTAGATTGAAGAAAAATTCTCCATCTATTGGTACAATCCACTGCTTACATTAAGGCTATATATGATGAGTTCTCTAGTATAATTGGACCAAGATCAAAACCAACTATGAAATAATCGGATATCCATAGCACCTCTGTGAAATGAATTGGGGCTTAGGGTGCATGTTGACCGTTTACCTTTTTATACAAGTTATCCGCTAAACTAATAAAATTACAGCAAGAGTAATTTGAATGCACAAAAAAAAAAAAAAAAAAAAAAAAAAAAAAAACATTGTTCTAATCAATTTGATTAAACACAGATCAATCTTCAATTTTTGATAATTAGGTAACATATCTACGCACATGGAATATTAAACCATATCTTAGGAAAGTGGACCAAGTATATATCTAGCTAATGATATGACCTAATTAAATCATTTTCAACTTAGTCTCTATTGGGCGTGCATAACATATATGTACTCCAATTATTATCATGTCTCGATATTGTCCCTACCACAGCGTGTCTTCATCATTACCACAATTCGACTACAACCTCATATATTGTCCTTGTGGGTTGCTACACACGACATATTATATAAAACCTATGTATATGTCTGCGTTGATAAGTTGATTATTGATCAGCTATGTGTATATGGTCACCATTTTACCGAATTTTTTTTTAGTATGTTAGGCATATGGCCCCATTGTGTCCTAATATAAATAGTTGAATTTTTTTTTCTTCTAAATATCCAAACACATCTATTATAATACTTGATGTACTGAACTATACTCCCAACACACTGAAAACTCTCCCCATTTTAACAGCTTATGCATTGCTTGGCTAATAGAAGAAAGTAGGAATAATTGTTTAGATATCCTCTGACACATGGATTTAGGCCCATAGTTTTCTTTCTTCATTTTCTTATGCTAATCTTTGGGACTGAAATGACAATTTGAGCCGAGAAGGGTCGATCTGAGAACTACAAACCTTGGTTCAATATGCATCTTTTAGGCCAATAGGCTTTTAGTCCATAAGTAGGATCAATTCAACCGATGGACTATAAAGAGATCAAGTGTGCGCGGCTCCGTTGAGCCCTATACAAATTGAAATTGTCAGAGATTAAAATGAACCTTGGATAAATACAAATTACCCCAAGGATCAAAATATCTGCGTAATTGGATAAAGATGAACAAGTCTTACAATGAGATTGGATTCAAAGTTTTAGTTGGAATCAAAGAAGCCGAGACTGGATTATGATGATGAAGTTTTGGCCATGAAAGGATAAAGGGAATATTCAAGCAGATGTCGAGCAAATACAGTCCCATCTGGACTCTAGGTGAAACCCTTCTCATATCCCTGATAAAAAAAAACTAATTATATTGACCCTCCCGTCAACACATCTTTAGTTCGAACACATGAACAACATTGTGTTGACAACCAACGACATCTTCAGTTTGGATTAACAACATTGGAGCCGTAGAACCAGGTGATTCAAGAGCACCTTTAGTTAAGATCAATGAACAACACTACTACTGGTTGACTGTTATTTATCCAAGTCTTGGCGAACGAAGATTTCTCAATTTTCTCACCTAAAAAGTCATTTAATTAGCTTCAACGAGGTGAGATATTACCTAGTTACCCCTTTGTTTCGGCACAACGAAAGCCGAACCAATTATTGAACTTTGCAGTGATCTAGTAACCTTGTCTTCTGATCCTGGAACCCAAACAACGTTCCTTTCTTAGCTGTCGCTTAGGGGTAAAAGTCAGGATGCAGCGCATTTGACCTTACTACCACATTCATTTTACTTGCAAGTTGGCACACCAGTATTCACAAGAATGACGTAGTTAGCTTATAGTTACTCGGCATGTGCCATGTAGGCTTTGTAATTTTAAGATCAACATTTTACCATATATTGATGCATCTCTCGCTCTAATTTGACAACTTCCATTGCCCATGTTAGAGAATGTGAATCCGTTAAGCATTTTCTTCCCTCTTAGGGTTAGGCAAGGATTATTTCTTCTAGTCGTTTTTGTATTTTTTCAATAACTTTACTTGTATCCCAAGTTACTAACTTGTATAAATATATATACATATCATTACAATCATCCAAACTTCTTTTTTATAAATTCTTCTACAGCCCCATAACACACCTGTGTGCATTCATTAAAGATTTTTTTTTTTTAACAAACGATATTATTTACATTAAGAGAGTGGGAGAGTGAGCTAAGTCGCACAATAAACTAGGAATAATGTATCAAAAAAATTTTAAAAAAAACTAATAAAAATTATCAAAAGTCGATCATGATTCATGAAACACTTTGAAACTGATGATACAGTTAGTTAATTAATGAAAAAGGAATGCTAGATAACCATAAATTTATATCATATTGATTGATCATAATGAAATGATCAAAACACTCATTACACCTCATTAACCATATTTTGTTATTATCCTTACCTTAATAATAAACATTTTCCATAATTAGATGATACCAAAATAGAAAACTTTGATAGCAAAACTGTCTTGCCTTCGTTTTGTTGTACTCCATCAACTACTCTTTTTGCATTCCTCATCACTTCTATGAATTCAGATCCTTTCCAGGTCTTGAATATCAGAGCCAATGAATTGAGAAATTTGGACTGTTCAAGAGAGGGAGAGAGAGAGTTGGATCCTTAGTTTGTATGAGGTAGACTAGTTTGATGAGCTAATGAGGTCGTAAGATATAAAATGAGTAGTCCGAATTTTTTGATCTGTCAGCTCTGGATTGCGAAATCTCGATCCCACCTCTATGAATGAATTGTGTGTCCCTCTTGTTTTTCACCTCTTAATTTATAAATAAAAAAGATACTCTGCAAAGAAGTTTTAATCTTTTGTCATTCTAACATAAAGTTTTGAGATTTTATGAATTCACGTATTTCGTTTTGTTGTAGTCTAGTACGTTCTTGCACGTGCATGGTCAATTATCGTGAGGTGGTTTTTGAGCTATGTTTTCTTTGTGGTCCTCTCCTCTCCCATATACATCTCATTTCCACGTGAAGAAAGCTAGGGGATACCATATTTGCACAAATTATTTTCACCCCATGCCTTGAAATACGTACGGACGTACGTATGTATGGTTCGATAAAGTTACATAGAACCACATCCATACAATGATGGGCAATAATACAATTTTACAAAACCAAATTTTGATGTTTTTTATTGAAACTATCTAATAAAAAATAAAAACAAAATCGTCTTTTCTCACTCCCACTCACACGTTCTCACTCCCCCTCTCTCCTTCCCATTTAAGAAACAAAAAATATTCATACGCACAGTGTATAGACATATAATAGTCTTTGTTATACGAAAGACAAAGCAGTCTCTAGTTAGGGGTTTTTTTGTCGGACAAGAAAAGGTGTATATAAATTGTAAAAGTAATAAATAAATTTTTATTTATTATAAGTGATTTTCTACGCTAAAGATAAAGGAGAATGTTAAATCCCAAATGCAGTGAGTTGCCGAATAACTTCTACACGCGCCAAGCAACTGACCATTTGTAATAAAGCAAATATATTAAATAAAATAAGGGGAAACTTAATATGAGTCCAATTTTATGAGTCATTATTAGTTATAGTCCAATTTTGTTTTAAATTTTAGGTTAGGTTCAATGATTTATTATCCACTTAAGCTTATTTGTACTTTCTTGCCAAATTTAACCTCAAATTGACTAATTAAGTAATTACTGTTTTTTTTAATTTGTTATGAATGTTAATCTTATCCTTAATTATAGGGTTAGAGATTGAAAACTCTTTTTTTCATCTCATTTCCCCAACCATTAATTTCTCTTTTCTTGTTTCAATTCTCTTTTCTTGTTTCTCCCTCACAATATCTTTCTCTTCTTGTGTTATTTTGCCGAGTAATCTTCTTCCATAATATTCCTCTTCTCCTCCTCTTCCATAAGAATGATCAATATACATTTGATTTGTTAAAAAAAAAAAAAATAATTGCATTAGTGTTTGGATTCTTCGTCTTTTTTTTTTTTTTTTTGCTTCTTTTTCCTTTATATATATATATATATTAATTTTGAAGTTCTATCGAATTAGCATTTTTTCTAGTGTTTCCTCCCTCAATATCATTTTTCTTCCCCATTTTTTTTGGTTTTATCTACCTATATCACTTGTCCTTTTTTTTTTTTTTTTTTTTTATATTATAATGTACATGTATCATGAATAATTGTATTTATCTACCTATATATATATATTATTTTGTTGATAATTTAAGATTAATTGTATTTATCTACTTGTACCATAGGATTTTTTATTTATAATACTCTACCCATATTAGAGATTAATTGCATATGTATCATATGTTTTTTTGTTTGCAAATTAACTACATGCATCGCAGATTGATTGCATTGCCTACCTGCATCACAGATTAGTTGCATTATCTACCTACACCATAGTTTAATTAGATATTATTTAAATATATCTTCATGACATATTTTGTATTTATGTACCTATATGATAGGTTTTTTCTTTCTGTAATCTACTTTTATCAAGAATGTATATCACAGTAGATTTTGTTGTTGATAAACATGCCATGAATTTTAATTTTAATTTTTTTCCTTGGATATTGAATAGATTAAAGGCTTTAATATTCAAAATTTGGATAAATCAAGAAATTTAAATATATTTTCATTTAGATTATAAAAGGGCAAAATATACATTAAAAAGATCAATTGAACCTAAACTGATAAGGCACATGGAATTGGACTCAATTGGAAAGTAGCTCAATTTTTTGGACTCGGATCTAAATGCCCCTAAAAATAATGACTACAACATGGTTTAAAATATAGAGGTAGATTGTCTGCCCTCCTTTTACCATACCCTTCTCATCTCTTCCTATTTGTACGATCACGGTTAAGCCATATCAACATTTTATATTCCTATTGCTTTTTGTCTTATTATCTCTATTAAAAAATTCATATAAAATGTTGACATGACTTAACCGTGACCGCACAATATAAGAAGGGATGGAAAGGACGTGGTAATGGGAGGGCAGACAATTTGCCTCCTTAAAATATACACATATTGGTGTGATGATACTTACAGTATTAAATACTTTATCGATTTATTTAATTTTGTTACATAAAAGGACTTTTGATGATTAGAATAGGAATCACGCATGATCACATAAATTTTTATTATAAAACATGGTGCGACGGAAATATTCCTTTAAAACTGCCTACAGCGATTGTAACAAAATAAAATATGTGTCAAAAAACGTATATTTCTCAATCCTAACTTATGTAAAAAGAATTAAAAAATCACTACCATACGCTTCCTAAAACTAATTACAAATTAAAAAAGTTAAATGAACTAGGTTTTAATTTCTTTTCTTTTAAAAAAAGGGACAACTGGTGGCAATTCACGGTTATCCACCGCTTTTGGGCGAGGACATGCTATGGAGAATTTCAATCTGCTTGTGACCATAGTCAAGCAGACTCTCCAACTCAGAGCATCAAATCGAAAACCTTCCCAGTTTTTTTTATTTATTGGGGAGCCGATCAATCATTTTTCTTCTTGTCCCCCCCCTCCCCCTTCCCTAAACAATGAACTAGGTTTCTTAAATAATTAAATAAATAAAAATACAAAAACATGGAGGTTGACCAATACGTACATGTTCGAATATGCCATAAGCACATATTGGATTTGGGAGATGCCATTGCCGCTGTCATTTTACATGTGGTGGGGTCAAGGCAGGCGTGAAGAATTTGGGATCCTAGACGAGCCTTCGAAATGGGACCTTAGAGTTCTTTGACTCCTGACTCTCTGTACATTGATATGTGTGAAAAAAATTCACTAAATACATAAAAGTCTATTTCCATATCAAATATCATTAAAAATTAATATCAAAAGAAGAAAGATATACAAATATTACTCAAATATTACCCGTCTCATGTTTACATAATCTAATTTTTCAATCAATTCAAACAGAAAGAGAAGTTCCTACCTAGTACACCAAATTTCAATTATTTTTCTGTTGTTACAATATTACTTATTACATTCAATAAATGAATGAATGGTTGGATTACAGAGACAACATCTTACAACTAGGAAAAATACTAGAGTGACGAGGATAGTAATTTTCGTATAAGCGCCTAGGCGGACGAAACAGATATGAATAATTTATTATATATTTTATAAACTAATTAATTTGAACATTAAATAATGTCATTTTTCAAACAGGTGAGAGTTTTAGCCTTTTAGGTACATAATAAAGATATATGTGTTGTGATCTTAAAATAGGGTAATGAAACCCCATAAAAATAAATATAAAGGTGATAATTAAGAGAGAAGCAAAAAAGTAAAAATAAGATTGTGGGGACTATTTAAAAGGGAGAAGATGTGCAACTATAAAAAAAGATGGTGTGACCATCTTAAGTAAAATCGTGCAATTAAAATGATGTTGGAAATAGGGTTGTCTTCTTCCTCGCACAAGGCCGACCCTGCAACAAAAGATTTCTAAATTATGGCGTTTACATATAAGCCCGTATAGCTCGCGTCCATCCCCATACAGACCCGCCTAGCTCCACCTAAAAATTGGGGTCCGTTTTGAAGTGGGGGCCCTAGGCGGGCGCCTACTCCGGCTACCCTCAAGGCCGGCTCTGGGTGGGGTGACCTTTAATTACCATGTGTGAGAATTATGATCTTGTACTATAAGATTATTTTAAATTAATTATGAATCTTAGATCTAGAAGCACTTTATTCACAAACGTTTCTGATTTGGATCGATGGCTTCCCTTGACTTTATTAAGTGTTCCATTCATCTTGCATTCTCTAATAGTCAGTTAACAGGTTTGTATGTCTTATAGAAACAACACGGATTTATATTTTTCTGTTCAAGCAATCAAGTAGCGCAGCCATGGACATTATGCAGGCCCTTTTCAATCATTATCCAGAAAGGTTACCACTTGGTGAAGTTATGGATCCATGATATGCACCAGCATTACACGCTTCTAAAGATGTTTTGAACGTGTTTAAAATAGAGAAAATAATATTTAATAAACAACTGATTGAATCACATTATTGCTAGCCCATTGTGAGCCTAAGCCCACTTCTCTCTCTCTTAGTGTAGATAATATCATTTGTTACAAAAAAAAAAACAATCATTTGACAACTAATTTAATCACATTCTTATCTGCATTCGAATGATCTTTTTTATAACCGGCATTACACGCCTTTTAAGATGTTTTGAACGTGTTTAAAAAAAAAATTGAATCACATTATTGTTAGCCTATTGTGAGGTACTAATTAAAAAAAAACCACAAAATAATTCATTATTAAAAAAAATACTATTAAAATGATGAAAATGCCCCTACCTTATTTGATGCATTATTTTGGGATGCCTTTGAAGTTTTTTGTTTTGGGGCATTTTTGTCCAATTATTTCTGTTGAAGTTTGGCGACACCAAAACACTATTCGCCTTTTTCCATTCTCTTTATATATAATAGATAAACCCCTTTTTTTAAATATACAAAAAATAATAGAATTAAACATTACAATTTGTTAAAAAAAAAAAAAAAAAAAAAAAAAACGGTTCTTCAACTTAATTATCAAAATTTAGCGACATCAAATTTAAAAGTAAACATGTTGCCTAATATGCGTAACAAACTTCGCAGCAGTGGCCAATTCCAACATAACATCATAGCATATTTAAATGTAACCAACAAATAAAAATATAATACAAGATTAGGGAAAAATTGAGGGCTATCTGCAATATGGAATTGCTCTTATAAAAAGAAATATAAAATTGGTAGTATCTTTAATAATTCGCTTTAATTATATAAAATTGGTAGTATCTTTAATAATTCGCTTTAATTAAACAAGAGGTGGAGAAAAATCACTGTCAATACAATTAGTTAATTATTCTGGCCATACTTCTAAGTCTAACTAATAAAATAGATCACGTTCTTTTAATCATAAACAGACAAGTGCCTAGGTTTAATTTAAGTAAATCAAACTAATTTCGTCCTAAGCTAACCTTAATCAAAATGTAATGTGGATTAGATTTTGAGTTGACACTTGTGGAGTTTGAATCCTTCCGATTTCCTTTTTTTTTTATTAAGTATATTTTGTTAATATTCACAAGTGAGGTATGCATACATTGTCTTTTCCAATAATTCAAGTGAAGTTGGGGGTATATCTTAAGTTTTTTCCAGTATGCACAAAGCAGCGCATACTGATATTTTAGAGTGACAATAACTACTTTCTTAATAAGAAGATCTAAGCAAGATAAATAAAAGATAAAATAATTGACAATATTCGTATGTCTTTTGGTTTGTTTGGCCCATTTGTGGAACACAATGGGCTACTCCATCAACTACTCTTTTTGCATCCTTCACCACTTCTATGAACTTAAATCCTCTTTAGATCTCGCATTTCAAAGCTGATGGATTAAGAAATTTGAACTATTCAAGAGAGGGAGAGAGAGGTTCGGGTCCGGGCAGTGGGATGAGCTAATGAGGTACAAGGATTTAAAATGAGTGGTCCGACTTTTTCAATCCATTAACTACAGACTGCGAAATCTTGATTCCACCTCTATGAATGAATTGTGTGTCCCACTTGTTTTTCCCCTCTCAATTTATAAATACAAAAGATGCTCTACAAAGAAGTTTTAATCTTTTGTTGTTCCAACATGAAGTTTTGAAATTTTATGAATTCGTATTTTGTTTTTGTTTTGTTTTTTTGTTTTTTTTGTTTTTTTGACTATTTTATTCATTCACTAAACTGATGAGTGACAAGCGTAAGAGTATAGAAGCCACATCCGTATAACATGGACCAAAACTAATCATCATGGAGATTTCACTTCTCCTTAACCAATGCTTCTTATTCCCAAACAACATCCAATGACATGCTTTAGTCCCAATGGAATGGTGCACGTGAATAATTAAATTTAACGGAAGATTATATGATCAAAGAGACGAAGCCATACGATTTTAAAATCTCATAGTATAATGTGAGAAAATTAAATTTAAAAGCAAAATGTGTCCAAGGTTTGATTTCACTTTACCTCTTATAAAAAAAATATGACATTTAAAATCATTCACTTTATCTCAAGATCACTGGAGCTTTGATTGCCCACACTCGTCGCCAAGGCAATAGCATAGCCCACCGTTTGGCTTGCTATGCCCTCCATAACGCCCCTCCTGTTTGCTCCTGGTTTGAGTAACCCCTAGAGTTCATTTCCCATTTGCTAGTCAATGATTGTAATGGTCCTGGGCATCACCTTTAATGGCTTGCCTTCCTAGTTCCTACTGTGTAACCGACTTGCTTTGAAATCTTCTATCGTTTCTATCCACAGAAAAAAAAAAAAAAAAAAAAAAAAAAAAGGAAGACGTTGGGCTAAAAATAAGAGGTTCATTGACATGGACCTCATATAAGGTAGTGGTCCGACCCGGCCCAGCCCGTTAAAGAGTCGAGTATACCAAACCGAAGGCTGCCATTCAAGGCGGAGGTATTGGGGGGAAAAGCTTCCTGACGGTAGGAGCATCAGGAATCGGGTACGAGATTTCGGTTCAGTTTGGCAAACATTGTGCTTTGATTGCCGTCATGGGCCCTCGTAAGCATGTCATTGACTGTGCTGTCGATGTCCTTCGTTTCCAAGATGTTTCTGTAATTTTCTCACTACCCATTTTTTTAACTGTAATTTTCTCCAATTGTCATACGATCATCTGGGTATCTATCAGTACCATGTGTTGTGTGTTGTTTTCTTTGTTGTTGATTTTGGTTAACGGGTTTTGTTCAGTGATGCTTGTTTTCTGTTTGGTTGCTGAGAAAATTTTGCACAAAAAGAAAGTTTATTTCAGCTGTTTGCTGTGTTTTCCAACCAAATATGCAACTGATTATCTGCAGTGATGAATTTAACGTTTCTTACATTATATTGATTTGAATGTGCAAATTGCTCGTGTTTGCTGAGATATTGGGATTGTTGTATTTGTTGCAGCCTATCGGATTTGAGGGCGATGTGCGCAGCTAGAGTTTTGGAATCGACAGTGAAGCATTTTGGTAGGCTTGACATCCTTGTGAATGCCGCAGCTGGAAATTTCCTTTGTCCCGTCGGAGGATCTATCCGCGAATGGATTTCGAACAGGTCCAATCTCTACGAGCATCAAAACATAGCTAGTTTAGTTTTACGCATTCTTATTCCGTAAATTGGTTCCTGCAGATATAGACATAGACGCCGTTGGTGCTTTCAGAGTGTGTCACGAAGCGCTCAAGTATCTTAAGAAAGGGGCGTCGGGGAAGAAGAACTCGTCTGCTGGTGGATCGGTAATAAACATAAGCGCAACGTTGCACTATACAGCTACTTGGGATCAGATTCATGTGTCTGCAGCAAAGGTTTGTTAAGTCATCGAAACCTTTGGTATGTCTTCGCTCACGCGTGTACGTTTCATCAATCTGTGACCGTCCTAATTGAATCGGATTCCTCTGTTGCCAGGCAGCCATCGATATCATTACGAGAAGCTTGGCGTTGGAGTGAATGGTATTGCACCAGGACCTATTGGAGACACTGCTGGCTTCGGTAAACTTTTACCTCAGGAGATGCTGAGAAAACCCAAAGAGCAGATGGGATATTGCCATGGCTGCTCTGTATCCTTCATCCGATGCAGGTTCGAATTAATCTTCGTCGTTGAACTATCTGTTCCGAAAACAATCGATCGATGCTATGGTTCTTTCGGATTTCTCGCATGGAGACAAGATCTTATTCATTTGTTGGGTGCTGGAAGGAAAATACATCAACGGAACAACATTGATTGTAGACGGGGGAGGGTGGCAGACCAAACCCGCGCATAGTCCGAAAGAGGCAGTGACGCAACTTTCCCGAGCTGTGGAGCGAAGGTCTAGAGACAAACCAGTTGGTATTGCTAAGAGCAAGCTCTAAATAATTCCATTTCGAGCGCTATGTTTTCGCTCGACATCAAAAGTAAATTCATTGTATCACTTACAAATAAAAAGAAATACAAAGATTCGTGAATTGAATTTGAACACGCCTCACACACCTTGTTGGTTTCCTCCTTTTTCTTTCTCCAGTTGAGAAGTCGTTAATTGTCAAGTTGTTGGGTAAGCCTCTCTCCACTGCCGTTTTGTATAATCGTCTAAAAGGATAATGGGGCCCGAATGTTGGTTTTAAGCTTGTAGATTTAATTAATGGCTATTTTGTTGCAACTTTTGAGAAGGAGGATTTGGAATTTGTTCTTACTGGAGGACCTTGGGTTATTTCGGGTCAGTACCTTGTAATTCATAAATGGAAACCTGGGTTTGATGCTAATTCTTACAAAATTACTAGGACTGCTGTTTGGGTTAGAATTTCAGGAATTCAAGTTGAATTTCTTGATGTTTGGGCTCTGAAACGAATTGGTTCTTTTCTTGGTAAAGCTCTGAAAATTGATGCATTGACCTTGGCTCGGGCTAGAGGAAAATTTGCTTGAATTTGTGTTGAATTGGATCTAACTAAACCTTTGGAGGCTTATGTGCAATTGAATGGTGCAGGGTTCAACTTAGAGTATGAGGGTCTTCCTAATATTTGCTTCAAATGTGGAGTGTATGGTCATAGAAGAGATAGTTGTATTATCACTAATGAGGTGGTTGGTGATGTTTCTAGTGATGTACATGGTATGAATGTTGATATTGGTGGAAAGGAGATTGGTGCAAATGATGGTTGTACTGTTAATTCTGATACTAATGTTTGCAATACTAGTGTTGATGGTTCTGTTAAGGAATCTGTTTTGGGACCTTGGATGATTGTTCAAACAAAGAGAAGGGGGTAAGAAAATGAGTGGGGAAGTAGCTTCTGGTAGTAATAAAGGGGCTACTGGGTCACGTTTTTCTGTGTTATCGAAAGAAGATAATTCTCCTCTAGTTTTCAAGGCCAATATTGGTTCCAATGTTGGAGGAGATGTTGTAGGTACTAAAGTTTGGACTCCTAAGTCAAGAAGACCACTATTTCTAATAGAGCTCCTCTGGCTGATATTTCTAATTCTGTGCATAAAAGTGATACTCAAAAGGAGACTGGTTTTATGAAGAGCACTGATGTGAAAAATTCTAGTGTGATTCATTCTCATTTTGAATTTGGTGAATCTGTTTCAACTGATTGGTTTCGCAGTGAGGATTGGTAGAGACTTGTTGCTAGTCACTCAATTGGTTTTCAGGCTTCATTTAATGGTCATGAACCACATAATATCCATGCTCAAAGTAATTGTGGTGAGATGGACATGACTATTGGTAATGATTTGCATATGCAAGGTCAAGATGATTTGGTGGGTGGCAGTTCGTTACCTATGGATGATATGATTTCTACGGGTGGTCCTAATTCCCATGTTAGGGAGGGACCATTCTTTTCTTCTTGATTTACCTGATTGGGCCTCTTCCTCTATGGTAGTTGTTATGAATATTTTAACTTGGAATATCATAGGAGCTGGGAGAGATATGGCTGCCACTGTTGTGAAGAAGTTGGTGATGCAATATAAAGTAGATTTGTTGGTTGTTGTGGAACCCTGTATTAGTGGGGATAAAGCGAAAGAGATTATTCGAAATTTCGGTTTATGGAGTTGGGAGATTGTGGACGCTACAAGTTTTTCTGGGGGTATTTGGCTTTTATGGAATGAGACTAAAGTTAAGGTGAAGTTTGTTGAAGCTTGTAAGCAAGCTCTTACTGTTCAAGTATTTTATGATTGTAAGTGTAGTTGGCATTTTTCTGCTATTTATGGCAGCCCTGATATCAAAAAGAGAAATGCCTTATGGGATTTTTTCTATAATTTTAAGTCTAGATGTGATCTTTCTTGGCTTCTTGCTGGAGACTTTAATGAGTTGTTGGCCTGTGATGAAAAGAAGGGGGGCTCTGGAAGCATTAGTTTGGGTGGTTTTAAGGATTGGTTTGATGCTAATTTTTTGGTGGATTTGGGATTTTTGGGTCCTTTTTTCACTTGGGATGGTGTTAATAAAAATGGTGTAAGAGTATTTGAAAGGCTTGATAGGGCAATTTGTAATCTTGGTTGGAGGGAGATGTTTCCTGAAGCCCATATCAAACACCTTGCAAAAACTATTTCTGATCATACTCCTGTGCTCATCACTTTGGAAAGCAAGCATATTCCTAATCCAGAGTTCAAACCGTTCAGATTTAAGGCTATGTAGATGAAGCATGAGAATTTCAAGCATTATTTGGAGTCTAACTGAAAGTCCCAAGATGTTGGTATTAATCAGAAAACTTGGTTTTTTTTTTCTGGTAAGCTAAGATGGTGGAATAAAAATAATTTTGGTCGTCTTGAGTGGAAGAGAAGAAGGTTACTTGCTCGAATTGAAGGTGTTCAAAAGGCTCTATTTAATAATTGCAGGCCTTTTTTTTGTTGAGGTTGAATACTTCCTTATCTAAGGAATATAATAATCTTCTTGAGCAGGAGGAAGTTTTTTGGAAGCAAAAATCAAGAGTTAAATGGCTTCAAGAGGGAGATAGGAATACAAGGTTCTTCCATCTTTCTACCATCATTAGAAGGAGAATGAACAAAATTGAAGGTTTGTTAAATAATGATGGCGTGTGGGTGGAGGATAAGAAGGATCTCAAGCAGATTGCAGTACATCACTTTTGTTCTTTATTTGCTGATTCTTTTGATGGGACTTCTAACGGTGTGATGCCTAATCTTTTCCTTTATGTCGATCAGTCTTTGCTTGGTGCTTTAAAAATGTGTCTCTTCAAGAAGTTAAAGATAGTTTGTTTTCTATTGGTGCTTTTGAGGCTCCTGGGCCAAATGGTTACCCTGCTGCATTTTTTTCAGAATTTTTGGGCGTTATGTAGATCTGACATCCTTTGTCTTATTACTGAGTGTTTTAAGAATGGCTCTATTCTAGATGGTCTTGGAAGTACCTTAATCACTCTTGTTCCTAAGGTTGATGGCCCTCAAGATATTTCCCAATTTCGTCTTATAAGTTTGTGTTCTACTTTGTATAAGGTGGTGACTAAAATTCTTGTTAACAGATTGAGACCTATTATGAAATCTGTTATCAGCCCTAATCAGGTTAGTTTCATCCCTGGAAGACATATTACTGATAACATTATAATTGCTCAGGAAGTTTTGCATATGTTTTCCATCACTGGAGGGGTCAGAGGCTATATGGCTTGGAAAATTGATTTATCTAAAGTCTATGACAGACTTAGATGAGATTTTATAAGGGAAGTGCTTGTTGAAGTGGGTATTGATGATTTGACTGTCAAGCTTATTATGGATTGTGTAAGTAAAGTGGATTAGAAGAATGTAGTTAATGGGGAATGCTTAACCAGTTTTAGGCCAGAGAGAGATGTTAGGTAGGGTGATCCTCTCTCTCCATATCTTTTTGTGTTATGTGTGGAGAAGTTGGGGCATCTTATCAGTGAAGCTGTCTCTAATAAATGTTGGAAGCCTATCAAAGTGGCTAAAAAGGGGCCTGCCATTTCGCATTTTTTTTTTTTTGCAGATGATATTATTCTCTATAGAGAGGCTTCTATTTCTCAAGCTAAAGTGGTTAAACGTTGTTTGGACACTTTTTGTTGTTTGTCTGAGCAACAAATTAGCTTTGAGAAGTCTCAATTTTTTTGCTATTCTAATGTGGACAGCAGTGTTGCTGATCTAATTAGTGAAATTTGTTGCTCTCCAATTGTTCAAGACTTGGGAACTCATCTAGGTGTGCCTTTAATTCATTCTAGAATTAATTCCAGCACCTATATGGAGGTTGTTAACAAGGTTCAGAGTAAACTCTCTGCATGGAAAGCCAACACTTTATCTCTTGCTGGAAGAACTACTCTTATTCAAGCGGTTACTTCAGCTATTCCAGTTTATGTGATGCAGACAGCCAAGCTCCCAGTCAGCACTTGTGATTTAATTGATGGATTGAATAGGAAAATTTTGTGGGGTTCTTCTGAAGTCAAAAGTAAAACTTGTTTGGTTAGATGGAGTTCTGTTTGTCTTCCGAAGAACAAAGGTGGTTTGGGTCTTAAGAGAATGAAGTACATGAATGTTGCTCATTTGGCTAAGTCCAGTTGGCGTTTGTTACAACGGGATGATGGTCTTTGGGCTAGTACTTTCAGAGGTAAGTACTTAAGTGGGGTGAATTCCGATATTCTCAAATGGTCAACTGGTAGGGTAGCTTCTAGCTCTTTGAGGGCTGTGGTTTATGGTGGTCAATTGTTGAAGAATGGTCTTATTTGGAGGGTTGGCTCAGGTGCTAATATTAGTTTTTGGTTTGATGCCTGGCTTGATGATGGCATTCTCATTGATAAGGCCTTGATTCCTTTGGATGTTTCTGCTAAAGCTTCAAAGGTTATAGACTTATGCTATGGTAATTGTTGGAATGTTTCTGCCGTGAGAGCTGTTTTTCCGGAGGAATATGTTTAGAAGATTTATGCGATTCCTATTGGTCTCAACGATGGAGATAGTGATTGTATTATTTGGAAGCATTCAAATGATGGAAATTTTAGTGTTAAATCAGTTTATCTTGCAAGTATTGATGATGAAGTTTTTGCCGATTGGAGTTGGAGTGATATATGGAAGCTTAAGCTACCTCCTCGAGTGCTTCATTTTTTATGGCTGACTCTGCATTGGAGATTGCTTTACAATGAACAGAGAGCTAAGAGAGGTATGACTGATAATTCCTATTGTGACTTTTGAAATGGTTGTGTTGAATCTATTAATCATATTCTTCTACGGTGTGATCGTGCAAAGTTAGTGTGGAATCAATTGGGTATGCATTCAATTGTTCTGTCCTTGGTTGATATTGACTTTCATGATTGGATGAGAGTGAATCTTTTTTCGAGAAGATTGCTTTGCCATAATCTGCCTTGGCGGGGTGTTTTTGCCTTTGCGTGTTAGTGGTTATGGAAATGGAGGAATTTAAGCATTTTTGGGTCTAATTTCATTTTCCCAAGTCAACCTCAGATTTTCATTTTTAAAGCTACTAAAGAGTGGTTTAAGGTGCAAAATTTTGGTGCTAAGCCTGTGAAGAGTAGGATTTTTTTAGCCTGGGATCCTCCTCCTCCTAATTATGTCAAGTTGAATGTGGATGGCAATAGTAAGAGTGGCAAGGGGTGCTCTGGTGCTAGTGGGATTTTACGTGTTGTTGCAGGTGTGTGGAGTGCTGGTTTCATTATAAATATTGGTGTGGGGAGTGTGCTTAATGTTGAGTTATGGGGTCTTTTTCATGGTCTGTCTCTTGCTTGGAGATTGGGTTATAGAAAAGTGCTTGTTGAATTGAACTTTGTTGTGGCTGTTACTTTAGTAATGGATTTTAATTCCTCTATGCACCCTCTTGCTCATCTCATTACTGCTTACCGGGAGTTATTACACAGGGATTGGATTTGCTCGGTTTCTCATGTTCATCGTGAGAAGAATAGAGTAGCTGATGGTATGGCAGATTTAGGCCATAAGTTTAACATTGGTCTTCATGATTTTTATGAGCCTCCTCCACTTGTGGATAGGTTGATCTTTGAGGATGCTGTTGGGTTTCCTCATACCCGTTTTGTTAATAGTTAGTTGTTTTTCTGGGTCTTTTGACCCCCAATTTTACCAAATAAAAAGTAAATTCATTGCCAAAGTGAATTCCCTGTTGAGAACTTGGAAAGATTCATGGACACAACTTATAAATGTAACATTAGTTATAAGCAGGTGCCTCTCAAACAGGAGAGATCCAAGAGAAGAACAAACTCGATCATGTAATATTCGTTGGGTTAAGAGAACTTAAGCACAATTTCGCAATATCAACGATCAAAAAGTTCCACAATCCCTGCATTCTTATCAAACTCCAATCTTAACACGAAATTGACGCTGATTTTCTTAATGGCTGCATATAATTCTCATCCGTCCAGAACAACCGCAACAAAGAAATAAGCATTAAGTTACAAACATTATATGTCATGCGTCCCCGAGGATTTCGACATATAAATGATCTTGTACGCACCCTCAATCTGTCGGTAACTGTGTTTTGTTTACATTTGCGGGAATCAAACCTAGACCTATCCTAATCCTAACCCATTATAGCTAACCTCTAAGGCTTCATCATAAAGCAAAACCAACCAAACGATAGAGATCTCAAATTATGAAAACTATTTGAAAAGATTCAAATGGAATCAAGATCCCCAGGAGACATGCTTTACCTAAAGAATACTCCACCATGGACTTTTGGAGGAACACTAGTTTCACAAACAGAAAATATGCAACCATCCATAAGATTAGATTAAGGCAATAAAACTACCCGTAATATACAAAAAACTTGGGAGGTCTATAGGCCTACATGTTGATCATCAAGATCAAAACCGCTAACGCTAGAGACCCTGTAAGACAATCAAATATCCATAAGAGTGGTACCAGGCCAATGTGTTCTACTCAATTATTAGCGGTCCATCCAAACCAACAATGCTACTGTATAGTCAAGCGGCAATCGATATAGAATTAGTTTTAGCTGTCTATGTCCAAACCATAAACGAAGAGATACAGAACTTTTGAATATTGGACTAGACTTGAAACTAGTAAACAACGCTACCTGGCATACGATCCAACAGGAATGCAAACTACTAAGAGAACTGGCTCCTTCTGTTAAGATGATATTAATGTCCTTAGCTTCGGGTTCACGTTTATATTTTCTAAACAACCTGAAGGTTTTTCAGTCAGGTTAGGACAAAATACAAGATAGCATCACAAGATTAAGGAAGCTGTAACAACTAATTTTATTAATGAATCTCGACATTCAGACTTTGGATGTCGAAGTTTAGAATTAATCTGTTGACATTTAACAGTGTGCAATTACATCAGAAAAGTTTTCCGACATTCATCACAACACGAAAACTATAATCCCGAGCAAATTAATGCAATTCAACTAGCTCAAATGTTTATTAAGCGAAAAAAGAATTAAGTAACAAACATGTATATGTATCCACAAAGAAACTAAACTCAATTCCATCAAGGTTTTTTTTTTTTTTTTTTTTTTTTTTCAACCTTTCAAGCATTTAGTACACAGAAACTTACACATTCAATTCAAGCAATGTTGTTCCTTTACCATCAGACATCCAAGTTTTCCATCTGAATGCTGCTCTTGAGAGGTACATACTCTCCAAGATAGCCGCCGAGATGATCGTGCAAGGCGCTCTTGTCAATCTCCTGGTGATGATAACTCTTGCAGACATAGTAAAACACACTCTGCAATAGCAATCCAACCAAATTCACAATCACCAGCACACCCACCAAAAACCCACCAACCACAATCCTCACAAAAACCCCATAATCCTCCCCGCCGTGAACCACCACCGACCCGAAAACGGCACCGATGACCGCGCAGAGGGTCAAGTAGCCGAAAACGAGGACGAAGGCCATCCCAACCTTCCCTTTAAGGAGCTCGTAGCTCTTCTTCATGGCGGCGAACCCGTAGACGGGCTCGAGGACGGAGACAACGCTGGCCAAGTGCCAGAGGGCGGTGATGTAGACATGGACGACGAGGAAGAGGAGGAAGATGACAATGGCGGAGAAGAGGAGGAGAAAGGGGTTATGGGTATCGATGGCGAGGATGAGGAGGATGAGGAAGCCGACGAAGACGAAATTGTAGCAGACCATGAGGAGGGAGACCCAGAGGAAAGTGATGAAGAGGCGCTTGAAGACTTTGGGGATGGCGGAGAGGGTGTTGGAGAAGGAGACGGGCTTGGAGGTGTAGAGGGAGGCAGCGGTGAAGACGACGGCGGCGGTGGAGAGGAGGGAGAAGGCGAAGAGGAATATGAGGTAGCAGAATTGGAAGAGGAGGAGGAGGGACCATTTGTGGTGGAGCTGGGCGGGGTCGGTGGAGGAGGCTTGGAGCTGGTTGAGGAGGGGGTGGGTGAAGAGGGAATGGGCGAGGATGGCGAAGGAGAGAGGGAAAATTAAGGTTAGGGTTATGAGGTAGAAGGTCTTGGGGGACTGTTTGGGGATGGAGGTGGATTCTCTGAAGATGTCTGGGATGGTCAGAAATTGGAGCTCCTCCGGCGCCAGATCCATTGATTGCAGCAAAAAGAAAACTTTTGATTGATTGGGTGTTTGAGTTTTAGAGAGAGAGAGAGAGAGAGATGGTGAGCCCACGATCTTGTTTTTAGGAGATGAAGAGAGAGGAGAGAGAGAGAGAGAGAGGATTATGAGAGATTGGGGAAGAAAGGAAGGAAGAAGGAAGGACTGAAGAAGATGGTGGCAGAAGAGCGGTAATTATTTTATTTTATTGGCCACATTATCTTTATTTCATTGGTTTGTTTGTAAAAGGAGGAATTTAAACGTGTGATGTGAATTGTGAAATATTGATATAGAAACAAGATAACTAATCTCTGGTCTTAATTTCAGTATACATATATTCAAGGTTTTGAAAACGTTAGGCACTAGTGCTAGGGGATTGAGGCTGAGTCGGTTTAAACGATTTTATGTAAATTTATTATATATTGTATAAATAATTATCTGTTTATACTTAAAAAATTCATAATTGTATTGAGATATATAAAATAAAAAAGATAAAATGGCATATAGATTAGAAAGTATTAGAACATATTGAAAACATGGGAAAAAGAATATAATTAGTGTTCATTTAAGTGTTCAACAAGTCTCTTACAATTTATTAAAAAAATAAAAAAAGAACCGAAAGTTATCTATTTTCTGTCTACATGAGAGTCACGATTTAAGTGGTGCCTATACAGGTTATGCAAGCGCCTAAGCAGGTTAGGCGTTTAAGCAGGTTTATGTGTCATTTCTTGATTTACAAATGTCTATGCATTAATTAGTGAGGTGGCCAGAGCCTAACCCTAGGCACTAGGTGGAAATATTTAAAACAATGCATATATTTGCATTAGGCAAATTGATTAATGTTGTGTGTTCAACGTCTTTTCGCTCAAGTTATGATCATTCTGTAAATTAGAGGATATCAGAATCGAGCCCAATCATTGTAGTTACCATGTTATATTCAAACTCAATCGATGTTGCTATGACCCAAGTATCTTGCGGTTTCACTTCAGTTCCAATTTGCAAGTCGGATCAATGCAGTTACCATATTAGATTCGAACCTAATCAATGTAGTTACTTTTCGTTTATCTCAATATCTTGTAGTTTCAATTTGGATCTAATTTGTAGGTCAGGATTGACCTAATGGATAGGACATTCTTCTTTAACTCAATGTTTTCATGTTCTTTTAGTTTAGCTTAGAATACTGCTTACAAACACTCTAGTATATGTGGATCCAAAATGACATGGCACACCTCTTTAGAACAAAAAATGTGTTAATTTTTTTGGGTTAATAAAATTATTGAATCTTTGTGAGAATCTAGAATTTAATAATAAGAAGTCAATTTCTACCACTTACTATCAACTATTAAATTTTTTTTTTTTTGACAAACGATAGCAGTAGTGGTTTAATTTTTCGTTGTGCAATTTCATTTTGTCATTTCTCTTCAACTTCTATAAACCAAATGTTGTTCTTCTCTTTTCTTTTGATCAAAAGAAGTGATGCTTTTTTTTTTCGTCGAATAAAATAAAATACAATAAACTATTACATCTTTTGACCAAAAAAAAAAAAAAAAAAGAACACTTACACAAATACCTAAGAAAGTAAATTTCTTAAACGGTCGTTACAACAAGCACCACCAATACATTGAAATATCCACGTGAAATAAAATCGAGGACATAATAATAGTTTTCTTTCTTACATGCCCGTTTGTATGTGATAAGAGAAACTGAAAATATGATTTTAACCATTTGAATTTAATTTTTTTTCATATAAAACTTGACATAATTTTTTTACTCAAAAAGAACCCAGTGACTAGGATCCACCTAAGTGAATTCATTAATTACATATTACTTTACACATTTTACATTTTTTAAATGCCTAAAATACCCCTATTGCATATTTGATGTGCACAATTAATTCCATGCAGATTGTAAGGAGAGAGTAAACGATTTTGCAAAAAGAAAAATAAGACATTAATGCTAAAAAATTCTGTCACATCCCAGACTCCAACCTCTCGGATATTGTCCGCTTTGGCATTCTGGGCCTGGACTATGTCGCAGCCACCCAGCTACCGCACGGTTTTGTTCTTGCAGGCCGTAGCCCCAAAAGGCCTCCTCAAAGTTAAAGCTCTGGGCATAAATATATAAGGCCCAAAGACCACGCCCTCACGGGCGATGTGAGATACTACAATCCACCCCCCTTAGGGAGCCCGACGTCCTCGTCGGCACACCACGGCCGTGAGTCTGGCTCTGATACCAAATTGTCACATCCCAGACTCCAACCTCTCGGATATTGTCCGCTTTGGCATTCTGGGCCTGGACTATGTCGCAGCCACCCAGCTACCGCACGGTTTTGTTCTTGCAGGCCGTAGCCCCAAAAGGCCTCCTCAAAGTTAAAGCTCTGGGCATGGATATATAAGGCCCAAAGACCACGCCCTCACGGGCGATGTGAGATACTACAAATTCATTGCATATTAATATCAAATATGAGAATTGTTGGCTTAATTCTATGTATCTGGCATTATGAGTTCATATATATATTTTTACAAAAAAAAAAAAAGACCTAATATATGTAATAATACATAAAAAAAAAAGTAATTTACCTACCATTTACAAAAATGTTATTTGATTCAAAATGTGTATATATATATATATATAGATATAGATATAGATATAGATATGTGTGTGTGTTTATATAATTAGACCATATTAATTTACCTACCTACTATTTGAAATGTTCATTTCCAATGATGCAAAATATTGTATACCAACAACAAAATATTGCATAAACTTAGGAATTGGATCATGATTTTGATTTTATCTTTTACCTTCAAACAATCATATACATATTACTTTATATATTTTTACCAAAAAAAAGGTCCCTAATAGGCTAATATATGTAATAATTCATTAAAAATAATTTACCTACCATGTACACAAAAATGTTATTTGATTCAAAATATATAATCTAGGTTTTCTCAAAAAATAATAATAATAATATATATATATATATATATATAATCTAGGTATAGTATATATATATTTTTATATAATTGGAACAAATTAATTTACCTACCTACAAATTATTCCCAATAATTTACCTACAAAAAAATTATACCCCGTGTGTAATATAATATCTTTTTTTTTCACTAATACATGGAGAATAATTTACCCATAACAAGAAGAATTGAAAAATATTATGTCATACCTGTAGTATCCCACATCGTCCGTGAGGGCGTGGTCTTTGGGCCTTATATATCCATGCCCAGAGCTTTAACTTCAGAGAGGCCTTTTGTGGACTACGGTCCACAAAAACAAAACCGTGCGGTAGCCTGGTGTCTGCGACCTAGTCCAGGCCAGGAATGCCAAAGCGGACAATATCCTCAAGGCGGGAGACCGGGATGTGACATATTTGGTATCAGAGCCAGACTCACGGCCGTGGTGTGCCGACGAGGACGTCGGGCTCCCTAAGGGGGGTGGATTGTAGTATCCCATATCGCCCGTGAGGGCGTGGTCTTTGGGCCTTATATGTACATGCCTGGTGGTACCCTTTGAGGAGGCCTTTTGGGGCTGCGGCCTGCAAAAACAAAACCGTTCGGTAGCCTGGTGTCTGCGACCTAGTCCAGACCAGGAATGCCAAAGCGGACAATATCCTCAAGGCGGGAGACCAGGATGTGACAATACCTATATTTATACAACAATAAAACGTGCCTAATATATGTAACAATACATGAAAAATAATTTACCTACAAGTTAGAGAAGTGCTATTTGATTCAAAATATATAATACGGATTTACTATAATTTTTTTTTAATAATTGGAATAAATTAATTTATGTCACATCCCGACCCGAGGTGGATCACTTCCCGGGCCCGCTCCACCACCGTAGCACGATATTATCCACTTTGGGCTTACCATTCCCTCACGGTTTTATTTTTGGGAACTCACGAGCAACTTCCTAGTGGGTCACCTATCATGGGATTGCTCTAGCCCCCTTCTTACTTAACTTCGGAGTTCCTACGGAACCCGAAGCCAGTGAGCTTCCAAAAGGCCTTATGCTAGGTAGAGATGGGAATATGCATATAAGGATCACTCCCCTGAGCGATGTGGGATGTCACAATCCACCCCTCTTAGGGGCCTGACGTCCTCGTCGGCACACCACGACCAGGGTTAGGCTCTGATACCAAATGTCACATCCCGGTCCAGGGCGGATCACTTCCTGGGCCCGCTCCACCACTGTAGCACGATATTATCCGCTTTGGGCTTACCATTCCCTCACGGTTTTGTTTTTGGGAACTCATGAGCAACTTCCCAGTGGGTCACCCATCATGGGATTGCTCAAGCCACCTTCTCGCTTAACTTCGGAGTTCCGATGAACTCTGAAGCCAGTGAGCTTCCAAAAGGCCTCGTGCTAGGTAGGGATGAGAATATACATTTAAGGATCACACCACTGGGTGATGTGGGATGTCACAAATTACTTCCCAATTAATGCAAAATATATATATATATATATATATATATATATATATATATATATGACAAAAAAAGGCAAATTTTTGGTATGATATGGATACAATGAATGCAATACAACAATTTATATTTTTTATTTCACTTTTTCTACAACTTTTAATTTGGAATAAACTTAGGGATTTGGAAAAATAGCATGGGTGTAAATAAATTGTATTAGTAGGTCAATAGTATTCCGATGTGGCTGCAGATTTTAAATTTGAACTTTTATTGGACGTTTATATGTAAATGGGTTTTTATCTAAGAATCATGAATTGTAAGGGCCAAAATCTAAAGCACCCTAAGAGAAACAAATACATATTTAAGGTTTTCTTCTTTCTTGCATGTTCTATGTTTTACATGCTCGTCTAATTAACATATGTTTACCGTTTCTTTGCTTCTCCCACTAGTTTCCTTAACTGGTTTATGTTTATCCCTTACCGTTAAGTTTTCGAAATCCAGGACTTATGGCAGCCATGGAGAGAAGATATTTGCGCTTGGCAGCCTATCGAAAGAGAACCCAAGTTCGAACAAGGTAATGCGCATGCTACATTATTGCACACAATACTCAAAGAAGAAAAATCATTTGTTGATTACATTTGAGTTAGAGACGATGTTTTTGAGAGAAATTTGGGAATAATTAACAATTGGATGTGCTAATTGAATAATGTACTAAAATATAGACGTATTACTTGTATAATAAGTTTGCTTACCAATCACAATCGTATTACTTGTACACAGCCATAGGGTATCCTACAGCACCCCATCTGAACATAAAGTTTTGCTCTAGGTCACTTCTGAACAAGCCAATATTGAGATTCTCAGTACAGGGAAAGTTTCTAAACAGTTGATGACCTTTAACACATCACAGGGTCAAAGCACCTATGCTAATATTTGGAGGCAACTGCAGACTCGCTGCAGTTTACTCTATTTATCTTTTATAAATATATATATATATATATATATATATATATATATATATCGACCTTTCTATCACGTTCTGGATTGGTTGAAATGTTCTTAAGAGCTAGATAGAGAAAGATGAATGGCGGATTAATTTTATTGACAATTAATCTGATAAATGGCCTCATAACGAAATTATTGAGTTGGAACAGAGATGCTAACATGGACAGGCAATCAAAGGACTAAAATCCATTTTCAGTCTTACATCATGTTTTGGATCTAAACTTCAACTTATCTGAACACATGAATCTAAATTTTACAAAAAAGAAGAAGAAGAGGAGATGATGATACCTGCAGATGGCTGCTCCTGAAGGCTGAAAAAGCAAAATATCAGAGAAGTAAGCTAGGTTCTGTAGTAGTTTGTACAATTCAAGGCAATGTACGTAACATATCTTGATGTTACCGTGGGCTACTGGGGCTACTGGTTTTCTTCATTATTTTTTCATCATTATATCTTAGGAAAACTAATGAAAATAGCTTGAAAACTTTGAGTTTTAACAAAAATGACAAAATAAAAAGTAAAGTGAATAGTACCAGAATTGACTTTTTAGTGTAAAAATGTGATTTTTCGTTAAAGTAAACAGTACCGGAAGCTTTTCGTTAAAGTTTCCTTATTTCTTAGGTTGGGATGAAGAAAAAAATATCAACCAAAATTTATTTTGTACGTACATATATACATGCAATAGGAGAAAATAGGAATCCATGCGATGGATGCATGCAATGACTAATGTCTAATTAATGAGATCTTTTGATTTATACATAAGAAGAAAGGAAGAATCCGTTGGAGTTAATATTTGAACATTGAACTTAAATGAATGAAAGTCCAAGAGTGCTTAATTAAAGGAAACTTGTCTAAAGCCCAGCACCGAGCCCAAAGGTAAAATGAAGCCTTCTCAGTCAAATACAAGCCACGTGCTTACCATTGAAGTGACAAGTGATGGAGACTAACCTACTACCACCTAAATAATACTTTCTAGTGGCATTCCAAGTAAAAAGTTGATGAGTCACTACCCTCCAAGTGCTTTCGGACAAGAGCAAAAGCTACAGTAGTGGGGTTAATTTGCCTATAAAAGGAAGAAGAGGCTCTAGAGACAAGGACACTCAACCAATCAAACAAACAAACAAACATACAAACTCTACTCTCAAGGCCAGATTTGCATCCAAAAGCTGAAATCAACCCAAATTCAGTCATTTTTAGCGACAAGCTATCTCTTGTCCAGTTTAAAACTCTGCTATCTCCCTTAGTGGCGTAATCTCGATTCCCTTGTGTAAACTTGTTTACCATCCATCCATTTTTAGCATATAACCCCTGTTAATTCAAAGAGAAGTGATTGCAAGAAGTTCAACCTTGCCAGACAATGTGAAATCTTGCCCGATGCTCTTTGTTTGTTTTCTACATTTGTAGATCTATTACTTAATGCATTATCCGGTATGTATTCAAGTTATTTCCATCAGTTTTCCTATTTTAAGAGTTATTTGTATTTGAATCTGATTGGTTTAATGGATATGTTATCATTAAAATCAATCAAGAACCAAGTAAATGGCTTAAAGGGGCCTGGACTCCCTTCATTGTGAACATACAAAACTATGAACTGAAAGTCCTTATTTACAAGGCAAGAAAAAGAACTTAATGTGGACTTAACCCATCCACGACAATCCTTTGATAACAAGAAGTCTGAGTAACTTAGGGCGCAAGTAATCGACTAAAAACACACTTGTTCTACATCTGCTATACTGAGATAGCAGTGGCACTCGTAGCACTTAGTTAGTTTTGATTGTGAGCCTCAAGGCCTGCACCTAAGGCCCCACAAAGGCACATTTCAGAATGAACTTTGTCCTCTTCTTGTAGCACATTAACAAGCAAGAGTCCAACTACACATCGAAAGTGCCAATTCCTTGAGAAACTGTGCTAAGGTCCAAGGATCATTCTCTAGAGAAATCTTTGCCCGAACAGAATCTATAATTTTTTTCGAATCAAAATAGTTTTCCAACACATATTTTGTTATGGACACAATATCAATTAGAACAACTTTGGAGAGAAAGTATCAATTTGGAAGATTAAACATGCATGTCTTTTAACCTAAGAGCAGGTCAAGGCCCAAAACGCCTACACATAATTGGTTCAAATCCTAAGGACCGCAAGATCGAAAACCCTAATCTAGAACCCCCGAAGTGACGTTTCTACGTCTCTCATCTCTTCATATTTTTATTCAAGCTCTTTACCCCGTTGATATATTCTTTGTTACCCACTCTGTTTGCAGTTGCTTTTTTACTTCATTTAGTTTTCTAGGATGTTTAGTTGTAATTTTATGGAAAACCTAGCTTAATTACAACATTAGTAATGTTTGTTGACACCTATTACATGTGTTCACATGCTTTTTAAGGATGTGTTGTTGTTGGCCTTGTGGGATTAAAAAGACATCAAAGTGAGTTTGGGAGTATAATTTGTAGCAAAAGGAGAATGGTCTTGTGGTTGTGGTCTAAAGGGAAAAACAAAAGCACCTTGTGTTGTTTGATGGATTTTTTTTGGAACAATTTGAAAGTAGGTTTGCGGGTAGGGATTACTCATTTTTTTAGAGTGTTATGTAGTACTTTGAACATTTCATCTGAAATGGGTAACAGATAAAAACCGATGCCTATGCATCGGTCACCAATTAATAAATCGATTTTAAAAACACATTATATCTGTCTTCTAAGCCAAATTTGGTATAATACTGCTCATCATCTGGAGAAACAAAAAGTGAAGATTAAAGTGTACGTGTTCACTTTTAGTTTTGAGCCATATAATTGACCACCGAAAAACATAAGAAACTAAGCTAAATATGAACAACGAAATGTAGATGTGAAAAACAATTCCAGTCAAAATTTCACATGCATGCATGCGCGTAGATGACAAATAATTAACATCAATTTGTTTAATATTTGAGTCTGCGGAAGTCCATGTGATTCTGTGAAGACTGAGAAAAATATCAATGATGAAGGGGACGTAAAACTCAGTTCCATTTTAGGCAAACGACATTCTTAATTCTTCTTTCTGTGTGTGGCTCTCATCCGACTGTCACATTTTGAGCAATGAAGTTGGACCCCATAAAATTGACCTCCCTGCACATCAATATACAGAAGAACAATGATTATATTCTCATTGCAGAGTAGAAAAAATTTCGGGGGAGTAGGGAAGGGAGTGGGGGACCAATCAACAGCGTTTTATTGACACTTGCTTTTCTTCCTAGAATCGTAAATAGGTAGTTTATGACTTGGGGTAAATAATAACTCCGGTTATTTGGCGGAAATGGTAATCTTTTATGGCAAAAAAGTCACGAGTTCGAGTTGTGCAAATGGGTACGATAAACGTTCATCCTCCGACCCTCACAAAGCGGGGTGAGCTTTGTTGATTTGGAGTCTCACTTTTTTTTTATGTTATAACAAGGGCTGTACATATAATCAATTTAGTACGAATTCGAAGTTCGACGTCTCTATTTTCCCTCCTCAATATAGGATTTTGAACAATTTAATCTAGCAACTTTGATAAATAGGCCGACCGTAGCTAGGGTGACATAATCAATGGAGCATTTTATCTAGTACAGAGTTCGTGGTCTCTATTCTACATCCTCAATATAGGATTTGAACTATTTAAGCTAGCAACTTTAAATATAGTTTGAATGTGACAGTCTCACAAATGTGGTATTACTAATTTATTTGTAATAAGTGGACGAAATATAGTTGATACTTAATCAACCTATGATATAGTATTAATAAATAAAATACATGTAATACAAGTAGATTAGTAACATCACATCACAGTGTGTAATTTTTTGTCCTAACATAACTTTGTATATAATATCACCAATCATAATGCATGTAGTCATTTGTTTTTCCTTTTGTGTATATTCTTTATTGTTTATTTTCTTTTCTTATCAAACGTTGGTTGTTCATATTAGAATGCGATATTTTAAATTACTCTAACTTACAGAGAAAAATAATCAAATTCAAGTGCAAAGAGAGTGGAACATTGCCCTAATTAACCAACTAATCTAACTCAGATTCACATATACATAATAGACATATAGGTGTACAAACCAAAAAAAAATTAGTATAAACTTCGTATAGTTCATTAAAGTTGTGACTCACTTATACGTGTGCCAAAACAAAGGTGACTGATGCTTCAAAGAGTCAATTGCAGATTAATGATACATTTGATTAATGAGCAGAAATTTCATATAAAAAAAAAAATATATATATATATATATATATATATTATCTACACTAATTAGAAGGAGAGGTGGGTTTAGGCTCACAATGAGCTATCGATAATGTGTTACAAACTCACCTTTGGTGAGAATCGAATTTAAGATCTCTCACTCATAAGTGAAAAGAAATATCACTAAACCGTAGTACTAAGTGACATAAATTTCATATCATGCTTAATGACTAAGTCAAGAACATTATTAACACTAATCTGTGATCCATATCGAAATACATCAATATGTTTCAAACTGTTGTGAGCCAATTGTCCAAAGTATTTGATTTTCATTTCATTTTCGAGGAAGCTTTGTTTGCTCACACAACTTTAAAAAGCTTTCCAGATTTAGCAAAATCCAGAAAGCTGGGTTTGCAGACAAAAGGGCAGGGTGGTTAACAGTCGCTGCAGGCAATAAGACATCAACACTTTGTAGGTTTTCTCGCGAAATTACGTATATACCCCATAATTCAAAGCTTACATCTGTGCAGCATGCTTGAGTATTGCGAGATCTTCTTCGTTCTAATTAGGCATTGAGATTACAGACCATGGACCACTTTGCTCATCTGCAATTCCATGTGCTCCCGAACCTACAATTTTAATAAGCAAGCGTTAAAATTTACCAGTACACACAAGTAGGTGCAATCGAGTACTTCTCTATATATGCCCTGCGATCTGTATTAAAATTGACCAGTATGAATATATATATATATATATATATATATATATATATATATATGAATATCAATTGTCATTAATTGTTAATCTTTTGGAAAAAAAAAAATTATGAACAGGTAATCGACAATGTATATAAAGATGAACAATTATATATAATTAGTGCAAAATTAACTCGGAAACAAAGATGTATATACATAAATGGAACTGCTTGAAACGATGAGTTTACTAGTCATGGTTAAATATACCATTGTAAATAAATCAACAAAGGTTGTGATTAATGTTTGGTGTGGTTGAAATGTTACCATGCTATTTTTTTTTTTTGGGTCAACTTACCATGCTAATTAAGGAGGCATTTTGGACATATTGATTTGAATTTACATATGCTAAGGAGGCATTTTGGTAATATAGTTTGGAAAGATGGGCCAATTGCCAAGCTAAGTTATCTAAATATAGAGTCTCTGTATAAGTTCATTTGCCACAATTCATCTTGCCAAACTTGAAACCCAACAAGGCAAAGAGAGAAAGCAGAGGTAAAGCAGCAATCCCTCTGAGTCTTTGGCTTCCAAAGTCCTCCTTCTACCTCTCTCTCTCTCTCTCTCTCTCTCTCTCTCTCTCTCTCTCTCTTCTACATATGTCATCATTAGGGTTTTTAGAAAACTAGGTTCTTACTTCTGATCACAGTTCTTTTGTTTATTGTAGGACTCTTTCATTTAAGATTTTTATTGGGTACAACTCTCTCATCATTAATTTTCATCCAACAAAAACAAGAAGCCTTTAGTACTTATAGCATACTAATAATTAAACAATTTTTTTTTCCATATATAATCCACATATACATGCTTGTTTAACCCTCAAATATGTATTTTTAAACTAGCTAATTGTTGGGTTTTTGAGTCTTGATCTAAATCAGGAATTTGAGCACTGGTAGAGTCAGAGTTCCATAAATTTCTTCTAGCTTTTCCTACAAATTAAAGAAGAAAAATTACGTAAATATGGGAAGGGGCAAGATAACAATTTCGAGGATACAAAACAAAACCACAAGGCAAGTGACTTTTGCGAAACGGCGGGCAGGACTGATCAAGAAGACTCATGAGCTTTCTGTGCTATGTGATGCCCAGATCGGCCTTTTCATTTTCTCAAGCACTGGCAAGATGTTTCAGTACTGCAGTGAGGCATCAAGGTGATGAACTAGTCCTCCCACTCTATGTATGTTTTATTTTCTTGCTTTCTTGGGGACTTTTTATGGGTTTGTTTTATTTTTTCTTTATTCGACGTGTTTCTTAGATGGGTTTTATTTACTGATCTGGTTGCATAATTTGTGTATATTTGTTCTGTTTGCAAATTAATGGTTACAGAAGTTTGATTAGTGTTTCTCTTTTCTTTTTACACAGAAGATCATATTTTGGTTTCAGGTTTTGCTTTGTTTCAAATCACAACTTCTCTCTCCTTTCTTTTTTCTTTTCACCGATCTATGAGTTTTACTGTTGTTGTTGCCATTTGGGGTTTTCGTTTTTTCTACACTGTTCTTGCGCATGATCTGATCTTAGTATCTTTCTCCCAATCTGTAACTTATTTATTTTTCCTTGAATTTATTTTTTCTCAGCACCGCAGGTTGATTTTTACACAGTGCTATGCTTTGGTTTTCAGTTTTGGCTCAATAGCCTCATCAAATTTAAATGATTTGACCAATTGAGTTCATCTACTTGCTATTTGCTCAGATCTGCATATCTAGGGTTTTCGAAACCCTAATAATTTCTGACTGAGGCACTCATGCTGTCCTATGTCAGCAAAAACAAAGAGTAAGAAAACAAATAGTTGATAATTCACGGTCAACAAATAGTTCTGCCACAGACTGTCAATTGAATGTTGATGTCTACCTACTTCAATCTCTACCGTCTGATCTTACTCTTTATTTTCACTTGATCATTTTCCGTTTTGAATTTTGGGTAAATCCCTTTTCAGATTTTTATTTTCGTTATGGCACTCATAACCAATATTGTTGCACGACACGTTTTGGTGAATTATTTTTCCAGATTTTTACTGAGTAAAATGTAAATTAATATATGACATACATATGTCTGTTAGTTATAATGTTACACGTCTAATTAAGCTATATGTGATCCAACTTTAGAAATTAAATTCATGTTAATTAATATCATCATCTTCATGGTTTTGTTTGTATGTCTTATAGCGTGGAGGAGCTTATTCAAAGGTACCAGGTTGCTAAAGGGATTCGAATACCGCAACACAACGACACGGTATATGCACCCGGTGATTATGTACTGAATTTCAACTCAAAACCAATATGATTGTTCTAAGTGCTTTTGTTACAAGAATTATTTGTGACACACCTTCTATTTGTGGATATATATAGGAATATATGAATGCTGAGTTGGGAAAAATGAGGAGAGAAACTCACCATCTGGAATTAAGTTTGCAACGCTACACGGGCGAGGATCTAAATTGCGTTCGATTTGAAGATCTGGTGGAGCTTGAACACCAACTGGAGGCGTCTGTTAACAAGGTTCGAGCTAGGAAGGTATAATTAATCTTCAATTGTCTCCAATTACTACATTTTTTAGTTGAGGTTATATATAGTGTTACAGGTTTAAATTCGGTACTGTATGATTTGTAACATGGTCACATTAGAAGGTCCCTGGTCGATGGCCATTCACGAAAATTCTACCATGCTCTAGTGTATTCAGTAAACTAAGACTTTTAACCGTTAGATATTGATTAGTGAATATTTTACCAATGATTTGACGGTTGAAATCCCAGTGTATATGAGTCACGTGTTTTGATTACCTAGCTAACCTTTTTTGTTCATGAATTTCTTGGTTTTTTTTTTCTTTTCCAATGACTAATTGGAAATTGGCGTACAGTTTGAGGTATTGCAACAGCAGATAGCCAATCTTCTTGCGACGGTAAGTTTTTAAACCCATGATCGCTAGCAATATATTCACTTTTTTGGTGAATATGATCTGACATACTGATGGGTTGCATTGTCATGAAACTTAGACCAAAAGGCGGGAGGAAGAAAATGAGAAACTATTCCATCTGGTGAGTATCTGCAAGGTTATATCTAACTTTGAAATTTCCGAAACGTTGCTTACAAATTAACATGCATGACGAAGTGTTAAAAGTTTGATTAATTTAAATGTGTATATGGAAATTTAGATTAAGGCGCATCGGGCAGCAGCATTTGGTCATGATCTGCAGGCGCATCATGAGGCTCACGAGCAGTTGGAGAATCTGGAGATGATACCGAAATCTGAGGAGCACCGACACGTGCTCGATCAATTCCCATTTGCAGGTGAAGAACAACCAAGCAGTGTGCTTCAGCTAGCTACTTTGCAGCCTCAGCCTCAGTTCAACCCTTACCCTCACCAGCCTGCTCATCATCATCCCGGCCTTCTCGATTTCAACCTCAGCGGCCCCTCTATATACGGTATACGTATATATACAGCAGTTATACATATTATATATTTGATCATGATCACACAAAGTGTTTAATTAATTACACTGGTGATATATACAGCCTAATTTTTTATTCTTTTTTTTTTTTTTTCCAGCTACATATTCATACCACGGCTTACAACACTAATATAATTCTGTCTGAAACTTATTAGTTTTGTTGTTCTGCAGAGTGACAATTTATGAGAAGGGATAGCTAGCTTCTGGCATGCATGCATCAAGGAAAAAAGGGGTGTCTGAATCCTCTTCATGCTGGAATATTACAAATATCTGAACTACTTTTTCAGGGTTTTTGGACTTATTTATAAATATGACTTATTAAGAATATTAAGATGTGGTTTTCTAGCAAAAGATGATGTGGTTTTTGTTAAGATATGTTTATATCATGAATATTGATGATGAGTGAATCATAGATCAGTGCGTAATCACTTATATTTTACAATAGACTCGCTTTTCAGTGATCACTTATAGTTTATAATATCATTGAGATCTTACTTGATGCATGGTGCACAATTAATTACCTAGATTGTGTACATTTTTTTCTTCTTTAAAATTTTTAATCCCTTTTTTTTTTTTTACAAACGATTGAATAATTTACATAAATCTACGGGAGGGGAATTCGAACAGGGACCTCGAGTGCAAAAACAAATACTCTTAACCAACTGAGCTACAAGCTACTTGCTATAAGTTAATGCTTTAGAAATTATTGAAGTTAGTAAAAATGTACTAGAAATATATAGAAGTAGAGCTGTTGTAGACAAATCAAGACCAAACAAGATGCAATTTTTATGCATGTTTATCAGTTTGTAAGTAGAAGTAGGTAGTTAAAAATTAAAATTGACTATTCTCCAAAATGTTTTTTGTATATGGCATTTCTTCTTTGTTTCCTATTTCAGATCGATGTGAGGGGCATAAAACGAATGGATTGATGGGAGAAAGTCGGTTTTGGTAGTGTTTGTTTCTTGTTTCTAGGTTCGTTGATGCTGCTTGTGTGATTAGGCAACATTTTTCCTTCCATTGCGAGACTGGGAATCGTAGTGCGACTCCTGCTTGTATTTCTCTTGGCTTCAATCTTGGATCACAAGCTTTCGTTTAAGACAAATTCTTCAATGTGACTGTAACATCACTTTACTGATTCGCACTTTAACTGATTCAAATGTATCGAAGACGTCTTAGCTAACACCATGTCACCATTAATTAAGGTCCTTCGTTGAACCTTTGATAACAAGATAAACTTTACCATTTATTTGACTATCACGCTTCATTTTATAGCCTGAAGGTTCCTAAAATACCTTTGTGAATTTCTCCAATCCCTAAATAGATGGACTGCCATGTCGAAACCACAAGCTAATTTTTTTAAGAAAAAAAAAAAAAGAATAATCAACACACAACGTAGCAAAAATGTTTTTTCTTTTTAGTTTTGCATACACATACATAAATGAAAGGGACAAATTGCATATTTTTTTTCATTCCCAAGGGAGAAATAATTTAAATATTGTAATGTGACAATGAGAATTGAATATTCATATGTTTGTTTAAATACTCTATTTTATCCTAACAACACACATCAATAACTGTTTTTTAAAGGAGATTAGTTTGTGACTTTGTCAAGGTAGTCCATTTTTTCGAAAATTGAGAAAACTTACATAGATATTTCAACCTCCTCTAACCATCATTGTGTGATTCATCAACGCGAGAAATTAAACATAAATCATACCGTGTAGATTGAACATAATTTAATTGTTACATCGTTGCAATAAAAAAGATTCATAAATTCTCCCAATATTTTAAATGCAAGTCTAAAAATTTCCATTATTATTATGACATTTTTTGACAAACCATATTATTTACACTAAAATTTAAGAGCTTTTATTTATAAAAAAAAAAAATATTATTAAATCGTAAGGGTAAATGAAAATACATTCTCAATTCTTAGTAGTAAGTGGACGTACATTCTCAATTCTCAAGGGCCGCTTAAAGAGAAAACATACCTGCCTCCCTGTAACGCACTTGGCGCACGTTAGCATGTACGCCGAGGCCCCAAAACAACGGGTACGATGAGTAGTGAGCTCCGATCCAGCAAAGCCAAGAAGACTGCCAAACCCTCCTCTCCTTCTTCCACCAACTCCCCCCATGCCCGCCGCCGCCGCCGCCAAATCCTAACCCAATTCCTCTCAATGGCGCGAAAATCCTCCCTCCTCAAGCAATCCCTCGCCACCATCGTCGGCGTTCTTGTCCTCTACGCCTTCCTCAACAACTTCCTCACTCCCGCCGCCACTTCCAAGCTTGAGAACGCCTTCCCCTCCTTCTCCTCCGCCGCTTCCAATTCGATCTCCCACGTGTTTGTTTCCCGGGAAAATCAGCTTAATTTTCCCGGAAAGCCCGTCAAAGTGTATCTCTACGATCTCCCGAAGCGGTTCACTTACGGAGTCATCAAGTATCACTCGTTAGCCCGCGGCGGCCGGCCTGACGACGACGTTTCGAAGCTCAAGTACCCGGGTCACCAGCACATGGGCGAGTGGTACCTGTTCCAGGACCTGCTCAAACCCGAATCGGAACGGGTCGGGTCTCCAGTCGAGAAGGTATTGGATCCGGAAGAGGCAGACTTGTTCTACGTGCCGTTCTTCTCGTCATTGAGCTTGATTGTTAACCAGGCCCGACCGGCCTCCGGGTCGGAGAAGCCGTTGTACAGCGACGAGGAGAATCAGGTGGCGTTGATTGAGTGGCTGGAGGTGCAGGAGTACTGGAAGAGGAACAATGGCCGAGACCATGTGATCATGGCTTCGGACCCCAATGCTCTGTACAAAGTGATTGACAGAGTGAAAAACTGTGTGTTGCTTGTTTGCGATTTCGGGCGGTTGAAGGAGGACCAAGGATCGCTTGTGAAGGACGTGATCGTGCCTTACTCTCACCGCATCAACACTTACACCGGGGATATCAGCGTCGAAAATCGCAACACCTTGTTGTTCTTCATGGGCAACCGCTTCCGAAAAGAGGTACGTCTTCAGTTGCTTACTAAATTTCTTATCTTGATCATTGTTGTTGTTTATTGTGATGGACTATCTTGTGGGTTTGTTGGAAATGCTGCATTTTTAATAAGCATTGTGTGATTGCTTCTCATCTAAGTCTATGAATTACGGGTTTGAATATGAATCAAGAAACTTTATGGGGTAAATGTTTGATATTAGGATCAGTTATCTGTCCGCCTGAGCTAATGTGACTTTTGGGGCTTTTTTCGTGTTTGTGTAGGGCGGAAAGATACGTGATTTACTATTCCAATTACTTGAAAATGAAGAGGATGTTATAGTAAAGCATGGAACACAATCCAGAGTGAGTCGACGGGCTGCTACACAGGGGATGCATACGTCGAAGTTCTGTTTGAATCCTGCTGGTGATACTCCATCAGCCTGCCGACTTTTCGATTCTATAGTTAGCATGTGCGTGCCTGTGATAGTCAGCGATAGCATTGAGCTGCCATTCGAAGATGTGATAGACTACAGAAAGATAGCAATATTTGTAGAATCCAATGCAGCTTTAAAGCCAGGATTCTTAGTCTCAGTGCTGAGAGGAATCCCCACTGAGAGAATTCTGGAATACCAGACAGAGCTGAATGAGGTTAGTCCAAATCTTTGTATTTTGGGATTTCAGTTGCCTTTTCTCTCTGATGTTTTTCAAGTTTCATTCTGCTGTATTCGTGCTATTGTTTTCAAATTTTCTTCTGCTTCAGTTCTTGCTTGCTTCTTTTACTCATTTTCAGTTTGGAAGGTTTTACATTTGATTTGGTTGGAGACCAAGCATGGGGAAAAGGGTAATGGCGAAATGAAGATTAAGAAATGGAAAACATATGTAAACCATGAACATGCCTAAGGAAACTAATGCAAACCGATACAGGACTTGTATCATATGAGTGTCTAAGATGTAAACCCTGTACTTAGGTTCTCAGTTTTTGAACTGGAATAGTTGCACCGATTTCTCTTTCCTTGAATCACATGGGAAAGCAGAAGGGGCAAAAAATAATAGAGTTTTCACGGCTAGGAAGGTCTCGTACAGGGTAAAATCATGACATCTTATATCTCTGTCTCACTGGCCACACTCTGGCATTCTCTGTTAGTTGTGCATTCAGCAAGGTCTTTTCTTTTTATATTTCGTTCATCTTTGACACTGGACAGATGTGGGTATAAGAGCAAGGTTGAACACAAAACTGATATGCATCTCCGTAGAACCCTGGGATGATATTTGACAAGTGTCTAGGACTCTAGATAGATTATTTTAATGGTGGACTTTGTGGCAAAGTTGTGTTGATGTGATGCATAAGAGTTCCTCAAGTTTTATGTGCATCGTATATGTGACTGCAATTTAATGTATGAAAATGGTACAAACTTAAGAGTCATCTACTAAGTAATTCCAGTGCACAGTTAATGACAGTGGAAATTGTTATTCCTTACTAATCTAAATTTCGTGATTTAGGTGAAGCATTATTTTCAATATGGAGAACCAAATGGAACAGTAAATGAAATCTGGCGCCAGATCGCACAGAAGCTCCCCTTGATCAAATTGACAATCAACCGCGACAGGCGACTTGTCAAGAGGGATTCGAATGTGCGAGACTGCTCTTGTCTCTGCTCAAACCAGACCGGGATTATAACTAGCCTATGATACCACTCTCGTCAATGAGAGACTATTAATCAATCAGATAACACTCTCTACTTCAAAGGAGGCCGCTCCACCTCTGTCAGTCATTTGGAGCTTCATATTTTGATCGGAAAACCTTGGATCGACAATTAGTCATGAAGGATTCGCTTATGCATCTTCGGAAGAGTGATGAGCAGTCGGTGTTTCGTTATAAGCTGCTGCTGCTTTATGCTGGTTATGACGAAGCTGAATGACACGCAGTTCGTTCTTTCACAGATTGGGGTTTTCGATACGGGGCCTTACACAATTTGCTGTAGTTGTAGATACTGTTGTTTTACTTGGTCATGAAGAATCAGCAGCTGGAAAATTAAAATTAAATTACATGTAACTTGTAATTCATTTGTACATTAGTAGATAATAAAAACCATATTTGTTTCATCTATTGTCTTGCCCTCTATCCGTAAACACGTTGCGATCGCAGCCATTTTTGTCACTAAGGGCTCATTTGGAACTGCTTTTAAGACGGCTGAAAGCGTTTTTTTATGAAAATGTTTTTGAAACCAATTTTTAGTTAAAATGCAGGATTCAAGTGAATTGTGAAATAAAATTTTGCTTTTGGAAGTTGGAACCTACTATCATATTCTCTCAAAATGCTTTTAGTCGTTTTACAAGTATTTTCAAACAAACCCTAAATCGTATCAAACGCAATAGAGAACCATGTTACCAATTCAGTCACATATCAAGACAAACAAACAATATACAGATCTCTTCTGGTGATTCCGTCGAAGTGTTCTAACATCCAGGTTAAGAGACTAAGCATGCCACATTTCTCATATGGTATTAAGATTAAAATTTGTGGTGTGCCATCAGCTTCAGATCCTCAACCGGGCAGCCATTTCAGGCTGATGAAGTTCCAACTTCATCAATTACTGTCTGTCTTGTAATGAAGGCCGCCCGGACTTCTGGATCTAAACTCATCGTCGTTCTCATATCGCCGCTCCTCTTTGTTTCAGAGTGTAGTGTGTAGGGTTTTGGAGGAGAGTTCAGTTCCACAGAGTTGAAAGAGAGATGTTTCGAATACTTTTGGTTTTTCACGTCTCGCATTCTTGTTTCTTTGTGCGAAAATCATTTCCCTTAAATAAAGAAGCACCCAGTGCCGAGTCTCGACTCACATAGGATTAAATTTTATTTCTGTCTTAATATTTCAGCAACACTCTAGATATACAATTTGTCAAAATTCGTATGAACTAGCCCATCTATCTCTAATAACTGAGGCATTGACAGAATTACAGAGTAGATAAATTACCATCCCTTTTACCTTTTAACTCGGTTTCGCTTCGTTTTTCACTTGTAGGATATTGGACCGGATCTTGAGACAGCGAACCTCGGTAGCGGACTTGGGCCGGTACTCCCTGAAGTTGAGCCTTCCACAAACTTAACTTTACTACGGCTTGAGCTGTAATCTAAAGGCCCGGAACGACGAACATTCCTTAGCCTGCTTTCTGTGCTCCGTAAGCTTCCGCTGTCAGTTTCATGCTCCTGGCTATGGGATGATGATCCTTTGAAATAACTTGAATCATACTGAGGAGTGGAATCGCCGCGAGGATGTCGTACTCCAGGAGATGAATGTGAGAGTGATGCAGCAGGTGAATGGCGGGGTGAACCACTTAGTAATGCAAGTGGCGTCGATGGAGAGTTTTCATAATACTGGCTGTATATCGAACGAAGAATGGCATATGGAATATAGGGTTCCAGAGAGCTTCGTGGAAGATAAGGCGAGATCTCACAAAGTTGGTCTAGGAAAATTAGCTGTGCTACGAGATGAGATCTGTGAAGAACAGTTGAAATTATTAGCAGCTTGCACGGGTAAGTAGGAGAATTGTAGATAAGGTACATGAGCATGCAAGCAAGTGAAATCTTGTCTTGGTTTTACGTACAATCAAATGAATTACATGTCCCCGAACAAGTGAGAAGAGACGAATGAACTTACCGGTTAGTTTCATTCCATGAATCCAGTATAATGCCTGCAGAGAATTTGACGAAGAGCTGCATTGTGGATTTTATGCTTGCTTCAGCTGACGAACGGCTTTGCATTTCAGTGTCCCCATTATCAGCAGCATGTCCATTTGAGAGAGACTGTCTTTGTTGATGCTCACGCTCCAGTCTAACAAACTCACTTCCCGCGATTACAGCACTAATGCACCTGCCAACAAAATTTGTCCATGATAGGCATTAATGCATTTGGCAAAAAGACCCATTAATTTTTAGTGATCATGGAGGAATCAAGAAACTAAATAAACAAAAAATTTCCTGTTGGACTAAGCACTAGTGAATAGGTAAGGGTTTGGATAATTTGCCTTGACGAACTTTAAGTAATCACGAATCCCATCTTGTATTCAGAAATATCTAGCGTAAAATATAATTCTACTTAATGGTGAAGTAAATGCAAGTGCACCTTGCCAAGCAGTGGATATTGTTGTTGAATCCCCCTGTGTCCACGTTGAAGGCAGTTGTATTCCAAATATTTGACATCATGAAAGTGGCAAATAAATAAGGCAAGAAGCTCCATGAACCATCGTTTGCACCTCCAACCTCTTCTAAGATAAATCTCACCCACTGAGAATCATGATCGTAGACTACACCAAAATTGTTTGCCACCCCTCTCAATCTCCTGATTTCTATCTTTTCAGGTATTTCTTCAGGTATATGCTTAGCTATCCCGGTCAACAATGAATGTATCAAGGGTGCACCTTCTAAGAGCACAGCTCCAGAAGCTTCAGCTAGAAGTCTGTCAAAAGCCAAGGCCAGCCCAGCTTGGACGCAAAACCCAATCACAGTGTCTATATCAAGTATCTGCTTTATTGATGCGTCTCTTTCTATTCGGTCACCAGAATGCAGGCTTCCAGCAACCGCCTCTAGCACGTCACGGTTCGATCTCAATGTTGTGTCGATACAATTTAAAAGTGCAGCAGTGTGTTCTTTCAGCATTCTGTCTAACCTGTCAACTCCATAGCCACCAAAAATCCGAACAAAGGCCTTCAATTCTTTAAGATCGGTGACTGAATCAGCAAAATATCCACCAACAGGCCTTGTGCTCTTGAAACATTTGTGAATTGGAGCAAAAAGGATTCCAGCGCCAGATATATCCTTGATTATATTTTCAATGTACCAGTTACAAACAGCCTCAGTGGCTGATCCTGTTTGTTGCTCTGCTGGCTTCTCAAACAAATGCAAAGAAGAAACTGGTCCTGAGAAGGCCTCTGAGAGCAGAACTTCTCGAATACCCTGAGTTAGGTCCATGCTAATATGCTGCTCTGCCAGATGGATGATGCTTATGTGTCTGCGAATAAGTGACTCCAGAACAGAAGGCCGTTGGAGATCATTATCAGTTTTAAGTGCTGAAAGCAATCTCCTCCTAAGGTTCCCAAGGATGCATTCTCTCATGTACTGTGGATATAATAATTGGCACACTTCAGTAGAATGCAAGAATCACGTAATCTTGTGGTTGAAGAAAAAAGAGTTTAATTACCTCCCTTAAGACAAAAACATGGTTTAGTACACATATAGGCTCCATATCATTCAAAACTGAGCATAAATTGGTCAGTCTCTGCACTGCAGCTTCTAACCTGCCATTACCAAGAAAAAGCAAAGGCACTGTTAGCTGTGTCAAAATATTGGACTCCGAAAAAGAGAGCACACAATGCATGAAACTATGATGATTAACGACTTACATTTTGATAGAAGTATTATTTTCAGGATGACTCTCCTGACCAGGAAAAGGGAAACCAGATGGGCCCTTTGGAGATTTAGCTGAAAGATTTGATACTCTGGATGCATAATTCATATAATACGCTGCCTGCTCCGGGAGAAGCTGAAAATTTTCTCAAAATTAGTTCTGTAAAACCTAATTGAATAAACTGCTTCTTATTTCCTGTTATTTCAAAATTAGATCAGATAAAAGTGATTACCTGGATCTCAAGGGCACCGAATCCTCCTTCAGAATCAAGTATGTTGATTAATCCCTCGAGTCCTCCCATTATTGATTCAATCAGAGATTCAACATAAAGGACTGCATCCCTGCCAATTTTAGTTACCTGCTTGCAGTAAGGGGTTAAGCACGGTCATTTCATTTCTGGTCTCATGCATCCATGTGCATGCTGAAGCAAGTTAAGCTATACCATCCGAACATCAGAACATGCTTTATTTTGTCTCAATGCAGGACTTAGTAATGAATTTTTGGCAAGCATGTTAAAAGAATTTTTTGTGTTTTAAATTTGTTGAAACAATGATTGCAATTTGCTTGTTGGGACTGTAGATATGTATAGAAAGTTTTAAGGGGGCGTGGAGGAAATTGAGTTTATGGATCACCTCTTCTGGAACAATTGGGGAAGCGCATTCTGGAAAACTACTTGCAATGCCAAGCCATGCACAGCAATGCTGTGGGCGACCTTCTGGGCCAAACATAGTATTCCTGAAGACCTATTTCAAGAGAAAGAATACAAAAACAATTTTAATTTGTGTCAAGTTATTGTTACACTAAATGGGAACTTATCAAACCAATTACAGCTAAAGAGAGAAAGCGCTTACTGCTGTAAGGTGCTGATGGTAGAAATACAATTTCTTAAGACTCGCATGCTCTGATAATTGAGTTTCCAGTTCGTCAACACATCTAAATTGAAACATATACGTGTGTTATTATTGTCACCTTGACACCTTCAAATGCATGTGCAGCCATGTGTTAATCTAATCATGAAATGTTGAAGTTGAAAGCATTTTATTTACTTCAGGAACTGCTAAATAGATGTTCCAATATCAGCTGTGAAACTATTTTGATCATACTATGCTCAACAATATTGAAAGGAATCCATTAAATGTTTTTCACTTTTCAGGCAAAACATTGTGCTATCCTAGCTCCTATAGGTAACATAAAAAATGTTCAAATTATTTTCTTCTTTTTTTTTTTTTCCCCCTTTTAAATATCCAAGATGACTCATGCATCCCAAGATTAACAGCACTTGAGAATAAAATGGAACCGGTTAGAATAGCTTCTAGGAATCACCAATAAGATTTTAATTACCATTTTCTCCAACTGTTCCATGCATTTTTGTTAACTCGTAACAATATTTATCTGCATCGATGTAATTGACTAATTGCAATGATGGACTACAAAATCATCACAACGGGTAAAACAAAGTCAGAAGGAGCACCTGGACCAATTGTATGCAGCATTTCCTTCCGATAATAAGCCTTCTTTCCCAGTAGAAACTGTAGCTTTCTCCAAATGTCGTATGTTTATAGATGATCGGGAAGATGTGACTATCATCAATATTGATAACCAATCCTTTCGAAATTCCTGTTTAGTAATCACAAAATTAATGCCTAAAAAATGTATAAAAAGAAAACCTAAATAATTTGAGAACTAATATTCTAGAGTGAAGAGTACAATACTGAGAACAGTTATTCACATAGAGCAATACCATTAGGAACTATGCTAACAAATATAAGTTAAAACAACTCAAACTGAATAGACCTGATTGCATAAACTAATTAATTAAAAGAAATTCTGATTAATTAAAAGAAAATTTGATCCACCTTAAAACTCTGATAACGCTTTGTGGTAAATTGTTGGGCATGCGGGATTGGCACTTCTGACTAATTAACATACTTGAATATATACATGACACTATCTCTCAAATATTTCCCATTAATCACAATTTATAGTCCTTATAATTTATACCAAACAAGTAGTCTACACCTATTTCAGCACTTTGATATAAATTAAAGTGATGAAATAGCAAATGGAAAACTTTATATCCAACAGAGGTGCCAAATAAACACAAGCAAGTGATATCTCAGAATCTACAAGAAATATCAATTCGGCATCTGAAAACCTGGGAAGATTTATTCTAAAGAAAACTGAGCATAGTCTGCAGGTTTCTTACACTTAGATCACATGTAATGGCAGATACATTTTCACCCTGTGGTTTTGGTATGTTTTCAAGGTGCTGAACAATCTGCTGAAAAAGACCTTTCAAGCTTGAATCTAAGTCAAGAGCCACCATCCCAGGGGTATTCAACAAAGACCGGATTCTAACAGCACAAGAAGAAAGGTATGATAATGCATAACCTCGAATCGCTGCACAAGAAGAAATATCTTAATGCAGTAATATAAGTTTATATAGAATTTATCTTATTTCCTCTATTGAGAAAAATATACACATGAAGATTTCTTAATATAGAAATTATCATATTTCCTCTGTTCAGAAAAATGGCATGGCAGACATTAAGTTCAAACTAACCTGCAATGTACTTGCGTACTAAACAGCACAGATGGTCCATTCCATCTAATAAGAACCCGATAGTTGGATCACTTGGGTCCTGCAAATGAAATCGTCAAGGTTAAAATCAAGCACTTCATTATCAGGTTAAATACTAGGATAAAAGATTGATCATGATGGATCTCAATAGATATTAGATACGGGAAAATATTAAGCTTACTATGTCAACAGGTACCATGCGAGTGGTTTTAGATTTTGATGACGCAATCCCAACATGTTGGAAATACCAGATGACCTCACATTGAGCAAAAGCCAAGGCAGAGAATACCATCTGTAGAATACATCAAATCATCATAATATTATCAACAAGTTCTAGAGTGTTTCATTGTGCAAAATTTTCTACTTAAATTTAAAAAAATGCAGTTGAGCATACCGTTTCCAAAAGCACATTAATAGAAGCCTGCAATGAAAACGTACCTGTATGTTTGGAGCCAACAAACTAGGCTGATCAGTGAAGAAAAGCGCCATTCTTCCAATCTCTTGCTTTAGCAAGATTCTCCTCTCATGATGAATGGCATCACATGAGAGTAATGCTTGCTCATGCACTTCACTGCATGAAGAAACCAATTTTAATGCATTCAATGCACTAACACAAACATTGCCAATCATAAAGAAAGTTCATTTGATGGGAACTAAGGGTACTGATGTATATTCGAAACATGAATACAGATGTCCCAACATGGGATCCATGCAAATGAGAATTGTATAGTTCCAAGTTCCAACTTGAGAAAATGATAAGGTACGAACCTTATCATTTCTCAACTTGGTTTTCATATTTAGACTTCGTGTTATGTACGTACCTTATCATTTTCTCGACTTGCTTAGCAACACTATACTCCAGATCTGCTTCTTTTTGCTTCGTACGACCAGACTTTGCCATCTTCTTTGATTCTAAAATTCGTGGCAGGACATATAGCTGATAATCCTCATGCAAAAGTATATACTGCATGTTTACATTACAACAATTAACTACTGAAAACGATGACAGTATTTCAGCGACGGAAAACTGACAGCAAAAATCACCTCATCCCTGAACAATGTAAGAACCAGATTTTCTTTCAATACGACCTGAAAGCCACAAAAGTGTAACAAAAATAAGGGGAAAAAAAGCCAAACACATTATGCATGGTAATATAACAAAAAGCACCTACACGTCTAAAGAAAATTCCTAAAACAAAAGCCAAAACATGCATATCTTCTCTTCCCTTAAGATACGCTCAATTTATTCAATATAAAATTGGCAAGAGAATTTGAAATCAAACAGTGTAAGGTTTACCAAAGCAATATCAATGCTAGTGACGCGAAGAAGCTCATCAGGACAAACAAGATACCCAAATAATACCCATTCACGATAAGAGGTGACATTTGCTAGATCCTGAGCTCTCTGCAAATGGAAAATAACATTAACCATATAATGCAGTTTGCAATACCACTACTCTAACAAAACATTCAGATTGTCAATATAAAAAAGGAGAAACAGTTTAGGAGATTTTTGGTAATATTAAAATTACAAAGTTAAAATGTCTTACCATTGGATGAGCAGAATTTGTAAGTATGTCTGGATATCGAGGATGATATGGACTTAAAAAACCTTCATTTCTGAGCTTTCTTGTATCTGTTGACAAAAAAATAATAGGTCCCACAGCCTCTAGCACCTGGCAAAAGAAAAATGAAACTCAATGGCAATATAATTGTTTGTGCTTGACTTATTATCAACATCATCTTCTATAAAAACGTGTACAGTTACACTAACCAAACACACTGTAACTATAGACAAATTTGTTATCAATTATGACATTTGGGGAGTGGGGATTTGAACTCAGGTACGCCTCTTTATTCCGTGGCCACAAAATAATAATTATCAAAACCACAGTGATAAATTAAACACAAACTAACCTCTCCAATACGTGGGCTCACAAAATTTAGGTCTTCTTTTAATCCTTTCAACGGTGGATCATAACTGTCTATAAACTGAACCAACCTATTATCAACAGAAAGAAAAACATAAGACCAGAAGTTTTAAGCATGAACAATAAGAATAGGGATTTCCCATTAAGATGAATATCATATTGGGGGTAGGGCTGCACTCAAGCTGAGCCAACAATGAGCTCAGAAGAGCCCAAGCTTGTCACGAGCCTTCTTGTTGAGCCTCAGATCAACTGACTGATGACTGGGTGGCAAGTCACTAAGTTTGTTTGCAAGCCTAACTAGGTGGGGACTTTTGTGTGGGGGGGGGTGGGGACTTTTGTTCACTGGTTATGCAATGATACATGGTACACCAGATCTACCTACAGATATTCATGCATGAATATAACTAGGTCATACTCTTAAGTTCCATATACTCAGTTATGCAGAAGCCTATAACCACTACCCATGTGCTTCATGGAGTCATTTCTAGAATTCCATTTAAACATTTTCTGATCCTCTAATAGAAGAACATAGTAAGTAGAATAATCATAAAATAATTTGATTGATAATGATATGCAGCAAAAACAAGTAACTTAGTTCCTACCGATGATAAAAATCACAATCTCGGTCTCTTGACATGGAATGCAAAAGGTTATACATTTGTAGCATCATTTTCCTTGGTATCTGTTATAAGCATAGTGTTAGCAGAACAGTCAGTACATGTATGTATTAAGACAAAGCAAGTAAGACTCAAAAAATGGACAATGACAAGAAACATATTGAAAAAAAGAGGACGAAGAATGGTAATTAACTTACCTTCTCCGAGAAAAGGTTAACGCGTACAAAGGAACAAAAGAGATCCATAAATGCATGTAGTATAAGCGAGTTCTGATGGGGCTGCAAAGTACTGCACGAAGTTATTAGAGATGCCATGTAAAACCTTTATAAACAATATCATCTACAAACTTAAACTCCAAGGAAATAATGCAAGCATTATTTTTATTTTCTCAAACTCCCTTGTAAAATGTGAGATGTGACCTTAATTACTTGTTCACTTCTTAATAAACTCAAATGCATATAGTGGGAAGCACTTTATCAATTCACCTTTGCTGCATGTCATCAAATCAGTTACATGGAAACATTGCGTTTGTTAGCCAAAAAGGTGTAAGATAGATATTGAGGTTCTTCTTCTGTCTGAAAAGCAGAAATAAAAATTTCTGACTACAAATCTATATTCACATATGGCTAGTTTGAACAAGCACTGTACATCTGTTTCTACTACAATTGTTACACTTACTAATTAGACTACCCTGTTGTGAACAGTTCACTTGCTTACATAACCAGTTTCAAGGTTTGTTCAACTTATTCAATCTACACTTTCAACATGAATCAGTGAGGGTAAGAGACGGAGATATCAGAAAAACTTACCTATTTCACATCAACCCTATCCTTCTAGATATCAATTTGTTTGGCACAGTGTATAGAGTTGAAAGACAAAACAGTGTCAATATCATTGTTCCACCCACAATCTATAATTCAGAGGTAAAATAAGTGATAAAGAGACTCACCAACAAGGTAATAACTGTACTGCTCAGATCCAATATAAGTCGTAGAGCTTGTTCTCGGAATGCCATCAAATCAAGAAGCAGCTGTTGCATGCAAAAGAAAAGCTATTATTTGACTGCATCTAACATATGGTCATCGTAAATCTATAATAGGAAGTGAGCTAGCGATTTGCAGACCATCTCTCAAATGAAAACCACCACCACCCAACAAAAATAATTAATTGTAACCATTGGTGCAAAAGCTCCTGGACAAATCATTCATGAAATTGTTGTTGATAAACTCGCCACAAATTAAGAATTAGGTTTTAGCCTTTTAGGTTTCAGTAATAGTTGATACCTAATTCCTCTATAAAAAGATAGATGAAACAAGCACAATTAGACACTGATGATAACTACCATCTATCACCAAAAACATAAGCACTGAAAAGGAAACTAATAGTTCTGCAAAAGCATTTTATAGAATATGCAGATAATGGAATAATAGAAGTAAATATACTAACTTCATACCTGGATCCATGGCTCTAAGCTTTGTAAATGAAGTTCTGCATTTTCTTGCAAGGCATCCCAAGAAACCTTATCAATCTGCATCAATACTTTTCCATATTAGCAATACTGGCTAGCTCAGTAACGCCGACTAACAAAGGAATACCTAACATTTAAATGAAAACCAATCCATTCTTACGCGTTCAAGCTGTAACTTGCTATAATGTTCAGGGAACTTCTTTGAGAGTAACAAGCAAGTTCTTGGATGGTTTGGGAACACACCAGCTTTCCAAAATGCTTCTGAAAATACATGGCCAACTGGATCCGGGTAATCCAAAATTTGGTTCAGCCTATACATTTTAGCCATAAGGCCTTCTGCCACTTCTGTTAGTTGAACTACCCACTGCATGTTCAAGCCTTTGTGGGAGCCGCCTGAACTATGGACCTGTCCATCAGGACCAGAATTCCTGGAGCTCCTCAAATTCATTGGAGAAGTTGCCTCTGGACCCAAGTACTCAGTCCATCTTGATGGACCCTCCCATTCTCGTGATCGCACAGAAGTTGGTGACAGTGATGAATCTTGGCTAGAGAAATGTTGTCTCGATTTTGCCATTGGTAAGAGAAATCAAGACAAAACTGCATTTCAAGTTTTGGTTTGAAGTCAAAAATATTATAGAGTAAGAAAGAATTCAAATTTGATAACAATGTTAAATTAGTAAGAAAAAACTACAAAGCACTAGTCATAGAACACATTTAAGATAACTGATTCATTTGTTTGATATAAATTTGAAATTAATATATGCTAGAAATCATTTCAAGTCCATTTCTTTTCTTCTTTTGCTCCTAAATTGAAATCTATGAGGCTAGAAATCATTTCAAGTTCCTTTTTTTCCTTCTCTTTCTTCCAAATTGAAATCTATAGGGCTAGAAATAAGCTAATCAACTAATTTAACTATACAATGTTAACTAAATCCTTAGATTTGGAATTACTCCTTCCAAATGAACCCCAAAACTCCTACATATCTTAGAAGTTCTCCTGTTCTACATTGATTTCAAGCAGTTGACAAAAATAAACAAGCAAATGTCAAAGAAAGTAACAAAATTTGAAAAAGAAACTCAGCATTCATTTTCTCGTCCTTTCTGAGCAACCAAATGAGGGGCAGAATCTTGCTTTATTTTCAAACAATACAGCCTTCCAGCTCCTTAGTACTCAAGAATTAAGTTTTTGTTCACCACATTATAGCACAATGGTTCCACTCTTTCATTTTGCAACGAATAAAAGCCGATTTGACGGATTAACAGACTTCAACAAAATAAGACAACCTCACTAGTACTAGACTATTTCCTTTTCGATACACCAGCAGGGAAAACCCTTCAATTAATGAGTTCAAACTAGCAAATTAGTAAAACTAGATCAATTTCCGGAATATAGAGCATTTCGCAGTTTGGAACTGAACCGAATTAGTAACATTTGAACAAAAAGCAACAACATTTAGCCTTCCTAACCAAACAGACACTACATCAAGTAATGAAAATAAAAATCCCATTTGGCTGCTCAGAAAATGAACAAGAAGATTGCAAACTGAAACCGAAAATTACAAGCATTGTCACTACAATTGTCATTTCTCAGACTGTTTCCCTCTTTTCTTCCCCGCAGTTTCTCGGCAGCCAAACAGACCAAATACAGGGAGGGAGTGAGAGAGAGAGAGAGAGAGAGAGAGAGAGAGAGAGAGAGTAGTAGTAGTACCGTACAAGTCAAAGCTGCGAACTTGAAAGGCAGAGCAGGCAGAGGCAGGTGAAGATCATGGAGCTCAGATCTGACTCTCTCTCTCTCTCTCTCTCTCTCTCTCTCTCTCTCTCTCTGCTGTGAATTTCGATTTGAGAAGCTCTCCACTACGAGAAGAATGAATGCATCTCTAGAGAGAGAGAGAGAGAGATAGAGAAGCGTGGTTGGTTTAGTGGGAGAGTTGGGAATTTGGTTTAATAAATATATATATTAAAAAAATTTACAAAAAATGGTAAATTATTTTTTAATTAATTAGTATTACAGGCGGGGGAGCAGGTGAGTTTCTTTTATTTTCTCTCCTCTTTCTTTCTCAGAAGTTCCAAACGGTTAAAAAGTAGGGTGAAAGAAAAAGGGAGGGGATTCCCTCCGGATTCTTTTTGTGGAGATCAAAAGACCAATCAATCACGTTCGTTTATCGTACATCGTACCGTCAGAAATTATTTAAAATTTAAAATTGAATATAAATAGTATCTAATGATTTCTAACCCACGATGTACAATGAATGGACGTGATTGATTGATCCCCAAACAAAAAGAATCCTTGTCGGAAGAAAAATTGGGAATTTATTGTTTTTCACTCCTTTTTTACATTTTTGCTTTCTACTTTGTTCTTGGCAATAACATCCCAATTTACTGTTTCTCAATGTGAGGGTGACAATGACGTGATTTTAAAGTCGTGACATTTTTGTACGAGGTTTGCAGCTCAAGTAATTAAAAGTATTTATCGCTTGCATTACTTTGGCAAATTCTCAATTTTCCAATGTCGCTTTTATAAATGAAATTTTTGTGTCAAATTTGTATTTGGATTAAGTTTTGGTTAAATCTAGCTTGATTTTGATTAAATTTTGGTTAAATAATTTGTTACAAAAATAAAATAAGTTCTTTAAAATTATTACATCATAGGTAAGAATACGACAACATGTGAAAATGCCTCAATATATATATAAAAAATAAATAAATAAATTTATACCCTTTGGTAAGAGATAATAGATATGAAAATCATTTTGCTTTGAAGTACATTTTAGTAGCAATCACTTGAGTTTGAGTAGATAGCATGAACACATGATTAACCTAAGACCATATATATTATTATATCTATACATCTTAGTTAGTGGCACGCATGATATTGCTACATATTAAATTTGTTATATATTTATCTTAGCAGTTTGACTTACAAGATGTTGTTAGGTCTTCCACGGTAGTTTGAATGAGCGTGATATCTATATATAAGAATCAAGCGACCTGAGTTTTATACACATTATGTAGTATCCCACATCGCCCGTGAGGGCGTGGTCTTTGGGCCTTATATGTACATGCCTGGTGGTAACCTTTGAAGAGGCCTTTTGGGGCTGCGGCCTGCAAAAACAAAACCGTGCGGTAGCTGGGTGGCTGCGACATAGTCCAGGCCTAGAATGCCAAAGCGGACAATATCCTCAAGGCGGGAGACTGGGATGTGACAATTTGGTATCAGAGCCAGACTCACGGTCGTGGTGTGCCGACGAGGACGTCGGGCTCGGGCTCCCTAAGGGGGGTGGATTGTAGTATCCCACATCGCCCATGAGGGCGTGGTCTTTGGGCCTTATATGTACATGCCTGGTGGTACCCTTTGAAGAGGCCTTTTGGGGCTGCGGCCTGCAAAAACAAAACCGTGCGGTAGCTGGGTGGCTGTGACATAGTCCAGGCCCAGAATGCCAAAGCGGACAATATCCTCAAGGCAGGAGACTGGGATGTGACACATTACACTTCTACTACACCAGTGTGAGTTTAAGATGTTGATATCACACTCATGAGTTCGTTCCTAGGGATACTACAAGACTGCTATGACCAGGATCATCAACTCTGATGAGGTTTAATCTGTCATCAAGCCGATTGGAAAACTCTACTTCCAAGAAAGATCAAAAGGGCTCCAATGAAGAAGAACCCGTTGAAAAATCTCAACATTCTCCTCAAGTTGAACCTGTATGCTAAGACTACGAGGAGAATGTTGCAATAGTTATGGAGCAAAGTATGACGGCCCCACTCGAATTTTCCGACTCAATGTGATTTCTATATGACCTCAATATATCGGGTATCACATTCACTTTTTCCGACCTACTGTGGAAGGCCTTAGTGGACTTGTTCATCTTTCAAGCTATGTTGCTATGTCGTGTGCGTATATTTGAAGGCTGCACTCCTTGTTTTATGAGGTGGAAGACATACTTGGCTTGGACTTTAAGCAACCATCATTATATTATAATTATCATTTTTTTCAATTTTAGGGGGATTTGTGAGAGATCATTGTAGGATTCAAAACTACGAAAATTCGACTATAATAATACAAAGATTTTTTTCTTCCAATAAGGATGATTATCTTTATGGCCGTCCGTATTCTGATAATAATTAAGTTGCCTAATTAGGATTAGGTCGCAGGTAAGCTAACCATAGGCTTATGCAATGCTAATAGGAATGGTTCCAGATCGACATATTGGCATGATAATATGGGTCGGGTTGGGCCCATTATATGCACCTTGGAATAATTTTGACAATGAGTCGTAGCGAAAAAGTATTTCTTTATAAAATTGCATGAATTAATTTTCAAGTGACTTTACGGAGAAGCACATTTTCGTCAAGTGTGATTTTGGCTCTCCTTAAAATAATTCCAAATGGGCACTAGTCAATTTTGAATCATTCAAGTGGGTTTAACAAGACATAATAGACTACCTGTCAATTTTTGCTTAACAAAAATGAAAATCTTTCATTATAATAAATTATTTTATTTTTATTTTTAAAGAAATCTCAACAATTCGTCATGATACTTTATGAAATTAAAAAACCGAAGTTACACCTAATTAAGAAGACCTTTCAAAAAATGAAAAACGAAAAATACAAGTCACATCTCATACACAAGCGGCACCATAGTGATTTTTTTCCTAATGGTATTGGGTAGAACTTATTCATTGACCAAGACTTCAAACTCCCCATTGACTATTAGAGGACTTATTGACTTATGTTCTTCTTTCAGTTGATGAGCAAGACTCAATCACTCAGTTAACTCTTCCTTTTATTATAATTTCTAAATTAGGTTTCCTAAATCATAATTTTCCCTTTATGTTCTTCAGAAGGTTTAATTGATAATAATTGAGGTTTATTTCTGGGATTAGTTTCCAAAAGTTTGCAGATTTTGTTAATATGGATTATATGAGAAAGGTACCTCCAGCTTGTCCTTCCAAAATGGTTGCTTATCTGATTCTTGTTTGTGTTGGAAAATTTAATAATAATATTATTATATTAAATTTATTAATTGAATGGAAATTAGAGTTGCAACTTTTAACTCTTCATGAATATTCACATGCTTTCCAAAGAGGTATCTCCCATTTTATAAATAGGGAAGCCCCCTATAATCACAAAATAACTTTTCATTGTTTTACATAATCATACATAGAGTGTACTAAATATTAGAGAGTCTCATTGAGTCTATATGAGAGAGTTTTGAACACAATCGTGGTTCATGGAGCCTTGTGATTTGGAGTGCTACTATTACAAAGACGTGGTCGTTGTATCTTGAGAGACATGCGCCGATCAACCATGAGCACCGTAGTGGGACGTAAACTTGTCTTAAGGACAGAGTGTCTAATACTTGCCTCGACTGTATTTCTAGGTTTTTCTAATTCATTATGTCATGTTTATATAACATTGGTTACTCATGTGCATGCGTTACTTTGATATATAATTGCATGAATTATTTCTTGATATTCATGTGATTTAATATAGCAATTAGACCCTATTTTTTCCAACAGTTTGGTCCTAAGCCATGGAGTACTTCTTACTGCCCATGAAACGAATTCTTGTTTCGTTCCTTGACGGATTCTTCAAACTTTGCTTATCACTGGATGTAACAAAGTCTACAATGCGTTAGATCTGTACTTGAAAGACAAGATCAGCCCTTCAGCTCGGCTTCTCAAAAATTGCGCAAGCTCGGAAAAAGACTAATATCACCCTCCAGTATTTGAACAACCAAGAGTTCGATGACATGTCCAAAGGGATCCGGCTGAATTCCAAGAATTTCAAGTACAATTCAACTTCTTCTTCAAAGTACAATGTTCCGGATCGAAAAAGCAATATTTTGGGATTGTGTTTGACTTGCGACACAAGGAAAAGGTCATGAATTCGTACTTGCCTTACGTTATGGAGAGATTTAGGGCTACGAAAGATGAAGTCAAAGTTGTGAGGTTGGATTAACCCAACCGTGTGGCCCGTGATCAAGTTTTCACCACACTATCTGCAGTAAATTAGATTTACTGTTTGCGTGTTAATCTACGAGAAAAGCAAATGTGGGGTTTATTCAATAATTTGTGGGGTGTTAATATGATAAGTCTTTTTTTTTTTGTTGTCACGTTTTATCGTAAAAGGAAATACCCCAATTGCCTTTAGAAGTTACGTATACCCGTTCTTGATCTAGGGTTTCAGACCTCTATCCGTTTCCTGCAAGGAAAGACTACGTAATAATTCAAACATGAAAAGGTTACAATCTTCTGGCCTTACTAGGATTCCAATTGACCCATATAAATACTTCCTACTCAGGACCAACAAAGAACAATAATCACACAGGCCAAACCAAATAATAAAGCACCAAACGCGAAACCCTAACCCCAAAGACAAAAACCCTTTACTTTGCACCAAACCCCCCTTAATCCATAAAACCCCTAACCCTGGTTTATCTGTAAAATCATCGGATTCAAAACCGGTGGTCTGGTTGATTCGTTTGCAATTAAGAGGTAGACTGAAGGATATTTGTCTGCGGTGTGTGGAAGAAAGAGGTCCTTCTTCGAGGATCAATAGCCGCCCCTCACAGAGAGGCATCCTCCGTCGCCAGCCCTCACAAAGAGGCTTCGCTGTTCGTCTTCTACTACTACTCCCAGTCGCTTCTTTGATCCATATATTCTCGATCAGCTTCGCACTCTTTTTCTCTCACATGGACCCTCACGTTCTCGAGAGGGCATTGGAAGAATGTGGTGACGATATTGATGCGGCCATCAAGAGGCTGCATGAGCTCTGCCTAGGATCCGGGGAGGAGACTTCCGCATCTGTTGATCTTGAACAAACAGCTGATACTATAGCTAACGGTGTATTGGCTAATGATGAAGTTGCAGCCACTATGGATAATCCAAGCAACTTGCCTGCAGATGGTGCGGAATGGGTTGAATTGTTTATAAGGGAAATGATGAGTGCCAATAGCGTGGATGATGCTAGGTCTCGTGCTGCTAAATTTCTACACGATTTAGAAAAATCAATCAGTGCACGCGCTGGTGCTGAAGTAGCCAAAAGTTTCGAAAAGGAAAATATGATGATGAAACAACATATTGAAGGACTGGTGCGGGAGAATACTATCCTGAAACGGGCTGTGGCTATCCAGCACGAACGTTTGAAAGAATATGTAGAGAGGAACCGGGAATTCCAGCATGTGAAGCAGCTTGTGTCCCAATATCAAGAGCAGTGTAGAACGCTAGAGGTGAACAACTATGCCTTGACAATGCATCTAAAGCAGGCTGAGCAAAGCAACAACTCCATCCCTGGACATTTGAATCCTCATATCTTCTAATAAAAGCTCTATTTTGTTGAATTCATTTGTGAATCTATGTAAAACCTCACATGCTGAAAAATCGAATAAAAGTAGGAAGGGAAATTTTGCACTCTTTGACTTCTTTTCCCATGTTACATAATTCTCCCTTGTGTACAAAAGAAATCGACTACCCATTCGTGACAAGTGCCTGCTGCTGCCCCATTGGTCAAGACTAGAGATAGATTTTAGCTAAAAACTTAAGACAGGATCAGTTTTATGATGCTATTTTCTAATTCTCTGCATTGTATATACACAATTTATGATGTTAAAAATAAGGTTTGTTACTTTTCGAGCTTTCTAAAATTTTAGCCAAGGAGGCCCGAAGAGAGCACTTGCGTCATTTGGTGTCTAGGATCGATTGGAATTGATAGCCCTCTAGCTAAGTTCAAGGTATATTGAAGATATAGAGGAGGAGGATTTTTCATTTTGAGGAGATTAGGAATGGATAGACATGAAAGAAACTTCTCTCTTCTAATCCTACCATTTTAGGGAGGATTATCCTACCTCAAGTTGCCGTACTTTTTTTTTTTTCACTTCTTCCTTCAAAATACCTCGAAAATAGTAGTTTATCCATTACAATCCAGCTAGCTTGTTACTTTTGGAACCTTCTTAAATTATAAATTACATTATATTTTTGGATCCTTCTTAAATAATAAATTAAATTATGTCCATCTTGAACCATATAATATATTCAAGGAAAAAGATTTTAAATTAAACATGGCCGCACTGAACAGATATACAAGGAAAATGAATCATATTTTTTTCATCGGTTTTGCCGTAACGGAGGAGGACAACTCACCAATGACAAGCCTCCTTTGATTCCTAGATGTACCTTATCAATGAGATGGAGTTCCAATCCAGCCCTAAATACTGCAGCACTATGGAAGAAGCGTCGACCTCAGTCGCAGGCTGGGCATGGCTTCCGGCCGACGTTCTGGGTTTGATACTAGAAAAGTTGATACCCATCTCTGACTATATCCGGTTTACTGCAGTTTGCAAGCATTGGAAATCAGCTGCGTTACATCACAAGCAGCATCGCCTCGTCAAATCACGGCCCAACCAGCTTCCAATGCTGATGGTTCCGACTAAGGACAGCAGCAACAAAGGGCGTTCCCTGTATAGCGTCACACGAGGTAAGACTTACGGGTTTGAGTTGCATGTGCCTTATAGTAAGAGGTGCTGCGGTTCTTCCCACGGTTGGTTGGCTTGTGTCGATGACAAGTTGGTAGTAACCCTCTTAAACCCTTTTACCGGGCGTACCCTTAGGCTTCCTCCCGTCCCCGCATCCGCGTCTAGAGCAAGGGCTTTTTTTAGATGTGATTACTACATTAACAAGGTTGTATTATCTGCTAACCCTTCGTTGTTTCCAAATGATTATGAAGCTGTGGTCATCTATGATGGTTATGGAAAACGAATAGCACATATTAAGTCAGGGGATGAAGCTTGGACTTGCATCGATCAAGTGATCGGATTCGATGATGTGATTTATTATAAAGGTCAGTTTCTAGCTGTTAGTTTGGATGGCAGTGTTTTTTCGATTAATGTTAGTAGTGACCAAACTGCTAAACCCCATGTAAGCGTTGTTGTACCGATGTCTCCTGGCACTGATAACAAAACATACCTAGCGCAATCGTCCCGGGGAGATCTATTGCTGATTAGGAAGTTCCAGAGATTGACTTATTGTAAGCGCTTTGTGAAGTCTTTGAGCTTCAAGTTTTTCAAGTTTGAAAAGCTAGAGTTTGAACAAGTAAATGGTTACGATCGCTTTACGGAGACTCTGAGCTTCAAGGTTTTTAAGCTGTTCTCTTCTTATGAGGATAGACCCCAATTGGTTGAGGTTGAGAGTATCGGAAACGATGCTTTGTTTTTGGGTACAAATCAATCAATGTGTGTCTCTGCCTCGGACTTTCAAGGGTGTCGGCCAAATTCCATATACTTCGCCGATGATTGTGTTGATGTTGCTTGTCATAAACCTAAAGGGCCTCAAGACATGGGTGTCTTCGACATAGAAAACAAAAGCATGGGAAGGCATTACTGCTTGGATCGTTCACAGAAACACATGCCGCCAGCAATTTGGATTTTGCCCACCATGGTGTGAAAATACAGTTCCATTTTTTTCTTTATTGCCTCTTCCATTTGATGTAATAATTTGAAGCTGTGCTTTCATTTGTTTGCAATCGTAAATGTAAGCCTCAAATGTCGGAATAAGGACGTCGAGCTTCCAATGTGCATACCTTTGAAGATAGTAATAATAGTATGAAGTACGAACACTTAAAACTACAGAAAAAAATTGATGACCAAAAAGTATGTGGTACTTAAAACATAGTACTGCAGAGAAAAGTAGGAGAATGCACAATAGCAAGTTTAAGGGGAAAACCTTAACCGATATCAAACATAACGAGCATTCCCAAGTGTCCGAAGCAATGTTTTAAAAGGTGAAGGAGAAGCCAAGGCGTTTCATAGATAGCCCCGCCTAAGCGAAAGCCTTGAGGTTTAAGACGATACCTCACAAGGAGTAGCCCAACTTATTTATAAGCCCATGAAGGTCACTCTCCCATCAATTTGGGATTCATTCTCGACAGAATGCTATGCCCATATTGAACCATACAAGGATAAAAATTCATAACCTAAGGAATCCATAGGCTACTAAGAATAGCCTCCTCCCCTCATACCTCATAAGTAGTCAATGATTGAATCCATGCCTAAAAAAGTCATGTCTACCACTCTGAAAAACGCATCGAGGCCCTCGATTTTAGGCTGGGCATGGCTCCCGAGCCACGTTCTGGATTCGATCCTAGAAAATTTGATACCAATCTCTGACTATATCCGGTTTAGCGCGGTCTGCAAGCATTGGGAATCAGTAGCTTTGCATCACAAGCAGCAGCGCGTCAAATATCGCCACAACCAGCTTCCTATGCTCATGATTCCTACCAAAAACAACAGCGGCGAAAGGCGTGGCTAGCACAGTGTCACGCAAGGTAAGCCTTACAACTTTGAGTCGTTTGTGCCTTAAAAGAAGTGTTGCGGTTTTTCCCATGGTTGGCTGGCTTTTGCGGATGACAATTTGGCAATAACGCTCTTAAACCCCTTCACCGGACGTACCATTCGCCTTCCATCAGTCACGGCAGTCCCACCGCAGGCGGAAACTTTTGAATGTGATTACTACATTACCAGAGTTTTATTGTCTGCTGACCGTTCTTTGTTTCCAAATGATTATGAAGTTCTGGTAGTCTTTGATCATACTAGACGCAATGTAGCCCATTTTAAGTCGGGGGATGACGGTTGGAGTCACATAGTCATACGTACTGCGATCGGATTTTGTGATTCAATTTACTATATAGGCCGGTTTCCGGTTGTTAACTCTGACAGTCAGGTTTTCTCGATTAATGCCGGCAGTGGCTCGACTGCTAAACCCGACGCAACCCTAGTTGTAAAACATGCTCCACAAGGAGAACACCTTGTCGAATCGTCCAGTGGAGATCTATTGCCCATTAGGAAGTCTGATCGATTTGATTTTCGGTTTGGTAGGCTGACTCACAGCTTCAAGGTTTTCAGGCTGGAATGTGCTCACGGGAATAGACCCGAACAAGCGGAGGAGATTGAAAGTACTGGAAATGAAGCTTTGTTTTCCGATTGCCCTGACTTCCCATAGTGTCGGCCGAATTGCATATACTTCGTCGTTAATGACTGGGAAGGTCCTCTTAATGAAGGACCTCAAGGGCCCCTTCACATGGGTGTCTTCAACTTGGAAAATAAAAGAACGGAAACACATCAGTACTGCATCAATCGTCCAAAGGCGAACATTCCACCATCAATCTGGATTTTGCCCACCACTGTATGAAAAGATGCGACTCAGATTCATAAAACAATTCGTTGCTGTTTACTGAATCTATCATCTCATTTGAAGCTTAACCTCGAAAAAAACTATCCACATCGCAATTGACTTCCCAAGATTTGAAATTATTCCTCTTCAATTTGTTGCACTTCATTCTCAATAAAGAACATTTCACAAAATTCCAGATCTGCTACAACATCAATGGACAGACCCAATAGGAGAACAACAAAACTTATAATTCATTATCCAGATCGAAACAATAATCCGACTAAAATTGATTACTCATGTGGAAGAAAAGCGGAGTAAAAACAGAGCATAAAAGTAGAAAGGTGAATTTGCAGTTTTGACTACCCCTGTTACATTCTGTGCAGAAGCAACCCATCCTTGAAGAACCGCCTGCTGCCATTGGCCAGGATCAATCAATGTGCATCTTCTTCTTCACAAAACTTGGTGTACTTTTCTGAGTCCAACAACTTATTCAGTTCACCACTATCGCTGATCTCAACTTTCATTATCCATCCTTCCTCGTATGGGCTTGCGTTGACCTAGTTCTCAAAAAGTGAATCAAACGTTAACACAGGGAAGACACTAGGGGGTGACCGGTGAGGAATCTTTTCTGATGTGTCTATAATGAAGTGATGTTCGTAGCGCATACATAGTTTAACAAAAGCATCACTTTCAAAGACGAAGACTTTTAATGGTTGGGGATAAAAGTTGAAGAGATGATTAAAAATTTCTCAAATGGCCAGTAACTTTAAACTAACACCAATAAACCTATTAGTTGCAAGTGTCTTCTAATGTTTATCCAAGTGTTGATTGTGTTTGTGTCCAGCATCGGAAAATAGATGAGCTTATAACCGAAATAGTCATTTAGAACTAACTTTGTTTACTTTAACCTTTCAAGAGATTACAAAGAAGTCCTTCTTTCATGACTTCTCATTTAAATATGGGGCATCAACAATATTCAAAATGTTAATTCTTAATCATATTTCTACTTTAGATATAAGAACTTACCCAAATTACAACGTAGCAAACTACTAATAAGAACGACAACAAAAGTAGTAAAAATTGCACACAAATGCAACCTGGGCATCACCATGCCGACTCTAGAACTAATATAGGATAAGGGTACCTACCAAACCAGGGGAGTTGCTAAGCTCTTCATTGACTTCAACCACTTTCCCTGATACGGGAGAGTAAACATCACTGGTTGCTTTGACACTTTCGACTGCTCCAAAGCCTTCACCCTGCTTCACAGAAGCCCCCACTTCTGGCAACTCAACATACACAACATCACCTAAATGATCTTGAGCATGATCGGTTATTCCAACAGTTGCAGAGTTTCCATCAACCTTAACCCACTCATGAGAATCGGCATACTTGAAATCCTTCACAACTGCAGTAAACAGAAAAATAAAAGCTGAAACCACCACAAAGCTACGGAAATTTACCCGTTGCAAATCCAAACATGAATCTAATTACAATTCCATCTATCAACACATTAATAACACTTCTTTCTGAGCTTAGACACATAACAATGTAGAACTAGCATTAGGTCCAAATGAACACGATAACTCATCAGGTCATTAGGCAAAAACAGAACAAAAATACTGCTTTTTTGGTCGTGAAAACCCACTTCAAGAGTGTTTTAGTTGCTTTTTACAAGCAAAGTTGCAACAAGAGACAGAACGAGAGATCCTTTACCTCCTCAATGAACTTTTTGCTCATTCAAAGTAATACAGAAACGATATATTTATCTAGACACGAACTTGTAACTCAAACAAACGAAATGAAATTCCCGAATACGTACCAGTCAAACACCATTCACAATTTCACAGCACTTCACAGCTGAAACCAATTCTAATCAATCAAAACAACTGTTGAATCACAACGCACAGATATTATACCTCACTAACATCAAAAGACGGAAAAGACGCACAAACCCATTAACCTCTTGAAGATTAAATCCACAACCTATATCAAATCAAACCATTTGGCAAAAACACACGCAACCCATCAGGAAAAATCAAATCTTTTGCTGCAATAGTCATAGATCAGGCATTTCAACAAACACATAACAGAGATCCACATCATCACCAACACCAAAACCATGTTACAAAATACCAAATCCTCAATAATCCCAGCATTAATCAAGAAAATACAAGCAACCCATGTTCAAAAGCATTCATCTTTCTCAAAGATCATTGCAGAAACAATAAAGCCAATCGGAAAAAAATGAAAAAATGATCCAAGGAAAGTGAGAAGTTTGTGGGGTTTTTGTTAGCTTACCAGAAGCAAACCCTCTATGGGTGGTTTGGATTCTGAGGTAGGAAGCAGCCCTTGAAGCCCACAGCAACCTTGAAGCCATTTGTGAAATCCAACAGAAAAACTCTCTCTTTTATTATAAAACCTACACTCCTTTTTTATATATCGTGGGTTGGTGGGTGTGCTTTTTTATTTCTTTCCACTTTCTCTAATTATTTTTTATTTTTTTTGTTGAATTATGATACGTTTGGAAATAAATTAAAATATATAGAAACGAGTATTTGAGAATACATTTCCGGAAAAATAGAAAAATAAATGGAGATATGAGATGGTGTGTCAATTCATCAAAAAAACCTAATAGGTCGAAGTTGGTGAGTGTCACTGTGGCAGAGTAAGTGATAGTGTCGGATTATTATTAATTAATTTTTATATTGGATATCAGCGGTTGCATGGAAATTCTGTAAAACCATGGCCTTTTTAACACAAGTGGAAATTATTTTATTATCATTTTATTGAAAGTATGGCCACTGGTGACATTTTTGTTTCTCCCTTTCTTGTGACTAAAGCGGATGGAGTGCGAAAATCGCTTCCGTTTCTTGTTACGGTCGAAATATTTGTGTTGTGAGATTGGAAATTTCATTACTCATAGACATGAAATGTTTGTCATACTCTCGAGCGATACTCAAAGCGCAGGTGGAGAACAGAGTAATAGACATCCAAGTTGGTTGAGTGGTTGAACTAACAATCTAACAACGTAACAGTTATTCGGGCATGCTAACTTTCCTTTTGCAGTTACCCTCAATCGCATAGAGAAGATATGGAGCTTGAGCAATTTAGCCATGAGCATACCTTAGAGCATCTATAAAGAAAATGTCAAATTTTGAATATAAAATTTAAATTTGACAGCCTAGGGGCATTTTGACATCTTTTAAAGTTTTACTGTCCACCCGATATGTCAAATTAAATTATTATTTTATTATATTATAAAATAAATGATTAAATTAATAAAAACTTAATAAAAGGCATTTAATAATTATGAAATCAAGACCGTTCATCATTTCTTTTTAACAAAAGGAGACCGTTCACTTGCCTCGATTGAACAAAAGGGAAACAGGTCAACAACAACCTTAATTGCAATGATGATGAAACCAAGAAAAAAATTAATAAAAAGCATTCATAATTAATTTGAAGCTGCTGTCAAATTTGACAGCAACTCTCTTGCTGCCAATCCATGTCATCGCCATATAGGATTTGACATTTTGGATGGAGAACATTAGTGTGGTCATTTTGTTACTGTTATAGCTTATGTAGACATTTTGACTCTTAATGTCTAATCCTTTGTGATGATTTTGATGAAGTGATGGACGGTTAGGATGAGAAGATGTATTACTTCATGATCAGTATTTACAAAACCCATCCATCAGATAGGTAAAACAGTCCTGACCTCCTTGTGCATAGTTCTAATAACAGTACTAACCTGCTCGGTTTGATCGTCGCTTGAACACGCTCCAAGAAGTACCCTGGCAGTTCCGGCATCTGGATAGCAACCGGCATCAATCATTTCTTCGAAAATTTCCAAGCATCTGGTGTATAGTTTCTTTCTCGAGTATGCTCCAAGACGCGAAGTCCATGTCACAACATCCGGTTTCAAGTTTTTGAGTGGAAGCGACTGAAACAGCTCTTCCATCTTGTCGAAAAATCCTGCCCGTCCATATATGTTAATCAAGATGTTGTACGTACTGATATCAGCTGCGTAGGGTCCTGTTTCCATTGCTGTCAAAACTTCTTCCATCTTTTCTAACTGGCCTAACCGGCCATACAGATTTAACATGCTGTTAATGACGAAAGTGTCTAGCTCCAACCCGGACTCTTGCATCTGGTTCACAATGTCCTCGCATTTTGATACGTTGCCAGCTTTGGAGTAGGCGGATAAAAGTAGCATATGGGATTTCACTGTCGGGGTTATTCCTAACCGCTTCATCTCTTCAAACGCAGCTTGTGCATCTGATATGCATACAGAGAAAAAAAATACATGATGAAGATAATAGGATTTAGAATATAGTGATCGAAAACAGACTCTGTCGTATTAGTTTCAATCGCAATCACAATGGTTCCTCGAAACAATTTCATCTCATCTTCAAGTGAAATGAGTGAAAATCAAATTATTTCAAGGGAAATGAGTGAAAAGTATGAGGTCTAATTGTTAATTTTTACCTTCATGAAGGCCAGCTCTCCCATATGCATCTACCATGATATTATACGAAGCTCTATCGGGTTCACATCCCATGTGCTGCATTAGAGAGAAAATTTCTGCAGCTCCGTAAGGAAACCCTGCACGACTGTAGGGAGCGAAATCTTACAGAAGTTCGGGTTTATAGTGCTGCTTATCATACAGTGGAAGTTTTGTACAGTTGTACTTGATCAAACTGCTCAAATTAAACTACAGAATTCATCAGATACTAACCTGTAAGCTTCCATAAGGGCATTGTACGCATACACATCAGGCTCATACCCTGCTTCTTGCATCTGCTCAAAAATTTCTTCCGCTTTCTCACAAAGTCCGTCCCTCGCAAATGCATTTACCAAAGCTGTATACGTGCATATGTTGGGTCTACATTTCTGCCTTTTCATTTCTTGAAACAGCTTTAGAGCCATAAAAGATTTCCTTTCCTGCACAAACCATAAATCTTGAGGAGATTTCTATCGTATTGTTTAATAAGTAAACGACATTTTCTTGTTAGTTATCTGACGGTATGGAACTTAACCAGCATAAGGTCATAGAAAAGCAAAGGACTTGAAGCTCACAGAGACTAGGAGAAAATCCAGCAAGGCTCACCCTTCCGTATAAATTGATTAGCATCGTATACGTCTCAGTAGATGGCTGGCATTGATCTCTCTTCATCCTCTGAAAGATCTCTACTGCTTTTTGAGGGTTTCCGCCTTTTAGTAACCCGTTAATGTAAGCATCGAACACGATTGCACCTGAATAAAATTAGGTTTTTTCTGCATGAATTCACATTGTACTTAGTTTGAAGGAAATGCAATCAGTCACATCTGATATACTAACAAGCTGGGACAAGGTTTTGATTTTTGAGATTCAAACAAGATTTATGCACTGTAAACGGCTACAAATTGGAGCGGAAGCGTACTTGGTGGAAGACCATACTTCCGCATTTCGCCAAAGATGGCTTCAGCCTTATCGAACAACCCAGACTTGCAGAAGGCCTTTAAAAGAAGAGCATAGGTGTCTTCAGTAGGTACGCATCGAGCTTCAAGAAGTTCCAAATATGTCGATTCTGCATCTTTATGTTGCGACTTCTGCCCATAAGCGTCGATAAGCAAATTGTAGCAGATGACATCTGGCTTGAAGGAGCTCTTGTACAATATCCACTCACATATCTGGACAGATGATCACAACATTACACTAAAAAATATCGAGTTGAAAGTTGAGCGTCACGCTATGGAGTGCAAGAATAAGAATAGCAACAAACAAAAAGCCTCCAAAGGAATTTTAGGAAAGGATCAATGATATCAATATGAAGGGATGCTAGTTTCTCACCAAGATTATGGAACCCCACTGTTTGTTGAGACGAAGCTGAACAGCTACGTTAATGATATCGTCCCATATGGTGTGAGAGGCTGGAAGGGTGTCAAGAATTTCCCAAATACTGTTTTGATCGACTTCCTTCTGTACAAAGTCCAGAATCTGCTGACCAGTGGGGCTCATCACAGGGAAAACTCCGTCCACAAACCCCGATCCATATTTCCATCCCCGGCCCCTTAGAGAACCACCTAGACAAAGAAGATGGTATGCATTGTTGAAGATGTACGTATGCGAGATAACATGTATTGCTAAGACAACAAAATGAGTACAATGTTGTGATTACATCGTTTCCTAGACAGTTTCTTGTTATTGAAGCTTCTGAATTTTCCGCGTTTGTCAATGTAAAGTCCGTCGCCCTTGCTCTTCTCAACAGCTCTACTACTGGAACTCTTGGCTTTCCATCTTGCATCACTCTTGCAGCTTCTTGGCGCAACAAAAATATAACTAATGGCGCGTTCAGCGATCAACCTATGCATGCCATCAAATGAAATTTCTATCAACCATCGGAATGCTCATTCGAATCAACTTGCATACCTCAGAAAGTATAGTGCATACAAGCGATCAACACAAACTAAGTAGCCCTTATATTAAATTAAATTAAATTTCCATGAAATTTAACACAATGCACCCTCAATAACTGTGAAGCAGTCAGTATTGGGGATTTTCATGCACACCCGATTCGAAGAATCCGTTGAATCCCTTAGAAACCAACAATCCGGAAAGAGAGAAGTTTAACAGACTCAAAAACCAGTAACAAGAAACAGTAGAACTGTATTGTATGCAGACGAAAATTTTTATGGTGCTCCGAGCATTTTAACTGTTAGATCTTTGATTTTTGTATACCGGGACACCGGAAAAATTCCTGTATGCAGACAGACAGAGAGTGGGTGAAGGAAGAAGGAGCTCACATGAATGTTTGGAAATTGGAGGAGGAGGAGCTTTCCAGTTTGTGAGAAGAAGATAGTGTTTGATGGCATGCAGGTAGGTAAGGACAAAACATATAAATTTCAAAATATCCCACACCTTAGATATATAAAGGAGAATATATCTCTTATCTTTATTGTTTTCTCATTCTCTTGTTCTTATTTACCCACCTTAGCTTCAATCCAAATTTTACTCTCTTGCTAAAATATAAATACAAACCATCTATAGATTCATATTATGACATGCCTTTTTGGAAAAAAGGTTGTTTTAGGATTTAACGACAGTGACCAACTAATTCTTAGTCTAGTAATACTTCTCGCCAAGTGAAAGAGATGTCAAGTTCGAATATCAAAGAATGACGATTTTATGTTGAGTATTCGGGAAAGTATGCGGGCGTGAAGTCCCGTAGACTGGCAACGAACAGATGGAAGTTCCATTTTCAATTCATACATGCAGAGTTCATAAAAAGAGTGCACATTTTGGGGCCAAAAAGTTCAAAGCTGTTCGCAACGAGTATAGGATTTGTCAGGCTTAAGGCTCTACAAATGGTGGCAATGTAATGCCTGCTTGAGCTCGATAAGTTTGTGATCCGGTTCCTGAAGATTCACCCGCCCGCATGAAATCGTGTACCAAATCATTTTTGCTAAAATATGTAACCATCTTGCAACATAAATTGGGAATTTTTAAAAGTAATGTTTTTGAACTTTCTGCAGTAACAGGCACACACTACTCCACCTCAGCCAAATAATCTTCAATCTCTGCTGGGGTTAGCACTCTGCAACAAGGTAAGCACAATCAATTAGAGATACACTACAATGAGCAATGAGCAATCGTTTATAATTAAAAACCATGTTTTGAAGGGCAGTAGCAACTCAAATTAGCTACAATGAAAAAGAATTTGCTGCCATCCTGGATGGCTCAAGGACTCTGGCGCGGCGTCACAAGCGCATGCCTATCTGTTCATCTCTTCGGTGTCTATACCAAGTACATTAAAAACAAAGGAGTTTTAACGGAACACTCCCGGTACTGTTCACTTTTAACGAAAAACCACATTTTTACCTTTTCCTGGTACCATCCACTACACCTTTATTTGTCAATTTTCATTAAAACTAAAGTTCTGTTGGACTTTTCGTTAGTTTTCCTTAGGTTTGGGGTCCAAAAACACAGTCCAGATTTAGTTACGCCTTCTTTAAAGAGGCGGAAAATACTTTCAATTTTGAGAAATCAAAGCTAATCCTTTAGCACTTAGCTAAGAGTTGAGTAAGTTGGCTCCTTGGACCTAAATAAGAGTAGGGGGTGAAGGATTCCCCTTCCTAACACGTTGGCATAATACCATATTTTTTCATCGGATTTTGCATGTCACATTGCATGTTTACATGATAAAGTACTTCATGCAATGAAAAATATCTTTCAGTGAAAGGAATTAAGAGAAACGATGCCTTAGCAGGAAGTAATGACGGAGCTCACCTGAACTTTTTGTCTGTGCCAATTATCCCAATCTCAATGTTTTTTCCTGAGATTTGTCCTTCAAATCTGCATCAAATATAAAGCAACTACTTATACCGCCAACAGATAACAAAGTTTCTTCCTCTTTCTGTGGCTCCTAAGCATTATGTATTCATAAAAGAATGAATAAATAAATAAATAAGTTCACGAAGTTAACAGTTCTGTATATATACCCCTCCTTCAAAGTCAAAATAGCCGTGTGCACAGCATCATCAAGCTCCATATCTTCAGTATACCTATTACAAAAAACATAATAATGAGACGCACTTCACCTTTGAGGACTAAAAAAAAATTGAGACTGAAATTTTAGTTAAAGTATCCAGCATAAACCATGTCCAAGTGTTCGACCGAAAACAAAAATACATGTCTGAGTACCTCTTCTCAAGAAAAGTTTTTGCATTTGAGACATTCTTCCCCATTGCAGATGCTTTCCACGAGAAATATGAACCCGAAGGATCAACCTACAGGGAAATATAGATTAGAAATAACAATAGTTGCAGAATTAGCTATCATATTACTGTCAACATAGGAACACAAATTTCTTAAGACTACTATTCCTGACAGCAGTTTCTCATTTTCGACCATCCAAAATAGAATTATGATCCAAGAAAACTAAAAGCAAACAGAAGTACAACCTATTGCTTGAAGAGGTTGAAATGATTAATTCAGCTCAAGCAAGATTACTAATGGTCAACTTAACAACCCAATTTTTTTTGGAAGTAACATATTCCACATATTAGATATTTCTACAACGGAAAAAAACAATTGTTTAACTAAACAAAACTAAATATTGAGCAGTGACCCAACTAAATATGCTACAAAAATTTGTTCCAAACTCTGTTAAATTTAAATTGAAATGTTCTTTCCTTAGATGGCATCATAATTTGCAACCAGAAACAACAAATAGGGAAAAAGTTTACAAGAAAATAACACATCGGAAAATGAAAAATACCTGGTATAGTTGGGGACCGCTGTCATCAAACCCAGCCACCAGAAGAGATACTCCGAATGGCCTTACACCACTACAAAAGAAGGAAAGAAAACTATTTCAGTAAATTTTAACATGAATATCCTTCAGTTACTCATCTTCAAGTTCAACTACCCAAACTCAGCTGCAATTGCCTTAAAATAATAAATATCACAAGCAGAAACCTTTACTATGAATCTTCATAAGTTATACTTCTCAATTCTCATAATTTATCACCTTTTATATTCTCTCCTCTCACTCTTTCACACACACGAGCTATATCTTGTTCTGCTGCCTAAGACTTGCAATATTGTAGTGACCGATTGCAAGTGTTTTAGTTTATAAGTCCAAAAGCTAAAGATTTTGGAAAAGGATCCAATAAATAAATATCTTCATACAAGAAATATTCACTAAGGTACTTGGTACTCAATGCTTGAAAAAGGTTATTTGAGCAACCACAAAGTTATTGTCGGTCCAAATGTTTGAGAAAAAGCCACCCGTGCAAAGAGCACCTTACACCTGTAAAACTTGACTACAAAGTGTTTACCATGGATGCAACAATCATTAAAAAGCTAACATCATCTAGAGACAATTGGTTTCATATATGGGCAAAAAATTTCTCAATGTGAGAAAAAATGGGCATAGGCCTTGTGTATAATGAACCACAGTTTATACAGATACAGAAAGTGTGTTAATTACCCAGATTGAGTGAACTCCTGCATAACAGCTGCAGTTTCCCTCACAAGTTGAGTAACAGGGATAGGTTCCTAGAAACATGATTGCTTTACACAAGTTATAACCTTCTCAAAAGACAAGAACATCTTATTCTTATAGTTCGGAAGAAATTGATAAGGGAATGATGAACATTTGTCACATCACCTTAAAAAAAAAAGGATCAAATAGAAGAGAAGAAAAAATCAGTACCTTATATAATCTGTGATACTGTTCTGCCTGCTTCCTGCTTTTTCGAACCAAGACTCGAAAATCAGGACCCATGCCACTGCAGGAGAGTAAGTAAGGGTAAGAATAACTACATACTGAATGACGACAAATAAAAGATTCAACAAAGCCACAAAATATTAGGATGCTGAAACTGCTGTCAAAATACAATAGTCAGGTCTCATGTCGATCCAAATGTGATCATTCAGGAGCCAGAATTGTGGTCTCCAAAATTCCAAATGCAAGTTCATGCATGCAGTGTTTTCTATTTTTCTTCATTTAGAATCTACTTATCACACAGTATTGCATAATCAACACATGTTCCATACTCACATCAATAATATGATCCTTTAGAGTCTATATTTCACAGTAGAAAGCTCATCAAGTTTCTCTAAATTCAATAGTGTCTGAATTCATCAGTAGAGTAAATACTTAAGCAAAATAGAGGGGGGGGGGGTGTGGAAATTCCTCACAAGTAACACTAAGCAAAGAAAACTAGTGTTTCTCTTGAAATTGTAGGTAACTCGATATACCAGTCCTCTAGGTTGAGCTTTCTAATGCTAGCTTTATGGTATTATACCCAAGTCTCTAATACACATGACCTTGTAAACCATGTTACAGGGTCAAAGGTGAAAGAACTTTACAAGAAGAGTAAGGACTAATGACTGGAAAGTCCACAAAACGAAGCATCATTTAATCATCCTTACACTAACTACTAGATGCAACATCGTCTTTATGAAGTAACTCAGTAAAAAAGGAGCCTCATCACAGGAATTGGCCAGAAAGCAAACCTGTAAACAAGTCCAATATTTGGCGTCAAACTCTGTATTTTTTGAACCTGGCCAAAGAAAGTAAATATCATCAGAAATGAACATGTTAGGAGAGAAAACCTGGGTGACTCTGAAACCAAGAAAGTGGAACAATTTACAATTCATCACAGTAATTATAGTTTATTGTAAAACGAAGCTCTACAGAAAACAAAAAAAGACACTGTTAGAACAGGAGAGGGGAAATTTAACTATGCAGATCAGACCATAAACAAGAGAAACAACCCTATGAAAACAAAAATGTTGTTCGGGCACATCTATTATATGAAGCATGCTTGGGGGACCTTAAGTTGGCAATGCTAAAAGTGATACAAACTTGTAATCATCATATGACTCATCACAAACCCTAAGCTATATCACTAGCACATAGCCTCGATTTAACATAAACAAATATTAATATAAGATGGTTTCATAAAATTGAAACTTATAATAGAAACCATCCTGAGAGACCACGAGTGACTTACGGATGCTTCATCAACCAAGATTGAAGGTAGCTTCTTCTCGGTCGCAATAACAACCCCATTAGCAGCTGCAGTAACCAGATAATCACAATTAAACAACCCAACTTTTAAATGTGCCTTTCACATCATTACTAAATTTTCCAATCGCATCTAAATATCAAATAAAACATTTGAGCCATCAAAAAAATTGTACACAAATTATTTTCTCTTAAAACTTTCAGCTCAATTCAGTTCGGAGGTGAAATAAAAAATCGAGCTTTTCATCCAGATTTTACTAATATTTCAATAATCTAATTACTGATTCAGCAAACCGATTCGATAGTAAGGATCCCACATCACAAAGAAGAGCAAAAGGACTAATCTTTCAAAGGGTGCAGACTAAACGCTGAGTGCATTGTTACCTTTGATCCCCAGAGAGGTTTGGCCAGACCCGACTGCCGTCAAAGCATGCTCGATCTGCACTAGCTTCCCTGAAGGACTGCTCACCATACACAGCAAACAAATCAGAAAACACAAAAACCAAGCTAAATTTCTAGAGAGAGAGAGAGAGAGAGTTACCTGAAAGTGGTGAGAGAAAACGAGTATTGGCTGTCTCCCATTGTTTTCTAGAGAGAGAAAGACTGAAGCTTTTTATTTTCTTCTGAGAATCGAAGACAGAGAGAGAAAGAGAGAAATTTGAGGGTGGTTTTGGCAGAAAGAACAGAAAGGGGGTCTAAAGACTGGAGCTTTACTTGTTGGAGAAGAAGGTTTTGAGTGGGCTTTTCATCGATTCCGTACGGGTTGGACCAAATAATATAACCCGACCCGAGCCTGTTTACATTTTTTGTTTTAAATTTTTTTTAAGAACACGAAGAAAGAGGAAAAACCCTTCTTCTCCAATACGAAAGCACATCATAAATCTCTCTCTCTCTCTCTCTGTGCAGAAGCAGCACTCTTCGCATTGAAGCAAATCGCGTACTAAATCGGTAACTCTCTCTCTCTCTCTCTATACACGCACTCATGCTGGTGTGGATATCTGTGACTACTGAATCACGAGTAAGAGTCGATACAGAACTGAGCTCTTTTCTCGCGATTTCTCACTGTTTTCTGTTTGGGTTCCGAGAAATTTCAATTCTTTACCATTGTATTTAATTTCGCCCTATCATATTTAGTATAGAATGTAGTTGGGTGAAACCCCTATTGCTGGTTTACGAGCTAGAGATCGATCTGTCTGTATTCTCTGATAGAAATTTCGTTTTTTATTGTTGCTGATTCAGATCAATCTCAAAGTTCCAATCCGAGCAAAATGTTTCTCACAAGGTGAATTGCATTTTTTGAGGATTTTTTGAAGTGAATTAATCGTCTCAAATGTATATACACATATAAATATATATTTATATTTATACTTATTTTCTTCTTGATTTGATTATGGGGATTGTGGGTGTTGTGAAGGACTGAGTATGACAGAGGAGTAAACACTTTCTCCCCCGAAGGCAGGTTGTTTCAGGTTGAGTATGCCATTGAGGCCATCAAGGTACTTAACCTTATTAGTCCTCGCTTTTGCTCAAATTCAAAAATCTTAATGATTTTTGGCTGTATTTTTAATGAAATGTAGGATTTTGAGTAGTTGGTTTTGATGTATTACAGCTGGGTTCGACTGCAATTGGCCTGAAGATGAAAGAAGGTGTTGTGCTTGCTGTGGAGAAGCGTATTACTTCGCCTTTGCTGGTCTGCAAACTATCTCTTTATATGACTTCGTTGTACTTACCCATTACCTTTTTATTATTAAAAGTTTTTATGGCTATAAGTTTAAAGTTCAAACCAAAGCTGCTAGATCACCTCTCTTCTGAAGGAAAATTACATTCCTATGAGGTTGTTTCAAATGTATATAATAGCATCTCTTACTTTTTGGAAGTTGAATTGTTAGAGACCCTTTGTCCTTCAACACTTGGTACTTTTTATGTCCGGCGTTTGCAAGCTGTCAGTATCATGTTGTTAAGAATCATGCTTATATTAGGAGCAATAAGGCCTCTGAAAGGTTTATATTAATATCTCATCTTAAAATTGTATTGGGTGGATCAACTTTTGTCTTCCAAAATGTTTCCTTTTTCCTCTCTCTCTCTCTCTCTCTCTCTCTCTCTCTCTCTCTCTCTCTCTCTCTCTCTCCCTCCTCCGCCTCCTCCTCGTTTTTCATGGATATAGTTGTTCATTTTCCATATCTGGAGATTTGCAGTTTCATTGATGAATGCTATTCTATACTTTTTGCTTTCAGGAACCCAGCAGTGTTGAGAAAATTATGGAAATTGATGACCATATAGGATGTGCCATGAGTGGACTCATTGCTGATGCTCGTACACTTGTTGAACATGCACGAGTTGAAACTCAAGTAAGTTTCGTGGTGGTTTTTCCCTTTGATCTCCTAACCTTTTTACTTCTTTTCTAACTTCCAGTTTTTGCAGAATCATAGGTTCTCCTATGGTGAGCCAATGACTGTGGAGTCTACAACACAAGCTCTCTGTGATCTTGCCCTAAGATTTGGTGAAGGTGATGAAGAGTCCATGGTAATAACCGTTTCTTTTGTTAGTTCTATGAAAATTCCTGTTTTTAATCTTTAGTCAAATGATTAAATTTGCTTACTCTGGTAGGAGTTTTTTTTAATGTCAGTTTTTATTAGGATTAGCATAATTTTGGGAAATGCTAATATAATATAATACTCGTCTTCATTTAACTGGTTATTATATAGCAACTTATGATCAAGCATTTTAGGATGATATTCCAGAGTTTTTAAAGATACCTGTTTATCTTTGAGAAAGAGATGAACCATGATATACTTGGCTTTATTTTTTATACTGGTGAAGTAGCTTTTGGCATCTATTTAACATCCCGTTTGTATTGTTCCTGTATTCTTACTGATAAGTAATACACCATTGCTATACGCTTGGCTCTTTATACTCCTTTTCGCAGTCTCGACCATTTGGGGTATCTCTCCTAATTGCTGGTCATGATGAGCACGGGCCCAGCTTGTAAGTGATACTTTGTCTACTTTGTCTTGCAGTATTCGACATGTATAAACATTGATAGGTTATAAGATGCTTTATAAAAACTGAAAACTGAAAAACTCCCTAATCGTTGCTTCTATTTCGTATGTCCTCTTCTCGTTTACATACTCATGTTTCTCTGAATTAAATCTGTTTCCTGTACTGCAGGTACTACACTGATCCATCTGGCACATTTTGGCAATGCAATGCAAAAGCTATTGGTTCAGGTTCAGAAGGTGCAGACAGCTCTCTTCAAGAGCAATACAACAAGGTATCTTTGCTTGTTTTAAGTTTAACTGTGTATTCTTATTTCTATAAACATATCTTATCGGGTCATCAGAGTTGTCAACCTTCCAAATAAGGAGCATGAAATTTTTCCACACATGATTGACCTTCTAGGGCAAAGCCATTTTGTTTTTTCGACTATTTTATGGTGGAAACAAGATATGGAGGAAATTCCTTCTTCATTTATTCACTTATCGATCGTTTGCAGGACCTGACTCTTCAAGAAGCTGAGACAATTGCTCTGTCTATCCTTAAGCAAGTTATGGAAGAAAAGGTGAAGCTTTATATTTGATATAGATTTTGTATGCATACTATTCTTTCTTGGGCGGTGTTCAAATTTGCATACGATTTACACTGGTTGACCTGTGGTACTGTTTTCAGGTGACACCCAACAATGTCGATATCGCAAAGGTTTCTCCAACGTATCATCTGTATACCCCTGCTGAGGTGGAGGCCGTCATTGCTCGCCTATAAGTTCCCATGTTTCTCTGATCAAATCTGTTTCCTGTGACTGCTGTATGTGTTAAGTTTACAGAAAAGGATTTTCGGATTTGTTTCTGGTTTGGTGTTCCTAACCAGTGAAATCATGCGGCAGTGCAGTACAATGCTAAACATATTCCATGGATATTATCATCAAACTTCGATGAGCAGATGCCATCCTGTGCGCCTCTAATGAAAGATTTCATGTGAACTCGAGAAAATTTTGTTGTCATTTTGTTTTGTGCTCAAGTTTGCGGTCGATGCTTGGTAGCACTGCAAATTTGATGCCTTTTATGACATCTGTTTCTGTTCATGTTTCAACTGCATGCATGCAACAGTACATTTTATCTTACACATTGACATATGATATTATTGAAACCAGCCAATTAGTTCATAAGGGTGTTTGATTGCAGGACGGTAATTAAATTCGGAGCTATGAAGGCTGTTTCTTTTACAGAACAACACTGCTCAAAAACTTCATAGTTTCGGGTATTAATCTGCATCCCTTGAAGGCCAGTTTATCAAACTAAGAGATGAGAGCTCAGAAGTTGAACTCGCTCATCCGGGCGTTTAAGAATATCTACATTTTCGGATATTCCATGGTGCGTGTCACAAACATAGATCTCTTTGGTAAAGATCATCAGAAGCAGCGTCAGCTTCGCGACATAAAAGCGAAAGCGATCGGAAACAAGAACCGTGTAATTCAAATTCAGAATCAAATATAACTACATATGAAATTAGAACAAATCAAAATATACAATCAACTACAACAATAATAACAAAGCCTTATCCACTAAGTGGAGTCGGCTGTATCTCAACAAAGCCCTAAGTACAGAAAGTCATATCTTGCTTTACCTGAAGAACATTAGGTCATTAAGTTCAGTCATAACTCATGCCAGGGTTGCCCTCTTGCCTTTTGCATCTCCCGACTGCAAAACCGTTAGTCTTACAGCAAATTCTTTCTTTAAATAATGGAAGCATGAGCATTGCAACAATAAAAGGAGCTTAGAGAGGGATGGGGAGAAAGACCTGTGTAGCAACACATCTCTTTGAATCCAAGAACTGGTTGTATATGCCATACAACTGAATCATTACATGCCCTTTAACAACTGCATCGGAAATCAACAGCCGAACAATTGCTTCACGGTTGTCCTTTCTGATATTTCCACCGTTAGATTCCTTTGGAGTTGACCTGCTTCTTGTTTGCAACCCATCGTTTTCAGAATTTTTCATGCTCTCTTTTGGTGATAACCTTGGCACAACAACTACGAACTGAAGAGATTGTAAAGAGAACATTTTGTTTCTGTTTCAGGGTGAATCATAGGAAATTAACAAAGTATGAATAATGAAATAATATTGAACAGAAATATAGAAGATCGAGGCTTGCGTACCACAATGTCCTTGAAACAGAAATTTCGTCTCTACTCAGTGTTTGTAGTTCTACGGACGTCTGCTTCACCAGGATTCAACGACCAAGTCAGAATTTCAGCACCGGAAAAATTGACTTCTGGCGAATTTCTATATGGTTCTCTCAGTAAGGATGTTTTGGATTATAGAAGAAGAATTGTTTTTTCTGTATTCTAAATGTCATGTAGATGGATGTATATATAATATGATTATGCCTGTTCGCAACATATATGAGGAAGGGATGCATCTGTCAGGAGACATCTTCTCAGAGGGGTGTCTGTTGGTAAAAAATAATTAATTAATTAAATTGGAAATTAATTAAAAATAATTATTTAAATCCGAACAGATTAGTACATCCCAAAGTCCAACCTTAAGGGTGAACCCAATTTTAGTCTCCAAAGTCTATCACTCTCACTCCAATCATTTTTTATAAGGGACAAAGCCTTATAAAGTGAGGAAACCTTTTGGGAATGACCAGTGTGAGACAATGAAATTTCTGCTCAAAATTTCCAACAGGAACAACACCAAGCTCAATGCCTTTGAAATAAGTTTTGTGAACTAGTCTCCCGTCTGAATCTTGAACGCGCAGTAGTGCCCTTGTAATATGATTCTTTCCATCAGAAGAGAGTATGGAGGATCACCATGCCGGTTCACGTATGGAGGATCACCATGCCGGTTCACAGTCTTCTTTTTGGAGCAACTGCAACTTCAGTCCCTCTCACCAGTTGCACTGGCAATATCCCACAAGTAGACCAAGATATCAGAATACAAGCGTTAAGTTGCGCCTCATGGATTGCAAATGCTCAGAATTCATTGAATAGTTGAATTACAACAAAGCATACAGCATCTTACCCACGGCTTTCTTCGGGAAGGTTGAAGCAACTTGGAATGTAATGGTAGTGCGGCCGTTCAACCACAAAAGGAAACCTCATTTCTTCATGGAGAATCCTCACCTGCATTTACCAAAGATGCAACAAACTGATGTAAACACACAAATGTATTGCTTACAAGCAACCGAAAAGTACCTGATTTAAAATTGCAGCCTCTGCAAAACTCAGCATTAAGCTCCAAAACTCCCAATCATCCTCCGTAGAAGGCTCAATTCAACTGTGACCAGAGTAGCCTTCGGCACGTTCAAAAGAGCTCGAACTTGAACCCTGGAGCTATCCGGTAACGAAATGATAAATAATGTATGAAATGGAAATGTTTTATAAATGCTGTATGAAATTGTAATAGCATCCAAATTTGAGGGGGTAAAATTTAATTTATCTAAAAAGTTAATAACTTAAAAAATAAAATTTTTCACCATTTATATAAAAACACATAATGTATTCTCCGTTCTCCAATCATAATAAAAAATTTCTCGTCCCCACTAGAGCTTTCTCGAGTTGATTAAAATTACTTCATCTTCCTTCCCTACAAAAAAAGAAAAAAAAAAAAACCAAAAAAGAAAATATGAAGATACAAAAAATGGAAATGACACCACTCCAATACCAGACGACACCGTATGGGATCCCGTGTAAGTAAGGAAAAACCGTCAGAGGGTCCCACTCAGGCACGACGTGGTATGATATATTATCGCAGCTCCACCACCAAACTTAGAGCCGAAGTTCTGATCGCTCACACCACGCTTGAGAAGCCACACCACCACACGACGTCGACGTCCTTCCTTCTCTCTCCCTCCTCCTCCTCTTCTCTCTTTCTTCTGGTAATGTCCTTTCATGTCCTCCTGCTCTCCCCCGCTCTCTCTCTTCTCTCTCGGTCTCTCTCTGTAAATGCTTGGATTGCGTCCACATGTATTCTTCTATTTTCTCACTATTTTTTCTCTGAGGTTTTTTATTTAATTTTTTAGTCTGTTCGTTATTGCTCTCTGTCTAATCTGGTCTAGGGTTTCAGTAAAAGTTTCTCGAGAATTTTATTGTAATTGTTTGTTTTTCGCGCTAATCTTTGCACATTTAATCGTGAAAGTACTTTTCTGTAAGAATAAATGCCGTTTTAGTGATTAGGAAGAGTTACATGATATTAATTACATTTTAGTGATTCGTGTTTTCGGCATTCGGGGTATGTAGTTTGAGAAAATTTTGTATTTGCTAGACTAGGGTTTAGTGAGAGAGGTGGAGAAAGAGAGGAATCTGTGTATGGTATGAACTTTTTGATGGAATCGGAGTGGTGTATAAACTGCATTACCAATTTAGGATACATTTTTTGGGAATATGTTCGTAGTTGTACCTTCGTTGCTGTAATAAATTGTGTTTAATTATGGTGAAAATTTGAACTAGACATGCGTCACTGCAAGGAATTATATATCGCTCAAAGTACTTTGTTTTGGTTGCTATGATTACCTGAGAAAGGGATAGTTATGGTTGCTATGAATAGTGAATTTGGTAGCCTTTTGCCAAGAACACCAATGGAGTCAGACAAGGGGCAGGATTCTTTTCGCGGGGTATATCCTGAATACGGTGCAATTTTCATGTCGAGCGGTGCAATGAAAGATGAATGTTTTAAACGGGGACTGTTTGGCCTTCCATCTTCACAAGGCCAATTTGTAAAGCAGGTTAAAACTGGAATGATACTGTTTCTGTTTGAATATGAGAGGAGAGAACTTCATGGTGTTTTTCAAGCATGCTCTGATGGTGAAATGAATATTTCGCCTTCTGCATACACTTTATCAGGAAAGCAGTTTCCTGCTCAGGTACGAATAATGTCTAGTTTCAGTTCAACAATCCACTATTTTCATTTATGCTTTGATTTATTTCAAATTTCCAATGGGATCTATTCTTGTTATATTCTTTATGCAGGTAAAAGTCAAGCCAATTTGGCGTTGTCATCCGCTGGCAGAACCTGAATTCAGTGGCGCGATCAAAGATAACTATTTTTCAAATTGGAAGTTCCATTTCGGTCTCTCCAAGGCTCAGGTTTTCTCCTTTCCTATTAACTCAGACCTTGATGGGATTTAGAATTGCCTTCTTTAACAGTATTGTTTCATGTATATGTGTAGGTCCGAAGGCTTTTAATGTTGTTCAGTTCACGAAAGTTAGTATATCAGCCGTGGCAGAGAGAATTAGCCAGTAAAAGAGAACCGATATCAGTAGACACTGCTTGTAGAGTCAAGGAAGTCGATGATGGCAGGTCTGTATTGAGTGATAGCGTAAACAACAAGCTTGATGCTGACAATCATAATGGGTCAGCAATGACTCAGTCACCGGGGAATGTCTATGAGAATAATGGAAAAGAAGATGGTGGCATGTTGGCAAGTGATAAAGTGGGTGATCTTCATAAAGTAGACAAGAAGGTTGGGGAGATCATGCAGAGTGAGTATCTTGGGCCCATTCCAGGTGAAGTTGGGAAATTGCATGCTGCTTTTGCAATGTCTGAGAGGGCAGGGAATAAATTTAATGTGGATGTTGAATCCGTGTCATCTGAGCATCCTATGTTGGGTCAATCTGGAAGAGGTGACAACAACCTGGTAATTCATGACGATTCCAGCCGTTTAATGGGCAATCAATTACAAATTGGCAGTAGTGAAGGTAATGTTTTTGGGCCAGTTGGACCAACTGAGAACCCTGCTTTCTTTCAGTCTAGTCTTGATAGACCTGTCTGTCGTGGCATGCCTGTTGAAGAAACAGGTTCTTTGATTCAAGATCAAACTAAATCAACTTCGACTGTTGGCCTGCAAATCACTAGCCATTCTTGTTCAGCATCTCCATCTTATAGAGATGCAATTGTCCCCGCCACTCTTCCCTACGATCCTGATGCTCTTAGTCTGAACAATTCACTCTCACCATCAATTGGGGTCAATAAGCGTTCAAATTCCGTTCAAGATTGTTATAAACAACATGGCATTCCTTCCATTACAAATCAATCATATACAGGGTCAACAGGAATCAGTCAAAGCCTAGAATCCACTTCAAAGTTTGATGTTCATGTTCCAATCGCATCCCCTGACCATTATGAGCACTCATGTCTGGGGAACATCATGCATTTTCCAGAGGTGGCATATTCTGAAGAAATGGCTGTAGATTCTTCTGGAAAACAGTGTTCCCGGGAGCCAGTTTTGAAGAATTCTTTATCAACTGAAAGTTTATCCCAAATTGGAAGTAGTGCGAGGGAAACCAAGAGCCCTTCATCTTATTCTCTCAGTCCTAGTAACTGTCTGTCCTTTGTGATTGATCGTGCTCATCATGTAGCATTACAAGAAAAACTTGAGCAAGAAATGGCACAGAAATTGAATGATGAACCATGTACTGCTTATGTAACTTCATCAGATGAGCTTCAGTGCCAGTTGCAATGTAGTGTTCATCCTGATGATCATAGCAGCGTGGACCACCGTGATCAGAAATCTTTTGATCATGATCTCAAGTCTTATGCATGTTCTGAAGGAATGTGTTCTGATCTGAAGAATCAAAGAAGTGTATTTTCTTGCTTGACTTCAGATACGCCTGGAAAAGAGAATAGTACGCATGCTGACTACGAGGAAACTGATAATGATGCATCAGTGGATGAAGTCATGGCAATGTTGAGTGCGAGTAACTACAGCTGGGTGAAGTCAAAAAAATCTAAACGACCTACTAGATTGCACGATGACGAGAAGTTTAGGAGTAATAAAAAGACCAAAGTGGACTCTGAGTTGGATAGTAATGACTTGGAGTCAAACATGGCTTCTGCTACACGCGTTGAAGATAAAGTTGATCAAAGGCGTGAAGAGATACCATTTGTGGATTTCAAGAGGCGGAGTGAACTGTGGAAACGTAATGGTGATACCAATGCTAGAGCGAAGGATGAAATTGCAGGAAAATATAGACTGTTGGGTGGGCAATGCAAGAGAAGGAAGTTGATCAGGCCGAAGTTCAATGACAATGAGCAACGCGATGAAAAAAGCATAAATGGAAACATATCTCTGAATTTACAAGCATCATCACAAGAATCTTCTGTTAGTGAAGATGTTAATGGAAAGAGAAGGAAGCTGGTGAGACCAAAGTTCAGGGTGAATGAGCCATGTGATGACAAAAGCATGAATGGAAACACTTCTAAGATTTTACAAGTGTCATCTCAAATATGTTCAACTAGTGAAGAAAGTGGAAGTTGCGAGGCTTCTATTGGAAGCCAAGGTATGTTGTTACCGCAAGGTACCGATTTGTCGCTTGTGGTGTGTCAGAGCAGTCATGAGAATGCGAATAATCAAACTGGAAGATCTTCAAAATATGAAAGAGAAATTGAAGTTGACAGCTCTGCGGCATCAGTCAACTTTGGAGATGAAGGTCGAAAAGAGCCTCTTTGTGATGTTGGCAGCCAAATTGCTGACCTTGCAATCCCTAAGTTGTTACTGCAATGTACAGAATCATCTCAAGTGGTTCATGAAGACCTAAAAGAGCTTCTTCTTGACGTTGGTAGCCAAATTGTTAACCTTGCAATTCCTAAGTTGTTACCGCAATGTAAAGAATCGCCTCAAGTGGTTCATCGAACCAGTCGTGACAATGAGAATATTGAAATGGAAAGATTTCCAGAATACGAGCAGGATATTAAAACTGAAATTTCCGGGCCATCTCTCAAAGTTGGAGATGAAGGTGGAATGGAGCCTCTTCATGATCTTGACGGCCTTGCAATCCCATATGGAGACAAAAAATCTAATGTTCAGAAAGACTCAGATTATAAGGTTCCTATTGTGAACAAATCATCTCCAGATTGTAATGATAACAGGCACATCACTGTTCAGAAGTCTGCCCTGCGATTACCTGAAGCAAATTCTGGAACAGAAAATGCATTTTATGCAATGGAATGTGCAAAAGGCAATGAACTGGAGTTGCTTCCAATAGTAGAACTTTGTGCGGAAAGTGGTGATCTTAGTATCAGTAATGTAATAGGCAGCTCAAGGAATCTAAACTCTGAGTTGCAAAGAGGAGCCAAAGAAGTTGCTATTTGTGTAGATGCTGGTGTTGGTGATAACCACTTTGAATCCAGTAATAAACAGTCTGAGGCATCTCTTGACACCATGGGTTGCTTGGACAAGCAAGAACCATCTCAAGAGCACAGATCCGGGAAATTGTCTGAGGCATCTTTTGGCACTGTTGGTTGCTTCACAAAGCCAGAATCTTCTCTAGAATTTCGGGACCTGAATATGGGATTTGGAGAGCGACTTTTTATACTTAGTAATAGTTTCAAAAGCTCTGATGTTAATGCTTCCAAGCATGTGGGTGAAAGGAGAGATGCTCTTCAAATCAGCGGTAGTAGTGTTTGCAACAGTTCTGACATTCGTACTTGTGAGAATGTAGAAGATACAATTAGCAAGGATCTTGTTCCAAGCAGAAAATGTGAGCTCAAGGCAGCCAACAACCACTCTGATATTAATAGTTCTAAGCATGTGGGCGATGCTCAGGATTCTTTTCCAGTCAGCGGTAGTAATGTTTGGAAAAGCATTGGCACCTCTGGCAATGTGGAAGAGAGAAAGGATGTTCTTGCAAGCAGCGGTGGAATTAGAAAACGTGTCCTCAAGAGAGCAATCAACCGCTCTAAATTTGATACTTCTAAGCATGTGGAAGATGTGAAGGATGTTCATCCACTCAGCGACAGTAATGTTGACAAAAGCTTAAGTACTTCTGAGAATATGGAAGAGAGGAAGGTTGTTTTTCCAAGCAGGGTTATAATTAGAAAACGTGTACTCAAGATAGCCGACAGCGGCTCTAAATTTGATACTTCCAAGCATGTGGACAATGCAAAGGATTTTCTCCCAATCAGCGGCAGTAATTCCTGCAAAAGCTCAGACAGTGCGACCTCTGAGAGTGTGGAAGAAAAGAAGGATGTTCTTAAAAGCAACGTTGAAATCAGAAAAGATGAACTCAAGAAAGCCTGCAACAAAGATAGTTTAGCTCATGATTTTGAGTTTGGCGATGATAGTGAAACTGATGATAGTAAAAGAGAAAACAAGAGTCTGTGGAGTATTCTAACGGCCAAGTTGAAGCAGTTGAAGGCGGCTCAACAAACAACAGTGACAAGGTTCTAGCTTTCGGTCGATGCTCATGCTCCTCAGCATCTACTCTAGGAAAGAGAGTCATTGCAGTTGACAGATAGTTTTTCAAGTTTTCGTTTAGTTGAAGTTAAGGATCAACCCGCATTCCTGTAAAAGCCAAGTACTACGGCTTTTCAGCTTGTCGTGGTGTTACTAACCGAAGAGCTGGAAATACACGCATGAAAGCTGCCGCGTTCTTGAATTTCTTCCGTTAGCTGTTTTCGAGTTGCTTGGAGTGGAGTGGAAGAATGCAACGTTTATGCATGCAAAGTGATCATTTTTTTTGTTAAGCTCTGATTTTGGTTAAAGATTGCAGTTTTTTTTTATAAATATGTTCCCAGGATTTGTGAATCTTTTGAATCAGGAAGAATGAAATTATAATTTTGCTTTTTGTACTGCAGTTGTTTGTGAGGGTGATGCCTTTACATTGCACGTTGAAAATGTGAAAAGGTGATGACATCCAAATCAATGATCAAATTCAGGTTTAATTTATGATGTAATTGACCATTTGCTCAATCCCCATATTTCATTTGTACAGGGCTAGTGGCACAAGTGATTAAAAATGTTCATTTTTGCACGTCTTGTTTTCGAATTCCTCCTCTATAATATTACTTTATAAGGTTTCGTATTCTGGTTGTGAGGTCTTATGTTTAACTCCTTTTTATGAGGTTTTTTGTTCAACTCTCATTTCTAAGGTCTTATGTTCCAGCCTTTTCTTTTTTGAAAGGTCAGGTGTTCGAATTTCCTCTAATATTGCTTTATGTGGTTTTGTATTCAAATATACTCATCTTGTTAATAAAAAACAAACACTTGGGGCATTCGGCCACAAATTAGGTTAGGATCTTTACTGAGAATTTCTTTAATATGTCGAAAACATGGTACGTTAAATTTAGTGTACTGTATTAAGTCCACCATTAGACTTCGATTGAGTTCTTTGAAAATCGTCAATTCCGCTACTAATGACTCTACCTTACAGGAATAGAATATAACCATGAATAGTTAGTGTTTTTTCGCTGCTTTGATGCAGCATTGTTAGCTTTGTTGTCTGTTTTTCTTTTAGATGCTCCTCTTTGTTGCGTGTTTGTATTTTCAACTAATCTTTGCTACTTGTATTTTATTTACACAAAAAAAAAAAAAAAAATTAGTGTGCTGTATCGTATTTCAGACAAGCTAAAAAAAATCTCTCTTTTCTCACTGCCCACTTCCGATGCCGCGATGACACCCGATTCCGTTAACTCCCAAACGGACCCAGAATGCTGAGAAGTATTCGATCCCGGCGGCCCCACCGACCGCGTTACGGCGTTTACATCTGCGCCGTTATCTCCGCTCTCCTCCTCCTCCTCTCCGTCTCTCTCCTCTACACTCGCCTTTCTCATTCCCAATCTCACCACTTCCACTACCGCCGCCAGAACCCCGATTCTCAATACGACGACGTTTCTCTCAGCAACCCCCTCGTCTCCGATGAGGGCAACGACGTCGGCTCCATTGCCACCGAGGACAAGATCGACGAGCTCGACGACGTCGTAGAGGAGACGCCCAAAGACGAGGAAGTGGACGATGAGGACGACCCCCAATCGGAGATTTCGCAATCCAGGGTTTCCGGGTATGTATTCGATCACGTGACTGGGGTTATCAGGAGGGGTTTCAATAAACGTAAAATTGAGGATTGGGAGGAGGATTACAATGGGTTTAACATGGGATTGGGTGCATCGGATAAGAGCAAGGTGGCGTTCGGTTCGGACGATGTGCCGGTGGATATGGAGGTGCGGCGGAGGATGAGTGAGGTGGCGGGTATTGAGGACGCCCTATTACTGAAGGTGGGGAAGAGGGTTTCGCCGCTAAGGGAGGGGTGGGGGGAGTGGTTTGATAAGAAAGGCGATTTCTTGAGGAGGGATAGGATGTTTAAGTCCCATGTGGAGATGCTGAATCCGTTGCACAATCCAATGCTGCAGGACCCTGATGCGGTTGGGGTTACTGGGTTGACAAAGGGTGATAAGGTGCTGCAGAAATGGTGGCTGAATCACTTTAAGAAGGTCCCGTTTCTCGGGAAGAAGCCGCTGGGAGTTTCGGGGAGGCCCCGAGAAGTGAAGCTCCGGGAAAATGGCCATGAGGGTAGGAAAATGGAGAGTGATAGTGGAGATGGTGTTGTGAATGGAAGGGGAAATGGAATAGGTGTAGGAACAGAACTCGCTGAAAATGAGAGTAAGGGTTTGAATTCAGGTTCAAGTGGTAATTCTAGTACCGACAGGAATTTGTCTTACATGAGTAATGTGAGTGATAAAGCGATAGGGAACACCGTTGAACAAATTAGTGAGTCGGATCCGGATCAAGTGGGTGGCTTTAAGGATGAGTTTTCAGGTGTTATATATGCAGATGGCAAGAGATGGGGTTACTATCCCGGTTTGGATCCGCTTTTATCATTCTCTGATTTTGTGGATGTGTTTTTCAGGAAGGGGAAATGTGAGATGAGGGTTTTTATGGTGTGGAATTCTCCCCCTTGGATGTATAGTGTAAGACATCAGCGGGGACTTGAGAGTTTACTATCCCGTCATCGAGATGCCTGTGTTTTGGTGTTGTCTGAGACAATTGAGCTTGATTTCTTTAAAAATAACTTTTTGAAGGACGGGTACTTTTTCAAACTTTGCTTATCTGATACATTTATTTGTTGGTTTTCTAATTTTCATTTTGTACTGAGGCAATTCTTTTTCCGTAGTTACAAAGTTGCTGTTGCTATGCCAAATCTTGATGAATTACTAAGGGATACACCGACCCATATATTTGCTTCTGCCTGGTCTGAGTGGAGAAAGACCAAGTATTATGCTACTCATTACAGTGAGCTCGTCCGCCTTGCTGCTCTCTACAAGTAAGTTTATTTATTTGCAGATCTGTCCTTCTATGGGTCTGTCAATTTTTATTTTTATTTTAAATCCAGTTGGGACTACTGTGAACGTTTTGATTGGGATGGAACAAAAGAGTATCGCTGAAGAGTGAAGATAATGCATGAGAAATCTAAGTTCTTGTCAATTTACTTTAATGGTAGTTTAAGTTTTACTGTAGCTATTCAACATTGTCAATCTGATATGCTTAGGTTGGCATAATTCATGGCTCTAACTTTTGTCTTTCTTGTCATTTGGGTACACAAAGTTTAACAAGTTAGAGTTGCGTTAGGATTCATTATTGATGTTGAAATTAAATGCACAATCATATTCAGCTTTTTGGCTAGGAGCTTTCACCAGTTCGGAGCAGGAACTTAAACTAAGGGCTAAAAGCCTAGAAGTTTTAATATTTACCCGGCTTTTTAGCCAAAATGGTCGCTAAGATTTGCATAACTCCGCACTTTGGTCCCTGAGTTTTGAAATCAATAGAAGTGGTCCCTGAGATTGTCTACCATTAATCATTTTGGTCCTTGGGTGACAAATTATGTTAAATAAGGATCAAAATGACAAAATTACCCTCAATTTAATAAACAATATGTTGAGAATATCACGTTTAAAAATGGGAAAAAAAGGAACAAACTCCGAAAATCGAAAAACAAATAACCAAGATAAATAACACCAAGAATTTACATGGTTCGGCAATATGTCCCTACGTCCATGGGACAGCAACAACAATCTTTCACTATATCAATAATGAGTACAACCAATAATCTTGCCAAATCTCTAGAACTAGGAATTGACGAAAAACCTGAAAGAACAAGAACAAGAAATACACTCTCTCTTTTCTTTTCTATCGCACACACTTTACAATATTCTCTCACTCTAATCCCTTGAGTGGTATACAATTTATTGTTTTGCTCCCTCCTCAAAACTAGTACAATAGTCCCTTTATATAGACATAATAAAGGTCTTCTTCAAAAAGGATTACTAATCCTAATTGGAATCTAGTTATGAATCGTTCTCCAATTGAGAAACTAACTCCAATTGGGAAAACAATTTAATCCTCTAAGATTATAATTCCTTATAGACGTAGGACAACTTATCATGGGCTGGGAAAAACCCAACACAATAGGCCAAAATGGTTTGACCAAAATGATTGATTGTGGACAAACTCAGGGACCAATTCTATCTATTTCAAATCTCAGGGACCAAAATGAGGACTTATGCAAATCTCAGGGACCATTTTGGCTAAAAAGCCATATTTACCCCTTGCCAATCTATGGAGGAGATAATGGGTAGAAGTAGGATTCAACATAATATTTTAACTTGGTCGTTTCATACATGCCGACCCCACTTAGTGGGAATAGGCTTTGTTGTTGTTTTTGGTCGTTTCATACATTATAGATATATCATAATGGAAATTTTCCCTTCGTATGTTTCTGTTTATATCCATTTTATATAATCTGGTATTTCATCAAAAAGAGAAATTCTGTCACTTTGGCTTAGAAGAAGACTATCTGGCTGTTACTTGGTTAAAAAGAAAACTACAGCCATTAGCAACTTTGGGTGAGATGGTAGTAACTATCCATAGGTTGTTGATTCTTTATTTACTACCTTAGGCAAGGAATTTAGCAGAATAGCTACAAGTTAGTATGGAGTTTGACATCTCATATTAACTGGACCTGCACAATTGTAGTCAACCTTGCAATAATTTTCAAGCATTCTTGAGTGGGCACTATTAGTCTATTAGTTCTCCTTGTCGTTGCTAATGTTGTGAAAGGAGTTTAAACCTTAATCTTTCCTAATTGAATTTCATCTCTGTACAATTTTTATTTTTATTTTTTTGAATTGTTTGTTGTAACAGAGCTGTGTGCTGTAAGTTTTTGTTGTAAAGAGGGTAATCAAATGATTTCTTTTCCTTTTCTGGCCTGTAGAGAAGTATGAAATATTGTTTATGCAAAATGTAATTCCTCTTCCTGAAGTTTTGATTTTCCTTGCTCCATTTTCACTTTCAGCAAAAATTCTTGTACAAATAAATGAGTTCAAGAGTTTTCATGGTATGTGCTTTGGTGGTGAGTTTTAACAAGTCAATGAGCTCCATTTTCACTTCAGCAAAAAATTCTTAACAAATAAATGAGCTCAGAGTTTTCATAGTATGTGCTTGAGCAGTTGAGTTAAAGAGACTGCAAGTTTTGCTAGATGAGCTCGATGCTACTAAAGAAGAGTTAAGTTTCCTGCTGAGCCATATATCATGGAAAACTTAACGCATGTGATGACTTTTTAGGTTCAGAGTTTTCATTCTTTATGCCAATCTTAAGCATGGCTATTATCATCCTGTCTGATATGATCTGGTTATGCATAACGTTTTGGATTTTAGATGCTGATATGTGCAAACAGAATGGTGCATTAAACATAACATTGTTCTGTTGAGTTTAAAGATCTCCCTAACTTCATTTCTTTGCATTTGCAGATACGGAGGAATATATCTTGATTCTGATATCATAGTCCTGAAGCCTTTATCATCACTTCACAATTCTGTTGGTAAAGAGGATCAACCTGTGGGAAGTTCTTTGAATGGTGCTGTAATGGCATTTAATAGGAGGAGGTATGAACATGACTTCATCTCTAATTGTGGGAATCAAAGTACTATTTCAGTTGAAATCATTTTGAATCAGAACAGACTTGTATTTATCATTGAATTTTAATAACGAGGTTTATTTTCCTTTTTATCTAAGTGTGCTTTTTATACCGGTGCATTGCGTAGAGTACTAGAGTTTTCACTTACTGCTGTCCCTTTACCTCATCCATCCTACCGGTTTAGGATTCATAAACAGGAGCTTTCGATGATTCTTCCTGACATTACACTAAACCCTAAACCCTTAACCCTTCAAAATAATTATATTTGTTTGTGTGTGTACTGGGCTATATGTTTGCGTGTTTTATGTGTCTTAAATTGTTTTGAATTGCAAACCCTTTATTGGGTAAACGCCAAAGAAAGAGTCCAGGAGAATCGCATGAAAATTAGGAAATTGTGTTATATTTGAAAATTTAGTGGCATTGATCTGTACATTTATTAGCTGTCCTATATACAAATTTGAGCGCCACTGATGAGGAAAATTATAAACTAGTATATTTGACTTGTATGAAAATTTTGGATTTTGATATTTGCATCACTTTTCCATGTAGCCCCTTCATAATGGAGTGCCTGAAAGAGTTTTATATGACATATGATGATACTCGTTTGAGATTGAATGGGGCTGATCTTTTGACAAGAGTTGCACGAAGGTTTTTGAGTGGTCGTAATAAATCAGTTAGACAGCTGGAGCTGAAAGTGCAGCCTTCTTTCATATTTTTTCCAATTGCTTCTCAGAATATCTCAAGGTAATCTTATATGAATTCTTTTCCAATGGAGAGGAGTGTTGTGGGCTGTGAGTGCCTATCGATCTGTGAAAAGTCACCTTTGATCGCCACTCATTTCCCACAGCAGTCGGAATATTCATCCCGCATTGAAGAAAACCCCATCTTCTGATTTCTTACACTTCCGTGTTTTATATTTGGATGCATGGTGGTGCATTTTTTCAAATATTCTTGAACCTCTTGTGCTTTTGTATAGCAGTTTTTAACTTTTGGTTTACAGTTCTCCCGTGAGCTTTCTTCCTTTATGAATTAACTCAATTGATGTGGAAACAGATACTTCACTGCACCGTCAACCGAGACTGAAAAGGCTCAACAAGATGCCCTGTTCAGAAAGATTCTAGATGAGTCGTTAACATTCCATTTTTGGAACAGCTTGACATCTGCTCTCATTCCAGAGCCAGAGAGCCTTGCTACCAGGCTTATTGACCACCCTTGTATCCGATGCACTGATGTGTTGTGAGTTAACATAATTCCTCTGGTTGGTCGGTACTGAATGGGCCAATAACACTGAAGCTTATCAAGTTTTCACTTCCTGTCAATAATTAAAAGATAAGTGCAAGCCCGTTCGTGTAGCTGTTAGATTGTGTATCTTCTCTGTATGCTCGTGAAAAGACGGAGTTCTTTTCTTTATGAAATGCTGGTAGAAGCTCTGTTGTATTTGGAAATTCTTTTTTCGATCTAGCTAGTTTCTGAGGTGGCTCTTGTTGTTTAATCACTAGTCTGTGCCATTCTTCTTCCGATTACCAGCGGTTAAAGGTTTTGAATTCGAATTCAGGTTTCAGCTGTAGTGAAGAAACTATTTGTTACTAGTTTACATGGAAATATAGAAAGATGTCTGATTCTTTGTTATGTATGCCTTCTCTCTCTCTCTCTCTCTCTCTCTCTCTCTCTCTCTCTCTCTCCACACAGAATGTACATAATCTTATTTATTCATATGGTGGTACAATTGCAAAATAGTGCCTTCACTTGCATCTTCTACATCAATTATGCATTACAAAAAAAGCAGCCTATAAATAGAACACGCAAAGCATGAAAGTGCTTTTGTCTAGTCTCCATGACAACCGCTAATAAGTAATAATTTCAAACAAATCAAGCATCCTAAATCGCCAATCCCTTTACCAATAGGGCCCTCCACCATCCCTCTCTCTCTCTCTCTCTCTCCTCTGACCTCAAAAGCAAGAAAGAGATTCATGAGAACTTTTGCACAAAAGCATTAAGCAGCTGTTAACCACAGTTCCATCCTCCTCCTAGTCCATAGCATTGGGACCAAAGCATCTTCTTTTCACAGGGTTCCAAATCCACTGTACCAAAAACTTTCTTCCTTTCACCCCATTTACATTAAACCCATTTCCCCATCTGTCCTTTGAAACCGCCCCAACATACCCTCCACCCCCGCCACTACCATAAACCCCCATACACAAATCTGCAATTTCTGTCGGTGCAATCGGATCGTCACCTGCGTACCACGCATTCACAAGCGGGTTGCTCGAGACCTCCGCTAGCTCATGAGCTATCACACTTATCATCCCATCAGTGCCCGCATCCCCGTTGGGCGCGCGCATAATGGTGTTCCCTCCAGGTGTGCCTGGTGGCGGCCTGCCTGAGTCCTTAGGCCAGGCAAAAGGGTAAGCGCAGACGCCCGGACACTGACTCCCGCTATAACCCACCCATGCATACGGCACAGTCACACCAACTAGGGTTGGAAATGTGAAGTAGTGAAAACCACAAACCGCCCTGCAGAAGTCTTGAACCCTAACATCAGATGAGCTCAGAACTAAGTAAACCCCGTTTCTCGGGTTGAGAGGCAAGGCTCTTGGATGTGAAGTGACAGCATTTTTTATGATGGACTGCATCGAAAGGCGGCTGAGAGAGCTTCCATGGGAGTAGGAAGAATCGTAAAACTCTCCGGAGAGAGCAATGGTTCTAGTGATGTTTGAGCCAGTTTGATCAGTGTAGAGCCTCACAGTGCTCCACCAATCAGCAACAGAAGGGTAAGGGGCAGGAGAGGAGAGAGAGTAGAGGAAGTCTCTAATGGTGGATTGATAAGTAGGGTTCCAGTGGCCATACCATATGACATAAAGGTTGATGGGAGAAGCAAGGACAGGACCCATATGGTACTGAAGGTCCACCAGATCTGATGAACCCTCATAGTTTTTGGCTTGGTTGAATTGTGTGTTCTGGCTCCATGAATATTGAGCCAGAATTGTAGAGAAAAAAAGGGAAGAGAAGAAGAAGAAGAAACTGCAAAGTTGCAGATTTTGCATGTTTAATGGTTGGTGGTGAGAGACCGAGAGTGGGAGGTTCTTATAGAGAGAGAAACCAATGAATGTAAATAATGGGGTTGGTGAAGATTCTTATATTATAATTTTTGCTTGTGGCAATGAGCAGTTGTTTGCATGTTTTGCATAATTTCAAGTCCTCGTCTACTTTTCAATGATAACTATGTTGTTTGCATTTTCTTTTGTTTTGGTAACCCTTTTTCACTTCTTACATTCTTATTTATTTCTGGTTTTTAGATCAAAGAAATAAGGAACGAATCAAGAGACATACGTAAACATGAATGTGTACAAAGAAAAAAAAGGAATTGTTAAAATTATTTCCCTTTCCTTTTCTATCATTATAGGAAGAAAAAAAAATTGCAAACATGTTCATCAAAACTCTTTTTTATTGTACAAATTTAAAGATCTAGTTTTTGAACGGAAAAAAGCTATGTACACGACTGTCATTGTAATCGACTGTTATTTCTTAGTAACGATTTAAAGACCTAAATTGAACAGAAAAAATTATAAACATAATTTATTGCACTCAATCGTTATAACACTATAGATGAGGAGTTTTTGTATTATGTAATTTTTGTTCTTTTGTGTGTTTTTTACTAAGATCATTAGTTGTCATGAACTAAATTAATTAAATAAAAGAAGAGCTCTATGATATTCTTATTCCCATATTAGAATAAAGGTGTTATGCTAACCAACCTCTTCATGTATATATAATTGTTCTAGCCTACACTTGGGGGTAGAAGATTGGGATCATAGAAGAAACAGTTTGTTTGTCCCCAAAACAATTATGGCACTAATTTTTATATGTGATTCTTTCTCGACTGAGAAATTTTTCAGTGTGTCGGAAATACTGTTACATCAAATGTAATAATACAATTGATTGAAATTTTTTATTTTCAAGTTTCCAATCAATTGATTATTACACTTGGTGCACCGAACCTTTATCTAAGCACACTGAAAAATCTCTCCTCTCTCTTAGATTTTTCTTGCGTCTTGCCACCTCTCTTCAATTTTTCAAGTTTAAAAATTTGTGATACCATCAGATGCTAGATTACTGTTGTCTCCATGTAGTATAATACTTTGTGTGATGAAAACATTGGTTATTGTCAAACTCCACAACTTTCTTTAATACAAAACTTATTTTTCTGCGGTTGGCCACATGTTATGGTTCTTGCTCATAAACTAACTTATCATTTGGATAATCAGCAACCTGATTAACTTCCAATGACTAGAAAGACTACTTAATTTGTTCAGTTTACTCTGACAACTGATAATATTTAGTGAGAAACACTGAAGGAGTCAAACTCCAGAAGGAAAAGAAGAAGAAAAAATGAAAAAACCCTAGCTTGTGGTGCAATAGCAATCGGGTAGTGCAATTGAGAGTACATAAATTTTTTCTTTGTTCAAAGCGGAGGTTTAAGGGTTTTTGATGTTCACGTTTAAAATCAAGAGTCTTATGCACTGCCAATTATCCTTAAAAGAGTCCCACACGGTTTTGCATCAATGGAATTGTGATATACTTTTTTTCATTAAAAGTTAGAACAATCGACGAACTGTGATTACCCCATCTCTTCTCAGATGGTTGTTCGCCTCAATCCCCGATTGTCGGTGGTTGTGGCACTGAGCAACATTTCAATTTGGGAACTTAATTTCCTCTTTTTGTTTATCTTCCAAATTCTCTCTATTCCTTGCTATTGTGTTCCAAATTTCCATTAGCCCCAAATGAACCTCAAATCCCTAACGCATACGGATCCAGCACTCAAGACTCTATTTTGCCGTCAATTTGCCTACTTTCGATTGAGAAATCCGACCGAGCAGCTGTGTCCGCTGTCCACCTCAAGAGCGAATCGTCGCTCATTTAGTTGAAGGTGTGTGGAACTAGGACTTTGAAGGTTAATTGGTGATAATTTTTCAGTTTTGTTTTGGGTATTTTAATATTGTTTGTCGCCTGCTTCTGATTTTACTTGTTATAATCCCTCACGTAGGCTTGGTTTTCTCCACTAGCCACCCTTGACCTCTATTGTTTGGCCTTATGTGGAGGATTTTCTTTTTAGGTTGAAACCCTTTCATGTTTTTTCATTTATGTAATATTTCGTATTTGCTGTAGAACAACCATTACTCATGTTTAGTTAGCGTAAGTGGCGTTTTCTTTCTGTATGCCGGTCCTTTCTAGAGCTATTAAAGTTATAATTCGTCTGTTTGACTTCTTTTTATGAATGTTTCTCTACCATTGACAAAGAAAAACTGTGATTAGGGTTTTGGATAAAGGTGTCACAGGAAAGAAGAAGAAGCAAAATGATGAGGGTCAAAACCAAGTGTAAGACAATGAATGATGGGTGTGGTAGAAAGCAAAGCATGTGATGCCTTTCCATAATTTTCTCCCATTTCGACTACAGTCTACACCCCTTCCCTTTTCATGATCATTGACTATCTATGTTCTTCCCTTTTTTTCATTAGTTAATGCATCAAATGCATGGAATAGTGCCTTCTTATGAAATTTTCTGACCAAATTGATTTCTCTCTCAACAAGTTAATTAGTGTAAACCACTAATAATAATTAATAACAGCGAAAAACATTTCAAGAATTAAATTACACATAAAAAAATTTCACGTATCAATATATAATAAATGGTGTAATGCAAGTTTTTTTTCTTTCCAAAACAGTATTTTAAGTGTTTTTAACTGTAAAATAGTGTTTTGAAGAGTTGATTTGTGAATATATATAGGTAACTTGAATTGATGGTATTTCATAGTCTAGAGATTGACAATAGGTGGGAGCATAGCACATATTCAACTCTCATCGGCCCTTAAAATTAGGGATTCTTAAGGGCAAAGCTTAAAAGAAGGGAACTATGAGAATTGCTGGTCTGCTGCCACCTAATCATCGTAAAAGTCTTCCCTTCCAATTGAGTGTCAAATACCCGAATGCTTTTCAGCTACCCTTCAGAGTGGCACTCTACTGCTAGTACTTCCTAAAGTTCTAAACCCGCTTTTAAATAACTAAAAACACTTGTAACAATTTGTACGTAAAAGAGCTTCTTTCAACACTGGTTGAAAAACCTTGAAGACTTTTTTTGTAATAATCACATGTTACGTGTGCTTTCATAGAAAGCAAGCAATTATAATAGAAATGTTTATAAGCAGTATTGACTCATATAGGAGCAGTCTTCACGGACCTTAGAAGTATATTATAAAAATAATTGGATAATAATTTTTTTTATTGTGCTTCTCTAGTAAGTGCTTCTAATAAAAAGCACTCCTATACAAACATCAAAACCTATTTACCATATTAAGGGGAGCAGAAGAAAAATAAGAATCTAGTGCACTACAATCTGAGGCTATATATGTTCATGACAACATCATAAAGTGCACCCCAAGAGAATAATTGCAATGGATTATGCTTAGTTCTTTTGTCTTTTTCAGTATATCTAGAGATGGTGGTTAGAAGGATATTAGAAGATCTTTATTTTCTTGTAAGTAAGTAATCCTATCACATTACCAATTAACTATGTGATTTAGTTAATGTGTCATTACAATTACTTAAAAAACGATTCATAATTGCTAATGAAAATTGCAGTGTACCTTGAAAAATTTGGAAGTTCACATGCAAGTTAAATAATAAAGTTAGGTGTATACTTATAGGAGGGCGAGCTTTGGCGCAATGGCCATGTTGCTCTTTTGTGATTGAAATGTCACATGTTCGAGTTGTGAAAACAGTTTTTTTTTGCAAAGTAAGGGTAAGATAGGCATTCCCTCCTAACCCTCGCAACCTGTTTGCAAGACAAGAGTAAGAGACTATGTACGATAGGCGTTCTCCCTGACCCTCAAAAGTAAGGAACCTTGTTAGCTTGGGATCACCCTTAGGTATATACTCAGTAATAAAACAAAACCAATATTTTTGTACATGTGAGTTCAGGTTCTGAATCCAATCACTTCTTTTCTTCCATACGAATTTACTTTATACTTTCACTTTGTATGTATTAATGTCGGACACGGTATGTAGAATGTATTATACTAGAATTAGAATAATTAATCTGATCTGAATGCAGTGAATTATATAGAACTTTACTTCAACAGCTTCAAAATTATAAAACTACTACAATTAATTGCAGCCATAAAGATTAGAGACAAATAAAAACATCATGGCAAAATCCCCTTATGATCTGGAACCCAAAGAAAAGCCCAATGTTCAAATTCGTCCAGCCCGGCCCGTCCAATGTCAATGAAAATAATAATTCAAAAACATTGAAGGAAAAAACAAAACTTGAAAGATATAACTTAGAGCATCTTTAAAAAAGACGTTAAATTCAAAACATTAAATTTAAATTTGATGACTGACTTGTCAATTTGATATATTGTCAATATTTTCCTTCCATCCTATGCCAAATTTTATTGCTTCATTTATGTTTTTTTAAACAAAAAATAATAAAAGTTTGATTGTTGTTGGTTTAAAAATAATAAAAGAATACTTAAATATGCTAGCATTTAAGATAAAACAAGTGCAATGCTTTTGGAAATATCAAAAATCAAATTTGAAGGCCGCTTCAAATTTGATATCTTTTTATCCATGTAAGCTTAGCTTTCTTTTCCATGTTTTCTTTGATATCTCGATTGAAGTAAATGATACGTTATTGGTTACTATTATAAATCCATATCATCTGTTACCGTTATAAGTCTACGTTAACATTTTGAACATCATTTGTTACCGTTATATATCCATCTCAGATGGGTCATGGTTTCTCTGCGAATTCTGAGAACCCATGAACTCCAACAGCAACAGAAGCTATTATCCCCTGCTCCAATACCCAGTTATCTATTCTGCACCCTCTTCTCTCTCAGAGCACTCTCTTCCTACACTCACTATGACGCCCCAAACTCCACCGCCGTCGCTACCGCCATCGCTTCTTCCCAATCGCAGTCACTGGTCAGTTCAGTCTGCTCATTGGTATTCCAATCGTATTCCCCACAAACCCATCTGAGATCTTCACCACCCAAGCTCAATATCGACTTAAATTCTGAATCTTTGACCCACGAGCAGGCCATTTCCGTCGTCGCTTCACTGGCTGAGGAGGCAGGTTCCATGGTGGCGCTGAGTTTCTTTTACTGGGCAATTGGGTTTCCCAAGTTTCGATATTTCATGCGGCTGCTTTACATATTCTGCGCAATGTCGATACTTGACAATGGGAATTTGGAGAGAGCCCATGAAGTGGTCCATTGTATGGTGATGAAATTCGCTGAGATTGAGAGGTTGAAGGAGGCTGCTGATATGGTGTTTGAGATGCAGAATCCGGGTCTTGCGTTGAGCACTCGGACGTTGAATTGCGTTCTCGGGATTGCCTGTGATCTGGGTTTGGGTGAGTATTCAGAGAATCTGTTCGAGGAAATGTGTGAGAGAGGTGTGTCTCCTGATTCCTTGAGCTATAAGTCTATGGTTGTTGGGTTTTGTAGGAGCGGGAGGGTTTCGGAGGCGGATAGGTGGTTCAGTAAGATGCTCGAGAGAGGTTCTGTATTGGATAATTCTGTTAGGTTTTGAACCCACGTTTAGGTATCCTTATCATGATATGTGTAAGTTCAAAACCTAACATTCTCCCACTTTTGAACTTCCACTTATCATGTTCCTTGTCCAACGTATTAAGCCAATCCCTTTGTGATCACTCAAGTCATGTCAACCATACAACAACTCATATCTGCCATGAATAGCTTCAAAAGTTGAACCCCAGAAAATTAGTACTTCATAATTTGTACTAACACTCTGAAATCACATCCCCCAAAACTACTCATGCATGATATTAACAGAGCAAACAAACATATTTAACATGTCTATTATTTACACTCCCACTGATCAAACCAAACATCATTGTCAAGCCATTGTTTGGCTCCAATGATAAGCCTTTTACAATAACCAGCACATTAAACCTCGGTTTGATTAGTAATTCATCATTTCAAACATTGCATATATATATGAAACAACATCAAATATGATACAATCATATTCGATCCTTTATCAAACTCCAATGAGTTTACCTAATGCTTCCAACCGAGCCTCAATTCTGCCTTATGTAGATAAACTAGTCATTGAGTGAATAACCATGACATGCAATTTTATGTAACACCTTTGGGCAAGAGACATAAAATATCAGTTATGCAATCTTAATCATGCATCCTTATTTGCAGAGCTATTTCACAAAAATTTCAAGTTACAACTCAAATCATGTCTTTGGACAAGGGAACAAAGTTGACTTTAAACTTTTATAAAATACTACACACTACATCACAGTTCAAGCCATTCACTATTTCTTTCTTTTGAAAGATTGGTCTTATGCAATGAATTGTCACTCACAAAATTCAATTAAGAATCCTTTGAACAAAATTTCCTAATAATTCCCACTTTGGTGAAGATTTATTCAAACATTTGTTCAAGTATAGAGATTATTAGTGTTGAAAACCTGCATAAAACTTTAGCATTTCAATTTGATTGTAGAAATCATCCAAACGTCAAATGAAAAACCAATTTTCTACACAAGTAAGTTACAATTATAGATTATTTTCACATGTATCAGGAACCTTGCAACCTACCAGCCATATTCAAGTTCAACATAAATTTACTAAGCTACAATCTACACCAATGCCTATTGCCAATACATATTTAGATATCAAGAAACTGATTTCAATCATATACCAGATTTCAATCAGATATCGATCATCGTTTGTGAATCTGAAACAACCATGACTACCAATTCTAGAATGATAAAAGCGCAGCTTACAGTGTTTTAATCTCCAAACCATATATTCCTTTTCCTGCTGTGAATAAAACTTTGGCAGCAGAATATGGCATTAGAACAATTAATCATGCTATAGAAAAACTGTACCAATCATCATACGAATTTTATACATGCATAAAGCATTATGATTTCTTATCACAATAAACAAATAGCACAGGTTCATAGCCGAGGTATTCACTGAAGAAGACATGGAAAAATCGTTGAAATGCATGCTTATAACATACCTTTAGTTAAAACTATAAGCAACCATTCATTCTTTATTGTACACCCACCATTACAAGATCTTTTCATGCAATTATATCAAGTATATGGCAGCACCATCTGCTGTCTTCTGACAGCACGGAATGGAAAGACTTGTGTAACACACATGGGAAAGAAGTCTGAAGGTTATACTTTAACAGTAACAACATGGGAATGCTTCTGACAGCATACATGGGAAAGAATGAAAGCATTAGAGTGATACCTCAGCATCTGCTTCTGCCCGCATAACACAGCAGCGGCACAATCTCAAAACGTGAAGATTCCCAGTCCTTAAATCTATCCTGATACGCCAGTTGAAATCATCTGGAAAACTATAAGGACTATCTTAAGAAGACATGGAAAACTTGAAACAATCATTAGTGATTGTTAAATGCATGTTTATATCACACCTTTGGGCAAGAGATATAAACTGACATTGACCTTCATTGTATAGCCATCATTCAAGGATCTTATCATGCAATTATTACAAGTCTTTGGACAAGAATATGGCCTGATCTCCATGATGCCATACACTGATTAAAACCACCAACAATTTATACATCCCCTTCTTTGGAAAAGAATGCGAACATTTCTTGAGTTTTAAACCACAACCATTCTTCCTTTACTGTAATCGAACAATGTTCTTAATTGTTCTTAACATTTACTGCAAACCAAACTGTTAGTATAGTGGCAAAAAAGATAAAACTCAAAGTGATATAGTCCCAACAATATACGGATCATTATATTGATCACAACAGAAATAGATGAAAAATGCATTCTCACTGCAGCCAAACACGTTGCATATGCAGATCATAAAGCCACTTCATCTTCCATTTTTAAATAAATGGGATATAATCATACTAATAAACTAATGAAAAACATCATTTGATTAGTCATGTCCCGAAGCATGCACTCAATCTGTTGTTTAACGAGGAAACTTTACCAGAAGAATCACAGCAGCAGATAGCACACACACTGCAGTATAATTTTACCAAGATACATTCTCGCAATGTTCATTTACACACCATCAACCAGTGCATGAAAATAGTTTAGTTTCAACTTTACTTGCATGCACCCAAGGAGATCAAGGAAGAAAATTGAAATAAATAAAAAATACGCATGCTTATGAAGAGAAAAATTTACAAGCATCCAACATTGCACAAAAACAAACCACTCAAAATTTCCCTTCTTTGTAGAATTTGCCTAATTTTGTGTCTTTTCAACCAAGATGAACGCCACATGCAGGTTCTCTAAGCAGAGATTGGGTTTCACAAATTTGGTGACCTAATCATCTTTTTACTTGTACTTGCATATATAAACAATCAAGAAACATTACAGGAACTTGTAATTAGGAATTAGGCAACAATATATCGAGGCAATCATGAACCAAGAAATCAAAATAGTCATAAATAAATGCCTCAAAATAATAAATGAAACCATCATTAACCAAGGCAGCCATGACGTAGGGAATTAGATGTTGTCATGAATGAAGGCAACAATCACCGATGCTAACATTAGGGGCTAGGTTAAGGCAATTTTCTTCCCCGTACAGCAAATATTCCCAGTTAATGATATAGGTATAAATGTTAAGATAATAAAGTTCGAATCCAAGTAGACTAACCTTGCTCTGATACCAAATGTAGGAACTATAAATGGTTAGTCTTCAACAAGGATCACAAACAACATATCTTACATATAACATTACAAGAGTTGGCATTAAAAAGAGATCGACCATACCTGAGAACCCATCTGCCCAGCAACAAAGACAGCATCAACACCAACTGAAAAACCTGGGTTGGCATTAAAAAGAGATCGACCATACCTGAGAACCCATCTTACACATATCATGATAAGGATACCTAAACGTGGGTTCAAACCAATTAGGAGTCATGGCCATGTCAATAACTGATCTCCTAGAATTAAGGGATATGGGACGTGATAAGGATGCTTACATTGCTCCACGTCAAAAGAAACTGATTGCTGCAGTTCATAGCAGTTGCTATCCAATCATCTTGATAGATGGAAGTTGGAGAAGTTCAGTTCGATATAACAAAGGATTCCCTGCTCACAAAGAACACGTTCTGTAATCAGGGTTCTATCACCATTGGAACATAAGGTCTTAAGTGAGTAGAAGAATTCTTATGTGTTACCAGTAAACACACCCTGTACCAGGTTTTTCAGTTGGTGTTGATGCTGTCTTTGTTGCTGGGCAGATGGGTTCTCAGGTATGGTCGATCTCTTTTTAATGCCAACTCTTGTAATGTTATATGTAAGATATGTTGTTTGTGATCCTTGTTGAAGACTAACCATTTATAGTTCCTACAAATTCATCGTTTACTTTGATCATAAACATGTTTTGCGAGAAGGGTCTTGTAGGTCGAGCGTCGTGGTGTTTTGAAAAGATGATTTGGATGGGTGTGAGGCCGAATTTACGATGATTAATGGGTTGTGCAATGGAGGAAATGGTGAGGAAAGGTTGGAAGCCTAATGTGTATACACACACAGCATTGATTGATGGGCTCTGCAAGAAAGGTTGGACTGAAAGGGCGTTTAGACTGTTTCTTAAGCTGGTCCAGAGCGATAATCACAAGCCAAACGTGCATACGTATACTGCTATGATCAGTGGATATTGCCGTGAGGACAAAATGAGCTTCGCAGAGATGTTGTTGAGCAGGATGAAAGAACAAGGATTAGTTCCTAACACCAATACATATACTACTCTCATTTCGGGGAATTGTAGAGCTGGGAACTTTGAAAGAGCATATGAGCTCATGGATATAATGGCTAAAGAAGGATTCCCTCCTAATATCTGTACATACAATGCAGTAATTGACAGTCTCTGTAAAAAGGGGAGGGTTGAAGAAGCAAATCAACTGATTAGGAGAGGCTTTCGCCGAGGATTGGCAGCTGATGGGATCACGTATACCATTTTCATATCCGAGCACTGCAAACGGGCTGATATTAATAGGGCCCTGGTGTTTTTTACTTAGATGGTGAAGGTTGGATTGCAGTCGGACATACATTTGTGTACAACTTTGATTGCTGCCTTCTGCAGGCAAAAGAAAATGAAAGAAAGTGAGAAACTTTTGAGTTTGCTGTGAGGGCTGGCTTGATTCTCACCAAGGAAACCTATACATCCATGATTTGTGGCCATTGTCGGGATGGAAACATTGCTTCAGCTGTTACGTATTTCCAAAGGATGGGCGACCATGGTTGTGCACCGGATAGTATTACTTACGGTGCTCTGATGAGCGGGCCTTGCAATGATGAGACATTGGAAGAGGCTCGTAGGTTATATGATACCATGATGGACAAAGGGCTGTCGCCTTGTGAAGTCTCTAGGTTGACATTAGCGTACAAGTACTGCATGAAAGATGACTCTGCCGCTGCCATGGTTATGTTGGAAAGGCTAGAAAAGAAGCTCTGGATCCGCACAGTGAATACATTGGTCAGGAAGCTTTGTAGTGAGAAGAAAGTAGGGATAGCAGCATTGTTCTTTCATAAATTAGTGGACAAGGACCAGAACGTGGATCGCGTGACATTGGCAGCATTTATGACCGCATGCTATGAGAGCAACAAGTATGCTCTTGTTTCGGATTTGACTGGGAGGATTACTAAAGGAATTGGGTTGCAGCTGAAATATACGAAAAAATTGGCTCGACTTACTGGCTACCAAAATCTGGTGTTCTTCAGAAGTTGAACTGCTGCAGCAGGTCTCCCTTGTAAGAGTAAACAAGTATTCAATATAACCACCAGGAACACAAGGATTGATCAAGTAAATCACAAATCTTGAACTATGTAAACAAGAAGCAAATAAGATACAAAACATGTTGATCGAAGCATACCTGGAGACATGTTTGTGGATGTAGAGGCCATATGTAATCCGCACACAACCTTCTTCTCTCTGCAAAGCACAATACTCTCCAACTTATAGGCTATTGGAACAATATGAGCGATACCTTTGTGAGAGCAGGGATTGTGATTTTATACTACAAGTTCCGGACTACCTATAACAATCCTACAAGGAATATGAAACTAAATCCTTGTATAATCATGAGTACTAAACTCATGTCCCAAAACAGAGCTCTAATCCAAAACCAAATAGGATTCGCTCTCATAAACATATTGAGACTTCTTTACGTTAATCCACAATAACTTAACCGTGTGAAAACATACTCACATTCCTACATCCCTTTCATCGGTGATGGCACTGTAGCCGTCTCCATTTGTAACTGAAAGGGTCGAAGCGCAACCAGCATGCTAAGCCGCTGATTCTTCTTGCTTGTGCTTTGAGGTGCTCTGCAACTCAAAACTGCAATTGATATCGACTACTCTTCTCCTAATGACAGAGACAGGTTTTCTAAATTGTTTGTGTACACTGCAGCTTGCATACCAAACTGGATGTTTGTTATACACTTAAATATGATCAATTAGGGCCTTCAATTTTCAAAACAAGTTGTAATTACTTTAGTCTAAAGTAAGGTTTTCAAATGCGATGTTCAAATGGACATTGTTCAAATTTTTGTTTGTGCAAATATTTTTGAAGCCCAAGTGATTCAAATTTCAAATTTATGTGTAAATTGATAAGTGTGGGTGTAGACACCCAATATGGCTTTTACATGGTGTTGCTATCTGGTTTTTGACAGAATTATATTGGGGACTGTGCAAATTTTGGTTTAGCTGCAGATTAAGCAAGATCAAAAGGTTATAAATTAGAGGTATAATTTAATTTTTATATGGGAAGCGACACTTCAAAAATCTCATTCTACACTCCTCGTAAGTGTATTTTTCTTTCCTAATATAGAAAGTTTGGAGTGTAGAATGAGATTTTTGAAGTGCTAATAACAATTCCCTTTTTATATTTGATGCATTGTTAGATTAATGAATATAGTAGGAACATTGACTTGACGTATGTGTTTTCGTTCATTTTTTAGAATGGAAAACTGAATTTTGTGTGCTTATAAGTGTGTATATACTCGGTACTTATTTTAATTACAATGGAAGTGATTGAAAATTATCGAGAATTAGTACAAGTTTACACACCAAAAGAAATATTTCGAAAATAGCATTATTTAGTAGTAAGGAAAATTAGGGCAAACACCAACTTGAGCAGTTGTCGATGCTTGTTTTGTTTTGGTTTTGATCCACATCGAATATTTCATTCATTTAATTGGAAATGTTTCCTTTAACACGTAATTAGGTTAATTTCATCTTACGAAGTCACTTTCGGGTTTATTATGAATGCGAAATGAGGTATTTTGATTAAATTTTAATTGCACTCCTTGCAGTGGTTGACTAAGAGAAACAAAAGAGCGCTCTATGAAGCTCTTGAGAATATACTATTAAGGCTCCCATCTTCGCTTCTTACAGTAGGACAAGACCACGTTTCAAATATGTGCACATAGAAGGATGTTGAAGCAACTTGGCATCCATACAATAATAAGCAAGCTGTCAAATCACACAAGGGCAAACATAATGGACCTTTGTCTGCCCTTTCCATCTTATACATTTCTCATCTTCTCCTATTTCTGTGATTATGGTTAAGCTATGTCAACATTTTATATTAATTTTTTTATAAAAATAATAAAACAAAAAATAATGAGAATATAAAATATTGACGTAACTTAACCGTGACCACTTCCGCATAATGGGGGTGGGGGCCGATTTGAGCTGCTGGATATGACAAATGTGCAACCAAGGTGCACTGAATTGTCCATGCATTTAGTTTTATAAAATATGACAAATTGATATACATGTTTTCTCTGTTTTTTGACCTATACGAATGAAATTAAATGTGATTTTGCAAGGTGCTTTGATTGCTGCCAATTTGATTAGGAAAAGCAATTTACACTGTTGTCTTGCATATGATCTTAAATGTTAACTTCGTAACTACGAATGTGCTATATTTACTGTTAACGTGATTCTTAAATCATCTGTGTTAATTGTACAATGTCTTTTCATGTCAGCGAAGTTGAATGTATATAAAAGCCAAGTTGCTTATCTTACCAACTTCATTCACTCATCTATCCCTGTGTTCATTCATGATTGTGTTGAATTTATTTAGGTTAAATATGTCTTATTCATGCGGTTGAGGTTAATACATTCAATTCTCGCAGCAAAGCGTAGACATATTTTCTAGTTAATTAGAAAAGTCATCCAAACTTTTTCGTTAAAAATTTCCTTGCACAATCCAATGTAAGTCTATGGCTTATGTTACTTTTATGGGCCAAACCTATTATATTATATATCTTTCAAGGTCTTTATAGGTCATTTTACAAATGGATAAATTTATAATTAAAAATTTTATTAAAAAGTGGGTGAAGACATGAGATACTGGGGTTAAGAATAGCTCTAATTTAAAATGAGTTACTCAACTTTGAGAGGGCTCCGACTCGAACTCCAACATTACAAACTTCAAAAATACAATTTTCATGACACGAGTACACTATCATGTAATATCTCGTATCAATAAAACAATGATATGTGAACAAAAACTTAAACATGTCTTTATTTTATTAAAACGGAACACCACCGTGGTGGTTTTAAGCCCATACAAAATAGCTATAAAATTATGTTTTCAACCATTAGGGATTAGAAGTAATCTATCCCTTGTACCACGTCAATGATTGAGGCTATTTCTCTTTTTCTTTTTCTTGAACTGTCGTCTTCATTCGTACTTCAACCTAGAAAAGGCGTTGCATAACTTAAACTGCAATGAAGAGAAACTACACCTAATTTGAGTCATCCAATAAGTTAGAAACTTGCTTAGTTGAAGCCTAATCAATAGGTTCTTCCCCCGTGAAAAATAAATACGCTGGTTGAAGCTGAATGGAAAAAGTCAAATATTGTAATAAGAAAAATTGTTGTTAACCATCACCATCAAGTCGTCTTGCATAGCATATATGCAATATGGAGATAGCAAAGCGCACAGCCATCGGGCATATTTCTGGTATGTGCATGCCTTGTTGAAACAGTTTGATTAATTTGTTTGAGACTGTCAAGGCTAAAAGGCTAAAGAACAGCCATTATTGGCCTAGATATGTGCAAAACTAAAAGGTCAATAAAAAAGATAGACTAATAATTAGGGTAAGCTTACCATACAAGTTCATTTTCGATGACGCGGTTGTACCTGCACTGCAGGAAATTTTCCAGAAAAAACTAAGTGGGAGTGGGGTAGTCATAAGTCATGACGCGGCGTCAATGAGTCTTTGAGTTGGAGTCTTTGAGTTGGACCCACAACAGTTTCTTTCAACACAAGTTAATCTTCACGGAAAACTTCCTAGGAATCGTAAAGATTCCGTGATCTCATCTGGTCATTGTACATCGTGCGGTCAGAATTATTTTAAAATTTAAAATTAAATATGAATAGTACTTAACGAAAACTGACCGCACGATGTACGATGAACGGATGAGATCACAAGATTCCTAAAAAAAGGATCCGCCGAGAATCCTTCTCCAATCTTCACACCAAACTACTGCTGACATCAGTTCTATTAATTTATAGCTATAAAAGTACTGCATGAACGTAATATTATTGTCTCTGGCAAATTTGGCCTTGGCTCTTGCAGATCGCCGAGTATCGGTATAAGTCTGGGCAAAGACTCGAGCAAAATGAAGGTCTATAGATTAATCATCACCGTCACTTAATTTAAAGAAGAGTTTCTTCCTATAATATATAAATTACATTTATAGCTATATATATACATAAATTATATCTCAGCGGCCTTCCCTCCCCCAATTACATAACCCAATCGATTTGTTTTTGTTTTTTGCAGAAGATTGTGATGAAGGTATCGATGAATTGCCGGAAATGCCAAACGAAGGCGCTCAAAATTGCTGCTACAGTAGAAGGTATTTATGTTTGCTCCGGCAGCCATCACTTTCATTTACTGATTATATTAATTATATGCGGTTTTACTAAATTAGCTGAAGAACATCCGGTTTCATAGGATATTAAATTGTGAAATTAATTAACTGAGGTTATATTAATTTATGGAGAAATTAGGTTCTCATGCTTCCTTTTGTTATTCCATTAATTAAAATCCTATTCCTTTTCATTTTTTGATCAAGGTTCTTGGGTATTACTAACATTATTAATTATTTCAATAATAAAATATATTTTTATTTCTAAATATAATCATTTAATGTTAAAAATGTTACAATTAGTATATTTATATTTATGACTAAATTTTTTATCATATATTTTTAGTTTTAGTTTGTACCCATTTTTAATTTGTAATTCTTTTTTTAATTTGTACCAATTTTCTTTTCAGTTTTAATTTGTACCCATATATTAATTTCTTTTTGTGCCATATTTTTTAAAGTTTATTAGTATTTGTACCTATATATTATTTTTATTTGTACTTTTTATTTTTGCTAAATGTACCCATGCGAATTATATGTACCTATTCATGTAAAACTTTTTACTTTGTTATATGTAAAATGTACCCTTTTTTTTATATATAAAATCTATTCAATTTTTTTTTAATCCATTTTTAAACTTATATGGTTACATTCTTTTTTCTTTGATTTTAAAATGTATCCATGTCAAGTTTAATCGAAGAAATTTACTAATGTTATTAAGCCTAATATCTTTTATTTTATTTTATTTTTTTATTTTGAAGAATGTACTCATGTTTTGATACCATAATTTTTTTGGTTAATTTTGATGAATGTACCCATTTTTATACATATATAAACACACACAATAGTATATTTATATTTTAATATTTTTAATCCCGCAAATTATGGTTTTTTATTTAAAATCTCATTTATATAAACAACTAAAATTTCTAATTTTTAATTTAAAAAATATAGTAATGTACATAGAAATAAATTATCACATTGATTTCAGGGATCTTGATAAAAAATTAAAAACCAACAAGGTTTCAATCAAAGAATATTTATAGCTAAGGACCGCATCCAAAGTCTTCCTTAATTTATTGTGATTAATAATACTATTATTGACATGACATGGGATTGATCATGGATACATGCAATATGCAGGTGTGAGTTCTGTGGCGTTGGGAGAGGAAAATGACAGAGTGGTGGTGATTGGGGACAGAGTGGACGCCTTTAAGTTGGCCAAGAACTTACGGAAGAAATTCAAGGCCGCCGACATTCTCACCGTCGCAGAAGTCAAGTGAATAAGTGATCATCCAAGATTGCCTACCTAGGACGTCCTATCTCGCTGCAAATTAATTAAGCTACCTGATGATGATCAATTAATATCCATATACATTATAAATTACTCGTTAATTTAATTAAGTACTTCATACATGTGGTATGACACTGAGATGTATTTTATGTGCGATTGAGATTCTATATATTAATTAAACATGTTTAACTAGATATCATGATTGAAATATATTTTATATGCGATTAAAAATCTAAGATGTATTTGGCAGGCGGTGTTATTGAATTGAACCTTACAAGGGAGAAGATGATGAGTAGTGAGTACTAGTTTATTATGGAAAGTTGAAAATTCCCAGCCTTGTCCTTGTTTTGGAGAATGTGGGGTCTTCTACTTAAGACTAAAATAATACATAATTCATTTGGTTCAGTCTTCACTTTGTTAAGGAGCTCTTGAATTCAAATATTATGAACGACAAATGTTAATAAAAAGAATGACTTAACTCGATACAAGTAATTCAAAATTGAAATTTCATAAAAGATAAAAGGTAGTTGGACTGTAACTAAATTTGAACAAGAATATGATCACAACCACAATTACTTTTTGGTAAACGGCTAATTAAGGGCTTATTTGGAGGTGCTTTTAAAATTATTGAAAATGTTTTTGATGTAATTAATTTTGGATTCTAAAAGCACATAAGTGCTTTTTGAAAGAAACATCAGATATGTTCTTCTGCATAAAGTACTTAATGTAAGATCCCGCATGGGAGTAGATTATGTAAGCCTTATATGTATATTCTCATCTTTACCTAGCACAAAGCTTTTTAGGAGCTCACTGGCTTCGGATTCCATAGAAACTCCGAAGTTAAGTGAGTCCGCGCGAGAGCAATCCCATGATTAGGTGATGGGTGACCTAATGGAAAGTTCTTGTGTAAAGTCGAGCCAAGCTTGTGGTGGGGGCTCGGGCCGAGATGTGACACTTAAAGTGTTTTTTTCAAGATCCACTTAGATTTTTACTAATGATTGGTTTTAAAAACATTTTCATCAAAACCGTTTTCAGTCATTTTAGAAGCACTTTCAGATGAGTCGTGATCTCGATCACTCTTCATCCAAACAAGATGACGTGACTGATGATGATCTTTTCCTCGTTTTCAGACTTTTCTTTTTCTAGTTGGTCGGACGCAGAGCTCACCAACAGCACTACATCACGACTCTCTCTCTCTCCAAGTCTCTCCCACAGATCCCCTTCAAGCCTTCAAGGTAACAATTTAATCTAAGTTTTCATTTAGTTTGCTCTGTTTTCAATTTTCGCATACAAAGCTGCTGAATTTTCCTTTAAAAGTTTTAATTTTGTTATTCTGCTGCCTTTGCAATTCATATTTCCTTTTGCTTCTGCTGGATTAATTCATATTGTCTTCGTTTTAATTGCTAGTTTGATGATTGATTATTACTCTTAAGTTTTCTTGTTCTTCTCTTAATTTGATGCATTTGGTGGTTGTGAATTTTTGAATCACACTGCAGTGGAAAACAATGAATTTGGGGTGGTTGGGGAAAACAGTCTAGAGAACTTTCCAAAAACAGTAATCCATTTAGTAAGAATCTAAAAAATGTCGAATTGATTATCGGTTAACTACCCAGAAAAAAAGATTGTCCATTTAGTTTCATCCAACTAACTGCCCATTACTCAGATTTTAGCGAAAATTTTCGTGTCAGTTGTAATCAAGGGTTTGAAATTTCTAGGTGTATCTGGTTCTAGCTGAATTGCAGATAATGATGTAAAGTTTCTTTAAACAGAAATCTTTTCAATCCATTCAGGTTTCCTTTGATTTCGAATCCAATCCCGCGGGTTTGTTTGCGTGTGGCTGTATGAAGCTTCAATATTTGCATTATCATCTTAATGTACACAACGTTTCTTAGGTGTGCTACTTCAACAATTGGATAAAATCTTAGATGTGCCAATTTCTGCAGGTATTCATTCTTCAGCACGCAATCAAATGGCTCGATCTGCACTAGACGAGACCTCACTATCAGGTGCATTTGTGAGAACTGCTTCTGTATTTCGTAACTTCATTTCGCGGGACCCGAATTCTCAATTTCCGGCAGAAGCTGGAAGATATCATCTGTATGTATCATATGCTTGCCCTTGGGCTTCCAGGTGCCTTGCATACTTGAGCATAAAAGGACTCGATAAAGCCATCAGCTTTACGGTATAGTACTGTATATTAAATCGTTACTTACTAGATTCACTTTCTAAGTGCCAAATTAATCTTATCTGTTTGTTTGATTGTTTGCTTGTTTTGCGTCACTTAGTCAGTCAAACCGATATGGGAAAGGACAAAAGAAAGTGATGAACATATGGGTTGGGTTTTTCCTGCTTCCGAAACAGAGCTAGCGGGAGCTGAACCTGACCCTTTGAATGGAGCAAAAAGCATTAGAGAACTTTACGAGCTTGCAAGCACACAGTATACTGGAAAGTACACAGTTCCAGTATGTTCACTCATATTAAGTGGCCTTTTTTTTTTTTTTCGTTGACTATCTGATACCAAATGACTGATCATTTTACTTTTGGTAGGTTCTATGGGATAAAAAACTCAAAACAATTGTGAGTAATGAGAGCGGGGAGATTATTCGCATGTTCAATACTGAATTCAACGATATAGCTGAAAATGCGTCTTTGGACTTATATCCTCCTCACTTGCAATCCCAAATTGATCAGACAAATGAGTGGATATATGACAAGATAAACAACGGTGTCTATAAATGCGGGTTTGCAAGGAAGCAAGAGCCTTATGATGAGGTATGTTTTTGAAGCTGTAATTAGTTTCGACTGTGTAGGTTCTGGAGTTTACGTTCTCTTCAAGGACCATTTGTGCTATCTCAAACACATTGGTTAATCTTTCTCTTCCACTTTCTCAGGCTGTGAAACAATTGTATGAAGCTTTGGATAAATGTGAGGAGATACTTAGCAAGCAACGATACCTGTGCGGGAACACATTGTCTGAAGCAGATATTCGGTTGTTTGTCACTCTTATAAGATTCGACGAGGTACTGTTTTTTGACTCTTCAAGCAAGATTTGTTTTTTGTCAGAAAATTCCGCCTATTTAATGTTTTTCGATCTATAATATGAAGAGAACCAAGAGCCATGCTAGTTTTTTTTTGTCATTGATGACAGGTTTACGTAGTCCACTTCAAGTGCAACAAGAAAGTACTACGAGAATACCCGAATTTGTTCAACTACACCAAAGACATTTTCCAGGTTCCGGGGATGAGCAGCACAGTCAACATGGATCACATAAAGCGGCACTACTACGGAAGCCATCCGTCTATCAATCCATTCGGAATAATTCCTAGCGGGCCAGATATCGACTACTCTTCTCCTCACGACAGAAACAGGTTTTCGACGTAGGTTTTACACACTACCGATCATAAATCGAACGACGTATAATTTGCGAATTGAGTTTGTGCGTCTTTGTTGTGTCTGTAAAGCTCGTTTATCAGACCGTCTATCGTCGTGTAACATGTTATGTTATTAAACTATTACTCAGATCTTTGAGATCAGCTGGTGCTTTGAAAGAGTGTTGTTTATCATGCGATGGCCACGAGTGATAAGTCCATGTAATCACTTAGTTAATAATCCTCTCCTAAGTTGATGACGTCCGCGTTTCAAACTGATCATGCAACACTGAAAATTTAAGGTTTGGAATACTATCACCTTAAATGATTCCCTTTCGTATAATTCTTCTGGTATTATTAACTTCTCTGATTTATAACTTTTCCCCTTTTAAGTAAAAAAACAAGACGAGACTGGTAGCAAAAATATGTTGATTGTATCGTCATTAGAAAAGTTCGATGTGAAGAACGTCTTCCTTCAAAACGGCGCACACAAAAAAAAGGCTTAATCCAAGAAAATGGAAGAGGATCCTCTCCTGAGCATAGGATGGGGATCTTCCTGATCACGAAATTCAAGCCATTCAATTTTAATTCAACGGTTGAAATTATTATAATTTTTTAGGGGACTTTCTGTTTAGAACCGTTGGATTAAAATTGAACGGTCCGGATTTCGTGGTCAGAGGATCCTCATCCTGAACTCAAGAGAGGATCCTCATCCCAAGAAAATTACGTATTTTCTCTTTTTAGCATTCTAATTACAAACCAATAATTACTTAAATATTATTGTATTGATCAACATTTGAGCTGAGGCGGTGTTGGTGCGATGAGAGGCAGACCGAGAGCGACAACTGAGCCTCTTGGCACTGACTCCACTTCAGCCCTGTTCCGCCACTCCCGCACAGGCTCCGAACCGCTTCCCACTCGTCCTCGCATGCCACCGACACGAAGCACTCTTCAAATCCTCTGTTCAGGTGTCGGCACTCCGCCTTCCGACCCTGACCTGGCCCGATCCGCTTGTGGAAATCCGATAACGCGCTCTGCAGCCCATCGCACTCGCTCAATTGCGTCGTCGTTCTCGGCAGCTGCGGTTCTGACATCGTTTGTTAAATTCGTTTTTCGCTCGTCTTCTCCTGTTAGGCCATCTCCAACCAATGACTGGCTCGTTTTAGTCATGGCCCTCTAAGATTCTACAAGATATTAATATTTTAATAAACAGTACAGGGTTATATTTGCGTCCGTCTCCAACTGAGGGTCAATGGGCCAGAGGGCTCGTTTTAACCCTGTCATAAAAAACCGTCTTCAACTGAAGGCCAAATGGCCATAGGGCCAAACATAATTTATTATTTAAAAACTACAACTTAAATGTTGTTGAATGTTTTTTTTTATGTTGTATATTTATGTTGTATAATTTTTATATTGGTTAATGTTATTAATATTGTTTAATGTTGTTTCATGTTACTTAATTTAATTTAATGTTGTATGATGGCTTAGGAGGTTATAAAAAAAATATGAAACAAATTTTGTGAAATAGAAGTTATAGGAAGAAATGAAATTTAAAAAAAAAATGAAACAAATTTGTAAAATAAAAGTTATAGGAAAAAAATAGAATTTAAAAAAAATTATATGAAAAATAGAAGTTATAGGAAAATTTTTGTAAATAAAAAAATAAAAACTTTTAAAAAAAATATTCAAAGAATTCCTGTCGGTTATAATCGACAGGAATACATTTGTATTATTTAGTATAAATGTATTACTGTCGGTTATAACCGACAGGAAATCTAACATAAGCAAAAAAAAAAAAAAATGGCCAGGCCCGGACTAGCTGGCTGGCTGGATGCAGCCAGCCCTCGAGCCCTCTAGCCCTCTCCGATTTTGTGGGGCCCTCTCATATTCCAGAGCCCTCTGGCCTAGCCCTTGGTTGGAGACGATTTTCGGACTATTTTCGACCCTCTGACTCTTTGGACCCTTCGGTTGGAGATAGCCTTATGCCTCCTACGTTTTGAGCTGAGCTTACGGAAATCATGCCACGTCAGCAATTCGAATGGTGAATTTGGCCCAGTGGGCTGTTTGTTTTAATCTCTTCCAAGTTGTGTTTGGGCCGAACTGGAAACAAAACCCAATTTACAAACAGAATTATTAGCAACCTTTTGTACTAAACTTTGCATTTGGACTTTTTTATTTTTTCTTAAACAATACGTGTTATTTTCTTACATTTTCCTTGGTAATTCTTAACCAAAAACATTAAACGTTTTGTTTTTATAATAAAAAATGATACGTGTCATTTTTTTTATTAATGATATTATTTACATTAAGAGAGTGGAGGAGTAGATTAGTTACAATTTGAACTCTTTTTACGATAATTAAATTTAAAATCTCTCACTTACAAGTGAAGCAGAATACCCCTATATTTTATATGCGATTGAGATTCTATATATTAATTAAACATGTTTAACTATATATCATGATTGAAATGTATTTTATATGTGATTGAGAATCTAAGATGTATTTGGGCCGACGGTGTTACTGAATTGAACCTTACAAGGGAGAAGATGATAAGTGGTGAGTACTAGTTTATTATAGAAAGTTGAAAATTCCCTGCCTTGTCCCTGTTTTGGAGAATGTGGGGTCTTCTAGTAAAGACTAAAATAATACATAATTCATTTGGTTTAGTTGCATTCAGTCTTCACTTTGTTAAGGAGATATTGAATTCAAATATTATGAGCAACAATTATTAATAAGAAGAATCACTTAACTCGATACAAGTAACTCAAAACTGAAATTTCATAAAAGACAAAAGGTATTCGGACTCTAACTAAATTTGAACAAGAATATGATCCACAACCACAATTACTTTTGGATAAACTGCTAATTAAGGGCTCGTTTGGAGTTGCTTTTAAAATGATTGAAAACGTTTTTGATGTAATTGATTTTGGGTTCTAAAAGCACTTAAGTGCTTTTTGAAAGAAGCATCAGGTATGTTATTCTTACATAAAGTACTTAAAATATTTTTTCAAGATCCACTTAGATTTTTACTAAGGATTGATTTTAAAAACATTTTTACCAAAATCATTTTCAATTATTTTAGAAGTACTTTCAAACGATCCATAATACCCCACACGATCACTATTCATCCAAACATGACGTAACTGATGATGATCTTTTCCTCGTTTTCAGACTTTTCTTTTTCTATTTGTTTATTGTTACCATTCAGATCTGGTTGGTCGGACGCAGAGCTCACCTCTCTCTCTCTCTCTTGCTCTCTCTCCGAGTCTCTCCCTCAGATCCCCTTCAAGCCTTCAAGGTAACAATTTAATTTAAGTTTTCATTTAGTTTGCTCTGTTTTCAATTTTCGCATACAAAGCTGCTTAATTTTCCTTTAAAAGTTTTAATTTTGTTATTCTGCTGCCTTTGCAATTCATATTTCCTTTTGCTTCTGCTGGATTAATTCATATTATCTTCGTTTTAATTGCTAGTTTGATGATTGATTATTACTCTTAAGTTGTCTTGTTCTTCTCTTAATTTGATGCATTTGGTGGTTGTGAATTTTTGAATCACACTGCCGTGGAAAACAATGAATTGGGGTGGTTGGGGAACCTTTCAAAAACAGTCTGGAGAATTTTCCAAAAACAGTAATCCATTTAGTAAGAATCTTAAAAATGTCGAATCGATTATCGGTTAACTATCCAGAAAAAAAGAGGGATGTGCTATCCACACATCCTTTTTTATTTTTCACACACCTCTTATTAATTTATGTACTTTGATCTTATTCAATTCATCTGATCCAACAGCCGAAAATTAAAAAGGTGTGTGAGAAGTAAAAAAGGGTGTGTGAATATCACACCCCAAAAAAGATTGTCCATTTAGTTTCATCCAACTAACTGCCCATTACTCAGATTTTAGCGAAAAGTTTCGTCAGTTGTAATCAAGGGTTTGATATTTCTAGGTGTATCTGGTTCTAGCTGAATTGCAGATAATGATGCAAAGTTTCTTTGAACAGAAATCTTTTCAATCAATTCAGGTTTCCTTTGATTTCGAATCCAATCCCGCGGGCTTGTTTGCGTGTGGCTGTATGAAGCTTCAATATTTGCATTATCATCTTAATATACACAAGGTTTCTTAGATGTGCTATTTCAACAATTGGATAAAATCTTAGATGTGCTAATTTCTGCAGGTATTCATTCTTCAGCACACAATCAAATGGCTCGATCTGCACTAGACGAGACCTCACTATCAGGTGCATTTGTGAGAACTGCTTCTGTATTTCGTAACTTCATTTCGCGGGACCCGAATTCTCAATTTCCAGCAGAAGCTGGAAGATATCATCTGTATGTATCATATGCTTGCCCTTGGGCTTCCAGGTGCCTTGCATACTTGAACATAAAAGGACTCGATAAAGCCATCAGCTTTACGGTATAGCACTGTATATTAGATCTTTACTTGCTAGATTCACTTTCTAAGTGCCAAACTAATCTTATCTGTTTGTTTGATTGTTTGATTGTTTTGCGTTACTTAGTCAGTCAAACCGATATGGGAAAGGACAAAAGAAAGTGATGAACATATGGGGTGGGTTTTTCCTGCTTCTGAAACAGAGCTAGCGGGAGCTGAACCTGACCCTTTGAATGGAGCAAAAAGCATTAGAGAACTTTACGAGCTTGCAAGCACACAGTATACTGGAAAGTACACAGTTCCAGTATGTTCACTCATATTAAGTGGCCTTTTCATTTTTCTTTCGTTGACTATCTGATACCAAATGACTGATCATTTTACTTTTGGTAGGTTCTATGGGATAAAAAACTCAAAACAATTGTGAGTAATGAGAGCGGGGAGATTATTCGCATGTTCAATACTGAATTCAACGATATAGCTGAAAATGCGTCTTTGGACTTATATCCTCCTCACTTGCAATCCCAAATTGATCAGACAAATGAATGGATATATGACAAGATAAACAACGGTGTCTATAAATGTGGGTTTGCGAGGAAGCAAGAGCCTTATGATGAGGTATGTTTTTGAAGCTGTAATTAGTTTCGACTGTGTAGGTTCTGGAGTTTACGTTCTCTTTAAGGACCATTTGTGCTATCTCTAACACATTGGTTATCTTTCTCTTCGCACTTTCTCAGGCTGTGAAACAATTGTACGAAGCTTTGGATAAATGTGAGGAGATACTTAGCAAGCAACGATACCTGTGCGGGAACACATTGTCTGAAGCAGATATTCGGTTGTTTGTCACTCTTATAAGATTCGACGAGGTACTGTTTTTTGACTCCTCAAGTAAGATTTGTTTTTTGTCAGAAAATTCTGCCAATTTAATGGTTTTCGATCTATAATATGAAGAGAACCAAGAACCATGCTAGTTTTTTTTATCGTTGATGACAGGTTTACGTAGTCCACTTCAAGTGCAACAAGAAAGTACTACGAGAATACCTGAATTTGTTCAACTACACCAAAGACATTTTCCAGGTTCCGGGGATGAGCAGCACAGTCAACATGGATCACATAAAGCGGCACTACTACGGAAGCCATCCGTCTATCAATCCATTCGGAATAATTCCTAGCGGGCCAGATATCGACTACTCTTCGCCTCATGACAGAAACAGGTTTTCGACTTAGGTTTTACACACTACCGATCATAAATCAAACGACGTATAATTTGCGAATTGAGTTTGTGCGTCTTTGTTGTGTCTGTAAAGCTCGTTTATCAGATCGTCTATTGTCGTGTGACATTATGTTGTTAAACTATTACTCAGATCTTTGAGATCAGCTGGTGCTTTGAAAGAGTGTTGTTTATCATGCGATGGCCACGAGTGATAAGTCCATGTAATCACTTAGTTAATAATTCTCTCCTAAGTCCATGACGTTGGCGTTTCAAACTGATCATGCGACACTGAAGGGTTAACACGTAGTGAGGTATGATAGGTTTGGAATACCATCACCTTAAATGTTTCCTGTTTGTATAATTCTTCTCGTATTATTGACTACTCTGATTTATGATTGTTCTTGTTTTAAGTAAAAAAAAAAAAAAAAAGACGAGACTGGTAGCAAAAAATATGTTGATTGTATAATCATTACAAAAGTTTGATGCGAAGAACGTCTTCCGCTTAATCCAACGAAATTACATATTTTCTCTTTTTCTAATTAGCATTCTAATTACAAACGAATAACTAATTAAACATTATTCATTCTTCACATCTTCCGCTTAATCCAACAAAAGTACATATTTTCTCTTTTTCTAATTAGCATTCTAATTACAAACGAATAATTAATTAAACATTATTCATTGATCAGCATTTGAGTTGAGGCGGTGTTGGTGCGATGAGAGGCAGATCGAGAGCAACAGCTGAGCCTCCTGGCACTGACTCCGCTTCAACCCCGTTCCGCTACTCCCGCACAGGCTTCGAACCGTTTCCCACTCGTCCGGGCACGCCACCGACACCAAGCACTCCGCCAATCCGCGGTTCAGGTGTCGGCACGCCGCCTCCCGACCCCGACCCCGACCCGGGCTGATCCGCTTGTGGCAATCAGTTAGCGCGCTCTGCAGCCGATTGCACTCGCCCAAATTTGCCATCGTTGTCGGCAACTGCGGTTCTGACATCGTTCGTTAAATTCGTTTTTCGGTCGTCTTCTCCCCTTCTGCCTCCTGCGTTTTGAGCTGTGCTTACGGAAATTGTGCCACGTCAGCGATTCGAATGGAGAATTTGGCCCAGTGGGCTGTTTGTTTTAATCTCTTCCAAGTTGTGTTTGGGCCAAACTGGAAACAAAACCCAAATTACAAATAGAATTATTAGCAACCTTTACACTAAACTTTGTATTTCGATTTTTTTATTTTTTCTTAAACGATACGTGTTATTTTCTTATATTTTTCATTATTAATTCTTAACCAAAAACATTAAACTTTTTTTTTTATAATAAAAAATGACACTTGTTATTTTTTAAATTAATGATATTATTTACATTAAGAGAGTGGAGGAGTAGATTAGTTATAATTTGAACTTTTTTTACGATAATTAAATCTAAAATCTCTCATTTACAAAGGAAGCAGAATACCACTATATTATAGTACTGAGCGGTGGCACGCGTCACTTAATAGGGTAAGAAGGACTACCAAAAACAAAATTTAATGCGAATGTTTCAAGAAATAATATGCAAAAATGGAGATAATTTAGATTTAGCATGTAAAATGGAGGATGGTAGAGAAAATTCAACCTTGTGGGACTTAGAGCTTCACCAAAAGGGTGAATATTGGGTGGGCCACCGCATTAAGAAAACTTTTTCATGGGGTGTGACAAAATTCAAAAAAGTCCACGATTTTGTGCGGTTGACCTCATCATTGACCAAATTTTTTTCTCCATTATATACTATAACAACACTAAGGAGGCTCTCTCACGTCACCGTTTAACATTAAGTTATGTGCCAATATTATAACATAGTGTGCAAAAAAACATAAAGAGTTTCACTTTTAAGAGAGTTTTCGTAGCATTTTTCTATAAACTATTATTATTCACATTTACAATACAACTTTAGTGAAATTTACAGTATCGTTCTTGATATTTTGTACTTTTCACCTATTTTTGTACCAAGAAAATAAAAGTTTGTTTAACTTTTTTCTTCGGGATATCGGATATGAGGAAGGTATTCTCACAATATGTCCCATGTAAGGGCCCCCAAGACTAATGAGAATGAAAGGGGTTACAAATTGTGAGAGGACCTTTTTTCTTACGGGTTTCGTAGGGAATAATGCTTCTTCAATCCACTCATAAGTCTCACAGACCAAATTTGAACCTCCAACCTTTTCTTTAGACGGAAAATATGTTACTTTTGTAAGTAACAATATAATATTCTAAACTGCTCTAATTTACGAGAATTTAAAAAAGCATTTATCAGCTTTGATTATCTCTCGACAAATGGTTGCACTTTTGAACCAGAAGATTGGCATATTATGCAACAAAACAAAAGACAATAAATGGGAGAGAGAAGAAAAATTGTGTAAAAGAACAAGATCATCGTGGTGGAGTGCTCCTACAATTAACAAAATCAAAACTCCTTTTTTAAAAATAGAACAAGATCATTGTGGTGGGGCCCATATTTATGGACAGTGATCAAATAATTGCATTGCAGAATTTTTTTTCCTGAGGATGATGACACCATATTGGAGTCTTTTGATCTCTCTCTCTCTCTCTCTCTCTCTCTCTCTCTCTCTCTCTCCGGAAGGATTGAGGTATCTGAGTAAATTGCAAATTTAAATCATTGTCAAATGTAGAATACAAATATATACAAGACACAAAAGATTACATATCCAAAGTTGCAATCTTCCATATTGGAGTCTTTTGATCCCTCTCTCTCTCTCTCTCTCTCTCTCTCTCTCTCTCTCTCTCTCTCAAGCTTGGGAAGGATTGAGGTATCTGGGTAAATTGCAAATTTTAAATCATTGTCAAATGTAGAATACAAATATATACATGACAAAAAAGATTACATATCCAAAGTTGCAATCTTCCAACTTCAAAGGGTCCCAAGCAATAGACTTTGCAGGCTAAAAGTGATTGCTGGCCTTGTTTGCTTGCTTTCTGTTATCTATATCTCATATAATACACACACACACACACATATATATACCTATATATATGTATGACTTTCAATTATGTGTGATGTAGTATTATTTAGCATGAGCAATCTCAATCTGTGTTTGATAATTTAGTCAGAGTAGAGTGATTAATATTATCATTATATCATGATTCATAATTGGATGATGAGTGCAGAAGATAATGTGGTGTGGTGTAGGAGAAAAGTTGGAAGATAATGCAGTAAAGGCATTTCTGAGTGGATGTAGGGAGAGAGAGATAATTAGGGTTCTAGTCTTCTAGAAAGACAGTGAGAAACAACTTAGCTCTTTTAAGGTCAAGAAATAGTTTCTCTTCAAAATACTTCATGACCTATTCACAGAACTCTATGTTTATGATTGGAACCGTTCACATTATAAATTACCCTTAAAAAATTATCCATATCAGAAAATAAATTAAAACTAAGAACGTTTAATCAATTAGTTGTAGCAAATAGAAAGACAATTCATCATGCTTTTACCGAATCCGTCCATCTACTTTTATATTGTGACATCCCACATCGCCCAGGGGAGTGATCCTTATATGTATATTCTTATCCCTACCTAGCATGAGGCCTTTTGGGAGCTCATTGGCTTCAGGTTCTGTAGGAACTCCGAAGTTAAGCGAGAAAGAGGCTAGAGCAATCCCATGATGGGTGACCCACTGGGAAGTTCCTCGTGAGTTCCCAAAAACAAAACCGTGAGGGTGTGCTGGGGGCCCAAAGCGGACAATATCGTGATACGGTGGAGTCGGGCTCGGGAAGTGGTCCCGCCGGGGTTGGGATGTGACAAATTGGTATCAGAGCCTAACCCTGGTCACGAGTGTGCCGACGAGGACGTCGGGCCCCTAAGGGGGGTGGATTGTGACATCCCACATCGCCCAGGGGAGTGATCCTTATATGTACATTCTCATCCCTACCTAGCACGAGGCCTTTTGGGAGCTCATTGGCTTCGGGTTCTGTAGGAACTCCGAAGTTAAGCGAGAAGGAGGCTAGAGCAATTCCATGATGGGTGACCCACTGGGAAGTTGCTCGTGAGTTCCCAAAAATAAAACCATGAGAGAATGGTAAGCCCAAAACGGACAATATCGTGCTACGGTGGTGGAGCGGGCCCGGGAAGTGATCCGCATCGGGCCTTGTAACATCCCACATCGCTCAGGGGAGTGATCCTTATATGTATATTCTCATCCCTACCTAGCACGAGGCCTTTTGAGAGCTCATTGGCTTCGGGTACTGTAGGAACTCCGAAGTTAAGCGAGAAGGAGGCTAGAGCAATCCCATGATGGGTGACCCATTGGGAAGTTGCTCAGGAGTTCCTAAAAATAAAACCGTGAGGGATTGGTAAGCCCAAAGCGGACAATATCGTGCTATGGTGGTGGAGCGGGCCAGGGAAGTGATCCGTCCCGGGCCGGGATATGACAATTTGGTATCAGAGCCTAACCCTGGTCACGAGTGTGCCGACGAGGGTGTCGGGCCTCTAAGGGGGGTGAATTGTGATATCCCACATCGCTCAGGGGAGTGATCCTTATATGTATATTCTCATCCCTACCTAGCACGAGGCCTTTTGCGAGCTCATTGGCTTCGGGTTCTGTAGGAACTCTGAAGTTAAGCGAGAAGGAGGCTAGAGCAATCCCATGATGGATGACCCACTGGGAAGTTGCTCGTGAGTTCCCAAAAATAAAACCGTGAGGGAATGGTAAGCCCAAAGCGGACAATATTGTGCTACGATGGTGGAGCGGGCCCGGGAAGTGATTCGTCCCGGGTCGGGATGTGACATATACAGTTTGATGACTAAACGATCTTTGTTTTAATTGATTTTTGCAGAGATGATCATTACATAATACAAAATATTTGAAGGAGTGGAGGGGGGTTTATAGAAATTTCACTATTGAGATAAAACCAAAGAACTCTCTCTCCCACATGCCCCCACATGTAATCATTCCCTATTCTTTGACTAATTATCTATCAACCCTTAATTAGCCATAGCTTAAAAAAATTAAACACATTGAAACCCTAATGAATTAAGCAAACAAAAGGAGCTTAATGTGAATTACAATTGCTAAAGAGAATGCAAAGAACATGGAAAAATGAAAAATTGATCACTCTTCCCCCAAACCCTAGATGAGAATTGAATTGAATTGAATTATTAGGGTGAAGAATGTGCTACTTTTGGGGAGCAAATATGGATGGGGCCTTATTCCCCACTACCAAATTAAATATCAATGGGATCCAAGAAAATGAATTTCCCTTTCTCTGCCCATCTCTCCTCCATTAAAACACCCCCACCAAGAAAATGTGATGAGGTGCGAAAAGGAGAAAGGAAAAAGAAAGAAAATAAAGATAAAAGTGTGCCATAAACAAATACTCAACAAATTGGTTCTTTGTATTATTTATAAAACAAATACCAGATACTAGATATCTCCTCTCTCTCTCTCTCTCTCTCTCTCTCTCTCTACAAAGTCCAAACCAAAGTATGGAAAGTATAAACCTTCTCATTCTCCTAAGCTTTAAAGCTCCTCTTTCTAAATATAGCTGCTCTTTTTTCTCACTCTGTCACTTTTTCTCTCTCTGCAGAAATACAATTTGATCCTTTTTGCTGGATGGTAATTAGATTGTTTGATGGAGTTATTGTGGCACACAATCTAGATGTTTTAGATGATGGGTGTGGGGGGAATTTTTCACTAGGGCATGAAAGTCTTCAAGGGGCTTTGCTTTGAGGCCCTCCACAGCTCCACCATTGTTGTTCAGTGAGCTCTCTCTCTTTCTAAGTATGGATTTTAAATTTGCTGTTGTTTTTGGTTTTGATAAATTCTATCTGGGTTCAGTCTCTTCTTCTCATTATGAACAATATGAACAATCTAGGTCCCATTTTCTCAGTTTATTTCAACCTTTTTCATGAAATGGTATGTGGGTTTTGCTCTCTCTCTCTCTCTCTCTATATATATATATATATAGGATATATATATATATATATGTATGTATGTATATGTATTTTTCTTCTGCTTGTAGCAAGCCATCCCGCCGTTTATCCCTCTTTTGCTTTAATTTTGCTTGTTATTTCTGCATAAGAAAGGGGTGTTTTTCTTGTCATGTATATGCATTTATTAATTTTCTTAAAGTTCCAATCTTTATCATGGGATTAATTTCCTCAGATGCATTTTGAAGAGTTTGTGAGCCCGTTTGAAACAGAGAGAGTTGCTGATATGCGTTTAATGTCTGTAATTTTTTAGTTTTCTGGACGAATTTTTGTATGTAGTGTTATGCTTGAGATGATTAAACGTATGTAAAATTGTCAGTTTAGATAAATGACAGCTTAAATGTGTACTCTGTATCAAAAGAGCTTCTGCCATTGTCCCCTTGTTTCAACATTTACTTCTTGGATTTCTTTTCAGATTAGATTGATTTCATCAGTCTTTATGAACTCGCATAGTTAGTTGGCATGCTAATAATTTTCTTTGTTTTATCGAGCTATCTCATAGTAGTCTCTTATCTTTTCTTTATTTCTTTCTCCCCTTCTTGTGTGCTTTTTTTTCCGGGGGTCTCTGTTGACGAAGGGATCAAAATTCTTTTGTGATTGAGTGCTTCTTTTCTTTTGAATCTAAGCATCATTAAAGGCAGGTTATCTTTATAGACTTTGTGCTTGTGAACCATAAATATGGATCTCCTGAGAGATGTCTTTATGTGATGTAGGAGAGCGGGAACATGGACAGGACCAGATTAGATTTAAGATTTCATCATTACTCTGGATCAACACAGTCTGGGGAGTCTGCTTTAGACTTGGAAAGGAATTACTGCGGTCATCATCCTAATCTACCTTCAGTTAGTCCATCGGCCCTCCAGCCTTTTGCATCTAGTGGTCAGCACTCCGAGAGCAATGCTGCCTACTTCTCATGGCCTACATTGGGTCGATTAAGTGATGCAGCAGAAGATAGAGCAAACTATTTTGGAAATCTTCAGAAGGAAGATCTTCCAGAAACTTTGGGCAGGTTGCCATCAGGGCAGCAGGCTACAACCTTACTTGAGCTGATGACCATCAGGGCATTCCATAGCAAGATATTGCGGCTTTTTAGTCTTGGCACAGCAATTGGGTTTCGGATTCGAAGGGGTGTCTTAACAGACATTCCGGCCATTCTTGTCTTTGTTGCCCGTAAAGCTCACAGGGAATGGCTCAGTCATGTGCAGTGTCTACCCGCTGCCCTTGAGGTGGAATTTTGGTGTCCTTTTTCTATGTTTTGGTTTTCAGATTAGATTATGTTGTCAATGACATTTTACTTTGAGGTTAGCTGCATTATATTTGTTTAATCACAGTTAAGTTAATTTCCTTATTTCACATCAATCATGATACTGGTCTGAATGATATGCTTGTGTATTTTTCTATTGATTGAAACGATGCGGGTCAGAAAGATAAGCTTGTCAGGGTATTGATTTTTTTTAAGTGCTAATTCGTTGTTTTGATCCTTGACTAGGTTCTTGTTTTGTTTGGTTTCTATATTTAAAAAATGGTGCAGGGGCCAGGAGGTGTATGGTGTGATGTGGATGTTGTCGAATTTTCCTATTATGGTTCCCCAGTTTCAACTCCTAAAGAACAGCTGTACACAGAGCTCGCAGATGGCTTGAGGGGAAGCGATCCATGGATTGGTTCTGGTTCCCAGGTATTCATACAAATATATATGTTAATATTTCGTACTTTTCTTAATTTTAATGTGATATAAAGATTTTTTTTTTTTTTTTTTTTTTGAATAATGCGTAAAACTTCCTTTTGGAGGGCAACAATAGCTGTGCTCATAGACTGAGTATCCAAGGTGGAATTGACCTGAAGAGAGGGTTACACAAGTTAGCTAGTTGATAAGGTAATAATCTTATGAGTGGCTGGTCTAAGAAGATTATTACTTCTATCAAAACTGGAAAAATACCTGAGTGCTATTTAGGCCTTTACAGCTCCATTAAAATACTATTCAAGGATGACATAATGAATTGGTGAGGTAGTTTGCAATATATAATAGAGTTACCGTTGCTTCACTTGGCTTGCTTGAGTTCAAGTAAATGGTTTCCAGGGATGATGCATGTCATGTAATTGGTTTGGTTCATATCCTTAAACACTTATCGTATGAGTTTCTTTATGGCTGGATGGTAGTAACAATACAAGCTAAAATCATGCATTGGTATATGCTGGATGTGATCTAAAACATAATCAGTACATAAGATTTGGTTGGGTCTTGTTTGGCCAGTAATTTGCTCATTACTCTCAAAATTACAGGATTTGTGGTTCGCTTTATTTCTAATTCAAGGAACTGAAAGTATTGTGAATGGTGGTAAACTGAAGAAACTTATCAGAGTATTAAAGCGGGTGATCTTGAGTTCATATCCCTGCCACTGCAACCTCTCTATGTTGAGTTTTATGTGTTGGTTCCACTAGTGCTAGGGGGAAGCCCAACATGAGGGAGAGTATTAGAATATTGGCCTGCACCCCAAGATTTCCAACCGTTTAAGCTTTCAGGAATAGTCATGAACTTACAAAACTTCCCATACCCTAGTTGTCAAATTTATTTATTGATCAGAGATCTGTATATACATTGAGCTCATTGTGTCTCAACTATTTAAGTTTACCTAATTGCTTTTTTCTTCTTTAGGTTGCTAGCCAGAAGACGTCTGGAACTCTGGGTGCTATTGTTAAAAGCCGAACGGGAAATCGACAGGTTGGTTTTCTCACAAATCGGCATGTGGCAGTTGATTTGGACTATCCAAACCAGAAAATGTTTCATCCATTGCCACCAAGCCTTGGACCTGGGGTGTATCTTGGCGCTGTGGAGAGGGCAACATCTTTTATCACAGATGATCTTTGGTACGGTATATTTGCTGGAACAAACCCAGGTAACAACAACCAAGCCTTATCCCATAAGTGAAGTTTATGTGCATCTTCCGTTGCAAATAGTCAGCAGCTGTTATTTATGAGCTTGAAGGTGTGTCTAGAACATAGGGGAAAATTAGATAAGGACACTAGGGGCTATCGTCGCTTAGTTGAGGAAACCAGTTTGTGTATCCACAAGTGGGGATTGATTGATTTGTAAGTTTATGTACCTTGCGCCTTGTCCTAGCCCAATATGTTTACATCATAATACTTTAAATTCTGTCTACACGGTCTAAGAAACAAAAGCGTTCAACCATTCAGTATTTGGAAGGCACAACTTGGTTTGAAGGATTTAAGGCACAAACATACAGTTGAATTTCTTGTTATAAGGTTGAGTTTGATCTGCCACTAATTTATTTGAGTAGCACTCTGGAGCAAGATAATTTGTAGTTTCTCAATTTTCTGCAACTTATCACTTTTGCTATTGGGTTCTCATCGTGTTCTGACTCCAGCCTGTGCCTATTACGATTTGGTGCCCCTGCAGAAACATTTGTGCGAGCTGATGGTGCCTTCATTCCTTTTGCCGAAGATTTCAACTTGAACAATGTAATTACAACTGTAAGAGGCATAGGTGAGATTGGTGATGTCTACACCATAGACTTGCAGTCTCCAATCAACAGTCTTATCGGAAGGCAAGTGATGAAAGTTGGGAGAAGTTCAGGCTTGACGACTGGGACCATCATGGCGTATGCCCTAGAATACAATGATGAAAAAGGGATATGTTTCTTTACTGATTTTCTTGTTGTCGGAGAGAATCAGCAGAGTTTTGATCTTGAAGGCGATAGTGGAAGCCTCATTTTATTGACCGGTCAGAATGGGGAGAAGCCACGACCGGTTGGGATCATTTGGGGTGGGACAGCTAACCGTGGTCGCTTGAAACTAAAAATTGGCCAACCACCTGAAAATTGGACAAGTGGAGTCGATCTTGGACGGCTTCTTCAGCTCCTTGAACTTGACCTGATAACAACCAAGGAAGGGTTTCAAGGTTTGTGCGTCTAAACCAGCCAATTGTTGTTTTTCCATTTCCCCTTTTTTTGGGTTCTGCTGTTCTTAGTCTAACACCGTCTGCAAACTCCTAAAATACGAATGGAGTTCTATGTTTTTGCTGACTCTTGGCTTTGTTCAGCATATTTTCCTGACTCCTGTTCTGCTTTGTTGTTAACATAGCTGCTATCCAAGAGCAACAAAATGCTTCAGCTGCGGGGATTGGTTCCACAGTTGGGGAGTCATCCCCAGCTGTTCGGCCCTCATGTAAAGATAAGCTAGAAGATGACTATGGACCTTTGGGTTTCAATCTTCAGAAAATTCCAATTGAAGGTGAGTCCCGTCAGGGACTGATTCGACCATTCATGCGTGGTGACTTTCACATAGAAAATTGTGTTGAAACTGCTCCAAATATAGAACACCAATTCATTCCCAGTGCCACCAGCAGATCTCCAGGAAATCAAAACAAGCAAGAGGGAAATCAGGTACCAAAAAACCTTTTGCCATTGCAGAGTAGCTTGGATGAAGAGATATCTGTTTCATTGCAGTTAGGTGAGCCTGAACCGAAGAGAAGAAAAAACTGCAACTCTCTCTTTAGCAGTAAAGGACCCGTATGAAGTAGGAATGAGTAAACTGTATTTCTTCTTGGAGTAACTGTCATGCGAGGGGTTGCTTCAAAGCGAGGACTTTAAATTCTCAGTTCACTTTATTCCAGATTGCAACTGCAGTGAACTTCATTCATCAGTTGCTATATTCCTCCTGAGAATATTTTGGTAAGGGCAAAAAGTATAGGTCATATATGTGGAGCATACAATGTTTTAGAGAGATGTTTAGGCATTACCTGTGCTCGATTTTACTTTTGATTTGTACCGCTTTAGTGAATATCCTTGTTCCTTATAGCATTAGCACCCCGAAGTGGGAATATAAGCAGCTCTTGTAATCCGAACGACATAATGTAAAATGTTGCGTTCAGGTAGCGAGATTAGTTTGTTCAGAGCCGAATTGATCGAAGGTCTCTTTTTGATGGTTGAAAGAGGAGGGAGCATGGTGGACTACACCATTTGTATCTTCATAAGTGATAAGTCTAGTAGTAGCCTATAAGGGAACTCACATTGTGGCTATATTTGTAAATGCGGCTTCAATGGAGACATTGTCTTCTTCATTATCTTATTTGTTTGGCATGTCCTTTTCGTTCAAGTTCTTTAGATGCCATGGAAATTTAGAATCCTTTTGGTGTTGAATCCTTTTGATGTTGAATCTTGCACTGGCATGTATATGCACTTACGTCATCGTTTTCAAATTGTATTTATTTTTCCTTTTAAAAATAACCAGTTAACGCCACTTAATACTACGGTTTAGTGGTATTCCTCTTCACTTGTAAGTGAGAGGTCTTAGGTTCAATTTTCGTCAAAAAATTTGAACCAAATTATTATTAGCTCATTGTAAGGTTAAGTCTATCTCTTCCTTTTATGTAGATATTATCGTTTGTCCAAAAACAAGTTCACAAATTGAGGTGAAATGGAAATAAGATGATCCTTGTCACTGTAAGGTTGAAGGGAATGCTCATGTGGTGGAAATTGTTCGTGATGGACTAGATTTGTGCTTGGAAGTTCAGTTTCTTGATATATGGAGTGAATGTTTCAGCACTACTACTCTTCCACAGGGAGTGTTCTTGGACTAGAGAAAAGTTTTGGGTTTTTAGTTGGAATCGCTATTTAGCTAATTGGGGAATGCTATTAACACCCTTTTTTTTACGTCGCACACACATTTTTTAATTTTTGTCCATTGATATTCTTCAATTCATTTGATCTGGTGGTGGAAAATTGAGAGGGATATGTAAGAGGTAACAATGAGCCACCCTAGCTGATAGTGTAGAAGCTGCCCTCATGTTTTTCTTTTAGAAGACTTCATGACACACAAATGGAGTAAAAAGATGGTCATTCCCTTGGAGTTTTTTAAGGGGTCAAGTAAAAAGACGGTCATTGGAGTTTTTAAAGGATGACCCATCCTGGAAGAATGAAACTCGTCATGTGAGAGTTGATGGTCATGAACTACAGTTGCATCAGGGTGCGAAAAATCTTCTTGTGTATGATCTGAAAGAACATACGATTACGAAGGTCGCACATAATTATAGAGAGCCCTGGAAGAAATTCTTTGTTAGCTACAGTTTCACTTGCATGCATGGGTTCTGTTCGACACGGTTACCTTTTGTGATCTATTAGGCATTTGATTAATCTGTTAAACTTCTATCAAGTTTAAAAAGGAGAGTCTCGTGGAAATACGAAAAATCTCAGTGAGTGTTAGTGTAATTAATATTCTATTATCTTTTACGAACACTTTAATTTTGTCTCTGAGAACGTCGATCGGATGGTTTGAAGTGATAAGAAAATTATAATTTCACACTGGGAAATTTGTTCTACTAGAAAATTAAAAAAAAAAAAAAATGGTAATCCAAAAGATTTCGGGAAATTAGCCTTCTGAGATGTATCAATATTTCTTATTAAGCACTACAAATCCAAGTGCTCACCAAAGAACTTGCGTAACCCAGAACCTAAACCCTAGAAATGAAAATATGAGAATACTAGAACCGAAAGAAGTTGAAGAACTTTATCGGGGTTTTCACTCCTAACCCTTTTTCATTGAAGAAAGCAAGAAGAAGAATAAAAAAAAAAGTTGACATGGATGGGGTGGCAAGGTTTTATACCATTTCCAGGAACACAGTGTACAGGGGCGAAGCTACATAGGTGAAAGGAGGGGCGGTCGCCCCTCTTCTCGCCGGAAATGATGCCCAGCAGCAATTTGCTGCCCCCTTTAGATCGTCGAAAAACCTGCAAACCATTCCTTTTCCTTCCTGCTGCTGCGCTGCGGGCGTCTGTTCTTTTGGACCTGGGTTTATGAAAAAGAAACCTTAAGGAGAACGACATCGTTTCGGCGTACTAAACAAATAGTAAGAAGCTAAAAACGGCGCCGTGTGATCATTGAAAGTTAAAAAGATAAGGGGACCACCTTCCATTCGTCCGTGTCCCCTTCCATTCCAGCTTCAAGCCTTCAAGCCTTAGCCAGCGGCTTCCACCTTCCATTCCAAGGAGCCTCGAAGCCTTGAAGCCAACATCTTCCAAGCCAACTTCCATAGCCACTTTTAATGTAAATATCTAATGTTTTTTTTTTTTTTTTAAATTTAATTATCCTTAATCGATAGTTTAATATAAAATTTTGTTTAATTGATATAGAATAATTGATATGAATTGTATGGTTATTGATGAATGAATTGTTGATTATTGATGAATTTAACTGTTGATAATTGATTAATTGAATTTTTTATTCTTGATTAAATTAATTGTTAATTATTAATAAATTTATATAATTATTAATATTAATTAATTGAATTATTGGTCTAATTAGTTATTACTCGTGGGAGACTCTACTCTAGGATTAAGTGACTTTTTTTCTTTCCATTATACATTTAGGTAATGGAATGATACTATAAGTTATGGGGAAGGACAATCGATGTTTTATCACCTGTTAGTTTGATAATTTTGAATGATTGAAGTATAGTATAGCAAAAGATGTAGAATTTTGCCGTTATTGCTACTTTTCAAATGTGATTTTGATAAAGTGAGAAATGATGGAAGTGATGTCTTCACTGAGAAACGGTTTACTAATTGGAGGTAAGGATTCGAAAATTTTCTCCCCTCCACCCAACAATTCCTAGCTTTGCCACTGACAGTGTAGCAGGTTTTTACCGTTTTCAGAAGTCAACAGCAGTCCATTTCTTGATACATGGTCCAAGGAAAAGAACTCCAGAAAAGGTGAAAGAGAAAAAGAAATGGCAGTGCAAATTTGGCAAAATAACATGTTACATACACAGAAGGATTAACGAGTCCTTGGAGCCTCTCCATTATTACCGTGCAGTTTAGGGGAAGCTAGCTTAATTGTTTAAAATTGTTCGATCTCTTTCACTAATAAATGAGTCCCCATATGCAAGTGCTTTGAAGAACTCATTGTGTTCGACCAAAAAAAAAGAACTTATTTTGTGTGTGTGTGTGTGAGAGAGAGAGAGAGAGAGGGGTCACAAGTGTTGGTTAAGGTACATTTTGCACTGCGAGGAACTAGGTACGATGCCAAGGACTCGCTGGCTCATTCTGTATGTTTCGGTGGAGAGTCTTGATGGAGTCACTAAGCTTGAGCCGGAAGTTGGCTGGGAGATCCCTTCCCTCCGTTACCACATCCAAGTTGATTGCAAGAAATGTAACAGAGAGATTTTGGAAATTGGTCATCTTCCATTGTATTTGTGTGCAGGTGTGATGGAAGATGCTCAATACCATAGAGCCTTAACTGTAAGTTCTAACTAGAAAGTTTAGTCCTTAAGTTTTATTTGTCTCTGACATATGACTTTCTCTGATATTGCTTAGCAAAATGCATGTGTGACAATCAGTCACATGACACAATGTATGAACTAACACACACACACACATATATATTAATGTGTGTATGTTTTTATGTACATGTGCAGTGCCCAAAGTGTATGGGGAACGGTGGTTTGAGGGTTCTGAGAAGGGGAGGGAAACCAATCACTGTTGAAGGAGAAGAAGTGGCAGTGGTAGAGATAGAGGTTGTTGGCCCTTTTCATGTGCACAAGAAGATCAAACTGTTCTACTTTTGGTGGATATGCAGAAAGGTAGAATACATATAAAACTCCACAAGTTCTTTCTTTGTTAGTTTCTTTTCTTAGTAAATGTGCCAATTTAGGGTATTACAGAAATAATCTTCATTTCGTATACGTGTCTGCAATTTGTTCGAATCCCCCAACAACTTGTTCTAGTGTAAATTAGAGTAGTGTAAGTATCAGTTTGTCACAGGATGATGGCAGTGGAGAACTTGTGGGGCCTTTTTATGTGGAAAATGATGGAGACTCTGCCTTTAGGGTTTCAGGCGACGAATCTGATGATGAAGGTGAACTTTTGGAAATCAAAGGGATCAAAGGATGGTTCCAGGTCACACCATGGGAAGAAGAGGTGGATGGACTCGGGATCAAGGAGGCTTCCAGGTCTTCCCAGGCTTCCGATTCTGATTCGAGTTCAGAGGATTCAGATGATTAATTCAGGCGCATTGGTGCATGCTTTAGGGAGGCTAATATATATACATATATATCTATCCATCTATCTTCCAACTATTAATTATATTTTCTGTGTAAGACTGATATCTTAGTTTAGTTTTGCTGGATAGGATGTGGAGGAGTTTGTTTGAACTTTCTGGTATTTCTTAACTAGCTAGTTTTCATGTACTTCAACAACTCATTATTTGGTGTTAAGTTGAAAACTTATCGGTTTCCATATATGTATGCAGTTGCTCTGGTAAAGCAGCTAAGCATAGGTTTGCACTTGACTGATAGAGGGTAAAATGTTCATCTTTCTTTATTATACAATTAATTTAGCAAGCTTTTTTTGTACATGTCATTTCAATTCATAGCATGTGGTGGTTTAGAACAAAGACCTTGATTTGTCGATTCATAACTGAAGTAGATAGATATGTTGATTAATGTATACCTAAATGATGTGGACTTTTAACTCATAATTTGAAAACCCCATCTCCAAAAGTAATTTGGGACAAAGAAATTAAGTTATAAATTATAAATTAACAATAAATGCATATGTGTGAGCTGGCTTGGTCATTATGCTTGTGCTTCGACACACAGTTCGAATCTCCATCTTTATAAACTAGACTAGTTTAGAATATCGCTTTCCATAAAGAAAAAAAAACACATTAAGCCCCAAAGCTTTAGCTGTTGATGTTCAAGTTGGACCTTGTAATGTTGTTTAATGGTTAAATTAATAGTATAAGTGAACTCTGTACATGCTTTTCTGATTGGTGGTTGAAACATTAGCCATCCATGTTTATGTCATGAAAACTAAATATACTACTGATGTGGAAATAACAACGAAATTACAATCATTGCATATTAATTAATTTTAGCAGAACCATATATCTCGAAGAACTTGTTTCCTGAGACTCTTGAGTCACCATTTATAATATAAATCATATAAGCTGTTGTGTTTGTGTAGCTTGGACGACGGACATCCGATAAATTTGGAATTATACGAACATTGTAGTTTCACACTGGTATGCAATCATAGAAAAAATGACTTTCACGCACTCTTTTTTTCTTTTGGATGACCCTCGTATTTACTCATGTCATTTGATTGTTTTTCAATTTGTTTAATTCAAAGGTTAGAAATAAATAAAATTGTGCATAAGAAGAAAAATGATGTGCAGAAATTACTTCTTTTTCTACATTCATATTTTATGGGTTACAAAATAACTCTGCAACTATAAAATATATACTATGCCACAATTAAAGAACTTGTTTTGATGAGAACCTGAATCACCATATCACTTCATATCATCAAATAAGCCACTGTGTTTTGTAGCATTTGATTTTTATATGCCAAGGGATGTAACCCTGCACCAAAATAAAGAGAGAAAAAGAGAAACCAATAATCCTAGTACCACTAGTGTTTTGCCACTTTGCAAGGCTAATATACAAATGTAAAAAAGAGAAAGAGATCCTCTCCGGATCTCTTCCATCAAGGTCATCGGATCAAGTGATCTGGACCTTTAAAATTTCATCCAACGACAAAAAATTATTATAGCTCTTAAGGGATCAAAACAGTTGGTCCGTTGGATGAAATTTCAAAGGTCCGGATCACTTGATCCAGTGACCTTGGTGAAAGACATCCGGAGAGGATCTCTTTCCGAAAGAAAGGCCTTTGATAGAGACTTCTATTGAAGTAATTAAGCTTTTACTATAAGATTAATGAACAAAAGTTTTTCACAATCTTGTGAAGATGGTCCAGCGAAAGATAGATTTGGATGAAGAAAGTTGAGGTTCCACAATAAAATCAATTGGCGATATGGAGAGAAACTAATTATTTTTAAGCACATGTAAGGTTCCTCATATTCCCGACGTGAGATTGATACTCTCAACATGGCCCCTCATGTGTGGGGATTTTCAAGTTTAGCGCGTGGACAACACAAATCGGGTGATGTGGAGCATGTGTGGCTGTTAGGCTTCATGCACGAAGCAACCTGCTCTAGTGCTATGAAGAAAGTTGAGATTCTACCAATCAATTGATAGTATGGAGGATAACTCAATTACTTATAAGCACATATAAAATCTCTCATTTCTCGAGGTGGAATTAATTCTCTCAACTTAGTGCCGGGAATTAACCAGGGACATAATATGATTTCCACTTAATCGTTTTAGGCGAAGATGCACGTTCAGTGGTCTCAAATAAATAAACAGCAGGTATACCTTTATAGATGGGACTTAAATTATAATTGAATTATGAAGATAAGATGCACAATAATCAACAACTACTGTTTTCAACACCTTAGGAGCTTCGGATGATAGCTAGAACTCATATAAGTGGTGCACTACAAACTCATTGTGGGGAAATGAAATTTCAGTACTGATCAATTGTCTCAGGCTAAAAAAACAAGTACTGACTTTTGTCACTAACTCAAACACAAAATTAATAAATTAAAAAACATATAATCATTAGTCTGCTGCTATTCTTCCTTTGACAGATAAACACAATATATGTGTGTGTATTCTACATGCAAAAACTTACTCAAAACACAAAATGAACCAAAAAAAAAAAAAAAAAAAAAAAAACAAAAAAAACAAAAAAAATTTGTAACTCAATTGATTAAGAACATTCACCTTACGACTGAGATCTTAAGTTCATTCCCTCGCTTATATGAAAGAAAAATGAACAATTGGATTTTTGTAATTATATATCTGGCTTATGGGATTAGGTACTTCTATATAATCTCTACATTACAATCACAAAATCTAACTAATGAATGGTAAAATTTGAATATTGTAATTCCAATATCAGATTAATTAGTGATCCATTTGAAAATAAGATGAACTATACTGGTGCTCTAATTAAATGACCAAAAGCATGCATCTTTTATATGTTAGTTTTCTTGAAGAACACCAGTTGGTGATCTGATCTGATGAAAGTACATTCAGATTATCCCCCACCAAAAAAACAAATTCAGTATACACTTAAAATTCCTTGCTTAACTTTTATGTCTTAAAATATGAAATTTGTTTTGCATATGCTAATTCTACGAGTTTTATATTGGCAGCCTCCAAGACAATATGCAGCAGGCATTACACACAGAGAGAGGGAGGGAGAAATAAATACCTCAAACAAAGCTGTCCTTGGGATGACAGTAATCACCTTCTCCACAAGAGACCTTTTGTATTCTTAGTTCAGAAACATTTTCTATTGTTGATGAGTGAGTGATTGAAGCTGCAAGATGATCTGGTTGAATAACCTATATACATATATATATATATATATATATATATTATATCTAGTTAATTGAAAATATGAATGCAAGATTGTTTTCCAAAAACAGGCTTCTGATCAATCTGTATAATTTTTAATTGAAACAGAAAAGGAAAAAAAATTGTAATCAGCAGGATATATGCCAATTACTCTCTTGGTTAATTGACTAAAAAATAAAAACCCTTTTCTCCAAAAACATGAAATAATCAAGATCTATATATAATTAAATGAGATCTCAAATACATATATATGGGGAATACTACGTATATATGATAGCTGTGGTTATGTACATCAGATCATGCTGGCAGCTTCAAGCTCTCAAACCAACAAACCAGACAAGGGAAGAAAGATGAACCAAGAAGCTGCATAAAGGTTTGGCCTTCGTTGGAAAATAAGCACTTTTTAAGGAAACAGCTGAAGCAGAATTTCACTCTCAGCTTAGCCTAGATATAGAGAGATTTGCTGAAAGAGGCACACACAAGGTATGCATGTTCTAGGTAAGAGAAAGAGGGGGAAGCCTCGTGACAATCCTCCTAGCTTTCTCTCTCTCTAGATTTATTCTAGCTAGCTAGCTTCGCTCATCTCTATATACATGACAGCTTTATGCACCTCTAGCCATCACCCTTTCTCTACATCTTTCATCCTTTATAGCAACATACATGGCATGCCAAGTACGTTGATCATGTCCTCATTGTAACATTTGGTGCTAATAAAACCATAACATGTAGAAAGAATTTTACACATAACATTTTATTATTGATACAAGACATTATGATAACCAGGTACATGTACTTTATGAGTCTCGCTTCCAATGTATATTTACTGTAGCATTACGATGTAGAGTATTTAATTCTTAGGTGTTTTGGAACTCCTTACAACTATTGACCTGACCCCTCTCTCTCTCTCTCGACACTTGTTTACATAACATGTCTATACAAATCCCTATAATGAATAGATTTAAAGACGAAAAAGGGGACGGATTTGGATCTTCTCCTGAGTCCAAAGTGAGAATCCTCCTGACCAAGGAGTATGGGCTGTTGGATGAAAATCCAACGGCTACAAACTGGAAAATCCCTTTAAAGTTATAATCATTATAGTCGTTAGATTTTCATTTAACGGTCCACACTCCTTGATCAAGAAGATCACACCTTGAGCTTAGGAGAGGATCCAAATCCAAAGGGGACCACCACGTTCTGTTCACAAGAGTAATATTAAAACCCTATCTTCTTATACTTTTCTTGTTTTCCCAGATGATTTTTTAAAATTGATTCATTGTGTAGTCAAAACTTGTGACCTATGGGGCAATATTAATTTTTCTAGTTAAGGGATCAAATTTGTCCAATCAGTTGACTTGAATTACCAAATTCTAAAGGAAAGAAGTATTTCTGTAGTGACCTAATTATTCATGATGACTCTACAGTCTCTGGCTCGATTGAGAAATGTTTTTTAATGTTTGAAAATGCTTTTTAGAAAAAATATTTTTGAAATCAATCTTCAATAAAAATGCATGTTAATCTTGAAAAGAATTTTAAGTGTTTTTTGCAAGAAAGCATTTTAAGTGTTTTCTAAAAAAACATTTCAAGTGTTTTTGAAATTCAAAACTATGTTCTCTAAAAACATTTTCAATCATTTAAAACTACTTCATAAACGAACCATATATCGTGTGTGTGTGTGTAATGCAGCTGCAGGGAGCCAGCCATAGATATTATAATCTCATATGGGTAACATTAGGAAGACTAAATATGTAGACTAAATTTTGTAAACTAAATAACATAGAAGTTAATAATTAGATTATTACTTAAATGTTAATTAACGTGTTTATTTCTTATTGATAACATATTATTTAATTTGTAAATTTAATTCACAAATTTAATCGATTTAACATTACTCCACTCAGTCTATTTGAGCAAAAAGAGAAGTTTGAAAAGTTGATCAGCGTGCTTTTCTATATTGGTCTGAAAAGTTAACGAGCAAGCATGCTTGATTTGTTACATTATAGGCGTGTCTTTTACTCAAAGCATGGTGTAGGGTTTCTCCATCCATAACTACTAGGATGGTGACAATTAATAGACCTTACTCTTCTCAATAGATTTATAATCACTACCAAATTTGTAGCATGTCTGAGAAACCCTTTCTAGGCCATTTGAACGTGGGATAACAAATTTAAGGATTTAGATAAATATATTATAAGGCTAAATAGTTTGTTTAGACTATTACAATTCCTAAATCGCAAATTTGAGTGAGAAGAAAAGGCAGACAAGAAATGAGTCTCCATCATAATTTGTAATGTCACACAATGATCTAAACCGTCTATTTTTTGGATCGACTTAAAGATCAACTTTCCTAGAAATCAACCAAATATGAAATCGTTTAGTCATCTAATAAGTAATCCAATAAATATATAAAATAACCATGTTATTTAGTTAAAATTGAATTTTTTTACAACTTTGATCGAACATTTCAACGATTTTTTATATGATTGACTTTTGCAGAGTTAATCTTTAAGGGATGAATCACAAAAAAGATGACATTGATCATTGTGCAATGTTGCAAGATGAAAAGAAGAACAAAATAGATAGAACGAGAAGGTTTAACTAAGAATGTCCTCTTATTTCAACTAACGCATTGCATGCATATAGTTATTTCAATTCATGTGACGTCTAAATGCTTTATTTTTTTTTTCTGAGTAGCAAATTTAGCATTGTTCTGAAATCCCGGTCCTTTCTTTCAACTCCTCCAATTGGCCATCACAATAATTAAGACTTCAATAACTAATGGGATTAATTACTCCATCAGTTTTAGCAGCTAGCTAGTAAGAGGAAATGTGTGACCATGCATGTGACTATAGCGGCCGCTTGGTCCCTACAACAATACAACTTGAATATCTTGTGTTCAATATATAAAGTTAGATGATGGGCAGGAATTGGTCTGGTTGGTGGAATCGGTTGATCGATAGAGTGCCCTCCTTTTGTCTTTAGCTTTGGGTGGTTCCTCTGTCCTTGGTCGACAACTACAATGACATGCAGACAGACAAGTCCTAATGGGGAGATAGGACCACATCTTTTTAATTAGGGTTTATAAATTTAGGCTCCAAGTTGGTATTTATGCTTCATTTCATTAAGGTTCAGACCCCAAAAAAATCATTAAGGTAGGTCTAGCGGTAGTTGTAAAATATAAAAGGAAAATTAATGAAAATGATTTAAAATCTTTGAGTTTTAACGATAATGACAAAATAAAAAGTAAAATGAATAGTATTTGAATTGACTTTTTAATATAAAAATGTGGTTTTTGGTTAAATTGAACAGTATCGGGAGTTTTTTGTTAAAGTTTCCATAGCAATATATTCCAATATTAGGGTTTTATTTGCAAATTCTGTTGCCATTTTCATGCAGAGAATGATTCTCTCCCCATCAAATTTTCCTTCTTTTCAGTTTCTTCATATTTGAACAGTTGTAATTAAACCACGTTAATATCTTATATTGACTTCTTTATAAAAAGAAAAAAGTGAGAGAAAATCCTACTCATTTCATGACGGAGTAGTTGTTGCATGCAGATGCAGATGGGTTTTGTTTGCTCCCTCTTCTATATTATTATAAGTTTCTCTCTCATATTTGTTATTTAAGAGTGGTGGAGAATCATTTTGTAGATTACATTATCTCTAGCTAATCAAACTTTTGTGATAACTGATCTTATATGATACTTGAAGGTGAGAATGCTTCACAAATTGGTATATAAGAAGACCCATTTCTTTGGTTGTCATATACTTAAGATGTTGCATGTTTTCCCATTAAATCTTGCCTTCCATCCTCAAGCCTTTTATCTAATGTGTCCTCTTTTAAGTTTTCCATAGAAAACTGGATAAACCTTTGAAGTATGTCAAAGACTTCATTTAATGCAACTACATTACTAAATTTAAGCATAATTCATAGTCACGCACAGAGTAATTAAAATTCTAAATTAACCCATAACTCTAAACCTTGACTGCCCTGTACTGTTATAGAATTTATCGCACCTCCATGAAGAACCTCTAGAACAATTAACCGATTTATGGACCGGAACTTGGTCTCCACCAATCTAACTACACATAAAAACGAACAAAATTCCTTAACTACCTCACAGTATAGTCCTTCAAATTACTTATAGATTTTAAAGTTCGGAGAAAACAAAAGATCATGAAATTGAAGGTGAAATGGCATAAACGAGGAGTTATACTTCATCTTATAATTAAATTTCATTTTTTCCTAGTTGAAATTTGGAATGTAGATCATAAACTTTCCGTGCCAAGGACATCAAGTGGCACCATATGTTGAACAAATATTGGGGATGACACGCCTCACATATGACAGGTTGTGCAACCAATTTATACTTCTTTCGTTTATCTTCCCATTGACATTTCTGTCCCACTTAATATTCATTGAAAAAATGGATCTATAGGTTGTCTTATCCGCTGAGCATCATTCATGGAAAGCTTTCTCCCTTCATTTCTTGTATTAAAAAGTAACAACAACTAAAAGAGGGTTAGCGTGACTTGTTAACTGCATTACAGTGACCTCTATGACTTGATCAGTCATTGCTATTTTATGATAAATTATAAGAAAGCTCTCTCAAAAGTGAGACTCTCCAAACTTTCTGTCTTGTCATGTTTTGGACACAATATTTTATAATGTTGGTATGAGAACTAACGTTAAACTGTAAAATGAAAGATATTTCATGAAGAGTTCCACTTTAAAAGAGTCTCCTTACCATTTCTCATTACTTATATAACCAAGATTGATTAGTGAGAGGGAGAGCTTAACTACCCCATATATGTAGGAATTAGAACTTAATTAAAATCTCAAAGCTCTTGAGATTGATAGTGTTGTTCTGTTAGACTTCATGGTCCAAGAGAAATGGTGATCACTCACTACTGAATCTTAATTCAACGGTAGGTAATCATTTAACTTTTGTTGTTATACTTTTTCTCTTATTGTTAAATTAAAACCAAACGTAAGTGACCACCATTTTTTTGAACTATAAAGTCTAGGAAAACAGGACTTTGAGATTTAAGTAACTCATTTTTTTTTTTGCTTAATCCCCTTGGAACTTGGTAATTAGTTTTTCAACCTTACTTTTTTTTTTTTTTCTTCTTAATATGAGCTGGTGCAACTACTAAATTAATAATCTTCAGTCTAACATACTACTAATTGTCGTAAAAATAATGTGCAGAGGACCATTTTAAGTCACTTTCCCAACATAAAACCATCACAGCGAAGACAATCGAATCATCTTGTATCATGTACTGAACATCTATTTTTCTTTGTTTACAAAATTATTAAGTTTAGTAAAAACGACTTTCTGCCACCTTATATTTTTGGCATAATATTTTATAATGTTTGTAAGAAAATTTCCGTTAAATATGAGGTGATAAAAAGTCTATGGAAAGTCCCACTTTGATAGAATATCCTTAGCATTTTTCTTCTACAAATTCTAGTTTTCTCGCTTAACAGTTCATGACTACAAATTGTATCAGAAAGTGATAATTAAGAGTCAAATAGCGATGTGTGATGATCTTTTCTAACATTAAAAAGAAAAGTCTCACTAAACTGAGAGCTATTATTTTAGATAGCCGGAACTATCTAGTAATTTGCTTTCTTGCATAAGAGTCTTTTGATCACACTCAAAGTTTTATTAATTTAATTTTGTTTGGTTAAATTAATTAGACATGGCCATTAGTTGGTGACATTCCACGTGGTGGGGGGCATGTATATTGTGATCATGTTTCCATGTTTGCTATGCTAAACATATCATTAATTTTTTTTTTAAGAGATCAGGCTAGTGAACTCGTCACAATAGTTCATCATTTTCGGAATTAAGAAGGCTTACAAAGGCATTAAGTCTTCTTCTGGCCAACATTGTGTAGTTCATAGTAGAACCCGTGATGTGCCGTGAAGTATACGAGCTGGAATTCATCTTCAATTACTAATTCACTTCGTAATGATATTAGATAATGATGGTTTTGTGAGTATAACTAGGGCTGGAAAAAAATCCCAAAAATCCCAAACCAAACCGAAAAAATCCCGATCCCAAACCAAAATTCCCGAAATTTTCGGTACTTCATCCCGAACCAAACCGAAATTTTCGGTATGGGATTCGGTATTGCAGTTCAATTTTTTCGGTATTCCCATACTGAATCGAAATAAATATTATATATATATATATATATTATTTTTTAATTATAAGAGAATTATTTCAACCGTTCATTTTGTTTTAGATTTAATCTGTGCCGTTCATTTGTTTTTAGGTTAGATCTCTCCCCCATTTCAGTTTTCACTTCCGTTTCCATACTTCCATCAGCGCAGCCGCTGTGCCACTCCCACTGCCAGTGCTGTGCCACCAGCCATCACCACCCAGCTTGCCTTCCTTCGAATCGTCTCTGACTCTCCAGCGGCTCAGCCATCCTTCTCGTCTCTGACTCTCCAGCGGCTCAGCCTTCCTTCACAAATCAACACCCAGCTTGTTTGACTATGCTTTTGCGCGGGTTCGTTTTGTTTTGTACTTGCTGTCAACTGTGCACTTTTCTAGCTTGCAGTTGCTAATGTATTCACCGAATTGTAGTTACATTTTTTTAGTAGTTACAAATGAATTGATACAGTTTTATTTTACCTGTTTCTTCTTCAACAGCCTTTTATTTTCCTATTTAGGCATTGTTCTGTTGATTGCGAATCTCATACAAGATATGTGATTCTGAACTTGAGCTTTGCTGTGGCTGCTTTCAAATAATATTGGTTGGACTGGAGTTCTCAGAGCTCAGGTAAAAGCCGCCTCTTACCTTTGCAAATCACCAGCAGGATGTAAATTGTGATGAACTTTGTTAATGTAAAGAAAACTGCTTCATTTCACTGCCCGTATTTGTAAGAAACATTTAAGACGGCCTTATTATGTGCAAGAGTTGCTAACATTCATAGAAAATCTATGGGCATGTGTTCTTCATTGCCCTTCTGCTTGTCATAAACTCTTTGTTGCCGTTCATAGAATGTAGTAATTCAATGTAAATGATTTGTGGTTTATTGTTTTAGGCACGGCTAATTTGGGAGGTGAGGAGAATACAACACAAGAAAATGAAATGCCACCTCCACCTCCTCGACCACTCCAAGTTGAAGTTCAACAACGTCAAAATCAATCACTACCTCCACGACCACCCATTGCAAGGGGAAGGGCTCAACCATCAACATCAAGGGGAAGAGTACAATTACCAACAAGAAGGGAGCAACCACAAGCATCAACAAGATCAAGGGGACGAAGGGGCCGAAGAGGCCGAAGAGGCCAACAATATTTATAGACTTTAAGCTTTGCTTTTTAGCTTTTGGTTTGTAACTTAATTATTGAAACTTTGGCTCATAACTAATATTTTTGATTTTGGGTTTGTTACTTTATTTATAGACCTTGGCTTGTAACTACTATTTTTACTTTTGAGTTTGTTACTTTATTTATTACTTTATAATATGTCAAATTTTAGCCCAAAAACATAATATGTCAAATTTTAGTCCAAAAGCCCAAAAGCATTTCGGGATTCCCGATTTGTCCCGAAATCCCGAAATTATTTCGGGATTCCCGAAAATTGGGATTCCCGAAAATTTGGTTTGGGATTGGGATTGAATTTGGGATTCCCAAAAATTTCGGTTTGGGAATCGGGACAATGGTTTCGGTATGGGATCCCATACCGAACCACCCCTAAGTATAACCACCATGGCAAACACGTTTAGTTCATACCAATGTATGAGGTAATTATTATTAAGTGCATTAATCAAAGTGACATGATATGAATTATTTAGTTGTACCGTCATCTAGGACTCGTGTCAAAACCATATGCATGTTGCTGCTGCAAACTTTAACTTGGTTGGACACATTCCATATTCTCATTCATTCACACTAGCTACATAGCCAACATTTTCAATTAGCTTCCTTCTTTTTCACATTTATTTATTTATAATATTACTTTTGAGGTTTTCCTTCTTATTGAATTAGCATTTCTCAACCTTGACAAGTCCCAGTTATTTTCATGTTAGTAGCTCTTATGAGTACAATATATATGGCACGAGTGCGTTATTATCACGATATATTATTGTTAATAATACAATATTATGTAAAGAGAAATTTACACATATTATTGTATTATTGACAAGATAAGTTGTAGTTGCATTGAAGTCCTCATCTCTTACAGGAGAAACCTTAACACGTTCCTTATCCTCTTGTCTACTCTTCAGGTGATATGTGAGATAATAATGAGTCGAGATTGATAAATTTGAAAATGATAACCACATTCTCTCCCTACACATCTTTATTTAATTTTACTTGGAAAATGATAACCGCATTCTCTCCCTACACATCTTTATTTAATTTTATTTGTTGTTTCTATTTGATTTATTTAATCCATATCTAAAAACAAAACAAAAAAAATGTGTAATAAAAAAGCAATGATGCGTGGTTATTGTTTTCTTGATAAATATTTTGTCTTCTAGGGTTGGGACTTTTTCCATCTTGCATAAAATTGGGGCGCAAAAGTTGAATTGGGGTTGGATTATCCTCCCACAACTCAAACCAACCACTTCATGTGCATATGACTGGAAAGACAAAACCCAACCCAGTCATTTGCCCTCTCTTTGCCTGTCCTCTCCCTGAGGAACAAAATCATAAGCCCACCCCAACAGAAATTCTTGCTAATCCTCTTAGCCCAACCCATATAACAATCCGCGATTGACTTAAATATCCAACATGACATCTCAAGTCAAGGCATGAGCAGGCTTAGATACCGCTAGCGCAGTACTCCAGGTGTAAGGAAGTCATTTTCCATGAGCTAGTGCCCAAATTAAATCATCTTCTACTTCAATGGAAGATGTTGGAAGCAGAAGCTGCTCTTGCAACGTTTTCCATGGTCTAATTTGGAACCAGAGGTTCCAACAGATGATCTTCTTTATGCATTCACTACATACATGTTCTAAGTATGTAGTGATCGAGTGAGATCGTAAAATCAATGTCTCTCCTCACTCCTCAGACTTCACACGTGTCATTACAGGACTGAATCAAAACAGTGCTCGATCTACATATCAGTAGAATTTCCATTAAGATCATGAAACATTGAAGTATAAGGTGTACAAATCACAATCTTAAGAAATATGAATATATGAAACCAAGCTCATGAACGTGCAAGAAATTACAGAAAAGGCCTAAGGGCAGAAACGGAACATTATCTTCCTTGCATGTAATCCAGCATTACGTCGATCAGTGTTCATTTTTGAGAAGTGAACATGGCGTAGAAGGATTGCAGGCTGAAACCAAGAGTGTAAGAACACTAGCTACACTGAATCATAAACCAACATAGATTCATGCCCAGAATTAACGTGCCGATTGAATATATGCAAATAAACAAAGAAGCATTTTACCGAAAACTTGAGTCAACAATTACAATGTTCGGCCAGTTTTGATCAGCCTGTAACTTCACAAACTCAGCCAAAATCTTTATTTCTTCATCCTGCAAACGGGCTCCAAACGTGCACTGGCCCGTCGGTGCGCATTTCTCAACAAAACCCTAAAAATTCCCACAACATACACTGTCTTCATTTGGATGCAAACAGGATGGTTTGAAGGAAAAGTTTTCAAATTAGAATTGGAAAAACTTACGGGCATTCTTCCCTTGTCAAAGTAAGTAACACGGTATATCTCCTCTTCTGTGTCAATTCCGTTTCTACAGAAAAAAATGTTCTAGTTCTTTTTATCATTTAGTTAATTTAAGGCAACTAAAATCATGGCATACTATTACACTCATTCAATATCAAGTGGTTCAAAAAGCTGAAACCGGTCCAAATTATGAAAACATGGCCTTGTTTCTTCTTCCTTAATCGTGATGGAAGGACTAAATTACATTGCACATACATGGCTGTAAGCAACATCGTACTAAAAAATTCTCCAATATCGATCATTCAATTCCATTACCGAAGGGTTTTCAAATTGTTATCTGTTTGCCTTGTTAAGATGCATGTTTCTAACTAAACAATTGATGGAAGTTGCGCCCCATTACCTTTTTAGATCTTTAGTAAAGAGTGTTGCGCCCTAGAAAGAAGAGGAAACAACGGGATAAGATCAAACAAATATTTTGAGCAACAAGCATGTGAGATCTGTTAACAGGTAAATGGAGGCTTACTGGTTGTATTATGTTACCACCTGCAGCATGGCATCCAATGCAAGTTTTACGAAATAATGCAGCTCCTTTTTGAACATCTACGGCTCCTGCATGTGAGACTGCACAACAGCAACAACAACAACAACCAAATTTGATAACATATTGTTGGAAATTATATATTATAATATGAAATATTGTAATATATAATTTTAATAATTGAATGAAAAATATTGTTAACCAATTTCTTAGAAAGGTTATGTTGTTTAGGTGTATTCCCTTGATAAGTGATGTAAATTTATAGATGAAAAGTTACATCTCTTTAATAAGCAAAAATTGGATTCTATATAAACCCATGAAACCATTGGTATTAGTATACATCATTGGAATTATATTCTTATTTTCATATTTTCTAATATTGCTCCCACACATATTTGTGTCAATCTATATCCTTTTACCTGCAACGGGGTATTGTGTTCGAATCCCCCCTCGACCACATAGAGACTATCTAGATTCGAAACTAAACCGACTACAACTACTATCAGTAACCACAGAACTACATGGTTTTAACTGATTAACCTATTACCTGTAGAGCAGCAGAGCCAAAACATCATAAACAAAGTTTGCAAACATGCCCAACGCCAAAGCATCACTGCATAAAAAACAATGGCAGTGTTGGAAATTCGAGGGAAATGCAGGAGGAATGATTAAACTATGCACGGGAGGATAAACCCTGAGGAATTTGTGACAAGTGTGTGGTTGGTTACTTAACACTAGTAATTACCAGGAGTGATGGAGAGTGGAGATAAGGTCAGAACTGCAGCCATTAGAGGGGGAGCCAAGCTCTTGAGAAACTATCATTCTTCTTGCTTTTGGGGAATTGGGTTATGTCCTCCTCCTTGCTTCACTGCACCCTTTGAGAACACACACTCAACTTTCTCAAACTTCAGAAACTTTCATCTGCCAATTAAAAGAGAGGGAGAGAGATATTACCTTAGGGAAGCAACAAGTACCATTACTGCTAGTAGATATCAGAGATGTAAGCTGCATCTCTCTCTCTCTCTCTCTCTCTCTCTCTGGACGACACAGTGAAAATGTGCTTGAAACTTGCAGGCCCAAATGCAAAATAACACATATGCTCACTAGTTTTTGAAGTAGGATTTTCTCCCTTATTTTTTCCCTCCCCTTTATTTTCTTTTTATTTGAACAGTCACGGTTAAACCACATCAACATTTTATATTAATTTATATAAAAAAAGAAAGACAAAATAGAGAATGTGAGAGAATGGGAGGGAAGGAGATGGAAAAGGAGGGAAGAGAATCCTAATCTTTATTTTTTGGTTTTTGGTTTTCTCCTTTCCTATTAACAACTCTTTTTTTTTCTTTTTTTTTTTTTTTTTTTTTTTTTTTTTTTTAATTTGATGAAATTTCCATCTTTTTATTTGTTGTTGGACTTCATAGAGGAAAAAGGGTTTACACCACCAAAATGATAAATTTCTTCAAAATAAAAACTAATGTGTCAATATTATTTGTTAATTTTAACAAGAAAATACCAAAATTATGAATGTGGTGTTACTCGCAAATACGTGAATTATATATGTATTAAACTTCAAAAGTACATAATATGTGAATAATAGTAATTTTGATTTAAAAAAACTGCATACTTTGTTGTATCATTTTTCATGGGCGAAATAATTTTTTTTGTATCATTGAAATTTGAAAAGTTATGAACTTAACATTCTCCTACTCATCACTTCTCATTCTCAAGACTACATTTACTGCCATGACTTCATAACATATACGTTTTAGATAACTTCTTTTCGTCAAGGTTGATTGGTAATTTTAATCTAAAATTTTAAATTTAAACACATCCATGCTTCCTTAATATAAGTAATATCGTTTGTTCAAAAAAAAAAAAAGTTTTCAAGACCCAAATTAATGTTATTCATAATATGTTTTTGAACTACATTTTCATACCATCTTTGATGTGGACAGTCACATCATTTGAATTAATTAACTTTTTAAATTTAGTTCATTATTTAATAAACTAATAATTAAGAAAAATTAGTTAATTAAATGATGATTGTATTATACGAAGAATCCTTCCCCTTCATTTTCTTGAATTTTGTAAAATTTTTAAATGATGTAATTCTCTATATCAGATAATACAGTATAAAAATATGATACGAAGAACATTAGTCAAAAAAAACTTACCTAACCCGCATATAGAACCTGTCCAATAATTCCGCCGATTTGTCGTTTTGCGAGTTGAATCTCTCTATTTCTCGCCATCGTCTCCCATACTCAACGTGGAATTGCATACCTTCCTTCACGGCTCTGGAGCCCTAATTTCCCCAACCTCCATCAAATTCCTTCAAATTTCAGGCACCATTTGCAACATTCGACATCTGTTCAAGTCGAAATTCGTAATTTAGGGTTTTGATTGGGGGGCGAAATGGCGATGCTGTTGGAGGATATTTTGAAGTCGGTGGAGCTCTGGTTGAAGCTGATCAAGAAGCCCCAGCCCTACGTGGACCCTCATCTCGACCCGGTTCTGCTGGTTCCGGGTATCGCCGGTTCGGTCTTGAACGCCGTCGATGAAGAGAGTGGTGCGGAGGAGCGCGTCTGGGTTCGGATCCTTGGTGCTGACTACACGTTTCGGACCAAGCTTTGGTCTCGTTTCGATCCTTCAACAGGTAAATTCGTTGATAAGTATGAAACTCCTGGGAAGAAAATTTGGCTGCTTTGTGTTTGGTTGCTGAGAAAATTGTAGAATTTAGAGAGAGAAAATTCTGCTGGTTCTATTTGCACGATAAAGTTTCTTGTGTATACGAGTTGCCATAGTTCAATTTTGTTTCTGAAGCTGAAATTGTGTAACATACAACTTTTTCATATGAAGGGAATGCTTTGTGATACAAATGTGATAACAAAGTATCGTCTTTTTTTGATTTACATATACATAATTTGAAAGCCAGCTCCGGCACTTTGCTGGTAAACTTTTAAGAGATTGTTACTTCAGTTTATGTGTGTGGCACATGTGCCCTACCTGCAATGGTGTATGGCAGGGCACGAAAACATATCAGCTCTAGCTTGAATTGTTTGGAAAGCTTTCTAATGCACTGGTCAATATCCATCACTCCCTCACATGCATATAGGAAAAACAGTTTCCGGATTCGAACTATATGAATGCATTTGGTATAAATATGTTGGTGCTTCTATGGAGCAATAGAAATAATGATCTATTTGTTAAACAGGTAAAACTGAGTCTATGGATCCAAAAGCAAGGATAGTGGTCCCTGAAGGTAGATATGGACTTCGGGCAATTGACGCCTTGGACCCTGACATGGTATGTTACTATGTTGTGTGTTCTAAATTTACATTGCACATGTATAACATAATTACTTTGGAAGATAAATTTGATTTTTTATGGTTCTTTTCATGCATGCCAAACTGAAATTGTATATTGGCACCTATTGCTTCTTTCCTTGCTAATTCCTACACCAATTGAAACTTCTTTTCTTCCCAACTACAATCTAGAACTCTCAAATAACCCTTTTATTTGCTTTCTATAAATTGTGCAAGCGGTTGTTTTTGGCTATTTATTTGTTATAAACTTATAACTTACAAGTGGATGATTCATTACATGCCAAACTGATATAGCAATGTTATTTTGGTGAAAACTTATAATAATAATTTAACTTGTTATAGGAAATCTTATCTCATGATTTCTTGAGTGGTTTTCTGGAAGTAATGAGGTTGAACCAATGATAAAATTCTATTGACGGTTTGTCCCATGCAGGTCTTTGGACAGGAATGTGTATATTATTTCCATGACATGATTGTTGAATTGACCAAGTGGGGTTTCCAAGAGGGGAAAACACTTTTTGGGTTTGGATATGATTTCCGCCAAAGCAACAGGTATCTGCTTTATTTCAATGCCACTTAAAAGTTCAAAAGATTTATTTGAAAGTTTATAAATGGTTTTCGCCCTTTCTCCAACTCAACATAGAATTGTGAAGGATTTGCTTTGTTTAGGTATTCACCATGGTCATGGTTTTCAATAGGGTTATGCTTTGTTTTCCTTTAGGCTGCAGGAGACATTGGATCGCTTAGCTGCAAAATTAGAGGCAGTGTATGAGGCTTCTGGAGGGAAAAAGATAACCATCATAACTCATTCTATGGGGGGCCTTCTTGTGAAATGTTTCATGTGCTTGCATAGTGATGTAAGGCGTTCACTCTTACCTCTTGAGTAATAATATTCTTGTTCTTTTTCTTCTTTTGCTAAGGTCACCCCCCCTTTCCTTCATTGAATCAAATGCAGCTTGATAATATGGTCTAATTTGTGTCTTACAAATTATATCCTATAATTTGATGCCATGTGTTTCACAGGTTTTTGAGAAATATGTGAACAAGTGGATTGCAGTTGCTGCACCATTCCAGGGTAAGTGTTCATGTACAATTATTATTTGTATAACAAAATGTAAACTGAAGTTTAGTTTGAAGTCAACCTATAATAGCTTGTATAATCTCACTTTGAAGTGTAGAACAAATTGTAAACTGAAGTTTAGTTTGAAGTCAACCTCTAATAGCTTGTATAATCTCAGTTGTTGCGCTGCTCCTAGATTCATTTCTGAAGTTTAACTATTCAGGTGAAAGATCAAACAAAAGCTAATTTGTGGCTTTTCATTGTTGTGCAGGTGCACCTGGATATATTACATCTACCTTTTTAAATGGAATGTCATTTGTTGATGGGTGGGAACAGAATTTTTTTATATCAAAATGGAGCATGCACCAACTGGTATGAGTCCATTAATACAGGCAGTTAACATTCTAGACCTTAAGCAGTTACACCCCATTTATGGAATTTGAAACAAAATCGTCATCTTTTTATGGGGTGAAGAAACTTATTGGTTAGAAGAGAATATTTTTAAACTAAAACAAAAGAGAACATAAGATGGTAGACGTATTTGATAGTATAGCATTTGACAAAAAATTTCTTCATGAATTAGTTGGATTGTTAAAGGAAGATCCTTATTGGTGCATAGACACACGCATGTATTATATTCTAAATCTGTGCATTTCACAAACAGTTATTTCTTCTTTGCATCCGTTTTTTTTTCTTACTGAGGATTGTTGCAATGTTCCAGCTTATTGAGTGCCCATCAATATATGAGTTGATGGCTTGTCTTGATTTTCAATGGGAACATCCTCCGCTTCTGGAAATGTGGAGAGGTAGGCCTGATGGTGATGGGAAATCTCAAATTATGCTAGAGTCTTACCCCCTGGTAGAGAGCGTACGGATTTTTAAGGAAGCTCTTGCAAATAATACGGTATGTGCAACCATATATTATTTGATGTTCCTTTGAAATTTAATTTAAAGTTAAAGAGTTTACTTGCATGGTCCCTTCTCTCCTATGAGATGAGGTTGCTTGGTCTCTTCTCTCCTCTAGATATTTTTTTGTTATTCTCTTTAAAGTTATAATAATATGTTTATAAATTGGTTTTCCTTTTATTATACACTTGTATGGCTTATTTAAACTTACACTGCATGTTTTCATAATTTCAGGTCAATTATAACGGTCAAGATATTCCCCTACCATTTAATATGGAAATCTTGAAATGGGCTAATGAAACACGCAAGATTATATCTCAAGCGAAACTTCCTCCTCAAGTTAAATTCTACAATATATATGGGATGAATCTCGACACACCTCATAGTGTTTGGTAATGCCTCCATGAAATGTTTTAAAATCTTTCTGCTGCTTGCCTGCTATTTTAGATAATTCTAGTACAAAAGTTTCAAGTCATAATAAAACGCTTCCAGATATGAATTTCTTTTATCATCACTTAATTTAATATCTAAGTCACTACTCTGCAGCTATGGAAATGAACAAACACCTGTCACAGATCTACAACAGCTACGATATTTCCAGGTTATTATCTTTTCATGGTGATGTTATGATGTGTTTGTATGATTTTTCAAGGAGATAACAATTATAAAACCTAACCCAATTTTGCATTTGATCAGCCTAATTATGTATGCGTTGATGGTGATGGGACAGTCCCAGTGGAATCAGCTAAGGTTCGTCAACTCATCTGTCCATACTTTTAACTGGATTTTCACTCATTCAAATCTGTTTTGGTCATATGAATTGCCAATATTAATAAGCTTCCATATTTTGTGAATTCCAGGCGGATGGGTTTAATGCTGTCGCAAGGGTTGGAGTCCCTGGTGAGCACCGAGGAATTCTCTGTGAGCACCATGTATTCCGGATACTGAAGCACTGGTTGAGGGCAGACCATGACCCGTACTACAACCCTGTAAACGATTATGTGATTCTACCCACTGCGTTTGAAATGGAGAAGCACAAAGAGAAAGGTCTAGAAGTAACTTCTCTAAAAGAGGAGTGGGAAATCATCTCAGAATGCCAAGACGCTGATCACAAGAATTCTGATTCAGCCGCCGCTGATGAAAAGCCTGTGGTGAGTTCCATATCCGTTTCTGAAGTGGGAGCTGAGGCCTGCGCAACTCTTACTGTTCACCCTCATAGCGAGGGAAAGCAGCATGTGGAGCTGAATGCTCTAAGTGTGTCAGTCGATGCCTGAATATAAGTAACGCATCCTCGGTTGTATTTCATGAAACAATGCTCTTCTGTATATATCCATTCATGTGCTCGGATTCGCTTGTGTGATTGTAACGTGTAAATAGGAGCTGCTCGTGAAAATAGAGCTGCATTCTTTCGTGAATGTTGGATATGCAGGTGCCTTTTTATATATAACAAGATCTTCAACTCATTGGCAGATTATACAATGAGTTGTTCGAACTGATATCAAATGACACTTTTGTGCCTTATTTCTTCTCCCTCCGTTTATTGTTCACGTGCGATAGGGTCTTGTATGCGGGTTTAAGTAGTTACTATATAACGATCAACGTTTTAAAAGGCTCGCCTCAGGGCGCGCCTAGGCGCCCTGTGAGGCTGAGCTTGAGGGTTGACGTCTCTGTTTTGAGGGAGTGGGCGGAAGGTGCCGGAAGGCGTCGCTGGAGCCGCCTAGGCTCACCTTAGGAGAATTTTTTATTTTTTTTATTTTATTATTATTATTATTATTATTATTATTACTCCCAAACCCAAATTTTCGGTAGGGTTGTAACTACCTCATACATTTTCCTTGCACTATCATCTCTCTGCCTTGTTTTCTGATTTTTATTTTTTATATAAATGATGTGTGTGCCGTCTATGTGCATTGTTATATGTGTGCTCATTATGCTTTTCATCATCTATTATATATATATATATATATATATATATATATAATATGTGTATATGTATTTATAATATATGTCTGTGCTCAAGATGATTATTGATTAATAATTTTTTTTTTATAATATATGTGTATGCTCAGTGTATATATTAAAAAATTTAGGTCTTGTGAGGCTTCACTTCACGCCTCATGCCTAGGCTGTGCTATTCCTTGGACGCCTCGCCCACGCCTCACTCTTTTAATACATTGATAACGATGAAATGATTTGTCCTAAAATTTCGATGTTATCTTATTTAGACGAGAATGGTGAAGCACTCGGATCATCTTCTTTCAAGGTCATGCAATTCGACGAACAATAAACAAATTGCGCATTCTAATTGAACTATTGTGAATCGAATGGGGAACTTGCTTAATGGATTTCTCTATGCATAGAATGAATCAATTCAAACTGAATAAAGTTAAGCGTGCCGGAAATCTATAAAAATTGCGGTTGAAATCGTTGAATTATATTACGAAGTACACAAAATGTGTGTCAAAAATCGTGTGCCATTATATACTACAAAACTTTACACGTAAGAGAATGAATCTTCACTGTATGGAAAGCAGCTCGCATAGACAGAATTAAGGAAAGATTATTGAGATTTGAGAGACCGGCAGTCGGTGCACGCACGAACCAGATACAAGTCAAATTTATAGTTACAAACACCAGATGATCTTCCAAAAGATTAAAAGACTGAGCAGGGCAAGCAGCATAAATCACAGAGGCAGCAGCAAAACATGGCAGAACAACTGCAACATATATACATAAGAAATAGTTAGTTGATTTTGATTACATATTTTACAGAAATTAATTAATTAAGTAGGAGGATATATTAAGAGAGAATGTTTAATTACCATCCGGCCCAAAATCCACCACCTCTGTGATGGCGATGAGAGTTTGGTGGCTGCTGCTGCTGATAGGGAGGTGGCTGTTGCTGCTGCTGATAGGGAGCTGGCTGTTGGGGGTATCCAGCTCCAGGACCATCACTTTTCATAGGGTAAGCAACTGGTGGTGCAACAACATATGGACCGCCTTGAGTACTAGTATTGTATCCTTGATGAACTTGTGGTGGTGGTGGATACGACGGAGGCGGATACCCTTGGTATGCGCCGGCAGGCGGCGGAGGGTATGAGGTGGGGGGTGGTGGATATACCGCTGCAATTCGGTACGTCAAATCAAATTATTATTTTGTTGAAGATAATCACAAGTACTAATTAATATTACTACAACCACTTAAAAACAATTTCGTAATTATGTATGGAAGATTTTTACCTGGAGCCTGATGATGATGGTTGTAGTGACTCATGCTACAGATTTTTACAAAAAAAATGAATTTAATTAGGAGAATGCGGATTTAGGGTTTTGAGAGAGTATTTGTATCTCTGCTCAATGAAAAATCTTTCCAGGATTAATTAGCTTACAGCATATGGTTTTATGTATATATAATTGTATAGTCCTTCAATATAATTTTTCAGACTTGGCGGCCCCAAACGCGTGAATATATGAAGTTTCGTTGCATTTGTAGCAGAAATCTGAAATTCTGAAATAATCTTTCGCCTCCATTTCTCCCTCTCTCTCTCTCTTACATAAAACTCATGCAGACCTATCAGTGTTTGACACGTGGCATACTGACCTGCTCCTCCTTCCTGTCTGCTTGTTTGTTTGTTGGGTAGTTGATGATGCTTTCAAAGTCAAAGGAGAAGCTTCTCTGCTTTGTTTCTATGTTCAAACCGTGAAGTCTTGAAGACGATGGAGAGAATAAACACAATAGGGGTTCGTTTGTTGCACCGCGTTATGTGGGAGTAGAATGGCTAAGATTAAATCCTTACATATATCTTACTCCTAAAACGAGTATTGGTATAAATTTACTTCTTAGATGAGGATTGATATAAAGGAGTTTTCAGTATGTGCATTCAACCGTCTATTACTTCGATGTCTGTCATAATGCTAGAGCACATAATAGAACTTTCGTGGTATATAACATCAATCAAATCTACCAACTAAACGCTTCATATCTAAATACAAAATTGGATGTAGTTACATGCCAAAATAACTAAATCATTAGCAAACATGTTAGCTTCTTTGGAAATGTATATATTTAATGGTGAAAACTGAAGTCTTGCTAAATTGAATGTTACAAATCGATGGTAGCAAAGAAAGAAAAGAAGAAGAAGCAGCCATATTTACAGTGAGTAAACATTATAGAGGTTAAAGTTTTTTTTTTTTTTTTTTTTTTCCTTTTTGGAGGTAAAATATGAAGGTAAAAGGTGAAAAATGAGAGGAACAAGTGTCCAAAGTGTGTGGAACACAAAAAGATGCTTCCATCTTCATCACCTGATACCCTAGAGCAAATTTCGTGGCAGAAACACACTGCAAGTTAATGCTGAGGAAAATTAGCAACACCTTAATCTTCATTCGGTTCAAATGGGCAGGTCCCTGGTTTTCTCCCCAAACGTTCCTCTGAGAATATCTCAAATACCCAGATCAATTTTACCGCCCAATCGACCTAACCACTCACTTTTACTGAACTCAAAGCAAAAATTGCAACATGGGTTTCAAAGATTTGGACTTTCAGTTGCCAAACCGGCGAGAAGTCTCTGCACAAAGGCTGTGTTGTCTGAAACTCCAAACCAGGAGCTGTATGTGAAAGTTGGCGCCAATTCAACTGGACCAATTCCAATTGGTCAGCTCGTTGGAGTGGTAGAGAAGGCTGCTAAGACTGGCGCTGAGGTTTTCTCTTTAGCACTCTGCTTTTGTGATTCTTTGAATGTGCCGGCATTTTGTAAATTCTGTAATTTGAAGAAGAACCCAGATGGAATTTGCATTTGTTTCTTCTGGGGAATGCTTGAATTTTATTGTTTTTAATCCTGTTGGGTATGTTAATTTGATTTTGGAAGCATTGTTGCCTTTTGATAATGCCTTTGTTTGCTCTGAGAGTGTGTTAATTTACTCCGATAACGCCTTTTGCCCGTTAAATATATGTTTAGGGAATGAAAGTTGTTAAATTTCATCCTGATAGGAGTTAGCAACTGCACATAGTTAAATTATTTCCACTAAAAAGTGGTATTAAAGAAGAAACATTGCCGTTGTGATATATGATATTATTGTTTTGTTGCTAGAAAGTATGTTGATTCACGCGTTATCTGTGGTACTTGCCGTTTTGTCCATTGTTGAATCATCATGAACTTCTTATAGCTTATGGTATTTACGTCTTTTTTTTCAGGTTGTGATGGAGGCTGTTAATAAGCCTCGAAATATTACCTATAAAGGACTAACAGACTTAGTCACTGAGTAAGAACTAAATCGACATGCTTTCACTAGCAGCGTATGCTTTCATCCTTAATTGACTTGTAATGATAACACTTTATAATATAGAGTAGAAGTTTAAGGTTGAACCTTTTACTTACAAGTAAGATTCACTAATCATGAAGGGAAATTCACTTATCTGGAATTTTCGTGTGATATGACAACAATTTGCAGGACAGATAAAAAGAGTGAAGCAGCAATTTTAGAAGTTGTGAGAAAGAACTTCGAAGATCACCTTATTCTTGGAGAGGAGGGTGGAATAACTGGAGATACATCATCTGATTATATGTGGTGCATTGATCCTTTAGGTTAGTATCTTCTAAGGTGCAGTATAGCTATGCTTGTGCATATTGGGGTTTTCAAGACTCTATCAAGTATGATATGGTTTCTGATATTGGTGTTTCGGAACATGATTTACTATAAATCAGTTACCAGGTTGTTGCAGCCTTCATAATTCTTGCTTCAATACTTTTGACCGTTACTTTTTCCGTAACTAATAGTAGCTGTAAACCTTATGTTTATATAGATAGCCAAAAGTTCATATGAGTGAAAGTGTAGAGTTGGACTTTCTAATGACAAAAATAAAATTGGAAAGAGATTTTAGGGTGGTAGCTGGTTATGTCCAGATACCCGTTATTTAACTAATAGTAGCAGTAACTTGAAAATTCTTTAGTTTTGTCTTATCTAACATCTGATATCTTTGTAGACGGAACAACAAATTTTGCACATGGTTATCCGAGTTTTGCAGTTTCTGTGGGAGTTCTATTTCGAGGAAAACCTGCCGCTGCTGCCGTGGTACTGATCGCATATAGTAGATTTTATTTGACATGTTGCTTGCATGATTGCATAATGTGTTAAGATGTCTATTTTATTTTCTAGTACTCCCCCTTCACATATGGGCCTCACTATTAGAGTCAAAAGTGTTATTTTGCAAGGTTGCAATGCGATGATTTGAACTCAGGATCTCTTACTCTGTTACCATGACAAATGTTATTGATTTATCATTATTCTTAAAAGCTGAAACTGTTATGTGGACCAAGAATTATGTTATACTATAATGTCTACGATTGACATAGTGGGGAAATAACATGTTGGTTTTCTGTTATATTTTCAGGTAGAGTTCGTTGGGGGGCCTATGTGTTGGAATACTCGCATTTTTTCTGCTAGTGCTGGTATGAAAGTTCTGTCTAAATAGTTGTCTCTGCTTTATTTGATTTTCTAAGTATACTGTGGAGATTCAATTGATGACCTGTGTTATGAACTTATGATAGGTGGGGGAGCATTTTGTAATGGCCAAAAAATTCACGTGAGCCAAACAGATGAGGTCAGTTATTGATTTTATTAGAAGGAAAAAAGTGTTGAAATTTGTAAGAGAGAATGATGAGCTATCTCATGTGTCAAGGCGTACTCTGTAAAGGTGAAACCATTTCATATTTCATAGAGGCTCATACTTTTCCATACTTCAGGTGGGACGATCACTTCTTGTTACTGGATTTGGTTATGAACATGATGATGCATGGATCACCAACATAGAGTTATTTAAAGAGTTTACTGACATCAGCAGGGTATATATTCACCTTTTTTTCCGTATCAAGCTCTTTTTATTTGAGCTTTAGGATTAATTAACTTCCTAGTTCTCTCTCTCTCTCTCTCTCTCTCTCTCTCTCTCTCTATGAGTTTAACTCATTGTTCGCCTTGCTTTTATCCCAATATTGTAATCTTCAGGGTGTTAGAAGGCTCGGTGCAGCTGCAGTAGACATGTGCCATGTAGCTCTTGGGATTGTAGAAGCATACTGGGAATATCGACTAAAGCCATGGGATATGGCAGCTGGTGTTTTGGTATTGTGTTTTCTCACACATGCATCTGTCAGGGTTTACAGCATAATAATTTTAATTCACAAGCGGTCAAATGAATGATTATGTGGAAGTATTCATTGTTATAGCACACTCAACAGAACACCTTCATGTTTTCATTTTGTTAAAACATAATAGTTGCCGTAGCATTTTCTTTTTTATCTCTTAATTTTAGTTTTATTGTTTTTCTAGCAATTTGGGCCGATTTAACTAGCATAATTCTACAGCAATTTGGTCCTATTTAACTCGCATAATATGTTCTCTATTTAATTGTCTGGTTGTACTTAATACTTGGAAAAAGTTGTGAATACTCAAAGTATTCATCAGGAATCAAACACGTAACGAAATAATGTCAATGAATAGTTTATTCATGATGAATATACAAATAGTAGACTTTCTGTCATTTACATATCCTTTACATTTTTATGGCAAGTATTTGGAAGTGTCGTGTAGGAGTAGGACAATCTAAATCTCATGTGACAAGATGCTTAAACTGATGCATGAAGATTTAGTCCCCCTTTCCCTCAGCAGATATTTTGGTGACCAGATGTGTGATTTCAATTATTCATAGAATATGTAATGCAATTTTGAGCAGATAGTTGAAGAGGCCGGAGGAAAGGTTACGTGCATGGATGGTGGAAAATTTTCTGTATTTGATAGATCTGTCTTGGTATCCAATGGTGTGCTGCATGGCAAGGTTAGTCTTATCTTCTTCTTTATCCATATTCTGTTTGCAAAACCTTATGTGTTGAGATCTAACCACGTTTATATAATGCATGATCTTAATTTTCATTGCCTTTCCATTACTACCACTAATCTCATGAAGAGATAAGTTTTCCTTTCCCTTTTCCTTTTTTGTCCTCCAATTTTTGGGTTAGGGTAGGTCGGGGGGAGTGAGTAGAGCAGATGGTTACTGTAACTCTGTAACAGAGGTCTGAGTAGTGCTTTACTTTCCTTTGAAAGACGTCGTAGATTGTAATCGTATTAAATGTACTAGTGGTTTTAAAGAAATAATTCTAGAATTTACTTATTGTACAATGCAGCTTTTGGAGAGGATTGCACCTGCAACTGAGAAATTGAAGAGCAAAGGAATCGATTTCTCATTGTGGTACAAGCCGGAAGATTACACAACAGACGTTTGATGCACCTGCCAGTTCTTTTTTCTTTGTTTTTGCCAGTCGTGCTGAGAACTTATCTTCAACAGGAAGGTGGTCTCTCATTGTTTCATTAGCGACGTTCTCTGTAAATTACATGTCAAGCGCAAATGATATATAGACAAGTGGCCGGAATGGGTTTTAATTGTTCTAATTCAGAAATAATCGTCGTTAATGATCATGGACCATCTTTGTCGTCGATCCTATGTGAAATCATTTTACTCACTTTACTGAAGAAGTAAGAAAGAAAAATGTGAAGTTTGGGGAGTTGTTAAAAGTGTATCATTGTTTTATTATTCTGTTCCGATCATTTCGTACATATGCACTTCTCTCATTTCTGCTTTAATAAAAGGGCCCAGAACGTTATTTCTGTGCTCATCAGCGAAGTTGTTGAGTACTCTGCAAGGACGAATGACGACGTCCTTGACGATCACAAGCCCTTTCTTCCATTTCCCACCTCACTGCTCGATAAATTGCTTAAGTTTTGATCATTTGGAGCTAACTTGGTAAGGATCTTTCACTATGGCTTCATAGTTATGTGGGAGCTGCAGCTGCTGTCGTTTTCTCTATTTCCTTAACTTCTTTCGCTGCCGCGGCTTCCTGGTTGTTATCCACCGAGAGTTTGAACTGATGATCAGCAGCTGTTCTCTCTACTGCTGTGGGTTTAGAGACAGTCGCTTTGCTTCTGCTCCCTTCTCCGCTTCTACCTTATTGTTAGGCGGTTGCTCACTAGGCTGAGACTCTCAGTGTGAGGCCTCATCTTGTGACCAACTGGACCCCATCTCTTCATGCAGTTCTTCAATCCAGTGATGTTTTTACTTTATATAGATAGCAAGACAGGGCTAAACTAGTCGTTTCTACGAGTGAGGACTAGGGTTGTTGCTTGAAACCCAAGAAGATCCCTTGCGAACCTTTTATTCTTTGGTTTTGGTCTCTCAGAATGTTGATATCAAGCATGATTAGTAAGCAATGGCTTGGAAACTCTGAAATTTTGACCATGTGGGAAAGCACTAGATTGGGAAGTACTTTCAGAAAAGCCTTTATCCCATACGTGGTAAAACTTTTGTTTGTTTTATAATATATATTCCATTATGCAAGAAAAAGCTTCATTCTCAAATCTGGTGTCTAGCATCACATTCGATATATTATTCTCGTTTATAACGTAATCATTGTTTTTGCAAGTGATCATGTGTGGGAACATAAAATATCACGATGAACAGGAACACGCCACATTTACAACTTATCAAATATGACTTCTTTATCCTTGAAGGAATACATAAACCATTAGTAAAATCTTAAAAAAAGACTAACAGGTTACATTCTTTACGAAGGTCCTAGAAGCCCACAATCAACATGCGCCTCAGAGCCCAATTCATCGCAAACTGTCAAAGTTGATCACCGACCTGCGAAGATTCTCTGAAGCATATTCCAAGAATCTCAAAGGAATATTCTTTCATCGGTGTGCAGCCTAACACTCTGGTAACGGGTTTAACGAATAACTCGTCAATTCTCTATAAATAGTCACGGTTAACCACTTTATTAGTAATCAAGAACTTTCAACACTCTTATTACTTCCTACAATTTTTCTGACCCAAATCTTTTGACTAACACCATATATAACGATGGTAATCTTAACTCTGTTTGTCACTTTTCTTTGTGTATAGGTTTTTGCTAATTCAATCCAAGGCGGAAATTTGCTTCTACATGGAGCATCTTAAATTCTTGATTTACCTTGGGAAATCGATTGAGAAGTTTCCTTTACTGTTGTAGATTAATTATTTTTTAAGGCCTTCTCCTTTTCTTTATATAAGTTGGAAATCTACCCGCTAGAATTTACATTGAAGACTCCCGAACAACCTTCAAGCTGACCGGTTTCTACTGCCAATATCTCTTTTTGGAGGTGAGTTTTTGCTCCTGCAGTTGGAAGCTTTGTTGTTTTAGTAGGATTTGATGATTTTATGAACTAGTTTTCTGAAAAAAATGAACATGAAATGAACAATGGCAGTTGCTCTATGAAGGAGAGTGCATTGCTCTCTATTTCCTTCCTTGTATTTTCTTAGATCCGATTACAAAGGGAAGCCATCACGCATAAAGTGTGATGCTAGCAAGGGACAAAGTAATACCTTTAGGATTTCACATGGTTCACTCGTATTAGAGTGATCACGTGCACCGCATGGGTAAACTTAAAAACACCATTCACTAATACACGTGACTAACTCCACATCGTTTAGATGTTCTAATCTAGGCCGTTCATTTCATTTGAATATAGGGACCTTGAACGAAAAGCTCTTGGTATTGTTCACTTTAACGAAAAACCACATTTTTACACTAAAAAGTCAATCTTAATACCATTTACTTTACCCTTTATTTTGTCCTTATCGTCAAAGGGTAAAGGGTAACTTGGGTTAATCACGCTAGCTAACTCATGAACCCGAGTTCCAAATGTTCAAAATTGAGTTTGTTTAGTTCTACAAACTAAATAATAATGATTTATCGTACATAAACAGTCACTTTCGTTCAGTACCAAGATGATGATAAACGTCCTTTATTAATCCTGATTAAAGAATAATGTTACGCAGAAACTGGGAATTAATTGCAGCATCAGCACATCTAGCTATATGCGAGTGTAGTTCCCGTAAACTATATATGAGTGCGCTGTATGTTTAAATTCCGTGAGCAGTGATTGGTTGTCTTGATGTAATTTCAGCCTTCTGAGTTCTGAGTGTTTTAGTTCCCCTTCCTCCAATTCTTGCTGAGTTGCTGGTGTGGTGCATCCATTGAAAATTTGAAGCTAAAACCGGGCATATATATTCTTGGTGTACGTATACACATACATGTATTTCATTAACTGGCTCTGAATATATAAGAACTAATTTATTCATGTGACTCTGAGATACAAATAGATGCTACAGTAGCAAATACTTCATCCTAGCTAGTATATGATCTCAAATAACCGTATATGAGGTAAGTTCTCATTATTAAATAGTCACATGTATAAAACCCAACGTAGAAAATATTTCAATACGTACGTGTATTGTATATACAGAAAATACCATGTGAACTGCGGACTAATTTAAGCTAAGGTCGAAGTTACTTCTGTCACATTTGCTTGATGAATTTTCAAACCCCCCTTCCATTTTTCACTCCAGACTTCATACAGACCAAAGTGAAGCATGTTATCGACACTAGCGGGCAGAACTTCAATTCTCAATGGCGGGCTGGTTTTGTCAGGAATTGTGAATCTGCCTACGTTTGGATCCTGCACTACTTTAACTTTGGTCCATTTGTACTTGCCCCTTTTCCCTACCTTGGCCATCAAGAGAGCTTGTATGTCTCTCCAACCAAATGCACAAGGTGTCAGTTCTACGTCAAAGCTGATTTGGTACGTCTTCGTAGGTATTAAACTAACTGAGCCGGTTACTTCTAGCCAAGAAACCTGTTTCAGCTCCGCAGGGTCATTAGAGTCACCTTTGGATAGCCTGAAAAATGTATAGTACGTAGCCAATTATTCACATAGGCGAAGCCGAAACAAAAGGGCTTGGTGATATTAGAAGTGGAAACTCCCATATATAAATTGCATATTATTTTTTGTCATATGCCTGATGTGGAATCCTATTCTTCAACAATATTTAAACGTTAACGAGTGCAGAATAACAAACTGGAACTGTGTCTAAACATTACATTTACCAAACACAGATCTCAGAAGGCGGGAGAAGCACACATAAGTGGAGTAGATGCGCAGTTCCCATACTTGTGAGAAATGATATTAGCATTTTCCTATTATCTGATGTATATAACCAATTACATTTAAGATTTTGTCGTAGTTCCAGATAATTTATTCCTTACTTCTTAGGTAATTTCCAGTAGTGTTCAACATTGCCCCATACAATGCTAAGTCCCCGTGGTTTGAGGATGTAACTATCTCCCTGTAAACACGAAAATACAATTAATCTCTTTTTAACAGAAACGGATTAGATATATGCGAAAGATTGTTTTCCGATGTTAACAAGATTTAGCAATGAATTAAGAAATTTGTGAGGCCTTACCTGTTTTGTTATTTCATCTTCCTCTGCTTGGAAATGAGGTTTAGTACTCAGAGACATTTCGAAACCTAACTAGGTTTTCTGCTTCTTCTTCTTTCTTCTGCTGCTGCAGTTATGTTTTCTTCTTTTTTTCTGGCTCTATTTTTATTTTTGCCGATGTTTTGATGCTTAGAACCTCTAGTCTACCTCCTTTATATAAACCCTTGATCCATTGGGAAGAAGAGAATCTGATGCTTCCAGAAAACAAAACGAAAATGTGAAACCAAAACAAATTAATAATGAAATTGAATTATGTACAGAGAATCAAGTGATTGCTTTCGACTTGTTATAAGGTTTTTTTTGTCGAAGGGATTCCTTAGCTTTTTAAAAGAAGAATAAATATGTGAGAGTTTTAACAAAAAGCTCGTAGTACTGTTCACTTTAACGAAAAACCATATTTTTACACTAAAAAGTCAATCCTGATACTATTCACTTTACCCTTTATTTTGTCCTTATCATTAAAACTCAAAGATTTCAAGCTATTTTTATTAATTTTCCTTAAATATATATATATATATATATATATATATGTATGTATGTATGTATGTATATGTATATGTATATGTAGTTGGATTGCTAGTAAACGGTATTGATTAAATGTTCCAACGTGTGATGTTCTTAAAAGTTTGTCAACCTACTTTCTTCGGCTGCTATGTAAAATATGAATTTGTATTAGAATTAAGCCAAACTTTATAAATAAATAAAACAAATTTAACAATATCAATTGCTGGACGAGAACAGAAGTTCAACTAGCTAGACCACGAGCAAGTTTGTTTTGTAATACAAATGTTGAATGTGCCAAATTCTATATCCCAAGTTCTTTCTTGAATTGAAGAGTTAAAACGAAAACCTTTTCACCCTATAAATCCAAAGCACAAATAATTAAGTTAAAAATTTCTAGGTTAAGTAGATTGATAGATTATGATCTAAGATTTCTACTACTAATATTTTTCAACGGACGAAACTAGCCACTTATAAAAGGTTTGGCTTTGCATGCATGCATGCATACTACGTACCATGCAAGCTGGCTTTGCCAACCAAATCCATGCACACTGACAAGTGACATTTATAGAGCTTTTCTGGATCAACTTGATCTCAGTTTTCAATGGTGGCCGCCACTTCATCAAGAAGCTGGCATCCATTACAGGTACGAGAATCAATATTAAGAATATATATATTGTTTCTTAATTTTCATTGCCCTTTCGCTTTTCGGGAGGCTAATCATATATAAGTTTACCACCAAACACGTAATCGTGACAGAAGAGAAACTGTTAGATGCATGAATCCCCTACGGCTGCAGTTGCCCATTGGTTTCTTTTCCAAGGGTATATTATATATTTTGCAACTCATACTTTTGGGACGCAAAGCATTTCGATATATGGATCCCCTCGAATATCACTATCTAGGTGCCAAACGCGTCCTGAGTTAATGGGATAGGACTATCACTGGATCCCAATTGTAAACTGGTAAACCAAAACCAGTTGACAAAATACACCTTTTCAATTTCGCATATCAACTAAAGTAACGGGAAAGTTCATGCATGCGTTAGTGACATTCCATAAAGGTCCATTTGGTCAAATTGGAATCCAATATGCAATTTGGGTTTCACTCTCTGTGGATGTATCTACACGCCCACCTAGAAGGGGATCATATTCCCTTGTGATTTTTTCTAAATTCGCAGAGTAAGATGTTAAATATTGACGTTTACAGAACCACAGCAGGTATGAAGGAAGAAAACGAGCAGTTTGTTTTTTAATTTTATTTTTTAGAGTTCTTTTTTAACACTTAACCTTACTAAAAATTTAAGTCTGCAAAACTGAGATATAAGTAAATTCATTTCTTACAACCTCAATGAATATTACAAAGGTTCCAATTAAAAAGCATTTAATGTACACAAGTGTTGTCAAGGCAGCTACTAAAACATCTAAAGTCTTCCAAAATCATCAAAAGTTCCTCAAATACATCCAAAACATGTAAACTTCTCAGCCAAGCTGATCTGAAAGGGAAGGGTAAAAGAGTGAGCTATAAAGCCTAGTAAGTAACGATATCTGAAGCGCAATGATTCGAATGCACAATCAAAGGATTTGGATGCAAGAGCGGCAACACAATGAACACAAGAATTCAATGAATCAATAACAAGACAAATAGCTTATGTAATTCCTCACTAGTAAATCCAGTGAGAACTTATTCCCAGGTGGTCACATGTGTCTTTATACCAACTGATCGTCACAGAGAAGGCACAAACACTATGATTCGGATGAACTGAATCAACATGTTCAGATGCTATTTGATGTTCGATTACAAACACTTTGAGCAATGAAACAAGGCAATGGTATCTGAATCAATCATCAAAACAAGGTTCAAATATCAGAGGCAACTGAACTGAATCCAAGGTCAAAATCAAAGTAGCTCAGAGATTTAGAAACATAGAAACAAAGCAAACAAAACCAACAACACTCAGATTCTTCCAGCTTCACTAACCTTGAAACCATGAAATCATGCAGCTGAATTCCTAAGCTTAAATAAATCTCTCACAAACTCTAACCTCTTAGTTTTGGTTCTAAAATAAGCAAAATGGGCTAAGAGAAGCAAAAGCTGTCACTAAAAAGGAGATAGCTTTCTTTAGGCAGGTGGTAGAACTAGAAGGTTACTTTAGTTATGGTTTGCTTGTCAAGAGGTGGCAGCTTACTTCAAGTGAAGATTTGCTTTAAGTAAGGTGACAACTTAACTTTATAGATGGTGCCTAGTTGTTGTGCTAAAATCTATCCTTTGTCACCCAAATGTTTGACAAAATAGAGCCTCAAAAGGCTGGGCTGTTACAAAAATAGCAAAGTTCTGATCTTTTTAGACCTTGCATCCCAAACTGCAGAAGAACAAAGCTGTTCATGAAGCCTTGGTACTCAACTAAAATGAGGTTTGTTCAGACCCAAAAAAAGGAACTCCCAAGTGTTCCCAAATTGGTATTTTTTCTAAATTAGATTCTATTGCCAGTATAATACAAGTCTATATGTTAATGTTACAACCTTACAAGCATTCAAAATACAAAAATGCTAATTTCTACCAAAGAGTTATTAAGTACTTTGACATTCCTGACTTTTTTAGTACAATGAAAACGCGGGGGAAGAGATACAATGCTTACTGTTTCTTTAATCAGTTCATCTTTTCCAATGCAGCTGATGCAGAAACCAAATCTCCGGGTGTTGCTGGTTTGTGCATCTGCAGCCATAAAAAAATATCTGGTGTAAAGTGGCAGGAAGATTTCAGTTTCCTAAAAAACAAGGACTTCATGGAACGTAAATATTGGAAGCTAATCATAACTGTTCCAGATTAAATATGTACTGACAGATGATAGAGAAACAATAATACACGAAACCGAAACCAACAGACAACACACATGGCCATAGAGTAATGTAACAAAGATTCATGAACCACCATATTGTGGAGAACAGACTTACAGATTTTCCTACGGAAAGCCAGTGAAAACAACGCAAGAATGCATCATCCTGTGAAGGAAGGCTGTCGTGATTCCAATATGAGATGCTTTTGTATTTCGCATTCATCTCCCAACAGTTTGAGCTCCCATCTGAATTATCGGAAGCTTTTCTCTTGCCAAGACTCTTCTTCCCTAGAACAAATCCTGCAAAGAAAATATTACCAAAGAGGGTAAGTTTACAATTTAAAACAAGTTAGCTTATTTGACTAACTCAGACCCAAAGTTAGAGTCTTTACTTGCCACCATAAAAGTCCCAACTCAAACATCAATACAGAAGCACCGAGGTCTAAATAAGCCGAAAAATGATGGAAGAAATCGAGGTCACAGCAACCACAACTCATACACAACAATAAAAAGGTACTGCATTTACTGACTGAACTACATTGACATACCAGAATACCCATCTGGAATCGGAATCGAGGCTCCTTGCAACTTCCTTCCTCTGAAATAAGCTTCCTGCGTCCTTAAACCCTCCGATTCGATTCCTTCAGCCCCAAGAAAAAACCCATTACTCAATTATGCCTTGTAAATTGTATGTAAGTAAAAGAGGGAAGATTCTTTACCAGTTGATTTGGGTTTGAAGTATTGGGAGACGGAGGAAGGGCCATTGAATTTGATGGAGCAGGGGAGGAGGTGCACCTGACCACTCAAGTCCACCACTCTTTCTTCTTCCCCCTGTGACTCTTCGTTTCCATTTCTTCTCAGAACTATGCTGCCTTGGGTGCCCTGCTCCATTCGATTTACCCCCAATTTGTTCAGATAAAAACCCTAATTTCTGTATCAGTGTTTCAGTCTCTCTCTAGTTTTGCTTTCTTCGTAATTTGGCTACATATGGGCCACCTTTCCCGCGCTTTTTCAATCTTGGGTTACCATTTGGTCCAAAGTGATTATATTTAGGCCCAGCGCAACCCCATATCTTAGGCTTTTATACAGAGATGTTTAATAAAACATTTTCGATACTGTTCATTTTTAATGAAAAATCACATTTACATCTTTCTCTGGTACTATTTACTATACTTTTAAAAAGGGCTTTTCATTAAAAGGTAAGTTTTTTTGGATTTTTTGTTAGTTTTCCTTTTTATATATGTAGGTCTTTTTTTTTTTTTTTTTTGTATTTTTTTTAACAAACGATATTATTTATACTAAGAAAATGGAGGAGTAGACTAAGTCTTACAATGGGCTAGCAAATAATTTGGTTTAAATTCGTCTTTGGCGAGAATTGAACCTAAGATCTCTCACTTACTAGTGAAGAGGAATACTACTAGACCGTAGTACTAAGCAACATATAATGTAGGGCTATTAAGTCATTCTTTTTAAAAGTAGAAATTCTTCTTTTTTATATTTTATTTTGTTATGTAAGCAATAACGGAACGGAGGAAGAATTTAACATAAGACTTTAAATACGGAGATAAATGCTCTTGAGTCTTGACTTGAGCTAAACCCTAGTAATTTTGATTACACCAAAAGTTTTCTAGACACCCTTTCTCTAGGCGTCTATGCTAATGCTAGTTTTCGGATACCCAAAATTAAATAAAAAACAGCCAAAAATACCTCTCACAGTCTCTCACAGTCTCACGTGAAGTTATTTAGTTATTTATTTTTATTCAAGTGATATTTTAATTTAATCCTAGCTCCATCTTAACTCTGCAAAGCCAAGATTAATGCTATAAACATTGGATTATAATTATGCGTGATGCTATAAACTCAACTTAGTGGGTTCAATAAAACAGGTTTATCAAAGAAACTTTAACCCATTGCGAGAAGCGTACTTGAGTTTGTTCACTATCAATATATTCATTAAATTATCACATGATCAACCACGCGTCCATCTTTTTAAGGGTAATTATTGTCAAACCAACTCCTTCAATTAACAAAGATGTTGATAAATTTTTCATCAAATGATCAAAATAATTTACGATGAACAAACTAGGAGACCACTTCTGTCAATTTGCATTGTCAAGCACCAAAGTGAAGAGTTGTGCCAAACTATTTTGGCTAAAAGGCCTTTATATTAGCACATCAAAAGAAAATGTTCCCATTTGTATCACAATGAACTGCGAGCATAGATATTGGTGATCGAAAAGAAAAAAAAAACTCGTTTACAACATCAAAATCTGAGTACATGGTCAAAAATTTCCAAAACTTCTTAGTGCAAATCCATTAGATTATATTCCTCCTCCACGGTGTGGATCCCTGAAATGCCTCCCGGAGTCCCTACTGCTATTTGCCATCCAAAGAAACATTCACCAATACTTTAGAAATACGTACTCCTCGTATTGTGACAATCATGAGATCCTTCTCGATAGGTTCCTTAACCCAGAGCCAACGCATTTAAGTATAACAGTCCCTGTGGATGGGTCGGGCTTAATGACAAATTTAACACCGAGAAAGTCCTTGATGTTTCTGAGTGTTTCTATGCCATAAGGAGAGAGCTTTCCAACACGAACCTTTGAAACATCCTGTGGACATAGTGCACAGAGAAGAAACAACAAGCCCTACAAGCCAAAATGACAGCAAACTATCAGGGATCGACAGAATTCAAAAGGGAGCATAAAGGGAACCTGCAATCGAATACCGTATGCATTTCTTATAAGGGCCATAAGGCGCACCCTATTTGTTATAAGAATGCCTTTTAGTACTTTTACCTGTCATGGAACAAGCTGGAAATAAAACAAAGCAGGAAAGAAGAGTACGACTATTGGAAAAAGCCATCATACTTGCATCATTTGATTTTAGGACTACCTTTAAATCAACATTAAATTGTATTTTGGGGATACTATATGAATCAACATCACAAAATCCATCTATAAACAAGATTTTCCTTTTCCTGCTTTACGGAAAAGAATTCCATGTCAAATTGTGAACAAAAGCAACTTGATTAAAGATCAGAGACAGAGAGGATGAACATCATGATAATCAGTACGGACCCATACACATGTATTGACAGAAAATGTCTTCAATATAAATTTGAATAAATTTGTACGATATGGCTGAATATTAATGAGCATGCACTAACAATCTAAGATCAATAAAAATGTGAAAGCAAACTCAGCCGGTATGGAAGAAGTACAATACATCAAATCACAAACCTGATGTGTTGAATCTACCACTCCACCCTGCTCAATCTCCCCAAGCAGAACATTAGCCATTTGCACACCAACATCCTCTGGAGGCATAAGATCTTTCTTCTCCTCATCTTCAAGTTCAACTGTTTCTTCCCCTCGAGAGTAAGAAATTGCTGTATCAGCAGAGATACAGCAACCAGAAGTTGTTTCCGCAACCAGTGAAATTCCATAACCAGGTGAACTGCCATAAGATCATTATTGTCTACATGAGCCTAAGTGTTGCTAACACTTAAATATAACCAAACCTCAAAACAAAATAAAGAAATACTTCAAACTTCTAAAATGTATCTTCTATAAAAAAAAATATAATGATATTTTGTAAAAAATGAGAACATACAGTCCAGCTTGTGCGCCACTTCTATGGTCAGTAAATATGTGAACATCTGGGAGTAAGAGATTAAAGATTCCACGCGCGGCATACACCATGGTATTTTCAAACTGCGTGGACACTCTTGTTGAGAACGTAACCCCTCTAATCCTCTTAACCATCCCCTCATCAGTCCAGTTTACTGCCTGTAGAGCAAAACACATAAACAATAACAAATCCAAAACCCGAAAAACTGGTGAAAAACATATATAGTATCTCATAAGTCTCAGAAACTCACAGTTAGACTTTGAACAATCGGGATTGACAAAAACACTTCACCGCCACCTTGAGGAGCAGATCCACGACTCTGTATTTTAAGGTCTAGCCCTTCTGAGGGAACTCCAAAGTGTTTTAACATGGGTAAGGTAGTGGACCGGAACGTATCAACTGATGGGTCCTTGGGATCATTTGTAATTCCTAAAAAAAAATTATGAGACTCACAAAAAATGGCAGAACCTTCTTAAAGCTCAATTCGACACCCACAAAAGATTTATTGTGCTCTATCTACTAGTATGGTCAGGGGAACCCTTTTTCGGTTACTGATTGGGGTCAGGTCATTTGTTCATAAGTAGAAAGGTAAATAGTCAATATACAAAACAGAATAGAAAGAATTTAAAATTATCAGAACTGAGCTTTTCTGTTCCCATATTGGTCTGTGACTCAATATTAAAACAGTACCAAAAACCTCAAGGAATTGTCTTGAAAAATTAGATAACTGGCAGTATCAGGAGATCATTCATAAAAGAAAAACAAGACGTTAGAGCATGAAAATGTTCTAAAATTCATGTTCCTTACCTGGACCAAAACCAGAACCTTGATTGGGGCATTAATTCAACACCAATAAAAAAGCTGCACACAAAATTCGCAACAACGAAAGCGGTTACCTTTAAGCGTAATGGTAAGCGGTTTTTTGGCAAAGAGTCCAAGCACAATCAATGGCTCCAAGAAATATCCAATCGCCCGACTGAGCCCGCAGTCGTGCACCAAATTCCTCCCACCCATCACTATCCCCGGCTTGAACTTCAATTTCGTACCTGCCCACAAACCCAAACACAAATTCTCAAAAACCCTAAAACCCTAAACCCCGAAACAAAATTGGAACTTCAACTTTTCGCTAAATTCGAAAAAAACAAGTGCTTTGTGATTGGAATCAGCTAGTAAGAGTACCAGTCTCGTTGATTTCGACGACGCAGTCATCGGAGACCTTCTCGAGGAGGCGGAGGAAGGAGACCTCGTGGGGGCGGAGGCCTGGCCACGTCTCCTCTGCGCGAATGTCCTCGATAAGAACCGGTGTGGACGCAAGCGCCGCCAGTACGAGCCGCTGTCTTAGGTTTTGGCTTCCGGTTAGCTTCTTGTAGCTTGTCTTCCCCATTTTCGCTTCTCTCTCTGGTCTCTCTGTTTCTCTGCTCTCTGCTTTTGGTGGAGGGGGCGGGGCTTTGCTATCAATTTCTCGTCTTTCTGATTTTTCTCGTTTATACTTACATAGAGGGGTAATATAGGAATATTATGCTGTTCACGTATAAACAAGGGTAATATAGGAATATTATGCTGTTCAGACTGAACAGCAAACATTAGATTTTCAAATTATAAGCTAAAAAAATATTATTAGATCGTAATTTTCATAATTTTAATTATTTTATTTTAGTTTTTGGTTATATCACACAATGATCTACCATAATATAATATTATCGTTCACAGAAATGCTCTCCTAATGTCCTAAATCCTTTTTCCTAGATTAATCAACTTATTTAATTTATGTTACACTAAAACATAATACTTCTACAAAATAATTAAATTAATAAAAAAATTCTTGCATAAAACATTCCATCTCCTTCCCTCTACCGTCTCTCCTCTAGATCCCCTTCCTCTCTTCATCTCTCCCTCGATCGTTCACTCCCCTTCTCAAATACTACAGCTATCCTCGGAGGAACCCAAACAACGGTATTTAGAGACATGAAAAGCAGAAACAAATCTATAAATACAACACTCAGAGAGAGTGACAGATACTTGTGAGTCTCTGTCCTGCTTTTCATATAACAATACTACAACTTGCATAAAAATTTCATAACGCTACGAGAATATTGTCAACATACTTCCTACAAACAAAAACTTTTTTTGTTCTTGTTTCCTTTTGATGGGAGGGCAAAATTTTTCAACCCTCTGAATCGTCGAAATGCTTCGGGCTGTCAAGTTCACCCATACTTGCAGAAGCAAAAGACTCGGAAGAATCTGCACTTGAAAGGGAAGAGACAGAATCATCTGAATCCAACACGATGTGATCGTGAAGAGCAATGTTATCTTCATCAATTTCGGACTCTGCTCCTATAAGTAGTTTGCTTATTGCTGACTTTGCAGTTTCTACAAACCACTCGTCCTCAGGTAGTGCACTAATAAAACAGAAGAACTTTAGTTTCGGGTCGTGTTAGGAGGATAAAAAGGGGAAAATATATACGCCCACATGCATACAACTGACCTTTGTACTTCTATGCCTCTAGCAGCAAAAGCCCGGATAGCACGAGCAATTATGGCTGACGCGATCTGGTGCACATGCCTAGATGGGTAACCCGCATAACGTGCAATTTCAACAGTGAAGTGCATATCGAGAATTAACTGCAATAACAAAGTTGATTATCAGCTAACTGTGAAGCTAAATTGCGAATATACAATAACTTCAAGATAGAAAGATAAATAATCGAAGTTCACCCCACAATTTTAGATTAGTAGCAGGGTGTAACCAGGAAAACTCTAAAATGGACAGTATGGAAGGATACAAGTACCTGCTGCAACCCAAGTGGCTGAAGCGGACCTGTATCATCCTCGAACACACCCCAAAACTCTTGTTCATCGGACAACCACATTACAACCGTCTCTGTTAACCTAGCAAGCAAAATTTTCTGTATTTTCTCTTTTCCAAGTAACACATCTCCAGCCACCGTTGCTAACTGCTGTAGCTTTGCGAATAATGCCTGCAACAATAGGACAATCTCATTACTTGTGCCAAAAATGGCACGATAAAGAAATATTTGGATATATAAAAACAATCATATTAAAATAAAAGTAATTAATATGATTACATAGAAACCGTGTATATAGAAAGCATAATAGAGGAAGAAACGAGACCTGAAATGGAAGCGATGGCAAAGGGGCTGAGTCCAAGTACAAATCATCACCATTCTCATTTAAATATATTTGGGCATCCAATCGTGTCTGTCCTTCTCTTGAATAAATGAAGCTCAAGACATATTGCCGACAAAAATGGTCTCTTAGCTTGTCAAATGAATGCTGAAGATGGCGCCTCCAATCCTTTAACTCTGTAGAAGTGCTTGGAATAGGTGTGACATTTTCAGCAAGTCCACTTTTTGGTTCCCCACTTTCACTCTGCAGCTTCCAGAGGGTCATTACGGCATTTGGCAGTAGTTCATCCAAGATGGTAAATGCAACTCCCAAAACGGCAAGCTGTTCTGAATCTGTTTCAGCTCTAAAAGATACAAACTCCTTCAGCTCAGTGAGATTGTCATCATCAGATGGTCCTGGTAGGGCTTTAATTAAAGCATCCATGTATTTATCAAAAAGTTGTCCAATCCTACTCAGTATGTTTCCACCAAAATGAAAAACGGTCAAAGGGGTCAACTGTTCCAATATATCCTGCGAAATTTTTTACCAATATTATGAACTGATAGTTGAGTCATTACTTGCAAATTAGTAATGCATCGATGAACTTGGTATTACTAGTGAACAATACCAATTCAAATGCATATGCACAGACAGACAAAGGAAAGTATACTGCAGAAACAAATTGCATCCTTATAAAAATTCTGTTTACACGCACAAATCAGATGTGCCCACATGCAAGTACGAACAAAAAAGTAGAAGGTACCTGCATACTTAATTACATAGGAAGTGAGTGTACGATTGTAAAATTTTATTTACTTCAATACTTTATCGCACATCCAAATTCATGAAAGTCTGGCTGAGGGCAAGCAAACCTTTCCCGAAAATAAAAATAATTTGAAGAATTCCAAAATTTTCATCCTCAGAGTAGTTCAGATGAAGGCTTTGTTAAATCACCTAAATATAAAATTAAGCATTCTATAGCATTTCCCTAAATCATAAGAATCTTTTTTTTTTCCATGCGTCATTAGTTCTGAAATTTTGCCACCATCTTAATTCCTCATGTTCAATCCTCAACATAAAACCTAACAAGACCAGCATAAGTTAATATAATGCTTGTATCAGTACAAAGACATGGAAATAAAAATTATATGAAGAAAGATAAGTATGGGACTAACTTACTTCAACAATGCACATAAATCTTATCCCACTATCAGCAAGCAAGCTATGTGATGACGTTGTGAATGCAGACAGCAGAGGTGCAAAGCGAGGTGACAATGACATGCACTCATCAGTTTCTATCAAGTCAAGGACACCTTTTCTTGCTCGTCTAAAGTTCAACTCTAAAACTTCTTCAATAAAAGGCCGCAACAGCACCAAAATCAATTTTGACAGTTTCAGCCCTTGTCGTTCCAGCATCAAGGAGTAGTTGAGACTAGCCTGAACACAAATGCTAGCTCCACGTAAAGCAGACACTGTATCAGAAGATGCATTCTCTTTCACCAACCGTACAAAGTATTCGATTTCCCACTCTGCCCATTGGACTACTCTGTTTGTATAAACAGGATTATCACCAAATATTAAACCGGACTTCGTCGTTGCCAGTGAGATTGTAGAAAAAACAAGCTTAGACAACGTTGCTGGATATGTCCTTGGACAGACAGAAGAAGAAGGAAAGAGAGCTTCAATGCTCTTCTCAAGACGGGACCCATAAAACTTCAGCAGTAACTGGTGTGCCAAAGGCCCTTTTCCAAGCTTGATTAGCCCACTTAAGGCCTTCTTCAACTCAACAAAATTAATAAAAGGTTGTCCAGTAATCTCAACTAGCTGATCTTCAAGCAGTGCTTTTCTTTTCAAGAAAACGGATCTGTATGAGGATCCTTCAGTCGTTGAAGTATCTCCCGAGCTTTTCAGCTCTGGAGAGTTTCTCTCTTCAGCATCTAAAGCCTCCAATGCTTCTTCTACTTTATGTTCAGCTAAGAGAACATCAACTTTCTCCAAAAAAATCTTGTGATGGTCAGTTTCAATTGGCAATGGATCTTGAAGTTCTTGATTATCAGGGTTTGGCTGGACTTCACTACTAGACCGATTCCATTCTTCCAATTGATGGCATACACCAGTCATCAAATCCTGCACAAGAATCCCTTGAGTTGAAATATGCTTTCGGAGCTCAACCAACTCATGCTCCATTTCTACAGCCTCCTCAGATATCCTGCAATTAGCAGTAAGATTAGATCATGCATGCATGGATAAGCAGGATTAATGAACTTATTGAAATTAACTGAAAATCAAAACAGTTTACACCTACTAAGAAAGCAAAACAGCTTTGGGGGGACCATGTTTCAGGGTTCTGGATGGCAAGCCCAAATAGACCTCAAAAGATGTTGTTTTTGATATAGAGATACAGAGAATTTAGAGATAATCAACGAGCCATAGGAGAGATATCAAAGAAGCATAGTTTTGAGAAATGAAAATATAGAGGTTAATAACTTAATATGAATTGTCCATGCCCTTCTGGGGTTCCAAAACAGTGTGTCTCCAAGAAAATTGAGGTGGGAGACTTGATCAGTCCTGTAAAACCCTTCAGGGCTATGTTGGAGAAGCTCTCACACACAGCGTGTGATTATCGGAAGGGAAAAAGGTTGAGATGCATGTTAACTTTTTTTTCAGTTAATCAGCCACACACATGCAAACGCAGACATTGAGACAAACTTCCAGTTAAATTAAACTAGGCTAGCATCCCCCTGCTGAAGAATCAAGCCAAAATGGAATAATGGTCAAAAATTGCTCAAAACACAAACTTACCATTATGAGCGAACTTTTTCAATGCCATATGTGTAATAGTTTTCTAGGTTTCAAGTTATAAATCTAACAGTTGAGCTTTCACATCCCCTTCATGACAACCATTACTTCAAGTTGCCAATCTTGTTGGACTAGTTACATAATAATAGAATCATATCAAACTAAGTAGTTTTGCTTCACATAAAAAGTTTTTCTTATATGTAGTTAATATATTTCGATTACTGCTTTAGTGTTTATGAAATCCTCATCATGTCACCTATAAAAAATTTAATACTGGTAAATCTCTCCACATAAGATAAGAGGCCCTTGATGTGATTTGAACCATATATGATCCCGAAATTTTGGAACTTTTTATTTTGTTATAAGATATCCTAAAAATTTGTAACTAGAGTACACTCTTGTATATAGGATCACTGAGCAATGTTCTTGTCGAGTATAATACAAAGAAATATTTATGTGGCAGACTATGTTCCTTAAAGCTTTTTCCTATATTCTCTTCCACTGTGCCCCCAAGCTCAAAATAGTAGATCATAAGCATGAACTATTTCAAACTTGTGAACTTCTTGCATGGACAACTTTGTACAGATCTTCCTTTTCCAGTAAAATACTAATCGTAAATATATACTTATATTGCTTTATTGTTTCAACAAAATACAACTGATTCAGTGTTACTGATTTACCTCAAAAAAGCCAAATACTTTGTTCGCATATTCCCACATAAGTTCTCCACTGCATCTTTTAAATCTAACAGCTCACAGCATAGCTTTCTAATTCCCTGCATAAACAACATATACGTATAGGTGATAGGAATGTCATTATTGTCCTTAACACACACACACACACACACACACACGCGCACACACACACACACATACAATTATGACAACAAACTGCTCACTGAAAGAATACAACAGAAGCATCATCAACAAAGCTTATATGAATCTCTACAGTAATGCAATACTTGCAGCTGCTAACCTGAGACAGCAACTCACTGTCCTGATGGTGGCAAAGTCCATAGATCTTTACCGCAAACAAGCTTACAGAAAACAGAATGCATTACTGCGTGTTCCGAAGAAGAGCATAAATTCATCATTTATATCTACATACGATTCGCTTGTAATGAGCATTGTGACTCTCACATCATATATACCACGCGGATGGACAATGCCACTATACTATTACACTTTTTCATAACAGTATATATTCTAAACAAATTGCAGTGAGCCATTCCTATTGCAAGATATTAATACTACCGTAACCAAACTCTAATTGTTAACCACCTTAAACTAAAAACCCTTAAGGGCTTGTAAACTTAAGGCCTACGAGAATGCATTCGGAAAGCAAACACTAAGTACAAATGCACCAACCGATAACAGAAAATCAATTGGAGTAATCTTTTCAGTAAACTTAGTCATATTTCTATGCAATTGATAACAATTAGAAGAAAGATGAGCCCTTTCGGTGCTGGATGGTAAAGGAGCAATCCTGAAGTTTCGCTCTTTTACAGCATTAAATAGGCAACCCAGATGGAAAATCCAACTGTTCCCTCAAATTGTACTTAAGAAAGTGAAAACCCAGATAAAAAAGTAACAGATTCAGCTAATAATGTGTGAAAAATCATAATTACACTCAAAATTATTGATTAATTTGAAACGGGCAACTCTCAAACAACTCAGAGAGATAGAAAATGGGGTCCAAATAAATTGATTGACAAAAAAACAAAAAAACAAAAAAACAAAATAAACCAAAAGAAAGGGTGCGAAATCAAATGTTGAAACTTGCATAGAAACAGAGGTGGGAGGGCAAAAAGAGCATTTATTTGTTCATATCGAACAACTTGACATCAGTTGAAGAGGGAAGAAGAAGAAGAACCTTTTCAGTATGGGATTGGTAAAGAGAGTCGACTTTGGACTGGGAAGTGATGCTCTCGATCGATGGGAAGTCGTCTTCTTCTTCGCTGCTCTCCATTTTCTACTGATCTCTGCTTTTGCCTTTTGCCTTCGCTCTCTACGGAGACGGAGTGGCTTCAGCCTCCGTAATACTGCGACTGTGTTCCTGGAAATAGTAAAACCTTGCCACCCCAACCGTTTCAACATTTTTCTTCTTCTTGCTTGCTTACTTCAATGAAAAGGTTACGTGTGTCTTCAAAAAAAAAAAAAAAATGAAGGGGTTACGTGTGTGAAACCCCAATAAAGCTTCGGTTTAGTATTCCACGTAGAGCTGTGATATCCATACGCTGTACTTTACTTCTTATACACCTTTTGAATTTTCGAGCGTTGAATCGAATGAATTGAAGAAGATTAATGAATAAAAATTATCAAGAGGTGTATGAGAAGTAAAATAGGGTGTGGATAGCACATCCCTTCCACATATTTGGTTGAGTTTGCCCACCATCAAATATTTTGGTATCTTGTAAAAAATATTCATTAAATAAGCAATAACGTAGCCAGAAATTATTTAGTGGTGGGTTAAGCTAAAATTATTATTACGAAATCAAGTTTTTAATGTTTCTTTGCTTATATAAAGCTATATAAGGAACTATTAGTGGGAAGAGTCTTGCTCTCATAAGGTCCTCATTTTGAGGACTTGTGAGGACAAATGCATTATTAGTCACAAAATTATATTAGTTTGTATCCAAGGGCTAAAAATATTTGGCAACATAATAAAGCAAAACAAGAAAATAAGTTTTCTAATGATTTGAGGATTTTAAGTTGGTTTTGCTTGATTAAGTTGTCAAATATTTTAAGTCATTGGATCTAAAATGATATAATTTTGTGGTTAATATGCATTTGGTCCTCACATATCCTCAAAATGAGGACTTTAAGAGAGCAAGATTGTAGTGGGAAAGGGATTCTCTTCGAATCCCTTCTACCAAGTCCACCAAGGCTACAAATCTGAACCTTTGAAATTTGATCAAACGGCTACAAACAAGGGCCCACTTTAAAAATTATAATAACTTTAACCGTTAGATCAAATTTCAAATATTCGGATTTGTGGCCTTGGTGGACTTACTTTACCCTTTATTTTATCCTTATTGTTAAAACTCAAAATTTTCAAACCATTTCATTAGTTTTCCTTTTAATTTATTACTATTAAATTATAATGTTGGTTGAAGTGATGAGTTTATTTAATACTTATTAACTCTTATTTTCCTTAAATGGAGCCTTAAGAATAAAAATTTCATTTGCTAAGTAGAATGACAATTAAAAATCATAAAATAGCCCCAAAGATTAATATTTTTAGGCTTTTTTAATTTCAATCATTTGATCTTCTTCAATTCATTAAATCCGATGGTTGAAAATTAGAAGGGTGTGTGAGAAGTAAAAAGGGATGTGTGGATATCACACCCCTATTTTTAAACTTAAAATTCAAAACTCTCCACTATAGCCTAGGGGAGTCTTATACTTGACTCCGCTAGTGTAAATAATGACTAAAATAACAAAAATACCTTCAATTTAATAAACCATAGGCCAAAATGATTTGATAAAAATTGAGACATTTTTTGTCATTTTCTCCTTATTTAAAGGAGATTTTTCATACAAGAACCAAAATGGTTGACAACAGTTTTCTAGTGCTTAATTAGAAACTAGTATATGCCCACACTGTGAAACTTTTTGCTTTTGTTTTTAAAATTGAAGGAGTGAGAAAGAACGTGGGAGTGGGAGAGAGAATGAGAGAGGTTCCTTCTTCTTTTTTTTTTTTTTTTTTTTTTTTTAAATTAGAAATTATAAACTCATCCGTAGGCGAGACTTAAACAAAAAAATAACAAAATTTTATTTGTGAAGTTATGTTACTATCCTTAACTTTTTTGTTGTGATAAATGACAAAAATATTTTTTCACCCTCTTTTGATTAACAACTAGATTTCATTAATATGTAGTTTAGATATTGATCTTTTTGCCGCCCTAACAACTTAGACTTCCAACCACTTAGTACTACGATCTGATAGTATTCCTCTTCACTTATAAGTGAGATGTCTTAGGTTCGATACCAAATTAGGTTGCCCCTTATGTGATTTAGCCGAACTCTCATTTCCCTTAATATAAAAATACCGTTGTACTAAAAATAAAATAAATAACAAAAAAAACAAAAAGGCTGAGACTTCCAAAATAGTAAAATTGTACTCGCTGAGATTCACATTTTGCTAAAATTCGGAACATTCGGGTTCTAAAAACATGGTTTGAGTTTGCTTCTAAAAGTCTTTCCACTGCCGACCAAAACATTGGCCCCTTGTAAAGTTCGATCATTTAGTACCATAGAAATGGACGTTTATATTCCATGCAAATTTCACATAGCAGCATGAGCTCATACATAGTAAAGTTACACAAGCTCGAATTAGTACATAGCATTCCTTTCCCGTCGGAAAAAATGGGAAGAGAAAAGGGTAATAGAATTACACCGCCGACTTCTCTGTTACTGCACTATCTTTCAAATCGTAAGCAGCATCAGCGGAAGAGGTGTCGATGTCATTCAGACCCAATTCTTCGTTTTGCTCCCATGACCTCTCGTAATCCTCAACTGGAGTCAGCCGGCACCAAAGAAAATAATGTCAAGCATAAGAAAACAACGACTGGTGTCTTAATCGGGTAAAGGAAATGAACAAGCAGTACAATATAAGGAACTTGGAAAGAAAAATTAAAATCAAACGCAAATGAAAAAACTGGTTAGCATATGACGTCTGCTTGCCACACAAGCGTTTTGCGTAGATATATGACTTGACATCAGTTTTTAATAATGTTCTCCAAACAAGTTCTACCGTGACTTAATCATTATCGCACTTGAAGATTGTCTGCAAGAAAACTGTAGATCCGCCAGAAATTCATTGGTGGTGAACAAGGTAGCTAAAACTGCTTAAGGTGCCTACCAGGTTAGGTTTGTGAGACACCACACAACTTGAGATGCATACAGCGACACACAACTGATGTAGTTCTAAGAATCTTTTTGCAAGTAAATGTAGTGACAATGTAGAAAAACAACTCGATTACATAGACGCTGCAGAATCTAAATGAACAGACAAAAAACCCTCTCTTGACCCAGCCAAGGAAAAAAAGTTATCTCTCTTGCATGTCACATATATGATTGTCAGCAACTCAGCAATCATCCTCTACTATTGTTAAGTGTTAACTATGACATTTTTTTAAGGAGGAACCATGAATTTTTAAAGTACACCTGAGATGGAAGAAAGAAGTCTTACACATCAACTGATGGTCATCTTTTATATCGTCAGTCGCCGGTGCAATAAAAGAATTAGCCAATGCGTCATCAAGAATTAGAGTCCAAGGCTCTTCTAAACACAGAAGCTGCAGCAGAGGGAGAGAAGTTAAGGGAAAAACTGATATTGTCTGTGGAAAAAGTAAAGCCACCATAATTATACATAAAAAACAACTACAATAAAAGAAAGAATAAAGCAAACCAATTTTCTGCAGCCATTACGAAAAAGAACGTATCCATATTTAGAAATTTATGCCATCTTTACAATGTTCGAATAAATTTCTGGCACGAAAATTTGAGTCCATCTACTATGTTCCATGCATTGATGAAAAAGACTATTACAGAAATTAAAGGCTGAGACTGCATATTTCTTTTCTATATATGTTCCAGTGAAAGGCCATCTAGTACCTTTTTCAGGCTTGTGTGAAAATTTAGCCACTTGCTTTTCTTATTCTCATCAATACTGTCTCCAAAACTAAATCCATGCACTCTTTCAAGACCTGCAAAACAAATTATAAAGTCACCCTCTCAAAACCATAACGCAGGTGAACCATATCAGTTCCAGGTAATTAGAACAGATACCAACGTTAAATTCCACTCTTTTAAGGTACTCATAAGGAATTAAAAGAATCATAAACTAGAAGCACAGCATGTCACGGACAGCATAGACAGAAATATCAGCACTTACTTTCACTAATTTTCATTATCAAGCCTTCAATAGTTGTAACAACCCCTCCCAGAGTGCCACTAGCCAGCTCCAACTCAATTTCTGGAATTATTACGCTCGCAGTATCTGACTGAGCCAGCATGATAGTTTGTCAGAAAACGGTTTGCAACTTTATACTAAAAATAAAGGTATTAACATCTCATGGACTCGAAACCAACACACGTGTCACATCTTAAGTTGATATTGTTATTCTCCACATTCAGAATGCTTGTATGTATGTCTATAACTATATAAACAAACTAATCTGAACAAACGAAAAAAATCTTGTAATACACTTTTTGTCACATTCTTATGGTATATATCTGTACATCACTTAGTAGTTAGCACCACAAGCAACGGCAAAACAAAACCTTTATTTTTAGAGCATTGATAAACCAATAAAACAGTCCATACTCTCCCATCCTTTCCACAATTTTCTGTCTGATGGAAATCTAAAGTTCCTTATTCTTGTGCAGAAATTGCAGCAAAATTCTCTAAAGATTCAGCCAACAACCACTCTAATCGGACCCATTAGAACTCAACCATGGGAAAGCAATGTCAAGTGCTACACGTTACTGGTATACGGGCAAATGGAAGTGCTATATGCACAGATCATAAGATAAAGACAAGATATGATAAGAACATGGTAATAGACATCATAAGATACAGATGAGATATGATAAGCATATGGTAATAGACCTTTATTACATCACGACTAAGATCCTTAACATTCTTCACACGAAGAATAATTTTCTTTCCTTTCTCAGGAACTCGTCCACCAGGCTTCAACTGCACAAGAGAGCTTAATTTAACAACAAAGCATGGAAGAGATTAAAAGAAAATAAGCAGATCGGTACAAACCTCAGAATTGCGGTAACCGCAATTGTCACAAGTGGATGCCATGACAATTACCTCTTGAAAATATGGAATGTCTGTAAATGGTTAAGAAGAAAAAAAAATATTGCAAAAAGAAGTTCTAGAGGTATCCTAAATTTCTTTAGCAACCAACTGGATTGTTTTAATCTCTCTTTGGATGTGTTCTTTTCCAGTTATTGTGGGATCTACAGATAGGCCATTGGTTTAAAGCAGAAAATCCATTTTCACAAGACTAAAAACAGTTCCATTAGATCAGCAATAAAAGAGAAGCAACTTATTGACTCAAATATCTGAAGACTGGTAAAAGATGCAAAGGGATACGGGTGACAAACATTCGAGTTTCACACCGAGCAGTACAACCTCCGCATGTTGATGGGAAAGTCATCACCTGTCAAACAGTGGAGATATTCACTAAATATTTCAAAATCTAATCTATAAATGCTGAAAAGATACAGAATTGTACTGCATAGAACACTTAATAAATGTGTACCTCCTCTGGAGCTGTGTATCGAAACAAAGATTCAGCAATTTCAGCACTATTACTCTGAGCAATGGCCCGATGACCAGCTGCTGCTCCAATTGAGCCATGTGGGACTCTTTGTACTTGGTCAGAAGTGCTAACTGCTTCTGTTGATGCTGCATCAACAACATACCCTAATGTTTTTTGTTGCTCTGGAGTTCGCTCATAAAACCTTATACTCAATGATGGATCAGGGGATGGAGCAAACCTGCACAAATAACATTTTATACCCTCAGTCAGTGAAAGGTTCGAACAGAAAGCAACATTTAAGTGTCAAATTATAGCGACAATGAAGAAAATTTCTGAATCCACCACAAATGCAAGGCACTTATGAGACATTAGCTGCATTCCTTTTAAAAGTGACTCCAACTTAAACTGTATATTGAATTATTGATAGAACGGACCCCAAGGACCAAAGTTATAACAAAATGGTTCTCTTTTCAAAATTGATAATCTCTTACAGGTTCTCAACAAAGCTGTTTCCAGCTGGATCATCAAGGATGAAGGTGAAGGACAAGTCTGCTGTAGCACAGGCTCTCAACTTTAACAAAAACTGGTCTAATGCTTCAGCAGTCTGAGGATCCACTTTCTGAAAACTCAAAAGACAGCAAGTAAATATTGAGAAAAACTATATTATCTTATAAAACAGTAACTGTCAGACGTATATGAACCTTGCGCTCTTCTTGAAGTGCTTGTAATTCATCTGCCGCTCGTAACAATATCCCCTCAACCTAAATTATCAGACAAATATAAGATGTTTGAAAAGGGAGAGGTTGGGGTGGGAGTGGAATGAAGGTACTTCGGGAAAAAAAAAAGATGAGAAAAAAACTGAACTGAAGATACAAATATATGAGAAATTATACACTAAAGACAAAACTACATAATTAAAAAGGTGATACAGGGAGAACCAACCACTTAAGCCTACCCATCCTAAAAGATAATAAATAAAAGGTATTTAATTTTCCTAGTTATCACCCTTGCACGTATGCCTAAAATATGTGCCAAAGGCTAGAGCCAATTACAAATAGATTTACTTTCAGTCAGCACCTTTTGCATATAAAAAAATTTAAATCAAACCTTTACTCTTTCAACTATTACAGAAACGGTCCGCAAGTCCCAAAAGGGGATAAAAGAAAATGATTGCCTTGACTGAAGGAAAACAGAAAAGTTAAAGAAATCTGTTAAACTCAAAATGCTACAATGTACAATCTGTTGAATACAGACCACAAGTCATACAAGTAAAAAATAAGATATTGCTACCGACCACAAAATTACCAAAAAAGAGAAAGGAATCCAGGTGAATGGAGCTAATCCACTAAGCAGCAATTTGTACAACTCTACTAAAGAAGAGGGGGGAGTAAAACAATACCGTTGACAGAGATCCACGCTGAGACTCCGGAGGAATCTCAAAATCCAATTCGGGAATCTGTGGACACAAATGAAAGAGAATGCACAACTCAATACATTTTTGTTACCTTATAGAAATAGATATTATAGACAATCCCACAAGCAATAAGAACAGATAAAATTAATCTTAGTTTGACTAATTTTGTAGCTTTTTATTATCACTCTTCTTGATCATCTAGTAAGAGGAATTATAAAATAATAAATACGAAAATCATTATCATTTCTATTAGTGTCAATTAGCACCACAAAGGGATATATTATAGCAGACTGGAAACTCTAGGTCAAAAATTTTTATCTGCAGCTCTTTTTTAAAAACAACAGAAAAAATCTACAATTTATATTTTTTTTTTATACCACCTGATAACCTAATTAGCTAAGATCTGGAAGTACTTATGTACAGTATATATTCAACTCGATTCATTTATCTCACAAAGGAAAAATCGATGGGCCACTACTGGGATACAACCCCAGTCTCCCCAGCCAGAATGTGAAAACCTTACCACTAAACTGGCTAACTAACCTACATTAAATCAAAGTTACCACTAGAAACTCTAAGTCAGCATTCAACCAATTCAAGATTTAGAACTTTTTTAACAATAATGAATAATGATTATGTTACTCTGAACTAACAAATCCAATAAGCTCTCCAGCTAAACTCGGATAATATGAAGACAACAAAAACAAGTTCTTTTATTAAAGTCAACATAATTGAAGATGTTAAAGAAACTGTACATTACAGAAATGTAAAATGGAAAAGAATTAATGCATTGAACTTCAAGCAGGATATACTCAAGTACCTTAATAGTAGCAGACTCAGACTTCACCACTTGTCGATTAAGCATCTGCACAGATAAATTCATCAATTCTGCAATTCTGAAGGAGGGGGAATGTTCAATACACTTCAGCGAAAATATCATGTATCGCATTGTGTAGTATAGAGATAAAATGATCCATATAATGTCAATTAACAAAATTTTGATTAGTCTAACCTTGGGGTCGCCAGAAGGCACCTCCAACTGGTAGCAGCAACCTTTGGGTTGGAGCTCACCAGCAAACTGAACCTCATTATTCCTGCAGCAAAACAAAACATACAAGATCGAAAATTTCAATCAGCAATCAAAAATTGAACAAATTATCATCACATAGTTTGAACTTTTACCTCTCATTGCAATGAGGGCACTCGAAAGCCGAAAGCAAAATCTGCACACCAACAAACACTTCCATTTACACACAGCAACAACAGAAAGAACACGAAATTGGCGAAATTGATCAGAAATTAGATGCATACCTTTCTGAAGTGTGGAATCAGAGTCAGCAGAAAACTGGTAGTACCCTGAAATTAACAATAAACTTAACAAATCGGATGATAAAAATCAAAACAGAGAAGCCCTAAGAAGCAATTAAGAGGGAGAGAGAGTACGTTTTCGCCGCAGCGCATGCAGAGGCTTTCGACTCGGTAAAGGGGGGCGTCGGAGTCGTCGGCGGAGACGGCTTCGACCACCGAGCGGACATCCACGATTTGGTTCTGGTCTTTGGCGTTGCTATTGCTATTGCTATTGCCTTCCATGATTATCTTTCCCTGCGATTGAATGTGCGGGAGTTTTGAGGTTTTGGGTTGGAGGCAGAGGCAGAGGCGCTGTGGTTGTAAAAAGAAGCAACTCTCAGTGTTGTATGTTTGGAAGTGACCTACGCAACGCGCGCAAACAACCGTTGAGAAAGTGCTTGGAACCCTAACACCTCAAATTCACCTCCCATTGTCTTCTCCTAATACATTGGAATTGAAGTTACAATGCATTTTTTTTAATACAAACTATATTCTACATAAAAGAAAAGAGGGAAGAGTTTAAACGTAGAACGCACTGAGCTGACAATAAAGATTCTAACCACCAGAACAATCTACCACTTCCAGAAAAAGAAAATAAAAATATTATACAACTGAGGTAAAATCTACGACCTAAAATCTACCTAATCCAAACCCACTCAAGCTCAAAGACTACTAGTTTTGTGTGTTATGAATAGGCAAAAGTGAGAGAGAATCTTTGTTAGAGATCGAAGTGGAACATGAGTTATCACAATGTTTATTTTCGTAACTGTACTAGACAATGGATGCAGGTAAAGAGAATGGAGGGATATTGATATGATCACTTTCTACTTTTGATCTTGTGTGTTGTTTTGAAGATACAAGCATACCTCTGTATATAGAGATTTTGATCCAACATCTTTTGAAATGTACGAAGAAAACTTTACATATCAAAATAGTAAAATTCAAACGTATACTATTTAAGTTTACAATCTTCACCGATAATATTAACTTTCATTCTTTCATTTTTAGTCAAATTATGTGAGTAGCCACATAGTTTTACAGCATTGTGAACATTTTTCAAGTTGTGACATTTTTACAATAGGTTTTTCAAACCGTGCTAATTTTGGATGTTTTTTTTAAACTTTTGCTTGTGTTCGGGGTTTTGGGTTTTGAGTTTATAGCTCTCTTTCTCTCAGTCCCTGAAAATCGAAGAAAACGAATAAAAAAATCCGAAGACTGGTTTCCGCCATGAATTCAATAAGCAGAGCAATACAGTTATGTGTGTTTCTATGCATCTAAAAACTAAGGTCTAACCTTGTTAGGTTTTGGTGCATACCCTCAACTTTGTTGAAGAATCTTCACAACTAAATAAAAGTTCTAAAGCTGACGGAAGAAGAAAGGACTACCGATCACACCGGTAAGTTTGTTCGAGTGATCATCAGCTCCTACTTTGTCACCTTAGTTGGCGTTGTACATTTATTTTCATTTCTGGGGAGGTTTAACCAAAAGAAAACATAGCAAATGAGTTGCATGCATACCTTTTGGTAAACTTAGAAATTCAAGAAACATGAGACAACATTTGTCCCCCAGAAAATATGCTAGGAAAGTACAAACATGCAATTGAGATATACGACACTCAATTAGTGATTACTTTGATTCAAAATATATGGTTTATATCCGTTCAAAACGTTTATGCTGTTCCTTTCATGCTTGGCATGCTCGCAACTTTGTATGATGTTTGCGTGCATTTTTCTTGTACCTTCCTCCATGTATTGTTTATGTTTATCGATTTAGAACCATTTGTCGTAGCAGTTGTCGAGGATGATATGGATCAGTCATGGAAGAAAGACACCTCGCATGGAAAGATTTGAAAGAGGTAGCAAATTTTATATGGGTTATTTCATTTGATTTTTCGTTGTTACACACTCGTGTTTTATATAAATGGGGATGTGGATTCTTTATTTAATTTTTTTGTAAATAGTTAATCGTACCTGTTATAATTTGTGCCCAGGATCCAAAAGATGCAGCATTTGAACGGAAGAACCATGCACTATGGAAGGCGGTCATGCACTATGGCTTAACAAGGCACCACACTCGGTTTTGTCAGAACTTGAAAGCGTGGACAATAGTAAACGAGAGTAAAGGTAAGCCTGCACAAATTTATCCTTACGAAATAGAATGAGATAAGGCGTTCCATCCCACGTTTGGTGCGCCTAAAACGGGTGGAACGAGCTGTTCCACGGGACGAGTTTTGAGTGAATTTTCGTTCCGCCTCACTCCCCTAGAACGACTCGTTCCACATCCGTGGAACACAAAATTATAACCTCTCCGTCTCCTTCTTCTTCCTCCTTGTTTCCATCCGAGGACATCTTTGCTCCCGTTCCGTTCCGTTCCGTTCCGTCCTGTCCCGTCTGCATACCAAACGAATACCTTATGTATTCTGTCATCATTTTATGCAACCTTTGAAGGGTTATGGATTTTCTTAACTTTTTCTGGGTTATGGATTTTTCTTAGTTTAGTTTTGACAGTCAAGAGCATAGAGCACTCAAACCAACTGCACAATTCACCGAAAACTGACTCCGCCTATGATCAGTCATTGATGTCGAAATATGATTCTAGTTGACCTCTGGCATCTGAGTAAAATATCGAAATATCGAAGATTAATGAATGTGAACTGTACTTAAGTTGTATGTTAAGATTCTTTATTTATGGTTAATTAGCTAAAAGAATCCTTGATTGCTTGTAGGAGCAATGTTCTTATGAAAATTATTTAAGCTCTTAATCGGAAAGGCATTGGATGAAATATGTCATTTTCTTTATGCTTTTTTCACTTTTAACAACACTTCTACTCGTATTTTGAAACTTGTTTTTCTTTTTGTGATTTAAGTTCATTTTACATATTCTCGTATTGAAATTTGTACAATAGTATGTAAAATTTTTTGTTTACAAAAAAAAAAAATTTCAGTACGACAGTATGTAAATTTTTTTTCTATTTTCCTTCTTTTAAGCATATGTACTCTATATTTTGAGATAAATATATTAAAAAAAATCAAAAAACGAAAATAATTATTATATTTCTCTATATCCCTCTCATTTCTTTCTTGTGGGTGTGAGACTGAGACGGTGATTGTGATGGTGAGGTGACGTGTGAGGCAGGCAAATTGATGTTTTACCTCTCTTCATCTTTTTTATTTGTTTACGCTTCTTTTTTTGGATTAAAAACCTGAAATATTTGTTATTCCATGCAACGCAGGTTGGAGAGCGGTTCTCACATGGCCACCTGAACTCTGCCACGTGTACGAGGCCGAATGAAACTTCCTACTCAAATAGGGAACGAAATGCATTTCCGATTTTATGTTCGGAGCCTAAGGATCCACCACTCAATTTTAATTATACAGCTTCTATTAGTCTATTTTACTAGTTCATCCCATAGAATTTAAAAAATTTGAACAGCTTAGATCTCTTTCTCTCTTTCTTGAACTGCATAAATTTTAGAGTCTTTAAACTTCGAGTGAACCTCAATTCCTCAAATAATATCAACTTGAGTACAGTTCACATAATATACATTAAATGATAAAAATGTGCAATAAATTCATCTAAATTGAGATAAAGAACATATTGTTAAAGCTAATTTGGTTAAACATATATATGCATATTTAATTTAATATTTGATACGAACAATTGTCATATTACGAATCAAAATTGGAAATTTTTAGATAATTTCACTTAATCAACGGCCTTAATTTATACATTAATGATGAAACATATCAACAAATACGCATTAATCATTACAGATCCGTTCCTATAATCTCACTTTCATTATGATAATCACCTTGATTAAGAAAAGAAATAAAGAAAGACCTCATGAACCTCTCATGATCCCTACCTCACAGCAACCTTTCCCCAGAAAATCCCTCTCACTCTAGTTTTCCTTTAAAATTAGTACTCCACATTTTAAAAATTTAAACCCCCACATTTCTTCTTCCACACTTCTATCTCTACTTTTTAAAACCTCATTAAAACCCCCTAACCTTCCCTTCTCTCTCGATCTCTTTCTCTCTCTAAAACAAAAACCAGTGTGGGAGGACAGATCATAGAGAGAGAAACAAAAGGTGCGCTTCACAAATCAAAAACCCAAAAAATCCAACCCCTAAATTCGGAAAAAAAAAAAAAAAAAATTACAAAATCGCTGTGCGTCTCTCTGAAACCGAAACGCACAGCAGTAAGCAGAGAGAGCGGAAGGTTCCAGAGAAAAAATGGGGCAGAAGGCACTGATCTACGCGTTCGTGGCGCGAGGGACTGTGGTTCTCGCGGAGTACACGGAATTCAGCGGCAATTTCAACTCCATTGCCTTCCAGTGCCTCCAGAAGCTTCCTGCTACCAACAACAAGTTCACCTACAACTGCGATGGCCACACCTTCAATTACCTCGTCGACAATGGCTTCAGTAATCTCCTTTCCCTCTCCTTTTATTTTCCGTTTGTTTCCCGAGAAAATGCTAGAAATTCTACTTTATGCTGTGTTGATTGTTTGATTTGTTCGTTTCGCTTGTTTGTGCTGCGTTTGATGTGCCTAATTGTTGCTAGATCTGCGCTTGATCTCGATTCTTTGGTTTTGCTTTGTAAATTTTGATTTTTCGGCGCTGAATTTCGGTTTCTGTGCATTGGAGTTCAAGATCTTGGATCTTAGGCTAATATTTTGAAGTGTGAATTAGTGAATGCAAATCTGCTTCCAATTTTATCCAATTATCAAATGCGATTCCGCTGTAGTTATTGTAGTTGCATCTTATTGCATTTCGAAAATATTTCCAATGCCTTGATTTCGTGGATGCTGAAATTGTTAGGATATTTGAAATCCTATGTATTTAAAATCTTAGAGATGAGTGTTTTTAACTTCTTTTTAGTGTCGATTCGAAAGTTACAGTTACGTTATTTAATTGTTTATACCAACAGAAGTTTCCTCTTGTTGCAGCATACTGTGTGGTTGCGGATGAATCAAGTGGAAGACAAGTACCTATTGCATTTCTGGAGCGTGTCAAGGATGACTTTGTTGCAAAATATGGCAGTGGAAAGGCTGCTACGGCTGCTGCGAACAGCCTGAACAAGGAATTTGGGTATTATACCCGACCAGATCATGTAAAATGCAGGCTGATGGAATTTTATCTAGTTAAAATTGCTAATTTTGTTCTCCCGTTAATTGCAGGTCAAAATTGAAGGAGCATATGCAATACTGTGTTGATCATCCTGAAGAAATAAGTAAGCTCGCAAAGGTGAAGGCCCAGGTTTCAGAAGTTAAAGGTGTTATGATGGAGAATATCGAAAAGGTAGACAGCATTGGTTTATCTCTATCGCTCACTTGGCTTGTATACGATTGTTTGATATGGATGGGATACAGTATTATTGATTCTAATTAGTAACTGCCTGAGCTTCGCGCATCCATTTATTTCTTAATTGTTTATGTCTTTTGGCCATTTTACTTATTTCGAATATGGGAAAGAGATAGAATTGAGGGTTTTCGCCCTGACTTTAGGAAGAAATGCTCTTCAGTAATTGTTGAACATTTAGTTGTACACAGATCCGGACACATGTCCATAATTGAGCACGTGCAATCTTGTGTGTGTTGTTAGAACCTAAGCTACTAACAGATCAGGCAATGTGGAACAAGTAATGATAGTTGGGACTTGGGAAGGGGATGTGGCATGAGTCTTGAGGATAGTGGTTCATTCGAACTTTGTTTCAATGTTAAGCTTCTCTTTTTCCCGGTCACAACTTTTCTGTATTCTTCGTGTATATGAATAAATTCATAATAATAATGTTGGTGGTATCCAATAGCAATGTTTCTGTTGAGGTGTTGTATTTTACATGGGCTATGTTCGATCATTGATTCGTTGTTGATTTTGGGTGTATAATATATACATCCATTCTTATAGAGACGTAGAACAAAGGTCATTTGACGGACTTGTGACTTGTTTGCTCGCGGTGTCTTTCTCATACCTTGGATCTCTACACACTGTAGGATAATCTTTCTTCTCATATGTTTGTTTTGCATTTTGATGCAGGTTTTGGATAGGGGGGAAAAGATAGAGCTTTTAGTCGATAAGACTGAGAACCTTCATCAACAGGTCATATCTCGTTCTCTCTCACAATTGCATGCCCTTGTTTAATAAACTGAATAGTTATTGTTAAAAGTGTTTCCCTGTTGGATAGCATGCCACCCGCATAAGTACAATGTGTGGTGTCTCATTCTAAATTGATTCATCTTTTCAAAAATTTGTTTACGTTGAAAGAATCGTTATTCTGTGTTCCCTGCTTACAGGCACAGGACTTTCGGACTGTGGGGACTAAAATGCGGAGGAAGATGTGGCTGCAGAACATGAAGGTGAAGCTGATTGTTTTGGGAATCCTGATCGCCTTAATCCTTATCATAATCATGTCTGTTTGCCACGGTTTCAACTGCGGTAAATGAGTCCGTTGCCGTTCTTAAGAAAATATTTTCGCCTTGTCACCGAACTTTTGCAATTTTATTGTAGCATTATAAGAGAAAGATCATATATCTGTTGCAACTCTGTACTTAGTTAAAAGTAGTGATTTTCCGATGTGGCACGAGTCGGAAGACGTATTTTTTGTGCGAATGGACCTCATATATTGTGTTACTATGTTATAAGAAATGAGTGCGTTGCTTAATGAAGTGATTTTTTCTTTGCGGTGGATGAAGAGATAGTCTTTGGTTTCCTGATCCTAGTTCTAATTGCTCACTCATTGCTTGGAACTTGTAACCTACGACCTTTGGACCCCGATGGTTATGAGAGAACAATTCCTATGGCACAAGTTGACCGCCACCGTGGCGTTCTATGTCCATAACACAAGGACATGTGGAAAAAAAAAGCTAACAAATGTCCTTGCATTATTGGCACGGGATGTCATGTGGCGGTGAATTCATGCCTTGCACCTTTGGGGCATAAGCACCCTCTTGCTACCCACATGCTAGGCGCCGTAGTCCTATGAGCGGCTATGAATTGCGCTAATTTTGATGGGGATATGTTAGGGAGGCGTGTGAGATAACCTTTATCGACAAATAGCAGATCCCTTTTGACATTGCATGAACTTATATCTATAGACTTGTCAATAGATCGGATTTTAACCCGAATTTAATCCGAATCTGATTGAATTAATAGGATATAGATTGCGACTTTCAATTCGATTATTCAAACAAGATCTGAATTCGATAATTTGATTGTAAATGGATCCAGATCGATCCGATAATAATCCGACCCAACTTAATATATTATTTGATTTTTATATTATTTATACTTTTGTGTGATGGTGGTTTTTTATACAATAAAGTTAAACTTATATCCTATTTGCTTATTGTTCAACATGAAGCTTTTAATTAGAAATAGAAAAATATAATCCACGAATGAGGTTACTAATGATATTTTAATATTTTCTAAGTCTTCAATTAAATCCGATAAAGGTCCGATTTGATTATCAAAATTCGATGCTAATAGTATTTGAACCAACAAATCATATCCGATGATCTGAATAAGTATCAAATCTGTTAATCTAATTATAAATGAGTACGAATACAGTTCAAATCCGTCCCATTTAGGGGTCTAAATATGTATCACTATTTGGACTGACATGATTGAAAGCAGCATTGGGCCACCAACACTTTTTGAAAGCGGCTAGAGTAACGTATTCGATCTAGTTATCAAGGTTCAATTCCAAATCATTATTCGAGAACAGGGATTTGAATTTGAATTTCTTCTGTAATTTTAAAAAATAATCCCGTTAAAATCACGAGATTTGAACTTAAGATTTCTTGTATAAACTCAAAGAGAGTCCCACCAAGACCAATAGCCAGTTCATTTACCTTTGTGTACACATCTCACTCCTCAAATCCACATCCGTTCCCTCCTCCTATCCTAAACCTCACTCTTCCCCTCTTACTCTTTACCCCCGATTCCCAGCATATCGCTTTACCATTCCCGCTCCCACTTCCACCGCCATCGCCAACATTTCCGGCCGCCACGTTCTCCCACAGCTCCTCCACATTCCTCCTCTTCCCAACCGCCTTCTTCACCTCAGGCAACGCCGGCAGCCATCTCGGCACGTGCAAACCCCTCCGGGAATCCAATTCCCGCGGAATGGGAATCACAGTCCCACCTTCCTCCGCACCCAATTCCTCTCCCCGCGGAATCGGTCTGGCGAACGGGGTTTCCTGATTCCGCCTCACGAAGCCGGCGAGATCGCTCAAAACACTCGAACCCAGTACGCAGAATCCACTTTCGTGGAGGGCGGAGGCACCCATGAATCCCTGCACCGACTGCAAGTCGTGGAGGGCATTGGCGAAGTCGAAGACATTCGTTTTGGTGCGGTTGGTCATGGCGGCGTAGGAGGCCGAGGCGGAGGCTACGGCGCCGATGTACTTGACGGCGATGTGGGTTAGGGTTTCGAGGGCGGAGGGCTTCGTGGATTTGAATCCCACTGATTGGGTGATCTGAGAAACCGCGATCCTGGCGATGCCGAATTGGAACTCGGGTGGGGTCGGGTTTTGGAATGGGGGTGTTGGGGTTTGTTCTTGTTTTGGGGTTTTGCGTCGTGATTTGGATTTGGATTTTTGGGACATGGTGGCGGTGGTGGCGGTGGTTGATTGGGGAGGTGGATTCTGTGCTTGCAGGCGGTTTAAAGTCCGAATCTTCGTGTTGGTTTTCTTCTGAGCCCTAAACTATTGGAAGAAAGTTTGGCTTTTTATTAGTGGGTTTTTATTTTTGTTTTTTTTAGTGGGAAATAATTTGTTTTTCTTTAAGATGGTAAGTAATTTTCATCGCGTTTTTATTTTATTTTCAAACAGTTCATGCTTATTTTTTTTTGAAAATTAAATAATGTAAGGAGAATTATGGTAATTTAAAATCGAATTGTGTAAATGCAAAAATTTGATCGCCATTTTTATGTTTTTGAATTTTTTCAAAAAGAAATAATGGTTTGAGTTTTCATTTATAATTCACAGAATATGGTTTGAATTAGGAGGAACAGTGGTGCTCTGCTAAGGGCATTCCATGAATGCTTCTATAATACATCTCATAATAACTAGAAGTGTTTTTAAATTTAGAAGTTTCTGTGAGTTGTAAAAGTACTTTCTAAAGAAGCACACCTTCATAAAGTCCTTTGGAGTGCTTTCAAATTTTTAACAAAAATATTTACATGTAGGCTCGGCCCTGGCCTAGTGCAGACAGTGCAATTGTCCAGGGCTCAGAATTTTATGGGGCACCAAAATTTGCTATACTAACAAATATGGGGATATATAAGAAAATAAAAAAATAAATAAAAATTTGCAAACCCAGAAGTCGCGTCTTTTGAGTTTGACTCTTATCTTCATATTCCTTCTTCGCAACTCGGAAGTTGCGTCATGACAGGCCACAGATCATAGAGTTTTATTAGGTATTATTCTATATATTTTTTTTTTGGACGAGAGGTATTATTCGATATTATATATTAGGTTTTCTGACTCTTTTCTTAGTAATTTATTAGCATTTGCCTACACACTTTGTATGTATAAACACATGTTTTAAGGAAATGAGAAGGAGAGAGGGAGAGAGAGAAACCTTGGGGGAGTAGGAGATTTTTGTTTTTGGTTTTTTTTTTTTTTTTTTTTTTTTGGGAATTGTTATTGACATTCAAAAAATCTCATTCTACACTCCTCACAAGTGTATTTTTCTTTCTTAATATAGAAAGTTTGGAGTGTAGAATGAGATTTTTGGAATGCTAATAACAATTCTTTTTTTTTTAATTTTTAATATTGGAGGTATTTTAACATCACATGTAGATGAGGTTTCAATAAAAAACTATAAAATTTAGACATGTGAAATTACATTATTGCCCATCATTTTTTTTATGTGATAGAAGATTAATTTATCTTTTCACCATTATTTGATTGATCAAGAAGATTTTATTAATTAGTAGAGACTAATTTTTACGATGTATGTTTGTTGCAATGATTGCGGTCTGGCCTTTCCTCCGATTTGGCCTCTTTCTTTTTAATGGATTTATTTTTTATTGCAGTTTGATAATGGATTTCTGGCTCGATTTGCAGCCAAATGTGAGACTGCATTTTGAGACGTCTGCAAAACCCGATTGGCGACTGCAAATTGCAAAACTCCTCTTCTACGAATTTCAGATTGGCATGGTTTGCTAGCTTGGGTTGATAATATTAGGTACTTTTCATAATATATATTAGTAATTTTCTATTATATAGTTGGAATGATATGTGCAATGATAATTGATATGTTAATGATTTTTTTAATATATATTTGAATGATAGGTTAGCATTTGAAATCTTACTTGCGACCATTATGACTCAAGGTAGGCTAAATAAATTAGCAATTTTATGCATTTGGAGACTTGAATTATGATAATATAATTGATGATTTCACTTCAATAAATGAAGAAGATGATTTCTTAAAGGTTGAAATTTCAAAAGAGTTTTGTTTTGGAGTTGTTGAATATGATTTTTCTTTTGATTGTCTTTTCACCCCTTTTGGTTGTCTTCAAAGTAATATAATATGAGCGTGAGGCTCTAATCTTCAAACTTCGATTAGATTCTAACTCTCTTTAAATATTTATTTTAACATATGTTCTTGTATTTAAAAAAAAGGCATATTTTGAGCGTTTGCCCCGGACACCAAAAAACTCAGGACCGGCTCTATTTACATGCTTATAGTAAAAGCACTTCTACAGAAAACACTTATGATATGAAGGGTTTCCAACAAAACCCAGTTCCGAACCGAGCTTCTTTCTTTCTCTAGGCTGTTGAAATTTTGGACAATTCAAAATTATTGTTTTATGGTTGGACAATTGAAACTTCAGCGCGTTGGATTTGGGCTAAGCTCATTGTTGTTGAGCAAAGGCGTTAAAGTGATGTGTTTATTTGGACCCGCCCAACCCAAGATCATCTTGTTTGCTCTATGGGGATCACCATCACTCAAAAGGAGTTGTATGCAATGCAATGACATTGGGAAAATGTGATATTGTCCTTGGACTTCAATGACTGCTTACTCGAAATTCATACCTCTCGGATCGTATTGCGAGATTAGTTTTGGTTAGCTCGATTAAATTATGAAGCAAAGGGGTTTGTAACTTAAGTTGCAAAGAGCAATTCATGCACACCAGATCTTGTGTTCGATTTCTAGTTTCCTCCCTATCTTTGTTGGCTTGTTTAAGAATTGTAATCAGAATTGGATTGAGGATAGTCCAAGTTCAAATTTCCATTGAAGCTATTACTCAAATATTTTGGTATTGGAGTAAGAATGATATTAATGTTATATAAGTTGTTTACTAAATCACTTGAATGAACATCAATATGATTACTAAAACGTCATTGTTCTAAATTATAATACATTATTTTATTAGTAAACTGGAAGATAGACCCACCCCATTGTCCTATTTTCCCATCCATATTATAATTTCACCCACTATAAAAATTTTAAAAACTAAAATCCCAGTTCCCCACCCAATATTATTCCTAAAATAACCTTATATCACATCACCACCTCTTCAGTGCACTCTTTGCACCCCAATCCTTCCCTCGACTTCCTTTAGCAGCAAAATCCGTTAATTGGTAGCCATGGTTGCGAGTCAAGAGAACAAAGTGGGGAAGAAAGAGTAGCCCGTGAAGGACAACTAACCCTCTTCCCCCTTATCATCCCACCCCTCTCCCCCTTTCGCCTCTATTTTCAACCTCGCCAACCTAAAATCCCTATTGAAATGATACAAGGGCAAAATCCCAGACCCACCCCATATTCCATATTTAATTGTATCTAAGTATTAGAACATGAAATGAATTTCAGGGAAAAAATGACACAAGGGCAAAGGAAGCCTACAGTGAGGCTACAATGAAAGTACTAGACCAATAACAACTTCAGTCATGGCGGTTGAAGCTGAGGAGAGAGATGAAAGGAAAGAGAGAAAACTGGAGACAAAGAGAGAGAGAGACGGTGAGGGAGAGAAAATGGGTAGGGTTTAAAAGTCTTTCTCTAGAAGGATAAACATGTCTCTAATATTTTCATTAAAATGTGGGTGAAGAAATAAGACAATGGGATGAGTTTATCAGCACTCTAAAAATAATGTGAGGGAAAGGGATATTCAAACTTGGAATTTTACTGCTATAGCCCTTGGATGCTGATGGAATCATTTTTAAACTTGGAATTTTACTGCTATAGCCCTTGGATACTGATGGAATCATTTTTGCAATTTATTAAACCCTATATTTATGACTTGTGAAGCAAGGCATCATAGTTTGGCGTTACGTTGTCATTTCGACTCACTGCCAAAATGATTCTGGACATTCTACTACTAACACTCTTGCAGTATTGTTCATCTTATAACGTATTGACGAATTATTACTTTGTTTTACATTGTTTGACTCAGTTCTTAAAACGCTCATCAGCCGAATAAATATGCAGGTTGTAACTTGTATGACCTTAAATTGGCGCAGGGAGCATGTTCTTGGTGGGTTGTTATCTAATTTTGGAACTTCATTCAGTTACTACTTCATTACCTTCCTTTTTATTAGGGTTTCTTACTGAATGATTTACTTGTTTGGGTCCAAGAGTACATCGGGTTGTTCTACGAGCACAGTAACTGCGTACCATAATTTTAGACCTACATTCCTACAAATGACCAAATTATAGACATTTTGACAAAAAAAGGAATTCATATATAGAATGTAGTTTGACTTTTTATTTAAGGTTATAAAAAATGCTAGGTTATAGTCAGGCAGAGAGCAAGGACCTAGTGTATAGACAGATTTATGTAAATTTATTATATATCTTGTAAATAAGTGCCTATTTACATCTAAAAAAAAAAACTAAACTTGTATGGAGAATAAAAGTTCAATATATAAAAAGTTCAATATTAAAAAAATAGTAAGCATATAATCATAATGAGGAGGATTCTTGGATGATAGACTAAATTCTTCTTATTCATGATCCTTGCATTGGATTGGACATAGACTAAATTATTTAACCTTGTTGTATCTAGTTTATTTCTTTTCTTTGTATGTATCCCCTCAAAAATGCTCCAATTCATTTCACTATTGGATGAACTTGTAGTAAATCCATCATTTGCAAATTAGGTACACCATTTCCATAAGTATACCACTATGAAACCAAAAAAGAAAAAAGCACACAATTAATAAAAAATTAAAAAAACTACCTAGGTGCCGCCTAGCCCTCCACCTAGGAGCCACTTAGCTCCAGACCGATTTTTCGAAACAATTTGCCCTAAATCGCGATGGGCCTTCACCGCCTAGCGCCGATTTTTAGAACACTTTCATCGCTTGAGATTGAGGGGGAAGTATAGACAATTTGTTTCTAAACTCTTTTTGCACAAAGAAAAGCGACAAATTAGTCTTAAAAACAACGCATTTGAATCGTGCCCTGACTCAACGTTCTCATTTTTCTGTTATTGCCTTCATATCATACCTTTCCTTCATTTCTTTTATCTCTCTCTCTCGCTTTTTCTTCTTCAAGCTTGCTTCTCTTTGATTGTTGGATTGACATGTTAATACTTAGATTGTACAACAAGATCAGTTTGGTTAAGCTTCATCGTTAACCTGATGAAGCAAATGATACTTGTAAATCAAGTGGCCAAGAACAATTACCGGTGCTCCCGAGATCTTGTGTTCGATATCATACTCTCCCACTACCGTTTTGCATGAAAATAAAAAACAATAACTAGATGAAAAGAATTGGGTATGCAATCAAAATTTGCTGCTTGTAGGCCTTTCAAGTGTGTTTAACTTGGGCTATACTTGAAGTTGAAGTTGCTTTAGGCTAATCTAGAGTTGAATGTTCAAACTCCAAATGTGAGTTGGCCCAAATGCTCTTTTGCTAATTTTGCTCTCAACGCTCCTCTATCACACAATCTTCGACCAGTATTTTGAAATATCTATATAGGAAAAAATATTGATAAGCAAATTTATAGAAAATTGATGGATATATCAATATCGATATCAGTTGCATTTGATGGAAATTATGTAAATTTGCAATGGGGTGGTATATCAACTCACTAAGATTTAGTAAAAAACTAGAGAAAAATTTCAAAAAAAAAGTTTAAAATCCCCAATGGATTTCAGCAAATATCATTGATATTCATTGATTTTTCTATATCTCACCAATATTGGGTGAACTTTGCATTTCACACCCCTCTCTATATCAGTCCTTAATTGTTCGTATATTTCGACGAAAATATCGACAATTTCGTAGATATTTTAACTCAACCAAATTTCGTTTTCCTTCTCACATTTTCTTGATGATTTTTACTTGTGGCTGTAATGGCTTCTTCTATTTGAGGTTTGTCCACTCTAGTTGTTACACATCATATTATCACTATCTATTAAATCACCTATAGGACAACCTCACCATCCTTGACCAGGCCATGCTTTTCCTTAATAAATTTTGGAGCAGATCTGGTTAGACCGACTTTATTATTTGATGATACATTACAGCAGTAAGGTCTACCTGCCTCAGCATGCTGAAAAGTTGAGATCCCATTTAGAAAATTGCACCATATCCACCCTACGAATTTATTCACATGCTAAGAAAATAGAGAAAAGAGATAAGTCCTGTTGCACATAACTTAACCTAATTTTGGAAGATTCTTTGTATGTCTTGACAAAGATTCAAGGTTTTGGATTCCTTTATAGCTACACATGCAATGTTGGGGGTGGCCAACAAAGCGTGATGGTCGAACTTACTCTCCTTTTTTTCAAACGTTCATGGTAGTTGTGCTTAAAGTCTTACTATATTTTTTCTGGCTCAAAATTTAATCGAGTATGTAATATAGGTGCTAATTCTACTATTAGTTTAGGGAATTGTTATTAGTACTCCAAAAATCTCTTTCTACACTCCAAACTTTCTATATTAAGAAAGAAAAATACACTTGTGAGGAATGTAGAATGAGATTTTTGGAGTGCTAATAACACTTCCCTTAGTTTAGTTTTAGGTCACTTTCTATGCCATCACCCTTTTTCTTCAACGCTAAACATGCTTCTTTCAAAGAGAGGAAAAGTTGGAAGAACATCTGTTTTCCTCCTCTTCTTCTTTTTTCTCCTTGTTATTTTTTTTTAATCTTTCATCTTTGTTGATTATGACTTTGAAATTACTCTCATAACCACAAACTTTTGTTGCAAATAAACATCTTGAAATTACTCTCTCTCTCTAATTGTATACATATGTGTGTGATTTTTAAAAATAGCCGTTCCATATGGACAACCTTTAACAAGTTCCCATATGTTGTCACCATTATTCGTAAAATATTTACAAAACAGTGTTAAGATGATTTTTTTTAAATTCAACTTCAAAAGGAGTAGGTAGTTGAACCCTAATTTAAAAGAAAAAAAAATAAAGTCAGTGATGTTTAATTTAAATTGTTAAGTATCACATGAATTATAAATTAATTGTTAATTTGAAAAGAAAAACAAGTTTTATTTATTCATCAATATATATCAATCTGATTGAGTATAAATTTTACTTGTACAAAGATGTAAAATTAAAACAACCTAACACCTATCCCTCCACATAGAAAAGACATATTTTACTCTGTAATCAAGACTTTTAAGTTTAGGGTTTCAAACATAAATCAAATATATATATATATATATATATTTGGGTGTTATAAAACAAGTAAATAATAGAGAAAATTGAAGATGATGGGGTCTGCACTAATTAGATTTGATGTTGCAATCTTAAATAAACCAATGAATGGGATTACGGGATGAAGAGGTTATAGAATTGTAGGCTTTAGCTTATGGGATTTTTGTCGGTGGGATAAGATTATGTGCTTACAACAAGGGCATATATTTTCTAATTCAAGACAAAAATGGGGCAATTAAAGGTCCGTGTTATGCATGTGTGTTGAACAGAATTACGTTCCTGATACTTCAAACTTTACGGGTTCTTGATTCCACCATGGAAAATTAATAATCGCCCATAGATATTATGCCCAACCTTTGCTTCTACTCCACGATCTCTCTTATCCTACCAAATCCATATTCCTAAAGCAAACCAACGGTAGTCCTCAAAATTCCCACATAAAGGATATGCTCCTCTCTCACTCTCTCTCTCTCGTTCGTCAATTGTCATATGAGTGGGGACAATGTTATAAAGGGAAAATGTGTTGTGAGAGAGGAGAGGGAGCAACATCAAATTTTAAGGTGATGATTAAAGCTGACAGCTGGATTGTGCCTCTCACCCAACATTTTACTACACATCATATGTATGGGACCCTAATATTTTTCTTTTCTTTTAATGTCTGGAGATCCATATTTTATGCCATGGCTTTGTCCACTCCATCACCATCAAAATTCCCCACCACCTTTGAGCATGGATTGGAATATGGATATATCTGCAAAGTAGACTTGCCATCTTTATGACACCTTTCCATTTCTTTACCTCTTTTTCCTACTGGGACCAATGCCCTAATCGAGCATTCAAAGACTAAACAGTAGGGTAGATAGACATCAAAATTGCATACTGGGATCCTCCAAATTTGGGTCAGCTAAAATTGTGCCCCCACTCCTCACAAACTATAAAACTAAATGAGTGGGGCTCTGTGTGTGTCATTTTCTTACTTGTTTGACAATACAGAAGATAGAGGAGGGCCAGTTGAGCATACCATGTGGTATGAACTAAGAAGTTGTCCTCTTTGCCCTCTAGTATTGTTGTCTTTACAATATGGACACATATATATGCTGTCAACACATCGATTCATAGTTTATTTTTCAATTTTTAGAAGGCAGGAAACACATCATCTTATTGTTTGGTGTGGTGGGTTTGTGAAAATTAACTTCAAGTCTCCACCACCTTGAAATGCGACTGATCATCATTGTACATTTTCCAGAGAAATTATTACATAGGCCAAACGTACTCTAGATCTTGCAGGTTATATTTTCGAGAGTTATATTATACAAATAAAGTTTTGAGTTAAAATTTATTTTCTTTATGACTCAACACACAAATGGTAACAAGCAAATCAAAGTCTTAACTCTTAATACAAGCAATTAAGAAGAAGATTAAGATTCTTTGATATAATTATCTTCTCTCATGACGGATATATATATATTGTGTTTGTTGGACTAGATCTCCAATTACACGGTTAATCACATTTATAGATTTACAATATGACAGTTGACGAGTTTGCTAATCTAAGCACATACTTATAGTCAATCTTGTATTTAGTTTTTTTTATTTTTCTCCTAAAATAGTTCCTAGGCTCTTATTTGATTTTTATGGTAATATGATCCGTATACGATCCAGTTTGTGATGTTTATATTTAACAAAAAAAATTACAACCAAACATCATAAATGTTATACAAGAGAAAAAAAACAGAATTAGATATAATGCATGCATGATTAGGATTCCTCTTTGACCAACCCAGAAAAGAAAATCAGCTTCATCTTTGTCAATGCTTATTTCAACTAAATGCAGAGTTTATCTGTGCCATACGTACTACATCGTGCAGTGTTGCACGTTACCTACATTTTATAAATTATTCGTGCAGAGTTAGCAGAACTCAGTTTTAGAGAAAGGTCTAGGAGGCCATATACCTGGCAATGTGAAAAGATATGATTCTGTTACACAAAACAAAACCTTTGATTTGATATTATTTTTAGGTCAAGAACGGCATGGAAATTGGAAAGCAACAAAGTTGGGTTTACTACTTTGTTCGCACTTCATCGATCTCACCCTTATTTTATGAATCGAAGGTGACAAATAAGGTGGTTAGTTTCTCTTAATCACTACATCACACCTAGGAAAGATAACCCTATCAAGTTATCATATTTAATCAAAACCATTAATTTAAGAACACCTCACAAGTCACATACGCCAATAATCTTCACAACTACATTGCATATGACGGTGACAAAGAATAAAACAAAAGTGAAATATTCCCACTTATGTACGTACACATATAATATCTTTATATTTGTTCAACCAAAAGATTTAATAAATATTGAGTTTTGATGTAAGGTGGTGGCCATTTTTTTATCTTGGATGCGTGCCGATATTAGATATCACGCATATATAATATTCCTATAATTATATATTTGGGATGACGCTGACGAGATGGGATGATGGGTCTTCTATGCCACTACTTTTTTATGTCATCTAGTACATAAACACATGGTCACGGCCAAAAATCCCACGCAACAAATAAAGGCCAAAGATTCATTGCAATTTTGAGTGGTCCGGACCTTGAATGATTATGAGGAATAATAGATGACCAACACATAAACTGAGTGATGCCCTCAAGGAGTTCAAAAAATTTAGTCAATTTTGAAAGAATTAACGGTTAATTTGGCCAACAAGTGGAGCTCTAGAGTTCCAAATCCAATTATATGGGGACACTTTCTAACTTCCAAATGTCTGAAAGTTAGTTGGTTGTTAATGTAGAGGTATTAAGAAATCTACCAAAATAGATGTGGGCTTTGTGAGTTCGAGGTTAGGGTTAGGGTTTTACAGATAAATTAGGGTTTTAAAGTTTAGGATTTATTTGTATATTCAAATAGTTAGAACTATTATTCAGGGTTTGTTTGTAAGTATTTTTAAAATGGTTGAAAGTACTTTTAGTGAAAATGTTTTTGGAACTTATCCTTAGTAAAAATGCAAGTGATACCTGGAAAAGCACTTGAAGTGCTTTCTACAAGAAGCATAACTGGAACCACTTCAGGTGATTTTGTAACCCAAAAAATGTTGACATGTATTAGGATTCCTACCATATTTGGTTTCCTAGTTTAGGATGTAATGATTTTTTCCTTTATTATGATAGGATTGTATATGATTGTACATATACCTTTGATAGAGATGAAATGCATTATCATTGAAAAGCATTATTTCTTCTTGGCACCAGAGCCAGGTTAGAAAAAAAAAAGACAAGGAAAACACTGAACCCTAACTGTTTTTGTATATGCCGTGTCCCTGATCAATTGCAGCGAGCAACTTAAAGTTGTTGCTGCCCGTGTTCCTGATCCATTGTAATGAGCAATTGAGAAGTTGTTGCTACCCCATTCTATCAGTTCATCCATATTGTTCCAGATTCCACAACGCTGCCCAATTTTTTTGTCAGTTAATTACCGTGTTCCAAGTTCCCATCAACGCTGTAAGTTTTAGGCTATACCGACAGCAAGAGAGATGGCTAAAAAAAATGGGGTTGGTTCTCAGATTGTTCCAGCGGCTGCTCCAATTGGGGTAGTCAGAGAATTCAAGCTTTAATATTGGTATGATTTTGGATGAAAAAACCTATGATTTATGGGTTCCTCTCATTCAAATCCATATTGTTGGAAGGAAGAAGACGGGATAGCTTTGTGGGTCTATCAAGGAACCTAACGAAGACGATCCTAAATATGATGATTGGTTCTCTGAAGATCAAAAAAATTAAGAGTTGGCTTTTGTCTTCAATGAAGCCTGAGATTATGAAATGGTACATTCGGTTGTCTACATCGAAGGAAATTTGGGACTCTCTTAAGGCAGCCTACTATGATGAGAATGACGAGGCTCAAATTTATTCGTTGAATAAGAAGGCATCACGTCTTCGTCAGAATGGCCGACCTTTGGCTACCTATTTTGGGGAGCTAACTGAGATTTTCTAATAATTGGATCACTTTAATAAAGTATCCATGAAGTGTGAAAATGACGTCAAAGTGTTTCAAAAATCCATTGAGAGACAACGAGTCTATGTGTTTCTTGGTGGTCTCGATAATGGGTTTGATCAAGTGCGTGGAGAAGTGCTGCGAAATGATCCCCCACTTGGTCTTTAGGCTTCTTATTCATATGTTCGTCAAGAAGATGGTTGAAAGGGAAACAATAAAGATGGAGGTTGATAAGAATGAACCCGCTGCCATGGTAGCAAATGCCAATATATCATCTTCTTGGTCGAATCGAGGCGGGTTACAAAACCGGTCAGGACAAACTCGTCTTAGCCAGACAATCCGGGATCATCCCCAAGGTAAATGCCCACACTATAGCATGACATGACATTCCAAGAGTCGCTATTTTGAGCTAATTGGATATCTCGAGAATTAAGATAAGACATGTAATACTCGGTGCAACAAATCTCGAGCCTCTGTTGCAAAAACCAAAAATGATTCGGACCAGATAGCAGACAAGGCATCTGCCATGATTGCTGCAGTAGGTAGTGATGGTAAGACACTAAGTACTTCTACTCCTGTTATGAATAATACATGGATAATTGATTATGGGGCTACTGAACATATGACTTGTGATTCTAGACAGATTCCATCACTAAAAACATCCACACAAACCGTGGTCAATGTTGCTAATGGTAATGTTGTCCCTGTTACTAGGGAAGGCACTGTTTCCCTGTTTGATACCATGAAACTTGACACTATTCTTGTGGTTTTCTCTCTAAATTATAATTTGTTATCCGTTGCCCAAATAACCCTTGCCTTACATTTTTTGGTTGTTTTTTGGCCCTATTTTTGTGTATTAGAAGAGGGAAACTTTATTACTTGGAGTTGACCACCAGTAGTTCTAGCTTGCTGACTCAAGCTCTTTCCGTTGATGATTCTCAAGGGGATACTAATTAAGTGTCAGATATCTGGATGTGGCACTGGCACCTTGGGCATGCTATATTTGGTTATCTGCATAACTTATTTCCCAGTTTGTTTATCAGGAATGATGTTTCTTAGTTTAAGTGTGATGTTTGTGAAATGGCTAAGAGCCATCAGACTTCTTTTCCTCCCAGTTTAAATAAAAGTACCATTCCTTTTATGATTGTACATTCTAATGTATGGGGATAGTTGAAAATAGCTACTCTTGGTGGTGCTCACTGGTTTGTTACTTTTATTGATGATTGTACCATAATGATTTAGGTTATTTTGTTAAAGTCGAAAAGCGAAGATAGTTCGGCCTTTCAAAAGTTCCATAAAATGGTTGTTGTGCAATACAACAGGAATATCCAGGTTCTTAGAAGTGACAATGGTGGCAAATATGTTAATATGGAACTTTGTTCCTTCCTTGAATTGCATGGTATTGTTCATCAGACCACGTGCCTGTATAATACTCAACAGAATGGGGTTGCTGAACCAAAAATAGACACCTATTAGAAATGGTTCATGCTTCACTCATTGAAGCACATCTGCCCCTATATTATTGGGGAGAGGCACTTACGTGTGCAGCCTATCTTATTAATTATCTTCCTTCTCGTACTATCAACTTCCATACGCCATTTCAGGCTCTCACATCTCAGACTAGCAGTCCACCGACTTCAAATCTTTCTTGGGGTATGTTGCTTTTGTTCACCTCTATCCCCCTCAACGAAATAATAAACTTGAGCCTCTAGCCATTCATTGTGTTTTTTTGGGTTATGCCACTACCCATAAAGGATATCGTTGTTGTATGAAGAGCAGTTATTGCAGTCATTACACCTGGAGTCCATGGTATCTAGAGAATGGTAGCAGCTCACGTGTTTTGGTGATCAGCCGAGGAGCAGCAAAAAAATCAGGAGGAAGAGCAACCCACTGGTCCATGAAAATGAGTTGCAGCCCACTATTTGTAATGGAACCGAGCAACAACTGCAGCAACTGTCACGAGATTTTTCTCCCGATGTTATATCAGGTCCAAGTATGAACTCGTCTTCTGTGAATTCTCATAACCAATCGTCTCTTACACCGAATGCACCTCCATTTCGTCACCTTCCTAAGTGTAAACATAAGTATTCCGTGAGTGAGCCAAATTCAAATTCAAGAGTGAGATATCCATTAAACAATTATGTGTCTACCTGTCACCTGTCGTAATCAAATAAGTCATTTGTATATCAATTATCTACTGTATCTATTTCTAACAGTGTGCATGAGGCCTTAGCAGATTCCCGCTGGAAAGATGCAATGAACGAGGAATTGAGATCGTTGAAGAAGAATGCTACTTGGAAAATAACTGACTTGCCAACTAGAAAGAAATATGTGGGATGCAAATGGATTTATAGAGTGAAATACAAAGCAGATGGAACGATAGATCGTTTTAAAGCAAGATTGGTGGCACATGGGTATACACATAAATATGGCATCGACTACACTGATACGTTTACACCAGTGGTAAAGATCAATATAGTTTGTGTTCTACTGTCCTTAGCAGCAAATTTAGATTGGCATTTGCAACTGTTCGATGTAAAAAATGCATTCCTCCATGGAGATCTAACTGAGGAGATTTACATAGACCTTCCACCATGGTGTAATGATCCGAACATACGGAAACAAAAGGTATGTAGACTCAAGAATCATTGTATAGGTTAAAGCATTCTCCAAGAGCCTGGTTTGGTAAATTTTCCAAGTCTATGAGAGCATTCGAGTATAGGCAAAGTAATTGGGATCACATGTTATTCCTAAAACGCCAGAATGGAAATATTACAGCTTTCATCGTATATGTGGATGATATGGTGATTACTGGTAATGATCCTGTTGTGCAAGCAGCCTTGAAAAAATATTTGTCCACAGAATTCGAAATGAAAGATCTTGGTTCTTTAAAATATTTCCTTGGGATTGAAGTGTCCAGATGCAAGTCTGGGATATTTCTATCACAAAGGAAGTATGTTCTTGACCTGTTGGAAGAAACAGGTACGATGGCGTGTAAGCCATTGTCTACTCCGTTGGTCAAATGAATGAAATTGGGTATCGATTGGAACCAAGTACTGGTTGATAAAGGGAGGTACCAAAGGTTAGTAGGAAGATTAATGTACTTGGCTCACACTAGGCCGGATCTTGCTCATGCCTTAAGTGTAATTAGTCAATATATACACAATCCAGGAGAACAAAACATGAGTGCAGTTATGAGAATATTGAGTTACTTGAAAGGAAACCCTGGTAAAGGAATTTTATTTTGGAAAAATGGGCATTTCAGAATTGAGTGTTATACGGATGCTGATTGGGCAGGATCGACGGATGATAGAAGTTCGACATCTGGGTATTTGACCTTTATTGGGGGAAATCTAGTAACGTGGAGAAGCAAGAAGCAGAATGTTGTATCAAGGTCAAGCGCAAAAGCTGAATTTAGAGGCATGGCACTTGGTATTTATGAAATCTTGTGGCTTAAGTCTCTGTTACAAGATTTGGGGGTCAAACATGATCAGCCGATGAAGTTATTTTGTGACAATAAAGCTGCTCGTGATATTGCTCATAATCCAGTGTAACATGATAGAACCAAGCATGTAGAGGTTGACATGTTCTTTATTAAAAAGAAGCTAGATAGCAAAGTAATTGAGGTTCCTCCCATAGGAACAGAAGACCAAGTAGCAGATATTCTCACTAAGGCGGTTTCTAGTGACAAGTTCTCGAGGTTTCTAGACTGGGCATGTGCAACATCTATGCACTAACTTGAGGGGGAATGTTCACTTGTATTAGGATTCCTACCATATTTGGTTTCCTAGTTTAGGATGTAATGATTCTTTCCTTTATTCTGATAGGATTGTATAAGATTGTATAAGATTGTATATATACCTTTGATTGAGATGAAATACATTATCATTGAAAAACATTCTTTCTTCTAAAACATTTTATTCAAAAGAGCTTTCAATCATTATAAAAGTGCTTCCAAACGAGCGATTATTCTAGGCAATTTTGTGGTTACTTATCAATAATTAATAATATCTTCCTAAGCCTGGACATGTAAGCTCGATCGTGCCCTGAAGACAAAGCTTGAGTTTTCAATGGGCACTCTATTTTTAATCAAGGATAAAAGTCAATTAGGCTAAACCGATCGATCCAGGCTCTAATTTTATACTTTAAAAGGTTAGATAAGTCGGTTTTTATATTCATAATCTAATGTATGATGGAGATACAAAATATATAAGAAACATTCGTTGGGCAAATGATGGAGATACTAAATCTTTTGCAAGAGTTAATAATCTTAGAATGAGACTCTTGAAGAGTCTAGAAAGATTTTAAAGTGTCGAAAGGAATATTGTCTCGAGCTGTAGTCGAACAATATGTCAACGTAAGTCTTATCCATGATGTTTATAGTATTAAAGAACCATATGGATTGAAGATCATGAGTTGAACACTCAAGTGGTTAATTATATTTAGACACTAAGAAAAATCATTCATCCTCGTGAAGGAAATGATGAATTGATGTTTGGTCTAGGAGTACCATATCTTAGTGAAGAATTCAAAATCAGGGGGAGATACTCATTGGGAGGAGCATCCAAAACAGATTAAGGTTTTAACGAGGCAACCGAAATTGACATATGACTATCCAAGGGCGAGTGTTGTAATATAATGTGTGGATGGCCCACAATGAATAGTTCATTACTATTCATCCAAAGAAAAGCAGATGGATTATTGGATGAGTATTTCACTATACATTTGAGAAAAGTTTGTAAAGTGAATAATGTTGCTATAGCGATTCTTTTGTCTATAAAATGAATGAGAGGAGAAGGAGGAGAACCATACAACAAACGGAAGAAAGAAAGAGGAAGGAAGCAAGAGAGAAAGAAAAGAAGAGAGAGGAGAGGAGGAAGAGAAAGAGAGATACATAATGAAATACCAGTGAACTGGGCTAGAGAGAAAAGAGAAAATAGTGAGAGTTATCTTTATATTCCTATTATTTCACGTAATGAAAGAAAGTACTGCTGCTGCCTCGAGGACGTAGGCATACTTGCCGAACCTCATAAATATTATGTCTCATTTACTTTATATTCCACTACACACATATCGTCGATTTTATAACACTTGATGCTTATTTTATTTCCGTGTCTTATTTTTCTGAGAGTGTTGGTGAGAGGTGTGGTATAGTTTCTAAACTTATCAACCACATTGGTTTGGTAGTAGTTCATAAACTAAATACCAACAATTATTCCATTCACATTTGAATCTTAACCATGAATATTCCAATTGCAATTTTCCTTGCATCAATTGCAATCTTTCTTTTCCACTTCATCAGGTTGAAAACCAGCAAACGAAGCAAAGAAATTCTCCCTCCAGGTCCAAGGCCATGGCCAATTGTTGGTTGTGTACCACAAATGTGGAGGAACAGGCCAGCCTATAAATGGGTACATAGCATTTTGGAAGAATTCAAGACGGACATTGCCTGCGTAAAATTAGGAAATGTTCATGTCATCGCAGTGAAATCACCAGAAATTGCCAGGGAGTTTTTGAAGAAAAATGATGCAGTTTTTGCATCAAGACCTGTTACAATGGCCACCCATATTTTAAGCAGTGGCTACGTGACCACAGGCGTTGTGCCTTGGGGAAGCCAGTGGAAGAAAATGAGAAGGGTCTTGATTGCTGATGTGTTCAATCAGTCTAGGGTTCACTGGCTACTTGGTAAAAGAAATGAAGAAGCTGATAATCTTGTTAAGTTCCTATATAATCAGTGCTCGGTGAATCCGAATGGTTCAGTAGTGAATGTGAGAACTGCAGCCCTATTTTACTCAGGATGTGTCATGAGAAGGATGATTTTCAACTCAAGGTACTTTGGCAAAGGGAGAGAGGATGGAGGGCCTGGTTTGGAAGAGGAAGAACACGTATCCGCCCTTTTGACCATTCTTTTGCATGTGTACGCATTCTGTGTATCGGATTATCTTCCGTGGCTCAGAGTGTTTGACATAGGCGGCCATGAGAAAAAGGTGAGAGATGCTTTGAAGATTACCAAGCAGTATCAAGACCCTGTTATAAACGAGAGATTACATCAATGGAGAGATGGGAAAAGGACGGAGCCTGAAGACCTGCTTGATGTTTTCATATCACTCAAAGATGCAAATGGACAGCCTTTACTCTCTAGTGAAGAAATCAAAGCGCAAATCACAGTGAGATATTCTTACCACCCTCGAATATTTTGTATCCTTTTGTAATGTTTAATTTCCTAAATAAAATTGTGCGCTTATGTTAAAACTATGATTTATACGTATTTCCATTTACTGTTTAATGTTTTGTTGTCAAAGTTGTGGTGTCGTCTCGATGTTTTGTTGATGTTTATTGAGCTAAAAAATTTCTCATGCCCTAATTTACGAAGATTTAGACTTTCATTTCATTTTTTGCCCAATTTAATTATATGAGTTCTAAATAGTAAAAATAAAACTAAATGTAAAACGTTCATAACTTTGAAATGCAAAAGCGTAAGCATAACATAATAGAAGCACATAAACATAAGCTGACAGTCCTATTTCTTATTGTTTACGTGCAGTCTAATTCGATTTTTGTCAAAAGAAAAATGGTTTCAATATTAGGAACTGAATGGAAATGTTTTTTTTTTTTTTTTTTTTTTTTTTGACATTTTTGCATTTATATTTAGATCAAATTTGAAAATTTCAACTGAACAACCCTAAATGATTGAAAATTATGCAGACAGTAGTTTGAAAGTATAATATTAACGGTATGCTTAATTCCATAAACTACTGTAAGTCAGACTTAAAAAAGGAAATGGATACCATTTAATTCCCAAATTTAAAAACTATTTTGTAACCAAATCAAATTATCTAGAACCCAACTTATGTATGCATTGTATTAATTGAATAGGAACTGCAGCTTGCAACAGTGGATAATCCTTTCAATGCAGGAGAGTGGGCTCTATCGCAAATGCTGAACCAGCCTGAGATGCTTAAGAAAGCAGTAGAAGAACTAGATCGGGTGGTTGGAAAGCATAGGCTTGTTCAAGAGTCTGATATCCGTAAGCTCCCTTACATAAGGGCTTGCTCAAGAGAAGCTCTTAGGTTGCATCCAGTTGCACCGTTTAACCTACCCCATGTGTCCAATGCAGATGCTGTAGTTGCAGGCTACTTCATCCCAAAGGGGAGTGCTGTTCTCCTCAGTCGTTTAGGCCTCGGGCGCAATCCTGAAGTTTGGGAAAATCCATTGAGATTCAACCCGGAACGCCATCTGAATGGAGATGCTGGTCAACAAGTTGAACTGGAAGAGCATGAGCTGAGATTCATTACGTTCTCTACCGGAAGGAGAGGATGCATGGGGGGTTCGCTTGGGACTACCATAACTGTAATGCTCCTTGCAAGGCTTCTACAAGGGTTTACGTGGAGTATGCCACCCAATGTAGACAAGATTGACCTCACTGAGGCTCTATCCCTCTTCAAAGCCAACCCTTTGTATGCACATGCTAAACCGCGGTTGCCTGCTACTCTATACTTGGTTTAGTGACCATGCATAGATAATTTGCCGTTAATAAAAAAGTAATTATGGCGTATTTCTTATGCAAGCAATAAATGAGATGTTTTGTTTGTCTTTTTTGTTTAAGAAACGATATTATCTATACTAAGGAGAAGGAGTGGATTTAGCCTCACAGTAGGCTACCATGACACGTCCGGACCTCGATGTCTGAAGGACAACGAGATGGCCATGTGCTGGACGACATCCGAAAGTGACACAAGCCATTTCATGAATGCATATGACGAGAACATGTAAAACATGCATAAAATTTTCGCGCGTAACCATGCAATGTAATATCCAAAAACAAACCTTAACAAAATAAAAGTAATAACGTACGGGTCACTGGATCAAACGAGAATATTCAACTACGAACAATTTAAAAGTGATAATGCATGAACATGTTCAGAGTATACTACTAATTCAAAATACAAGCAGAAGGAATATTGAAACTCGGATTTCTTTCTTTCTTTTGTTTTGGTAAAGTCGATACTCGGATTTCTATTCTTTCCAACAGAACTTTAAAAAACACGTTATATGCGACGGTTAAAATTCGTCGTATAAAACGAAAAAAGAATCGCAATTGGGCTTTGGTAACGGTAATGCCGCTTGTGATAGAGTCACAACAGAACTGTGTCGAAAAGTTTCTCCAAACTTATTACAACGGATTGTCAACGTCGCAAAGTGATTTTGGACGGCTTTGGGACATGAGACTTTGGCCTGGTTTGGTACTGAGGTGATTCTGAAAAAAACTGGTATAAAAAAAAGCTGGGAGCTGTTTTTGTATTTGGTAAACATTCAGCTTCAGCTTTTTTTTCATAGTTTTGGGTTGAAAAAAAAGCTAAAAACAAGAAGCTGAAAAATCCAGTTTTGAAAAACCGGCTTTTTTTCACATCTGTTTTACATAAAAGTTTACTAAACACTATAATATTGCTTTTTTTTTTCCTTTCAAAAGCACTTTTACAAAAAAAGTTTACCAAACACTATATTGCTTTATTTCACAGCTGCTTATTCTTACAGCACAGCAGAAGCAGCTTTTTTTTCAAAGCACAACAATACCAAACCAGTTCTTCGCGTCGCAACAACTTTGACATTGGAATTAAGCAAACCATTTAGGACATGTTCATCGCATTGTAAATGTATTAATTCCGACGGTTCAGTTTTGTCGTAATAAAAATACGTTAGAATTGAAATTCTTCATGAAACAGTTTGATTTAATTTTATTTGCGACATTTTAAAGTTAGGCTTCAACTTTTAATCTTATACACAATAATGCTAATAAAAAGAATAAAATAATATATGAAATAAAGAACTGCACTTTTGTAATTGCCATCATTAAAAAAAACAACATTCATGTACTAAAAGTGTGCCATATAACAGATCAACTAAACATAATACATAATCTGGCTAAAAAATCTAATGTCATATACAGAAAAAAAAAAAAAACTTGTCTCGAAAGTGCTAGAATATATATTTGGTTTCAAATGCCCTACTTGATTTCCATAGATATAATGCTAAAAACATTATGATCGAGACTCCATAATCCTTCCATCCAAGCCTGAAAATCATGATTACACGCACGTCCATGTCCATCAGGTCCCCTAACTTGATGAAATTGATAAGCCTCATCTTGTTCATACTGTTCTCTTTCTGCCAAGTATTCATTGAATTGATTCTACGTAAACATTATCCAATCAGTTCACATGACCAAAAAGATAAAAATGATGCACAACCTCACTAATAAAATGATGTGTATAGTTGAACTACATCATAAAATTTGTTTGAGTAAAAAAACAAAGTACTTCATACTTACAATAATGCCGCTACTTTCCTCATCAAAAATATCCTCATCATCATTCTTTGTTTTCTTAATTTGTCCATGTTTTAATAAGCATGCTCAACCGATATGTTTTTTCTCCTTTCTCTATCATCTTAGGAGCACAAGAAATTCAATCATGTTAGCAATGAAGGTTCAAATTAAGATATACTCGCACGGTAAGTTTTGTAAGTGATTTTTACCGTGATGTCTTTCCAAATGTCATCTAATATATGATCAGGCATTGCCTTTTATTACAGGTGTTTACCAACACCAATTACCTTAATTAATCCTTATATCGCCCTTATTGCTGTAAATTTCAAACTTCAAAATATTTTCAAGCCCCTTCTTATTTACCACAAATAATTCATGTTAAATAAAGTAGTTTTGAATATTGCTTTGTAAAAAAAAAAAAAAAGAGTACATTTCCTTTTTTCCTTTACAACTTGTATCTTTGAATTGAAATTCACTACAAGAAAATTTTCAAATCTTTCAAATCACAATTAGCCAAAGTGGCCCTTTATCATAGTGGTGGAAATGTGTTTAGCCCTTGCATGACGGCTTGGGTTCGAACTATGTCTGTAACTAATTTAACATCTAATCTAACAAAATTTATCGTTTGACCCAAAATAACAAAAAATCAGAATTAGCCATTTCTTTTGCGTTTTCTTTTCTTCAACAGAAAAAATCAAAACCTAGAACCTCCCAAACATGCCCAACAATTGATTAAGTTATCATTTGAATTGAAATTAACTAGAAGACAATTTGTAGAACTTTCAAATGTAAATGGCCCTTTCGGTTGTAGGCAAGATTACAAACTAGCTAGACATCATAATTATCATAATTTTGTTTTGAAAACAAAGTTTGAATTGCACTTCATCACTTATAAGTCTTTTTTTTTTTTTTTGGTTTCATTCGTTTATTTTCATATAGTTTTTTCATGTCGTGGCAAACTGTAACAATGTCAGAATGAATAATTTGACTATTTTTATGAACCAAAAAAAAAATATATATATATATATATATGTGTGTGTGTGTGTGTGTGTGTGTGTGTGTGTGTGTGTGTACTGTTCAATCATATCGGTAATAATTTCATAACGTTAAGCCGGTGTTTGAAACCAAATTCAAATATGGAATGGTGATTGTTTGGGGTAAGTCTACATAGTCTAGACTACCTAGTAGTTCGGTTTGATATTTTATTAGATTGACAAGTAATACAAAAATAGTATTGTGTCAATTCAATCATAACTGTTAATTTTTTTATTAGTCAATTATCTGGATTATTGAAGAAAAATTGGGGTGTCAGGTTAGGAATATTTCGAAATTAATGTTTGTTCTGAGAAGGGCAGCTCCGTGGGGGAAGTGAAAGGGAAATGTTTAAGTGGTAGTCCATCTGTCAGCATAGTGTTAAGATCATGCGAATGCGAAGTGTAGCTTATAGGATTGCTTGTTTTGTTTTGTTTTGAAATTGTAGTTATTTGGATGGAGAAAGATCCAATTTGAGGAGAATGACATTGCACATTTAAAGTCACTAGCATCTTCATCAATTAGTCTCAGTTGCATGTTCCAACTTCCAACTTGAACATTGATGCTATCAAAGCGAAAATTTCATTCGCATGTCATGTCTCAATACATGACGTATTAGAAAACAGAGACCTCATCTATTGCCAATTGTGTTTTACTTTTCTTCACAGATAACCAATTAAGGTTAGGCTGGACACTCCAACTAATTTAATACAAATTTCATCATATCTCCACAAAATCTAGAGTGATTTTCGAGGTGTGTTAATGAAAGTGGATTTCATCTTAAACAAACAAAAAGCTATAATAACTTAATATGAAAACAAGTTAATTAGTTTCTATCACGACAATCAAAGTGCTTGTGACATAATTTTGTATTTGATTATACGAACATGATTAAAAGAATGGTCCCAATAAATGATAACGAATCCTATCGTGTGACCCATGCAATTTAATTTACATATTGAATTTATGGTTAAATTCTGAATTTTTGTTTTATTTAATGAACCGATAGTAAAGAGGGTGAATTGAATCTAGAATTTTGAATACTGATAAATATTCTTCACTACTTGAGCTACAAGTTTCTTAGAATGATTAGTACCATTATATAGCTATGAAATTAAAAACTCATTTTAGGTCAGTTTGAACATTTAGTGTAGCGTTATATCTAATTAATTGATTCTCCTTGAAATTCCAATATGAGCAATATGACCAAGTTCCCATTCTTCAATTTCTTCTTAACAATTTGGACTTAAATTAACATATAGAGGGGACTTGATAACAAATTATTAATTGACATTAGAGATGGTCTTACCAATTAGTTCAACTTTCGCTTTCATTTGTTAGCAAAAGAACACAGAAGAGAATGACAAAGAAAAACCTTCACTTTCTGTAGTTTCATTTCGTGTGAATCTATTTGGCATTGCAAATGTTCTTCATATATGACGCCTTGATTAATGCAAGAGCAACATTTGTGCCTCAATGATTTGAAAAGTACTTAAAACAATCATTTTTTTTTCTCTCATTCTTTAGTCTATTTCTGTCAGCAAATCGCAATGAGGTATCTAACTCACATCCATGGAGAATTAAATTAAACGAATAAAGTAATTAATAATAACTCATTTTTGAGTCATTGAACCACCGCAGACATCATAACAATATAAAAAATTGGCTACAGTCACCATCCAAGATTCGAAATATGCATATAGTTTGGATAAAGACGGCCATATTACATTTAGGTTTTTCAGTCAGTGGGAGGGATGGATGATGCTTCATTTAGTTTATAAATTATGATAATACCTATCCCGAAGGTTTATGAATAGTATTTTAATTAACTAACTTGTTTTGCTTTTTCAATTAGTCTTATGCTGGTCACGCAGGGACAAAAGATCCCAGGTCACGGAGGGACAAAAGATCCCAAATAAATGGGTCCAAACCAGTTTTGGCAAAATCCCACAACAAATCTGCGTCATCAAATGTTGCTTTCAAGTCGACCATCCGTTATTTATTTATTAATGATAGCAACTGCAGTACTGCTACAGATACACGCACAAATAAGGTTTACAGTTTAGGATTAACTAAAAAAATACAGGGAATATTATAAGTTATAGGATTCGCAGGTGACTAATATAAAAACCATATGCATGTGATGAATGAATTTATTTGAATTGTACGTGTGGTGTGGGGGTTGTGTATAAACCCAGTCATTTGCCCAACAAAAAAATAAAAAAAAAAAAAAAAAAAAAAAAAAATAACTCAGGGCTTTTACCCCATATATCTTGTGTATCAAGCTGCACTGCTAGTTTATCAGTTGTAGCTGAGACACATCTTGGGTATATTTGTTTTAACAATTGTAGCTTCTATTATGCATGTTGAATTTCCTGCTTGCTACGAAGGGGACGACAGAAGCGCTGTTGGGAAAAAAAAAAAAAAAAAAAAACTTTTTGTTTGTGATTTATCAGTACTGATGCTGTGAAAGCTTACCAACAAAACCAACAACAATTCATTTTTCTCGTTGTTATTGTGTTATTGTATATTTCACACATATTGGATCGAAAGGTCATTTGCTTTGGGGAGACTTTGGATGTGGTCCTTAGTTATGAATATTCTTTGATTGAAACCTTGTTGGTTTTTAATTTTTGATAGAGGTCCCTGAAATTAATGTGATAATTTATTTCTAAGTACGTTACTATATTTTTTAAATTAAAAATTAGAAATTTTAGTTGTTTATATAAATGAGATTTTAAATAAAAAACCATACTTTGTGGGACTAAAAATATTAAAATATAAATATACTATTGTGTGTGTATATATAAACATGGGTACATTCTTCAAAATAAAATAAAAAAAAAAGAAAAAAAGAAAGATATTAGGCTTAATAACATTAGTAAATTTATTCGATTAAACTTGACATGGATACATTTTAAAATCAAAGAAAAAAAAATGTACCCATATAAGTTTAAAAATGGATTAGAAAAAAATTGAATAGATTATATATATATATAAAAGGGGTACATTTTACGTATAACAAATTGGTATATTTAAGAATGAATACATTTTAAGATTAAAAAGTTTTACATGAATGGGTACATATAATTAGCATGGGTACATGTAGCAAAATAAAAGGTACAAATAAAAAAAAATATATGGGTACAAATACTAATAAACTTTAAAAATTATGGGCACAAAAAGAAATTAATATATGGGTACAAATTAAAACTTAAAAGAAAATTGGTACAAGTTAAAAAAGAATTACAAATTAAAAATGGGTACAAACTAAAACTAAAAATACATGATAAAAAATTTATTCAAAAATATAAATATACCAATTGTAACATTTTTAACATTAAATGAATATATTTAGAAATAAAAAAAAATATTTTATCATTAAAATAATTAAAGATGTTATTAATAACCAAGAACTTTGATAAAAAAATTGAAAAGAAATAGGATTTTAATCAATGAAGTAGCAAAAAGAAGGATAAGAACCTAATTTCTCCTTTGCTATGTTGTTCTCAAAAATGAATGGCCCATAGTTGATAAGAGCAATCTTGGAGATATAACTAAAATCTCTCGGAGGACCGAATACATCATGACTTAGCAGAAGTGACGGTTCCGCTTGTTTTTTACGCTATTTAGTTTATGATACCGGAGTTTTCTGCAAGTGTAGTTCTATCAATGGACTTCTGGGATGTGCCTGCAGACTAATTCGATATCCTCTCAATTTGTCCTAGTGTTGATAGACTTTTTTAGGGATTGTATCTATTCCGGTGCACAATTGATGTATATACTGTTAAAGCGGATGATATTCATCTGAGGGCTTGCTATATGTGCAGTTGTCCAGAGGGTGAGCTGGCCTAGCTAATACATTGTAGGTGGACTCTATGCCCTAAATATGATTTTGTATTTTAGGAATTAGAATACAAAATTGCTCTCATTTACAAAGAAAGCGTGGGTCTATCATGTACTAATTTTGTATTATACTTTTATTATACCTTAATTAATACTAACGTACGTGTAGAATTATCATAAAGACAAGCCGAAGGCTCATTTCCAACAACACCGACATTGTCCCTAACTTGATAATTCCCACCTGCACAATTTGTCAGGTGTGGGGTTTTATCACTAAAGGCATTGGTATTAGTTGAAGTGAGATTAAGATACTTAAACTCTTCTTTGTTTCTTTCTCTAGCCGATGTGGGATTTCAACAGTACTTTCCTGTTTCAACCCTAAGTAATACATTTCTATCTTGCATGAAATGCATTGTATTAACAATTATTTGTTAAGCAAAATGAGCAATGGGAATGACCACTTTGACTTGACAATCGGGAATCGATAAGGATTCATTCTTTGAAGTTGATATATCAACTCCAATGGATGAATATCTTTCCACACATATATTATATATACACATATGATATATAAATATATGTACTAATTTCATTTTGATCTTTTTCTCAAATACTAATAGCTTCCACGTCTTTCTCCATTACCCTCAACTTCAACTTTGCGATGTCCAAAAACTATTTAACCATAAAAAGATATATAGTACCCTAAAAGACTCAAACCAATAATACAAGTATTTAAATAATTTAATAACGATAGGTTCAATCTCATCGACCTGTTTAATTTGTTGTTTGTTAGCTAGTGACCGATGATTATCATATTGATCCAACCTTTTATTTTTTGTTTATCGTAACTTCCACGAATGCATTTAGATAATGGAGAAAGCACGACGATATACATTGAATCAGAATTAAGCTCCAGATACATATGAGTTAGAAATGGGACACACATATTCTACGCACATTTTAACATATGTTTTTGTGAGATTCATTTTGTAAGGGAATTGTTAGTAGCACTCTAAAAATCTCATTCTACATTCCAAACTTTCTATATTAGGAAAGAAAAGTACACTTGTGAGGAGTGTAGAATGAGATTTTTGGTATGCCAATAACACTTCCCTTCCGTAATATATCTTTATTATCCAACCATTTATCTTTTATGTCTTTACTCAAAGATATTGTCTACCAAAATCACTTAAATCCAAAGTCATATGACCATTGGATTAGATTTAGTGTTTCTTTGTAGAACTGTATTCGTCCATGTGTGTTCACTACAAATGAATGTCTTAATGATTTTAAATTTATAACATAGCACACCCCACCCCATCAAAAGCCAACATTAAGTTTGTGATTGTACGTAGCATCAAAGGCATCATTAAGGAGAAGAGATACCACTTCACCATAAAAGAGTCCGTGATAAAAAGCTTAACTATATAAGAATTTCTGTATATAATTATGTAATGTCTGTCATCTACTTCTCAATAAAATAGACAAAAATGTTATCTTCTTAACTTCTTCTGAGAAAATATCAGTTAAGAAAGACGAGGTTGAATTCATTAGTTTGAATAGTACATATTTTTAAGATAATATATCCCAATGGAGGAATGAACATATCTTATTTCTTATAATTTCTTAATCTTTTTTTTCATTTAAGTAATATAATTTTTTAATCTTCATTTGTCGATCATTTCTACAAATAGATTATTTAAATTAGAAATTATTTCGGTAAACCAAATGTAATCAATTAAATAAATAGATAGTTCATCATAAATAATTGAAGATTGTTATTTGGTACTCATACCGTCAATTATTTTATACATTTGGATGCATAAACAATCTCTGGTTTGAATGATTTTTTTTTTTGTAGGGATGATATTTATATGAATATTAATAAATTGAATGGTTCAGGTTATAAAATTAATGCACTAAATATATGTTATTTGCAAGAAATGAGATATGTGTCTTCCCTTATGAGAAGATGCAAATATTATTTCTTCTTTTTTATGTAAACAGAAACAATACACCCAAGCGTTTGTTTGGTTTCAATAAAAAAGTTACAACTTTGCATTGAATTAATTTTTTTACAAGAAACGACATTTTGATATTTCAAGGATCATTCAAAACAAATACAAAGGTGCCAATTATGTGACATCCCACATCGCCCAGATAAGTGATCCTTAAATGTATATTCACATCCCTACCTAGCACGAGGCCTTTCGGGAGCTCACTGGCTTCGGGTTCCGTAGGAACTCCGAAGTTAAGCGAGTAGCGAGCGAGAGCACTCCCATGATGGATGACCCACTGGGAAGTTGCTCATGAGTTCCCAAAAACAAAACCGTGAGGGAATGGTAAGCCCAAAGCGGACAATATCGTGCTACGGTGGTGGAGCGGGCCCGGGAAGTGATCCGCCCCGGGCCGGGATGTGACAAATTGGTATCAGAGCCTAACCCTAGTCGTGGTGTGCCGATGAGGACGTCGGGCCCCTAAGGGGGGTGGATTGTGACATCCCACATCGCCCAGGGGAGTGATCCTTAAATGTATATTCTCATCCCTACCTAGCACGAGGCCTTTTGGGAGCTCAATGGCTTCGGGTTCCGTAGGAACTCCGAAGTTAAGCGAGTAGCGCGCGAGAGCACTCCCATGATGGGTGACCCACCAGGAAGTTGCTCGTGAGTTCCCAAAAACAAAATCGTGAGGGAATGGTAAGCCCAAAGCAGACAATATCATGCTACGGTGGTGGAGCGGGCCCGGGAAGTGATCCATCCCGGGTCGGGATGTGACAAATTAGGTACATTGTTCCAGTGATCAAAAGAAATGATTTGGAGTGAATTTGCTCGAACAGACAACTCAAGTAAAACCCTAAACACAAAAACTACAAATGCCACCCATACTAATAAATTATATGTCACAAAATAATACACGCAACAAATATGTATTGGCTACTACAACATGTCATCACTAAATAACGAGTTCACATAAAGTCATTACAAAAGAGTGAGGTCATATAAAATCATCATTCATAAATGAGATCACATAACTCATCCCAAGGCGAAAACAATATACATTGAATTGTTACTTCCATCTGAAAGGTAAAAGGAATCAATAATATTCCATGTCGACATGCGATGCCAATGCTCACTTGATCTTTTCTCTTCTTTTCTTTTCTTTTTTCTTTTTTTTTATATTTTTATATCTATACTTTTTTTTAAATTTTTTATCCTCCTTTCTTTTATGTTTTATCAAATGAATCTTAACTAATATAAGGATCAAGAGTGCACATATGATAGGCATATAACATGTAACTAAGAGGTCACTAGCTAAATGAAAAATACAACTTAAGTTACTTAACAATTATAAATTCATCAGAAATAGGTATAACATTGAGGACTAAAACCTTACAAGTCATATAAATATCGCAAAGACACCATGAGAAAAAAAAAATGCACCGTTAAAGGAAGTAAAATAGTGAACGATCTGATTATGATATGATTTGGAGTAATTGTACATAGTATATCTCATCTGGTCGAACCAACTTCCTATGAACAGGCCTGTCATATGACCTCAAATGAATTGTAGCATGCATTATAAGAATCAAGCTCATAAAGACAACCACACCTCGAGTGTGGTTCCCTTGCCTTTTGGCCAACGTTGCATTGAATGCAAATGCATCTTCAAGATCAAATACCATTTCGACAACACCATCGAATAGTACAAAGCCCGTCTCGTTGTAAAAGAATTCGCTCAACGTGAGGGTATCGATTACAAAGAAATATTTGCCTTGATTTCTAAAATTAATTAGTGTTTATTGTCTCTTGACTATTGTCGTTGCTTGAAATTGACATTTACACTAGATGGATGTGAAAAATGCACTTCTTCATTGTGAACTCCATGAGGACGATCATACATATGTTACCGACTCGTGATTATCTTTGACTGGGGAGAACATAGTTTTCCGACTCTACAAGTCTTTATATGGACTCAAATAGGCCTATAACAATTGGTTCCAGCGATTCTCCTCTGTCATTCAAGAAATTGGTTTTCAACAGTATTGTGTTGATTAGTTTTTGTTTACTCAAGTTCATGGAAATTCTATTACAATGGTGTTGTTTTACGTTGAGACATGATCATTACAGGGAATCAAAAGGAAGAAATTAGTAATCTCTAGAAGTTTCTCAGTGGTTGTTTTCGAATTAAAGATCTTGAACCATTGAAATACTTCCTTGGTGTAAAAGTTGCACGTTGCAAAGTTGGGATTTTCATATGTCAACAAAAATATACATTGATATATTGGAGGAAGCCGATTTACTTGGAGTAAAACCCGCAAAAGTACCTATGGGACATGATTTGGTATTGACAACAACGGGAAACATTGCTCTCTAAGACCCAACTCGATATCGAAAATTGATTGGGAAATTGATCTATCTTACAATCACCATGCTAGAGATTACATATGCATTGAACATCCATAACCAGTTCATGCAAGAACACAAGCAACATCATCTTAAGGTACCACACCGCCTTCTTTAATACCTCAAGAAATCACCATGACAAGTCTATTGTTTTCTTCACAAAATCAACTCAATTTGATTGGTTATTATGATACAGATTGGGCTAGATGTCCAATCATACATCTTTAATGACATGCTATTTCATTTTTCTTGGTAAGTCACTTATATCATGAAGAAGTGAAAAGAAAGTCATTGTCTCAAGGTTTTCAGTAAAAGCTGAATATCGCTCCATGGCTGTAACCACTCTTAAACTTACTTGCATGAGGTACTTTTTGAAAGATTTACGTGTACATCATCATGGGCCATCGATATTTTTTTTGCGACAATCAAGTTGCCTTACACATTGCAGCAAACCCTGTGTATCATGAGCAGAGCAAATACATTGACTTAGATTGCGATACTGTCCTTGAAAGGATTCAAAAGGGATAAGTCAAGACCACTCATGTGCAAATTGGGAATCAGATAGTTGACATGTTTACAAAGACATTAAGAGCACCCAATATTCACTCGCATCTTAATGAGTTGGGTGTCATTGACATCCACACTTCAACTTGAGGGGGAGTGTTAAAGGAAGCAAAATAATAATGATATGATTTGGAATAATTGTAGGATTACATAGTCAATGATCCATCTTGGAGTGATTGTAGGAATGCATTGTAACTAGCATAGAATTAGCTTCAGTTTAGCTAGAATAAGTTCATAACTTTGTAATGAGGATGTTGACAGAGTGGCCATGGGCCCACTCACTTCACCAGCAACTATTCCAGAAGATTGGAACCTGGACCTAGACAATTTGGGCCCACAATTATGTCTACTAAATTTGATTACTTCTCAAGAGCAATCCGATGATCCAGTTAACACAAGCACAACTTTGATTGCATCTATTGATCTTGATATAGGTTGGATCATTGATTTCGGAGCCACTGATCATATGACTTATGATCGTAATTTATTTAATTCTATAACACCACCACCACAGGATAGTATTGTCACTGTCAATGGAGGTATTGCCCTAGTTACAAGGGAAGTTTCGATAGCACTCACTCCTACTATCTCATTACATAATTGTTTACTTGTTCCCATACTCTCTAGCCATTTGTTATCAGTGGGTCAAGTCACGGAGCAATTAGACTGCGTTTTGCTAATGTTTCCATCTTTCTGTTTACTTCAAGATATTAAAACTCAGGCAATCATTAGGCGTGGTACTAAAAGGAAGGGGTTGTACTATGTTGACGATGTTGCACAAGGCCGTGTTCATCAAGTTCAAGGTTGTAATAGTGGGAAGTTGAAGACTGTTTAGTTGTGGCATTGTCGTCTTGTTCATGATTCCTTTGGTTATTTACGGAAATTAATTCCATCATTATTTCATAATATTCCGAATTCTTCACTATAATGTAATGTTTGCACTTTAGCTAAAAGTCATCTTGCTTCATGTTCTCCAAGTTTTACTACATGAACAGTTCCTTTTGAGTTAGTTCATTCTGATGTGTGGGGACCATCTCCGGTTACCACTCAGCATGAAGTGCGTTGGTTTGTAACATTTGTTGATGACTGCACCAAGATGACTTTGTTGTATCCCATGAAAAATAAGAGCGATGTGGGTGACATCTTCAAAATGTTTTATCACATGATTTACACTCAATATTCGCTCTCAGTTAAAGTACTTCAGTCTGACAAAGGTGGTGAATATCTTAATCAAGATCTGTCTCAGTTTTGTAAAGAAAAGGGTATTCTCCACAAAACTATTTACCCCCAGACCCCACAACAAAATGGAGTTGCTGAATGGAAAAATTGACACATACTTGAAATTACTTGTGCCCTCCTCATTGGTGCAGGTGCACCTAAGACTTATTGGGCCAACGTGGTAACTTATGCCATTTATCTCATGAACCGAATGCCATCGCGTATTCTCTCTTTTCGAACTCCCTTAGCTGTGCTTGCTGATCATGTTTCTCTTCTTTCCACCCTTCATCTCGAGCCACGAGTTTTTGGGTATGTGGCTTATGTCCATCTTCATAAAAATCTACGGAGTAAGCTTAATCCATGTGCAGTGCAATGTGTTTTTATTGGTTTTAATCCTCAACATAAAGGGTATAGATGTTAACATCCCTCTACTCGACATGTATACATAACTATAAACGTGACATTCTCCGAAGATAAACCATTTTTCCTCCCAACCATTCTCTTCAGGGGGAGACGACTGGAATAGAAGATTATGAATGGGTGGATGTCCCTGGCCTGCTGTATTTGGGCCCATAGAAGGTAGTCCAAACAATGGCAGCAACATAGTAAGCCATGGTGATTATGCTACAGGTGGCAGCAGCCCACGTGATCGAGACCCTGCATGTGGTAGCACCTAAAGAAGAATAATTGTTGATGAAGAAGGCCCAAGTGGGCACGGTAACCAACAAGCCCCCAATGGGCATGGCAATGAAGTATGCTGCTGAATTAGACAGCAGCCCACAAAGCCCAAATAGGCACGGTAATGAAGCAGATCCTGCTGAAATGGATAGCAGCTCACAAAGCCCAAATGAGCATGATGTTTTTGGATGTTACACCGAGAACAACCAAGCCAAGACAATAAGTGGGCATGCTGCTATCTCATGGCTGAGTGAAGTCCAAGGCTTGGGTGTGAATTCTTGTGAGCACAACAACTTTTCTCTAACTTCTCGAGTACATACCCTTGGTCATATGGATATCCTTCTTGAGGTAAGTATTGATTCAGAATCTAATAAACAAATTTATGTGTTGCCCCTTAGACAAAATCGACGAAAACCATCAGATAAGTACTCTCCAGAAGAGAATGTACGATATTCAATCGCTAACTATGTTTCCATTCACTGAGTCTCACCAAAGTACTGCGTGCTAAATGGAAACTATTAAAATACCTACCAAAGTAGAGGAAGCCTTGAGAGACCCAAAATGGACAGAGGCAATACAAGTTGAAATTGAGGCATTACAGAAGAATAAGACTTGGCGTGTGGTTACACTTCCCAAGGAAAAAAAACCGGTTGGGTGCGAATGGGTGTTCACCATCAAACATAAGGCGGATTGAACGATTGACAGATACAAGGTAAGGTTAGTAGCTAAAGGGTATGCTCAGACCTTTGGTGTTGATTATTAAGAAACTTTTTCTCAGGTGGCTAAGATGAATACCATTAGAGTTCTATTATCTCTTGCAACTAATCTTGATTGGCCTCTGAGACAGTTTGATGTAAAAAATGCGTTTTTCCTTGGGGATTTAGAGGAAGAGGTATACATGGATTTTCCACCAGGCTATGGCATTGAAAACTTCAATGGAAGGGTATGTAGACTTCAGAAGGCATTATATAGTTTGAAATAGTCAGCAAGAATGTGGTTTGGGTGATTCACTCAGGCTCTGAAAAAGTGTGGATATCGTCAAGGGAACTCAGATCATACCTTATTCATCAAGCGTAAAGGTGGTAAGGTGACTTTGCTCATTATTTATGTGGATGATATATTGTCACATGTGATGATACAATAGAGATTGAACAATTGCAGGTGTACTTGTCCTCTGAGTTCGAGATGAAAGATCTAGGAGGTCTTAAGTATTTTTTGGGAATAGAAGTTGCCTGGTCTCAAGAAGGCATATACTTGTCACACGTAAGTATGTGTTGGATTTATTCTCAGAAACTGGTATGTTGGCATGCAAACCAATGGACACTCCGATTGTGCAAAATCATCACCTGGCAATTTATCAAGATCAAGTTCCAACGAATAAAGAGAGGTATCAAACGTTAGTTGGGAGACTGATTTACTTATCACTTACGAGACTTGATATTGCGTATGCGATAAGTGTGGTAAGTCAGTTCATGCATGCACCAAGTGAGGATCACATGACGACGGTAATACGAATACTTAGTTATTTGAAAGGGGTTTCTAGAAAAGGTTTGATGTTCGAAAAGCATGGGCACATGGAGATAAAAGGGTATACTAATGCTGATTGGGCCAGGAATATTACTGATAGGCAATCTACGTCAGGTTATTTCATGTTTGTTGCTAGTAATCTTGTGACCTGGAGAAGTAAAAAAACAGAATGTAGTGGTGAGGTCATCAGTAGAGGCAGAATACAGGGGAATGGCTCACGGTATTTGTGAGCTTTTATGGCTTCGGATTTTACTCACTGAGATAGGATTCAAGCCCAAAGAATCTATGATATTTTATTGTGATAATCAAGCAGCACGAGAGATAGCTAACAATCCAATACAACATGATATAACCAAGCATGTTGAGGTGGATAGGCACTTCATAAAGGAGAAGTTAGATGTTAAGCTCGTCGATATTCCATTTGTCAGAACGGAAGAACAGTTAGCAGATGTTCTAACTCATGTGGTCTCTGTTGGGAGGTTTTAGGACTCACTTGACAAGTTAGGGCTAGCACCAACTTGAGGGGGAGTGTTGACTTGAGTCCCTATTCGAATAGGAAGGTGAATATAAATATAATTGTTTGATTGTGTTTCCTAGTTAGTCTAGGATTCATTTACTTTCCTTGTGCTGCAAGATGTGCGGCGTATGTATTTATATGTTTCCTCCGAGAGTGAGAAGAAATAGAATGGAGATTAAATCCTAAACATAACTTTTATCTACTACTTCATTTCTTAATATTAAAAGTAGTAAATCTAACACGTGCAACTCTTGATTTTTCCGTTGGTTTCTTTAATTTTAACAAGGTGTCATAAGAAGAATCATCAACTTACCTACCTGCTCAATCCGTCAGGTGTAGAGTTTTACCACAAAATGTCTCGATATTAGTTAGAGTAGGGTAATCATATTTAAACCTCTTTGGTTTTCTTGCACCCACCAATGTGGGAATTTAACACTGACGTGCCTCACACCTAAAGCCAATAAATCTAAAGTGCGTACGTGAAAGAGCCATCAGCATTATCTCAAGACTCAAACTACCCAATATTGGTAATTACTGTGATATATGCATGAAGCTGTATTAGTCCCAAATAATTCATAATTTCTCATTTTTAATATCTTCTTAACAAGGTTCTCCAATTGTGATTACACAAGTGATTACAAATGATGCGTCACCGTAATGGGTTCATGTCAGATATATAGAAAGAACAAAATTGCATACTTTTCTGAGGTTTTTCTATGCATGCGTTCCAGAATGTAGTTGGAAGTTGAATTATACGGGATAATGCTATGTTTTGGCTTTATATAGCAAATGCATGGGGTCTCATTAGGCACATTCGTTTAAACAAGAAAAGCTTGTCATAACAAGTTAAGGCTTTCTTAGTCAAAGAAAGAGACATTTTTAGATTGAGGTTTTGATTTGAAATAATAATATATACATATATAAAATAACTTATAAAACAAATTAGGGTTACATTTTTCTTGCGGTTTCCATTTGGAAAAGACAGAGAGATACATCAATTTTTTTGACTAGACCCAAAAGATAGAATCACCTAATTCAAAAAGGAATATAACCCTATGATATAATCATATCATTGAAAGACTGAAAGCAAAATATTGGCCGACAATTGCAGGGAAGTAGCATAATTTTGATAAAGTACGTGACTAGTGACCACACTATGGCCCCTATAATATGCACAAATTTTCTCTATCAATCCATGTTTTGTCCTGCAGCCTCCAATAGAGAAATTCCAAGAAAGTGACATGCCCACGTCTCAATCGATCGGTTTGGTTTCAATTTGGTGTTTGTTTGTGTTGTCAAGAAGTTTACAGTTTTTACTTAGCAAGCATTTGTTTGTCAATTATACACACACAAATCAAATAATGGAATGGTGTGGAGGCCTACGGTTCACGTAGTTGCGGCCAAGAATAATACTAACCCTAATATGCCAAATAGTCGATTAGTCTCTCGGAGGAAAAGAAAGGATGGCAAAATATGGACTGTAAATGTCTCTGTCTTCATACTTCGTCTTGTGAAGGGAACATGGATGAGTGGGAGATTTCAATTGTTTCTTTGACAAAATAGTATAACGCGTCTAAAGTTGGGAATCAAATTCGTTTGATGCAATGATTTTTCAACTATATATATATATATTTTTTTTTTCTTTATTTCTTTCTTGAATTCTAAGCTGATCAATTCAAAGATATCATCATTGAAGGAATCATGATTAAAATTTTTATTCAAATCTAAACAATTTAAATAATGGGTCCAATTAGTTATTATTTTCAACAGCGCTGAAGGTGCGTTTAGGTGAGCAACACAGGAATCTTCATCCTGACTTTTTTTCATATTTTTCTTAAAAATTAAAATAATAATTCGTAATCAACGAAAATTACAGATCAAAATAATTTAAAAGTGCGTGCTGTACTGGCCATGCAATGTGCATAATTTGCCTACTCCATAACATGTGAAACAAATGATTATTAAATTGAGCCAAGTTAATTAGGAAAAGTTTCACGCTAAAACATAAATTAACAATTGAGGCGGCGGCACTAATGAACACGAGATGGTGGTGTCGAATCATCTGATCTCAATGAGTGACCTAATTTACACTAATTGGGTTTGTTTCTTTTTCAATTAGGTCGATAATCACATGATTTAAATAAGCGAATGTCCTCAAGTTGCGGATCTCTGGACTTTTGAGGGACACTTTCGAGGGACCAAGTGCTCCTTTTTTGCTTTAGTATAAAAGCATGATAACTTTATCATGACTTCCCAGATTTGATCATTTAGCTACCCACTTGAGAAGAGCTCCCCAATCTTACATTCCTACTTCATCTCTTCTTTCACAAGATTATATTGCTTAATTAAGGTAATTGCGTTTTCATTGGCAGTGCTAACACGTCATATTGTCAATTTACCAATCCATACATACGACCTTTTCACCTCCAATTCTATAACTAATAGTTCAAAATTCATCATTTTTCGCCAACTAGCATAGCATATCAAATTGTATAACCACAACATAGTGAAATAAAAGCGTAATTGTTTTACTAAAGATTCATAATTACAGTCTGAAAGTTTTTAGCTTTTCGAACGATATATATAATCCAAGTGGAGTACTAATCATAGCGCTTATAAGATCAAACAAGGAGATATGCTTCTTGGTTATCAGAACCACACTATATACATATGGAGATGCTTTCGCATCATGATGTTTTTTCGCTATTAGTGTGGTTCCCACATTTGAAAAACTTTTTAAAATCGTCATGGGATCCTCCGAGTGGTTTTAGCATGTAAAACCGACCTCTCCAGATATAAAAGGAGAAAATAAAGTGCCGGCATGGCTGGGTAGTGGCCATTGATGCTTGAAACACTAGATGTGAAAAGGGGGAGAGAATTCTAGGAACGTCCTTGGAAACTTCTAAAAGAAATCTAATTGTAACCAGCTCTCTCTAACAAATAAGGGGAAATAAATAGTGCAGTTACGGTCACCATTAAGACTCCACGTAGATATCGTAATAATGCAAGAAAAACAAACGCAACGTTAGAATATGCCATTGTGCTCCATATTTTTAGAAACTAATATGTCCACTAGTTTTTTCTGTCATGTGCTTGGACGGGTAATTTTTTGACAAATCGAAGACAAATCTGCTAATATATCCCATAGCTTTATTTTGTTTCCTGCCCTTTTTCACATATTCCAATCCCACATATTTTTGAGATATTTTATTTAGACCCATGTATCATTTCTACACCCAGCTTAATCATTTTTTATTTTTGAAATTCCGAATCTACCACAACAATTCTCTTGCTACACCAACTGATGTGAAGATGGTGGTGTATATGTAACGTGTTGGGGCACAAATTGTAGCATATGTCTGAACGGGTGCAATGAACCAGCAAAGTTGTATAAAACCCTCAAAGAGTTTCATAGGCACCATTGTGGTGCCGGCCAAGAACCCTGCGATGATTAAGTCATAGAGCGTATAATTCTCCATGACATTCGGGTACCTCCCAAGTTCCTACCATTGTCATAGGCAGACAATATGTCAGCACATGTTGTGGCTGCATTTGCTCGTAGGGAGAACAACAATTTTTATTGGGATAAATTTGAGTCATTTGACTCTTCGACATTGAAGAAGTTGAGATATCACCATAAAACCAGTTGGCAATATAGAAAATACCCAACTACTTATAAGCACATGCAAGGTCCATCCTCTCATCAGTCTGAGATTCATTCTCAACAAGTACCCTTGTTGCAGGTGGAATATTTACACACGTCTTTGATTTATTTCAATAAAAGTTTGTCTTTTGAAAGAAAAAAACATAATTTTATTTTCCTATTCTATATATGTTACTATTACCAAATAGGCACACATTACAAATACCAAGTTACTAATATATGCATGCAGCAATCTTAACAATGCAACGTACTATATTCAATTCAGCCATTTGGTTTTCATCGATCTCCCACTTTTATCTATTTCCTTTGCCTTCTTTATATCATAGGCATTTGCGTTTGCTTGTGTATCTTACCCTAATTTTCTTTTTCTTTTGAGGTGGTTAAAGTGAAGCATACGTTACGAACCCTATTGGGATGATGAACGCAAACAATATATAATCGGTGGAATGAAAAAAAAAGAGAGAGGTGAGTAGTGATAGTGGATATGGGAATCCATCTGTCTTCATTTATATTTGCTGTCTTTTTTGGTGGCAACTCCTTTTCCTTTTTTTTTCTTTTTTTTCCTATTCTTTGTGTTCTCCTTTTCTTTCCTATTCAATTGTGCGTGTTCGTGTGGGAATTAAAGAAGATGTTAGATAATTTCAGACAATGTGGGGTTCACTGTTCTGTCGAATTCATCTCGGATTCTCAATCGGTCAATACCCCATAATTTGGTTGCACATTTTGGCCCCTCCAATTCAATTTTGGTGTCGGAACTAAGAACTTTGATGCCAATATTTTGATTATTTTCCTTGCTGTTAATTTATCTGGTATAACTTCATCATTGACCTTGACCGTATGTTAATGTCCTGTATATATTGGTGCAACTGCATGTTGTGAAAATTTGGTAGGAAATGAAGAGAAAATGCAATAAATATTTCTTGTACTTGTTAGGAAATTTTTTAACCGGAAATTGAAAACATATATGTGATTTTGACTATAAAAATTGCAATATCATAAAATCGATTGGGACTTATTAGCAAATAAATCCGTATGAGAGAGATGAATTAATTACAAAATTTTCTTACGAGCAACCTATTCCAAAACGCTATTCACATAATTTCTAAAAAGAAACACTTTTTTTAACAACTAACTAGCATATGACCGCACACTAAGTGTGTGTGAATTTTTTTTTTTTGTTTTTTTTTTGTTAAAATAGAAGGAGAGAGGAAGAGAGTGAGATAATATGTGAGTGGGAAGAGAGTAATTTTTTAATTAGAGATATGTTAGAATCACATGTAGGTGAGGTATTAAAAAAAAATAACAAAAATTTTAATTGTATGAAATTACATTTTTACCCATATTTCTATCCATGTTCAATTTTAATTAGAGGGTAATTTTATATGATTTTGGTTGATAATGAGAGTTCTAGGGGGTTAAAGTTGTTTCAGTCGTAAGCTACTACTCAAATCTCCTTTCATCATTTTTTTTTAATCAGAAACGATAGAAGATTTCATTGAACCAAAGATTAGTTCAAGCACAAGAAACAGACCACAATTACATTTTTAACCAGTAATAAGGTCGGGAGGATCTTAACGAGGAACAAAATGTGCCGGAAAGATGAGCAGTTCGAACTAGTCGGGCAATGCGGTTTGCTTTCCGATTGCCAATTACCACATGGAGACAGAAGTTTCTGCGTACCTTCACCACTCTAATATTATGCTATTTGGCTTGGCTTTCTAAAGGGTAATAGTCATTTAGTACTACGGTCTAATGACATTCCTTTTTATTATTGAGTAGTCTTATGTTCGATTCGCGCTAAAAGCAAATTTGAACCACATTGTTACAGGTCTTTTATTATACTTAGCCCACCTTCCAACCATCTTAGTGTAGATAATATCGTTTATTAAAAAAAAGGTAATAAAACAACTACGCACAGTCTTACAAAGGAAATTGATTATAAGCCTTAAGCTAGAGAGATTTTTTAATGTTCCGATAGCACATAACGAAACATCACATATCATTATATAATTATATTAATATTTGAGCAAAAAAAATTTCTAATTATATTATAACATGTAGCGTACTATCATGTATCTATGCAAAGTGAAAATTGTAGCCTTAAGCCAAAACAAAAGGAACCACATGGCCTTAATTCGCAAAAGCAATAATTAATTGGAATGCACTTGTTCAACCTTCTGCATCTTAATTAATTTGTTCATCCATCCAGCATCTTAATTAAGTCGTTCAAAGTAAACATGCTGTAAAATCTCATCCAGCATCTTAATTAAGTCGTTCAAAGTAAACATGCTGTAAAATCTAATTTCCTCTTAAGACTAATTTAATTGGATTAGTAACCAAGGATTATGGTGCGTCATTTGACTAATAACGACAAAAAGTTTGAAAGCCATCATTCACCATTGACCATGACCACGATTCCACGATAGTACCGTGCATAGTCTCACACGAGATTACTCACCCGGAATCCCCGCCCGTCCGTACACGGAGACCGCCAGTTAAAGAAAGGAGACAAGGTAGCAAAAACGGGGAAACCGCTTGCGAAACGGAAATACGGGGCCCGCCACCATTGTCCCCACCTCCCCTTAAAAAAACAGAGTTGGTCCCGCCGGACGTGGCTAGTGGGGTCAGCTTTGTTGTCCTCACGCACGCACACCCGTCACATGTGGGACACTCCCTCGTGGGCCCCACTCCCTCCCCCTAATCCCATAATAGAAGTCACGTACTCAACGAGCGCTGCCTCCAATTTCGGGAAAAGTCCTCTCGGACTGTACCTTGTTGCTGACGTGGGGGACCTCTGAGGAGGGCACCAACGCATCGGATACGTGGCGGGGGTTGCCATCAACGGCAGAAAATCACAGGCCCTCCATTTTCTTTGCTGTCACTTTCCTAAAATTCCGTTAAAGTCCCTGGAAGTTTGGTCCAATTACGGAAAAATCCCAGGACGAAATCCCCAAGAGTGAATGGGGAGGTTACTGTGTGGTGTGGATTAAGGAAAATATCAACATAAATTAAATAGGACCAAATCTGACAAAATCTGTCACTTCCATGTATTACAATTAATTTTTTGTGATTTTTTCAAGGTTTTTTTTTTTTTTTTTTTTAAATTTAAGTTTCCCAAAAAAAAAGTTGTATAAAATTAGGATTTTCATTTTTCTTGTTGGAACACCTTTAACTTTTGCTCCTCTCTTTCTCTCTCCTCTCTCTCTGCCTAATAAATTAGATGCAAGCTCTCCAGTCGCCACCTCTATTGCGTGCTATCTCCCTTCATCGCATCCTCGTTCTCTTCAAAAGCTCTCTCGTTTTATTTCTCTCCTACCTTCTTCCTCTCACAAGAAAAACTACACCACGAGTCTACTCCGTGTTTCCATGGCAGTTGAAGCTCAGCACCCCCACCATGCAGTTCTAATCCCAGCGCAACTAATCCCCAACAGGTACTTTCCACCCTCCAAGCAATCAAATTTAAAAACATGGGCTTTGTTTATTTTTCATTTTTCTGATTTGGGTTGTTCTTGTTTTTTGAATAGAGATTTCATCAAAACGAACCCAGGAAATCCAAATATCTACAGTACCCAGATGGATTCCGGCCTTCTTTTGTCGACAACAATGCCGGAAAATCTCCTTCCGATGTATCAATCTCCTTTCTGTGATGCAAATAAGGCTTCCATGAACAAGGACGCGACAGACAGTGGCCTCACATACAACAACATCTCCGCTCCTCGGAAGCGGCCGAGAGACCAATTAAGCAATGACTTCAACAATTTCTCGGCCCCTCACAAGAACAAAATCTCCTCTTTTTTCGACCAAGACATTGCTTTTCAGATCCAACAACAGCAATCTGAGATCGACCGGTTCATTGCCCAACATGTAAGTTTTCCACCTTTTTTTACCTCTGTTTTAACCCCACCGTGTAGTAAATTTTCAATCTTTGTTTCTGAAAGTTTGGTGCCATTTTACCGTAACCGATGACAAATTTTAAAAAACCAGTATTTTATTTTTTCTAATCTCGTTTGGTTTTCATTTCATCATGAAGAGAGCATTGCCATGAAATTTGAGTTTTTTGTTTTTATTTTATTTTTTTTCCTGTACTGATTTTTATTTTATTTTTCAGTCGGAAAAAGTGAGATTGGAACTGGAGGAGCAAAGAAAGCAGCAATCGAGAATGTTAGTGTTGGCAATCCAGGAGAGTATCGTGAAGAAACTGAAAGAGAAAGATGAGGAGATTCAGAGGATGGGAAAGCTCAACTGGGTTCTCCAAGAACGGGTCAAGAGCCTATTCGTCGAGAATCAGATATGGAGGGACATGGCACAGACAAACGAAGCTGCAGCCAATTCCCTACGCACCAATTTAGAGCAAGTCCTGGCGCACGTTAGCGACGACCACCACGCTGGTGGCAGCGGTGCCACTGCTGCCGCTGTGGCTGATGATGCCCAATCGTGCTGCGGAAGCAACGACAACGGGCCGGATATTGATGCTGTGGACAGCGGAAATGTGGCGGTTCGCGGTGGTTGTGGTGGTGGAAGTAGGATGTGTAAGAGTTGTGGGGTGAGAGAGTCGAAGGTGTTGTTGCTCCCATGCAGGCATTTGTGCTTGTGTACAATGTGTGGGTCCACCGTGCTCAATTGCCCTGTATGCAACTCTGTCATGAATGCCAGTGTGCATGTTATTTTCTCTTAGGAATTTTAGTGCTCAGAAAATTGAACAAAAATGTTTGTCAAATACTTTTTGGACAAAGAGAAAAAATGAAATTAGAGTACAATTTTTTTCTTGTTTAATTAATTTTTCGTTCTCTCTCTTCTTCTCTTAAGGTAGATATAATTTTTAAAAGATGGACAGTTAGTGGCAAGTCACGGTTATTCACCTATTTCGAGTTCGGAGAGACTATGGGTAAGTTCATCCTACTTGTGGCCATAATCATGATGTAATTGTTGATAATTGAATTATTACTTAAGGTTTAATTACATATATCTGCATACCTAACAGGTCTCACTGATTTAAGAAGGCAATTCAAGTGATATCACTTTCTTCTTGTTTTTTGGGCTGCATTAAGTTGTTATCCAAAAGCACGAAAATCTTGCAATGCATAACCTACACACACCACATATCATACACCGGTACATTACATGGCTGAATTTACATAACTGAATTATGATAAGTTCGACTTATCCGTCCAAACATCGGTACATTTTGTACATCCGTGTTCTAAATAAATATCCTTCCAAAGAAAAGGAAAAGGAAATTGTTAAACTCTTACCTATCCCATATCTTAACTTTTTAACTTGAGGTGTGCCTTTACTTATCCCATTTGGAGTGGTAAGGAATCTGCAGCATGGAAAAGCTTCTTGAGTGGTGGGTTGAACGTATGTTGTAAAGAACACGATGCATGTGAAATGGGGGCATCTGTGCTGTTGCTGTGCACTGTTTCAGGGTCATGCATTATTGTGCAAATGCAGCAGCAATGCCAAAGCCTTTTAAAAGTTGGGAAGACAGACCTAAAAATGTCATAAAAAGCGAAGGGTTAAAAATGGAGCATGCCACAATCCTGACATGTCAAAATTTGCATCATTGTGTTCATCTACTCCAACGTGGGGACCTCCTTTACTATTCAATTGCTCTTTTGTACCTTTCCGAATTTTTCATCCGTTTTCTCTTTTTCTGTTGCAGTTATCTTTTCCAATTCTTTTTTATTTTTTTAAGTGTAATATTAGAGATATTAAATTTGTAAATTAAATGATATGTCACTAATATAAATTAGTACATTTATCAATACTTAAGTAATAACTTAATTATCAACTTTCATATCATTTAGTATACAAAATTTTATCTACAAATTTATATTCTCTAATATTACCCCTTTTTTAATATTAGTATTTTCAAATTTTCTTTTTAAAAATCTTTCTTGGGGTGTGAGTTGAATGCTTTTATGAACGTTTCTCATTGTTTTCTTAGGGCTTCCGGTCGGCTTGTGCTTCAGAAACTTCGGTTTTTGTTCCACGTTGTTAATCACGTTTACATGCAAGTTTATGCCTCTAAATACTACAGAAAAGTAGTGATCTAATCTAGGTAGGTTTAAGTCTAAAGTTAATATAAGACTTTTTATCTAAAATTTACATAATTTCTTATTTTAGTTTATGAGATTGAAAACTGATAGAAATGATCTCTGAGATTGTCTACCCTAAATCATTTTGATATTTCTATAAAAAAATTATCCATTAAATTAAAAAAAAAAAATCAGTTTATGGGGAAGGGTTATTTGACAAAAAAATAAGAGGATGATTGATTTGACAAAAATACACATTTTTTTTAATCCAATTGTTCATTCCTGGGAAGAGGAAGAAGCAGATAGCGCAAAGTCCTCCTTGAAGTCTAGCACGATAACGTTAGAAGGAAGAAAAAGGTCTTGCCTTGACTTCTCCTGAGGGTAGGGCATATAGAGGACCAAAATGATTGATGATGTACAATATCAGGGATCACTTCTATTAGTTTTAAATCTTAATGACCAAAGTGAGGAGTTTTGACAATTTCAAGAATCATTTTGGCCAAAAGATCTTAATATAATTCGATCTGTTTGGTTGATTACTTTGGTTACAAGCAGAACTCAAGTTGATAATGTGATGGACATTTGTTTAAGTCGATCGATCAAATTCTAGTTTAACTCGAATCGTGATTTGTAAATGTTGGCAAGCTAAACTCGATCAAAACTAAATTCAACCTCTTAATCAAGGTTAAATCCATACACAACCAAACTTTGCTTAATCGCAGCTATATAATACCTTGCAAGTATCATTTATATTTGATTAGGGTTTCCTCTATTGTTCAATAATGTTATCAAGTTGGGCACCATCTCAATGAAGAATAGCAATCATGACGAACACTTTGCTTGTTGAAGAAAAATATAGCTTTTAAAGGATGCCAAAATCTAGACCTCACTTATGAACATGGGAACACCACGAACCACATTATTTTGCTTTTGTTCTGAAAAATAATTTAAGTAATTAGACAATCATTAAACATGCGCAAATATAAAATGGAAAAGCATGGTCGATCTTTCTTGTACTTCTCGATCGATCACGAGAGGTGAAAGGAAATGATAATGTTTTCACATCCTCTCCCCACCATGTCCACATCCTCTCCCCACCATGTCCTTACCCTTTCCATTTTTACTATTTTATGCTATCTTTTGATTCTTTTGCTGTGAGTTCTTTCCTTTCGACGTCTCAAATTTACTTCTTGCAAAACACAAAGGACATTCTAATTGAAAGCTGACCTGTATCTACCATATTACTCATTCATCTAATCAGTAGTCACCTACATCTCTCCTCTCTCTCTCTCTCTCTCTCTCTCTCTCTCTCTCTCTCTCTCTCTCTCTCTCTCCCCCCCCCCCCCCCCCCCCAAAACTTGATTGTGTTTGCATGTATGTATTTTATACAATCAAATATTAAAATCTAGGGGTGCAGCTGCAGGAGCTAAAGACTCATAAAGTAATGATTAGGTATCTTGAAATTTACTGACCAATTTTTACCTTTTTTTTTTTTTTTTTTTTTTTTTTTTTGGTGATGCCATTAAAATTATGTCTCTCGATGCAGTCAAGGGGCCATTCAAACAGTATTGAATGATATAGCTTCAAATATATAAAACAGAATAGAAGAGACATTCTCATATTTTGCAACAGCTTGCATGTGCATTTTGCAACAATACTATTCCATATATTTCTAGTCGACAAAGCCATTATAACTATGCAATTATCCCTTTTTAGTTTTTATGGACAACTCGTGCATTTTCACCATTCTATGTGTATACAGAGTGAATGTAAAGATTTTAAAAGATTTACAAAATATCAGTTTTTACACGACTTGATTAGGGATAGCAAAAAGCCTCACGGGTTTGGTTCTCTGCGGATGCCCGACTCTAATGATGATATTTATCCCCTGATCCGATTGGAGGTTTCCGTGCTACTACATAAGGCCATCTCCAACCGAGAGTTGGCCAGAGGGCTCGTTTTAGCCCTCCAAGGTTCTCTAAGATATTAATATTTTAATGAACAATATAGGGCCATATTTGTCTCCGTCTCCAACCGAGGGCCAGAGGGCTCGTTTTAGCCCTGTCACAAAAACCGTCTCCAACTGAGGGCCAAACATAATTTATTATTTAAATTTAAAAACAACAACTTAAATTCAAATCCAACAACTTAAATTTAAAAACTACAACGATAACTGGCCCAAAAAACCAAAAAAATTAGAATTTAAATTTAATGAATGGTTTAGGTAATTATAAGAAAAAAAAATTAGAATTTTTTAGAATTAAAAAAAAAAAAATTGGCCCAAAAAAAAAAGAAAAAATGAATACAACGGCTTTTTTTTAAACAATCCTGTCGGTTATAACCGACAGGAATACGTTTAATTTTTAATATAAATATATTCCTATCAGTTATAACCGACAGGAAAGCTATATTTTCTGGCCAGCCAGCCCTCCAACCCTTTCAGATTCCACAGCCGCCTAGCCCTCGGTTGGAGACAGTTTTTGGACTATTTTCGGACTATTTTCGACCCTTTGGTCCTCTGGACCATTCGGTTGGAGATGGCCTAAAACAATAAAAATTCAACGAATTGGGGGTTGATAAGCTATTACAATTGTGTGAATTTTTATTTAATATTATTATTAGTTTTTCTTGTTTACATACACTAGTTGATTAATTTATGTTGCATAGAGATACCCTATATGTATATGAGTAGAAAAAACAATAATTAAATAAACTTTTCATGATATTCGGGTTGGCGGGTGCAGGTTTGGAGGTGTTATACCTTGCGGAGGCGGGAGTGGGGAATTCCCAATTAAAAACATGGTTATGAATGCGGTAATGGGAGAACAATTACTATTACCAGATGTGGGGGTTGGAGTGGGCACCGCCGGCCATGCCCCACCCTGTATTCCATCCGAGATTTAATCCCAACAATACCTTCCAGCTACTTTATAATATAGCTTCTAGTAAGCTCCAAATATTCTAAACTCCGATTTTCAGTTGTTAGATCCTAATCAAGAATATAATGACCAAAATGATCGTGAATCCCCTAGACTAGGATAATTAGTCTCAAATGATAGGATACCCGGCTTGTAAAATAATAGAATTTTTGTATAATGCATATATTACTCTGAACTCCGATAATTTTTTTCTATACAAAGTCTATATAAATTTGAAAAGAAAAGAGTAAGTCAAAATACCTAGAATTCGTGAATGCTTCAATTGCATTCTACTCACCATAAAGTAATATATATAGTTTACAACCCTATTGACATTTAATCTAGGAAATAATCTAGGAAGTCTGTTAAGAAAAGGAATCCTCAATGCAATCAAATTACAACATTTCATTCCTATTCTAACACTTTCCCTTAATTGTGCATAAATGTAGAACATGCCCAACTTCCCCACAAGTTTTGCAAATATCCTATTTCATACTGCTTTTGTTAAGACATTTACAAGTTGATCTTTTGACTTGACTCTTGGTATCTCAATAACATTTCGATCTAACTTCTCCTTGATGAAGAACCGATCTACTTCCACATGCTTTATTCGATTGCGATATCACATGCATCTTCATTGTTACAATACTTGAACAAGATCAGTTAAGACTGCATGAGGGGTGCGAAAATCTAATGTACTAAAGGGAACTCAGTTGATCAAGTAGGCAACGAACGCAAAGGTTTCCCTCCAATACTTCAACGATGCACGACTCTCTAAGAGGGAATCTCGAACAACCTGAAGGAGATGCCTGCTCTTCTGTTTGGGAACCCCATTGTGCTAACGTGTTTAGAGATATGTAATCTTGTGAACAATACCACAATCGGCTAAGTACTTTTTCAATCCCCACTCAAATACCCACCTTTACTATCACTGTGAAGCACCTATATTTGAGCCTTGTGCTAGCACTAAATCTAACTTAAACTTTGGAACAATTCATTTACTTCACCTTTGAATTTCATAAGATAAATCCACATCATTCAAGTACAATCTTTGATAAATGTAACAAACCATCAAGCACCTGACAAAGTAGTGTGTTTGGAAGAACTTCATACATCAGAATGAATGGTCATAAAAGGAATTGAACTTTTATTCGAACTTGGAGAATACATAATCGGTGGCTTTTAGCCAGTTTACAAGTACCATACTGAAAACTGGAAACATCAGACTTCGAAACAAATTCGAAAATCACATCTTCAAACTACCAAAGAAAGCATGCCCCAGACGGTGATGCCATACCCAAACTTCAGATTTTTTCCTTCTCCTCCTCGGATGCATCCATGGACAGGGCTTGAGTCAATTGTCTTGTGCTATCATATACCAATCGTCTTTCTTGTCCGAGTACCCTTAAAGACACAATAGTGAGGCCATGAAATCACAATACAACGTCGGACAAAGGTTATACAAGCAACAATAACAAATTATAATTCAAAGATAGGACAACTAGAACAGAATCCAAATTACGATTATCAGTGAGTGCAATTGAACTGTCGCCAATAATTGGGGCAGTGGTTACATCAGGATACATTAGTTTTGGTGGAGCGTTCTAATTTGTGGACATGTCTAGAAGCAAAAGTCATATGATGCGTAGTACTGTAATCAATTGTTCTTGTACTATTCAAAACAAGTGTAGAGTTTGGAGATAACTTACCAATATTACCTGTTGTGGCTACTAAAACAGAGACTTGATCGACCTTATTCGTAAGTTCCTTAACAACACCAACAGCTTTAGCTGATTGACAACCTGAATTTCGTTTTCTGAGATCCTTGCTATGATCCCACCATTTTGCATAGCCCACAATCTGATTTTGACGAGATACTGGATTATAACAGTTGTCTTCCGTTTAGGGCATTGCGTGGTAGGTCCAAATTAAGATTATCAGTGAGTGCAATTGAACTGTCGCCAATAATTGGGGCAGTGGTTACATCAGGATACATTAGTTTTGGTGGAGGGTTCTAATTTGTGGACATGTCTAGAAGCAAAAGTCATATGATGCGTAGTACTGTAATCAATTGTTCTTGTACTATTCAAAACAAGTGTAGAGTTTGGAGATAACTTACCAATATTACCTGTTGTGGCTACTAAAACAGAGACTTGATCGACCTTATTCGTAAGTTCCTTAACAACACCAACAGCTTTAGCTGATTGACAACCTGAATTTCGTTTTCTGAGATCCTTGCTATGATCCCACCATTTTGCATAGCCCACAATCTGATTTCGACGAGATACTGGATTATAACAGTTGTCTTCCGTTTAGGGCATTGCGTGGTGGGTCAGCGGCTGCTGAGAGCGAAGATAAAGATGATGGGGCGGGCTAAGCCTTATAATGAGTTAGCAATAATGTGATTCAAATTTGCCTTTGGTGAGAATCGAATCTAAGACCTCTTACTTACAAGTGAATAGGAATACCACTTGACCGTAATACTAAGTGATACTTCAATTGTATTCTTCTCACTAGGAAAAAGAATTATATATATATATATATATGGTTGTACAACCTTAATCACAATTAATGTAGAAAATAATCTACAAAACCTATTAAGAAAATCCTCAATACAATCAAATTACAATACTTGCCTTTTTATTTTAACAAAAATTATTTAGGCACTATCGAAAATACCTATGTTTTTTTCTACATATCACAATCCACAACCACGCTTAACTCAAGGTACGTGAGTCAAGGCTCATATCCATTTTCTTTCTAGTTTCTACTTGCAACAGCAAAAGTGGAATGATCTCGCTCGTTCAATACAACGCCCCAGATTCCTGACTATCAGAAGAACGTCACCATGCCGTGAATTTCTCTTCTCCAACCACGTGTTGCAACCCCGTATTACTTACCATAAATATATAACATAAAATGAAAACTATTAATATGAATAAGGTTTTAATAGTACAAAATAAATCGATCAATAAGTAGTTTTGAATCGACCCTAAACATTAACTCATCGAGCGGCATAAAAAGCGAGATGAAGAGGAGAGCGATTGTAGGGTTTCATGGTTTTTCTTTCAACAAAATCGAAACACAATTCGTTATTAGAAAGAACATTAGTCAGGAAGTTATCTTCTTGCAACACAACACATGTTGAAGTTCTATATTCCATGCAATAGTAACAGATCTCGATCACATGAATAAGTGTTGATTGCACCCAATAAACCTATCAATAACTAGCTTTGATTTGTGACATGCATATCAGTCCGTAAACTAGATATATATACCAGATAAGTTTCTTTGTAAATGTATTTGATTGATCTCTATTGGAGAGTTGTTTCAGTTTAATTTTCGTTTTGGTGCGTAACCTTTTTTGGATCTCTATGTGTAAAGGGTGGAGTTGTTTGATACGTTGGATCTACTTCACTTGGTGTACTTCTAGACTGTAGCGGTGATTAGGTGATGCGATCGGATCGGCCCATGGGCAGCATACTCCTTGTCCCACTATATGATTTGAGATTTTATTCTCACATAATCTCCGTGTAACATGAGATTTAAGATTTTATTGATCTGTGTAATCTTGCAGAGGATGAGCTCGAACCAGTGCTTGAAGTCTCATTGTTTTGCGATTAGTGATGCTTTGTAATACTTTTATATCCAATCTACAAGGACCTTTTAGTAGCCGAGTTATTGATGTTAGGAATTTGTAATGATTTTTTTTAATAAATGAAATACCGTGTTTTTCTTTATAAAAAAAAAAACCACAAAGAAATACTCATTAAAAATTAAGAAAAAATTATTAAAAATTTCAATTCAAAAAATTTATTGATTCATATTTCTTTGAATTGTTATGCTTTGTTATAACCGCCTTTTTTGTTTCTTTTTATTTTTTTCACTTCTTAATAAATGCATGTCACAACCTGCAACACGACCAATCCATGCAACCAAGAGTCACTTCAGTTTATCTCTACTCGCAACAACAAAAACTGAATCATTCTGTTCAATTTAATCCACAAGAAACAACTCGCATGTCGAAATGCATGTTAAAACTTTTTATAATTCACATCATAATTAAAAACAACTGAAAATTTAACTTTCCCCCTCCAAACTCATTTTTCCAAGCCTCTAGCCCATCATAAAATATTTATTCGAATAAAATCCAATGATTAGGATCCAACTAAGCAACTTACCAAATTAAGTTTGTGTGTCCGTTTTTATATTTTTTTTGGATCCCTAATATACCCCATCTAAGCCAGTATGGAAAGTTCTTGTAATTTTGTTTTAATTGATCACGTGCATTGAATTTGGCAAGGTCTTGTAGCCATGAAATATGGTTCTAGATAGAGGAATTAATGTGGATTTTTTTTTAAATTTCGACAATAAATTTCAATTTGAATATACCTAATTTAGTGTTTATTTTCAACAATATCTATTGTTTAATTTTATGAAAATAATTTACCTACTATGAAAATTAATTTTATGAAAACAATATCAATTGTTTAATTTTATACCTACAGTATAATTACATGAAAATAGTTTACATATTATGAAAATTAATTTTTTGAAAACAATATTTATTGTTTAATTTGATGAAAATAATTTACCTACTGTATAATTGCATGAAAAAATTTACCTACTATGAAAATTATTTTTTTGAAAACAATATCTATTATTGTTTGATTTTATGAAAATTATTTACCTACTGTATAATTACATGAAAATTAATGTGCCTACTTTTTAAATTTGTAACAAAATTAATTTACCTACTTCTTTTTATGGTATTAGTATACATAAATGTAGAATATATGTCCGTATATATTTGATCTAATTAGATTTTGGATTGGAGGAGTTCACACAATATAAAAAATATACTAAACAAATTAAATGTCTAGCTAAAAGAAATGTATAAGAGATTTGGTGGCATGATTTTGTAAATAAACACAAATTCATGGACATCTTTTATCTAACATGATATCATCTTTAAAATTTGGGTTTTATTTAGAAGTTATAATATATGTGGGTTTTTGTCTAGAGTTTAAGAGTTGCAAAGGTTTAAATCTAAAGAACCCTAAAAACAATCTATCATCCTCAGAAGTCTTTAAAATAAAAAAATAGCCATCAATGAAAGAATCTTGCAGAACAAGGTTCCGTGTTTATAATAATTCAATAAGCGACAAATTATTTAAACTAAAATTTGAAAACAAATTTGTAAAACAAATGATGTGGATGTTAATGATTGAATTATTATTTAAGTTTTGATTAACGTGCTTATTTCTTATTGGTGACATATAATTTAATTTACAAATTTAATTTAAAGTTTTAATCTGTATAGCATTATCCATTCAAGAAACTTAGTATGAGCTGTCTGATCTCACTATAGGCGAGTATTGATCATCGTGTAATTAATATGGCGCCTCACAAAAGCATCGTATACGAGCTGATTGAGTTTGTTGTAGTCAAATGGTGCTTCGGATATCGCAACGTCCTTCTCTACATAGTCCAAATAGAAGCATGGTTCGAGAGTTTTATCTATCTTATGATCTTGCAGCAGTAGATTATTGGTTTTTATAGATCTTCCATCTGCTTCAATTTCTTGCTGCATCTAATATGATTGTCGCAGTTTCATATATTTGTTTGATTCTCTTTTTAACAAGAAAATTAAAAGAAAGAAAAGAAGATGCTTGAGATCTTCGTAACCATAATATTTTGAAGTTCTTAATGCCTTACCAAATCTAGGTTTGTATTATTTTTTCTCTAGATCAAAAGAATATTTTATACCAAATTTGTGGTGCATGTTTAATTAGAAGTGTTTTTAGAATGACTGAAAACGTTTTTAGAGAAAATATTTGGTTTTAAAAGCACTTGAAGTGCTTCTTGGTATGTACTTCTTCTAGGAAGCACATTAAGTACTTTTCCAGAATTCACTTGGAATTTCACTAAGGATAGTTCCAAGGTCATTTTCTCCAAAAACGTTTTTAATCATTTTAAAAACACTTCCAAATAAGTTCATAATAGGGAGTAGGCATTAACAAAAGTAACAAAAGGAAAAATTAGCACGGGCATGTGGGGTCGCACATATCCCCATTTGTGAATGTGGAATTAATGAACGGTTCATCGTAAATATGTTATTGATATTTATATTTTCAAATTTTTCTATATATTTGAATAATTAAAGATAAACTGATTGATAAAATCTGTACCATCAAAATACAAAATAAACTGATCTCTCAAATGGAGAAAAGAAATGCAAGTATTATTTTGTTTGCTTAACTTGAATCCCAGTTACAGTCTTCATATGATCAATGACAATATCAACAGTACCATGAAAATTTCAGGAATTATTAATATTTTTTCTTTTTACCACTACCTGCGCAGTCTACCATCACTCCATGCACACGAAGAAAACCAGAATAAAGCTATGGACGAATAGAATTAGTGGGTGGGTGGGAACTGTTGTTTAGCTAATGACGTGGGCATATGCCGAAGGAGCATTCTCTACCATCCTATTCTCATCTTTTTCCATCTCCTCCTCTTATATATTATTTTTTATTTAATTATTTTTATAAAAAAATCAATATAAAAAATTAACGTAGTTTAAATAGAAAGAAATAAAATAGTAAAGAAATTAGAATGGTAGAAAATCCCCTCTGCATGCCGAAGTGCATGGTCACCTGATACCTCAGACTATAACACAGATGTGATCAAACTTGAATAATATATTTGGTGGGCCCATCACATGGCTATATTATTATAAATTATTGCTTGGTTTCAGAGCAGCATCCATTCCCATCATCTGCAACTTCAGCAAAATGGTGCAACTGACCATAAAAGGATTTGACTATCCAAAACATGAAACAGGAAGAAGGAGATAAAATAAATTAATTCAAATATATATACATATATATAATAATTATTGACATTCCAAAACTTTTATTTTACATTTCAAATTTTATAGATTTGGAAAGAAAAATATATATATAAAAAATGTATAATGAAAATTTTGAAATACCAATAATATTTCTCTCTATATATACACACACATTGTATTATCGTGTGTCTTGTAGCTAGGGTTGTGCTTTGACGCACCGGCACGCCAACCCATGAATGAAACTAGACTAAAAATAATGAGGAGTATTTAAATAGTTTGATAGTGAATTGCAGCGAATACGAGCACGACTAGGTACCATAAGAAGTACGATTTTTTTATTTTTTTGTTTTTTGTTTTTTATGATTTCCCTGTTCTGTTTTGGAAACCTTGTTAGCGTGCAAAATCCATTACCTTTCCATGGTTGAGTTATATTAATCCAAGGTTTTATATGATTGTTGTACACATCAGAAGATGCACTAGTGAAATCGTGAAATTTTGTAGGTTAATTGATAAAATGATGAAATTACTAATCTTAATTGTTGAAATTAATTAGTCAACATGTGGTTATATTTTAAATTAAAACATCTTTATTACTCAATTTTGATCGTTTCAACCATTAGAATTTGTAAATTCATTGTTCAACTAAGCTTCCAACACATATTCAGTGATTTTAAAACACAGTTCTGAGTGTACACGATTAACATATTAGTATCTTAATTTTATGACCGAACCTAATTGCCTTAGGTTAACATTTGTGTTAAGCATTTTGTTTTCAAAACTCTGAAACCCTAAACCCTAGTTAACCATGCATGTTAAAAAGTCCTTGCTCATAGATATGTGTTCTTTTAAATTTGATTGAGAAAGTAGATTCCGATATTTATTTACTGCCTATGTGAATTCAGGTCCCATCAGTGTGCTCGTATACTTATATAGCACTGAATGAGAGTTGTCTATTATTTGTACTCAAGTATAGTACACAACAATAATGCATGCAGCATGCACCCCGACGTTCATAACTTCATTATTTCCTTACTTTCACAAACCATTTTGGTCCCATAGCTCGTGCACTACCTAATCTCGTCCTTCTTTGGTTAAAACTTGTAACCCCCCATACTTCAACATAATTTCCTTGATTTGACTGACTAAGTCTTCCCTTAACTCCAATTATTAGACCATCTCCATCCGAGGGCTGGCCAGAGGGACCCTCTGGCCCTCTAAGATATTAATATTTTAATGAACAATACATGACCATATTTACCTCCGTCTCCAACCGAGGGCCAAAGAGCTAGAGGGCTTGTTTTAACATTGTCACAAAAAACCGTCTCCAATAGAGGGCCATAGGGCCAAACATAGTTTATTATTTAAATTTAAAAACTACAACAACTTAAATTTAAAAACTACATCTTATATTTAAAAACTACAACTAAAATTAAAAAACGACAAATTAAATTTAAAAACTACAAATCAAATTCGAAAACAACATTAACTTAAATTTAAAAACTACAACTTAAATTTAATATCCATAATCAACATCATCTTCATCATCCGCTATCGTAGGAGTATAAAAAATATGAAGTTATAGGAAAAAATGGAATTTAAAAAAAAATATATGAAACAAATTTGGTAAAATAAAAGTTATATGAAAAAAATGAAATTTAAAAAAAAAATGAGAAATAGAAGTTACAGGAAAAATCTTGTAAATAAAAAATAATAAGAAAACTGTAAAAAAAAAAAAAATTCAAATGCAACGGTTAGCTGACGTCAGCTAGCCCTCTCCGATTCCGTGGGGTCCTCTCAAATTCCACAGCCCTCTGACCTAGCCCTCGGTTGGAGACGGTTTTCGAGCTATCTTCGACATTCTGACCCTCTGGATCTTTCGGTTAGAGATAACCTTACATTTCACTTCTGTTTGTTTTTGTAATATTGTTTTGTAAATTATATGTATTGTTTTTGTTTATTAATTCAATAGTTTTCTTGGAAAATAACTTTGCACATAAATATCGGCCAGGAATCTCCAACTCCACTTGTGCAACCACTTATGAGAGCAACTCCAGCGTTGGAGCCCTCCCCCCTGGCAATACACTATTCAATCCACCTAATGAACAGTAACTGCCCTTAATGAACAGTAAGTAGCCCTGGCAATAGAATTTGCATCTCCACCATTACATTTCAATAGCCCTGGCAATAGGCAATAAAATATTAGTATTTTTGTTATTTATAAAATAATACAAAATAATTTTAATTGTAATATCGGATAAGATTTTTAATCGTTCTCGTTGCTCCACGTGTCATTATCCGAAGTATTATTAAATAATACAAAATAATACAATTATTGGTGATGGATTTCTGATAAGATTATTAACCAATCACGCCGCGCCACGTGTCATAATCGGTTCACAATCTTTGAGGATAGATTTCCATCAGATTTTTAACGAATGACGGCATGCCACGTGTCATAATCTGTTCACAATCTTTGAGGATAGATTTCCATCAGATTTGTAACGAATGACGGGATGCCACGTGGCATTATGCACAACCTAATCCTTTCTGAATCCTCTATATAATCCACCATCCATCCTCACAAATCTCACACCAAAATTCTCAAGCTTTCTATCGTTATTCATAGTTTCTGCTTCCTTATTCACAAAAATTTGTATCATTATTCATAGTTTCTGTTTCTTTCTTTCAATGTCTTCTTCTTCTTCCTCAAGGATGATGTGGGAATTCAATCAGGAAGAGGAAGAATTGTTTAACGAAGCACTCCCTTTTCTCTTTGAAGCCTTCTTACCATCAGGATGATGTGGGAATTCGATCATTATGCATAATCGTTCTTCAAAGCACTCCCTTTTCTCTTTGAAGCCTTCTTACCTTCAGGCCTAATTGGAAAACGGGTCGAACCCGACGCTTGTTCAGGGAGGGGCGTTTCGGGCACTTGTTCTGCATCATCTTCATTAACATGATCGGGTGTAGAGTGTAGAGGGGTGCTGTTCATGTGCACTTCTGGACCGACTGGCACAACTCTAAATTTAGGACAATCTTTGACAATATTCCAACATTCCCACCGGTTGAATGATTTATTTTTGCTTTTGGTTTTGGCAGCGTACTAAGCTTGTGCTTGAAGTTCCTACACAATAAAAATAAGTAACAAATAAATAATACAAATAAGTAAGAAGGCTTCAAGTTTAGTAAATAATGAAAATAAGTAACAAATAAATAATTATAATGAAAATAAGTAACTAGCAAATATATACATATATATATAAGTAACAAATATAATGAAAATAAGTAAGAAGGCTTCAAGTTTAGTAAATAATGAAAATAAGTAACAAATAAATAATATTAATGAAAATAAGTAACTACCAAATATATATATATATATATATATATATATATATATATGTCATGTTAATCATAACATGGGGCTAGAGTTCCAAGTTTAGTAAGTAAATAATACAAACAAACAAATAAATAAATAATACAAACAATAAATAATAAATTATGTAGATAACAAATAAATAATACAAACAAATAATTATATTGTTACCTGATCCGAGTAATTTTCCCCACTTCGAATATTACTACTAGCTTGTGCCAAAGCGTCTCTCCACGTACTAAACGATTGGCTAAGTAATTTCCAACGACTGGACATCGATTCTTTGGTTCTTTTCCCACCAATTTTCCCAAGAAAATTGGTATGAATAAGACTCCACATTTCTCACAACTGCATCTCATTACCCGTAAGCGAACTATGAGTAACTTCAACCTAGCTAGTACACAATGCAACATCTTCAATAAGCGACCAATTCGTACCTGCACCAGTGGTCATTTTGTTGAAAAAAATGGATTCAAACTTTGAGACAAAGAAAGGAATGTGATTGAAAGTAGTAGAGAAAATATGAAATTGTTGTGTAAGGTAGATGATAATGAGAAGGTATTTATAGAAAAGTAAAAACAATTTTTTTCACAATTTTTTTTCAGATTTTTTTTTGAATTTTTTTGAATTTTTTTGAATTTTTTAAATATTTTTATTCAATTAATTAATATCTGCCTTTGGATATAAAAAAATTTGAATTCCAACACTCCAGATTGTGCCACGTGTCACAACGGGAACTTTTCAGATTTTTAAAACTATTTTTTCATTTATTTTTTTATTTATAAAGCATTTTAATATCCACCGTTGATCTAAGATCGAACGGTGGATATTAAATCTGACTTAATTAATTTTTTTTACCGTTGAGATCGAACGGTCAACATTAAGTGACCGTTAGGATCTAACGCACCGTGGGAAGCCACGTGGCTTCCCAACGGTAACTGACATTTAATTTTTTTTTTTTTTTTTTTTCTGATTTTGTGTCGACGACGCGCCCCCACGCGCGGGTGGGGTGCACGCGCCTGACACAAAAAAAATATAATATTGCGCTGACGCCACCCTGGCGTCAGCCTGACGTCATGCCCACCTCGGACTCTCGGGCTGGCAATCCCTCACGGGCCCGGAGCTCGGGCCTCCCCCATCCACCGGGCTCCCCCACGCTGGACCCATTCCACCGGCCCTTGGGCCATTGTTTTGGAACCCATCCCCCGAGCAAAACCCAACGGTGGGTTTGCTCTGACATATCCAGCAATAGTTCAGAAGAAACAAGAAAAACAAAAGATGATGTTAGGTACACAAAATAAGGCAGGAGCCTTGAGGTTGTAAATAACATGTGTCAGATTTGCCCCCACCGGCTGATTTTACTCTGACGGGTCATAGGGTTGTGTGATCTTCTTCACGCAAAAAAAAAAAAGGAGTGCAGGAGAACCCTAAATATACGCCCAAGGGACTAGCAGAAATAGTACGTTAATGGGCGTGTGTCAGTCTCCAGACTCTCCAGATTATAGCTAGTGTCTGTATATATATTTACATATATTGATGGGTTGAGATTTATTTAGTTTGATATGTGATAGATGGTCAAGCTTGGTGAATAACCGTGTAGGAGGAATAGTTGGGCACTACTGGTACATATTCTGATAGAATTAGGGTTAGGAGGATCAGATCAAGCAGAGGGGTCCTGCAAAGCTGGAGGGTACAATGCCGAAAAAAATTAGGGTTGGCAGTACTACTGTGTCGTGGTCTTATTGCTAACCCAAAGAAACGTAGTGAAATTTTATGAGTTATCGCTTGACCACCGACTGAGTCCTGGTCCTTTTCCTTTTTATTTTTATTTTTTATTTAATTTTCATTTGTCTTTTTAGTATAACTCAGAGTATATTATATATTAGATTTTTTTTACCGTTATGTTTTTGTGCTAATGTGGGATTGTTTGTAATTCATATGGGATTAGGTTTCTTCTAAGTCAAGTTAATAATTTTTTATACAAATGTATCAATACACTTATGGTTTTTTATGCCCCCTCCAGTTTTTCTTGCTGTCCTCTTCTTTTGCCTTGTTCAGTTTTTCTTGCCGTCCCCTTCCCTTGCCCTCATGGCTTTTTATGCGGCTTCCATCTCCTCCTCCACCAGTTCTTCTCTCTTTGGCCCTAACATAACGTATTTTGATGTGATTAAATTTTTAAATCAAATTAAATAATAGGTCACCAATAACAGATAAGTACATTTATCGATACTTAATTAATAATTCAATAATTTAAAATACATCATTTAGTTTAGAAATTTAATTAGTAATTCAATCACTTAAAATCAAACAGCAAAGTATTAGGATTAAAATATCCATAATACAACTTAAGCACTTGATAAAGGAAGATGATCCTCTCTAGATCCACTTTGTGGGGATCCTAGGGATCCCCACATTCTAGTCATTCATCATATATCATACGGTTAGTTTTTGTCAAATACTATTTGTATTTAATTTTAAATATAAAAAAATCAAATGATTTTTAATTGCACGATGCACGATGAATGACTAAGATGTGAGGATTCTTAAGATCTCCATCATTTGAATTCGGGTGAGATCCAAATCCTTGATAAATTCTACGCAGTGCGCCAATAATTCAACTATATGTCGATATTATTAAATTTCTGAGGGACACTTGATCGATACGTTGGTTGCAATAGTTGATACATCTTTAGCTCCAACAACACAAGTGGCACTGAGAAGCTCTGATCAAACCCATAGGTTCACAAACTGAAATATTACAATGATGTGCTATATTTGGAAGATTTTGCGAAGTGGGGTTGGTTTTGGTTTCTGGGTGTCTCGTCTCATCCTTTGTTAAAAGATATTGTCCTTTGAATCTCTCAGTCGGTCAGTCCCCACGTTAGTAGTTGTGCATCTTCTTTGTGGTCTCAGACTCTTGCCATATGTTATGATGTTAGTCTTGTTAGATGTGGATGTCTTTGCTTTTTCACACATGTATATACTGGTGTTAGTCATTTCACAATTTCAGTCCCACGTACAGTAGTTTTCAAGCTTTACAATATTCCTATTCCTATGATATTAGTCAACATAATATTAAAACCCAACTTGAATTTGAGCTCCATTACTAATGGTAAGCATGCTTGCTTTGCTCATTTTCTTTGCTTGGTGTTTTAAGTTTGATTTTTTTAGGTATTGTCTGCTGTATTTTTCTTCTCTATAATTATTTAATTTGCTAATGTCATTGAAGGCTATCCAAATATAAACTATTAACTTCACATCTATGAATAGTTAAATATTTGTATGTATGTGTGTGTGTGTGTGTGATTAATGATAAAACTTATGGATTATTAGTCAAATAGCACTTTCGTCATAAAATAAGCGAGCTAATTACAAGAGAAATCCAGAATTCTAGGGATAAATTATTGGGAGAGGAAGGCCACATAGAATAATTCATATTTAGAAGAACCGATCGAGGTGAATATTATATAAAACTATGCCGAAAGGATTGAATAATTGAATTGAAAACATGGAGAACCCACTAATTATGGTGTTCTTTTGTTTACTTTCGAACAGGGTTGGGGGATACTATGAGAACTCCATCATGACAACTATAATGGAACCGGATCCCCTTCGGATTCATATATCATGAGCCTTATGAGTAGGTGATCTGGGCTGTTGAATTTGATCAAATGACTACAAACAAAGGGCCCTCTAAAAGTTATAATAATTATAACCGTTTGATCAAATTTCAATGGCACGGATCGCCTGCGTAGCATGCTCATGATATATAGATCTGGAGGGGATCTGGTTCCAACTATAATAAGCTCAACATATTCTTGGGCAACACGACCATGGAGATAGACATAGACATGCCAACTGCGTATCTGACACAGTACACACCACTCTATGTGTTCCTGTAATGAAGGTCTCCTTCTTGTCAATAACCAGAAATAACTCTCAAGAGTTTGAGCTCCATCGAGAAAGACAAAAATCACAAGACCCTAATTTATTTTCCTAATGTATTATTTTAGGAATGGGCTGGAACTGCTCGAAATATTATCTTTGTTTTTAAATATTCATAATTTAAGAGAATGGAGATATAAAGATGAGTGGAGGAGCTGATCACACGTTATTCTGATTAACTGACTTTTTATGTCATGATCATCATAGATGTATTAAAAGTTAAGATGGAAATGTGTTACAATGTTTGATCAACTTAACCAACTAATTAATTTGCTGGTGGTTTCCATTTAAATTAATGCACGTTTGGTGGTGTTTAAAGGGGTGGCGGTGGACAAAACTAATGCATATATAATATGTGGATCCAGTAACGTTTCGATTGGTCCCCAGATGTGAACCCTAACTTTTATGTCCTGCTCCTGCTAACTGTGGTCCATCATCTTCAGATTGAGTCGATGGTTCCTTTCTTCTCCAACACAATTGCATACTTTATAAAATGGGCCACAAATTATTCATGCAGGACAACTTTTTGAGAGAAAGGAAGGTGGGAAGGTATTGATGCTTACTGACTCTGCCACGCGCTCAACTTTGGGTCACAGTGGCTTTGGGAGCATAAGGTAGTGGACTATACTGTAGTGCGAGTTAAAGCCGACGGTAATATGCTCATGATCATTTGCTTCACATCTATCAAAACTCAATGACGAAGTGAGCTGATGGAAAGTAAAAGTCAAGATAACAAGCAAACGATCCCGTAGCCTTTGTTTAGTAAAAGGTTAAATTATTCTTTTGCAAAGCTCTTTGTGGGGTATTTAAAGATGGGTCACCAGTTATCATATTTTGCTGCAGAAGAAAAGTTCCATGTGCTCGGCTATATATATAGTCACTGCAGAATGCAGATACCCAACTCCCATCTTCCCTTAAATGATAGTGTCTTGGCAGTACTCTTGCTTTTGGGTTGCAAATTCAAGTCCTAATCGCAACTCAACTACCCAGCAGAGGAAGATTTAATATACAAAGGGAAGGTTTAATGGATAAAAAATAAGTAAGGGATTTAACTTTTCCGTAAAGAAATCTTGATCATTTATCCTAACTATTTACAGAATAATTACATTGTAATGTGAAAGAATTTATGGGTTTTAAAGAAGATGTTGGAACCAAAATTGGATATTTTGACAACAAAGTTAGGGAAACTGAAAAAATATTAAAAGAAACAAAAATACAAACATATCAAAATTTCTTTTAGCTATATATATATATATATCACTACATAACTACATGGCAAGAGAATGACAATTATTTTAAGTAAAGAGTCCGAAGCTGCCAAGGAGTAAAAAAAGAGCCAAAAACAAAAGAATATACTGTACAACAAGAATCACTTTCAAGCTAGAGATTTTTCCATTCCCGCGTATGGCCCAACTCCAGGTGAAGAATGACAATATGAAGTTTCGCATGGGCAGAAATCTACCACAAGCTGCATAACCTAGACTATGCATACCTACAGCAAGCACATCCGTTTATCCGAGAAGAAGCAACATAAATTACTATTCCCAATTAAGTAGCTAGTCAAAACCAAGCAGATTGCACAAACTCATGTTGAAAAATAAATGATTAATGGTTTCATGATTGTTGTTGACAAATTGGAACCAGAAGAAGGCCTCAATGTGACAATGTTGTAGTTGATCCTCAATGTGATAATGTTGTAGTTGATCCTCAATTGAAAGCTTATGAAATTATCCTCCAACTGAAAATGGAGTAGCATAATGGGATAAACGGATGCTAAATAATAGAAGCCCAATTCTTAATAGAAAAACCAACAACGAACAGTTTCATAACATGGATATACTTACTACCCCCATTATTTATCAAATTATGTCATTTAGCAGCGCGGTCCGAATTACCTCAAAATCCACTGTACCAATTTAGGCTGAGGGACAGACAGGCCCCCAAAAGAAAAAGTAAAACGGCATGACCCATTTTACACATCTATATTATAGGGTTTGCATGGATCCTTGTAGGCTGTGTCTCGTTGTTTGCCTGAAAATCCTTGAAGGAAATTTTCACAATGTTTGCGGCAATACAATCAGCCATATTCACTCTCATGGTCGACTCGTTTCCCATGGGTTGTTGTAAGAAACGTAGTCCCCAGCTTAATGCGTCAGCCAGTACTAATCACGAACGTGCTAAAGAAGGTCAAGGTGCGCAAATGGGGTGATCGTTGAAACTGGACAGCAATTGTTAAGCTAACATGTTGTGGCTTAGGTAAACGTTCTTTTATCAAACAGTCTGTAAAGTACGGTATCCATGAACAATAACTGATCAAACTAATTTTTGTCCCTTTTAGTAAGTACTAGAATTGGGGATTTTGTTTAACTCAGTAGTGATTGGATCTCAATGGGAGCTTCAGATAACCTATGCACAATTTAAACCGCTAATTACCGCTCTCTGTAACATTACTAGCTTTAACAATTTCACCATGAGTTGCAGGCAGGATACAAGATGAAGATGAAAGCTACAGTGGTGTTCGTTTCATGCACAACTCTTCTTGGCATTGCTCTAGGGATAGGCCTCTCCAGAGTGTACAGTGAGAGACTAATCCCAAGCCCACAGCTCTGATCGCGGTAGGACTACTGAACGCTTCATCAGCTGGCCTGCTCAAATATGTGGCATTGGTGGATTTGCTAGCATCTGATTTTATGAGCCCTTAATTGCACGGCAACATAAAACTTCAGGTATGGGCTTATGCCGCTGTTCTCTCAGGTGCTGGAGGCATGTACTTGTTGGCTAAATGGGCCTAGAAAACTGCATTTGCAAAGTCATACCCTGCTGTTAGCGGTGTTGTTTAGGGATGTAAATTCAAACCGTTAAACTCGATAACCGTGGATAACCGTCCAAATGAAATGGATTTGGGGATGAAAATTCGACTATATTCAGATTTTGTGAAAACCCGAAAATATCATTCAGTTATGGTTACGGATATGGTTATAGGGGTCCCCGATTTGTATCCGTCCCCAAAACTGATCCGAATAATATGTATTATATATATATATATATATATATATAAAATATTTTACGTATAATAAATATAGTATTGTAAAATACATATGCATATTCACCAAACCCATTACTTCAAGAATTACAAAAGTTGCATTTTGTGAGAAAGTTTAGAAGTTTTGAATCAAAACCAATAAGAATCCAATGGTGCATATGGGAGAGATCAAACATAAGCCAACATCATCAATGTATCTATTATATTATAATGACGAAATTAGTATCTATTATATTATAATGCCTCAATTGAACTAATATATTTTTGGTATTGACGAAGATGAATATAACCATTAACCGATAAGGAATCCGTTACCTGGTGTGTATGGTTATGGATAATCCCTAATAGTTAATTTGTGGTTATGGATATAATTAATTTTCGTAATTATGGAGATGGATATAGCATTTCCATCCCCAAACCGAACTGTTGCCATCCCTAGTGTCATTCCACTCGCAAAGGCTTTTCAACCTCGTCCAGAAATGAACGCGCCAGCAATAGTTGCAGCCAGAGCAGCCTTGTCGCAAACTGCGTTTGCAAAGAACCTTCGGCCGCAATCCCTTCCGGTGAAAGCACTTGTAATCGGATCAATGGCATGGCTGCCAATGTTCCTTTAGGGATATGTAGAGAGCACACCAAAATATTCTCGCTATCTTAGGTCGCTGCCGTGCATGGAGGTGTGCCATTCATAGCCATGCTCGCAGCGGAGAAATATTTTTTTCAAGAATTGGTTACTTTGTTAAAAGTTACAATTTTAACGTGAATTCTATCATTGTTGTTACCGGCTTATAAATACCCCATCCCCGCCAACAATGCTTTGTCCAGCTAGCCGTGGTTAACCTTTAAGATTAAAAAGAAACCCCACCCCCTATTGACAACCGCCTATAAATGCCCATCCCTGATACCAAAGCTTCGTCCCGTAGGATTAAAACTAAATCTACCCCTTATAAATGCCTTATCCCTGACACCTATGGTTCGTACGGCAGACCTTGCCTGACACGTGGGATTCAAACTAAACCATACCCCTATAAATGCCTCCAACACAATTGGTTCATACAGGCAACAATGGTTGCCCGTGAGATTAAAACTAAACCCTACCCCATATTGATAGCGGCTTATATATACTCCAACCACAACACCAATGCTTCGTGCAGGCAACAATGACGGATCCATGCACCCGGGTTTGCCTCATTTTTCGTGCGCCATCCCGTCTTATTTTTCATGCCATTTTTTGTTCACTGAGCTTGCTTAGTTATGCGTGCAAGGAGCACGCCTCGCTTTGCATGCCAGAAGCTCGTCTTGTTTTTTTACCTCATTTTTTGTGCACCTAGCCCACCTAGCTCCCATTTGTCAGAATTATATGAATTCAAGTACACCTGCAGACAAGAGTTGCAGAAGCTAGGGTTAAGAAAATATGTGGGCGACTAGAATAACTCAAATTTTGGCTTATAATGAATTTTATAAGAGATCTTAAAATCGATTGGAAAATGTGAGTTTTCTAACTCATAGTTTTTGTTACAAATTGAAACTTCTAGTTTTAGGAAATATTTTGTGTGGGAATCAACAAAAATGTTGAAAGACCTTTGGATGTGATTTTATCCTTTATTAGGTCTTGAAACTATTTTTCATTAATTTTTGAAGTGGAAAAAATAGAAAAAATAATGAAAAGTAATAGCGGGGCACCCAAAGAGATTTGTAGGTGTCTGAAATCTCGGGAATGTCCTAAATTAATTTTAGTAAACATGTGGTGCGAGACTCTAACTTTGATTTATAACAAATGTTTTGTGAAAAGTGAAAACATTGAAATTTTTAGCTTTAGGAAATATTTTGCGTCAGAGTTACGGAAAATATTTGAAGATCTTTGGACGTGATCCTACTGTAGGTCCTGAAACTATTTTTTTTATTGATTTTTAAAGTTGAAAAATAGAAAAATATCTAGATTTTAAATCATTGATTTCAAGTGTTTAAATATGAAGTATCATAGATTTTGCTCAGAAAAATATATTTTGAAGAATGTGAATATAATAGTTTGTTGTTATGGTAAGAAAGTAAAAGAAATAAAATAAAATAAAAACTGAAAAGAAAAAAAAATGTTGTTATGGTAAGAAAGTAAAAGAAATAAAATAAAATAAAACTGAAAAGAAAAAAAAAATTGAAAAGGGAGGGATTGGTTTGAAGCTAGCGAAGTAACAATCGTATCATTTTCTATTTTTTCTTCTTTTTTCTTTTTCCATTGATTTTTTTTTCTACATTACTTTATTTAGATTCAAATCCCTTTACATTTAGATTTAGATTTATATCCTTGTTTTTGAAATTTTTGACATGGATTATAAGAAAATTTTCACCGAAAGTACATTTTGTAGAACATAAAGATGATAGTTTGGTGTTGTGGTATGGGAAAAACGAAAATTTAACAAAAATAAACAATAAAACATAAAATAAATAAAATTAATGGTTTAGGCACAAGGAGATGAGCTCAAACTCATGCAAAGACTCAAATTCATGCTATCGGGAAGGCCCAAGGTGCAGTAGAGCAGTGGAGGGCCATGAGGTTTAGGGTTTAGAAGTGTGTGAATAGTAACGGATGAATACTATATTAGCGGGTCATAAAAATAATACCCTGAGTTCAGCATGTTTCAACTCATGGCGCATTCGAATTTTTTCCCTCCGCAAAGTCGGAAGTCTGTGCTGATGCCTAAATCAGCCATGGCGTTTACCATTGCTGTATCAGTATAGGACAAGTCATTGGCTTCAGAGCAGAGCGGTACAGCCTCAAGGCTGTGGCTTCCAAAACATTGCCTCTGACGACTGAAACCTCCGTTGGTAAGGTGATACGATAGAATAACGCCCTAGATAGGATACCTTGTATTCCGTGTTCCACAAGAATTGTATTAACACTTAAAAATTGGATTTTGTCCATTCATTTGTTATAACTCTATATCTACATGGCACATCACAAGTTTTTAGCTTCAAGGATTAGAATTCCTTGACAAATTTGTATAAAAAATGCAACTTACATTTAGTTACGTGAAACAAAGAATCTTCAGACCCCTTTTTTATTGCAAAGACACATGATGAACATAAAATGGGTGGACTAGTGTGCACATTACCTAATATTAAAAGCACGAATAATTTCTATGAACTTATGAAACCTTTCACAAAGGAGTTTGTTATTTGCAACCAAATATTAATTTACCAACAAGCAGATAAAAGAAAATTCAAGCCAACTTGAATAAATATGGAGTATGGACATTCAACTTTACAAATTTTTATATAAGTGATGTCTTTTTTTTTTTCAAATGAAATGATAGGGGCTTTATTATGTTTTTTTGATATTTTTATACTAGGGATAGAGAGAGTTCGGCTAAATCACACAATGGGCAACCTAATTTGGTGTCGAATTCACCATCCATAAGATTTGCGCCGAAGACCTCTCACTTCCAAGTACTGAGTGGCTATGATATTAAAAATATTAAAAATTGATACAATCTTCAACTAGGACATTTTGGATAAAATTCAAGAAGTCCTCAATCCAAAGAAATTTCAACAAAACATAAAACGTCAACTTAGCCAAACTAGTTGTTATTAATATCCCCCTATAAAAATGTTCTGTAACCAGCTTTAATGAACAATCTGAATTTACGTATAAAAAATACGAAAATTTACTATGCTCCAGTATATAATGTGCATCGGAATTTTATATCGTTAGAAAATTCTCAAAATATAATCAACTTCGGAGTTGAATTCAAATTTATATATAGTTATTGAAATTTATAGTTTGACCTAAATATTAGATGACACACCCTGACCTAGATCAAGGCATGTTGGCCATCACAAGAGGGCGACGTAGCCATGTGCGTAGTGCGGAAGAATAAAGATAAAAAGAAATGCGAATAAATAAAACCAAGCTAACTAAAAGTACAAGATAAGATAAGGGGCAAATGACGAGATTAAGTATGACTACACATAACTAAAGCATAGGTAACCTAAGTGCAGTCCAGCAGGACAAATACTAATTATACAATACCAAAGGTAGTCCTACATTAGTGATAATCTGTTAGAACTACCAACAAATGGCACACCTACTCACATACTCAGTAATTTCTCTTTTCATACTCGGCCAAACCTAGGCTCTGATACCAAACTGACACACCCCGACCTAGATTGAGGCATGCTGGCTACGTCACCCTCTTGTGACGGCCAGTATGCCTCGATCTAGGTCGGGGTGTGTCATTAGATTTTGAGAAGTAAATAATTTGGTATCATAAAGTTGTTTTTTCGTTAGAGAAAAATGTTTGACTCTTTACATGTAAGAACTTATTTATTTTTTCAATCAAATTACAATTTGACACGTGTGGTGTGCATAATATATATATATATATATATATATATATATATATTGCGTTGAACAAGTCATTTTTAAATATATGTTAGATCGTGATTTGCCAATAAAAGAGAAATGACTCCTTACTCGTATATGTCAAACAAGATTCTTCTATAGACGAGCATCCTTCCCTAAATGTAAAGAGACATAAGTGTGTGTAGTAAATGTAAGCTTTGAGCAGTCATATTGTTCAAGGGCAATCGTATATAGAGTCAAGTCCCTTTCTTCTGTAGTAGCCTTCATGCACACGCTTATGTACATGCCGAAGGGATTTTTTGAATCACGGTGTATTACGCGTGACTTACACGTTTTAAATGTATTTATATGCGTAAATTGACAAAGGGAAAGTCAAATATTTGAAGCAAATGAATAATCTTAGATCATGCTAGAAGATACCCCTCATAAACCAATCAAAGCAGCTTAATTCACAGGCATAAATTGACAAAAGGAAAGTCAAATATGTAAAGTAAATGAATAATCTTAAATCATGCTAGAAGAAACCCCTCATAAACCAATCAAAGTAGCTTAATTCACCTAATAAAATTGGTCTCTATTGAATTTACATTAAGAACAGAGAAAATAATATTTAATAAACAACTGATTGAAAAATAATATTTAATAAACAAATGATTGAAAATTAATATTTAATAAACAACTAATTGAATCACATTATTGCTAGCCCATTGTGAGACTAAGTCCACTCCCCTTAGTGTAGATAATATCGTTCGTTTAAAAAAAAAAACAATAATTTGACAACTAATTTAATCATATTATTATACGCGTGTGAAAGACTTTTTTTATAACTGGCATTATATGCCTTTTAAGATGTTTTGAATGTGTTTAAAAATAGAAAAAATAATATTTAATGAACAACAAATTGAATCTCATTATTTCTAACCTATTGTGAGGTATTAATTAAAAAAAAAAAAAAAAACTGTACAAAAAAATAATTATTAAAAAACACTATTAAAATGACAAAAATACCCCTGCCACATTTAATGCATTATTTTGGGCTACTTTTGAAGTTTTTTTGTTTGAGGGACAGTTTTGTCCACTTCTTTGTGGTGAAGCTTATGACCCCAAAAGAGGTTGTTGGTTTTATATATAAAGAAGTATCTTGTTCATTTCTTCACACCAACTACCCTACCTTCACCAAACCTTGCGAAACCATGGAATTAAAAACCATAGCCAACTAATAATACCAAAACAACGTGAGAATTATATACTAACATGATTGATGATTGAATTCTCAGCCTGTAAACTGCAAGGCTGGACAAGAAAGTGATTAGATGCAAAGACATACACAGCATAGATACACTACATATGTAATGGCCAACATCTGTATTTTGTAGTAAACAATTGCCAAGATTTGTTTAATTAATATTTCGATTAAACACTAAACGTACTGAGGAGTAATGCACTAAAATTACAATATTTGTTTCCCACGCTGAAGTTCGGTCATATATGGATCTTGTTTCAACAATAAATTCAGCCTCCAAGTTCCAATTTTTTAGTGAATACAGTCTTTTTTTTAACCCACTGCAACTAGACTCAAACTTTTTCCTTCTCAATTAATGAAAATTAAGGTACAATATTTATTGTAATAAAATAAAATAAAAGGTCCATTTGACAAATTAAGTTTAAGAAAATAGGACATGGATGTTCTCCGAATCCAGTTGTCCTAATCCATCTAGTCAAATCATCCAGACTATTAAAATTTAATCCAACAGCTAAAGTTATTATAATTTTTAAAGTGGACCCCTGTTTGTAGTCGTTAAATCAAATTTCAATGGCCTGAATGGTTTGACTAGATGGATTAAAACAACCGGATCCGGAGAGGATTCATGTCCAAGAAAATAGGGTTTGGTAATCATTGATATGTCTCATTTTCTAATTCACTTTTACAGGGATTTGTTTAATTCTAGTAAAAAAAAAAAAAAACAATATTGTCAGGAAGTTGAAAAAAAAAAGTCAAGAACAAAGTCACATTTCCTTCATCTAAGTAGACAAGCACCATGTGCACACTGCATAGGTTTCTTCAAACCCAGCTTTCTGGCTGGGAATCTTGAGGGTCTGTCTTAATGCGTTTATATTTCTTCAGAGTTCCCCAGGATTTGTTGACTAAGAACCGAATGGCGCAGTCTAGGAAGGGGCATTGTTCATATACCGTACAGTTAGTGGATTTTCTTGGAAGCCAACTTAATCCAACAGCTGCCCTTTTATTTTTAAGAACCGGAAACTGTTTAGTTAGAAGGACAGAAACATGGAAGCAAATATAGGGTAAATAATGAGGAAATTGTGAGGAAAGAATACTACGATTTCAATTTGGGTTAGTCTATGGTACCCCTTAATAAAAAAGTATCAGTATCATTCAAGTTCAACATTGCTAGTATAATGCAATTACGTTCAAGTATAATATCAAACATTTACAGTGTAATATGAGGTTTAAAACGTAAAGACCAACTTTGGTATATTAATACTAACATCATGACATGGAATTGGGTTTAACAATAAGATTATTATGTAATTTTGGAGTGTGAATTTGAATAATATAGTGCAATTTACACTTTTTCGTAATTCACACATTGAATGCTAACCTCACATTGTAATACCATTACGCTAAGTAGGGAGGCCGTAAGCAAATTACGGTTGTGATTTCATGACGTCCCCAAGTACTAACCTACATCTATACTGTAATAAGACATCCATGGTATAACCTATGTTTATACCGTATAATCATTAACATTGATAATAGTAACGGAATCACGTCTAATTAATAATAACCTACTTTGTCAATGTAATTTGACGTCAACAACATTACCATCAACCATGTTATAGTAATTTTTTTTGTCAATCTTTCTTATAGTAATTACAACATCAGTTTGTGTTATTAACTATCATTTTACCAAATCATATTTACACTATAAATATAGAATATAATACTTGAACGTGATTGCATTACATTATCAACGTTCAGTTTATATACTAAACGATAACTTAGAATTTCCCTTTTAAAGTTATGCAGTACCTACAGATACAAAACAAAAATAAGAGAAAATAATGTTTAGGAAAGAAAATAAGTAAGCAATCCCATTCCCAATTGCATCTGTTAGGAAAGAGAGTGGCGGCAAAGCAATAAACACTGCAATAATAATTCTGATGAGTCCTTTCTAGTGTTTCATATAGTCCAAGTAATAAATATAATAAAAACAGCATCTTGTAAGCGGGGGAGGCACTACACCAAAGGTTGAAATTTGTCAGATGGGGTTCTTATTGTACCCTTACTACAGTTACAAGACACCGTCTCAGACTTCAGACCCCCAAAAGTAATCTAATTCCAGAGACTTCAATTCCCTCCACCGGAAAAGGTAATTCGAACCTTCACTTCTTTCTTGCCCAGTTGCACTTCCAGTATCATACTCTTATCCTATTTTTCTATGTTTATTTAATATTTTGTGCAGTTTTGGAGGGATTGAATTGAAAATTAGTGTTCTTTCTTTCTTTGGTTGGTTCTTTTTTTATGTGGATGAGCCAACCGTTATCAAATTTTGGTTCTTTTGGATTAATTCCTTGATGGGTTTTTCTGGGTTTTCGGTTCGGAATTAGGAGCTGAATCGATTGGTTGATGGGTTTTTCCTTGTGGTATTTTTAGGTGGAGGTGATACTATAAAAGATAATCCAAGCAGGAATTGCAGAAAAGGCAACAAAGGTAAGAAGAAGGTAATTTGGCTCAATCCCTCGATAATCTGGAGGGTGCATTATCATCGATTTAAATAGTGTACCATGACTTGATGTACAAGTATAATTAATATACAAATAATACATAAAGGGAATGTTTTAATAATACAGGGAAATCTGGAAAGCATTATGAAACAGGAAACAATCTCAAGAGATCATGAATATATATCATCTTTTATGCTACAAGTGGCAGTTCTGGATCGATTCCTTGATAGGATTTCTTGTTTGATGATTTAGAGATAGGCCTTGGAAGTCAGTGATTGGAAGGAACAGTTGTTTGTGATTTGGAGAGGTTTTGTTGAATATACAGAGCTTCAGATTGATTGGTTGGTTGGTTGTGATTGGATTTTAGTAATAATCGCTGCTTTGGTGAGAGGTGTTGTATAGTGTAAACTTATCACCCACATTGGTTTGGTATTAGTTCATAAACTAAATACCAACAATTATTCCATTTCACATTTGAATCCTAACCATGAATATTCCAATTGCAATCTTCCTTGCATCAACTGCAATCTTTCTTTTCCACTTCATCAGGTTGAAAACCTGCAAACGAAGCAAAGAAATTCTCCCTCCAGGTCCAAGGCCATGGCCAATTGTTGGTTGTGTGCCACAAATGTGGAGGAACAGGCCAGCCTATAAATGGGTACATAGCATTTTGGAAGAATTCAACACGGACATTGCCTGCGTAAAATTAGGAAGTGTTCATGTCATCGCAGTGAAATCACCAGAAATTGTCCGGGAGTTTTTGAAGAAAAATGATGCAGTTTTTGCATCAAGACCTGTTACAATGGCCACCCATATTTTAAGCATTGGCTACGTGACCACAGGCGTTGTGCCTTGGGGAAGCCAGTGGAAGAAAATGAGAAGGGTCTTGATTGCTGATATGTTCAATCAGTGTAGGGTTCACTGGCTACTTGGTAAAAGAAATGAAGAAGCTGATAATCTTGTTAAGTTCCTATATAATCAGTGCTCAGTGAATCCGAATGGTTCAGTAGTGAATGTGAGAACTGCAGCCCTATTTTACTCAGGAGGTGTCATGAGAAGGATGATTTTCAACTCAAGGTACTTTGGCAAAGGGAGAGAGGATGGAGGGCCTGGTTTGGAAGAGGAAGAACACGTATCCGCTCTTTTGACCATGCTTTTGCATGTGTACGCATTCTGTGTATCGGATTATCTTCCGTGGCTTAGAGTGTTTGACATAGGCGGCCATGAGAAAAAGGTGAGAGATGCTTTGAAGATTACCAAACATTATCAAGACCCTGTTATAAACGAGAGATTACAACAATGGAGAGATGGGAAAAGGACGAAGCCTGCGGACCTGCTTGATGTTTTTCATTTCACTCAAAGATGCAAATGGACAGCCTTTACTCTCTAGTGAAGAAATCAAAGCGCAAATCACAGTGAGATATTCTTACCACCCTCGAATATTTCGGATCCTTTGTCAATGTTTAATTTCCTAAAAAAAATTGTGCGCTTATGTCAAAACTATGATTTATACGTATTTCCATTTAATGATTAATGTTTTGTTGTCAAAGTTGTGGTGTCGTCTCGATGTTTTGTTGATGTTTATTGGGCTAAAAAATTTCTCATGCCCTAATTTACGAAGATTTAAACTTTCATTTCATTTTTTGTCCAATTTAATTATATGAGTTCTAAATAGTAAAAATAAAAACTAGAACGTTCACAACTTTGAAATGCCAAGGCGTAATCATAAAATACTAGAAGCACATAAACATAACCTGACGATCCTATTTCTTATTGTTTACGTGCAGTCTAATTAGATTTTTGTCAAAAGAAAAATGGTTTCAATATTAGGAACTGATTGGAAATGGTTTTTTTTTCTTTTCTTTTTTGCATTTATATTTAGATCAAATTTGAAAATTTAAACTAAACAACCCTAAATGATTGAAAATTATGCAGACAGTAGTTTGAAACTATAATATTCATGGTATGTTTAATTCCATAAACTACTATTAGTCAGACTTAAAAAAGGAAATGGATACCATTTAATTCCCAAATTTAAAACCTATTTTGTAACCATTGAATAGGAACTGCAGCTTGAAACAGTGGATAATCCCTTCAATGCAGGAGAGTGGGCTCTATCGCAAATGCTGAACCAGCCTGAGATGCTTAAGAAAGCAGAAGAAGAACTAGATAGGGTGGTGGGAAAGCATAGGCTTGTTCAAGAGTCTGATATCCCTAAGCTCCCTTACATAATGGCTTGCTCAAGAGAAGCCCTTAGGTTGCATCCAGTTGCACCATTTAACCTACCCCATGTGTCTAATGCAGATGCTGTGGTTGCAGGCTACTTCATCCCAAAGGGGAGTGCTGTTCTCCTCAGTCGTTTAGGCCTCGGGCGCAATCCTGAAGTTTGGGAAAATCCATTGAGATTCAACCCGGAACGCCATCTGAATGGAGATGCTGATCAACAAGTTGAACTGGAAGAGCATGAGCTGAGATTCATTACGTTCTCTACCGGAAGGAGAGGATGCATGGGTGGTTCGCTAGGGACTACCATAACTGTAATGCTCCTCTGCAAGGCTTCTACAAGGGTTTACGTGGAGCATGCCACCTAATGTAGACAAGATTGACCTCACTGAGGCTCTATCTCTCTTCAAAGCCAACCCTTTGTATGCACATGCTAAACAGCGGTTGCCTGCAACTCTATACTTGGTTTAGTGACCATGCATAGATAATTTGCCGTTAATTAAAAAGTAATTATGGCGTATTTTTTATGCAAGCAATAAATGAGATGTTTATTATTATTATTATTATTTTGGAAAAACGATATTATTTACACTAAGGGGAGGGGATGAGTTTAGCCTCACAATGGGCTAGCATGACACGCCTCGACCCCGATGTTTGAAGGACAACAGGATGGCCATGTGCTGGCTGACACCCGAGGTGACGCAAGTCATTTCATGAATGCATATGCCGAGAACATGTAAAACATGCTTAACAATTACACGTAACACACAATATAATATCAAAAAACAAACCTTAACAAAATAATAGTAATAAGGTACGGGTCACTGGATCAAAGGAGAATATTCAACTGCCAACAATTTAAAAGTGATAATGTATGAACATGTTCACAGCATACTACTAATTCGAAATACAAGTGGAAGGGATATTGGAAAGTGCGATTACAAGAGATGTCCTACGTAGAAAGGACACAAATGCACTGATATGGAAATGCCTCATAGCTCAGATTGTATGCCTTGTTCCTAGGTGCTGAAAGAGGCGCAAAACAAAACATGAGTGGACCAAATTGATATATATATATATATATATATATGTAATACTAAAACAATTACTCTTCAAACGTACTAATCCCCAAGTTTTAGAAAACCTCATATAGTATAATAAGTAGTAGGTATTCGAAAAACCCTAGCATGCCATAAAACCTTCGTAAAACATATATCATATATAGTGTGCTTAGTAGTGATATCATAATCGCCTGAAGGCACATATATTATCCGCCTGAAGGCACATATATCATATGTCCAAAGGCACTACATCGCCTGCCCGAAGGCACATTGTATGAATATCCACTAAGTAAGCGTAGAAAATCATGAACATAATCTTTCCAAAATATATATCATCGGAGCTCAATAACTCAAACATCATATCATAAATCTAGGATTTACACAATCACACTTAAACAAGAAGTTTACAACAAACATATCAAAATTTCTTTTAGCTATTATATATCACTACATAACTACATGGAAAGAGAATGACAATTATTTTAAAGAGTCCGAAGCTACCAAGGAGGAAAAAAAAAGCCAAAAGCAAAAGAATATATTGCACAACAAGAATCACTTTCAAGCTAAAGATTTTTTCATTCCCACGTATGGTCCAACTCCACGTGAAGAATGACAACATGAAGTTTCGCATGGGCAGAAATCTACCACAAGCTGCATGACCTAGACTATGCATACCTATAGCAAGCACATCCGTTTATCTGAGAAGAACCAACATAAATTATTATTCCAAATTAAGTAGCAAACGAAAACCAAGCAGATTGCACAAACTCATGTTGAAAAATAAATGATTAATGGTTTCTTGATTGTTGTTGACAAATTGGTACCAGAAGAAGGCCTCAATGTGACAATGCTGCAGTTGATCCTCAATGTGACAATGTTGTAGTTGATCCTCAATTGAAAGCTTAAGAAATTATCATCCAAACGAAGAATGGGATAAACGGATGCTGAATAATAGAAGCCCAATTCTTAATAGAAAAAACCAACAATGAACAGTTTCACAGCATAGGTATACTTACTACCCCCATTATTTATCAAATTGTGTCATTTAGCAGCGCGGTCCTATAACCCCAAAATCCACTGTACCAATTTAGGCTGAGGGACAGACAGAGGCCCCGAAAAGAAAAAGGTAAAATGGCATGACCCATTTTACATATCTATATTATAGGGTTTGCATGGATCCCTGTAGGCTGTATCTCGTTGTTTGCCTGAAAATCCTTGGAGGAAATTCCAATTACACAATTTTTGCGGCAATGCTATCGGCCATATTAACTCTCACGGTCGACTCGTTTCCCATGGGTTGTTGTAAGAAACGTAGTCCCCAGCTTAATGTGTCAGCCTGTACTAATCACGACGTGCTAAAGAAGGTCACGGTGCGCACATGGGGTGATCTTTGAAATTGGACAACATGTTGTGCCTTAGATAAACGTTCTCTTATCAAACAGTCTGTAAAGTACTGTATCCATGAACAATAACTTATCGAACTAATTTTTGTCCCTTTTAGTAGGTACTAGACCGCTAATTACTGCTTCCTGTAACATTTCTAGGGATAGGCCTCTCCAGAGTGTACAGTGAGTGACAAATCCCAATCCCACAGCTCTGATCGTGGTACGACTATTGAACGCTTCATCAGCTGGCCTGCTCAAATATGTGGCATCGGTGGATTTGCTAGCATCTGATTTTATGAGCCCTTAATTGAAAGGCAACATAAAACTTCAGGTATGGGCTTATGCGGCAGTTGTCTCAGGTGCTGGAGGCATGTCCTTGTTGGCTAAATGGACCTAGAAAACAGCATTTGCAAAGTCACATCCTGCTGTTCGCGGTGTCATTCCACTCTCAAAGGCTTTTCAGCCCCCTGAAACTTAATTAAGTGCTCACCAGCAATAGTTGCAGCCAGAGCAGCCCTGTCGCCAACTGCATTTGCAAAGAACCTTCGGCCGCAACCCCTTCCGGCAAAAGTACTTGTAATCGGATCAATGGGCATGGCAGCCAATGTTCATTTAGGGATATGTAGAGAGAACACCAAAATATTCTCGCTATCTTAGTTCGCTGCAGCCGTGCATGCAGGTGTGCCATTCATAGCCATGCTCGAGGCGGAGAAAATTTTTTTTTTTTAAGAAAGGATTATTATGTTAAAAGTTACGATTTTAGCATGAATTCTATCATCGTTGATATAGACTTATAAATACCCTACCCCCGCCAACAATGCTTTGTCCAGTCAGTTGTGGTTAACCTTTAAGATCAAAATGAAACCTACCCCTAGTGACAACGGCCTATAAATGCCCATCCCCGATACCAAAGCTTCATATGGGCAACAACGGTCGACCTGTAGGATTAAAACTAAATCTACCCCTTATAAATGCCTTATACCTGACACCTATGGTTCGTACGGAAAACCTTACTTTGGTTGCTCATGAGATTAAAACTAAACCATACCCCTATAAACGCCTTATCCCCGACACAATTGGTTCATACGAGCAACAATGGTTGCTCATGAGATTAAAACTAAACCCTACTCCATATTGACATAGACTTGTATACGCTCTAATGCTTCAACCAGAGCACCAATATTAAGTGCAGGCAACAATGACGGACCCATGCACCCGGGTCCGTCTCATTTTTCGTGCACCGCCGTGTCTCGTGTTTCGCACCATTTTTTTTCTTTCGCTAAGCTTGGTCATTATACGTGCAAGGAGCATGCCCAGCTTTGCGTGCTCGTCTTGTTTTTTGCCTCGTTTTCTGTGCACCAAGCCCGCCTCATTTCGCATGCGCGGAAGTCCATCTGATTTCCTGTGAGCAAAATGCTCCTCGTTTTATTTGATCCCATATGTCAGAATTATATGAATTCAAGTGCACCTGCAAACAAGAGTTGCAGAGCTTTTGCTGGGGTTTACGGTTTACCCTACACACACACACACACGCACACTATATATATATATATATATATAAAATACTTTCTTCTTCCCCATGGGGAGGTATTTATATCGGAGTAAGAAAATATGTGGTACGACTAGAATAATTCAAATTTTGATTTATAATGAATTTTATAAGAGTTCTTAAAATCGATTGGAAAATGTGGGTTATCTAACTCAATAGTTTTTGTGAAAAATTGAAATTTTTAGTTTTAAGAAATATTTTGCATGGGAATCAACGAAAATGTTGAAAGACGTTTGGATGTGATTTTATCCTTTATTAGCTCCCGAAATTATTTTTCATTGATTTTTAAAGTGGAAAAATAGAAAAAATAATGAAAACTAATAGCGGGGCACCCAAAGAGATTTGTAGGTGTCCGAAATCTTGGGAATGTCCTAAATTAATTTTAGGAAACATGTGGTGCGAGTAGAATGACTTTAACTTTGGCTTATAACAAATGTTTTCTGAAAAGTGAAAACATTGAAATTTTTAGCTTTAGGATATATTTTGCGTCGAAGTTAAGAAAAATATTTGAAGATCTTTGGATGTGATCTTACCGTAGTTCCTAAAACTATTTTTTATTGATTGTTAAATTAAAAAATAGAAAAATATCTAGGCTTTAAATCATTGATTTCAAGTGTTTAAATATGAATTATAATAGATTTTGCACGAAAAAATATATTTTGAAGAACGCGAATATGATAGTTTTGTTGCAGTCATATTTAGAATAGGAATGTGATTGTGTAAATCCTAGTAGATTTAAGAATGTATCTTATATTCCTATTAGGAATTGATTACCTATTAAGAGTTGTAATCCTAAAGGGAAAGGTTTTTACCTATCCTACTACTATAGATAAAGATGCAATGGGGTGATACAAACACACCTCACAATTAAATCACTTTCTCTTCTCCCTCAATACCGCATGCCCCCTTTCTCTAATCCCTTAGATTAGTTCAATCAAATAGGCTTATAACACGTTATCAGCATGCTCTTGCCAGAAGCTGAGGAATTAACGGATCGTAGAAGAAGGCTATCTTCTACAAAATTCAAAGGCTTATATATGTTTTCTGCTAATCAGGTGCGCTTAAAGGAAGATATTTGAAATGTCCATGAAGCGCGAAAACATTCCCTATGATGCATGAACTCCTCTACGTTTATATTTTCCTTATGATATATATTGTTTGTTTCATGCATTACGCAATTATATTTGCTAATGTTTTTTTTTTATTTTATTTTTATTTTATTTTTTTATTTTAGGCAAAGCATATAAATAAATTAGAAGCAATTTAGGATTTTTCAAACCCTAGAGGAAAAAAAAAAGAAAAAAAAAACATTGGGCATGGTGCGGCACCACTGCCGCATCACCCATCTAGGCACCATCAGACCACCATTGGCCTGAAGCCCAGTTGAGTGGACCACACGACATCAGCTTTTGGGCTTGCTGTACTGACATAGACAACCCAGGCCTTCGGCCTGATTAATTATATAGGGCCCAAAGTCCCTTAAGCTTAACCAGGAAAGCCTGCAGCCTTCTTGGTCCGATGTCCTATGGTTCAAAACCTGCCTGAAGTAGTTTGTAGCCCATTGGGCTATGTCACACGCCCTGGTCCGATTCCCGCAACTTTGTCTGCTAGGTTGAAGTCTACCTCGACCTGGACCCAGCCTCGACTACGTTCCCCATGCGAACCTAAGGCCAGAAATCTGTTGGGCCTAACCCATGCCCCCCACTCAGCCCAAAGGCAATAGCTGCTGCTGTTGGGCTCCCTTACATATGGCCCGTGGGCTGCCTTTTCCAGCCAACCTAAGCCCAAATCATTTTTGGGATTTTTTTTTTCCGACCAAATGCTATTATTTAGCATTCTAAATAATTTTAACCCGAATGTTATTATTATTTTTGCTTCTACAATCGACCCTGTATTGCCCAATTTATTGAATTAATTAAAAATGACCTAGAGTTTATTAATCTGATAATTAATCCAAAATTATTGACTTGAAGATCACCTTTGGACATTAACGATTCAATAATTTATTTTTATACTTTGAACCGTTGGCATACTTTCATAGTAATGAAACTCTCACACTTGAGTTCCCGAAGAAACTTAAATCCACTGCACTTAAATCAGCAGATTGCATTATGTGTTTCTTGCAGGAACCTCTCCTTATGAATTAATCATTCATAAAAACTAATTTGAGCCTGTAGTTTCAAAATTAGTGCCTTTGAAACTTGAAGTTTTCATTCAAAACATACGACATGAAACGTATAGTTTTCATGCATAAATTAAACTAATACATGTCTATAGAACATGTATCTTCTATGATATATGTTTATGGCTTACCATATGACTAATCACGTTTTCTTTGTACCCTCTGTTATAGGGACATGTCGAACTTGAACAAACTCGATTTCACCGCTCTAGAAGTCTCCGGAAGAAACTATCTGAAGTGGGTTCAAGACCTGAAGCTCCATCTCACTGCAAAAGGAATTAGATCCACCATCGAGGAACTGAATGATGCTAAACCCGTCGATGAGGCTCAAAAAGCTACTGCAATTATCTTCATTCGAAGACACATCCATGATGCACTGCAGATTGAGTACTTCGCTGAGGAGGACCCACGCACCCTCTGGCTTGCTCTGGCCGACCGTTTTGATCACCAGAAAGATATCTACTTGCTTGAAGCAAGACACAACTAACAGCATCTTCACTTCCAGGACTTTTAGTTCGTGAATAAGTACAACCTTGAAGTTTGTAAAATCCATTCACTGCTAAAATTTTGTAAAGTGGAACTAACCGAATCAAATCTTATGGATAAGACCTATTCAACCTTCCATGCCACCAATATTGTCCAGCAGCAACAATATAGGGCACATAAATTCACCAAGTTTTCGGATTTGATCTATGTTTTACTTCTAGCTGAGAAATAAAACCAGCTTTTGATGAAAAATCATCAAGCTTGATCGATTGGCTTGAAAGCCACGCCTGAAGTGCATGCGACCAATTATAGCAGCCATAAACGATGAAAAAACCATCGTAGTCGTGGCAATGGGTAGCAAGCCTAACCACGAGCCCAAGGTCAATAGAGTGCCACAACTAAGGGAGAAAATGTGAACCAGCAGCGTCCACCACTTGCCTCTAAGACCCCAAACTTCAATAACAAGGAAAAAGCTCCCGTTCAACATGTTTCCACTGAAATGGACATGTGTTACCGTTGTGGATCAAAGGATCATTGGTCACGCGTATGCCGAGCTTCCCTCGAGGCTATTGCTAAGTATCGTTCTCGTCGCGATGCTAACTTTGTACATATGGAACATCCAGAATATGAGACTACATAAATGGAGATATCGAATTTTCAAGAGGTGTCAACTTCTGTGGATGAATAAATTAGACATGTTTTTAGAGTGTTTACCCCTAATGGCCGAACGTACTAGGAGTGGCTGGCCTCTCTCCCCTATTTTTCTAGGTTTATGGTTTAATTTTGAACAATTTTTCTAAGTATTTGGAATAATTTGTTTGGTTTTGATTTGTTTTGAATTATGGATTTTTATTTGATGGATATTATTTTCTTGAATTGCTTAAATTGAATGAATGGAATTATATTTATGCAAGTGACCAATTTAATCAATTTATTTTTAAGTATGTCTAGTGGAGAAATTAGTTGTCTGATAGATAATGCAACCACGCACACCATCTTACGTGAATGACATTATTTTACTAACTTAATACCTAAGAAAGCTCATTTGACAACTCTCTCAGGCCTATCCAACATGATTGAAAGATATGGAAAGGCCCGTATCATGTTGTTCAATGTTACTATCTTAACCATTAAGGAGACACTCTATTCTCCATGTTTCGGAAAAACGTTGCTGAGCTTTAGGGATATTCAAGATAATCAATATTGAAACCACTGAAGATAATGTTTCTGAATTTCTTTGTATCACTTCGTACGAATATGACCAGAAGCGTATTCACGAGAAGTTGGAACGTCTGTTGAGTGGGTTGTACATCATAACCATTCGCGACATAGAAGCCTACAGTGTGGCTGGCCTTATGCCTGAGTTTCAGAGCACTCTACTACTTTGACATGACCGTTTGGGACATCCTGGACGTGACATGATATGCTGTATCCTCAAATCATCATCATATGGGCATCAGTTACCTCTCTACATTGGATTTCTGCCATGCAAAGCATGTTCTTTAGGGAAGTTGAATACTCAACCCTCATATACAAAGATTATTCATGACCCTCCTAAGTTTCTTCAAAGGATTCAAGGGGACATTTATGGACCTATCCAACCAACATGCAAAACATTTAGATATTTTATGGTGTTGGTTAATGCATCGACACGATGGTCATATGTTTGCTTATTGTCCACATGCAACGCTACATTTGCTAAACTCTTAGCACAAATTATTAAGCTAAGGGCTCACCACCCTAATTATCCGATTAAGTCGATTCGATTGGATAACATTGGAGAGTTTACGTCATAGACTTTTGACGATTATTACATGTTAATATGGATTGATGTAGAACATCTTGTACCCTATGTTTACACGCAAAACAGCTTGGCAAAAGCTTTCATATAATGCCTTCAATTGATAGCTCGAACTTTGGTTATGCAAACCAAACTACCGTTATTTGCCTAGGGCTATGCAATACTGCACGCAGCCATGTTGGTCCACCTAAAGCCCCACCATTACTCAACCACATTTACTGTTATAATTGGTCACTAGATATGAGCCCGACGTCTCTCATTTAAGGGTGTTTGGGTGTGTAATTTATATGCCAATAACGCTGCCACTACGTATCAATATGGGTCCTTAGAGAAAAAATGGGAATCTATGTCGGTTATGATTCACCATCAATTGTTCGCTATTTGGAACCCTTGACAGAAGATCTCTTTACCCCATGTTTTGCAGATTTTCACTTTGATGAGATAGTTTTCCCATTGTTAGGTGGAGATAAACCTGCTAACGTTCCCGTAGAACGCCGCGAATTATCGTGGTATGCTCCCATTATGTCTCATTTAGATCCCAACATTACCCAGTTTGAAACTAAGGTGCGAAGAATTATAGATCTTCAGAGCATTGCTTGAAGCATGTTGGATGCTTTTAATGATCTAGCAGATGTGACAAGATCACATATACTCGTTACAAACGCACATGCAAGGATAGATGTACCTCACGTACATCAACAACCCGCATGGGAAGGCCAGACCTTCCTCGAAGGTGGGGAAGCCGCACCTTTCATGCGGCAAGGTACATTGGCGGCTAGCTAATCATCTGTTCTGACCCTGAAGGGTGGCAGACCCATTGGTTCAAAGGATTCATAACCCCGGAAGAGGAAAATGGCACCAACTAGTGACCCTAGTTTGAATTCGACCATCGCTCACTCATCTGTTCAAATGCATGAGGTTATTCTAGATTACGGTAATGTTTTAGATGAAACATATCGGCCTCCTAAGAATCGCAATATTTCAGTCCATTACGCGGTATTGGATGAGGTTTGGACTTGGAATGAGATGATCGTCAATGATGCATTTGCATACTCAGTACCTACTGACATCATGCTTAGCGATGACATTGAACCACGTTCCGTCGATGAATGCCGACGTAGAACCAATTGGTCAAATTGGAAACAAGCAATCCAGGTCGAACTCGATTCACTTGCGAAACGTAAGGTGTTTGGGCTCGTAGTTCCTACTCCTCCATATGTAAAGCCTATTGGTTACAAGTGGGTTTTTGTGAGGAAGCGTAGTGAGAAGAATGAAATAGTGCGTTACAAAGTACGTCTTGTAGCGCAAGGCTTCACTCAGCGCCCTGGAATTGATTACGAAGAGATGTATTCCTCCGTAATGGACGTTATAACGTTCTGCTACTTAATCAGTTCGGTAGTTTTCAAAAAACTAGATATGCAGCTTATGGACGTGGTGATCACGTATCTTTATGGGGATCTAGATACGGCGAAATATATGAAAGTTCCAGAAGAACTTCCATTGACTAGTTCAAATAGTTCTAGACCACGAAACATGTCACATCCTGGCCTGGGAGGGACCATTTCCCTGGCCTCGCTCCATCACCGTAGCACGATATTGTCCGCTTTGGGCCCCGACCACGCCCTCACGGTTTTGTTTCTGGGAACTCACACGAGAACTTCCCAATGGGTCACCCATCCTGGGAGTGCTCTCGTGCGCTACTCGCTTAACTTCGGAGTTCCTATAGAACCCGAAACCAGTGAGCTCCCAAAAGGCCTCGTGCTAGGTAGGGATATGAATATACATATAAGGATCACTCCCCTGGGCGATGTGGGATGTCACAAAACATTATCTCAATAAGGTTGAGGAAGTTACTCTACGGATTGAAACAATCTGGACGGATGTGGTATAACCGTCTGAGTGAATACTTGACAAGTTAGGGTTATGTGAACAATGAATTGTGCCCATACGTGTTAATAAAAAAGTCACATTCTGGATTTGCAATCGTTACAGTTTATGTTGATGACATGAACCTTATCGGAACTCCCATAGAGCTTGAGGAAATTGCTAAGCATTTGAAATCAGAATTTGAGATGAAATAACTTAGGAAAACTAAGTATTGCCTCAGCCTGGAGATTCAACATTGTTCAAATAGAATCCTGGTACATCAATCGAACTATACTTATAAGGTGTTACATCATTTTAATGAGGATAAAGCGAAGTCTTCGACTACGCTTATGGTTGTTCGGACTCTAGACGCTAAACGATATCCTTTTCGTCTAAAGGAGGATAAGGAAAAGATTTTGGAACCCGAAGTTCCTTACCTAAGTGCAATTTGTGCTTTATTATACTGGTTCAATGCACTAGACTCGACATTTCCTTGCAAATCTATTGGCTAGATACATCAACGCGTTTATATGCAGACACTAGAATGGTGTTAAAGAGATTTTTCACTACCTCAAGGGTACAATGGATTTGAGCTTGTTTTATACCAGTGAATCTTCAAGTGTTGCTACCCCTTATGGTACTTGAATTGATTCCCGCCTCATTGGTTACGCAGATGCTGGATATATGTCTGACACACATAGGGCACACTCTCAAATAGGCTATGTCTTTCCATTGGAGGCACCGCTATATCTTGGAGATCTATTAAGCAAACGTTAGTTGCAACTTCGTCGAATCATGCTGACGTTCTTACCCTGCATGAGGCATCACGTGAATGCTTTTGGCTGAAAGAAGTCATGGAACACATTCGAAGCACTAGTGATATTATATTTGTCGTTGACCTTCCTACGACGATCTTTGAAAACAATGTAGCATGTATCGAGCAGTTAAAAAAGGGATACATCAAGATAGACAACACCAAGCACATAGCGCCAAAGTTCTTTTACTCAACCACAACAGTAGCATCAGAACATTGAAGTTAAGCAAATTTGTTCCCAGGACAACCTAGCCGATCTCTTCACCAAGTCATTGCCCAAGTCTATTTTTCAGAAGCTCGTCCAAGGAAATGGTATGCGTAAATTATCTAAGTTGAATCGCTTGTAGTTCTCTTATTTAGAAGTTATGTCTAACTCAGAGGAAGTATCCTGAAGCTACTCACTTGATCTTAATGTACTCTTTTTCCTACGATTAGGAGCATTTTTCCCACTGGGTTTTTGCTACCTAACGAGGTTTTAATGAGGCACCCATCCTGGGATGAACATACTCCATTGAGTTCACTACTTTCGTCCCGTTTGACGTTTATTTTAGACATTATGCATTCTTCTTACTTTTCTCTTTAGTTTATGGGTTTTCCTCATACCTTGGGTTTTACCATAGCGAGCTTTTGTGAGTTGTACTACCAATGCATACTTTCTTAAAATTTGAGATTCATGTTCACCCGTTGTGCCGATGACTTCATTAACTATTCCACTTTCTCTGCTGAAGATCTGATGCGATGGTTTGTTGAGTATTTACACACTTAAGGGGGAGTGTTACAGTAATATTTAGAATAGGAATGTGATTGTGTAAATCCTAGTAGATTTAGGAATGTATCTTGTATTCCTATTAGGAATTGATTACCTATTAAGAGTTGTAATCCTAAAGGGAAATGGTTTTACATATCCTACTACTATAAATAAAGGCACAAAGAGGTGATACAAACACACCTCACAATTAAATCACTCTCTCTTCTCCCTCAATACCATTGACCCCCCTTCTCTCTCTAATCCCTTAGATTAGTTCAATCAAATAGGCCTACAACAAGTTTGTTGTTATGGTAAGAAAGTAAAAGAAAAAAAAAAAACTGAAAAAAAAAAAAAAAAAAAAATGAAAAGGGAGGGATCGGTACTAAACTAGCGACTTTATCTGAATACAGTCGCTACTTTCTAGTGAAACTCTTCAAGGATGATCGGGATACAATCGCTACGTTCATAGTGACATCTTTCAATGATGATCGGTATCAAAGTAACGATCGTATCATTTTCTCTTCTTTTTTTTCCCTTTTTTATTTTTTCCATTGATTTTTTTTCCTACATTGCTTTATTTAGATTCAAATCCCTTTACATTTGGATTTAGATTTATATGCTTGTTTTTGAAAATTTTGACATGAATTATAAGAAAATTTTCACCGAAAATACATTTTGTAGAACATAAAGATGATAGTTTAGTGTTGTTGTATGGGAAAAACGAAAATTTAACAAAAATAAAAAATAAAACATAAAATTAATAGTTTAGGCTTAGGGAGATGAGCTCAAACTCATGCCAATACCCAAATTCATGCCATCAGGAAGGCCCAAGGCATAGTAGAGCAATGGAGGTCCATGAGGTTTAGGGTTTATTAGTGTGTGAATAGTAACAGGGGAATACTATAGTAGTGGGCGATAAAAATAAAACCCTGAATTTTGAGCGTTTCAACTCACGACGCATTCGAATTTTTTCCCACTGATGCCTAAATCAGCCCTGGCGTTTACCATTGCTGCTTCAGTGCTAGGACAAGGCATTGGCTTCAGAGCAGAGCGGTACAGCCTCAAGGCTGTGGCTTCCAAAACATTGCCTCTGACGACTGAAACCTCCGTTGGTGAGGTGATACGATAAAATAAAACCCTAGATAGGATACCTTGTATTCCGTGTTCCACAAGAATTGTATTAACACTTAAAAATTGGATTTTGTCAATTCATTTGTTATAACTCTATATCTACATGACACATCACAAGTTTTTAGCTTCAAGGATTAGAATTCCTAGAAAAATATGTATAAAAAACGCCAACTTACATTTAGTTACGTGAAACAAAGAATCTTCAGACCCATTTTTTATTGCAAAGACACATGATGAACATAAAACGGGTGGACTAGCGTGCACATTACCTAATATTAAAAGCACAAATAATTTCTATGAACTAGGGGTACAACTTGGGTTGGACAAATCCAAACCCGCTCATGTCCAATTCAATTTTAAACCTGAACAAGTGGGTTTTTTTTTTTAATTATAACCCGCCTGAAGCCAACTCAATTTCAACTCGTTCATTGATTGTATTGAGTTGGGTTGATAATTTGCCCGTCCATCCCCAACCCTACCTAACCCGATTAACCAACCCAATCTAATTAGATTGTAGCCCATGTCAATTAATGTTCATACTACATGCAAGTGTGCCAAGTCCAAAAACCAACACCCTTTCTAATAATTTTTAACAAATTACCCTTTATAATTACTTAAGCTTTTAGGGAATAACAGGCTTTGATTAGTCAGCCTATATTCGTAGTCTCTAAATCCTAAAGCTTTATAGTAGATTGATTTATGAAATTAGAGTTAGCTAGATTTGATGCTAATTGGCTTAATTGTTTTTGGAATTCTTTGAAACTAAGTTGTTACAAGATTAAACTTGAAAAAGTTGGGCAACCTAAACTAAACCCAAGTAAACCCTAACTCAATTAAACCTGAGTCCAAATGAACCCGAATGAAACCCAACCCGAACCAGAGCCCGAGTTGTAAAAATTGGGTTAGAATTGAATTGACTTTCCAACCTGCCCGAGTTACACCCCAACTATGAACTTATGAAACCTTTCACAAAAGAGTTTGTTATTTGCAACGAAATATTAATTTACCACCAAGCAGATAAAAGAAAATTCAAGCCCGATTTTATTCCAACTTGAATAAATATGGGGCATAGACATTCAAGTTTACAAATTTTTATATAAGTGATGTCCTTTTTTTTTTTTTTTTTTTTTTTTTTTTCAAATGAAATGATAGGGGCTTTATTATGATTTTTTTTAGTACATTGATATTTTTACACTAGGAGGAGAGAGAGTTCGGTTAAGCCACACAATGGGCAACCTAATTTGGTAACAACTTTGCCATCCATGAGATTCGAACCTAAAAACTCTCACTTCCAAGTGAAGAGGAATATCACCAGACCGTAGTATCAAGTGGCTATGATACTAAAAATATTAAAAATTGATACAATCTTCATCAACTAGAACATTTTGGATAAAATTCAAGAAGTCCTTAATCCAAAGAAACTTCAACAAAACATAAAACATCAACTTGACCAAACTAGTTGTCATTAATATCCCCCTATACAAATGTTTTGTAACCAGATTTAATGAACAATCTGAATTTACGTATAACAAAATACGAAAATTTACTATGTACAGTATATAATGTGTACCACAATTTTATATTGTTAGAAAATTCTCAAAATATAATCAACTTCAGAGTTGAATTCAAGTTTATATATAGTTATCGAAATTTATAGTTTGACCTCAATATTAGATTTTGAGGAGTAAATAATTTGGTATCATAAAGTTGTTTCTTCGTTAGAGAAAAATGTTTGACTTTTTACATGTAAGAACTTATTTCTCCTTACAATCAAATTACAATATGACACATGTGCGCATAACAATTTTTTTTTTTTTTTTTTTTTTTTTTTTTGCTTTGAAATTTTTAAATATATGTGAGGCCATGATTTGCCAATAAAAACAGAAATGACTCCTTACTCGTATATGTCAAACAAAATTCTTCTATAGACAAGCATCCTTCCCTAAATGTAAAGAGAAATAAGTGTGTGTAGTAAATGTAAGCTTTGAGCAGTCATATTGTTCAAGGGCAATCGTATATAGAGTCAAGTCCCTTTCTTGTGTAACTATCTTGTTCATTTCTTCACACCAAAGACCCTACCTTCACCAAACCTTACAAAACCATAGCCAACTAATAATACCAAAACAACGTGAGAATTATATACTAACGTGATTGATGATTGAATTCTCAGCCTGTAAACTGCAAGGCCGGACAAAAAAGTGATTAGGTACAGAGACTACACAGCATAGACACACTACATATATAATGGCCAGCATCTGTATTTTGTAGTAAACAATTGCCAAGATTTGTTTAATTAATATTTCGATTAAACACTAAACGTACTGAGGAGTAATGCACTAAAATTACAATATTTGTTTCCCACGCTAAAGTTCCAGTCATATATGGATCTTGTTTCCACAATAAATTCAGCCTCCAAGTTCCAATTTCTGAGTGAATACAATCGTTCTTTTTAACCTACTGTATCTGGCCTCAAACTTTTTCCTTCTCTTTTGATGAAAATTAAAGTACAATATTGATTGTAATAAAATAAAAAGGTCCATTTGACTAATTAATTAAGTTTAAGAAAATAGGGTTTGGTAATCATTGATATGTCTCATTTTCTAATCCACTTTTACAGGGATTTGTTTAATTCTAGTAATAAAAAAACAATATTGTCAGGAAGTTGAAAAAAAAAAAGTCAAGAACAAAGTCACATTTCCTTCATCTAAGTAGACAAGCACCATGTGCATACTGCATAGGTTTCTTCAAACCCAGCTTTCTGGTGGGAATCTTGAGGGTCTGTCTTAATGCGTTTATATTTCTTCAAAGTTCCCCAGGATTTGTTGACTAAGAACAGAATGGCAGAGTCTAGGAAGGGGCATTGTTCATATATCGTACAGTTAGTGGATTTTCTTGGAAGCCAACTTAATCCAACAGCTGCCCTTTTATTTTTAAGAACCGGAAACTGTTTAGTTAGAAGGACAGAAACATTGAAGCAAATATAGGGTAAATAATGAGGAAATTGTGAGGAAAGAATACTACCATTTCAATTTGTAATGCAATTACGTTCAAGTATAATATCAATTTTTTACAGTATACTATGAGGTTCACAATGTAAAGACCAACTTTGGTATATTAATACTAACATCATTACATGGAATTAGGTATAACAATAAGATTATTATGTAACTTTAAAGTGTGAATTTGAACAATATAGTGTAATTTACACTTTTACATAATTCACACATTGAATGCTAACCTCATAGGGAGGCTGTAAGTGAATTACGGTTGTGATTTCATGACGTTCCCAAGTATTAACCTACATCTATACTGTAATAAGACATTCATGGTATAACCTATGTATATACCGTATAATCATCAACATTTGTAGTAGTAACGGAATCACGTCTAATTAATAATAACATAATTTGTCAACGTAATATGACGTCAACAACATTACCATCAACCTTGTTATACTTATTTTTTTTGTCAATCTTTCTTATAGTAATTACAACATCGTTTTGTGTTATTAACTATCATTTTACCAAATCATATTTACACTGTAAATATAGAATATAATACTTGAACGTGATTGCATTACATTATCAAAATCCAATTTATATACTAAACGATAACCAAGAATTTCCTTTTTAAAATTATGCTACCTACAGATACAAAACAAAAAATAAGAGAAAATGATGATTAGGAAAGAACATAAGCAAGCAATCCCGTCCCCAACAGCATGTGTTAGGAAAGAGAGTGGCGGCAAAGCAAAAGGCCAAAGGCGCTAACTTTTTCTCTTACGCCAATAAACACCGCAATTGCCAATGATAATTCTGAGACTCCTTTCTAGTATTTCATCCAATCCAAGTAATAAAAGAATAGAATAAAAACAGCATCTTGTAAGTGGGGGAGGCACCAAACCAAAGGTTGAATTTGTCAGATTAGGGTTCTTATTGTACCCTTACAACAGTTACAAGACACCGTCTCAGACTTCAGACCCCCAGAAGGAATCTGATTCCAGACACTTCAATTCCCTCCTCCGGATAAGGTAATTCGAACCTTCACTTCTTTCTTGCCCAGTTGCCCTTCCAGTATCATACTCTTATCCTATTTTTCTATGTTTATTTAATATTTTGTGCAGTTTTTTGGAGGGATTGAATTGAAAATTAGTGTTCTTTCTTTCTTTGGTTGGTTCCTTTTTTATGTGGATGAGCCAACAGTTATCAAATTTTGGTTCTTTTCGATTAAGTTCTTGATGGGTTTTTCTGGGTTTTCGATTCGGAATTAGGAGCTGAATCGATTGGTTGATTGGTTTTTCCTTGTGGTATTTTTAGGTGGAGGTGATGCTACAAGTGGCAGTTCTGGATCGATTCCTTGATGGGTTTTCTTGTTTGATTATTTAGAGATAGGCCTTGGAAGCCAGTGATTGGAAGGAACATTTGTTTGTGATTTGGAGAGATTTTGTTGAAAATACAGAGCTTCAGGTTGATTGGTTGGTTGCTTGTGATTGGATTTTAGTAATAATCGCAGCTTTAAGTTTAGAATTTCAGAGTTATTGTGTAAGAAATGGAGGGTCAGGCAATTTCTGGTGATGAGGTTTCTGTTAATTTAGTTAGAGAGGAAGACGAGGAAGAGTTCCGGAGCTGTTGCGAAGACGAAGATGAAGTTTGGAAGGAGACTGAAGAACAAGTGAAAGGGGAGACAAAAGATGAGTCAAAATATGATCTCGACGAATTTTCTGTTAAAATGTTCTTCAAAGGCATGTCCATAGCTGGCTATGGGGACCCCGGTTGTGGACTTTCTGGAATCGGAGTTGTCATGGAAAGATCAACCAATGTTCCTGCAATTCAGGTGCAGAAAAGGCTTGATTTTTATGTGGAGGAGCTTGTGGCTGACTATTTAGCCCTGATGGATGGTTTAGTGGAGGCTGTGCAGAATAAAGTCCGTAGGGTGTATGCATTTACAGATTCCGAATTGCTATATGATCAGGTGAGTCCTTCACTACTAAACAGTAATGTTTCTTTCTTCATGTCGGTTAACGTTTTAGAAAGTCGTATTAAATATGTAACCAAGACTTTTGTGTTAACCTTGATTTTTCTGGCTCATCTGTTTGCTTTCTGTGCGTACTTTGGAATATGATTTTGGGATTTTCCAACAACTTTCAGTTCGAATTTGGGTTTCATAAGTTCATTGCTATATTCTCCACTGCAATATCAGCATTGTGAGTGCTTGAATTCATTAAATAAAAAAGGGTTTATTCTGTTTGATTATCCATTATATACCCTTTTTAGCAGCACAATTTTTATAGTTGAGAAGTGGATAATACCGTGTTATTTAGAAAACGACACTTTGAGTGATTGCTCTTGAGAATTACTTCATCTTTCTTCATTTGAGTTGTAGCACTAGCATTAAATTTCCAAATCATCTTATTGTATGTCAAGTTTGTTTTAACGACTTGAATTTCTGACAGGTTTCACATGAGGAGAAACTTGAAGTTCCAATCCTAGTGGCACTGAGGCAAAGGATTTTAGAGCATGCCAGTAATCTCGAAGCTTTTGTTCTGAAACTTGCCCCTGATGTAGATCTTGAGCGGCCATCAAAATTAGCCCAAGTGGCTATTGGAGTTGTCTCTTTTCCTGCTAAGGGTGTTGAATCTCTTGAGAACTGTTCCATCTGTTGCGACGATAAACCATCCTTGATGATGATCACCATGAAATGTTCTCATAAGTTCTGTTCACATTGCATGAGAACATACGTTGATGGGAAGGTGCAGTCCTCTCAAGTCCCCATCAGATGTCCTCAACTGAGATGCAAGTATTACATCTCCACTGCTGAGTGCAAATCTTTTCTTCCACTCACTTCGTATGAGTCATTGGAGAAATCCTTTGCAGAAGCAAATATTCTCCACTCAGATAGAATGTACTGCCCATTTCCAAATTGTTCTGTCCTGCTTGATCCCCTTGAATGTTTCTCAGCTAGGGCAAGTTCATCAAGTCAGTCAGATAACAGCTGCATTGAATGTCCAGTTTGTCAGAGGTTCATCTGTGCGGATTGTGGGGTTCCTTGGCATACTTCTATGAGCTGCGAGGAGTTCCAGAATCTCCCATTGGAAGAGAGAGATGCTGCAGACATTACCTTATATCGCTTGGCACAAAGTAACAGCTGGAGGCGTTGCCAGCAGTGTCGTAGGATGATTGAGCTCTCTCAAGGTTGCTACCACATGACGTGTTGGTAAGAATATTTTCATTATGTTACACATACTTTTCAATTTTAACAGCACCGACTAAGTTGATTGAGAATGGATCTTCATGTGTGTTTTTGTGCCAAAAAATGTCTTTTGTATGCTTTGAACCAATGTGTTTGAATTTCTTGGAAACTTGATGCTTGCCTCTGAAGGAGAGTACAATCTTTATGAAAAAATGATTTGAGTTCTAGATTGTAGTCGGTTATTATGATCTCAGACAATTTTTAGCTCATGGGAATATTGATTTTAAGCGGTATATGCTGTGAGTAGGTTACTGAGAGAGGCATACGTTTGTTTATTGAATCATTGTGTAACTATTAGATAAGAAATCAGTGTGTCCTTTCCGTTACAAGTTGTTGAAATTTACTGAGCATTTTGTGTTCCTCATCTTCAGGTGTGGGCATGAGTTCTGTTATTCTTGTGGTGCTGAATATCGGGATAGCCAACAGACTTGTCAATGTGCCTTTTGGGACGAAGACAACAACACACAAGACTTGGTCACTCAGTCTATGCAAGAATCCGAGCAATGGGCGTGGGAAACATTCAATTCACTCCCCATGATAATGGATGCATACTCGGACCAAGAGAAATCACAGCTGGCGCTGATCCAGAGATTCCTAGCGGGGGGCTTCAGTTTAAGCGACCATCCCCCTTATCAATCCCCACCTCGGTGTACAGATTCTTATGTAGACGCCATGAAAGATCTCCATCAGCTTCCTTGGCTCGAGAGGTTTGTTTCCGTTATAAGTGATAACTACTACGAAGAATATATCCAGTGAATTATAGGACTTCTGAAATTCGAAAATAATCTGCACAGCTACCCGAGAATACCTTTCGTAGGAGTAAAGAGTGTCTCGCTCTATTCACTGCGGAGATTTATGTGCCTCTTTTCCACTGTAGTTTCATAAGCATTGTGTTAAAAAGATTTGCGGCCATTATAAGGTACCTTGTGTAAAACATTGAAGGGCAAGCGTGTATGCTAATAGGCGATAGCTTTCTCCTTGAAAGAAAAGAGGGAAAAAAAAAAAAAAAAGATAGTGTATTGAATTGAAATAACATTTATCATGTTATTGAATTGAAAGAATATTTTCCATTTAAGATGCACTCTCTGAGATTGAAAAATACTAAATACTCATCAAAGTAAGAGCTGATATCATTTTTTTTCTAGTGACACTGTAAATAAGGCCAACAAAGTTTTATGGCACGGAATGTTAGGCGGTCAAACATCGATACGTGTAAAAAATGAGTGCAACGGCAATAAGAATGTTTCGTCTAATGTCTAGGCACAAGAGAAATGACAAGATTAAGAATGAGGATATTCAAGGTAAAGTAGGAGTGATCGCAATTGAAGATAAGATGAGAGAAAATCGGTTAAGGTGGTTTGGACGTGAACCAAAGACTCACAAATGCTTCGGTTAGAACATGCAATTACAAGACAGATGCTTAGGGCAAAAGAGGTAGGGGAGGCCCTAGTTTGGTACTGCGGTGATTTTGAAAAAAGTGGTTATGAAAAAAAAGCTGGGATCTTTTTTATGTTTGGTAACATTCAGCTTCAGCTTTTTTTTCATAGTTTTGGATGAAAAAAAGCCAAAAACACAAAGTTGCAAAACCCAGCTTTGAAAAACCAGCTTTTTTTCACATCTGTTTTACATGAAAGTTTATCAAACACTATAATACTGCTTTTTTTTTTTTTTTTTTTTCAAAAACACTTTTACAAAAAAGTTTATCAAATACTCAATTCATTTATTTCACAGCTGCTTATTCTCACAACACAGTTGAAACAATTTTTTTTTTCAAAGCACATCAATATCAAACTAGACCTAGGAAGACTTAAAAAAAGACTTTAAGAAAAAACAAAGAGTATTTGGAGATAACAGAAGATTTGGCGCAAAATCGAGTACAATGACGTTCTAAGATTTATACAGTCAATCCCACTTAATTAGATAAAGCTTTGTTATTTTGTTGTTGACATTGTAAATGCTCGTTTTCCAAGCAAACTTAGTGCAAATGAGTTGTGTACGAGCTTTATCAGCCGAACAACCAAAGCTCAAGTTTGGGTTGTTTCCTGAACGAGCAAAGCTTAAGACAAACCAAATCCAATCCAAATTCAATACAAATTCCAGCTATTTCGAGCCAATTTACATTGTATTCATAGTTGTCCCATTTTGTATGTTAGACACCCTCTTTGTCATGTTTGTTTTTTAAGTAAATGGGAAAGAGACCACACTCACCCACCACTTATGATTGTACGGGTGGTGGTTGTGGTGGTGTTTGGTTTTGCAAAGTGCGTAGAGGACACGTTGCATTTTGGATAAGGGGAGTTTCAATCAAGTTCACCATCTCCACATGTTTAATGGAACCTTCGTGCTTAAGTGGCTTCAATCCAAACCTACTACCAATTACACATGGAAATTTGGTGTTCGTTGGCTTTTTTTGGACTTAGCTTTTTGCTAACCTTGTTCAAGCATGGCTTGGCTTGTTCTCAAGAATCGAAAATGGCCCGTTGGGCTTCACTTTGTTTAGTATTTTTCAACTTCTTATGATTAGATAAAAGAGTAATGCTTGAGTTTGTCGTTAGTTTTTAGTATTTATCGTACTAGATGATATTCGAGTCTCATACAGTGCATTCATTCCGTGGTCAATTCTTCCTACACACCTTCGTAAATGATCATTGAGTGCATTTCTAAATTTTTTGTGTGTGTATATTTCCACATCATTTAGCCTAAGTTCTCTGGAGCTAGAAAATTCCTCACCCAAATATAGCCCAAAAATTTAATCCAAAAGCGGAAGGCAAAAACAAAGGCAAGGAGCAAAGTCCAATGGATTCAGAAAGACTGCTCTTGAAAGTGGAATAAAACTTACTAGTTTACATAGTGTTAAAGAAGAAAAGAAATTATGATTACACTCCTAATTACAAGTAAACCCTAAAGCATTGAGGGTCCCACAAGTGTAAATTTTCACCCAATTTCCAAGTCCGAGCAAACAAAAAGAAAGAGAAAGCAAAATTTTGAAGGAAAATACTAATGAGATACTTTTAAAAGTGAAACTGTTCATGAATTTTATATTATTTTATGTTTTTTGTATTATATTTTATAATATTTATACAAAAATTAATATTAAACTAAAAAATAAAAAGTTTCTCACTTTGAAAAAAATCGCTTCAGCATTTCTTAATTTTCAAATAAAAACAAAGAAGATGATGTGCCAAAAGCTCAAAGTGTACCAAGGGACATGACCCTACCACTTGCCACTAAATAACTTTATTCCTTGGATGGTGTTAGACGTAACAAAGTGAGGACAGACCGACCTCCTTTTTCTATTCAATTTTGGTACCTTCTATTTGGGTCATATATACCTTCTTTCATTTAGGGGAATTTCACCTTTTTCTCTCTTTCATGCAAGATGATTTAAATTGTTTATTTTTTAAATTATTTTTTAAAAAACCATATTTGTAAAATTAATTAGATTATAAAATCGTTTAGTCATCTAATGATTATTTAATATTGACTAGAATCATTTTCTCTTAAATAAATCCTAAAAGTTTGATAACTTTCATCAAATGGTTTAACGATTAGTTCTTACACACACACACACACGCACGCGCACACACACACATACATATACATATACTCACACACACAATCGATTCAAATTCAATTTAATTCAACAGAAGTTTCAAACTCAATCGATTCAAATTCAATTCAATAAAAGATTTGAAATTGGAACATAACAGAGGTCAAGGTTCAAGAACCCAACAAAATCCCTAAATCTAGAAAACCCTAATTTAATTTTCAATCCTAAATCCCTAAAACGTAATACCTTAAAACTGAAGAGTACTATGAGCAGAGTCGTGCACTGCAAATATGGGTTCTGAGTCAGACAGAGGAGATGACTGGGAGCGTTCCTGACCACCTCATGCTCCGCCACCTCCGATGTGAGATTGGGGTATCACTTGAAATCAACAAGACCTGGTTCCGGCGTCGGACTCGACCTCGCTCACGCTCCGCCACAATTGAGTTGATAAGAAGTCTTTGGAGGTGACGTACGTCAGCACCTATAGCGTAAGGGTCACCAGTGGGGTTGAATTCGAGGTGTACAAGAACAATGACATGGTTCTATCTTCTGTGTGGGTCTTTGGAGCGGATGAAGGATGTTTGGCTCAATGGAAATGCAGGGGGATTGGAAAACAATTCGAGAACGGGGTGGAGTTAGGAGGAGAGATCGAGCTCTGAGACGGAATGAAATGAGAGGAGTTGAGACTCAGGAGGAGAGATCGAGAAGACTAAGATGAGGAAAATTGTAGAAACGGGCCAAGCCAAAGGACAATTCCTTCATATTTTAAGATCCGCCCCGCCCCGCTATTTTCGTATACCTGAACCGCCCCTCCCCGTTTTGTGTTTAAAAATTTTGGACCCGCCCCGAACCTGAATTACCTGCCTTTACCCGCGGTTCCTATACCCGTTTGCCCACCCCTAATAAAGCCAATGGAAAAAGGAATAGTGATTTTGGCACCCCAAAATAATGCATCAAATAAGGCAGGGGCGTTTTCATCATTTTGATAGTATTTTTTTTAATAATTAATTTTTTTGTGGTTTTTTATTTTTTTTTATTAGTATACCTCACAATAGCTAGCAATAATGTGATTCAATTTCTCTATTTTTAAATATGTTCAAAACATCTTAAGTGGCATGTAATGCTAGTTATAAAAAAGGTCATTCGCACGCGAATAATAATGTGATTAAATTAGTTGTCAAATGATTGTTTTTTTAACAAACAATATTATCTACACTAAGGGGGAGAAGGGTGGGCTTAGCCTCACAATGGGTTAACAATAATGTGATTCAATCAGTTGTTTATTAAATATTATTTTCTTTATCTTAAACACATTCAAAACATCTTAAGAGGCGTGTAAAGTCGGTTATAAAAAAAAGTCTTTCGCACGCGGATAATAATGTGATTAAATTAGTTGTCAAATGATTATTATTACTTTTTTAACAAACGATATTATCTACACTAAGAGGGAGAGGGTGGACTTAGTCTCACAACGGGCTAGTAATAATGTGATTCAATCAGTTGTTTTTTAAATATTATTTTCTCTATTTTTAAGCACGTTCAAAACATCTTAAGAGGTGTGTAATGCTAGTTATAAAAAAGGTCTTTCGCAAGTGGATAATAATGTAAATTCTATTCGAGACCGATTTTATTACTGCAGTTTAGTGGTATTCATCTTCACTTGTAGGTGGCTAGCCATGACCCAAATGATTATGTCTCAACTCTACCCCAAGAAAATAGCTTGGGCTATTAGAGTATCTCCAGTGGAGTCCCTAAATAAAGTCCTTACCACCCTCTACCACCGTATGTCTTTAAATTTAGAGACTTTGTGACTTCCAGTGGGATGGAGCTCTAGTCCTTAAAGGAATAGTGATTTTGGTGTCACCAAGCTTCAACAAAAGAATTTGGAATACAATGAAATACACTCACATGATACGACACAAGGCTTCCAATTGAAACTTGAAATTGTAATACATTTCTGGAAACATGATTTCTCATTGTGAAGCTTGTTCATTTCAGTTGAGAATTATACATGCCCGAAGCATATCTCCACAAGTAAATCCTTCAAGTATACATGGAAACAAGTTGCTCTGTATAAATTCTAAAGGAGAATGTGTCACGAAGTATAGAAAATCCCTGAAGGATTCAAATTGCTTGAAGAAAGCCCTGGACATGTAAAGCATAAATTATGTACTTGATACCGATGAATGGTATAAATTGCCTTAATAAGTACTATCATTATGATATTGTTGCAACATACTAAATCTTTTGCAAGAGTTAATAATCTTAGAATGAGACTCTTGAAGAGTCTAGAAAGATTTTAAAGTGTTGAAAGGATTATTGTCTCGAGCTGTAGTCGAACAATATGCCAACGCAAGTCTTATCCATGATGTTTATAGTATTAAAGAACCATATGGATTGAAGATCATGAGTTGAACACTCAAGTGGTTAATTAATATTTAGACACTAAGAAAAATCATTCATCCTCGTGAGGGAAATGATGAATTGATGTTTGGTCCAGGAGTACCATATCTTAGTGAATAATTCAAAATCAGGGGGAGATACTCATTAGGAGGAGCATCCAAAACAGATTAAGGTTTTAACGAGGCAGCCGAAATTGACATATGACCATCCAAGGGGGAGTGTTGTAATATAATGTGTGGATGGCCCACATGAATAGTTCATTACTATTCATCCAAAAAAAAGCAGATGGATTATTGGATGAGTATTTCGCTATACATTTGAGAAAAGTTTGTAAAGTGAATAATGTTGCTATAGCGATTCTTTTGTCTATAAAATGAATGAGAGGGGAAGGAGGAGAACCATACAACAAACAGAAGAAAGAAAGAGGAAGGAAGCAAGAGAGAAAGAAAAGAAGAGAGAGGAGAGGAGGAAGAGAAAGAGAGATACATAATGAAATACCAGTGAATTGGGCTAGAGAGAAAAAAGAAAATAGTGAGAGTTATCTTTATATTCCTATTATTTCCCGTAATGAAAGAAAGTACTGCTGCTGCCCCGAGGACGTAGGCATACTTGCCGAACCTCATAAATATTATGTCTCATTTACTTTATATTCCACTACACACATATCGTCGATTTTATAACACTTGATGCTTATTTTATTTCTGTGTCTTATTTTTCTGAGAGTGTTGGTGAGAGGTGTGGTATAGTTTCTAAACTTATCAACCACATTGGTTTGGTATTAGTTCATAAACTAAATACCAACAATTATTCCATTCACATTTGAATCTTAACCATGAATATTCCAATTGCAATTTTCCTTGCATCAATTGCAATCTTTCTTTTCCACTTCATCAGGTTGAAAACCAGCAAACGAAGCAAAGAAATTCTCCCTCCAGGTCCAAGGCCATGGCCAATTGTTGGTTGTGTACCACAAATGTGGAGGAACAGGCCAGCCTATAAATGGGTACATAGCATTTTGGAAGAATTCAACACGGACATTGCCTGCGTAAAATTAGGAAATGTTCATGTCATTGCAGTGAAATCACCAGAAATTGCCAGGGAGTTTTTGAAGAAAAATGATGCAGTTTTTGCATCAAGACCTGTTACAATGGCCACCCATATTTTAAGCAGTGGCTATGTGACCACAGGCGTTGTGCCTTGGCGAAGCCAGTGGAAGAAAATGAGAAGGGTCTTGATTGCTGATGTGTTCAATCAGTCTAGGGTTCACTGGCTACTTGGTAAAAGAAATGAAGAAGCTGATAATCTTGTTAAGTTCCTATATAATCAGTGCTCGGTGAATCCGAATGGTTCAGTAGTGAATGTGAGAACTGCAGCCCTATTTTACTCAGGAGGTGTCATGAGAAGGATGATTTTCAACTCAAGGTACTTTGGCAAAGGGAGAGAGGATGGAGGGCCTGGTTTGGAAGAGGAAGAACACGTATCCGCCCTTTTGACCATTCTTTTGCATGTGTACGCATTCTGTGTATCGATTATCTTCCGTGGCTCAGAGTGTTTGACATAGGCGGCCATGAGAAAATGGTGAGAGATGCTTTGAAGATTACCAAGCAGTATCAAGACCCTGTTATAAACGAGAGATTAAATCAATGGAGAGATTGGGAAAAGGACGGAGCCTGCGGACCTGCTTGATGTTTTCATATCACTCAAAGATGCAAATGGACAGCCTTTACTCTCTAGTGAAGAAATCAAAGCGCAAATCACAGTGAGATATTCTTACCACCCTCGAATATTTTGGATCCTTTTGTAATGTTTAATTTCCTAAATAAAATTGTGCGCTTATGTTAAAACTATGATTTATACATATTTCCATTTACTGTTTAATGTTTTGTTGTCAAAGTTGTGGTGTCGTCTCGATGTTTTGTTGATGTTTATTGAGCTAAAAAATTTCTCATGCCCTAATTTACGAAGATTTAGACTTTCATTTCATTTTTTGCCCAATTTAATTATATGAGTTCTAAATAGTAAAAATAAAACTAAATGTAAAACGTTCATAACTTTGAAATGCAAAAGCGTAAGCATAACATACTAGAAGCACATAAACATAATCTGACAGTCCTATTTCTTATTGTTTACGTGCAGTCTAATTCGATTTTTGTCAAAAGAAACATGGTTTCAATATTAGGAACTGAATGGAAATGTCTTTTTTTTTTTTTTTTTTTTTTTTTTTTTTTTTTTACAGTTTTGCATTTATATTTAGATCAAATTTGAAAATTTAAACTGAACAACCCTAAATGATTGAAAATTATGCAGACAGTAGTTTGAAACTATAATATTAACGGTATGTTTAATTCCATAAACTACTATAAGTCAGACTTAAAAAAGGAAATGGATACCATTTAATTCCCAAATTTAAAAACTATTTTGTAACCAAATCAAATTATCTAGAACCCAACTTATGTATGCATTGTATTAATTGAATAGGAACTGCAGCTTGCAACAGTGGATAATCCTTTCAATGCAGGAGAGTGGGCTCTATCGCAAATGCTGAACCAGCCTGAGATGCTTAAGAAAGCAGTAGAAGAACTAGATCTGGTGGTTGGAAAGCATAGGCTTGTTCAAGAGTCTGATATCCCTAAGCTCCCTTACATAAGGGCTTGCTCAAGAGAAGCTCTTAGGTTGCATCCAGTTGCACCATTTAACCTACCCCATGTGTCCAATGCAGATGCTGTAGTTGCAGGCTACTTCATCCCAAAGGGGAGTGCTGTTCTCCTCAGCCGTTTAGGCCTCGGGCGCAATCCTGAAGTTTGGGAAAATCCATTGAGATTCAACCCGGAACGCCATCTGAATGGAGATGCTGGTCAACAAGTTGAACTGGAAGAGCATGAGCTGAGATTCATTACGTTCTCTACCGGAAGGAGAGGATGCATGGGTGGTTCGCTTGGGACTACCATAACTGTAATGCTCCTTGCAAGGCTTCTACAAGGGTTTACGTGGAGCACGCCACCCAATGTAGACAAGATTGACCTCACTGAGGCTCTATCCCTCTTCAAAGCCAACCCTTTGTATGCACATGCTAAACCGCGGTTGCCTGCTACTCTATACTTGGTTTAGTGACCATGTATAGATAATTTGCCGTTAATAAAAAAGTAATTATGGCGTATTTCTTATGCAAGCAAGAAATGAGAGGTTTTGTTTGTCTTTTTTGTTTAAGAAACGATATTATCTACACTAAGGAGAAGGAGTGGACTTAGCCTCACAGTAGGCTAGCATGACACGCCCCGACCTCGATGTCCGAAGGACAACGAGATGGCCATGTGCTGGACAACACCCAAAAGTGACACAAGCCGTTTCATGAATGCATATGACGAGAACATGTAAAACATGCATAAAATTTTCGCACGTAACCATGCAATGTAATATCCAAAAACAAACCTTAACAAAATAAAAGTAATAAGGTACGGGTCACTGGATCAAAGGAGAATATTCAACTACGAACAATTTAAAAGTGAGAATGCATGAACATGTTCAGAGTATACTACTAATTCAAAATACAAGCGGAAGGAATATTGAAAAGTGTGATTACAAGAGATGTCCTACGCTGAGAGGAGGACACAAATTCACTGATATGGAAATACCTCGTAGCTTGGATTGTATGCCTCGTTCCTAGGTCCTGAAGGGGGGGGCAAAACAAAATATGGGTGGACGAAGTTAATATATATATGTAGTACTAAAACAATTACTCTTCATCTGAAAACCCTAGCATTCGATAATACCTTCATAAAACATATATCATATATAGTGTGCTTAGTAGTGATATCATAATCGCCGGAAAGCACCTACATCACCTGCTCGAAGGCACTACATTGCCTGCCTGAAGGCACATATATATTCCGCCCGAAGGCACATATATCATCCCCCGAAAGCATTACATCGCCCGCCCGAAGGCACATTGTATGAATATCCACTAACTAAGCATAGAAAATCATGAACATAATCTTTCCAAAATATATATCGTCGAAACTCAATAGCTTAAACATCATATCATAAATCTATAAGAGCGTTCTAACTCAAATCATCATCATAAACTATGTTCATAAGTATATATATTCATAAATATTTCAAAGAACGTAAATTTGATAAAGCATGATATTTCATAAAGTATAAATCCGATAACTCATAAACGTTTCATAAAACGTAGTCATAAAATCATGTTTTTCATGTATGCATTTCTAGTAATAAAATCATGCATTTTAGAAGGGGTCACCTCACAAATACTCCGTCGCCGAAGAGCCGTTCGAATTAGAAAGGATGGGGTTGCCACTAACAAACGCACCTAAGCATATAAAAGGATCAATTAGTAAAACTCTACTAAAATGATTTAATTAAGGAAAACGGAGTGCGCATTTGGAATAAGGACTTCGAAATTTGTCTAGGAGGGGTCTTTACCAGAACCCAAAAAAAGTTAACCAAAAGTCAACGTTCACGGTCAACGCTGACCAAGAAGTCAACAGCTGACTCAGCCAAGCCAAGCCACCAGAGCTCACCAAAAACTGGAAGTTTTGGCCGGAAGTTTGGACAAATTTCAAAACTTTGTAACTTCATCGTTTATTAACCAAATTTGACCCATATTTTGACGCCCAATAGTTGCCGAAGATGATCGAAAAATGGCTTGTAAGGTGACTGATCCGTGGAAAAACTAGGGAACTCACCGAAAACTAAATAAACTTTATATGTTCATAACTTCTTCAATACTCAAGGAAATTGAGTGATTCATGAACAAAGATCATACTTCTCGACGAGACGAAGAGAATAATACCTTCTCGATGGCTAACTCGTCGTGGTTTGGCCGAAAAATGGCTGCAAAGTGGCAATCCACGCCAGAAAATTGGGGAAGCTTTCCCCTTGAGTTTCCTACGTCCAAACATCACCAAAACTTCTCAAAACCACTTCTAAATATACATTAAGACATGATCTACAACTTTTGAACAAGTTTGAGGTTTACCTTCGTCGGAGAAGGTGGACGGAGAACTTGGTGAACAGTGAAACTATACTGTGCAGCAATGTAGGAGGTGTTTGGAGGGTTTTCTGGGTTCGTGGGCACACAGGTAGGGTGGTGGTGGTGCCATGGTTATTGTTTGTTGTGTGTTGCTGTTTATGTGTGTAAAGCCCTCGGGTAGGGTTGGTTCCAAGGAAAACCGAAAGAAAGAGAATAAAAGAGTGTAGAGAAATGTGAAAGTTAGAGAAAGAGAGGTTGACAAAAAATAAAAATGTAAGAAGGGGTGTCATAAGACAAGGGGAAAAGCAAGGGGACAAACTCGTGTCATAGGACAAGGGGAAAAGCAAGGGGATAAACTTTCCATTATGGGTCCCAGTGGCTCACAATTTAAGATTACTAGAGACGAAATATAATATCTTTGTTATAGCTCCAAATTCGAATCCCTTTGCACCCACGTGTTCATGGCGATGAGTACAATAAGAATAAAATAAGAAAGTTAGTCATACGCGTTACGACAAGGTGGTCAACTAAAGTCAACATTCTTTCCACAAGGGTATTTTGGTAAATTCACATCATTTAATATTACAGAAACGTTAAATTAAGGACGGTGTATCACAATCTACCCCCTTAAGAGAATTTCGTCCTCGAAATTTACTACCTCAAGTATACAGTTATGGATATTGGCTTCTCATCAGTTCTTTTGTTTCCCACGTCACTTCCTCGACTATGTGATTCCTCCACAACAACTTTATCAATGGAATGACTTTGTTTCTCAGTGTTTTTTCCTGTCGGTCGACGATTTCCATTGGCTTTCAAGATGGCTCATGTCCTATCTCACTTCACGTATACGGCTTATTTACCCACTTACTTAGCGAACTCAACAAATAAGCCATTGATATTACAGTCGACAACCCGCAATATCAACAATTCATTGTTGTCTCGAAAAACAAGTAGTAATTTCTCGAAGGTGCAAAATTACCATTTTGTCCAACTCCAAGGCGACATCATCTAAAGTACACATTTTCCCATGTCGAAATTTCGATCATTCGAATACCAGTTTGCATTACTCTTCTGTCTAACAAGTGTTGCCTGTAGAATCTCTCGTACCATGTCTCAAATCATGTTATACCCAAATTGAAAATATTAACTATCATCGTAAACAACTCCAGTAGAGACCGGTGAAAAATCTACTCATGCTGACACCACAAACTGATGAACACAACACGTCCTCCAAGGTCTGGATAGTTCGTTCAAACTAGCCAATAGTTTGAGAATGAAATGTGATACAATTTAATACTGCTAGCATGCATGACATATGCTTAAATGTGAGCCTCATCAAGAATTTTCCTTTTTTATAGCTCATTACCCTTAGGCAAAGATAATTTGTTTCTTATCAATAGAGTTATAACTCCTCGAACTTTCAAATCCCGTAACATGTCATCCGACACTTGCTCTTCATACATTTCGGATCAAACTCTTGGGTTTCTTACCCGAAATCTACCGATACATGTTTAACTTAGAAGTGAGCCGACAGTACTCTAGTGGATCAGGTGCCAAAGTAATGCCAATTCCTCAAAGAGAAAACAATAGTGGAACATGGATAGCTCAGATATAGATAAGATGTCCAAGGGATTTCTGGCTAAGAGTATCAACTACGACATTTCCCTGACCAAGATGATACTCAAAAGTGCAATTAGAATCATCGATGAGTTCCATCTACATTTTCTGTCTCAAACTCAACTCCTTCTATGTGACAACACACTACAATTTCTTTGGTCATAAAGGATGCAACACTTCTTGCTGTAAAGATAAAATCACCAGATTTTATAGCAAGGAAAATTGTTACTAGCTCTAGGTCATAGATAGGATAATTCTCTCCGTGAAGTTTGAGATATTCGGGAGCATAGGCGATGACCTTCCCATGCTACATCAGAAAACAACCCCAAATGTGACAAGGATGCAAAATAAGAGACTTAAAACTCATCACCAACGTCATGAAAAGCAAGGATGGTAGCATGAGTAAGATGATGCTCCAAACTCTAAAAAGTTTTGTGCCCAACTTTCGTCCCACATAAATTTCTACAAAGAAAGTGTGTCATTAGTTTTTCAAGTAAGACAATAACCATTGGCTCAAGGAAGCATATAAGATGGTTCACTTCATGTGGTTCTAACCATCAAGAGGCACATACGTTACTCGATCATGCTGCATCAACATGCAGCCAAACATTCAATAAAACATCACCGTAGAATTCGAAATTTATCGATGTCATCGAAAGTGTAAGAACAATGATCAGGTGAGACATATTTTTGTTGTTAGAAACTTCGTTCACCTTCAACATCTCAAACAAAATTGACTTGCTACTTAGCCAAAAAGGATATAAGGCTATGAATCGTTAAGAACTACCGATAAAAATTGACAAGACCAAAAATATTTCGTATTTCACAACACCTTGTGAGGATTTTCAATTTTCAATTGTTGCAACCTTTTTTGGAAATTGATAAGAATAACGTTTGCTACAACAGAGTCTCCCAAGTGAAGTATCTTATCTAAACAAAATCAACGTTTGAAGAATTTAGTGTAAAGTTAACTGTCGATGATTAGTGAACTTGACCTCGTTGTTGAAGTAGACAAGAAGGTTATTGTTAGCAAGATTCCATCATCTCCACATATCTCTCCTCAATCCTCTTGATTGAGTTATATTTAGAATGATTGTATAGGGTTGACTTGGTGATTTCAATTGTAATTAATTATTGTATCAAATAGGTTCTATATATCTTGTAATTCAGTGAATGAATAAACAAGGGAAATCATGCGCCGTAAATCGGAAGTCTTTACACACTTTCAAACATTTGTTGCCATGGCACAGAATCTCTTCAACTCTAGTATTAAAATCTTACAAAGTGACAATGGTACCGAATATGTGAACAATGCTTTTGCCAATTTTTGTAACACCTTGGGTATCCAACAACGGTTCTCATGTCCTCACACCCCTCAACAAAATGGCGTCGCCGAACGCAAACATCGCCATATTGCAGACATGATTCGCACCCTTCTTCATACTGCTCATTTACCACCTTCCTATTGGACTGAAGCGGCTCTCACCGCGGTTCATCTCATTAATCTTCTTCCTACACCCCTCCTACATTGGGAATCCCCATATGCCAAACTCTTCCATCGATCTCCCTCTTAATCTCATCTCCGTGTCTTCGGTTGTTCATGCTTTCCTAACCTCAGTCCTTATACATCCCACAAACTTTCTCCTCGCTCTTTAGAATGTGTCTTCATCGGTTACAGTCCGAGTCATAAAGGTTATAGGTGTCTCCACCCTTCCACCGGTCGTGTCTATATCTCCCGTCATGTAATTTTTCAAGAAGATTATTTTCCTTTTACTAAATTGCAGGTCACTCATGACTCTCCCACCGTTTTGTTGGACATTCAACCTATCGCACCTCCGCAGCCCCCGCTGCCGAGCCCTCATATACCATTGTCTCCCCCTCCTCCGCAGATTACTTCTCCCTCCAGTGATCTGCCGAGCTCACCCCCCACCTCGCGGGCCCCAGCTGCTATCTCTATTGCAGCTCCACAGCCTTCCCCGACAACACCTCTTCCACCGCAAGCATCATGTGATGATGCCACAACTGCACCGACTGCACCGTCTGCACAGACAGCACCGCCTGCACCGACTGCACAGCCCATTGTCTCACCGCATGCAACTCATGCAGATCCCATGGTGTCTTCCAATGCTAGTCCTATGGACCACGAACCACCTGTCACCATTGCTCCACCTATGCATCCCATGGTCACACGTCTTCGACTTGGCATCACCAAGCCCAAGCATTCCACCGATGGCACCGTCCGCTATCCCCTGCCCAAAGCTCTTCTCACAACACTCTCTGATCTTGAGCCCACCTGTTTTTCTCAAGCCTCCAAGAGTCATGCTTAGCGCTCTGCAATGTCCGAAGAGATCAATGCTCTCCTTAAAAATAATACATGGTCTCTCGTTCCTCCTTCACCTCATCATAACACGGTTGGTTCTAAGTGGGTGTTCCGGATAAAACGAAAGCCTGATGGATCTATTGAGCGTTATAAAGCTCGTTTAGTCGCCAAGGGTTTTCATCAACAGCCCGGAGTTGATTATGGGGAGACCTTTAGCCCCGTCGTAAAACCTACCACCATTCGAACGGTTCTCAGTGTTGCCATTTCTCGTGGTTGGTCACTACGCCAACTCGATGTCAAAAACGCATTCCTTCACGGGCACCTCCAAGAAGATGTTTACATGACTCAACCTCCCGGTTTCGTTGACCCTGATCGTCCCCATTATGTATGCAAGTTATACAAATCTCTCTACGGTCTCAAACAAGCGCCCCGAGCATGGTTCCATCGCATTAGCTCCTTCCTCCTCACTGCCGGTTTCACACAAAGTGTTGCTGATCCATCCCTCTTCATTTATCGGTTTGGTCCTCACACCATATTTTTGCTCTTATATGTTGATGACATTGTTCTCACTGGTAGTGATACTGTCTTGCTACAAAGTTTTATTGATGCATTGGGCAGTGGTTTCGACATCAAAGATCTTGGTCCACTTCAATATTTTTTTGGATTGCAGGTTCTTACTCATGGTGATTCCCTACACATCAGTCAATTAAAATATGCTCATGATTTGTTACAAAAGCACAATCTTGAACATTGCAAGCCCGTCAATACACCCATCGCTACAAAGGTTGTTTTGTCCAATACTGATGGTCCTCTCCTCTCTTCTCCCACGGAGTTTCGTGAACTTGTCGGCTGCCTTCAATATCTTACCTTGACACGTCCCGACATTACTTATGCGGTGAATACAGTTTCTCAGTTTATGAGTGCCCCTCGTGCTCCTCATCTTGTTGCCGCCAAGCGTATTCTTCGATACGTCAAAGGGACCCTCGATCATGGTCTTATCTTTACACCTCAATTACGAACTGCCCGCCTTTGTGCTTATTCCGATGCCGACTGGGCAGGGTGCCCTGATACACGTCGCTCAACAAGTGGTTACTTAATTTACTTGGGTTCAAACCTTGTCTCATGGTGCTCAAAGAAACAGCCCACTATTGCTAGATCCAGTGCCGAGTCCGAATACAGGTCCCTCTCTCACTCTTGTGCAGAAACAACTTGGTTATCCTATCTTCTCTATGAGCTAGGTGTCTCTATACAGTTTCCTGTTCACCTTTACTGCGACAATCTCAGCGCCACCTACATGGCTGCCAACCCTGTCTTCCATGCTCGCACTCGTCACATTGAACTTGACTATCACTTCGTCCGTGAAAAGGTTACTGTTGGGAGTCATCGTGTATTTTTTGTGCCATCCGTCGATTAGCCAGCTGATGTTCTTACTAAAGCACTGCACAAGCCGCGTCACACATTTCTTTGCTCCAAACTTGTCCAACCGAGGTCGTCCAGTTTGCGGGGGGGGTGTTAGCAAGATTCCATCATCTCCACATATCTCTCCTCAATCCTCTTGATTGAGTTATATTTAGAATGATTGTATAGGGTTGACTTGGTGATTTCAATTGTAATTAATTATTGTATCAAATAGGTTCTATATATCTTGTAATTCAGTGAATGAATAAACAAGGGAAATCATTTTCTACAGTTATCGAGCAATCTCGAGGACATTGCTTCAGTCTAAACAAACTAACAGTTGCTAAACTTCGTATACATCTGGTGTTTACTTACTTTTTCCACACGAACTTCAGAGGTTTTAAGCAATCTCCATATAGATACACGACTATGCCCGTCATTCCTAAGGAACGCAAGTTGCAGAGTATCATCTTCATTTCAGATCTTCAGCTGGTCTCATCCAGACTTCCTCTCATTGAGATTTTTCTAATTCACATCACTTCAATGTAAATTTGACTCTGCTCGCCATTCCTAGGGAATACATGTCTCATAGTATCGGCCCGTTGTTGAAAGTCATCCATCAATCTATTTAGTCACTGACGAGGCATAATCCCGACATGAATTTTTGTATTTGAAATAGATGTGACAATTCAGACAGAATAAGGTTCACACAACTGCGCCAAAAGGTACCAAATACGGAAGCCGTGACATCCAAATGATGTCAAGGTCGACACACTACTAAAGTAAAAGAAGATCCTAAGTATGCTTTGAATAAACTTTGCTATGATACTAATCTGACACTCCCCGATCTCGATGTCTGAAGGACAATGGGATGACCATGTGCTGGCCGACACCCGAATGTGACGTAAGCCATTTCATAAATGCATATGCCAAGAACATGTAAAACATGCACCAAAATTTTCACGCATAACCACACAATATAATATTCAAAAAACAAACCTTAAAAAAAATAATAGTAATAAGGTACGGGTCACTGGATCAAAGAAAAATACTCAACTGCCAACAATTTAAAAGTGATAATGCATGACCATGTTCAGAGCATACTGCTAATTTGAAATACAAGCAGAATGAATATTAGAAAGTGCAATTACAAGAGATGTCCTACGCAGAGAGGAGGACACAAATTCACTGATATGGAAATGCTTCGTAACTCAGATCGTACGCCTCGTTCCTAGGTCCTTAAGGGGGTGCGAAAAAAAACACGAGTAAATCAAGTTGATATATATATGTAATACTAAAACAATTATTCTTCAAACGTACTAACCCCCAGGTTTTTGAAAAACTCATATAGTATAATAAGTAGTAGGTTTTCCGAACACCCTAGCATGCCATAAAACCTTCGTTTAAAACATATATCATATATAGTGTGCTTAGTAGTGATATCATAATTGCCCAAAAGCACCTACATCACACACCCGAAGGCACATATATTATCTGCTCGAAGGCACATATATCATCTGCCTAAAGGCACTACATCGCCCGCCCGAAGGCACATTGTACGAATATCTACCATGAAGCACAGAAAATCATGAACATAATCTTTCCAAAATATATATCATAGGAGCTCAATAACTCAAACATCAATCATAAATCCATATGAGTGTTCTAGCTTAAATCATCATCGTAAACCATGTTCATAAGTATATATATTCATAAATATTTCAAACAAAGTAAATTCAATAAAGCATGATATTTCATAAAGCGTAAATCCGATAACTCATAAACGTTTCATAAAACGTGTCATCAATTCCTGCTTTTCATGTATGCATTTCTAGTAATAAAATCATGCATTTTAGAATGGGTCCACTCGCAAATACTCCGTCGCCGAAAAGCCATTCGAACTAGAGAGGATGGGGTTGCACTAACAACGCACCTAAGCATATAAAAGGACTAATTAATAAAACTCTACTAAAAGGATTTAATTTTGGAAAACGGAGCGTGGATTTGGAATTAGGATGTCAAAATTAGTCTAGGAATGGTCCTGGCCGAAACCCAAAAAAAGTCAACCAAAACTCAATGTTCACGGTCAACGATCAACACTAACTGAGAAGTCAATGGCTGACTCAGCAGAATCGAGCCGAGCCAAGCCGTTGAAGCTCACCGGAAACTAGAATTTTTGACTGGAAGTTTGGGCAAATTTCAAAATTTCGTAACTTAGTCGTTTCTTAACCAAATTCGTCCCATAATGTAACAAAACGAAGTTAAGAAAGTGTATACCTATTCAGAAGCCCAATGGTTGCCGGAGATGGCCGGAAAATGGCATGAAAGGTGATTGGTCTGTGGGAAAACTGGGGAACTCGCCAGAAACTGGGTAAACTTTAAATGTTCATAACTTCTTCATTACTCAACGAAATCAAGTGATTCAAAAATGAATATCATACTTCTTGACGAGACTAACTCGCCGTGGTTTGGCCGGAACATGGCTGCAAAGTGACGGTCCTCGATGATAAACTGGGGAAGCTTTTCCTGTGAATTCCCTACGTCCAAACATCAACAAAACTTCTCAAAACTACTTCTAAACATACACCAAGACATGATCTATAACTTTTAGACAAGTTTCGAGGCTTACCTTGGTTGGAGAACTCGGTGAACTATGAAACTGCATTGTGCAACTATGGAGAATGTGTTTGGGGGGTTTTCTAGGTTCGTGGGTTCACAGGTAAGGTGGTGGTGGTGCCATGGTTGTTGTTGTTTGTTGTGTGTTGTTGTTTGTGTGTGTAAATCATTCAGGGAGGGTTGGTTCCAAAGAAAACCGAGAGGTAGAGAGGGAGATAGTGTAAAGAGATGTGAGAGTTCGAGAGAGAGGGGTTGACAGAAAATGAAAGGGGATTGGGGGTGTCACGGGACAAAAGGGAAAAGCATGGGGACAAACTTTCCATTGTGGGTATCAGTGGCTCACAATTTAAGGTCACTAAAGACGAAGCGTGGAATACTCGAAAAACATTCAACGTTTCAAAAACGTAAAATCTTCGTTATAGCTCCAAATACAAATTCGTTCACGCCTATGCCTTCATGGCAATGAGTACAATAAGAATAAATTAAGAAAGTTAGTCATACGCATTTCAACGAGGTGGTCAACTAAAGTCAACATTCTTGCCACGAGGGCATTTTGGTAAATTCACACCATTTAATATTACAAAAATGTTAAATTAAGAACGGGGTATCACATAGCAATAATGTAGTTCAAATTTACCTTTAATGAGAATCGAATCGAATACCTCTCATTTACCAATGAATGTGTGTATATAAAAGTGTGCCTTAAATTGTTCTTATTTATGACGTGAAAGTGGAACATGGTGAAATAAGGTTACTTTAGTGCGAAATTATTTGGAAAAATTAAATTTCTCATCTTATATTAAATTCACGCCTTGTTTAGTGTTTACACTATTTTGGCATTCAATCTATCTAATGACGCTTATATTCTAGGGTTCACGACTTCAAATCGATAAGGAAATATGATTTTGATCTCCATGTAAGTAAAACTTTTACCTTCCCGAAATCTCTCTTTACTTAGTAAAACCTTCTTGTTATGAACCATATAGAGTTTCATACACATCACGTCAGGTACCTGTTGGGAAAACTAAAACTCGGAATAAGTGTTTGTCCTATTTGCGCAGACTTTCAAAATTTTGTACGTCTGGATATTAACCCAAGGTAAAGATGCTATTATAAGAAAACAAATTAATTATAAACAATGTTCAAATCCAAACAAGTGTCTATCAAAGAGCCATATCTTATTCTTTTATGATTGTATTACTTTAAATAATTCATTCCAATTTACTATAGATAAACGCACAAGTGGTAAAAAATATGTATCACATAAATTCCTCAACTCTCACTTTCTCTCTGTTGCTGCACCTTCTCTCTCCCTTCAATAAAAAGGGGCCACAACAGCCTTATTGGATAAATAAATATCACAGCTTGGCCAAATAAAATTAAAAAACCCAGTTAACGAGGGAGCTTGCACGGGTTTGAATTGGAAAACCTTTCCAAAAGCCAAAAAATAGTTTGACGGCTATGAAATAATTCTATGGAGCCCATCAAATCATTATTTGACCAAAAAAACATCAGGTTGGTCAAATGTAGCCTCTATCTTAGCCCCTTTTTGGGGCCCAACTCATTAGTTGTAATAGTTGATTCAAATTCAACCGCTAGATTCGAAAACATCCAAAGGTAATTTAATTGAATTAACCAATAAAATTAAAGTGCTTATTCATTTTTTGAACAAACGATATTATCTTCATTAAGGGGGAGGGAGTTAGGCTAAGCCTCACAATAGGCTAACAATAATGTGGTTCAAATTCGCTTTTGGCGAGAATCAAACCTAAGATCTCTCACTTACAAGTGAAGAACTAATAAATTATTGAGGAAGCTACGTTTAACTCATTTGGTTGTAGATTGTATATGAGTATGACCTGACATTATTTATTTAAAAATAATTTTTTGCAGGGCTATAGTTAGCCATTTTAGTTGGAGATGGCCTTAATGGTTTTTGTTTACTTGTAGAATGTATGGAATTTGATGACTCGGCTATTGGCAAGTGGCAAGACAATTGAGTGTATTTGTGATTTTTCCAACAGACAATAACTGGAAAGGAAAAGATGGTACATAGAGAGCTTTGGATTCAATATTGTCTGAGGTCAACTTTATCTTCCATGTACCTAACACTGGTGTTCCCTTCCCGTTTACACCAGACACTTATGATGGTTTTGTAATATTCGCAAAATCATGTAGGTTTGTAGTTTGATTAGTCATATGATCACTGGCTCCAAAATCAATGATCCAACAATCATGCACAAGACTCACATTTAATGCACTTCTTCACGTTGAATCACAACACATACACTAGCAAATGAAGGAAGTTCAGTATTCATCAAGATGTGACTACGAAGATCTTAGTAGTCAGAGCTCAAGCTAGCCAACAGTTGAAATATTTTATCTTCCTCGGCCCTTTTTAAGAGAACAATGGCATTTGTAGCGTGAAGCCTATAGACATCTAACTCATTCCACATACCCGTCAAAGTACCAAGATGTTGAACAAATGTCTTACTTTCTTGTTGAAGGCTTGAGATGTCCTTCTTGAGTTGAAAAATGCAAGGAAAATTATTTTGGTTTCCATACATTTCTTTCATCGTTGACCGCAAGAGCAGTGAAGACTCAGAATAACTAAAAATTTCAACTATTTTTATTTCCATAGAATTGAGAAACCATGACATAACCAGTTGGTCCTTGCACAACCATGCTTTATATTCTGGTGATGTGATCTTAGGAGCTGGAAGGCTGCCATTAATAAACCCTAGCTTTGATCTCCCACCAAGATCCAAAGTAACAGCTCTTGACCATGGTAGGTAATTAAACTTATTCAGTAACACTGAACTGAGCCTTTGATTGGGGTTGATATCAACCTTAGAAAATTTGCAAGACGAGACGTAAGATTGCTTTCACCCTTCTAATTAACAGAGTTTTCTTCCACCATGGTTTCAAAGCTAGAAACAACTCACAACAAGAAGGATGTAGAGACAGACTCGAAAGGATGTCCGCTCTGATCATTAGTCCTTGTAAAAGATGAGTTTAAAAAAGGGTCCATTGATTTTCTACAATTCATCCGATTCGACAGCTAAAAATTAAAAAGGTGTGTGAGAAGTAAAAAGATGTGTGTGGATATCACACCCCTTTAAAAAAAAAAAAAAAAACCTGGTCCTAGATCACATATTCAATTTAATCCCTTAAAGTGTACTTTTATGAAATTTATATTATATTTTTGTTATTGAATGGGTATTTCTCCACATTAAAATTTTAATTTTATTAATACGCACATATTAGTTCTTTCAATTATAAATTAACATAAATGAGAAAATATTAAAAGAAATTAGTGACACAAATATGTAAATACATAAGTGTACATAAATGACTATACCGAAATGTTTATACCGACATATATAATTATAATGAACCTAAATGTATGTATCGGAATGTATTATATTGAATTAATGTACCTCAATGTCAATATTGAAATGTATGTACCGAAATGTACATACTAAAATATATGTATCGAAATGTATAGATTAATGTACCTATATAATTGTATAGATGGATATACCAAAATATAATCAAATGAATTGATGTACCTAAATATCGGAATATACTATATAAAAAAATTAGTTTACCTAAATGTAAACATCAAAATATATTATGATGAATGAAATGAAAATAAAAATTAAATGTAATTATTAAAAATAGGAAAAAAAGAATCAAACATCAAAATATAATTAATAAATGAGATCAATAAATGTATCAGAAACTAAACTAAAATTAGATTTTAATCTTACACAAGATTATAATCTAAAACTCATTTTTTTTCAAGGATTAAAATAAAATTTTCTTATTAAATTCAAAGAACGTATAGCTTTGAGCTAAATACGACGATGGAAACGAGATTAATCCTTATGTATCCTTTCCCATTGCTGAGGGGCCTAGCTTGAAATGTAAAGAAAATCATGGAAATTAGATCCTAATTAAATACGCAAACTTATATAGCCGATATCATCGGACCGAGATTCAAATTGGGGAACTCATGAGATTGGAAAACGATCTTACTCGTTTGTCTATCCAATGTGATTAAAATAAATAAATAAATAAATAAAAAGAGCTTTTTCCATTTAGTCACACTTATTTGTTCTTTCCTATTGTTTAATTTTTAAGATTTGTTTCAAGTTTTACCTATGCTTTTTATTAATATATATATATATATATATATATAGATTTTTTAGCCAAAATGGTCCATGAAATTTGCATAACACATCACTTTGGTCTCTGAGATTGAAAATCAAAAGAAATGGTCCATGAGATTGTTCACCATCCATTATTTTGGTGCTTCCATTAAAAACTCCGTTAAGTGTCCCGGATCTCTTGGCCGGAAGTTGGGGCAATTTTCAATGCTTCGTAACTCAATCGTTTTTTAATCAAATTCGATCCATAATATATCAAAATGAAGATAGGAAAGTGTAGAACAAGATTATACCTATTTGTAAGCCCAATGGTTTCCGGCAATGGCCGGAAAATAGCCTGAAAAGCTTTTGGTCCGCAGGAAAACTCGAAAACCCGTTGGAAACTGGATAAACTTTAAACATTCATAACTTCTTCAATACTCAACGAAATCGAGTGATTCAAAAACGAAAATCATACTTCTCGATGAGAGGAAGAGAATGGTACCTTTCTTGACTGCTAAATCGCCATGGTTTGACCGGAAAACAGCTCGAAAGTGGCTGTTTTGGTCTCAAGTTAGCCACTTTCGAGCCGTTTCCAGCCAAACCACAGAGAGTACCATTCTCTTCATCTCGTCGAGAATTATGATTTTCGGTTTAAATCACTTGATTTCGTTGAGTATTGAAGAAGTTATGAACGTTTAAAATTTACTCAGTTTCCGACGAGTTTTCCAGTTTTCCTGCTGGCCAGTCACCTTTTAGGCTATTTTTCGGCCATCCCCAACAATCATTGGGCTTCCAAATAGGTATAATCTTGTTCTACACCTTCCTATCTTCATTTTTATATATTATGGGTCGAATTTGGTTAAGAAACAATTAAGTTACAATGCTTTGAAAATTATCCAAACTTATGACCAAGAGCTCTAGGACACTTAATGGAATTTTTAACGAAGAGCCAAAATAATGGATGGTGGACAATTTTAGGGACCATTTCTATTGATTTTCAATCTCAGGGACCAAATTGATGTGTTATGCAAATCTCATGGACCATTTTGGCTAAAAAGCCATATATATAAGTGGTATAATTTGAAACCTTGTGTATTGTAATTTTATATTTTTGACCGGACTTTCTGGATAAGCTCCCTTCTCAAAATCTTTCCCGAAGCCGACTTCGGGACGCTGTTTATAGATGTCACTCTCCACAATCGTTTGAATTGTGCAACCTGTAAAAGTAGAGGAAAAATACCGTCAAACTTTCAATTATTCAGTGAAACATATGTCTAAAGAAGTGTTCAGATTCTAGACCACAATATCAACTAAATTTTTGACAGAAGCAATATTGGGGAGGCGGAATTGAACTCGGAACTTTAGGGGCAAGTCGCAAGGGCTCATGCTCTTAACTAACCGAGCTACGTCATGCATTCAATATCAGGTAAAGTGAAACAAAAATCATGTAGTGCTATTCTGTGTTCTACGTTTTGCAGAAACCTTACCTGTCAACAAATTTCTGTATTTGTTGCTCAGCTAGCAAGCTATTTGGTGCACGAACAACGTACGCAATTGGGACTTCCCCGGCTTTAACATCTGGAAATCTGCAATGGAAAATTGATGTTAAAAAACGTGCAGTGTTTCGAAGTTATGGAAACTGAGAACAATGGTGTGGAAAAACAATGTATGGCTCTTGTACTTACGGGATCACAAGTTCACAACAGCATCCAATATTTCAGGGTGAGAAAGCAATATCCCTTCTAGCTCCGCAGGAGCCACCTGTTGTTACATTAACCACATTACCTTTTTTTCCCTACAAGCGATATTAGAGGAGGGAAGATTCGAATTAAGAATCTTGAGTGCAGGGGCAAACACTCCAACCACTTTGCAAATCCCTTGCACTCGAAGCGCATAATATTTAGAAAATTAATTATACCTGAAAACCATAGCACTTTATGAGCTATTTAATTCGATCGACAACAAATAATTGCCCCTCTTCATCAAAATATCCAAGATCTCCAGTGTGTAGCCAACCTTGTTCATCTATCGTCAACTTTGTGGCTTCTGGATTATTATAATAACCTGAAAAGCAATTTATACACTTGGAGTTTATTTCTTTCATTATCTACAGAATCATTTACAGTCTTAATCTTGAAATTTAATAATTAATCTTGTATTACTTTGAAAGAAAAGTAAAAATGGCAGAAAGCAGATGAAAATATATATTAGGTTAACCTTGCATCATATTAGGTCCCCTAACCCATATTTCTCCAAACTGGTTATGAGGAAGAAGCTCGAGGGTATCCACACTAACTATCTGGGAATTCAACTCCAGGAGCAAGAACGCCACTCGATCCAGAAATTTGAGATCCTTCTGTAAAATTTTCCAGAGAAACGATCCCACAGGTTTCTGTCAAACCATACCCCTGCCACAAATACAACACAACATGGATTTTCAAGTCAAAATTCAATTTTTGTAATTGATGCTGTAGGTAGCACATTGATCATCTAATGTGACAGCCACTGTTCATTAACAATGATTGTAATTGATCAAATATATTTATTTGTTATGGTAAACTTCCACGTCATAAGGTCTACTAGGCAGAAAATGTGATTTTTTTAGAATCTTAAATTATATATTTTTGTTTGTGAAATCTTTCAAGAGCAATTGTATAAGATTATTTCACAATAATCAACTTGTGTGGAACCCCTCATTGTTCGCCTTAATATTTTATATTAAGCATTCGATAGTGATAGAATTCCTTCTTTTTTATTTCGTTAAAGATAAATTAGTTAGATTAGATGTTAGATTAAAGAGTGGACATGATTTGAAACTACGTCGTGATGCAAAAGATAACATTCAATTTTATCATTATGGTAGAGGACCACTTGCGATAATGAAATTAAATAGATGTGTTTTTAATGTTTTATCAACAAAATTTAAGATTAAGTGATCAAAGATTAATTTAAACCATATTATTATTAGTCCATCGTGAGGTTAATTGCACCCTACCTTAATGTAAATAATATAGTTTGTTAAGCAACAAAGACCCGACGAAGGTGACGATTCCAATTTACCTGACCAATCGCAGCGTGAGGAATGGTCTTAGCACAATCCTCCATCAAATCCTTACCCGGCGGCGCCGCAGCCGAAATGATGAACTCAACCGATGACAAGTCGTACTTCTAAACAACGCTCTGCTTTGTCAGCGCGATCACCACCGGCGGAACCACGAATAAATACGTAACCCTGTACCTCTCCACCACCTTCAACGCCCTGTCGATGTCAAACTTCGCCATCGTAACGACAGCGTTCCCTCGCCGGAGTTGCCAGTACAAAATCACCAACAGCCCAAATAAGTGAAACATCGGGACAAAGCACAGAAACACGTGGCACGGCTCGCTGTACCGGTCCTGATCGGCCGTGACCATCAACGACGTTGTAATGAAGTTCCGATGCGTCATAACCACTCCCTTGCTCTTCCCAGTCGTCCCGAACGAGTAGAGCAGCGCCACCACGTCACTCTGATTCACATTAACAGCCGGTAAACCGGAAATCGGATCCGAATCGTCCGAAAGCTTAATCAAATCGGAGAAGGAATGGATATTCATATTCCGGTATCGAATTGGGAGATTGAAGCCCTCGATCTTCGGCAATAGTTCGGAGACGTGATGATGAGCTTCGGATTGCAATCGCTGACTTGACTGGCGAGCTCGGAGACGGTGTACATAGAATTACAGCTGGTGGCGGTGGCGTCGATTGCGGCGATTGAGAAGAAGCAGACGGGGAAGAGGATGGAATTGGAAGCGAAGATAAGAACGACGTCTTTTTTCTGGACGTTGAGATTGAGGAAGGCCTGTGAGATACGAAAGACTAAGGATTTGAGCTGGAGGAAGGTTAGGGTTTCGTCGGTTGCAGCGTCGGCGAGGGCGAGGCTCTGAGGGAAAGAGGAGGAGGTGTGGAAGAGAAAGGCGGTGAGAGAGAGGTTGGGATCGGTGGAGAAGGGGATGGGAGGTCGGGGAGAGGTGTAGGTTTGGGTTTCGGGGTTGAAGGATTTTGGCGCCATGGATGCTTGGGACTGAGAAAATTTGGATTTTTCGTATGTATAGAACTGCATTGTGAGTGACGAGGAGGAGGACGAAGGGGTGTGATGAATTGACTTACCCGCCTAAAACCAAACTAAAATCTGTAAACGAGATTTTTTTTTTTTTTTTTTTTTAAACAAACGAAATTATTTATATTAAGAGGGTGTAAGAATGGACTAAGCTTCATAAGTAAACAGTATTACAATATCAGTATCGGTGGAAATATCGATATGTAAATTTTACAAAAATATCGATAATATATCAAATATCGATATCGGATGCATTTGATGGAAATCATAGAAATTTGCTAAAAACATTAAAATTTGAAATTATTGTTTAGGGAATGTTGTATGAAGCCACAACACACATATGAATCAATAATTAATGACTAGATATTGTGTAAAAACAAGTATGTGATATGTGATAAGTGAGAATGAAAAACAAGTAATAAAATAAAACACTTCACGAGAACAAATAAATTACACATAACTGAATTGAAACTTTCATCACGAAAACGGCACAAGTTTTATTGAATTAAACTAATACCATATAGAATGCATAAGTTCATGAAGTTAAAACTATAGTCAATATTCATCTTTCATTTTGATTAGGCCTTCCAACGTAGTACATTTCAATTGCACCAATCTCCACATATATGATAGATTGAAAACTGAATTCACATAGTAGAAAAAGAAATGAAGAAAGAAACGTGAAAAGACACAAAGAAGAAAACTCGACCACTAGTTTGTAACTTTTTGTCTAAATTTCTGCAAGGATAATAAAATATCGAAAAAAATTGACTGATTTTTTGGAAATATCAAGAATATGGGGTGACATATACATTTCATCCTCCTCCCCTTTCATATGTTCCATGAATTTTTGGATATTTTTGTGAAAATATCGAACATATTCAGAATATTTTAAACATTTCCTGTAAACGAGATTATTAACCATTAACTAATCAATTTTTATTGAATGTCGAGCTTTTAATATCAGATTACCGTTTGGGTAAAAAAAAAAAAAAAATGGATGTCCCTAGGTTACTATCTGCCACATGAGAATTTAGAGGAAGGGCTAGTTAGGAATTGTTGTGTTTTTTTTCAAAATTGCTTTTACTATGTAATGAGAATACATAGCTGTGGAAAAAAAAAAAAAAAAACAAATGTTTGGTAAACTATAATGGTGAAAGTGCTTTCAGTAAAATTAAAAAAAAAAAAACAAAGTTAAAATGTTTTGTAAACTTTTATATAAAACTACTATAACTTTGTAAAAAGACATGTTGCTAGATCAATTTGTTACAAATACTAGTTTCCTCTTATAACCTCTGTTTACTTTACCTAGCTCTAGAAAAAAAAAAAAAAAAACTAATGAAAAGTCCTCAAAAACTTTAGTTTTTAATCCAAAAAACAAAATAAAGGTATTAATGAATAGTACCAGAAGTGGCTTTTCAAAATAAAAATGTCCTTAACGTTAAAAGTGAACAGTACCGAGAATGTTTCATTAAGATTCCCCTAGAAAAACCCATAGCAATCTCGTGGTCTCATAGCAACCCCTAGTCTTGTAGCAATTAGCAAACCCCTGGGTCAAAACTAAACCCAAAAATAAAAAATAACAAAATAAAAATCTCTCTCGAAATTACTTTTTCTCTCCGTGGTGAGAGCTTCTCAAGCTGAGAGTTTCTTCTCACTTCTTGTGTGAGGCATTCAATCCATAGAAATCCTAGTGGCCTTAACTTTGGCTGGGGTCGGTTGTCGTTTCCTTTTTGCTCTCCTTCTGCTTTGTTTTTCTTGCTTTCACTGTTTTTTCTCCCAAATTTATACTCCGATCTATTCTATTTCTCTATCCCCGTGGGTATTACTCTTTTCAGGCTCTTCCATGCATCGTACTGAGATCGTGCGTAGAGTTCCAGTGTATCCACCGGCTTGGGTGTTGTCAACACCACCACCTTCTCGTTTTGTCTGTCGATTCCAGCAACATTGTTCGTGGGTTTCCACGAGCTTCATATTGATAGTTGGCTTCTTTCGTTTAGACGCTGGTTATCTCTAGTTTATGGTTATGCTTAGGTAGCATTTTGGGGCTGGATGTGGCGTTTATTGAGGCTGGCGTTTATTGAGGCGGTGCTCGATGGTGATGAAGGAATCGAATGGACTGACTGGTTCTGGATATAGGGCAGAAGGCTGTGGAAATCTGGTGAAGCTTTTGGCTTTGGAGGCTTACTGTAAAGTTTGGGCCTAAATATTTTTTTGGGCTCAGTTTGTGTTCTCTAGTGTGTTTGGGCCTACTTTTGTTTGTTGATATGTTGTCTTTGGGCCTTCATTGTATTGTTTGTTAGTTGTTGGTGGTTTAATAAATTATCCTTTTACCAAAAAAAATAAAAAACTCAAAAGTTTACATAAGAGTGTTAAAGAAGAAAATAAATTATGATTACACTCCTAATTACAAGTAAACCCTAAAGCATTGAAGGTCCCACTAGTGTGAATTTTCACCCAATTTCCCAAGTCCAAGCAAACAAAAAGAGAGAGCAAAATTTTCAAGAGAAATACTAATGAAACTCTTTTAAAAGTAAAATTGTTTATAAACTCCGTGTCACTTTATATTTTTTGCATTATGTTTATTTGTACAAAAATTAGCATTAAAATAAAAAGTAGAGAATCCATAAAAAAATTCACACTTCAACAGATCTCAATTTTCAAATAAATACAAAGAAGATGATGTGTCAAAAGCTCCAAGTGTACCAAAGGACATGACCCTACCACTGCCACTAAATAACTTTATTCCTTGGATTGTGTTACGCGTAACACAGTGAAGACAGATTGACCTCCTTTTTTCTGTACAATTTTGGTATTTTCTGTTTTGGTCATATGTGCCTTTTATTTTATTTTATTTTTTTAAGAAACTTTAAATAAAAGCTTTCAGTATTGTTCTTTAATATTTTTACATTAAAAAGTCAATCATGTTACTATTTACTTTATTCTTTATTTTGTCCGTATCGTTAAAATTCAAAATTTTTAAGCTCTTTTTATTAGTTTTTTTATTTTTTTTGGTGAACATGTACCTTCTTTCATTTAGGAGAATTTCATCTTTTTGGCTCTCATTCCTGTAATGTTGTAAGATGATTTAAACCATCTATTTTTTAAATCATCTTTCAAGAATCATATCTGCAAAATTAACTAAATTAAGAAATTATTTAATCATCTAACGATTATCTAATATTCATTTGAACCATATTATCTTACATAAATCCTAAAAGTTTGACAACTTTTATCAAACGGTTTAATGATTTTCAATTTGATTGATTTTTTATTGCAGGGTTGATATCTATAGAATGACCTATAAATTAGACGATTCTAAAATGAAAAGAATAACCAAGAAGGTAAAACAAGAAGATTCTGAGTAAAAATTACTTACATTCCATCGAGATTGAAGGAAAAAAAAAAAAAATCAATCGCCTGAAAACTACATATAAAACTAAATTTTGAAATTTACATCAATAATATAATTTGGTGCTACTTCAACATTCTCTGCTACTAATTTTCTCTACAAAAGGAAAAAGAAAATCTGAGAAACTATACCAACAAATTTACGCCGGAGGGAAGAAATAATTTGGATTACGCGGCGGAGCATTGAGTATATCCATTGGCTGAAAAACTGATCGTCAGACTCGACAGGAGATGTCGTTGGAGCCATAGCTAATTGCTTGAAGACTTGAGCCAGACATATTTGTCATCCATCTTCGAGGGCCTTTGGATTCCCCTAATATGTTGTATGCATAAGAAGGCCACCTTACATCCACACCACACGAGCTTGTGACGCCCGCCCTAATGAGCTTCTGCGTTCGATCCAGAACTATAAGATTCGAAAATGTTGAGAAACTGTTTCCCACAAAGACATCAGCCCTTAAACACACTTCGTAGTCGATTGCAGACTGAATGAGATAAGAGAACTTCTTGTAATTTCCTTCGACGCCCAATTTCTTCTTCTCGAAAGGAATCAGGCCTACTTTCCAGCCGTTTAGAATAGACGGATCATGAAGAAGACTATCAGATATAGCTAGATAAACAACGACAGGCGTTTTGAGGCCAACAATGTTGCCTACTCTTTCCATGATCTCCTCCTTGCTACTACAAATTTGGGTTATGTTTGATCTTTGCTCTAGCTTCTTACAATGAATCATCCAATCTATCTCTATCCTCATATGTACAGCCACATAAGGCACCGGCTGCACGAGAGAATTCTCTGCCGGGCTAATGCCAACTTGCGCAAACTCTTTCTGACTACTTACTTGTGCTGCTCCTATCTCTCTAATCCGTGACACAACTTTATCCGCTTCATTCATTATCTCATCAACCAAAACCATGCACTCAAAGATTTTCGCATAGTCCTTCACGGACCAATGATCGTGCCACAGAAACGGATTCTTTCCTACGATTCGAATCACTTCGTACTCATTGTATGGATCCTCATTATGCTGTTTCAACTGATCCATGTCCCTCTCGGGAGTCCACCTCCTTCCGCTTCCTTTCTGAAGCTCAAATGCTCCGGTTCGGTTTCTAACATCTGAAAGTTCACCCAATTGAACGAATCCATTACAGAGAGAATTAAACTTCTTGAACTGGAACACCTTATCGAAGGAAATCGGCTCCAAGAGCTCAACTTCCTTGTAAAACAGGGAAGCACTCAAGCTAGGCATCAAAAGCGTCCGGTTCAGAAGCCTTGCGGTCAGACAAGCTCTTGCAAACGCTATTTTCTGGTTGTTTAGTCCCCAAACGATTTGAGGAACCTCCAGGAACTTATCTTTTCGGATCCCAGATTTCTGACCGAATGACAACGAGAGATTACCGATGAATACCAAGTTGTCCTGTTCAGTTCCATCAAAGATGGAGAATGTAGGAAGCAGAACAGCTCTAATTACCAGAGCAGTCACAGCTAAAACAACACATTTGCATGCGAACGAATTCAAATGGCAACCGAGAACTTTGAAATTCTTACAGTAAGGAGGCACGTCCATTTAATATTAGCAAACCCTATTCAATCCAGAAATCCCAGAATTTCAAATCATCCCAAGAACATAAAAATTCATCCGGCACCAAAAAATCAGCATGAACCCTTTTCAATTCAGAGACAATTTGCACAAAACCAGAAGAACAATCATTCCATCGTATGAAATTCGAGGCTTTTTATGCAGAGTTGTTGCAACAGTTGAATTCAAATACGTGCAGGACACATAAAATCTACATAAACCCAACAAATATATACAAATTATATGACCAGAATCAAATTCTATAAGGATTGTATGTGAATTGTGAGAAGAAAACTTACCAATTATTCACAAAATTAATCCGGAATTTGTAGAAAGAAGCAATCTTCCAATCGAACCCAGATTCCAAATTCAGAAGTAGAAGGCTCCGAGAAAGGCAAGCATGTGATATGGTTGTCCCACTGCAATAAAAATTCAATCACAAAACTGTTAAAAGGTGTGTCCTTTATACCCCATAATTCACAGAACAAAACAACATATAATCCTAAATTCTAAAGCCTGCAGGAGACCTGCAGATGTTGCTATAATAAAACAAACAAAAAAGACGGACGCAGGGAGAGAGAGAGACTGCATAAAACTCACATATTTGGAGTTTGAAAGCCTGAAACTCAAAACCCAACAACAAAGAATTCCAAAAACACAATTGGGTTATGATTTCATAAGAATCCAATGACAACCCAGAAAGCAGAAGACACCACATAAGAAGAAGATGAACATGTGTCAAGGAAATACAGAGAAACAAAAAAAAAAAAAAAAAAAAAAGCCTGAATTCCTGTTATCCAAAAAACGCATGCCAGCCCATCATTCTCATGATAACATCATATTTTTAATTAAATAAAACAGAGTTAGTAAAGGTGGAAAAACAACAACAACAAAAATAAAAAATAAAAAATAAAATTGAAAGAGGAGAGATGCTTCAAGAAGGGAAATAAAATAATGGAGATGAAAGTAGGGCAAGAATCTTGTGTGTCACAGAAGGATCCGACTTCTCTGCTTCTCATTTTTCATACATTTTTATCCTATTTTATTTATTCGATCACGGTTAAATTATATTAATATTTTTTATTATTATTATTTTTTATCTTATTATCTTTATAAAAAAATTAATATAAAATATTAACATTACTTAATTACATAAAATTGAAAAAAATGAAAGTATATAAGAAATGCGAGGTGAAAGAAGCCAGGTCCGTGACAGAATGATGTTGTTGGGAAAAGGCAAGAAAAAGGCCAAATGGGCAATGACAAGGACCTCTCAGAGATGAGCAATGTAGACAAACTGTCTAATCAGGCAAGGTAAAATAGGACGGACAAATGAAACTCTTATTCCTCTGAGCCTCTGCAACGTATCTTAGTAAATAGAAAACGAGTAATGCATAAACTAAATTTTTAAGATTACATTTTGTATGTCAAATAGCTATAAATAAAAAATAATCATGTTAATTAATAATTTTATTATTTAATTTACAAAATTTAGTTTATTAACATATTATCTACAAGAAAAATCTCATAATAGTGTAGTTGTTAAAAACATCATTTATTCTCATACATTGTTCTATTTTGTGACATATATTGCACATCCAAACCGCAATTATAGTTCTATATACTAAGAAGAAAAGTGATTATGTAACATTCAGCAGTTATGAATAATTATATTTCAAGTTTGAGTTTTTTAACGTACATAGTATAAAGATTATTTGATGTCGTTATGATTTGTATGTAATTACACATATTGCAAACTTATTTTACGATTTTTTTTCTACAAATATGAATGGTGAGATTGTCCTCCAATCGTATAAAATTTGGGAGAACTAATAAAAAATCCTTCACCAAATGTTTTTTTTATTGAAAAACACTTAGACAGCTTTTCTTGTTATTAAGGATACTTTATGTATTGTAAGGATAAAAAAAAAAAACTAAACGAAAGTCACACTTTATGAGGGTTTTAAATTAACAAAAAAATGTCCTTAATAATTAAAAAAGTGCCATTAACAATAAAAAGATGTCCTTAATGATAAAGAAAGTTGTCTAAGTGTTTCGTGATGGACTTTGTATTAATTTTCTAAGAAAATTCGGGAAGTATAAAACAAAATAGAAAAACCATTGGGGAAAACAAGAAAAGAATTATAAACTCTACTATTTTATACATGTAATTTGTGTTTACTAAGAAGCCAAGAAAAGCATGGGGAGCCGGGGGAGGGAGACCTCTTGTGAGTTGGGACCTGGGAAAGGTATGTCTGTTGTAATGCTTACGACGGGACTTTTGAGTTATACCATGTGGATGCATTTGTCTTCCAACGCTTTCGTATTGTTGAATGTGTTGACCCACACAATTAAACAAGTTCAAAGAAATTGGTGGAGGGTTTTCCAAATCTCTAGCAAAGGTCGTTGGTGATCAATCATCTTGAAATATGTGACATCGGTTGTATCTCTAAAAACAAAGAGCTTAGATATCTGAATTCTACTCAAACTAATATTTGTGAGAAAATCTCATACTTGACGGATTGTGCAGATGATAGAACAAATTGGGGACAATATTGATGTTATTGGAAGTGGGCATTTGACCAGTCTCTTTGATAATTTGACATAATATCAGAGCCAGAGAGCATACTTGTACTGTCACGTAATAGGTGAGTCCCCTTGGCCTCGTGCAATGATGGTGGGTCATTTGGCCCTGTGTGTAAGGTGAATCTCCTTGGCTCCACCAATACTGAGTCATTTTGTGATAAAACCTCATACCTGATGGATTGTGCGTGTGGTGATTAACAAATTTAGAATAACATCGATGTTGTTGAAAGTAGACATTTAACCCGTCTCTAATAATTTGACAAATCATACATTTACATATCAAATCTTTATTTGTCCTTGTTTATTTTGTTTAGCTGTCATCTATTTGTGAAATTGCTTGTGGGGCTCAGGAGTAACATGGATGGAGGTCGTGATTAACTAAAATAAACACAACCAATTAGCAAAGGTTAATCACGAGACTAAAAAGCCTAACTGGTCGGGAAAAGAATTGCTGCAAGAGCTTACAACTTAGCTGGTTAAAATTATGGGAAAAAACGTATATATTGACTTCTCTCATTAGAGATTTTAAGTTCAAATCCCCCCTTCTTAATATCATTTGTATGTAAGGACAGCTGCAACTAAGGTTCATTAGGGACAACTACCACCACTGAAGTTTAATTTGTAGAGAGGAAACAAACCACAATGAACCGAACTTGAACTTATGGTATTCAAGTACTTTAATTGATTGGTTAAATTTTTTTAATAATATGTATAATAAGCTATCATTGTGAAAAAATATCTACAAGTTGACTCAATAAAATTTGATAAAAAACAGAAAAACAATAAAATTATAGAAGAAATTGTACTATAATGAATTTCTTTTCCTCAAATGCAACTGGAGGTTAAATTCGCCACCAATTAAAAAAACAGACTAGCTCCGTCCCTGTTTGTATGAACAAATGTGCTAAGTATTTTTATTAATAAAGTTCATTTGAATCAACTCCGCCATATTATCTTTTCTAATCGATATATGTTAGGAATGAAAGGGAAACTCAATATATATATATATATATATATATATATATATAAAGTTCATTTGAATCAACTCCGCCATATTATCTTTTCTAATCGATATATGTTAGGAATGAAAGGGAAACTCAATATATATATATATATTATGTGCATTAAAATTCACGTTTGTATAAACACCATTAAATAATTTTCACGAGGCATATTAAAAAATAATAAAAATAAAAATATTCTAGCAAGGCACATGGGATGGTCGATCAAGTCATATTTCAAAATTATAGAAAACAAAAGCGATTAGTTCAAGTGACTACATATGCTACTATGGGCATTCATTTTTAACCTAATTAACATGTTTTGGGTTCAAATTATCTCTTTCTTTTTAATATAAAATCATCTCTCATCCTTTATATTAGAGTCGTAACATCGACAGTTACCAAAAACTAAAATACTATAACACATCACAAGACTAACATGTATTTAATTTATGCTTTATGTTTTAGGTAGCTAACTCAACTGCTGCCTTCAAAACCTCCTATTCTATTAACCAATAATAAATGACCAACAAGATCCTGGTTCTTCCCTCCCTTCTACTTTCTCGTCATTTATTTGTTTTCCCTTCATGCATTCACCCGTCGCCCACCCCACGCCCTTTCTATAATTTGGCTCACATGCATGCATGCAAATGCAACCTGATGCATGCTGATGCAGTAGTGCTTATTATTCCACTACTAAAATACGTGGATAATTTTTTTTTTTTTTTTTTTAACAAACAAAATTATTTATGTTAAGGAGGTGGGGGGAGGAGTCCGAGCCATAAGCTCTAAGGGGAAGAAGGGTGAGGTTAATAAATGTTCCATCTAGGAATTTGTGTGGTGAAGATGTTTTCAAACTAGTGGTAAAATGTTTTATCATGGGCACATTCTTGATGGTCTTGGCAGCACACTGATTACCGCCTAAAGTGCAGAACCCCTTCTCTATGGCCCAATTCAGACCAATTTCTATGGGTAACTAACACCATCTACAAATGTATCACAAAAACACTAAGGGGTAGGAGAGTAGTCTAAATCTTATAGTCTCGAACCTTATAATGGGCTTGCCATAACAATGCGATTCAACTTCGTCTTTGGCGAAAATCGAACCTAAGACCTCTCACTTATAAATGAAGAAAAATATCATCAAACCGTAATACTAAGTGGCAATAGATCAATATATTTTATGTGAGTTTTCTAACTTTTCATGATTTAACTTTTTGTAATCCTGTGAAAGTAAGAGACACGAAGCAATAAAAGTTTCAACTGTAATGAAACAAGTGCCAAAAATATTTGCATGGAGAAGTCTCATAAGAAGAGATTCCTCTCTCTCAAGTACAAGCAGCCTAGCCCAAGTTCCAGGCAACGGATTAACCCTAGCCCATTCACAAAAGGGTGTTAGAAGATGATCTGGGTCATCGAGCCCATACTGCCCAAATATTGATATAGATGATCTGTTCCAAAGTACCATGGAAATCATGAACTTTAACTATTACCTTGGAACCCAACACGACCAAAGACATGACCGGAGCTCTTGAAATTGAACCGATCCTCTCCGGATCTTTGTCTGGAATCCAAGGACTTATAGATTCACGTTGTTGAAAAGACAGAGAGATCCGAACTCTTAATTTGTATAAGATGACTCAGTGGGATGAACTAATGAAAACCGCATGATTTAAAATGAGTAGTCCGGATCTAAAAGTACGTAGGCTCTGGACGCATAAATCCAACGAACTTACCTGCGTACGCATGATGAGCTGAGAAGATGTGTGTTTTAGCAATGTTTTTGTTGTAGTTATTGTTTCTATCCAATTGTACATGTTGTTATTTGTACCTAAATATGGTGCACATAAGGTTTGCTTACCTGCCCACATGGTGGAACGACTGGACCTCAATATTTGTACAGATGCCCTAACTGATCCCCACTTCGCAAGTCAAGCATATATATAGCACCTTAAACGCGAACAAGTTGTGCCATGCAATTGTAATTTTAATTACTAATTGAAAAACTGAGGAAGAAGATGGCTAAAACCTCAATGTCAATCTGCCCTTCTGTGCTCTTAGTTTTGTTCATCGTCTTTGCAGTTGCAGGTAAGAAAAGACAAGTCTTTAAATGTGTTGGAAACACTAATTGCCATGGGGTGTGTAATTCTGCCTCTTATAATACGGGTGGAATATCTGATATGTCTCACTTTTAAAGTGTATTAATAAATAGCAAATAAATGTGTTATAATTTGAGTGGAACAGTAACGTTATGTGGACACCAAAAAATCTCTAGTAATTATAAAAAGGTCACCGATTGACCTCTTTTCTTTTTCATTTTGATCTTTTACTTATGACTGTATATGTTTCTTGCACAAGGCAGATAGTGAGCTTATAGGATGCCGTGATTGGTCGTATAGTAGCACATGGAAGGGTTCATGCTTGTGGAGTCCAAATTGCAACAAGGCATGCACAGAACGGGAAGGTGCGACTGCTGGAGCCTGCTTACTTTTCAAATGCGTTTGCTATGATGGTAAAGGTTGTCCGCAAGGCCGCCTCCCTGAACACTAACTACATGCACTAGGAATACTCCAAAACTGCGTTCATTTTCAATGTATACGTACGTAAACATGGATCCATATATGTGTTTGTGAATGATTCAGTCTCTGTACTATGTATATTATTCGCCAAAGTTTCATACAAATAACACTTACTCGTATAATAAATTAAATGATGCAAAAGTTCGAGAGTTTTTACATAAGATGTTGTTTATTTGTAGATGTTGTGGAAGTAGCGGGGTGTGGCATGGAATCATGGAGCATTATCTAATTATAACTTAATTTAAAAACTATGAATCCGACAATTAAAATTCATTAGACCTATTATAATTGACGAATTATAGAGAGATTGAGAGAGGTGTGGCAAGCATAGAAAGAATTGGGAGAATTTAGAGGTATGATTTCTCATCTCATTGTGCCTTTATTTATATAAGTGGGAAGGTAACTTCCTTACCTAGTAGCTTTTACAACTTAAATAGGGTGCTATCTAAAACATATGGTAGAATCGAATAAGGACTTACTAGGATTTACATAATTACATTTCTAACTAAATTAGGATTGCAACACTTCCCCTTGAGTGTGTAAATATTACTAAGTAAATGAGGCATCAGGTCTTCAACGATGAAGTTAGTTCAGATGATGAAGTCGTCGACACAATGAGCGAATGCGCGTCTCAAACCAATGGAAGAATGCATAAAAATGTAAAACTCACAAAACTTCGTTATGGTAAAACCCATAATGTGAGAAAAACCCATAGACTAAGGAGAAACGCGAGATGTTTGTATTAATTCAAAACTATACGTCTTTAAGATGAAAGCAGAATGCTCAGTTGGGTATGACCATCCCAGGATGGGTGCCTCGTTAAAACATAGTTAGGAAAAATTGTGCATTAAGATCAACTGAGTTTACTTCTGGATACTCCCATGAGTTTGACAAAACTTCCAAATGAGAACTACAAGCATCACAAACAAATAGTTACACGTACCAATTCCTTGGACAAGCTTTTGGAAAGTAGACTTCGACAGTGACTGTTGGAGCAATATTAGAAAATATGAAAATAACACAAGAATTCTAATAATAATAATCATACAGAAATTCACAACATCAATTATGTATGAGGTTAATATAAACAACTAGAGATAATAAAGTTAGAAAAACTGACAAACTTGGAGATTGAGGCTTGCATAAATGCAATGTCCTAAAAATAGAATTTCGCCCCTACTCTTGTGCTTGTAGTTTGGTAGACGTCCATCTCCCAGGATTCAGCAATCTATAATCCGAAGTCAAAGCACTTCAATCTTCGGACTCTAGCGAACTTTATATATTCCATACTCTCAAGACACGACTCGGAATTTGACACACGAAGCATTTGAGAAACAAAGTGGGGAAAACCTATTTCTCAAGAGTAAAAATTAACTCTAATTTTGTATCTTAATGATGATGGTTTCATGAGTTTATATAGCACCCAAGTACTTCTTGTTAAAGAGATGTAACTTTTCATCTATAAGTATACATCATTTGACAAGGGAATGCACCTAAATAACATAACCTTTCTAAGAAATATGGTTAACACTATTTTTTATTTAATTATTAAAATTACATATTACAATATTTTATATTATAATATATAATTTCCAACAGTGACGTCGTGAAGAAGTCAACAAGATTGTCTGGAATTGGATTGATTAACTTCAATCTCATCTCGCTTTACTGATGTGATGTAGATGCAATATGTATTGGCCTTGACTTCGTTATGTATCATGTTTTGGTCTAGTCGATATTATCTACACTAAGAGGGAGGGGATGGATTAAGCCACACAATGGGCTAGCAATAATGTGGTTTAAATACGCATTTGACAAGAATCGAACCTAAAACCTCTCACTTACAAGAAAAGAGAACTATCACTAGACCGTAATACTAAATACTCTTCCTTTAATATATTTAACTTAGGGTAATAACATCAACTGCAATAAAAAACTAAATTACTGTAACACCTCACAAGATTAACATGTATTTAATTTATGCTTTATGTTTTAGGTAGCTATCTCAACTGCTGCCTTCAAAACCTCCCATTCTATTAACCTATAATAAATGACCAACAAGATCCTGGTTCTTCCCTCCCTTCTACTTTCTCGTCATTTATTTGTTTTTCCCTTTATGCATTCACCTGTCGTCCACCCCACCCCCTTTGTATAATTTGGCTCACATGCATGCATGCAAATTCAATCAAATGCAAGCGGGATATATAATATATATGGGGAGCGATGGATGGAGGGAGAGAGAGAGAGAGAGAGAGAGAGAGAGAGAGAGAGGTCCAGCTGGGCATGGGCATCTCCACCCCCGCGGCTTGGAAGTTGCAATTATCTGCCGGCCTGATGCAAGCTGATGCAGTGGTGCTTATTATTCCACTACTAAAATACGTCGATAATATTAACACCAACGAAACCTCCTATCCCAACCATCACGCCTTAACCCACGTTACTTGTAAAAGTCTAAACAAATATATTAAGAGCTAAGAGAGATCTAAAAATTCAAAATATGTGGCCCCGACTCTTGAAACTAAAAAACAAAAAGGAGCAACGGAGTAAATGATAAATTTCTAGAAAAAATACATTTGCTATAGCACGTCAACGTATTTTATACGAGTTTTCAACTTTTCATGATTCAACTTCTTGTAATCTTGTGAAAGTCAGGCACAAAGCCGTATAAGTTTCAGCTGTAATGAAACAAGTGCCAACAATTTTTGCATGCAGAAGTCTCGCAAGAAGAGATTCCTCTCTCACAACCTCAAGCAGCCCAGCCCAAGTTTCAGGCAACGGTTTAACCCCTAGCCCATTCAAGCCAACACTGCCCAAAAATTGATATGGATGATCTGTTCCAAAGTGCCATGGAAATCATGAACTTGAACTATGTCCTTGGAACCCAACACGACGAAAGACATGACCAAAGCTCTTGAAATTGAACCGTTTGTCTCCTAATCTTTGTGTTTAGAGTCCAAGGACCCAGAGATCCGAATCGTTAAAAAGAGAGAGATCCAAACCTTTAATATGTGTTAGATGGGCCAATGTAATGGACTAATGTTAAAATGAATAGTCCAGATCCAAATGTCCGCCGGCTCTGGACACATAGATCCAACGAACTAACCTGCATAAGCATGATGAGAGGAGAAGATGTGTGTTTTAGCAATGTTTCTGTTGTAGTTGTTGTTTCTATCCAATTGTACATGTTATTTGTACCTAAATATGGTGCACATAAGGTTTGCTCACCTGCCACACTGTGGAACGAGTGGACCTCAATATTTCTACAGATGCCCTAATTGATCCCCCCCCCCCCCTTTGCAAGTCAAGCATATATATTCAGCCCCTAAAACTCGAACAAGTTATGCCATGCAATTGTAAATTTTATTACTAATTGAAAAGCTGAGGAAGAAGATGGCTAAAACCTCAAAAAAAATCTGCCTTTCTGTGCTCTTTGTTTTGTTCATCGTCTTTGTAGTTGCAGGTAAGAATAAACAAGTTTTTACGTGTATCGAAAACACCACTTGCCATATGGTGTGTAATTCCTATTGTTATAGTACGGGTGGAAGACATAGTTGATATGTCTCACTTTCAAAGTGTACTGATAAATAGCAAATACACATGGTATCATTTAAGTGGAACAATAACATTGTATGGACACCAAAAAATCTCTTGTAATGAAAAAGGTCATCGATTGACTTCTTTTCTTTTTTATTTCGATCTTTTACTTATGACTGTTTATGTTTCTTGCACAATGCAGATAGCGAGCTTATAGGATGCCGTGATTGGTCTTATAGTAGCACATGGCAGGGTTCATGCTTGTGGAGTCCAAACTGCAACAAGGCACGCACATAACGGGAAGGTGCGACTGCTGGAGCCTGCTTACTTTTCAAATGTGTTTGCTATGACGGTAAAGGTTGTCCGCAAGGCCGCCTCCCTGAACACTAGCTACATGCACTAGGAATACTCCAAAACTGCATTCATTTTCAACGTATATACATGGATCCATATGTGTTTGTGAATAATTTAGTCTCTGTACTATGTATATTATTCGCCAAAGTTATATACAAATAATGCTTACTCGTATAATAAATTAAATGATGTAAAAGTTCGAGACTTTTTAGATACGGGGTTGTTTATTTATAGATGTTGTGTATGTACATTATGTTATATTATAAAGCGTCTGTGGGTTTATTTTGGTTTTTTTTTGGGGGGTGGGGGGGGCCGCATGGGACCATGGAGCATTAGCTAATTATAACTTACTCACTAAACAATGAATCCGACAATTAAAATTCATTAGGAAAAAAAAAAAAAGTACAAAACTTACTCAGTAAACAAAGTATGTGACAATTAAAATTCATTAGGAAAAAAATTATAACTTACTCACTAAACAATGAATCCGGCAATTAAAATTCATTAGAAAAAAAAAGTACAAAACTTTAATGTGCGTTTTGTTGAGATTATCTCACTTTCATGTTGTACTGAACACGCATAGACAGAATGATTTTTTCTTCTCTGTGTGGTGCCAAAATAGGAGAGATTTTTTAGTCTGCTGGGAACACAACTCGATACGCCAAATGTAATAATACAATTGATTGGAAACTTGAAAAGAAAGTTTTTTTCAACTAATTATACTACAACACTTTGTACACGTGTCGGGTTCCCGACACACTGAAAAATTTCTTCAAAAATAGAGTGTCAAGAGCCGGGGGGGAGGTAAACAGAGATATAATTGGAAGGCTAATTGACATTATAATTGCACTCTAACCTATTTTTGCACTTAGGTTGTTAATGGAAAATGACCTAATTAACCTAAGCTAAAGAACAAACTAGTTATTCTCACTTTACCCACCCACTTAAACCCACAACACGCTAAACCCTAGAACATCTACTCTCCTTATCTCACACATATTTAGATACCTACACCAGTTTTGCCTTACATGTTTTTTGCAAAGAAGAAACAAAACATCGATCCTTCAAACAAATATATTCTCAGTAGGTACATCCTTACTATAAAAAGATATTGATTATTAGGGGCGATCTATTATGGGCACGGGCATCAAGGGAACCAAGACTAGGGATGACAATATAAGGACTTAAAACAAGAACGTTAAAATTGCGATATAAAAAACCAATCACGCAACGTTATATGAATGACTCAAAATATTATATATTACAATACCTATATATTTCATAGTCAAAATATCATATATTACAATATATATATATATATATATATATTGTTGTAGGGCCTAATTATCTGACGAGTTATAGAGAGATTGAGAGAGGTGTGGCAAGCATAGAGAGAATTTGGAAAATTCAGAGGTATGATTTCTCATCCCACTGAGCTTTTATTATAGTAGTAAGAAGGTAAATTCCTTATCCAATAGATATTATAACTTAAACATGATACTATCTAAAACATATGGTAGAATCTCATAAAGATTGACTAGGATTTACATAATCACATTCCTAACTAAATTAGGACTGCAACGCTCTCCCTTGAGCGTGTATATATTACTAAGTAAATGGCGCATCACGTCTTCAACGATGAACTAAGTTTAGTTGATGAAGTTGTTGACTCAATTAGTGAATGTGAGTCTCAAATCAACGAGAGAATGCATAAAAATGTAAAACTCTCAAAACCTTGTTATGGTAAAACTCAGTATAAGAGAAAAACCCATGGACTAAGGAGAAACGTGAGAAGTTTATATTAAGTTAAAACTAATGTATTAAGTCAAAACTATACGCCATTTGGATGAAAGTAGAATGCTCACAAAGGTATGACCATCCCATGATGGGTGTCTCGTTAAAATCTAGTTAGGTAACAAAAATCCAGTGGGAAAAATGCTTCTGATCGTAGGAAAAAGAGTACATTAAGATCAAGTGAGTATACTTCTGCATACTCCCTTGAGTTTGACAAAACTTCCAAATGAGAATCGCAAGCATCGCACCAATTTCCCAGACAAGCTTCTGGAAGATAGCCTTCGGCAATGACATTGTGAAGAGGTCGGCAAGATTGTTTGGAATCAAATTGCTTGACTTTAATCTCCTGATGGGTTGCTGATGTGATGTAGATGCAATATGTCTTGGCGTTGACTTCATTGATGTATCATGTATTGGTCTAATCGATACATGTGACGTTGTCTTCCCAGATCATCACTAGGACTCAACAATGGATGAAAACATCAGGTACTTCGAAGATGCTCAACAAGTGCTCTCAACCATGTCTCATGTGTGGCATAGTGAAGTGTGGTGAGTCTTGGAATGATTCGAATATTTCGCAACCAAGACTATATCATGGACCTCCAAGATATCGCAATATCCAAAATGGTAAAGACTTAATCATTTGAGAACGTACCTTGGGCAGATTGGATACCTGCATCAACATAACAAACAACGCAAGCCTCAAACTGTAACCTACAAAAGAAATGTTGTTTAGCAATATTTCTGTTGTAGTTGTTGTTTCTATCGAATTGTACATGTTTGTTTGTACCTAAATAAAGTGCACAATAGGTTTGCTTACCTGCCCACACGGTGGAACGAGTGGACCTCAATATTTCTACGGATGCTCTAACTGATCCCCCAATTCCAAGTGAAGCATATATATACAGCACCTAAAACTCAAACAAGTTGTGCCGTGCAATTGTAATTTTAATTACTAATTGAAAAGTTGAGGAAGAAGATGGCTAAAACCTCAAAATCAATCTCCCTTTCTGTGCTCTTTGTTTTGTTCATCGTCTTTGCAGTTGCAGGTAAAAATAGATAAGTTTTTACGTGTATTGGAAACACCACTTGCCATATGGTGTGTAATTTCACTTGTTATAGTACGGGTGGAATATATAATTGATATGTCTCACTTTCAAAGTGTATTGATAAATAGCAAATATATGTCTCACTTTTACTTATGACTGTGTATGTTTCTTGCACAATGCAGATAGCGAGCTTATAGGATGCCGTGATTGGTCTTATAGTAGCACATGGCAGGGTTCATGCTTGTGGAGTCCAAATTGCAACAAGGCATGCACAGAACGGGAAGGTGCGACTGCCGGAGCCTGCTTACTTTTCAAATGCGTTTGCTATGATGGTAAAGGTTGTCCGCAAGGCCGCCTCCCTAAACACTAGCTACATGCACTAGAAATACTTCAAAACTGCATTCATTTTCAACGTATACGTACATTGTACATATACATGGATCCATATGTGTTTGTGAATGATTTAGTCTCTGTACTATGTATATTATTCGCCAAAGTTTTATACAAATAATACTTACTCGTACAATAAATTAAATGATGGAAAAATTCGAGAGTTTTTAGATACGATATTGTTTATTTATAGATGTTGTGTTAAGTACATTATATTATGAAGTGTCTCTGTGTGTGTGGGTGGGGGGAACCATGGAGCATTAGCTAATTATAACTTACTTACAAAACAGTGAAACCGACAATTAAAATTCATTAGAAAAAATTATAAAGCGTCTGTGTGTTGTTTTTTTGGGTGGAGGGGTGGATGGAAGCATGGAGCATTATCTAAGAGCAACTCCAGCGTGGGAGTCCTTCCCTCAGGTTATTCACTATTCATTCCACACAGTGAACAGTAACTGCCTTTAATGAACAGTAACTGTCTTTTGCATCTCCACCGTTGCACTTGAATAGCCCTGACAATAGGTAATAAAATAATAGTGTTTTATTTATTTATAAAATAATACAAAGAAAGAAACAGAAAAAAGGAGAGACCTTGCGGCGGCGAGAGCATGACCCAATTCGTGGACAACGACTGAAATCACCGTGGACGAAAAAGCTTCCATGGAAGAGATTGAGAGCTCTGCCGAGCTCCCATATGAGGAGGAGGGAGACGGAGAAGAGTAAGGTTAAACCGAATCTGACGCCGACGGAGAACCAAGCCCTGAGAATCCGGCAATGGATCTTGCCGAAATGGAAGAAGGGTTGGTTGAAAGCCTAGAATTTGAAGTTGCAGTAGCAGCAGGAGACGGTGGTCGCGGGAGGAGGAAGCGGCGTAGATGAGTTTGCAGGGGAGTGAAAGGGTAGATATATTAATATCCCAAATCAAATAAAATCTGCACTTGTTTACCTTTCTTCTTCGATCTCTTTCTTTTTACATATCAAAATCAAAAACCCAAATTTTCAAATCCAATCCAACTGAAAAACGGGTTCCAAATTTTGTCAATCGTGGGTTTTGGAGAAACAAGAAAAAGAGACATCAGAGAGGAACCCAGAAGAACAAAAGGTCAAAAATTTTACAAGATATGCCCTGCATGTCCGTTCTCATCACCGACACAGTCGGTTTCGTCGGAACCCACGTCTTTGTGGCCCTCAAAAAGCGTGGAGACGTCGTCCTAACGTTAGCCCACGTCAGACTACCTTCGGGCTCTTGGGCCGGCACGAATCGACGGGCCTGGCACTCAGGCCTGCTCAGGCTCCCTCGCCAGCCAACGCTGGGCTTCCTCCCTCGGGCAATCCAACCCTATTCCGGAGCCCGTCCCTCAAGCAGGAGCTCCCGCTGGAGTTTCTCTAAGTATAACATACTTACAAAACAATGAAACCGACAATTAAAATTCATTAGAAAAAAAAAAGTACAAAACTTTAATGTGTGTTTTGTTGGGATTCTCTCACATCCATGTTGTGCTGAACACGCGTAGGTACAATGGTTTTTTCTTTTCTGTGTGGTGCAAAATAGGAGAGATTTTTTAGTGTGCAGGAATACGGCTCGATACGTCAAATATAATAATACAATTGGTTGGAAATTTGAAAAGAAAGGTTTTTTCAACTAATTATACTATAACGCTTTGTGCACTGTTTCGTACTCCCAACACTGAAAAATTTCTTCAAAAAAAGAGTGTCAAGAGCGAGGGGGGAGGGAAACAGAGATATAATTGGAAGGCTAATTGACATTATAATTGCACCCTAATGTATTTGTGCACTTAATTTTTTAATGAAAAATCCATCTGTTGACGAACAAACCAAAGTGACCAAATTAACTTAAGCTAAAGAACAAACTAATTAATCTAACTTTATCCACTCACTTAAACCCACAACACACTAAACCCGAGAACATCTTCTCTCCCTATCTCACACGTATTTAGATAGCTACACCAGTTTTGGCTTACACGTTTTTTGCAATGAAAAAACAAAACGCCGATCCTTCAAAGAAATATATATTCATTGGGGGTTTTACGCCTGCAGATAAGATTCCTTGATTATTTTTCTCAAATAGCTACATCCTTACGATAGAAAAATATGGATTATTATGCGCGTTGAACACAGATCCTCTTCGGATCTGGGAAATCTGAGCCTAAGGATCAAATGATATGGGCCGTTGAAATTTGATCTAATGGACTACAATTATTATAACTTTTAGAAATGTCTCCTATTTGTAGCTGTTGGATCAAATTTCAACGATCCATATCATTTGGTCATTAGGCTCATATTTCCCCAGATCCAAAGAAGATCTAGGTTCATGGGCGATCATTTGTGGGTCCGGGCATTGGGGAACCTAGACTAGGAATGACAACTTAAGGACTTATCTAAAACAAGAACGTTAAAATAGCGATGTAAAGATCAATCATGTATTGTTGTGAAGGAGCCAAGTAAAAACATTTCTAGTATTAATAACATTTTTATTCTACAAATAAGAACCAACTATGGTGTTTTATATTTTGTAATTTTATGTGCGACAAAATTGGCTTTACGATAGATACGTTTTTATGAATGTGGTAGAAAGAATTGTCATGTAACATATGTCATCCAATAAAGTCTTCAAGGGCTAATGTGTATCACATATCTCAAAAAAATGCAATGGATATTTAATTTTAAGTCTCCTTCAACATATAGACATCCTTGTAGGTTTGCTGGACAGCAAGCACGAGAGCATTTCTAATCACCTTTTCAAGCTTTCTAGTGCCAGTAGTTAAGGTGTTTCCAAAGAAAAACTACTACTGATATCTTAAAATTGGTTTAAACAATATGAACCTCGACACTCATATTTAAATTCCTTAACTTTTAACTCTGATAAGATTATAATATAGATAGATTATAGAGTAGGATCAAATTTATAGCGATTTAAAGGAGGGTATTAATTTGTCGATTTTTTTTTTCTTGTCACGCATGACATGTCAATTGTAACATCTCACATCATTCAGGGGAGTGGATTCTCACTTTATATGTATATTCTCATCTCTACCTAGCACGAGACCTTTTGGGAGCTCACTAGCTTCGGGTTCCATCGGAACTCTGAAGTTAATAGAGTAGCACGCGAGAGCAATCCCATGATTCGTGCTATGTTGGAGTCGAGCTTGGGATGTAGTGGGGGTCCGGACCAGGATGTGACAATTTGGTATCAGAGCCAATCCCTGGCTAGAAGTGTGCCAACGAGGATGTCGGGCCCCTAAGGGGAGTGGATTGTAACATCCAACATCGCTCAGGGGAGTGGATCATCTATGCCTTATATGTATATTCTCATCTCTACCTAGCACAAGGCCTTTTGAGAGCTCACAAGGTTCAGGTTCCATCGAAACTCCGAAGTTAAGCGAGTAGCGCGCGAGAACAATCCCATAATGGGTGATCCATTGGGAAATTCTCGTCTGAGTTCTCAGAAACAAAACTATGAAGGCGTGATCAGGGCTCAAAGCAGACAATATCGTTTTATGGTGGAATCGAGCCGGAATGTGGTGGGAGCCCAGGCGGGAATGTGACATTAATTGTTTGATTTGCAAAATTCATTAAATAATAATGATTGATTAATGCCATAATGCCATAATTACATCTATTTACATGACATCAATATGATTGTGATGTTTGCTACATAATTGCTAATTGCCTGATTTAATAAACTAAAATATTTTTCTCACGTGGCTCACATCTTAGCAATATTATATTTTATTTGTGTCCGGTAAATAATTTAGAGGAATTATATTCATATACTTCAAATTATTTCTTCCACATCCTTTTAATTTTTTAATATTTTCTATACACCACTAAAACTTGATAAAAAATATTAAAATATTAAAAAATTAAAAGGGTGTGGAAGAAGTAATTTGAGATATGTGAATATAATCTCCCATAATTTAACATATTTATTAACGAATTTTGACACTAAGAGAAAGTGAAACGCAAGTTGAATGTCAAGAATTAAAAATATGAAATTGTTATTAGTATTTTAAAAATATCATTTGGTACTTCAAATTTTCTACAATTAAAAAGAAAAATACATTTACAATGAATATAGAATAAAATTTTTAGAATACTAATAACAATTCTCTAAAAAAAAAAAGAATTTTAAGCAGTGTTTCGTAAAAAATGAAAAAAAAAATATCATTTGGTACTTCAAATTTTCTACAATTAAAAAGAAAAATACATTTACAATGAATATAGAATAAAATTTTTAGAATACTAATAACAATTCTTTAAAAAAAATAGAATTTTAAGCAGTGTTTCGTAAAAAATGAAAAAAAAAAAAAAAAGTGAGAGGGATGGCGATTGGCGAGAAGGAAAGAAACAGAACACGCCATCAAAATCAAATAGTCCGTCCGTTAGATTCCTCACGCTTTTCCTCATCCCTTTCTCTTTTGCAAAACGCGGGACCCACTCTCTGTTCCATCGAAACTTCTGGATTTTTTTCCCCCCAAAACGCAAAAACGCCCGGACATTTCGTCTTTCCAACCCTTCCTCGTGGTTGACTTGCGCGACAATCCCCGCGAGGGCAATAACGTCATTTCGGTCACTCCCCGCGCATATGAAATGGACCAACTTCTCATTTGTTGGTTTTTGTGGATTTTGAGAGAGAGAGAGAGGGTAGAAGAAAGCGAGGAGGAATTTGAGTCGAGTTTTCTCGTTGATTTGTGCGTTTGCTCCCTATTCCTCCAATGGAAAGAGGCGGTGGTAGCGGTGGATACAGAGGAAGGGGAATGGGAAGAGGGAGAGGCAGTGATGGTGGTGGTGGTGGTGGAAGGGGTGATCAGGGCGGGTATGGCAGAGGAAATGGAGGGAGAGGTGGAGGAAGTGGAGGAGAGAGAGGAAGAGGCGGTCATGGTGGCGAGCCACAGTTCCACCACCATCAGCCACAACAGCAGCAAGGACAGCCGAACCAGAATCAGAGTCAGCAAGCGAGGCCTAATCCATGGATTACTCCCGCTCCTGCCAGAGTATGGGGCCCCAGAGCGCCTGCTCCGCCTGCATCTCCGGCCGGACCGGCCCCGAACATCTCTCCTGCTCCTGGTATGAGTTTCTCTTCTTTCTTTTCATGCGAGGTCCTTTTTCAGATACAATTACAAGTAATTAGTAACTGTGATGGAAGACTGTGAAGCATAGTTAATTTGGAGAGTAAGCCATTGCAATTTTGATCTGATATAGTTTCTGTTTGGGTTTTTCACTGGTATGTGTAGTGTTTGTTATGACATATAATGCTTTGGTGATAAATTGTATGCTTGTTGCTTATCTACTTTGATTCAACTGACCCATAGGGAGCGGTTTTGCGGTACGTTTGGTTCGAGCATTTGATTGATTTTTACTAAGAAATGTTCCATCTTTGCTATATACATTGGATAAACAATTTGATTTGGAGTCCAGTTTTCGGAAACATATTGTTTTGTATGAGTGGAAAAATTGTTTGTCAGAGTTGTGCAGTTTTGGCTTACTGACCCTGCATTTTGTTCTGTGGATCTTTTGCTGCGGTTAGTCCAGTTATTTGAATTTGCATGAATAATTTGTTGGTGATATACCTTTTGTTTGCTATGTTTTCTGCACAGATAATCTTGTTCCGGCAATGCAATCAATGGCAATTTCAAGACAGACACCCGCTTCATCTTCTTTATACAAGGCGGCCAATCTTGTCCCAGTAAAACGGCCTGATAATGGGGGCACAAAAGCTATCCGAACTGCTAGGCTTCGCGCTAATCATTTTAATCTCTCGTTCAATCCTGAAAGTATTATAATGCACTATGATGTTGATGTTAAACCGGAACACCCTGCTAAGAATGGCCGTCCTGTGAAGATATCAAAGTCTGAACTTTCTGCAATCAGGAACAAGTTATTCTCTGATGATCCTTCGAAATTTCCCTTGTTAAGTACTGCATATGATGGTGAAAAGAACATTTTCAGTGCAGTGCCGTTGCCCACTGGATCATTTAAGGTGGAGATTCCTGAGGAAGAAGGCACACGGTTTAGTTCGTACATTTTTACTATAAAGCTTGCGAAGGAGCTCCAGCTTCGCAAGTTGAAGGAGTACCTAAGCGGTCAGCTGTTGGATATCCCTCGTAATATATTGCAGAGTATGGATTTGGTTATGAAAGAGAATCCAGCTAGACGCATGATTGCTGTTGGGCGAAACTTTTACCCCACTGAATCTGATCCAAACGATGACCTTGGATATGGTGTTGCTGCCTTCAGAGGTTTTCAGCATAGCTTGAAGCTCACGTCCCAGGGTCCTACCTTGTGTCTCGATTACTCAGTCTTGGCATTTCATAAGCGCATGTCAGTTACAGAATTTCTCCAAGTGCAGATAAGGGGTTTTACATTAAATAATTTCAAGAGGTTTAGGAGGCAGGTTGAGGATGTATTGAAGGGATTGAAAGTTACTGTGACTCACCGGAAAACCAAGCAAACGTACGTCATCATGGGGCTGACTGATAAGAATGCAGGAGAAATTACATTTGATGCTGTAGACATAGATGGCCAAATTCCACCAAGGAAAGTTAGACTTCCTGATTATTTCAGGGACAAATACAGAGAGATTCAGTACAAAAACATTCCCTGCTTGGATTTAGGGAAAAATGGTAAAAGGAATGATACACCAATGGAGTTCTGTGACTTAGTTGAGGGGCAAAGGTATCCAAAGGAATCTTTGGGCAAAGAAGCAGCCATCATGCTGAAGAACATCTCATTGCCTTCACCAAGAGATAGACAGAACATGATATCCAACATGGTACGATCAAAAGATGGACCTTCCGGGTAAGTGAATTTCTGTTCCTCGTTTTTCTAGTAAATTAGACTTTAATCACCTTCTACTGTTCATTTGAATTTTCGTGAACTCAGTATTCCTCGTGCATGGAAGATTTTGAACTAGTGTATATGATTTTAGTTAGTACGTAGTTGCTTCTCTGAAAGTGAGAAGTGCGAACTCTTATTCTGTTTTAGGGAAATCTAAGCGTATAGAATCATAAACATCTTTTTACATGAACAATGCTTATAATATGGCGATAGTCATTACCATTTTGAGTAACTTAATTCGGCAGTGATTAAGATCCTGATTATTTTGTTATTGGCAGTGGTGGCATCATTCAGAATTTTGGATTTGAGGTCAACCAGAATATGACACCAGTGACAGGGCGTGTGATTGTCCCACCTGAGTTAAAGTTGGGTGCTTCTGATGGCAAGGTGATTAAGGTGACTGTTGACGGAGAGAAATGTCAATGGAATCTGGTTGGGAAGACTCTCGTGGAAGGAAAACCAATCAAGTGCTGGGCCGTACTTGACTTCAGCAGTTCTGATCGTTTCAAACTGGACCCTAACCAGTTCATCCCAAAGCTCATCGCTCGGTGCAACAGACTGGGAATCAGAATGGGAGAGCCTGTTTTGTATGAAACCACTTCAATGAGGCCATTCTCTAGTGTTCAGATGCTTCGTCCGCTGCTTGAAAGCGTTAATGAGAAGGCTAAAAAAGAAGGCAATGGCTACTTGCAGTTACTTGTTTGTGTAATGTCTAAAAGAGACCCTGGTTACAAGCATCTGAAGTGGATTGCTGAGACTCAAATCGGTATAGTGACGCAATGCTGCTTGTCAAATATGGCCAACAAAGCAAATGACCAGTACCTTGCAAATCTTGCACTCAAGATCAATGCCAAGCTTGGAGGCAGTAATGTAGAGCTAAATGATCGGCTCCCCCTTGTAGGGAATGCAGGCCATGTTATGTTTGTGGGGGCCGATGTCAATCATCCTGCTGCGCGAAACACAACAAGTCCATCAATTGCAGCAGTTGTTGCCACTTTAAACTGGCCTGCTGCGAATCGTTATGCTGCACGAGTTCGATCCCAGTACCATCGTGTGGAGAAGATATTGAATTTTGGAGACATGTGTCTGGAGCTTGTTGAATCTTATGAGCGATTGAGTAAAGTCAAGCCAGAGAAAATTATTATCTTCCGTGATGGAGTTAGTGAGGGCCAGTTTGATATGGTTCTCAATGAAGAGTTGCTAGATCTGGAGATGGCTTTCGAAAGTATAAAATACCATCCAACCATCACACTTATTGTTGCCCAGAAGCGGCACCATACTCGTCTATTTCTGGAGAATCCAAGGGATGGGGGTTCCGCAGGCAACATATCACCGGGAACTGTTGTGGACACAACAATCGTGCACCCGTTTGAGTTTGACTTCTATCTTTGCAGTCATTATGGAGCCCTTGGAACAAGCAAACCCACACACTACCATGTTCTTCGGAACGATCATCGGTTTACTTCAGATCAATTACAGAAGCTTATATATGACTTGTGCTTCACCTTTGCAAGATGTACAAAACCTGTATCATTGGTCCCACCGGTGTACTATGCTGACCTCGTGGCATATAGGGGGCGATTATACTACGAGAGTACGGAGGGACAGTCTCCAGCTTCGGTATCCTCCTCGTCCTCGTCCTCGACATACTCACCGCTGTCAGTGGCTTCTCTTGATCAAAGGTTCTGCAAATTGCACGCGGACTTGGAAAACATGATGTTTTTCGTGTGAAGGCCAAAGCATGATCCCGTACTCTTTTTTGTGGAGCAGAAGGGTTATAGTTCCGTAAGTTGGCAAACCCGTTCGCATTTCCAACCTCCTGAAAAGGAGTTTGTGCGTGAATCTAATGGGTTTCTGTGTCGTAATGTTATGTGTAGCGTTTTCTCTACTTCATACGTTCTGTGCTCATATGTCGTTTCGAATCATTTTGTGGATCTAAATCAGTGGTAAGTCCTTGTTATGAATGTGGGTTTGATGTATCATTTTAAAGTTGTGAATGTAAGAATGTTGGATGACATATATATTTGTGGGAATGGAAAGTTAATCTGTTTGTTAACATCGTGTTTTTGTTACAATGATTTTCCTTTTAATCTATGTTATTTTTTTACCAGTATTATTTACGTATAATATTAGAATTGCGAAAGGCAAATGTTCTTTATTTACTTCCCACTTGTTTTTAGCTACAATCGATATCAATGGTTTTTTGAAGTGCATACACAAGTACGAGTAATTGAATTGAGAAAGAGTTTTTTTTTTTTTTTTTTTTTTTTTTAAGGAGAAGATAATATTTTTCTTATTTGCTTCCATTCTCTTAGTGTAAAAATATTGATATATTAAAAAAAAAATTAATTCTTTTAATGAAGTTTGGGGTAAAATCGGGATTAACACCAGAGTGACTGGGTTTCCCACCAAAAACCCCGAACTTTTCGCCTTCCACTACCAACGGTCTTCTCGGCGGTTGACCCTTCGCGACCAAGGCAATTGAGCAAGGGCAAGATCGTCATTCAATCGGCACCATCGCATATAAGAGCAACTCCACCCCTATCCACTTTGCGCCAGCACCCAGTCCATTTATCCACTTAATTGAACAGTAATAGACCCAATGAACAGTAATAGGCCAAAGCATCTCCATCCCAAAAAAAAATGTGCTGGCACCTAGTCTAAAAATGCGCTGGCACAAACGATCTCCACCCCTACAAAATGCGCTGGCACCCAGTCCATTTAAAATATTAAATAATTTTTTTATAAAATAATTAAAAAAAATAGTTTTAATTTCAGATAGGATTTTTAACCAATCTCGTCACGTCACGTGTCATTATCCGAACGTACTATTTTTTTAATAGATTTCCGCTAAGATTTTCAACCAATCCCGACAACCCACGTGTCACTTCCTGTTTACAATAATTTAGGCAAGATTTCGATAAGATTTTTAACCAATCTCGTCACGCCACGTGTCATTATCCGAACGTACTATTTTTTTAATAGATTTCCGCTAAGATTCTCAAAGTGTACAAAATATTCAAATGTAGAAAGTGTAGAAAATATTGAAATGTGGTGTAAGGTGGAAGATGAGGGTTAGGTATTTATAGAAAAAAAAAATTAATTTTTTTAAATTTTTCTGTATTTTTTAAAAAAAATTTGACATTTTTTAATTAATTTTTAATAAATTTTAATGTTGTAATTAATTTGGACCATTGGATTTGAAAAATAATCAAATCCAACAGCCAACACGTTGCCACGTGGCAAACGGTCAAATTTCTGACCATTGGGCCTTTTTTTTTTTTAATTTTTAGTCAAATAAACGTGGACCGTTGATCTGTGATCGGACGGTCCAATTTAACATTTAAATTTAAATTTTTTTTACCGTTGGAAATCCAACGGTCTACAAAAAATAGCCGTTGGAAATCCAACGGCCCCTCAGCCACTTGCCCTGCACCGCGGGCCCCACTGCCTGCAGTAGCTGTCGGCTACTCGCCATCTCCCCCGCATGTTGTGCACGCGCCAACAAACGGACCGGCCTCTGGGTCTGTTCATTTTGGGCTGGGTGCCGGGCTGTTTCACGGGCTGGAGGGTGTGGACTGGGTGCTGGGCTGCTAATTTGACAGGGTGCTGGGCAATTTTCTGTGGGGTGGATCTGCTCTAAGAAGAAAAAGAAAGAAGGAGTGAAATTCGAGGCCACTTTTTCTCTCGATTTTTTGAGTTCACTCCCGATTTTCCAATGGAAAGCAGCGGCGGCGACGATTGGCGAAAAGGAAGATGGAGAGACAGTGACGGCGATGAAAGAGGGAGTGGAGGAGACAATGAGACAGGAAGAGGCGGTTGGGGAAGTTATGGCGGTTCCAGGGGTGGTGGTGGTAGAGGGTCCCAGTACCACCGTCAACAACCACCGCAGGAGCAGCGTGATAACAAGTGGGGCCGTCCGGGGAGACCTTCTCCATGGAGCGGTAGGCCCAACAGAGCGTGGGTGTCCACAGCGCCCTCCCCTGCATCTTCAGCCCTAGCGAACTCTCCTACTTCCCCTCCTCCTCCTGGTATGGATCCTCTAGAACTATTTGCATTTTTTTTAATCCCTAATTTTAATCTGATTAAGTTTTCCTGTTTGAGTTTGTATGTGTTACACTTGTATGTATAAAATGAGAATGTGGTGATATAATGTTTATTTAGTGATTACAATAAGCCTGTTTGCAATCGCTTCTCAAGAAAGCACTTTATCTCATAAGAGCTTTTACTAGAATCGTTTTTATTAGAAGTACGTTAATTTTTTTTAATATAAATCCAATTGCTTTTGGCCACTTAGTACTAGTGAGTGAGAAGTTTGAAGTTCGATTCTCTCCAAAGATGAATTCGAACTAAATTACTGTGGTTTGCCCATTGTGAGGTTTAGCCCACTCAAAAAAAATCCAATTGCTTTTGAAGCTTTTCCAAGTGCTTTTGCAACTCAAAAGCGTTTTTATAACAAGTTTTTCTGCCAAATTTTGTCGAAAAAAAAGTTAAAGGCGCTTCCGAACATTGAACTGGGCATTTGGTTGATTTTACTGAGAGTTTTTGCATAAATATGTTCACAGTGGAAAAAATGCGTTTCAGTAGTCTAGCATTTTTTTAGTTTGCATAAACAGTCACCACTGAGGATAACACCTGATGTTTTGTTTATTTTTCTACCTAGATACTTTTGTTCCTCGATTGCGATCTCTGGAAATTTCGAAACAGACGCCTCCTTCATCTTCTTCGGACAATGCAGACAAGAATCTCTCAGCAAAACGGCCAGACAACGGAGGCACAAAAGCTATCCAAACTGTTATGCTTCGTTCTAATCATTTTAATGTTTCATTCAATCCTGAGAGTATCATAAGGCACTACGGTGTTGATGTCAAATCAGAGACCCCTGCTACTAATCATATGAAAATTTCCAAGTCTGAGCTCTCTGCAATCAGGAAGAAGTTATCCTCTGATAAACCTAGGGACTTTCCCTTGTCAAGTACTGCATACGATGGTGAAAAGAACATCTTCAGTGCAGTGCGGTTGCCCACTGGATCATTTAAGGTAGAGGTTCCTGATGAAGAAGACACGCGGTTTACTACATACATATGTACTATAAAGTTAGTAAACGAGCTCAAGCTTTGCAAGTTGAAGGAGTACTTGAGTGGCCACTTATTGTCTATCCCTCGTGATATATTACACGGTATGGATTTGGTGATGAAAGAGAATCCAAGTAGGCGCTTGATTGCTGTTGGGCGAAACTATTACCCTGTGGATTCTAGTCTCAACGACGACCTTGGACATGGTATTTCTGCATCTAGAGGGTTTCAAGATTCTGTAAGGCTCACTTCCCAGGGTCCTTCCCTGTGTCTTGATTACTCAGTCCTGGCATTTTATAAGCGCTTGCCAGTTATAGATTTTCTGCAAGAGCAGATTACGGGTTTTACTTTAAATAATTTCGAGAGGTTTAGGAGAGAGGTTGAGCGTGTGTTGAGAGGACTGAAAGTAACTGTGATGCACCGTAAAACCAAGCAAAAGTACATCATCAAGGGGCTGACTGATAAAAATGCAGGAGATATTACATTTTATGATGTAGACATAGACGGCCAGTTTCCACCAAGGAAAGTTAGACTTGTCGATTATTTCAGGGAAAGATACAAGGAAATCCAGTATGCAGACATTCCTTGCTTGGATTTGGGGAAAAATGGTAGAAGGAATGATACACCTATGGAGTTCTGTGTATTAGCTGAGGGGCAAAAGTATTCAAAGGAGCGCTTGGACAGAGAAGCAGCCATGATGCTGAGGAGTAGGTCATTGGCTCAACCGCGTGATAGGCAGAGGAAGATATGTGACATTATACAGTCTGACGATGGACCCTGTGGGTAAGTAAATTTATGTTCTCTCTTGTGGTTTGTGAGTCCGATTTTGCTAAACTTGCACAGTTAGCAGGCAGTTGGTTTCTCTGAAGGTTGAAACCAGTATTCTGTTTGATTCTTATATATATGGCGATAGTTATAACCATTTTCAGTAAAGTAATCCTGTATAAAAACTGCTGTCATTATTAAGTATATGATCCTGTGTTATTGGCAGTGGTGGCATAATCGAAAATTTTGGAATTGAAGTTAACAAGAATATGACACCAGTAACAGGGCGTGTCATTGGCCCACCAGAATTGAAGTTCGGTGCTTCTGATGGCAAGGTGAATAAGGTAACAGTTGACAGAGAGAAATGCAACTGGAATCTGATTGGAAAGTCTGTAATGGAAGGAAAACCAATCAATCGCTGGGCTTTACTTGACTTCACCCGTCATGATCGATTTGCACTGAACCACGGCTTCATCCCAAAGCTCATCAATCGGTGCAATGAGCTGGGAATCAGAATGGAAGAGCCTCTTTCATACCAAGGCACTACAATGAGACCATTCTCTAGTGTTCAGATGCTTCGCCAGGTACTTGAAAGTGTTAATGAAGAGGTACACAAGAAAGGAAATGGCTACTTGCAATTAATTATTTGTGTAATGCCTAGAAGAGATCCTGGTTACAAGTATCTGAAGTGGATATCCGAGACTCAAATTGGTATAGTGACGCAGTGCTGCTTGTCAAATATGGCCAACAAAGCAAATGAAAAGTATCTTGGAAACCTTGCACTTAAGATTAATGCAAAGCTTGGAGGTAGTAATGTAGAACTAATTGATCGGCTCCCCCTCTTTGGGGATGCAGGCCATGTTATGTTTGTGGGGGCTGATGTCAATCATCCTGCTGCGCAAAACAAAAAAAGTCCATCAATTGCAGCTGTTGTTGCCACTGTAAACTGGCCTGCTTTGAATCGTTATGCTGCACGAGTTCGACCCCAGCAACACCGTAGCGAAAGGATGTTGAGTTTTGGAGACATGTGCCTGGAGCTTGTTGAAACTTATGAGCGATTGAATAAAGTCAAGCCAGACAAAATTGTTGTCTTCCGTGATGGAGTCAGTGAGGGCCAGTTTGATATGGTTCTAAATGAAGAGTTACTAGATATGAAGAGGGCTTTTGGATGTAAAAAATACTATCCTACCATCACACTTATTGTTGCTCAAAAGCGGCACCATACTCGTTTGTTTCTAGAGAATGTGAAGGATGGGAGTCCAACATGCAATGTGTTACCGGGGACTGTTGTGGATACAACAATTGTGCACCCGTTTGAGTTTGACTTTTATCTTTGCAGTCATTATGGAGCCCTCGGAACAAGCAAACCCACACACTACTATGTTCTTTGGGATGAGCATAGGTTTACCTCTGACCAATTGCAGAAGCTCATTTATGACTTGTGCTTCACCTTAGCAAGGTGTACTAAACCTGTAGCTTTGGTACCACCGGTATACTATGCTGACCTTGTTGCATATAGAGGGCGGTTATACCATGAGAGTATTGAGCGACAGTCTCGAGATTCAGTATCTTCTTCCTCCTCCTATTCTTCATCATCATCATCAGCAGCAGCAGTAGCATTGGCATCGTCACCATACTCAGTGGCTTCTCTAGACGGAAAGTTTTATAAATTGCATGCTGACCTGGAAAACATTATGTTTTTCATATGAAGTTCGACGCTCGTTCCTATGATCTCTTTTTTGTGGAACAGGACGGATATGGTTCTGTAAGTTGGCAAACCAGGACGCAATTCCAACTTCCTGAAAAAGAGTTTGTGCGTGAATCTAATGGTTTTTTTAATCGAAATGGTATGTTAAGCATTTTCATTGTAGTTAGTATGTTAGTTCTTGTGTGTTCTTTAGTGGTTCCAAATCGTTTTGAGCACTTGTGTTTCTTTCTTGTGTGTGATATGTATGAATCGAGTCGAAATGGTACAAAACAAGGAAGGTTTAAATTAGAAGTAGACTCCAGACACCATTGTCCTTACTGTCCTTTCTGCTCATAAATTGAATGCTACAAGTTTCAGTTTTGTGTAGAGTTTATAAATAGGAAGGAAATACACTGTTGGGGCAATTTTTGGATTATTTACAAACACAATATATGTTGGGAAATGATTTCCGCACTCCTATCTCCTTGTTTTCCTTGATTCTTCTTTGAATATTTCTATCCAAATGCTAAAAATCTACAAGGGTGTGTAGGTGGAGAAAAAAGTTGTGTAGAAATCACTTCCCTATATGTCTACAAAATTTGTAATTACCTTTGCATCGAAAGATATCTAAAAGTTTATGGCTCCCCTCCCTCTAGATTTTTGCCTGCATGTATGCTGAAAGTGTTTTTACTTGTGGTCCTTTCCTTAGTTTCCTTAGATTCCTGGCATGTGATGGTTGGCCAATTCTTGGGGCTCTGTTAGGACCACAAAAAATGTGCAGGTTATCTGCAGACATATAAACTTGGAAGGGATTTGCTGTTTCTACTGGAGAGATTCCCCTTTTATTATGTGTAAGGACAATGGGAGAGAAACATGTCATGATCAGGGACTAAATTTGGATATATTTGTTGATTAGGGGGGAGATTCTAGTTCGGTTTCTATTTGTGCAAACTTATCAACAAGGGCACAAGTGTGGAAGTTACTTCTATCATTGGTTGCACTTGTTTGTGATAGATTTCTTTGAGTGGATTGAAACGACAGGTCATTCTCGGCGGTGGCCCAAATTCTTAAATCATTGTGGGACTTGAGGTATTTGGGTGGTGAGTGAAAAGGTTTTGGGTATACGTGGAGATGGCAGGTTCAAACTTTGAGATTGGGATGTTGGTCATTTTTGCTACTTGTTTGGGAGATATTTTTGCAATCAGACGTCTGTATATAAGTGGATTGATGGTACTTGCATTTGGTGACGGTTTGGGTTAAATTGTTGCATTTGTAACGTTGTCTGTATATAAGTGGATTGAACAGATTTCGCAACTTCTCCGCCTAGGTTCATTCTGGCGAGGTCAGGTCAAGACCCGTCAAGTGTGGAATTCCTAGTTGTATCAGGCTGTGCCCCCATAATTTTTTGGTTGGATAAATGATCTTTTTCCCCTCAAATATGCTGCACTATACAAAAATACCCATTTTTGGAAGAAAGGGAACCATTACAAGCAAACATGTGAACGCGCATACACACACCAACAAAGAAAAAATGAAACTGCCTCCAAGGAAGTTTCACTAATTTGGAACAAATTTAGGTCTCGCGGTGGAGAAAGACTTGGGTGTCACCGAGAGTATATCCTTGCGTGAGTATATCACTCATCGTGTGACCTTCGCTAACATGCAATAATCCCCCTCACAGTGAAGCCTTTAGTTGCTTGTGATGATTGAAATAAGCTCATTTGCCGTCCATGTCACTAAGGACAGGTTCTGAAGTTTCCTAAGCAACTCTTTTCCCACTGATGATAGCGTAGGGACGTTTTCATGAACTGAAATTTTTCACAACACAAATAAATTAATTAATAATTAATCAAATTATTTAACTTTGAATTTTGGAAAGACATACCTGAACTTTTTGCTAGATTCAGCAATGTATATGAAGCAAGCACTCTTTCCTCCACATCTCTGTCATAATTCAGTGATTCTAGCAGCTGAGGCACAAGAACTGAGCATGCCATGGACCCTAAATCTTCATCTCCGACTGCGTCGACAAACCTACTCATCCATGACACCGTCACAAGGCTCGATCGCGCTAAACTCGGGATGCCATTCGCCATGGAATCCGAAAGGGCCACGAGTAGTTTCCTGTTGCCGTTTTTGAACAAAACAGTCGCTGTTTTCCTTTGCCAATTTTCCGTTGCTGCTTCGTCTTCGTTCTGATTTTTCGGATCACATAAAAATGGTGGCATTATTTGTTTGTTTTTCGAAAAATTTCAGCCGGTTTGGGGTAGTAGAAAGCTTACCGAGTGGGCAAAACCATCCACAACATTTTCTTTGAAGTGAAATGAATTTCTTGGCCAATGACTGTAACCAGCTTGTTGTAAAAGCCCCTGTTCTGTTGATGCCTTGCCGGTATAAGAAAACCGGCCTCCCAACATTAAGAGAGCTCTTGACGATCGTTGCTGGACTTTTTTGCTGCATGTTCGACTGCTTAAAGCTTCTATGATGGCTTCAATGGCTTCTTCTCTATATACACTGCTCCTGAAAGGGTCTCCCTGCAACAAAACTGCTACTCCATATGGGAACTATTCAAGATATATATTAAAACCCTAGGGCAAAGATTTAAGCACTTATCTGAACAGTTTGGTTGCCAGAAGTTGAAATGAGTTTAGAAAGATTTTACAATTTCTACGAGAAAGTTGCGTAATCACTAAGGATGGATTTACCATAAGATCAAGCTGAAGTAAAACGACTGCAATCAACAGGCGTTCTTCAAGTGGAGCGCTCTGCAGATAGACCAACAAAATCTGCATTGTGTTAATGCCGCGGGATCCTTCTTTCAGTCCATTTAGGATTTCAGTGATTTTCGTTCTTCTGCGAAAAATCATTCAGTTGATCAAAATGTGAAAAGAACATATAAAACGTACAAGAAAAATGAAAAGAGTTCAAAACAAATCCATACCTACTAAGGCATAGTATTTCGATCAGTAAAGCAAATGCGGAGCCAGTAGAGTTCTTGCCATTTCCAAGTACAATGAGTTCAAGAAGAGAAGCCTTGTTGAGAAAATCAGCCAAGTAATTTCGACAGCTTCCATCAGCTCGAACACAATGTGCAATGACTGAAGCAATGTTGTTCCTCTCATGAGTTTCCCCTCTCTCGATTTTTGTCACCAGAAGGCTCAACCCTCCAAGAGAAACTACCTCTCTTGCATTCTCCAAGTTTCGGTCTTCATCAAAACCGGTAAGAAGCTGGTCTAAAAGGTACAACGCCGCCACTTGAGGACTGCAACGAACTGTGAATAGTGTCTGCAACTGATCTCCAAACTCTAGTACTCGAAGGACTAGTGCCACCCATTCAACAGATATCATCTGTTTTGCCTTTGGCTTCAACAAGTAAAGCAGAATTGCAGCTTTCAAAAATAGACCATTACTTTTTAGAAGTCTCATAAGAAACTCAAGCTGTGGATCCGAGTTCAGTATGATCTGTCTAATCATCTCGTTTCTCGCTACAAATTCAGCTAAAACCGAGATTACTAATTCCAAAATTTCATCATTACTAGAAACAAACAACACCTCCAGCATTCCCTGAATAACAGGTGGATTTGATAGCTCAACCTCAATGACAGGATCACCATGGGAGTCCAACCAAGCCTTGGTAATCACACGAATTGCACTTTCGCAATCACTTAGATTATCGGAGGAGTAGATGGTGCTAATAGCCCGGCTTAAGTTGCTTAGAGGTGGAAGATGGGAGTTATCTTGGTTACGGATTGAATTGTTCTTGACTACGAGATTCTTGCCCACCAAGCATTCTGTTGGCTCATTCTGGCATCTAAAGAATCCAAAATGGCCCGTCTTCTGTGTCTCCGACTCAGGCCATAGCGCAATTACTGGATTTCTATGATTTTCGCTTGATGACCTTCTCCGACTAGACCTTTCTCCACTCTGACAAAATCAGAAAGCGGTGACAATGTGAATTCTCCCTGCAACATTCAATTACTTACGAAAAATGAATGCAGTAAAGAACTGAGATGAAGACAGATTCACTCACATGAACATAACCGATATGGTTGTAATTATCTTCATCTACACACAACTTTTCCACCTCATCTAGACCCCAAGCATTGTTCAAAACTCCATTTCGCTGATTGAGCTCCACAGATGTTCGCTCAGGCGTGGGGCCAAACACAGCGTGGTATCTTCAGTGATTTCCGAAGCCATCAAACAAGATACACAATTACAGCACAAACTACAAATCAAATATACCTTCAAAATGTTTTGCAAAAGTGATTAAAACGTTTTCATGTATTAGTACTACTTACAAATTTTTGTTGAGCGAGGAATGTGAAGTGTAAGAATCCGATGATCTCCTTCTCGATGATCTGCAACTGCGTATCGAAGAAGGCAAAGGTATAGTGGGAGGAACAGGAGGGGCCTCAGCCCCAACTTGAAGCCACTCTTTGTAGTACAAAGCAAACTTTGTAGTTCCCATATCCATTTGTTCATCGTACGCTCTTGCCACGGCTTTCATTTTCTTCTCCTTCTCACCGTCATCTGAGCTCGAAAGAACATCCATTTCCCTGGCATACCAAATCTTCACATGTAAAAGATGTGGAAGAAAGAAATGCTCCCAAAGATCAGGAAGAAAATGCGTTCGTGCCGAACTCGCCGAATCACAGAACGCTTGAAGCAAGTGCCTCGCCGAAAGCCGGTCATTTTTCTCAATCTTGTGAACAATCGACAAGTAGAGCTGAGCACAGGCAGAGAGATGAGAACTGCTAGATTTTGAGGAACCAACAACGTTCAAAACCCGAATCGTATTCTTCACTTTTTTCGTCCTAACTTCCTTACTTTCCGACCATTGATCTTCCACCAACTTCTCAACACTTTCAATACCCAGTTCCAAGTTTCCCAACATCCCATTATCCAGATCCTTTTTCTTTCTCACCAAGCAAGACCTGCACTTTTCGCGGATTGTTTCCCGAAAACCCTCATCCTTCACGTACCTCCCAACGTAACCGCTAAGTATCGAAACCACAGCTCTAGTGGTAACTTCATCAATGGCGGCAGGCTCACCATCCATCGAACTCTCCGAAACCAATGACTTGGAATTCGACCTCTCCGAAGTAGTACTCACCCTTCTCGACGACCCTTTTCGCGTCCGAGCCTTGTGGTGCGAAAAATCGTAACTTTTTCGATCCTGGCAGATGTGCACAGGCAGAAATAGAGCCGTAAGTTCATCTCTCTCTCCGTACATCAATGGTTTCTGGCCTTTCGGGTACTTATTTTTTTCGAGACCGACTCGTTCTTGGGTGAGCAGTTCCTTCAAGGAAGCCATTTTTCGGAGGATGATTGGATTTGGGGATGGAGGAAATAAGTGTTAGTGTAAAGGTTCTTCTGCACTGACATCCCACAAAACCAGAAGATACAAAAAAGACAGCTATGTTAGCCATTACAAGGGAAAAAGCCGAAAGATGGTTACAGAGATGAAGACAAAGACTGGACCGGAGTCTTGCCTGATTCCGTTTTAACGTGTTAACCGATGGGTAATGTTAGAGCACTAAATTTATAGATAAAATTTTAGAAATTAAAAGACATGAAAGTTGATAATTGGTTTATTGCTTAAACGTTGGTAAACGTGATAATTCTTATTGGTAACACATCATTTAGTTTGTAAATTTTATTTACAAATTTAATTTTCCTAGTATTATCCTTTTGCCGTTTAATGTAACCATCGGGATCTGAACCGGTTTGAACTTGGACCGGGATGAGTTTTTTTGGATAGGAAGATCAAAGATGGTTTATATTATTTTAACAAGATATGACGAATAAAAAACATTCTAATTCATTAGGGCAAAGATTCGAATTTAGGTACAAAAAGGCAGGCAAGGGCAATGTTTCAACCAACTTACATAACCCACGTCAACCTTTTTTGATATTTTATTTTTATTATCCTTGATGTTAAACAAGAGAAAGTAGCATTTTTTCATTTTTTTTTTTTGTATTTGGTACCAGTCTACCAGATACGAGCTGCTAATTGTTGTGGGGGCTTTTGTGTCGTAGGTTTTGATGGGCTTGTGTTGTAAAGAGACAAGTTTTCCTATGGAATGTTTTGGGTCTAACTCATGAATAGTAGACGTGAAGATTTTGGTTCGTCTTTTTACATCACAAGCCATCAAAGCCTTCGACGCAAAACCTCACAAATACTAATTAAGAGCATTTCTAATTAAAAAAATGCATTTTTTTCTTGGTGTATTATTATTTCATCTCAAGTCAAATGCATAACCTCTGATTAGGCGTGGAATAACTCACAAACAATAACAATCAGAAATCACTCGCACATATCTAGGCGATTTACTCCACACATTCAAGAATATGAATATATAGATACTTATTATTTAATATATACCCAAGCAATTATGCAAGTTTGACCATTGACCATTGACCATTGCTATAAGATGACATGTAACATGTTGCATAGTGAGTTAGAGAGAGAGAGAGAGAGAGAGAATCGTCCACGCCACTGTTGTCACATGCAAAAGTTAATGTAAAAAAAATAGTAAATTGAAGTAATAGTTTATCAACTTTAATCAAAAACAATGGTTTCTCAAGTAAAAACCTATTACAATTGGTTTCTTAACTCATCAAGATATGTAACTATAGTCATTTTTATTAACTTCGTCAGAATTTTATCAAAATAAGTTATGTTGGAAGGACTATGGCTACAGTTGGGGTCCCTCAACTCATCAAAACATGTAACTATGATCATTTTCTTCAACTTTATTAGAATTTTGTCAAAATGAGTTATGTTAGAATGACCCTTGTTACAATTAGGTTAAAGTTGAGAAACCATTACTCTAATTGGGTTAAAACTGAGGGACTATTGCTTCAGTTAGATTAAAGTTGAGGGGCCAATAATAATGGATTTTTAGTTGAGGGACCATAGCTGCACGTTTTAATGAGTTGATGGACCAATAGTAATGAATTTTTAATTAAGATACCCTTACTTCAATTGAGTTAAAGATAAGAGACCATTATTACAATTTATTCTAAAAAAAATTCAAAACAGAAGCATACAAAATAGTTAGGACAAAAACATAAGGTAATACCCAAAAGTTCATGACTCATACGAGTCATTGACACTGTGCTTTTGTTTGTTATCTCCTCCTCTCATTTCTCCAACTCTCTCTGGACCATGCCATGTTTTCTTCTTTGTTTTCCAAAAATACTAGTAAGTGGTTTTGCTACAGTAGTCTATCTTTTTGAGGATCGAAATTCATAGAGATATTTAAATCTCCTTTTGGCAACTATTATATGATTCACCAACGTTAGGAATCGAACTTAGAATATAGTTTTGTAATACGGGGCTGAAATTCATCCCCAACTACTATATCACCTTATGATAGTTGCCATTTGCCATGTTTTCTTCTACCGTTGGCACGTCTTGTTCTTTACTAAATTGACAATTGTTATCTTCCAAAATATCACTTTCTCTGAACCGGTTTAGCCCAACGGTTTTAGGGTTCAGACCGTTTTAAGTTTTGCTTTGGGCAGAAGTGGTATCCGACCGGTTTTGTTTTGAAGGGAAGTCGTGACATCAGCATGATAAAGAATTTGCCAAACATCTTTCATTAATTTATTAAACAAAGAATTTACCAATAAAATTGGAAAAAAAACAATTCATTAAGGTCTTTCAAGTGGTCCAAGAAGGAGTTCTACTTTTGTCAAGACAAAAGGTTTGAATATAATATTAAAATGCTTTATTAATTTTTTTTTAGTATAAGCAATGTTATTTAAAAATGAGAGAAAAAAGAGAAGGTACACTACAATTAACATAACAACCAGTTGAAAAACGCTAGTTAACTAGCTAGCAATAGATTTCTCTCAAAGGGGCTTGTGAGACCAACATCTTGGGGCTAATGTTGGAGCCGCTCAAGGGCCTACTTTAAAAAATAAATAAACAAATAACAAAAAAAAAAAAAAATGACAACTGGTGACAAATCACAGTTATCCACCCTTTTCGGGGGCTAGAAGACTCACATAGGCATTTCAGCCTCCTTCTAGCTACAAGTTTAGCTTCCAGACCAGCAACGAGTTTCAAACTCGACCCAAGACCTCCAGTTTTTAATTTTAAGAAAATTTCGTAATTCGTCATTAACCACTAGACCACCAATTCGTGATTGCTCAAGGACGTACTTGGTTTAGTAGAATATCTCACGCATTCTTCAAATGGCGTACTTGGCTTAGTAGAATATCTCATGCATTCTTCAAATGGCGTAGGTCATCTTGGGAGGATAAAAAATGGGTCGGAAGAACAAGTTTAAAAGAAATATTTTAAGTTATATTTTGTGGAGGATGAATATCTTATTTACAGAACAACCCCACCACATGCTGATTGATTTATAAAGTTAAACAATTAGTCAAAAGTAATGAAGTTAGGGTCTTGATGATGACCACATGATGAGGATTGCATGCAGATCATTTGGATCCCTTGATCGTGAACCATAGATCCAGTCTACACCAATCAAACATAAAATAATTTTCATTGCTTAAAAAATAACTAATACATGTTAACATAGTAAACAAAATATATGACGTACGAGTAGCAATTTCGCAGCAATCGAGCATGCAAATATCTGTCGTGTACTCACAGGCCACACTCAAACATAGCATTAGATAACATGGGATGATGGGTTCTTTTGTTTCTTTTTAGTAGTAGGTAATATTTTCTTTTCACATTCGTCGTGTGGGAAAGAACATTTTCCATATGGGTATGTGTGTGTGTGTGTGTGTATCGACGATGGGACATGTAGATTATGTTAAATAATGTAGTCAATCGAGTGGCAAGCATAGAAAAACATGTATATAGCTATGTCCACTCCCTACATCTTGTTGACCAAATGATCATATCATCCTCTCTTTTTCTATAGAGGAGAGGTAACGAAGAAGAAGATATATTAATTACGTCGTAAGATTCTGTTCATTTTTATAATTGATGTATTTTTTTATATAAAAAATGAAGACAAATAATTACCAATTCATGCATGTACTAGTATCTATTTCGTTTAGAAAAGATTTAGAAGTCCATTCAAATCTTTAAAATAAAATTTGTAAGGTTTTAGTTAGGAGTAGTTTAGGAATAAGTAAAGTGTTTTTTTTTTTTTTTTTGAGAAATGATAAACACAAATTCTTTTTAAGTTCGCACACACTCATGTTTGATTCAGTTCGTTGGTTTGGTTTGATTTATTAAATCTGATGATTAGAAATTAAAAAATATATATATGTGAGAATCTGAAAAGGGAGAAAATCACTTTTTTTTCCCCTTAACTTTTGTGGAAGGGTAAGGAAAATATGGAAGGTGAAATGAACAGTGAATAGGTGAAAATAGCACTTTAATACCACGTTTATCTAGATATTGATGCTCGTTTGGAAGTATTTTTAAAATGTGTGAAACCGTATTTATTGAAAATATTTTTGGAATCAATAAACACAAATTCTTTTTAAGTTCGCACACACTCATGTTTGATTCAGTTCGTTGGTTTGGTTTGATTTATTAAATCTGATGATTAGAAATTAAAAAATATATATACGTGAGAATCTGAAAAGAGAGAAAATCACTTTTTTTTCCCCTTAACTTTTGTGGAAGGGTAAGGAAAATATGGAAGGTGAAATGAACAGTGAATAGGTGAAAATAGCACTTTAATACCACGTTTATCTAGATATTGATGCTCGTTTGGAAGTATCTTTAAAATGTGTGAAATCGTATTTATTGAAAATATTTTTGGAATCAATCCCTAGTAAATATACGAGTGAATCTTAAAAAAGTACTTAAAGTACTTTCTGCAAGAAAAACTATAATTATTTGCTTCTTATAGAAAACACTTCGCTTTTTAAAACCTAAAAATATTTTTCTAAAAATGTTTTCAGTTATTTTAAAAACAATTCCAAACAAGCCATGATTAGGTTTGATAATGTTTTTGTTTATTCTGTATGAGAGCTTAAACGACACAACCAACTCTTGCATCAAATGTCGGTTCATATGCTTGACCTTCTTCTTCCTGCAATTCACTGCCCTTACAATGCAAACAAACATTACATTTAATTTCTTTCTCCTGATTGTACTTGCGAGCCAAATCTATCAGCCATCTTCGAGCTGCTTATCTGCCGGAATGCCTCCTTGATTTTCATTTTTGTTGTATTTTAAATTTCAAAAATGTGATTTTTTTTTCGTCGACATGGCGCCAAATGATTGGTTGTGTAGACTTTTTGTATGCCACGTCATCAAACTGATAGAAACTTTAAAATATTTTGCTAATCAAGGATTACATTGATGTGCAGCACTTAATTTCAAAGACGATGTTGCTTGATTTTGAAAGCGAGAAACTATTTTGATAACTTGAGTTAATTTCAATAATCATTTGCTATAAAAGTCATTTCTTTATAACAAATTCCGTGAGAAAACATCACAGTGTTGCACATCTGGTCCATTTTAAGGGCAAATTCTCGTTACTTCATGACTCTTAAATGACTTGGGGAAAGAATTACATTGACTAATATGTTAGGCACGACAGAATTACATTGATTTTATTTATTGCGCTCACAACCGAGCTTTTATAAAAGAAATGCTATCGGCAAGATAGAGAAATTTTTCAGTGTGTTTGAAACACATGACAATATATATATATATATATATCATTATATAGTTCATTTTTAAATGTTTAACTCATTACATAATAACATATGTTATACTGTTCCGTGTTCTAATATACTAAAAAATCTCTCGATGCAACGTCCTTAAAAAAGCCATGTGTGCTGCATGCTACGTGATTCGTTTTGATGAAATTTTGACCATAATTGACACTGCAAGCAACTTTTGTGTGTTAAATTGTCAAAAAAGCAAATAGTATATAAGCCTAACTTCTCAAGGAACCAATAAAAAAAATGTCGAGGCTTAGGCCATCTCCAACCGAATGATCCAGATGGCTAGAGGCTCAAAAATAGCGCTAAAATCGTCTCCAACCAAGGGTCAGGCCAAAGGGTTTGTTGGCCCCACTGCACAAAAAAGGGCCAAATGGCCAACGGTGCCGGTCCCCGAGTCGAGCTGGAATTCAAATGCAACGGTCATTTAGCCGTTTTTTTTTTTTTTTTTTTTTTTTTTTTTTTAACAAAATTTGTTTAAAATTTTTTAAAAACTCTTTTTTTTTCCCTATACCTTCCTAAACCATTAAACATTACATAACATTAAACAATATCAAACAATATTAAACAATATTAAACAATATTAAACAACAATAAACAACATAAGAATTATACAACATAACAACATGAAACTTAAACAACATTTTTAAAAACATTTAACAACATAAAACTTAAACGCCTATTCCATGTTATTTTTGGCCCAAATATGTGTAACAAGATCCTGTTGTAGATACTTGTTTGTGGCACGGGAACATATCATTCTATAGCGCCTCATGTACTCATTTATAGAGATACTACCAGTTCTTGGATTGAAAGGCAAATTAGGCCCATCATATATTTTTGCACGAGCCTTTCTTGACCTATTTGGATCGTCTTGGTTGTCATCAGACTCTCTATCAATATACTCATCTTGCTCATCCTCCACAATCATATTGTGTAATATGATGCAAGACATCATGATGGAGTCCAAATTTTCTCGACTCCACCCTCTTGCCAGTTCGTTGATGATCTTCCACTGTGCTTGTAGAATACCGAAAACTCTCTCAACATCTTTCCGGTATGCCTTTTGGTGTAAGGTAAACAACTTGTCGGAGTCATTCACAGGGTTTGGAATTGCTTGGATAAGTGTCGCCCTCTTTGGGTAGATGTCATATGCCAAGTAATACTCCATATTGTACTGACGGTTGTTGATGTAGTAGTCAGGTTAAGGTGCTTTACGTTCCGTCAGGGTATTGAAGAGAGGTGAACGCTCAAGAACTGTAATGTCATTTTGAGATCCAGGGACTCCAAAGAAAGCATGCCAAATCTATGTGTCATACGAAGCAACCTCCTTTAACACAACAGTTGGCTTTCTTGACCTTCCGCAAAAGCCTCATTGCCATCCGGTGAGACAGTTCTTCCAATCCCAATGCATGCAGTCTAATGACCCTATCATGCCCGGAAACCCACGGTCTTCAGCTTTGCGAATGAGTTGATCCAGATCTTCTTGATTTGGCTTGCGAAGGTACTCGTCTTTGTAAAACTGAACAATTGTGTCATAAAATTCAGCAAGAGTATCAAGGCATGTAGACTCAAACATACCATGGGTTTCATCCATCGAATCAGCTGGGGAGCCATAGGCCATCATTCGAAGTTCAATAGTAACCTTCTGATGAGGTGAGAAACCAGGGAGGCCTGTTCTATCCCGCTTCTGTCGAAAGTATGGATTGACATGTTGGACATCATGAAGTAAACGCTCGAAGACATGATGCCTCATCTGGAAGCGACGACTAAAATCCTCTTTTGTGTACACCGAGTTGGGGTTGAAGTAGTTGTTCATCAGATTGGCATGCGTCATCGCTCTATTTTGTGGTTTGTAAGAGTGGACAACAATAAAGCCACCCTATTGAGGTTGTTCTTGAGTTGGCTGATACACCATGGTCGCAGCCATGGCTGCTACTATGTTTTGTGTGTTGCACCATGCTTCATCTACTTCATCTGCTTCATCAGACTCCTCATCTTCTTGTCTCATCTATGCCCATTTTTCTTCCAATTTGGAATTGGATGAGAACCCCCAATTGGAATCAGAAGAGGATCCAAAGTTGGAATTCATTGCAAACTTGAATTGAAATAGATTGAATTTAAAGATGTATGAATTATAACCCAATATCCACCCTATTTATAGCAAAAAAAAATTCAAATCCAACGGCTAGCTGATGTACTTAGCCGTTGTAAATTTAAGTTGCAGTTTTTAAATAATAAATTATGTTTGGCCCTATGACCTTTTGGTCCTCGGTTGGAGACAATTTTTTGTGACAGGGCTAAAACGAGCTCTATGGCCGGAGATGGTAACAAATATAACCCTACACTGTTCATTAAAATATTATTTTCTTCGAAGACCAGAGATCTAAAACGAACCCTCTAACCAACCTTCGGTTGAAGATGATCTTATCATCCTAGCTTTTTAAAATAAACAAACAGATGACATCTATTGCTTATGAATCACACGGTATGTCAACCATGGCCGACACCGACTCCGTCTATAACCTTTTGCCCCTTCTCTCTATCTCTCTCTCTCTCTATTCACAGATGAAAGCGAAAGATTAACCAAAATAATAAACTACTGCGCCCACGATGGCTCTCCATTTTCCCACACTTGCAATTTTTGCAATTTCCAAACAAAAACAAAACACTTCCATTAATTTACACCGAGCCTGCGTCATCTCACCCCAGCTGGGATCGCTGATGCTATCTCAATCGTCACCAAAGCGACTTCATCTCCCTCTAACGAAATTTCTCAGCTCCTTCTCTCTCTCGCTGTAAAAAAACACATAAAAAAAGCTTGTTTTCTCTCTGTTGTCTCTCTCTTTCTACTTTCTGACTCTGTTTCTCTGAATTGAATCCTACCCTTTTGGCCCCCCACCTCTCTGTCCTCCCTGCCAATCTTGGGATTTGATATCTGTGAGTTTTGTTCTGGTTTATATGGTTGAAAGTTTGCTTCTTCTTGTTTTGGGAAATTTTGGGTTTGCTACAATTTTCCTGGGATGAGTTCTTTTGATGTTATGGGTTTTGAAATTCAGGTGGGATTTGATAGGAAAACTACAACTTGTAGGAGAAGCCAATAACAGTACATGTGTAAATTTTTTTTATTAGTTTTTATACAACTCTTTTGATTAAATCTGCAAAAGTTTCTGTTTTGTGCAGTATTACAAATCACATCATATAATATATTGGATCCAATATTTGGTTTATATTGTTGTAGTTAGATCTTGAGCATCAATATTCTAGCTTTGTATTTTAGATTTTGTTTCTAATTCCAATTTGGAAGCTTCAACTTATCAGTTTTAATTTGGAAGCTTGAAATTAGCAGTTTTAATCCAATAGTTTTGTATTTTAAGTCTTTTCAATGGAACCCACCTTTCAAAAGTGAAAAGCAAAATCACAATTTGTGCTAGGTTTGTATTTTGAGTGTTAAACTTGTAAATTTAAATTTTGTGATCATATTGGATCATCCCCTTTTGTTAAGTATTCTGTTTATCTCGCTTTTCGATTCTCAAAAGCACTTTTGCTTATAGGTTTTTACCATACGAATAAGATGGATCAAAATATTTTGAGACCTATAGGCTATAGCTTGTGTTGGAAGAGTTAGATAGCTTTGGGGGTCTTAATTCTTCAAGGGAATTAGTTATAGATTTTGCTATCTTCAAGCACTATGTGATTAGGCTCGACATTCATACATCCTAGGCTCTACAGGTCTAAAGTCGATTAATGGCTCATTCAGCTGAACCATCATCCTCTCTGAGCTTTACTTCATCGCCCCATTTATCAAATGGTTCAATGAGCCACAACTTATCGTGTTCTGGCTCCGAATCGGTGCCAAGTCTTGAAGTCATCAGTTTGTCCAAGCTTAGCTCTAGTTTGGAGCAGTTGTTGATTGATCCTGGCTGTGATTATAGTGATGCTGATATCGTAGTTGAGGGGATTCCTGTTGGTGTACACCGATGTATATTGGCTTCTAGGAGTGGATTTTTTCGCGAGCTATTCAAGCGAGACAAGGGGTCTTCTGGAAAGGAGGACAGGCCAAAGTACTGTATGAGTGATTTTCTGCCTTATGGCGATGTTGGATATGAAGCTTTCTTGGTTTTCTTAAGCTATGTGTATACTGGAAAGCTTAAGCCTTCTCCCGTGGAGGTGTCAACCTGCGTTCACAATGTATGTGCCCATGACGCATGTAGACCTGCTATCAATTTCGTTGTGGAATTGATGTACGCCGCTTCCATTTTCCAAATGCCTGATTTGGTTTCGATATTCGAGGTTGGTCTTCTGTTATTCTGAATTTCTGAGCAGATTTTTATCAGTTAGTCAAGTCTATGAGTTCATGAATTCGTAAATCAATATATTTAACTTATTTATGAATGTTATGATAGGATTGTCTATGCAACTTATCATTTACTCATTCTTTTGGTAATATAAATGGAAAATAGTTACTGATTTGATTGTCTATGTGTTGGCAGCGGCGCCTTCTTAATTTTGTTGGGAAAGCTCTGTCAGACAATGTTATCCCAATTCTCGTGGTTGCTTTCCATTGTCAGTTGAATCAGCTCATCGATCAGTGTATAGATAGAGTGGCACGATCAGATATTGATGACATCTCTCTTGAGAAGGGACTTCCTGATGAGGTTGTGAAGAAAATCAAAATTCTTCGCCGCAATTATCAGCAGGATTCTGACCCAAACTTGCCACCTGCCGATCCCTTGCTTGAAAAGAGAATCCGAAGAATACATAAGGCTTTGGACTCGGATGATGTCGAGCTTGTGAAACTTCTTTTAACGGAGTCTAATATAACCTTAGATGAAGCAAATGCTCTCCATTACGCTGCAGCTTACTGCGATCCTAAGGTTGTGACCGAAGTGCTTGCTCTGGGCCTCGCTGATGTTAACCTCCGGAATTCTAGGGGTTATACAGTGCTTCACATTGCTGTGATGCGCAAGGAGCCATCAATTATTGTATTGCTACTGACTAAAGGAGCTCGTGCATCAGAGCTGACATCAGATGGTCAGAGTGCTGTTAGTATTTGCAGGAGGTTGACGAGACCAAAGGATTACCATTCAAAAACAGAGCAGGGGCAAGAAGCAAACAAAGACCGAATATGCATTGATGTTCTAGAGAGGGAAATGCGGCGGAATCCAATGGCTGGAGATGCATCTATATCTTCCCAAATAATGCCTGATGATCTGCACATGGAGTTGCTAAACCTGGAGAACAGAGGTAAGATTCCTAAGACATTCTCAATTTTATTTAAACCATTCAAAAACACTATTTCTTCGTTTGATTGGTTTAGTGTGCCTCTGAGTCTCTGGCATGACATCTTTCACTTGTTATTGCAGTGGCATTGGCCCGATTGTTTTTCCCTGCAGAAGCCAAGCTAGCCATGGTCATTGCCCATGCGGAGACATCTGACTTTGCTGCGCCATCATCATCGAAAGGCTCAAGTGGGAATCTGATGGAGGTTGATTTAAACGAGACCCCCACCGTGCAGAACAAAAGACTTCATTCCAGGTTGGAAGCCCTTATGAAAACAGGTAAATCACAAATGCATGCTTTTCTCTGTTACTGCGGTCGACTTACATAATATTTAGTCATTTGTTCTAAGCTTCATCGTATTGTGGCAGTCCGTTTGGGTAGATGCTATTTCCCTCATTGCTCGGAAGTCCTGGATAAGTTCATTGCGGACGACCTCCCTGATTTGTTTTACCTCGAGCCTGGCTCCTCCGACGAGCAGAAGGTAAAGAGGAGGCGTTTCATGGAGCTCAAGGAGGAAGTACAAAAAGCATTTGACAAGGACAAGGCCGAGTGTAATCTCTCCGGATTGTCTTCATCGTCCTCCACGACATCTCTGGAAAAAATTGGTGCAAATCAGAAGGTTAGGGAACCGTGAAGCCGTGTAAATTTGTATCAAATAAGCCTTCGGAGGTTTGCTGACGAAAGCGTAGGAAAACGTTGGCTATATTCGGATGGCTAAAATCTTGGCATATGTGAATTGTTCTGTTAACTGCACAAACTAGCAAGTAGTTCTGTAGAGGATGATTTTGAATAGTAGGTGTATCTGTTCAAGGAAAATTACCTTTATCTTTCTTTTAAATACGTCTCAGGAGGTTTTCGAACTCAAAACTTCGGGTTTAAGGGAAAACATTCTTAATGAATTTAGACGTATTCAATTTCAATACATAATAAATATTACTTGTCAAAAAGTTAAATTTGATTTTTTTTTTCTTTTCTAATTAGACTCTAGATTATCTTATTTATCTAGACTTTGGCCTTTAAATTTTAATTAAAAATTCAATAATTAAGATTTAGGCCTAAAAATATTTATCATCTTATTTTTCTTCTCAATATACTTAGAATAATATTAGATACACTAAATTTGTTTATCAAATGATGTGTCACTAATTAAATTTATACTTTAATTCAAGTTGGAACTTGATTAAATAGTGGTAATATAGTGTAAAATGTGTTGCATCATATAGTGCACAAATGCAAGAATTTAGCGTGTGTAGCAACACCAATATACTTAACATTAAAGTTCCAAATTCATCCATCATGAGGTGACTCAGTGGTTGAGGATGAATTTCAAGCTCGTGTTTTACACGACACGTTCTAAGTTTGATTTATGTCTTGGTGAATCACATGATGGTGGCCAATGGGAGGTTGAAATGCCTCTATGAATCTTTCTGACATTCGGAAAGGTGGACTGCCATGTCGAAGCCACCAACTTGTCTCCTTTAAAAAACATTAAAAAAAAAAAATAAAAAATCCAAACTCCATAATCCATCCCTCCTAATAAATAAAGAGTATCACTCGGTACTACGGTCTAGTGACATTCCTCTTCATTTGGAAGTGAAAGGTCTTAGGTTCGAATCTCGTGGATGGCGAATTCGATACCAAATTAGGCTGTTGGTTTTGCCGAACTCCCCCTCCCCTTAGTGTAAAAATATCGATGTACTAAAAAAAAAAAAAAAAGTGGTGCTATACAATGATAAATTTTTACCTCACACACTTTTGTTAATTTTTTTCCATCAATATTCTTCAATTCATTCAATTCGACAGGTGAAGATTAAGAGGAATGTGTGAGACAAAAATAGGTGTCTGGATAGCAATCGCAGCATCACCCTAAATCAAACAAGTGATCAATTATGGTAGTAGTTAAATCTGACTTTTAACCCATAATTCCATGTTTAAATCCTATTCTAATTCTAGCATGTTTCCTCACTTCTCTCACTACTTAAGCTTTAAACCCGGGAGCTACTAAACGTTGAAAACTTGAACCACGTTAGCAACGTTAAAGCATAATCGTCACTCAAACGCCGTTGACTATTTGCGTAGTGACATCTTCAACCTCCTCCTGCATTTATGTGACCCCATCAATCATCAAGATTTGATGATCCATCTCATTAATCTCCATGTTTAAAATCTAACGCAGACTAAAAATGGCTGATCCATCATCCTCCTTGAGCTTCACCTCATCCTCCCACGTATCCAACGGCTCAGTAACCCCCAACTCCTCCTCCCCCGCCGCGGACACCCCGCCGCCCACCCGGGACCTCACCTGCCTGACCAACCTCAGCTCCAGTTTGGCCCGGCTCTTGGCCGACTCCGGCGGCGACTACAGCGATGCCGAAATGACCGTCGAGGGCGTTCCGGTTGCCGTCCACCGATGCATTTTGGCTTCGAGGAGCGAGGTTTTCGCGAAGGTATTCAGCCGGGCATATGGGGGTTCCGAAAAAGAAGGAAAACCTAGGTACTGTTTGAGTGATTTGCTGCCATTTGGGCATGTGGGTTATGAAGCGTTTGTGGTTTTCTTGGGGTTTGTGTATACTGCAAAGCTGAAGGCTTTTCCGGTCGAGGTTTCGAGCTGCGTTCACAATGTGTGCGGCCATGAAGCTTGTCGACCCGCCATTGATTTTGCTTTGGAGTTGACGTGTGCCTCTTCGGTTTTCGGAATGCCGGAACTTGTTTCAGTACTTCAGGTTGGTTGGTGCTGTTTGCTTTCTGAATTTCTGATCAAACATTTTAATCACATTGAGAAATTAGTCAACTTTCGAGTTCTCATTGCACATTTGTTCAAGTGTTTCTGCAACTTCGTTATTCAAGCTTGGATCTTCCAATATCTCGAATGCAAAGACAGATTACTAATTAATTTGGAAAGAAAAATGGAAGGTTGTTCTGATTTGGTTGTGTGTGTATTGGCAGCGACAACTTACTGATTTTGTTGTTAAGGCTCTGGCGGATGATGTTATCCCAATCCTCGTGGTGGCGTTTCATTGTCAGTTAAGTCAGCTTATTGATCAGTGTATAGAGAGAGTGGCACACTCGGATCTTGATAGCATCTCTCTTGAGAAACGACTTCCTGACGAGGTTGTGGAGAAGATTAAAATTCTTCGCCGGAATTCTCAGCACTACTGCGACCCAAACATGCCGATTGTGGACCCCTTGCGTGAAAAGAGAATCAGGAGAATACATAAGGCACTGGACTCCGATGATGTTGAACTTATGAAACTTCTTTTAACCGAGTCTGATGTGACCTTAGATGAAGCCAATGCGCTCCATTATGCTGCAGCCTACTGCGATCCTAAAGTTGTGACTGAAGTGCTTGGTCTGGGTCTGGCTGATGTTAACCTCCGGGATTCCCGGGGTTTTACAGTGCTTCACATTGCTGTGATGCGCAAGGAGCCATCAATTATAATATTGCTTCTGTCTAATGGAGCTCGTGCATCAGAGCTGACCTTAGAAGGTGAGAGCGCTGTTAGTATTTGCCGGAGGTTGACAAGGCCAAAGGATTATCACACAAAAACAGAGCGGGGGCAAGAAGCAAACAAAGACCGAATTTGCATTGATGTTCTAGAGAGAGAAATGCTGAGGAATCCAATGGCTGGAGAGGCATCTATATCTTCCCAAATGACGCCCAATGATCTGCATATGAAATTGCTGAAACTGGAGAATCGAGGTAACATTTCTAAGACACTCTCACTTTGATTAGTCAAGGCATTGTGGTGGCAGATCGTAGTCGGTATCATTTTTCTCCAGAAACACTTGAATCTCAACCTTTTGCGTTTCATGTTTCATGTTTTGATTGTTTAATGTGTGTTGAGTATCTGACGTGATATCCTTCACTTATTAGATAAGGCCTGAATCTGAAGTGCATTATTTATTGCAGTGGCACTTGCCCGATTCTTATTCCCTGCTGAAGCCAAGCTAGCCATGGCGATTGCTCATGCAGACACAACGTCTGAGTTTGCCGGGATCTCTTCAGTGAAAGGATCAAGTGGGAATTTGATGGAGGTTGATTTGAATGAGACTCCCACCGTGCAGAACAAAAGACTCCTTTCTCGGTTGGAATCCCTTGTGAAAACAGGTATCATGGTTGTCTCTCAGATAAATTATTGTGGTTGAATTGCAGAGTTCTGGTTGATCCTTTTCTTCGGGTTATTTATTTGCATGCTTTGACGAAACTCTCCAACCCCACCCCCCACCCTCCCCCCCCCCCCCCCCCACCTCTCTCCCCGGCGTTGCCACAAGAACTTGCAACTGTATGACTTTGCCCCTATGCTTCAGTTGTCTCGTGTTACCCCATTCCGTCAAGGGTCAAGGTGTTACGAAAATCATTAACTTGGCTGATGTGGAACACGGGAAACAAACGGAAAAACCCATTACTTTTAGCCACATCAGTCAAATTAACAATTTTCCTAACCAACTTGACATGCCTCGCGTAACATGAGGCACGAAATGAAACCAAGGAAGTTATTTTTACACTCCACAAGACATCATAAGTCGAACCACAACAGCAAATATTTAGTATTTAGAATCTGCTAGTTAAAAGTACTTGTAGTGTCATCGGTTTTATTCTCTTCTAAGCATTAGTGTTCTATTGTGGCAGTCAGCATGGGTCGATACTATTTTCCACATTGCTCGGAAGTCCTCGATAAGTTAATTCAGGGCGACCTTCCTGATTTGCGCTTCCTTGAGACGGGCACCACCGACGAGCAGAAAATAAAGAGGCAGCGTTTCTTGGAGCTTAAGGAGGAAGTACAAAAGGCATTTGACAAGGACAAAGCTGATAAGAACGTCTACGGGTTGCCTCCGTCATCCCCATCGCCACCGGAACAAGTTGGTGCAAGTCCAAAGGTTAGAAACTTGTGAAGGCATGTAAATTGTATCGAATCATAGGCATCCCAATAAGGACAAAGCTAGAAATTTCTTTTAGTAAGGGCGTCCCGAAAAATATCTAAGAAGACCTTATTATAGGATGTCTTAATACCTAATATGATACTAGGGATGATTTCAAATGATGGTGTATCACAAGTCCAATGGTACAAAAATTTCAGTCTAGTAGTGGAAAGTGGCAAAATGATGAGAAAAATATTCCTACATGATAGGCGGGATAGGGTTTTTTAGTTTGAATGATAGAACAAGAGCACTTTTGCTCATATTATGCAGTGAAGTAATATGAAGGTATGTTAAACATTAGATACATATATTTACTACAAAGATAACGCGTGTATATTATATAACTGAAGTTTACAGTTTAACAAACGAATTACTTGAGTGGAGGCATTTGCCTCCAGTGAGCCTTGATTGGCTCCGTCCATGCCTCCTAGTTACGATCAAATTTTGCAAAATGGTCCACGCTGGAAGCATGTGAAAGTCTCCATATGCAGGATTTTAGCTGCCAAACCTGTAAAATGGATCTGTTATTTTCAATACTTCAATCAACAGATGGATTCTTTGATCAATGAAAGAGTTTAATTCTTAACATATCTCTCGGGTGCGAAACCAAAGTTACCACTGCAACATGAACCGCAGATTTGAGGACCATACGAACCAAAGGGAAGCACATGAATGAATTTACGTCGAAGTATTTAGTATACAAGACGGGATTCGTTGCGAAAATCTAAACGTACAAGATTACAAGGATGAAATTCTTAGCCTTTTTGCGATTTTAAACTTTCCCACATGGCCGGACCTTCAGGATGGACATCTACGAAATATTTTACAAATCGAGCATCTGAACATGCAAGGAGAGTGCTCAAGGATAACCTAGGCTTTGCTGCACCTTTCTCCTTAAGCCACAAATACATCGAGAATCGGAGATTAATCCTCTCCATATCGTAACATAAATATGCCGGGAATGCCACCAGAGAATCGAGCGGATAATTTAAACTGTTTGTTAAGCAACTGATCTTCTTTTCAAGCACATCTTTGCTCTGGTTAAGAACATTAGGAGCTTGTTTAATGATCTTTGATACGACATTGCAGTCCAAGCCAGCTTGAACTAGGCAATCAAATCTTTCCTGCAGTTGGTCCCCTCTGCCTCTGAATTTTTTCAGAGCTTTCATCATCTCCTCTGAGTTTTCGGTGTATCCCCATCGCAACAAAAACGATGTTTTCTCGAGATGATTACTAGGAACTGGGGATATTACTTGCTTGATGGTTTTACATTTGGACTTTGAAGCCAATCTCAACACCTTGTGTGGATCTTCCGTTATAAGTTGGAGCAGACCGACTCTTTTGACCTTCAGCTCTTTACATAAAGTCTTAGGTCTTTTTAAACTAGACGAACTCAGAAATTCAATGTCATCGGCTACAATGTCTGCTATTTCTTCTGCCCCCATTCCAATCTCAAACAGAAAATCCATTGCCAGCAAAAGATTTTTCATGCACTTAACAGACAAGACCTGTGGGTTTCGCATAAACAACGAAAAAACCTCATCCATCCCGAGACCCAATTTGAGTAACCGGCCAAACAATACATACACGTTCTTCCCAGAACCTTGTAACAGTAATGCAGGATTTCTTTTAAACAAAGCACACATTTGCTCCTCTGTATAACCCACACTATCGAGAAAATCCATTGTATCAAGCATTCTGTTCCAGTTGTACGTACCGTTATGTGATGCATACCTTCCAATCCAATCCATTCCGAGGCCTATATCCTTCATTTTTTCGTGAACCTTGACAAAGTCGCTATGAACACCCCCAACCAAAAGCAAGGGGCAACAACTAACAAGCTTAATAACTGTTGGTATGCTTAACCCCAAATTTTCATAAGCTTGAAGCTTTGAAGCCAACACTCGATAGTCATATCCAAATATCTGTCTTGCCTCCCTGTACATTTTACCAATGTTACCACGGGGGATTCCGTAATTGCATAAAGCATGAACATTATCAACCATAACACGATCATCACTCAGAAACATCAAGCGCCGCGGTAGCAGCAATTGCAGCTCAGACGGGCTCAAACCCAAGCTCTCAAAGAAGGGTTCAAACTCATTAACGGGATTGTAGCGTAAAAACCGGGTTAAAGAACGGGCAACATCTTTCTCGGAGTCTATCTTGGAGAGCAAATTCTGAAGAAAAATTGGGGAGTTCTTGCTAATATGCTCGGCATCCATGAAGCTGAAGCTTCGAGTAGAATGCAGGTAGTCGAAAAGGGCTTCCTGAGCCACGGTTCTAGCGTTTCGAGAAACCCGATTCAAAACTGGAGAATCAGATTGCGTGGACTCCATGACTGAGACCCTTGCCAAATGGGCAATCCTAGAACTCCAAAAGTATCGATTTTTAACCCAAACGAGCGACGGCTTTTGCACAGAAGCGGTTGTTTCATGAACCAGAGGAGAGAAGGGTACATGGTGTTTGAGTTGGGCAATCATTTTCGAAACCCTTTTGTGGATTCTATTCATTAACATAGAAAGTGGCGAAGGAAGCATACGAGAGAGAGAGAGAGAGAGAGAGAGAGAGAGAGAGAGAATTTTGTGGGTGAATCACATTTTTGCAATAATAGTTGAAAACTGGAAGTTGCAGAGTGTGAAGATTGAAAGAGATAGAGACAGTTGAGAGGAGAGGTTACCTTGGATTGGATGAATCCTCTCGGGATTTAAGTCCCTATTGTTCCTTCCATTATATCCTGTCTGGGTTTTCCAGAGAAGCGAAGATGGACTATGTGCGCCTCTGTTTCTGCTATTATCATAAACCCTAGAATTTGGGGGTTTTAGCCGCCTCCTTTTTTTTTTTTTGTCCAAATATTCTTATTTATTTTGTAATTCTGGGGGTCAAAGACTATAATTACTACTCAATTTACACTTGTTCAACCCCACGGGTGGCTTAATGGTTAGAGATTAATTCAAGGCCTGTATTATTGGTTAGGGGTAGCCTGGAATGACTCTATAATTCTTCATAATTCTCGAAATGATGGACGGTTGCAAAGCCATCAATTGGTCCATTTTTAGAGCAATTCCACCTCTAAAAAATGAGCTGGCTCAAAGTCTATTTAATCCACCCAATCGAATGGTAATTGACTCCAATGAACAATAATTGACCAAGTGTATCTCCATCCCTAAAAAATGAGTTCAGCAAGAGTCTAGTCAATTTGTATTAAAATATTATTAATTTTTTTACAAAATAATTTTATTTTTAATTTCGGATAGAATTTTTAATTAATCTTATCACGCCACGTGTTGTTTTTCGAAAGTACAATTTTTGTGAAAGATGGTTAGGTATTTATATATATATATATATATATATATATAATCTTTTTTTTTCTATATTTTTAAACTATTTTTTTTTATACTTTTTTATTAAGTTAATTAATCTTTGGTTTTGTATTTTTAAATAACTTTTTTTATAATTTTTTATTAAGATAATTAATCTAAACCGTTAGATTTCAAAATAATGAAATCCAATAGCCCAAAAGTAGACACGTGGCCCACGATAAGATTCTGACCTTTTTTTTTTTTAAATGTTGGAACGCATGCTCACGTGCGTGCAACAAAAAAAAGAAATTCACATGGCTGATGTCATGTCTCTTACTCAATCCATTATGTGCTAGGCTCAAAGTTGGTCTCCATTTTGGGCTAGCCTATTGGGTGAGGTGAAGTTGGTTTTTATTTGTTTTGGGGTAGGGGGGCCAGCCTATTGGGTGGGGTGAAGTGGGTTTTTTATTTTTGGAGGGGGGCGCTAGCCTATTGGGTGGGGTGAAGTTGGTTATTTTTTTTGGAGGGGGGCGCTAGCCTATTGGGTGGGGTGAAGTGGGTTTTTTTTTCGGGTAGGGGGGCTAGCCTATTGGGTGGGGTGAAGTGGGTTTTTTTTTTGGGAGGGGGGGGGGCAGCGCTAGGCTATTGGGTGGGGTGAAGTGGGTTTTTTTTTTTTTTGTAGGGGGAGGGGGGTTGGCCTAAAAAATAGACTTTGGGCTAACATATTTGTTAGGGGTGGAAGTGCTCTTAAAGAGAAAAAGTTTACACTTGTTCATCTTTTTAATAAAAAAAAAAAACGCTCATCTCATGTTCAAAAGTTGGTTCCGTCACTCTAAATAAGTATACTTAATTATCCTCTATCTCCATAATTAGCCAAGTGTTTTATGTTCTATTTGACATGATCAGATCTAAAGTTGAGTTTCTTTAACCATCTGATGATCAATTTCGGTTCTCCTCAGGAGAATTAATTATCATCAACATCATCACTGCCATTTGATGGAAGCTGATCAACAAGCTTCATGTTATCAAGTGCATGGACTATACAAATGCATCGATCAACATCGACGCGCTTGTTGGGTGAGTATGGCAACGAGAGTAGGCTAGTTTAGGATTCGACTCCGATGTAACCCTAAACAATAAATGAAGAAAATAAATCTGCACCCTTTTTGTTGTAGTGACGCTGCAACAACCCTTATGAGCCATACTTACACGCCAAAAACACCAAACCCAAATCCCACCACGGCAATTACTCATCCTCTTTTCTTTCAGTTAAGAATCCAAATTTACAAAGAAAAAGGAGCTCACAGGGCAACAAAGTTGTTGAAAAAGTGGAAACTTGAACCAAAAGACAAGTTTTACTCGAAACTGCTATCTGCTGCTGCCCCATGCATGATGCACCAGCATGCCCTCAACCGGCTAAGTAGCCAACCATGGATTATCTCCTATATAACATAGTATAAGCTTATTAAGGTCCACTCATAGTAATGATTACCATCTGATTTGGTCCTATCCAATGGCAGCCCAAAATTCGAACATTGGGGGTTCAAGTGTTAAAAATTTAAGTTTTTTAATATAAACATAGCTCGAAGTGCTCAAAAAACAAAAAAAAAAAAAAGTCAGTTTATTTCCTAAGATATTTCATCGAACATATAGTGACTTGTTGTCGTCAGCCAAATCATGTTGCGCACATGTCAATAGATATCGACATACGCCAAAGCAATATGATGAGTGTTATCGATATAATTTGTCAAGTGCACTCGACACGAAACATGTCGAGGTTTCGACAAGATATGCGGCATATGCTTAATGGGCATTACATCAAACACCTGTGGGCACAAAAGAGAGTCGTACCTAACTTTCAAAGAGTTATCGGAAAACTTTTACATGTATATTTCCCTAACTCCGAATAGTCAATGGGACCACCTTGACCTCAATCTACATCCACTGCAGGGCATTATACAATTAAAGGATCACTTAAAAAAAAAAAAAAAAAAAAAAAAAAAAAAAAAAAAAAAAAACTCTTTCCTCCAATTATATAATAACATGTGGTATTCCATTTCGTATTCTGAACATAATGAAAAATCTCTCCTATTGCAAGAATTAATCATGATTTTTTTATTTATTTGCCAAATCAGGAAGTAGTCATGATAGGTAATATAGCAAAGCAATATGATAAATGATGTAACAACCATAATCATTGGGGTAGGATGATGTTGGTGATGGAATATCACCAATAACATAAGATAATAAGTTAACATTGTTAATATACAACCTAAGATTAAAATAAAAAAAAAATATGGGTAACATAACTTAGAAAATAATCAAGTAAATATCTTCATTTGATATGCCACCACAAAAGTCCACTACATACAAACAAAAAATAATGTTTTTGTCTTTTGTAAATATCTTGCACTTCTCCAAACAAACTTTAAATTCCAAAATATTAGACTAATTTTTTTATAATTTACTGGTTTTTTTTAATATTATTTGAAACAGTTCTGAGTTCGATCCTCTTTTATGTTAATAAACAAATCCAAACATTAGCATAAATGCTAATAAAAACAAACTCTAGAATCCAAATAGGCCAAACACATTATGAGCTCATTTGAAATTTCTTTTAAAAGGTCAAAAAATGCTTTTGGTAAAATTAATTTTGAGTTTTAAAAGCATTTTAAGAAGCATATTGTTTTTTCATAATTAACTTAAAATTTTCCTAAATATTGATTTCAAAACTATTTTTACTAAATTTACCTTCAATCATTTCAAAAATACATTCAAATCGGTCATATTTTCATTTCTCACTTCCCTATCCCATTTGGATAACAAGAAAAATTGCAAATCTACCCAAAAATTCACTTATCATTTTCGAAGTTCCCTCCCTTATTATTTAACTAATAACTCCTCTTCTTTACTTTATTATTACATGTTCGGTTGGATATTCCAAGCACTCACATTTTTCATTGATTTCAACTCGTCTGTTCCCTTTTCCTCCTTCCGTTTTACATGTTCCGTTGGATATTCCAAGCGTTCGCATTTCTCCATTGCGGTCACAAATTCTGCAAGCCCATTTGTTTTCTCGATTACCCATCTGCATCCGCGCCTCAAGTTTTCGACTTTCCTTGTGATTTGTGGATTTTGGCATTGATTAGCTTCTGGGTTCCTGTGTTTCCCCAAATGCCCATCTGATTTGGAGGGGTTTTTGGCTGTTAACTTTTGTGACTTCATGCTCATGGTGAGGCCTCCTCCCTCTGATTTCTGAGCTTCTCAGCTTTAATCCTTTGTTTTAGCTTTCTGGGTTTTGTTTGACATTTCATCTGCTTTTGGTTATATTATGGTTTCTGATCTCATGTGGAGGTGGGCTTTGATTTTGAATACCCCATTTGATTTCTCATGTGATTGTGGTTGCCTCTGGATCTGAGTTTGTTTTTCCCTTCTGATTTCATTTTCTGGTATCTTCTGGTACTGCTTGATTTTGTCATTTTTTTTTTCTAATGGTGTTTGTAGATCTCCTGCATTAGCTTGTATTGATATTGTTTTGTAATCGTATCGAAGTATTGATGGAGTACCTGCATTTTACATTGACTTCTATTCAATGCCCACCTGGTTTCTGTGGTTGAGTCATTTGTTCCTTTTCGAATGAAGAAACTGTTTGTGGCCAGTCATGAGATCAAATCTTGGGTCTTGGTGCTTGACCAATGTATGACTACACTATCTAATCCTGTCAGCGAGTTTTTTTAGTGTAGATTCATGCATTTGTATTTGGAAAGTCCTAAACTGGAGTTTGAGTGTTGCTTAGTCTCTTTTTTATCCTTCTAGGTGTTACTTGGATCTCATCTGTCTCTAATTCTGTTTTGTGATTCTGGTTTTAGCCTTTGCGTTTGTTGTTTTTATACGAAGGTTTTTGTTGCCCAAATCTATTTAAGTTGGTTTCAACAAATAAAGATGTATTTGTGCGGCTATTTCTTGTCGTTGGGCTGTGTAGGTTGTTTGTGGATTATGTTTGTAGGTATAAGCACATAAGCTATCACATTGCTTACTGTTTACCCATCTGCTAATATAAGCTACTCTGGTTAAATGTCATCCTCAGATGCTCACGGCCGTAGCCAAAGGAAAATGATACTGATAAAGACGTGCATATTTTGTGATTATAAATTACTATCCTGGTAGCTTCCTTGCTCTTTGAGTATGCTAATGGAAAGATTAAACAGGAAAATGAAGTGGGGAAGCTAGTACGAGACAGTAAAGAAGGGATATAAGAACTAGTAATCTAGCATATTGCAATGGAAATGTCTACAAAGACAGTTATGGCGATCAAATCTTACCAAAATCAGGCCGGAGTTCTTGTTAAAAACTACTTGCTAGCGGATCCCTTCATACCATACACTTCCATTATTGGAGGCATAATTTTGTGCAAAATGGTATGCTCTTAGATGTGCTATAGGGTGCCTCATTCAAGCTGTAGATTTGGTTATCTATTTTCTTATTAACTCGTTAAATATTGCAGGTATATGATCTTACCCAATTAATTAGTACCTTTTACATTAAGGCTTATGGTGGTCTTACAAAAATCCAACGAATTGAGTGGAACAGTCGGTGAGGACACCCACTTTCCAACTGTAAAATACTTCCCTTCTGGAACACTACTTGTAAATTTTTTTAATTTGAAAAGTTAACTTTTGCAGTGGTATCTCCAGTATTCATGCCATTTTTATCACAGCTCTGTCCTTGTACTTTGTGTTCGGGTCCGATCTCTTTTCTGACCAACAGCACCTTGGCCTTATTACATTTCGAAGCTCACCACTGTCTGTTTTTGGGTTAGGGGTATGTGCCTTCAATTATTAATTTTATTATGAATTCTCAATTATTATCAAAGTATTATTTTACATGTATATTGTTCAAGTGTAAATATCATTGTTGGTTTCAATTTGACCTTAAGCTCGTAGGAAGTGATGAACAGATCCCAACATTATCTTATTTGCTTCATTATCATCTGACCAGGCCTAGCCTAGCAGTTAGAAATTAACGCATGAGCCAATCTATCACAGATTGACGAGTGATCTGGACTTTATATTTTGTTGGGTTGTTTCATCTATATGCACTTTCTTTTGTTTGTATCTCCTGACATTTTTCTGTGGGACATAATTAAGATCATATATCACAGGTCTCTGTTGGGTACTTCTGTGCGGATCTGGGAATGCTTTTATGGCTATATCCTTCTTTAGGTGGAATCGAGTATGTAAGTAACTTCTATATGGAAGACAATTCATATATAATTTATTGGTTTGCTCTAACCGTCTTGACATATGGGTCAGAAGCATCATTTACCAAGGTTATAATAATCCCATTAAGGTGATGCTTAATTGCACAGACATGTATCTAGAAAGTAGAGAAGAAGAGGTTAAGTGAACGGAAAAAGAAATCACATTTGCATATAAATTAAGTTAGTCACTTTTGATTAGACTTTGGCATTTTCTCTTGGATCAGTTTCATTGGAATTTAGGGCTTTTCATTTTCATTTTTCTCTTATAATAGCAGATGTGGCTGTAGTTGAAATTCGATATATGTTCTGCTTATCTTTGTAATGGTTGGCACTTGGCAGAGGTGTTGTTAGAGTTTTAACGGTTTTACTTTTGTTGTTGGACTTTTTGGTGGTAAAATAAATTTTATTTCTTTCCAAAAGAATGTTTATAATAATTAAACAAACACTAGTCAGCTTAAACACAAATCTTTTATTAGAAACGAGTAACGTTCACCACATGTTTGCAGCTGTATAACTCTTGATATGGTGGGATTCAATTTCAGGTTTTCCATCACTCACTATCTGGAATTGCAGTAGCATACTCCATGTTTTCTGGGGAAGGGCAACTTTATACATACATGATCCTCATCTCTGAGATCACTACGCCAGAGATCAATATGAGATGGTAAGTTTATACACACAAGATTATGTTTAGTTTATGGTTTTCCATCTTTAATATAAGCTTTCGGTTTCATGAAGGTATCTTGATACAGCTGGTCTGAAGAGGTCCAGCGCATATCTCCTAAACGGCATTGTGATATTTTTATTATGGCTGGTCAGTTGAAGTCCTTTTGTATTATTATCTTTTGATCATTAAAGGTGGGGCTATCATATAATAGAGGGAATTCAGTTGCAACAACACTTCCCTGATACTTTCACTTATAATATTGGGCAGTGCTATCCACACACCCATTTTTACTTTTCACACTCCCCTCTCAATTTTCGGCCGTCGGATCGAATGAATTGAAGAGGATCAATGGCCAAAAATTAACAAGGGTGTGAGAGGTGTGTGTGAATAGCACTATCCATAATATAAACTCAGTCATTTCGTAGCCACTTGTCTTAATGTAAGCAGCATCATGAGCATGTATCTTTCTTGTCCTCTGGTTACATAACTATCGTTGTTAGACATGCTTTCTGAAGGACTTTATGGAATGCAGGCGGCAAGAATTCTGCTGTTCGGTTACATGTTTTACCATGTTTACTTGCACTATGATATGGTAAGATTGCAACTCCCTGAAGAAATGTACCACCTACACTTTGTATTTTGCTTGCTGTATACTTTCACTGTCTTCAAAAGTTGAGTTATGCATTTTACATTCTTTGGATAGTTCTCTGAGAAGGGGTAAAAAGTTTGGATCTTTGCATTTTCAACACCGTCCTCTTTTGGTGTGCTTTTCTTGGGGAACAGGATGAAATCTTGAATCTTGCTCATGGAGTGCAATATTTTACATTTTTTAACCATTCTAGAAGATTCTATATTTCTCAGGTCGTACTTCTTTAAACGAAAAGAAAAAAAAAGAAAATGAAAAGGGACCAAAACATCCTTTACATGTTCCCTTAAAAGCAATCTTTGTGAAATTTGTATGAATCGTCTTTTCAGATTTTGGAGTGTCATTTGTTGCAAGTAGTTAATCGTTTTAATTGGATTGCAGATCATCCAGATGCACATCTTCGGATATCTTTTGGTCTTTGTCGTGCCAACAGTGCTAGCAGTAATGAATTTGATGTGGTTTGGAAAGATTATCAAGGGATTGATGAAGCAATTGGCCAAGATGCAATGATGGATATCCATATATATATATATATATATATATATGTATATGCATATGTATATGTATATGTATATGTATATATGTGTGTTTGAAATGAGTCGAAAGGCTTGCGCTTTAAGATGGATCTGATCTTGTGCATTCTTCTATATTGTTGCTGTATAAATGATAGAGGCCCAGAGGAGGGTTACAAAGCAATCAAAACTGGAGGCATTTTGGAGGCCAAAATTGTTGTAGATAATTCCAAGTTTGTTGTCAAGTTACGAGGGGAATCGATTATGTCACGATAGTTAAATGGTTCAAAGTTGCATGCGTTGTTTCAGCAACCTCTTTAATGTTTTCACTAGTTTTGCAACAATGCTTAGCTTATTATGGATGTGCCTACCCACAAGTTGAGATGTGCAAATCCATATTAGAACTGGATTGTTTGCCGTTCCCATCTTAGGCTCTTTTCATCCTTTCTTATTTTTGTGATCACGGTTAAGTTAAGTTAACATTTTATATTGATTTTTTTTATAGAAATAATAAGACAAAAAGCAATAGAAATATAAAATATTGACGTGATTTAATCGTGATCACAGAAATAAGAAGGGTTGAGAAAGGTATGGAATGGGGAGAGCAGACAATTCAGGTTCTATGCACAAGGATCCTAACCATGTTCCTCATGGAAAAGTAATTTCCACAGAGCTCGTCATTTTTTAAAATCGTAAGATTAAATAAATCAAATAGGAATTAAGCGACAAAATAAACGATGACTCCGAAAGGAAAAAATGGAAGTGTGTTCTTATTTATTTGTGATTTGGCATCAATTGGTGATTTGACGTCGCATTGAAGACAAAAGTAGGAAAAATCTTGAGGATCAACCTAGAACTGCACCTGCGAGGGATTGCAAAAGCATCCACGTACCTTTTTCCCCCACTATATGAAATAGAATAGCTATTAGGTATCTATCAGTCGGCCTCGTGGTATCTAATTTCTAGAATTCTTGTGCTCAAGTAAAATATATATCAACTCAACTCATTTTGTTTGACCAGTTTTTTTTTTTTTTTTTTGGGTACGATTTAATTATAATTTTTTAAAATGTAGATATGTTGTCGATGATATTAATTTTATCTATAATTTGACCTCAAAATCCGTTGGATATGATTGTTTATAAACTCAGCTTCCCTTGCCCAAAGGCACAATCAACCTCGAGGGAGGACTGGATGCATAACAAATTAGCAAAGTAACGACCGTTTACATGGAACAAGTGGAAGATAGAAAGCATTGAAACGAAAACATATATATATATATATATATATATATTTTTATATATATATATATATATTTTTATATATATATTCTTTAAGGGAATGGATACGTTTCAAAAAATAGAGATTAGTTGTGAGGCCCACATCCCATTGAACTTTAACGACCCGAACCGTCTATTTTTCAAGTTGCACCACATAGATCATTCTTGCAAATATTTGTCAAATCGCAAATATTTGAGGCATCTAATTGAGTTCAAAGAAATTGACGAACACTGTGTTCTAAGAAACGTTAAAATTTCATCGTAACAACTAAATGGATAAATGGTTTCGAATTGAATAGAATTTTTTTCATAGATCATCTATGAATTGAGACTTACAAAATTGACGGTTTGGATTGTTGAAGTTCGATATGGAATGGGTCCCACAACTAGTGCCCATTTTTTGATATTATAAACTTTGTGTTTGTTCAAATAAGAAGTTTACGGACTTTGAGTCTTTATGTTAACCATACCAAGTACAGCTGTCTCTGCAAAAATAAGTTTTTCAAAATTAAAGTTGATCAAATCTTATCTTCGGTCAATTATATCCAGGGTTTAAAATTTCTTCGATATAGTCGATATTTCCATGGAAATATCCAAAAATCATAGAAAGGTATGGAGATGGGGAAAAAGTCTAAACTTCACCTTATATTAGAGAAACTTTTAAGTTTAGGCTGAAATCGACATATATTGTTGATATCTTATACATCTGTTAAATATTGGAGAAACTCTTATATTTTGTCCAAATCAATGTTTGACAGTTCCTAAAATTTCTTTATAAATTTCCATTATTTCCATCGATAGAAACCGATATCGATATCAATATTTCCACCTGTAGTGATATTTTAAACACTGATTATATCACAAGAAATATTAAATGGATTAGCTATTTTATACTGGAAAAAAAAAAAATTGGTTGAAAAATTAGATTATGTAAACTTAATTATTATATTTTTGTTTAAAAACGTGAGACGTATAATATTTAAGTAATGTTTGTAATCTTTCTTCTTTTGATATTAATTTTTAATAATATTTGATGTAGTTCTCAGGGTCAGATGTGTGTGTATGATATGACAAAAAAAAATATATATATATATATTTATACACACACACACTAATTAACATTCTCAATAAAATCTGGTCCACCAAACGTAGGTATCCAAAGTGTTGAGTGAGTAGTGTAGCCGTGCAGTGCAAATCAGAACTGAATTATTTGGCGAAAAGCTATTGTGACAAAATACTTTTCGAAGCTGATACTCTATATATATATATATAATGTGTTACTTTTATAACTAATAAACGAAAAGTTAGATAGAACCATATATCATGCAAAAACAATTCAAAAGTGCAAGCTTAGTTAACATGCATTCGACCAGCAGCAGATATCCGCAAACTTAATTAAAGAAAAGATGGCCAGGTGTCATCTTCCAATATCGTATTTTATTAACATTTGAAAGTACATTCTTAATTAATCCGTTAAAGTATGCAGTAAAAGTACAGCGACAGCTAGGGTTTAGGGTTTAGTGGCATGTAAATTATGTTCTAAGCATGTAAATTATGCAGCAAAGTACAGGTACAGCTAGGGTTTAGGGTTTAGTGGCATGTGTTATGTCCTAAGCATGTACAGATACAATTTTTATTAGGGGGTATACTGATACGAGTAATCTTCCTGAAATGGTAGTAAAACCCATGTGAGTTTATGGAATGGCAAGCAAGAACTGATCGGTCCTCGTCAGTATTATCCTTTGGTTTGAGGATGTTGCTTCTCCTCCAGCTGAGAAGGTTCCATGTCTGACATGTTCCAAATTCTATGTTCTTTTTGTTTTCGATAATGTTAATATGACCCATAAAACCCGCAGTTTTTGAAGCTTAGCAGATTTGCAGGGCATGATAGTAATTCGTGAGTGCCATTATGTATCTAGGAGTTTATGATGCATGAACTTGCTAATTATACTTAATAAAAGTTCACATTTTGGCAACAGCAAAGAAATTACAACGCATGAAATTTTAATCCAACTTCTCATCGGGTGTTCGAATTTGCTTAGTCGACCAAAACCTGTGTATAATATATAATAAGGCATGCGCAGTCTTTTTATGATTTCTGGTCTCTGTGTGTGTGTGTTATATCTGAGCATGCACGGATGCTATACATCCCTTCATGTGCGTGCGTACGTGTAGCGCACACACTCGCAATTCTAATTCAGAACCTCTAGATGATAAACATCTGTTACTCCATATGAGAAAACCCTAATGCAGCTCAGATAATTAGTCTACCTTTTAATTCATCGAATTAATGACCTCTATAAATAGGAACTACGTATAACAAGGATTCACCTGTCTCTTTACCTAATCTTTTGATCCCAAATGGCAACACCCCTCACCACTACCTCCCTTTTCCTTCTAGCCGTTGCAACATTCTTCAGTTTCAACCAAACCCTAGCCAGCCATAGCTCCAATTCTACTTCCCTGGTGCTTGGACTAACACATTCTCAGGTTTCCCTTCCAAGCCCGAAAGCATCTTCTTACTCGAAAAAGATGCCATCACAAGTGTCAGACATGGTAGAGCCATTGAGGGAAGTGAGAGATGGGTATTTGATATCTCTTAGTTTAGGGACACCCCCACAAGTCACTCAAGTATATATGGATACCGGGAGTGACCTAACTTGGGTTCCTTGTGGCAATCTTTCTTTTGTTTGCATAGATTGTGATGACGATAGGAACAACAAACTAATGCCCACTTTCTCTCCTTCAGCTTCTTCTTCGTCTATTAGAGACCTTTGTGGGAGCTCCTTTTGCATTGACATCCATAGCTCAGATAACTCTATCGATCCATGCACCATTGCTGGATGTTCGCTTGCTACCCTTCTTAAGGACACATGTCCTAGACCATGCCCTTCATTTGCTTACACTTATGGCGCAGGTGGGGTTGTCCAAGGGACACTTAGTAGAGACACGCTAAGGGTTCATGGAATTAGTACTACCCCCAACAATATTGTCACTAGGGAAATTCCCAAGTTTTGTTTTGGGTGCATCGCGTCTACCTATAAAGAGCCTATTGGGATTGCAGGGTTTGGTAGGGGAGCGCTTTCCCTCCCATCCCAATTAGGGTTTCTACATAAGGGCTTCTCTCATTGCTTCTTGGCTTTCAAGTATGCAAACAAACCTAATGTTTCAAGTCCACTAGTCGTAGGAGATGTTGCTATTTCTTCCAAAGAAAATTTGCAATTCACTCCAATGTTGAAGAGTCCCATGTACCCTAACAACTACTACATTGGTCTAGAGGCCATCACAATAGGTAATGCCAGCGCAGTAACACAAGTGCCCTCAAGCTTGAGAGAGTTTGATTCACAAGGCAATGGGGGTTTGCTGATTGACTCAGGAACCACTTACACTCATTTGCCTGAGCCATTTTACTCCAATCTTCTCTCCGTTCTCGAGTCAGTGATTTCGTATCCTAGAGCCAAGGAAATGGAGACAAAGACCTCTTTTGATCTTTGTTATTTAGTCCCACACACAATGAATAATACTATCACAAATCAGGAAGACCTACTATTTCCTCCAATAACTTTCCACTTCTTGAATAATGTGAGTCTTGCTTTGCCCCAAGGAAATCACTTCTATGCCATGGGAGCTCCAGTAAACTCGAGTGTGGTGAAATGCTTGTTGTTCCAAACAATGGATGATGGAGATTACGGGCCAGCCGGGGTATTCGGTAGCTTCCAGCAGCAAAATGTGGAGGTTGTGTATGACTTGGCGAAAGAGAGAATTGGCTTTCAGCCAATGGATTGTGCTTCAGCTGCAGCCTCTCAAGGACTTAACAGAAACTAAGTAACTCCCTCCCATGTTTTCATGATACGGTCGTTCTTGCTGTTTTAAAGTTGTGCATTTCAGCAGACAAAATAACGAGGCTTCGGCAATGGCAGTTTGAAATTTTGCATAATGTTATCTTTATTCTCCTTTTTTTTATTCAATTTAAAATGTCAGAAATAACAGAGTGAGAAAAAAAAAGCGTGCGGGAATCACTTCCCTATGCCGATTGGTAACAACTGAGAATTGCGAGCTAACGATACGAAACGAACAGAATAGAGCATTGAACATACACGATAAGTAGTAGGAGGCCTGCAAGTATGGATGTGCTAAAAGTCGGATCTTCATGTTGAAAAACAAAAGTGCTTTCTGCCTCAGATAGGCTTATAATAAGCCGCTTATCAGGACAGCACAAACAAAACACCAATAGATAAGATGTACTGATACAGCTTGAAGGAGATGTTTTTTTTTAAATGAAAACTAATGAAAAGAAATTCAAAACTTTACATTTTAATCAAAAGTCATTAAATAACTTTATTTAATGATAAGAACAAGTGAAGGGAAAAAAAAAAAAAAAAAAAAACTTCTCAAACGTGTGTGCAGTCTCCTTTGCCGTTGCATCTTTGGCTGCTTCTTTTTTCAGTACCCATCCACTGGGGTCCAAAAATTGCCTGCCAAAGCAACTCCAATCATGGTTGCTCCAATATCTATTTTACAGCACACACCTCTATATATTTGTACTATATATATATTCACACACACACATACCCTACTACATATTATATATTATGGACATATGAAGCACTGAAGACTACCTTGTGCAACTTTATTTACCACACTACTACCTTGTATACCTACAATTTTAATTTACATGATGCACCATTGAGACGAATCCGATGTTCCCAACAATTTCCATCCACGAAACCGTCGACGCTGTGAGATGCTTTGTAAATTGTATGGTAACCAAAATTCAGGGTTTTTAAGTCCACACAGATATTGAAATGATTGAAGACTTGAGATGCTTTTGAAATTGAAGGACATGCAGTGGGGGTATGATCTGGGCTCATATCTGTGGGTGTATTTGATTTTATTGATTTCATTTGCATTATTTTTTTTTTTTTGCAGAGGGAGAAGGTGAGATTGTAGGTGGAGGAGAAGAGGAAGCCACAAATGGGTGGACAATAAAAGACAATTAAGTAATTGGTATAGAAAGTTAAGAAATCAAAGAGATACAGAGAAAATTTGATGAGTATCGGACAAAATTAGAAGTAGAAAATGTGTTTGGAATGTGAGAATGTGCCAAAAACAATCAAGAGGAGGAGAGAGAAAAATATAATACCGTTAAGTTTCATAAATAATTTACGTGAAAATGCGCATCAATTTTATTTTTCTTTTACTTTTTTTTTAATATTAAATTATGTCTTTTTCATTAAAATTTAAGATCTTTTTATCCTGTTTATTAAAATTTAAGAATTTTTCATTAATTTTATCTTTTTCATTAAATAAAGTTATAGCATAATTTTTTATTAAAATAAACTTAGCCCAAAACTTTTTCATGAAAGTTCCCATTTTTCAAAACGGACGAGTTTTCAAACCCAACTAATATAATGCTACTAAAGTACTAACAACTTGCCCAAATGAATCCCACAATTGCTAGCCACAGCACGTATCGATTTCGATTTTCAAACATCCCTATTTTTCTTACTAAGCTGAACTGTAAAATGATGCTAATATATGTACTTTGTGCGTGTGGGTGCTGAAAACTGGGCAACAAGGACCGACTTCGTAGTTTCCACTAAAATTATGTTCAGTTCTAATTAAAGAACAAGAATTCTTATTAGTTACTACCAAACATCCGAGTATTTTCATGCCAAACCATTTCATTACAAGAAAAGACAATCACAACCTCCATATCTAAACAAACATGCATATACAAATCTGAATTCAATGTACACATTCAAGTGAAACTCGATAGCTGATATATCATGTTTCCACCGTGAGTTACGCGAGCTATTGTGGAAATACCGAGCAGGCAGTGACCGAAAGCACCGCAGAAGGTTCTATGAGCAACAAGACGAGCTTGCCACCCTTTCAGAAGGTCTGTCCATAAGAACCATTCCTGCGGGGTTCTGCACAGGCTGCACTCGAGGTAATCTCTTTGCTGTACCCCAAAACAGAAGAAAACCGCAATCAGATCACTAAATTACATTATAACAAAAACCAAATAAGCAAAAAGACGCGCGTAAATCCATTTTTTAACAGTTAATTCATTGCGCTGAAATGGGTAGATGCTATTGCCCCTCTAAAGACCTTATAAAAGTACCTATCTCATAGAAAATGTCATTGACATTGTCTGCAGTTTTTGCAGAGGTTTCCAGGAAGAAAAGGCCATTCTCTTGAGCATATGATTGTGCATCCTGTAACAGCAGCAGCAATTATACGAGCAGCACTCAGAATGAATATACATATAAGTTATAACAAATAGATTCTAGTCAAGTAAGCTCCACTAAACATCGAACTTTATTATACAGTTCCTTTTGTTTGTCCATTCTTTCAAAGTAACCTCTTCAAGGAAACAAATATAAATTTTAATTTCACATTATTTAAATCTTTTTCACACATTTTTCATACGTCTGAAACACTAGTTTCAGAAAAGTGCAGTACCACAAATTGAGATACACAACCTGGAGTACATGAACTACAGTCTGCAAGCGTAGGGAAATATACTTAGTTGCTTCAAACTTCAAAACTAAATATCAACATTGGATAGATGAAAAGGGACAGAGAAAAAGACAGCTTGCAGTTACCCATGTCATATAATACGTGCAGAATGGAGAACTGGAAGATATTACTATAAGAATGAAACTGTAATAATGTTGTCCAACACTAATATATAAGCATACTTTATACAAGAAGAACGAATGATTCCCAGAATATATTCATAATGTTCTTCAAAATTTTAAATTCCATTCATCTGGAAAGCTGTTACTTTTCAAGAATGAGGCATTTGGACAGGAAAAATATCTAGTGATATAAAAGTTCAACCAGTAAGCAGAACAAAAGAAAGCAGAAAGTAATGACTTACCTCTGCTGGCACTTTCCTGGCCTCCACCAGATCCGCTTTATTACCAGCTAGTGCCATAACCATGTTTGGGTTACCTTGTCATATGACAAACAAATAAAATTATTAAAAATCAATGTCATAATGGGAAAACTAAAGAAGCCAGTACCAAAACTTAGCATACATTAGTTTCCATGCCCCATCAATTAAATAGAGGAATGTCTACAGGCTACAATAAAGTGATAAAAAAATACCTTGTGACTTGAGTTCGAGGACCCATTTTTTTGCTCGCTCAAATGAGGCCTACAAGAAAAGTAAAATTAAATTTCTATTTAAGATGTATTTGACTTAATATATCAACTTAGCTAAAAAATGAGACACAAAAGCAATAAATGATAAGATATCCAATAGAAACAACCTTCAACTAGGGATGACTAAAAAGCCTTAATTCTACTGAATGAATGCAAATTCAACATCAACAAAGAAATAAATTTCATGGAAATCTAAAATTCCAAACACTGGAAAAAATGTTTTCAGAATACTCACTTGATTTGTTAAATCATACACAATAATTGCAGCAGCAGCTCCTCTGTAATACATTGGCGCCAAACTATGGTACCTCTCTTGACCTGCTGTATCCCAAATCTCAAATTTTACAGTTGCATCGTTTACAGCCAATGTTTGTGAGAAGAAGGCAGCACCTATTGTTGATTCCTGTATCATACAAAAAAGGGTAATGGTCTGGACCAAAAAGAAAAGGCTTCCTTTGAAAGTTATAGAACAAACCTGAAATTCAATGAATTGTCCTTTTACAAAGCGCAACACCAGACTAGACTTCCCAGCTCCAACATCCCCAAGAAGCACCTGAACCAGCACATCAAACATCAAACTGGTAATGACGAAATGCAATACCCAAAGAAAAATAATAAACAAAATACTAAAAATTATACATCACATTATGCTAAACTGCATATGCCTACATATATTCGAATTAGTGATCAGTATATTAGCAAACATCTTTCAAAGAAAGCACAACCTTTATGTTGACATGGACTCCTGCTTTTACATTTGTATTGCTACTTATAATATGGTAGCATTGTGGCAATACTGACATCATATACCAATAAAGTTATGAGACTTGCACCAGTCACAGTATGTTCATTTGTTCTCAGAGACCCTCGGGTTAAAACATCGGAACCAGACCGAGATAAACAAGAATACGAAAGAGTAATAACTTTGGTCTAAACGGATAGGAATCCTAACAAGCTTTCAGTCCCATTTTTTCTCAATGCAGCGAGGATGCTAAAATAAATTAAAAAACCAAGACCATACACAAGCAAGAATACAACTATGGAAAAACAAAAGAGCAAAATTTTGACATTAAAAGATGTTGTAATTGACTACCATTCCAGGGTTTAAAGAAAAGAAAAAAAAAGGATATTGTTAACCCACATCCTTTATGTTAATTAAAGCAATCAAATCCATTAATAACGAAACATAAATCCAAATATGAACTGGCCTGAAAATACACAATCATCTGAATATTACGCATAAATCATGCAGAACAAAATTCACAGCTGAACAAATCAGACCCAAATCAGAATATCCAAAATCCAAAACAAATTCCATGAGAAACAAACCAAACCCACATCACAATTATCATTGAATCATACACAAACCGATCAAAAACACAAAATTTCCTAAACCCCAATTGAAATTACACAAACCCCATACAGGACAGCATCAAAGATCAATCAGAATCGCACAATTTCATAAAATTGAATAGAAAGCAGGCTCAAGAAAAGGGCAAGCAGAAACGTGTACCAATTTGGCATTGATGTTCTTGTTCCCGGCGGTGGCCATGAGTGCAATGGATTGAAAATTGATGAGATCAGAAAGTCGAGCAGAATTTGAGGCAGAGGAACGCAGACGTTGACGAAGAAGGCAAGATGGGGTCTGATGCAAGCAGAAGCAGAAGAAGAAGAAGAAGAAGAAGGCGGCAAATCGAGGAAGGATCCTAAAAGCCAAGCCAAGACCAACAACCCTTCTCTCTCTCTCTCTCTCTCTTCTCGAATGCGAAGACCTTTACTGAAGCAAATGACCTTTTTTTTTCAACGGAATATTATTATTTCCAATTATTTTATTTTATTTAATACCAAACGTGTTCCGCGTGGCAAAGCGTACGAGACGGAATAATCTTCTTTCATCGTTCCGGTCCAACCAGGCCAACCAGCCTGTCTACTCAGCTTCCACTTGGGCACCTTTTGTTTAAGATAATGAGCTCATTCGACGGGCTTGGACTTGAAGTTGAGGCCCAACACAATCATGGACCGGCCTAGTACTTTTGAGGCCCAACACATTCCCGGGATTAAGTTGGCGAATTGGAGTCTTTTCCTTCGAACCTGTATCCCGATTTAAACCATTTTCCTTAGAGGGTACCCTTATAATATTGGGACGTGATATCAACATATTTTTTTTTATTTTTCATACATTTTTTTTAATTTTCGATCGTTGGATCAGATGAATTGAAGAAAATCAAAAGACAAAAATTAATAAAGGATGTATGAGAAGTAAAAAAAATGTGTTTGGATATCACATCCCATAATATTTTGTGAGCTATTAACTCACACAAGAAACGTCACGTGACTCACTTAATAAAATATGTGACATGCATGAATTAGGCGTTCAAGAACCAAGACCCCTTTCGGTAATTTTCTGTAAAGCAATTTTTGAAGAATTGTTTTGTAAAACAGAAACGACAAATAGGATTTCGCATTTTATGACTTGAACATGTGTTTGGTAGTTTAATTCAAGATTGATTTTTGGGAAATGAAAATCTTGAAAATGCTTCTGGTAACTATATTTAAAATGTCAAAATTCATATTTGGTAGTAATGGTGGCGGTGGTGGTATTCAAGATTGAATTTTGAGAACGAAAAACTTTGAAAACACATCTGGTAACTATATCTATATCTAACATGTCAAAATTCGTGTTTGGTAGTAATAGTGACAGTGGTGGCAGCTATCGTGGTTGAGAAAGGTGGTAGTGGTGAGGGTGGGGTGGGCATGGTGGAGGTGGTGGTAGCAGTAGCTATGATAAGGGTAATGAAGGGAGGGGGGGATGTGGTGATGGTGGTAGTGGCAACGATTGTGATGGGATGTGGTGGTGGTGGTCGTAGCAGTGAGACAATAGAGGTGGTGATGGCCATGGTGACGGGAGTGACGACGGTGGATAACATGGTGGTGGTGGTGGTGGTGGTGGTGGTGAGAGCAAAGGTGCAAGTGGTAATTATGTCATTTTGAGCATTGTGAGACGATGGAGGTGGTGGTGGCCATGGTAGCGAGGGTGATGGCAGTGGTGATGATGATGGCGAGACATTAAAGAATGTTATGATGGTGGTGGTGGAGATGGTGATGGTAGTGGTGGCTTTATAATGTATCTTTTATTTTCTATTATTTTGAAAACTGTTTTTGGAAAACAAAAGAAACATCAATTTGATGTTCTACAAGCTTAGGTTAAATAAATATGAGATTTTATTTTCATAAAACAGTTTGCCAATCGCATTTTTCACCCATCTTTGTATTTGTAAAACGAGAAACTGTTTTGTAAAATGTTAACAAATGAACCCTAAAATTTTTAAGTGCAGCAAACAACATCTTTATACCTTGATTAGAATTTATCCTAATTAGTGAGAACTTTAAAGTTTGTAAAGATAGAAATATAATTGCAAGGGAAGTATGAGGCTATCTTCACAACTCCTTCACTTAGCCGACATCATAACTCCTCCCAAAGATTCAATCTAAAACATCGTGTTTTTCATGTGAATGCGAACTACGAAAATGAGGCTAAAATCCACACACGCACCTCCACTGCGGCGGTACGTACGACCTCTCTTTTTCTCCACGTACGTACTTCTGATCGGATATCATTTCACATGTTTGCAAATACTTTACTTTGATTCATTACAATGACGTATTTGATTTTCATGCCTTGGGTTTGCTTTTTCTACGTTTTTTTGCACAGTGCACATGTTCAACATGGCAGAGCTACTAAAGGACTAGAGTGGTTTTAGATCCATCATGACAACTGTCTAAAAAATTTCTAGCCGCTTCAAGCTTGCAATTGTAGAACAATGAAACATAATGAAGAAGATGAATTGTCCTTATGAAGAAGTTGAGTCCAACGATGTCATGTTTTATATTTTTTTGACAGTTTTGTTTATTCGGTTTTTGTGATTTAGTGAAACTCAGGGGTGGAGTTTTAAAATCAATTTTAATGTTATTTCTAAAGCAACATAATTAACTATTATTGCAACCCTTCTCTTTGCCCTCCTTCTTCAGTCAAACGATTCAAACCAGATTTCTTTGTATTTTCTTCCTATAATTTCTATTGAATTTGGTGGGTCTTTCAATTTTGTGAAAATTAGTTCAATTGCTCATGTTATGAGTTTGAAATTTATTCTTAATACGGATATAAAAGACCCTCTCTCACAAAGAGTTCTCGCTCCGCCAGTGTCAACATGTATTCATGTCTTTCCTGCATATTGGATAAATTGGCAAAATACATATGGCTATAGAAGAGCAGAAGACCCCTTTGTATATTTGTAGTATTTTGTAGGTTACTTTGTTTTTTAGATAATGGTTTGACCTTTCAACAAGCGATGCAGGTTTAGGTTAGGTATCTCTACGCGTAAAAAAAAAATATTAAAAATATGATTTTAGCCCTTGAAATTCAAGTTTCTTTACATATATAAAACTCGATATAGTCTTTTTACCTGAATAAAACTCAATGACTAGGCTCCATATAAGCAAATTCATTAATTTTGTATTATGTCTCTAATGGAGATGGAACGACATGTGTTAGTGAGCTCTACTTCTATTAGATAAATGATACAAATGATGGTTCAAAGTGTAACATTACTCATACTATGTATAACTTGATGCAGATGACCTAGACTCTTGGGTCAACTTATCCACCAGTAGTGCAATCTTATATGGAACTAGGCACGTGATAGTACTATACCATCAAAATTCAACCCAAATTTCCTCGTAGCACTTATACAACTAACTCATTGCATGGTAATACGAACACTTACATATAACATGAATCAATATGTCAATCCATGCATCAAAGATGTTAGTATACTATTTGCATGGTAATAGGTACGTACCTCTTCATTTTTCTTTCAAATATTGCATTTTTAAGTCAATACAATAAAATTTTCTTCCTCACTTGAACAGTGGATTCCAAAATCATTAACGATTTTTTCATAGATATAATTACATACAGTATTTCAGCTACTGATATCAATCATAGATCACCTAGAACCTACTTAACATGTTGAAGAAAACCAATCAGAAGTGCAAATCGCGCAAGCAAAGCCATAAAACATATCGTAGTACCACAATGACTATAACTCGTGTTTAAGTTTTCCATACAAACGATATTAGAGGGAGATTAAAGCTTTAACAATACATAATTAGGAAAAAGTTGAATTGAAATAGAAAAATTAAGCAGAGATAAAGAAAAGGGTAATGTAAATTAATGTGGGTGTCTTTATATGAAAAGGAGAAAGACTTATATAATCGAGATTCGAGGAGGTTAGCTCCTCCCTGTGACCGTGAAAGTGTATGTGATGCCCTCCAAGGGAAAAAAGTTGAACTTTAGCACACTCCTTTTGTCAGAGGCACACAGCCAGCGAGGGCTACCAAATTAGCCAATAATGATCTCTCTCTCTCTCTCTCTCCTCTCACACTCACACATATGAAAACCTACTTTTGCAGCTTGCAACGCGACACCACACAGGACAGGAGAAAGAAAATAAAAGAACATCTCCTCCATTGATTCAACCACCAATAATACCAACAAAAGATGACAGATGAAGGATCAATGGATGGCATATTGGTAACTGTAGTGCAATGTCCAAAGGGCATCCTTCCCCTCTCAGAGATCATTGACTGGTCGCCTTTGACCAGTCTTTTGGGAAGCACTTGTCTCTCTGCGTTTTTGCAGTACTACTGCTAACTGATCAGTACTCGCTTTCTTCTCTCTCTCTCATCTGTACCTCATAAATGATACATGAATAAGCTCAATCTCCACTTCGATTTTCACTGCGTGACATACACTATCCAATCATATAGTATGTGTTTAACTTCTCTGCTATTAAGTTGATTTTTGATGTGTATGAGAGAGTTCATGGGAAAAATTGCATAACATCTGTTTAATTCCTCTGTATATAACATGAACCAAGCAATCTGCATTATGCATTTTCAAAACTTTAAGAAAATAATTTCATGACTGTAGGAGATAAAAGTTGTGGCATGGATACACCGTTATTACTACACGACGCCAAAATGACGACGTATTCTTGTTATGCAAGTTGTTCTTGTTAGCTACATGATCGAATGATAATATTAAAACCATAGACCATGGTTTACCCCCATGATTATCAGGTTAAATCACTTGGTAATTACAAGTGTGATCACATATCTATACATTGTGTGTTTGAGTGAGAGAAGTTAATAAGAAAAAGAAAAAACACATAATTAGAATCGTTAGTAAGTGAATCCAATAACATGAAACTCAAAACACAAATGGGGTTTATCTAGTCAAAAGGAAAATATGACAAATTAAGGGGTTTATAAATTATGTACAACCACCAAATGAGATCAATGAAATCTCTACCTCTCTCTTTTTCTATCTTATGGTCATATAAATAAATAGAAAATATTAATGTAAATTAATTAAGATGATGATGATCACTAATTAATTTAATCAATTTGGAGGTGGCTGTTGGTTCTTGTTGGAAGCCAAGGCATGGATGGAATTTGCAAGCTTGTTAATGGCATCAATGAGGCCATTAATGCCTTGCCTGTTGATCTCAGTCTTAGTTTCCTCGATCTGTAGCCTTCTCTCATGCAAACTCAACATCTCTCTGTGCCTCCTCTCTTCTCTCTCCTCACAGCCCTGAAGTGCTTCTGCAATCAAGGAAGCACCTCCAGCGATGGCAGTTCCCACTTCACTTGAGGTGCTTGCGCTCACGGTTCCACTGGTTCCTCCTTGATCTCCACCGCCATCACCTCCACCTCTTCCACTTGCCCTCCTCCTCCTTTTAGCTGGTGAGTCTGAATGCTCACTTGTATCAGAATCTGATATTATTTCACACGTCTCCCAATAGTCAAAATGTTGTTGCACTAATTCAACGAATCGATGTATACTAACTCATCATATTATTAATCATTCATTAGCATGCAATGCACACAATAATTATCAATACTACCCTTTTTTTCTTTTCCATGAAATAATAGAAAGTCCATAAATAAATCTTTTATTAGTGGAGAAATTGGCCTAAAATTTAACAGAACTTATGGTTTGATTGGAATATATAAGTACCAATAAATTAGTTGTTTAATTAAGCTTTTACTTCATGAACAAGTGATTAAACATATTAACGTTAGGGACCTGCTATTTGTACTCCAATTAACTCTTCCTCTAAGTGCTTTTAGTGCTAATAACTTATGCATTTTCTTCACAAATTTGGTGGAATAATAAAAATGAAAAATCCAATAATTATTGAGGGGAGAGAGAGAGAGAGAGAGAGAGAGAGAGAGAGAGAGAGAGAGAGAGAGAGAGTACCTACTGTGGGCATCACCTGTGCGTATTGGAGAGCAGGTGGTGGTTGGGCTGCCAGTGTAGCTGGTGGAAGAAGTGGCAATGCTGCAATTGTTGGAACTGAGATTTGATGATGATGTTGCAGAACTGGAGGAGGAGGAGGAGGAGGAGGCAGTGAAGAAGAAGGCTGCTGATGAACACCAGTGGTACTAATTATAGGCCTCTCCAAACCATACCCAATATTTGGACTAATCCCAACATTTGAACCAGAAACAGAAGCTCCTCCCACCACCTGATGACCTCTAATCTGATAACCACCACCACCAGCAGCTTCTCTCCTCTCCACTACATCCACCAAAGCCTCATAAATCTGAAGCACCATATTTGTAGGCAAGTTCCTCTCCTTCCTCTCATTCTTCTCAAGCTTCCAATAAGATGCACTACCTTCTTCTCCTTTCCCTTCTCCCACATTAGTAATCTTCCTCTCATATTCTCTCACTTTCTTGTAATCCCTCATGAGATTGTCCCACTTGTCATTGCACTGGTTTTGGCTTCTCAAACAACCTTTTTTCCAACAGTAGTCCTCCACCCACTTCCACCTGAGCTCAGCTGGTTTGCCCATTGATCTTGTTGTCTGTTCAGTTCCTCCACTACTACTACTACCCCCTTCCCCACCCCCACTTCTCTTCATTCTTCTCTCATCATCCATCTTCTTTGCCTCTATCAGAATCATTGTCTCCCCCACTGTCCAGTTCCCTTTCCTGTAGTCCCTCATGATCACACTGCTAGTACCATTTCCTCCTTGTCCAGCCATCACCAAAATGCATGCAGCATTCCCCTAGACCTAGAGAGAGAGAGATCAGAGAGAGAGAGGGGAGGGAAAAATGGTGTAATGGGTCCTTTATGGAGGGTGGATTTGATTTGATGGCTGTGTTACTGTGGTGTTCAAACCAGTCAAACCTCAATGAGATTATTGCTAATTTAGGAAAGGGGTAATTAATGGGGTTACCTTAAAAATGATCTATGGCTCTTAAACAACGCTCTTAAGTGGTGTTTGATGTTGCCATGTATGGTTTGTAGTTTTGCAGGAGGAGAGGGTTTTTCGGTTTTTGCATCAAGAGGGGGAGAAGATAAATGGGAAGTAAAGACGGAGGTACCTGTTTACACTATTAACCCATAGCTATGATGTATTTTGTATTGTTTCTTTTTGTCTTAAAATTTTCAACCTTTTTGAGAGCTTGAGGGTTGATCTTACACCATGTAAAATCTTCAAAGATTAAAGTTCAAATCTGAATCTACTTATTCAAACCACTACTGCTCCCCACAGTGAAGGAAAGAGAGAGAGAGAGGCTGTGAGGGTAGAGAGAGAGAGAGAGAGAGAGTCTGTGACAGTAAAGTACCATTATAAGAAAAGGCCAAGCAAATCCATTCAAACTGACATCTACAACAAACCCCAAAAATTTTCAGAGAGTGAGAGAGATTTGAAGAGAAAAAAATGCAGTGCCTGCTGGCATTAGAGAGGTCAATACATGACTGTCACTCACCCCTACCCGTGGTGTAGCTTCTCATCATGACGCCCGTTCAAATTGTAGATTTTCTTTTTTTTTTCATTTTAACCTAACCACAGCTAAAACCTAAAAGTGAAGAGAATATTAGCTTTTCTGATCTTGCATTTCTGCTTTTGTTGTTAATTTTTATTGAATGAATTAAATGAAAGTCAAAGAAACTGATTGAGAGAAATGTAAAAGAAAAAACAGGAATGTGAAAATGATCACTCTAACTCTGTAAGAATATAAGCAGTATTGCAGGCGATTCATATGATAGTAAGAAGAGAGCTTCAAACATGTGAGAAATGAATATTATTATATTAAGAGCTAATTAATATTGATGGTCATTGATATGATAATGAGAAGGATGATGGTATAAAACATGAAAAGACTTCTAATTATATTGAAGAATACAAGAATTTCAATGACAAAATCAAATCCCAGAAAATCCCATAGCCTCTCTTCTCTTTACAATGAGAAAGTTGATTGAAACTCTTTATGAACTTTCTGCTACCTTATATTTTTGGTAGAATATTTTACAATGTTGCCACGAGAATTGACTCTCAATTTTGAGACTCTCTATGAACTCTCTGTCATCTCATGTTTTTGACATAATATTTTACAAAAGTTGCACAAAGTCTATAAAATGTTCAACTTTAAAAAGGTTTCCATAGCATTTCTCTCATGTCTTATTAACAGTAAAGTTCATTGAAACACAATTAAATTATGATTTTTTTATGTGAATTGTTATTAGCACTCCAAAAATTTCATTTTACACTCCAAACTTTCTATATTAGGAAAGAAAAATACACTTGTGAGGAGTGTAGAATGAGATTTTTGGAGTGCCAATAATACTTCCCTTTTTTATTTGATAATTGACTTTAAATATTCTTTAGGGAGTTGAGAACTAATTTCTTGCAATGATGGGTTGAGCATTGTTGTGCATGGTAATGCGCAAAAGCAGCATTATATTTTTCTTTCCATGGGGAAGAAGAAGATCTAGCAGGATAAATCTACATCAAAAGCCTAAAAAATGACTAAGAATCTACCCTAATCAATTAGATTTAGTTTAATTAGTCCCTTAATCCCATGCTATGCCATGCATGCAAAGAATGTTAAAATAATAATTGCCCATGTCGCATGAAAACCCTATCAAACTTTCACTAATTTACCACACAACCCCAAAACTTGGTGCTTTCTTCGAAGAGGACACTTTTGTTCTTTATGTGAAATACAAGTGTCAATTTCGTCTTTTTAAAGATTTGGAGAAGCTTTTATGTGTAATGAGAATACTTGTTATATGCTAGTATTTTTCGTGTTATATTATCGATGGACAAAAGTGTATGTATTTCTCTTTAGAGTATATTAATAAAAATAAATATAAATATTATAATTTGAGTAGAATTAATCATAACACAATGTGACAGTGCTCTTTATACATGAAAACTTTTTTATAAGGTCCATTTTAATTTATGAGCCATTTCAAAAAATTAATTATCCCTTAGCTAGGACATTGTGGGTTTTTTTTTTTTGGGGGGGGGGGAGAGGAGATAAGGATCCTCTCTGGATTCCTTTTGTGGGGATTTAGATGATCAATTAATCATATCTGTTCATTGTACATCGTGCAGCTAGTTTTCGTTAGGTATTGTTTCTATTCAATTTTAAATTAAAAATAATTTATGACCGCACGATGTGCGATGAATGAATGATTCTTCGGATCCTCTTTGTAGAGGATCCGGATAGGATCCTAATCTTGTGTGGGGTACAACTTGTGATATATGTGACAGAGTTGCTTTGACTAGGGTTTTGACCAGGAAGGATGGTTTCAATGGGGTCATGAAACCCCACGACTAGTCCCTTTCTTTCTTAGTTTTTGGCCTCTAGCCTGCTCCTTTTAGGGTAACCAAAACCTAGGGTAGTATGGTCATTTAGCAGATTAAATACTTACTTCTTTGGCTCATGCATTTATGTGTGAATGTGATCTCACTATATTGGCTAAGATTTTAATCTGGGTCCTAGCTATCTGCCATTAATTAGATTTGGATTGTGATGAAGATGGTGACTAGGTGTGACAGCAGCTTAAATGGAACACGTACACTCTCATGTGGCGTTTTGATTTACTGATACAATGTAATATGGAAAAAATTTATACATAACGTTGTAGAATTAGACCGGAACGCCACGATGACAGAACAGTTTCCTGACTTCAGATTATGAAAATTTATATTTATTTGTACATTAATTTAGAGACCATGGTGTAAAGGTATGGGCATTGATGGATGATGGGTGATGAAACTTTAATGTATAGCTAGGCTTCATCAAAAGCCAAAATAGGTCGCATTTTAGATGGACCAATATTGAATCAATGACATGGGTTCATTCACTAAGTAAATTTCATGTATAATTGTTGTATCATTGCTTGTATTGTATTGTACGTATCCATCCATGTACCACCAACATTAGTCCTTGATAAGGAGCAAGGCTTCCCTATTCTCCTTGAAAAGGCGGAGATTAACAAATGATATAGATATATTCGGGTGTTCAGTACACTCACTCGAATAATAAAATACGTATAACGTTACAAAAAATATATTTTGTAAACACTTAGATGATATTCAATGTCGGTATGTACTTGTAGTTCGGGTCTTTGCAAGACGTCGTGACTTTAAGCCACGTTGGATATGAGGGGCTAGACTAGCTAAATGTTCATGTGCAATTAATGAAGAACATGAATGTTTGATTCTAACTTGAAGGATTAAGATGGATGGACTATTCCTCCACATCAACATGACTAAGGTTTCTGCAAGTGACCCTTTACCAAAGTAGTGGAAATGTGTTGAGCCCTTGCATAACGGCATGGGTCGAAATCCTGTTGGTGGCTAATCTAACACATAATCTAAAAAAATCTATCGTTTGACAAAAAAAAAAAAAAAAAAAAAAACATGTGTTAATTACTTCGATCGTATGTTTTAAGTATCAAAGCTTAGTTTTGATATTTAAGACCTAACGTCAAATGTTTAAATGACCATTTGGTTGTGATGAAGATGGTGACTAGCCTTTAAGAAAAAGAAAACATCATGTACGTAGAATTTTTGGATTGAGGGAAAATTGAGGTTACATGGCAAAAACTTAATAATTTGGACAAATTTGTGGATGTAAAGTTAACTGTAATCTAATAGTAGGAAGGTGGTTGCTTATTTATAAATGTTCAAGAGGTAATTGCCATTTAGTACTACGGTCTAGTGATATTCCTCTTCACTTATAAGTGAGAAGTCTTAGGTTTAATTCTCGCCAAAAGCGAATTTGAACCAATAAAAAGAGGTAATTGAATTCCGGCCGCAGTACCCATATGATCACATACCGTGATCATCTCTAGAGTTATAGGTCACATTTAGTCCTAAAATTAACAAATAGGTCACATTTAGTCCTAAAATTAACAAAATTAACTTTTTTTTTTTTTTTTTTTTTAAACAGATGATAGTATCTACACTAAAGATGAGAGGGGTGCGCTTAGCTTCATAATGGACTAACAATAATGTGGTTCAAATTTACCTTTGATGAGAATCGAACCTAAGACCTCTTACTTACAAATAAAAAGGAATATCATTATACTGTAGTATTAAGTAGCAATCATCTAATTAAAGGGCTCAATGGAACCGGACTAAAAGGGTAGTCACAGAGTACATTCAGCCCTCATGATTGAGATGGCCCAAGCCCACGTCTCTCTCTCTCTTTTTTTTTTTTTTTTTTTTTTTTTTTTTTTTTTTTTTTTTTTTACTTTGGACAAAGAGCCCACCTCTCCCTACTACGTACTTATAACAAGCCCAGGGCCCAATGCAGAATATACTTAGATCTGGACCTTGATATGATACTTTTATATCATTTCAGTCTTCGTTTTTGGCATAAATTCTTTGGTATTTTTAGGAATTTTTTTGGTTTCTTCCTAACCTTCAATTATAAGGATGTATAATATATATCTCTTAGATTTGCAAACAAAAGTAACAAAGAATATTTTCTGTGGATACAAAACAAAATTTTGACAAAAAAATATAAAAATATAATCTAGAAATAACTACATCTGAAATGTTACGAAATAATATACATGAATTCTTATAAGGGAATTGTTGTGACACTTTCAAAATGTCATTGTGTATTCCTCGTGTTATATTTATTTTTAATTTATTCATAAAAAAAAATGCATGTTAGCTATTTTCAAGTGTGAATAACATCACCGTCATTATGAACTTATATTATATCTTAAACTGTAATCTTAATCTAATAATCGGAAACATTGAAGAATGAAATGTAGCTAATATTGTTTATCAGCATGTCTAATGATTACTCTTTTTATCATGCATGCATTTACACCATCTTTTTGCCAAATAATTATTGCTTATGCAGGAACATACATTCCTTCCAATTCTTACTCCTCCTGAATTAAGGAATGTCACATGAGAGGAAATAAAGTTATTTTAATTTATGACTTTCCTATATTTAATAACAAGGAACTAAAGTCTTATAGTATGTTTGTTAACGTTTAGCAAAACAGTTTTTCGTTTTCTAGATGCAAAAATGGGTGAAAATGTGTTCAGTAAACTGCTTTATGAAAACATACTTAAAAAAAACGAGAAATTGATAAAACAATATTTAGCCTAAGTTTTGTAGAACATTATTTGATGTTTCCTCTTTTTTCAAAAACAATTTTCAAAATAATTGAAAATAAAAGATACATTATAAAACAAAGTTAGAGTTTTAATAAGAAATATAAACATGTATGTCACCACTACCGTCACCAATGATGCCGCCAAAATGATCACCACCACATTCTCCATCGTCTCACCATCATCACCACCACGACCACCATCTTTGACACCATCTTCTTCGCCATTACCATAGCCTCAACTACCGTCACCTTTGCGACCACGGCCACCACCCCTCTACTATCTCACCATTAGAGGGGGCGTTGAAGGGAGCCAAAGATGCAGTAGCATAGGGCCCCAAATTTGAAGGGCCCCCCAAAATTTTTGTCATCTAATATTATGTAAGAAAGTTATATATTTTAAAAAAATTATTTTTGTTAGTACCTTAAAATCTTTTTGTGCACCTCTTATAAGAGTAATTTTTTTCTTTCTAAATATAAGAATTTGGAGTACAATGAGATATTTTGTTTGCCAATAATAACACCCGAAAAACAATATATATATATAATAATATTATATGTTCAAGTGAAACTTCAAAGTTAGAGTTTTGAAGTTTTTTGTTTTTTATGTTTGGTTGTTTAAGAATGAATTACTTTTGATTATTCAGTGAAGGTTATGTTTGTAACTCTTTTTTTACTTATAATTAATTAATGACATTTGTAAATTAGCATTCAGTGAGTGTTAAAATTTGTTTGGATTTAAGTGATTGTTTTCTAGTATCAATACATTGTTACAAAAAAAAAAAAAAAAAAAAAAAAAAAAAAAAAAAAAAAAAAAAACTATCTTAAGGATGAGCCCTCAAATTTCGCGTAGGATCTCAGAAATCTCAGAGACGGTCCTTGACACACCCCAACCAAAATCAGGTCATGCTGGCAGTCACGGGAGGGTGACGTAGCCATGTGCACAGTGCGAAAGCAAAAGATAATAATAAAAGTATGAAAAATGAAAACTAACTACAAAACAGAGCAATTAACATACAAGTGCAAGTGTAAGGGTGAAAAACAATATTCAGAGCATAGAAAGCCTAGTGCAGTCCAGATGAACAAACACTAACTAAACACACCCAGAAGTGGCCCTACATTGGTGATAATCTGTCAGATATGTTATGGATTCCTCGTAAGCCACCAAAAGAGCAACCTAAACTAAAACCTGAAGGGACGCAAAATAGAAAGTATAAGTGGGCAAAAACAAAGCTTTTCAAAATCATTTCATTATCAAAAGTTCTAACCCCTCGCCGTAAAACCTGTATAGTTTCCCAGAAAATAGAACATATACATATATCGAAAACATGCTCAGATATATGCCATGTCAAATGCCTCTACATAAAATGTAAGTAACCCAGGTAATGTCAATCAATGCAAGTAACATGTCAGCCGGAATCACCTAATGTGACCTGTACGACTGAATTTAGAGCTCAAATCCCCAACTCACTAACTATACTTGCACACGAGTCGAAACCACCTAAAGTGGTCTGTATGACAGGACTGGGTGTAAATAAATACGCTCAAGTGCTACGATCACGTGAAGACTGGGCGAATAATTGCAGGTCACCTACGAGTCGGAACCACCTATAGTGGTATGTACGATATGACTGTGCACTTAACTTGGATCCAAGATGAGCGTGTGGTGCGGAATGTGAACATCACGTGAAGGACTGTGCCCTACTCTGGACGGGAGCACTAACACCGGGGGTGCAGGTTATGAGCTCTCAATGCATCTCACATAACCACTAATTCGCAATCATAAACCATAAACTTACCTGGCACTTACATGTGCGTCCACAGCACCAAACATACATATATGCAACTACTAATGCATAAATAAATAGACAAACGCTATGCATGACATTTTAAACATATAAACATTCTATATCATTTTCTGGGAAAAACCACAAGTATATAGGTATATACGGAAAACCAAAAGCCCATTCACTGGTATGTGGAAGGGTCGTAACCCCTTTGCCTCGAGTGACTGCGTTTGTCCTCGGGATATGTCTCACCTATATGCAAAACAACTATAAAAACGTCAATTTAAAGCACATAACCAAAACTAGGTAATAACTTCTCATACAATGCCCAAATAGGGTGTGTGAATACACCAACGTGATCTACTCAACCTCACGAACATCTCCATATTTTTAAAATAATTTTCCGAGGTCTCACGCACCCCCACGCGCCGGCCAAGGCACGGCTAGACGCACCGGCCAGGCGTAGGCACGTGCCTGACACACGGACGGAATCCCTGACGGCGTTAGGGAATATTCCATCCAAAAGCAAGCATATTCTGTTAAAACTAACCTGACGCCGTTAACTGCCATTAGGAATATTCCGTAAGAGTTGACGGAATATTCACCGTCTTCTCCGGTGAGTCTCGTCGGCTGCCACCATCCGCCGCCGTCAGCGCTGCTGTTTGCAACTCGAATTCTCGCTAGAAATTGAAAAATTTTCAAAACTTCATATCTTCTTTATTTCTCAACCAAATTCCATAAAATTGGTACCAAATTGAAGCTTACAACGAGTAGAACAAAATCTTACCACTTTAAAGCCCTAAAACCAATGGAATCTCGTCGGAAAAATCCGAATATTCCGGCCAAACCTGCAAGTCACAAAAACTGGGTTTCCTGATGTCCAAAACGCTTCAACTTTCTTTTCCGAGCTTCGTGAGGACCTACTAAAGCTCCCTATGACCTTAAAAACTCCTAAAAACTTCACGATCACATGTGCATGAACAGTGCATGAAAACTGGGGTTAGGGTTCTTAAGGTTTTCGAAGGCTTCAAGTCTCACAAATGGTATGGATGAACTCAAAAGCTTGCAAGGAGTTCGAATCTTACATTCTAGACGTTGATCCGCACGTGCAAGATTGGTTTTGAAGTTCGTCCATATAATTGCAAAGGAAATGGGATGAAGTCCGAGAGAGAAGAGAAAGAAAGAGTCACGGCAGTGGTATGGGTGTGTGTGTGTGTGTGTCCTGTAGAGTCAACCACCAAAAACAACAAAACAACACCCCACAACACCTATTAACGTCCAAAGACATTTTAGTCTTTTTGCACCTGCGGTACAAATAATTAGGGACGGGCTGTCATAGCCTTGCTCACCATCGGCATAATTGTAACATCCCACATTGCTTAGAGCAGTGGATCCTGTAAACCTTATATGTATATTCCCATCTCTACCTAGCATGAAGCCTTTCGGGAGCATACTGGCTTCAAATTCCATCGAAACTCCGAAGTTAAGCGAGTTCAGGCGAGAGCATTCCCAAGATGGGTGACCTACTGGGAGGTTTTCGCGTGAGTTTCCAGAAACAAAACCATGAGGACATGGTCGGGGCCCAAAGCGGACAATATCGTGTTATGGTGAAGTCGAGCTTGAGATGTGGTGGGGGCCTAAGCCGGGATGTGACAACAACTGATATTACTGCCATCGTCTCAACATGACCCCCATAACCTGTACCTCTGCCACTACCACCACCATTACTACTAAACCATGTTTTCAATGTTTTTATTTTCTGAAATCATTCTCAGACTAAACTGCCAGACACTTTCTCCAATCACAAAAAATGTAAAATCCTATTAACTGTTTTCGTTTTACACTACAGTTTTTTTATTTTTATTTTAATTTTAAATCATTTGCAAAACGTTACAGGACGGACCCTTGTCCGCAAAATTTGTAGTTCAATATCCTCAAAAATGGGCGTTGAAAATTTTTACCTTATATGTAATTCAATACCCTTAAACATGCAAGTCTTATCCTAAAAATTTTGTAACATAATTTTCAACTTTTTTTTCTTCAATTCATACTTTAAAAGAAAAACTAATGAAAATGAATTGAAAACTTTGAGTTTTAACGATAAGGACAAAATAAAGGGTAAAGTGAATAGTATCAGAATGAACTTTTTAGTGTAAAAATGTGGTTTTTCGTTAAAGTGAACAATACAATGAGTTTTTTTTTTTATATTAAAATTCCCTATTTTAAAATAAACAATATTAAAATAGGATAAATCAAAACGTCAAGGGAAAATTAGAATGCCCTACATTATTTCTATAGTTGTTAGATTAAACATTCATCCATTTTAAAGATTTGATTAAGGTGCTTTGATCAATTGCCACCTCAATAATTTTCTATTTATTTAATTTCCATGTCATTAATTTAAATGCATTTATATAGAGGCATAATGTGACATCCCACATCGCTCAGGGGAGTGATCCTTATATGTATATTCTCATCTCTATCTAGCACGAGGCCTTTTGGGAGCTCACTGGCTTCGGGTTCCGTATGAACTCCGAAGTTAAGCGAGAAGGGGGCTAGAGCAATCCCATGATGGGTGACCCACTGGGAAGTTGCTCGTGAGTTCCCAAAAACAAAAACCATGAGGGAATGGTAAGCCCAAAGCGGACAATATCGTGCTACGGTGGTGGAGTGGGCCCGGGAAGTGGTCCCGCCCGGGCCGGGATGTGACAATTTGGTATCAGAGCCTAACCCTAGCCGTGATGTGCCGACGAAGACGTCGGACCCCTAAGGGGGGTGGATTGTGACATCCCACATCGCCCAGGGGTGTGATCCTTAAATGTATATTCCCATCCCTACCTAGCACGAGACCTTTTGGGAGCTCACTGGCTTCGGGTTCCGTAGGAACTCCGAAATTAAGCGAGAAGGGGGCTAGAGCAATCCTATGATGGGTGACCCACTGGGAAGTTGCTCGTGAGTTCCCAAAAACAAAACCGTGAGGAAATGGTAAGCCCAAAGCGGACAATATCGTGCTACGGTAGTAGAGTCGGGCCCGGGAAGTGATCCGCCCCGGGCCGGGATGTGACAAATTGGTATCAGAGCCTAACCCTGGCCGCGTGTGTGCCGACGAGGACGTCGGACCCCTAAGGGGGGTGGATTGTGACATCCCACATCGCCCAGGGGAGTGATCCTTATATGTATATTCCCATCTCTATCTAGCACGAGGCCTTTTGGGAGCTCACTGGCTTCGGGTTCCGCAGGAACTCCGAAGTTAAGCGAGAATGGGGCTAGAGCAATCCCATGATGGGTGACCCACTAGGAAGTTGGTCGTGAGTTCCTAAAAACAAAACCGTGAGGGAATGGTAAGCCCAAAACGGACAATATCGTGCTACGGTGGTGGAGTGGGCCCGGGAAGTGGTCCCGCCTGGGCCGGGATGTGACACATAAGGTAACTTAGCAACTAATTACCTACAATATAGGAATTTAATTTCGTCAATCCCCTTCTACACATTAAATGACATTTTTAATAAAATAAAATAAAAATTAATTAATTAATTTCTCATTACCTTATTATCATTATTTAAAAAAAAAAAAAATCTCTTTCTATTAAAAATGTCTCAATAAAAAGTCTTCAATACATATTTTTTCACGTATAGATATATAAAAAATATACTTAAAACTTATGGTACATTTGAGAACAAAAGTATTAACTTTTGGTACGTTTAGATTTCAAATGTACCGAGAAACCAAATGTACAAAAAATTCAAATGTATCATAAAACCCAATGTACCCATTGTTATGCAACCCTTTTGGTACGTTTAGATTTCAAATGTACAGATAAACCAAATATACCATAAAACCAAATGTGCCCATTGTCAGGTAACCCTTTTGGTACGTTTAGATTCCAAATGTACCAAAAGACCAAATGAACAAAAAATCACAAATGTACCACAAAACCAAATGTCTCTATTTGATAACCCTTTTGGTACATTTACATTCCAAATGTACCGAGAAACCAAATGTCTCTATTTGATAACCCTTTTGGTACATTTACATTCCAAATGTACCGAGAAATACAAAAAATCAAATCCACTATAAAACTAAATGTGTCCATATTATAGGTAACTAGATGTAGCTATGTAATCAAACAAATCTTAATTATGTGTTGGGTCTTCTAAATAATAAAATCTGACAATTTTTTTTTACAAATATTCTACTATATTCACAAAAAAAAAAAAGTAAAATTATAACAAACAATAAAAAAATGCATAGAGATGGATAATAAATGCATGAATATAGGGATAAGAGGAAAAGAAAAAAAAAACAAAATGTCTAAGAAAAGCCGTGAAAAACTAAAATTCTAAACAAAATAAACTTATATAAAAAACTGAAATTAATAACCAAAATTTTAAGAAAATGCTTGATCAAATTTTGAAAAGGAATGTTTGTTTAGTCTAAATTTTGCGATTCCTTCGGAAGTTTAAAAATTCTTTACCTCCCAAATTCGAAGTAAGTAAAGATGTTTACATAAAATTCATACTAGTAATTCATTTACTTTTTTACTAGTGAGCGATAAACACGGAGCTTTCACCATACGGAGAAGTGTTCGGTGGACACCAGCGACAATCCAAAACCAAACGAATTCAACGCCACATGGACTATTTCTTGAATCCAGTAAAAAAAAAAAGAAGAATAAGAAATAGATCTCGACGCTCCACAAAAATTGAGCCCTCTGTCTTCCTGTGTTCCTCTCTACTCTTTCGCTCTGTTTCCTCTTTCAGCAAAAAGCTTGTAGTTCATACTTAATTCAGAAGCTTTGAGGTGGAAGGAAGCATATAGAATCTTGGGTCGTCTTCCTCTTCAAGTATAGATACACATACGAGTCGGTGGCTGCTAGAAAGTTGCAAACTTGGAAGGTTTTGAGATGGAGGAAGATTGCTGCGCCACGCAACTAATCTATGGCGACGGAGAATTCAACGCAGATGGGCTCGATAGGTTCGTGAAGGAAGTCAAGCTTGCTGAGTGTGGACTCTCTTATGCGGTTGTTGCAATCATGGGTCCGCAGAGCAGCGGTAAAAGTTTGGAACTTTATTCGATTTGGATGATTTTTGAGGTTTTTGGTGAATTGGGTTTGGGTGCTGATGGATTTTGAGATTGCAGGGAAAAGCACTTTGTTGAATCATCTGTTTCGGACTAAGTTTAGGGAGATGGATGCTTACAGTGGAAGGTTAGTTTCTGAGGTTTAGTTGGTTGTGTGGTTAATTTTGTGTTTTTTTTTTTTTTTTAATATTTATTTTGGTTTTAGAATAAGTGCTTTTTGGGAGAGAGGACTATCTGATTTTGTGGATTTGTATTAGGAGCCAAACAACAAAGGGTATTTGGATTGCCAAGTGTGTTGGCATCGAGCCGTGCACGATTGCCATAGATTTGGAGGGGACTGATGGGAGGGAGAGAGGCGAGGTAATCGGATTTCCATTAAATTCTATTGTGTGTTTCTGGGGAGGATATAGTTAGAGCTGCAAGATGTTTGTTAAAGTTCTCGGATTTGTTAACTGTTTGAGCTTCCTCTGTAACTCTATTGTTTTCAGGATGATACTACATTCGAGAAGCAAAGCGCCCTATTTGCTTTGGCAGTTTCGGACATTGTGCTGATAAATATGTAAGCTTGTGTGTTTTTATTTGTCTTGGAATCACCTGGCCGATAGTCTACCTTACTTGCATAGTTGGTGACTATATGTAGCGGTTGATCCAATTTGTTAGTGGATTGTATTTTAACTTATTTCCACAAGTGTTATATCAAATTAGTAGAGGTGTCTAGTTCAGTTTTAAGATTGTCATATGTATTGGTATCTAGTTCAGTTGGTTTTTAGCAAGGCAAAGCCGGTGTGAGTTTGGTTTATCAATAACTGAGGAAAGAAGCTTCTGATACCATCTCATTGATTGTTCAACTAGGGCTTTACCTTTCACAAAAACAGGGGTTATTCCAGTTATGAACTTTTAGTTCAGAGTACTAATGTTAACTGACCTTTTAATTTACAGAATATACAGAATATATGTAGTCTAATTTTAATTCGTAGAATATACGTAAGCTTTACCGGTAATTTGAAATTTCTTCTAGATATCAATTGGAGATTGGATTTTGTATACAGGTGGTGTCATGATATTGGTCGGGAGCAAGCTGCTAATAAACCTTTACTGAAAACAGTTTTTCAGGTACTCTAGAACTATGTCTACATCTACCATCTACTCACCATTCTCTGCCAAAGTTAATGAAGTTCTGGTTTCTGAATGTCTATAGGTCATGATGCGCCTATTCAGCCCCCGTAAAACGAAGTTACTTTTTGTTATACGTGATAAAACAAAGGTATGAGCGTACTCCGTGTGCATATTAACAGGATCTGTCTCATTAAGTTGTCCTCGTGAAATGATTTCTTTTTGCATATTAATACTTTCTTGTTTGTGGCTGCTCATTTAGACCCCTTTTGAATATCTGGAACCTGTGCTAAGGGAAGATATACAGAAGGTAATTTTTTCTTCAGCTCTATGTTGCTTTTATACTTTATTCCTTTTCTCATACATCTCTAAGTATTGTAAATTCTGCAGATATGGGATGGAGTACCGAAGCCCCAAGCCCATAAAAGTACCCCCTTGAGCGAATTTTTTACTGTGAGATCTCTTATATTCTTGTCTACTCTCTAGTCATGTTTGCTTTGTATAATGTTCTTATTAGTCAAAGCCTATTGTCTCTGATACTTCATTTTTTAATATGAAGGTAGAAGTAGTTGCTTTGTCCAGTTATGAAGAGAAGGAGGAGAAGTTTAACGAGGAGGTAACCCCTTTACTATCAGAAGCAATTATCGTGTCCAAAATTCCTATTGGTCATCACATTTCTATTTTATAATTTTGATTCCTGGGGTGTGTTGTACCATCCACCGAAGAGTTGTATATGTATATGTTATGTACATAATTGTATGATGTAGTTCATATTAAAAAAAACATTACCTATATTCCTAAGTAATTAATTTCTGTCATTATAAAAGTTTGCGGTGGTACTTACAGGTATGGCTTGTATCATGCAGGTTGCTCAACTGAGGCAGCGCTTTTACCATTCTATTTCTCCAGGAGGGCTTGCTGGTGATAGACGTGGTGTTGTCCCTGCGTCAGGATTTTCCTTTAGTGCACAACAGATTTGGAAAGTAATCAAAGAGAACAAGGACCTGGATCTTCCCGCTCACAAGGTTTGTTAGTTTATTTTCTTCCCATTGATAATTTGTGGTCTTCACTTCTCATGTGCACATAATATGTATACATACTGTAAATAATTTAATTAGGTTATGGTTGCTACGGTTCGGTGTGAAGAGATAGCCAACCAGAAATTCAGACAGTTGGTCCATGATGAGGTATGTGGTCATTTATCCCCATTTTTGAGATGATTATACTTCTAGCATATTCAAGAAAGTTTTACTGGTCATTCCTTGGGTGAACATGATTCAGCGTTGGTTAGCACTGGAAGAAGCTGTTGAAACTGGTCTGGTACAAGGCTTTGGTAAAAGGCTCAGTTCCATTCTAGCCACATATCTTTCTGAGTAAGTTTAACTCTGGTTTAAATATGTTTGTATTTAACATGTTACACGGTCCACCATTTTTTTTTGGGTTCTAGTTTTGCCACTTAAACTAAATGTTTATATGTATTCTTACCTGTTGTGTGTGTTTCTATTCGCTGGAAGTTTTTTTGTTAGTGTTTTATGGGCATGTGCTGTTTCTAGTTCTGACTTTATTTTGTATGTCTTGATCTCGCTTATGCGTCATAGATATGATATGGAGGCCATCTACTTTGATGAAGGTGTACGGAACTCAAAACGACAATTTTTGGAGTCAAAAGTATTGGATGTATGGCTACTCTCTTTGTCTCTCTATTTTAACAGAGGCTTTAGTTATGTTTTCAGTTTCTTAGACAATTTTGCACCATAGGGAAGTCGTGATTAGTAGTGGTTTTAGTTTGGTTGTCAGTTTCACATACCACGTTACTGTTGGCCTCAATCTTAGAATGAACACCGTGATAATGAATTGGATTGGCAACATAAACTATCTCCTTCAAGTATCCCTATCAAAGAGTTATGCTTAAATCAACAGCTGAACATCGTTACCGAAGCATGACCCCATTGCTTTCCTCTGAATTTTTCAGTTTGTTTACCCTGCGTACTCAGCTATGCTTGGACACCTACGTTCTAAAGCGCTTGAAGATTTTCAAGTGAGGCTGGAGCAATCGTTGAACAAAGGAGAAGGATTTGCTTCATCTGTGTGTACTTGTGCTCAGTCTTCTATGCTTGAGTTTGAGAAAGGATGTGCAGGTAATAGAATTTGTTTAGCTAATTAACATGTTTGTCAACCAAAATATTCTTTTATTACTTTGACTTGTTTGTCCTTTCAGGTGCTGCCATACAACAAGCTAATTGGGATGCTTCAAAAGTACGGGAAAAGCTTCGACGTGATATAGATGTACATACATCATCAGTTCGTAGTGCAAAACTGGCAGAATTGAATTCCAGCTATGAGGTAGTGCTCTGATAATGTATCAAAGTCTTGGTTATTCTAAGAGTATACTTATAACGTTAGGCTCATAATCTGTTGTTATTCAAATTTCTTAATGAAAATACCCTTTATTTTTCAGAAAAAACTTTCTTCGTCTTTAAGTGGTCCTGTAGAGGCTCTACTCGAAACTGGTGCAAAAGACACCTGGGCTTCGATACAGAAACTTCTTAATCGTGAGACAGAAGTTGCAGTATCGGAGTTCTCAACTGCAGTTGCCAATTTTGAGTTGGACAACGAAACGGTTGTCAAAATGAAGCAACATTTGAAGGATTATGCGAGAAATGTGGTGGAGACAAAAGCAAGAGAAGAGGCTGGGAAAATTATGATCCACATGAAAGATCGGTAGGAACTTGTTAAGAAATCATCTCTTCTGTTTTTATGTTGTCATTTTGGTTGCTGATCACTTCTGTTGTCATTTCTCAGGTTTGGCACGGTCTTCAATTATGACAGTGATTCAATGCCAAGGGTTTGGACTGGGAAAGAAGACATTAGAAGTATTACCAAGGATGCACGAACTGCGGTAATCATTGGGGACTTTTGTGGAAGTACATGTTATCTATCATTCTGACTTAAAGTGATGTTTCAGTTCTTTAATTATCTCTTTCATGTAGTCTCTGAAGCTTTTATCCACCATGGCTGCCATTCGCTTGGATGAAAAGCCAGATAATATTGAAAACGTCCTCGTTTCTTCTCTGGTGGACGGGACTGTTACTGTTTCATCTTCACAAAATAGGAAGCTAGGACCTTCTACAGATCTTCTTGCCTCAAGCTCTTGGGAAGAGGTACCACTAATTTAATGGGTTTTGGTAATGTAAAAATTTTCTATGATGAAACTCCTTTCTTATTAAAGGTTATCTCTGAACTAGGTTTCTTCAAAGGATACCTTAATTACCCCAGTACAGTGCAAGTCATTGTGGAGGCAGTTCAAAGCAGAGACGGAATATAGCGTCACTCAAGCTGTTTCGGCACAGGTATATTTTATAACTTCTCTTATCTGAAGTTTAATTCAGTAGTCTAATTGTTTTTATATCGTTTAATCAGTGTTGCATGTAGAATAAATGGATTTATCTTTCATGAAATGTTCTGTAAAGATTTGAATTATGAAAATATGAATATTGGAACATGTTTCTGCAAAAGTAATGAGCAACTACGACAAGGAACTTGGAAATAGGACGCATGCATTCCCCTCGGATGACATTTTGGGCGGGAGTTCTTGTGTAAATTGGATTTAGTTTCATAGTGAAACAAAACATACGGAAACACTTGATATTGAAAATTCTGCTGATTCTTGACTTGGGAACGGCTTAGTCAGATAGGACCAACTTATTATCAAGTATTCTGGTTTTTCTACAAAGAAAAATCCTAGCATCCTAATATTATTTTGTAACGAGCTCCCTATCTTTCTACTTCGCAGCTCGATCCTGATGCTGTTTGCTTTTGTACTTTCAGGAGGCTCACAAGCGGAGTAACAACTGGTTACCTCCTCCATGGGCTATTATGGCGATGATCGTTCTTGGTTTTAACGAATTTATGATGCTTTTAAAGTAATTACGTTTGTTCTTTTTTTTGGTTTTCCTTTTCCGAGTTTTAGGTTTTGCACATTTGTCAACTGTCCAGACCCTAATATCTTGCACATCTGTTAATCACTGTGCCTTTTTTCTTCAAATGATACAGGAACCCTCTCTACCTCTTGGTTCTATTCGTTGCATTTTTACTTTCAAAGGCCTTATGGGTACAGATGGACATTTCGGGACAGTTCCAACATGGCGCTGTAAGTATGAAACTTGTTTTTTTTTTTTTTTTTCTTCTTCTTCTCACTGGGTACTTGGTAGAGTATTAAACTGGAATTGAATGTACAATACAACGGCTGGAGGTCCTAATCTGATAGAGACTTCACCTGGGGCTGGCCTTTTTGGATACAGTCTCTCATCAAATTGGAATTTCCGTAATTAAAGCAGTTCCTAACTTTAGTTTCCGTTGTTTGGTGTTACCAGCTGTCAGGGATACTATCTATTTCATCGAGGTTTCTTCCAACTATCATGAATCTTCTAAGAAAACTCGCAGAAGAAGCTCAGGGGAATCAAACGCCAGAAGCACAAAGGTCACCAGTTTCTGTTGCTTCTCAGAGTTACAGAAATGAAACACCTCAGCCAAATCCAGTAACAAGCTCATTCCCAGAGTCCTCAGAGTCATCCAATGTCTCGTCAGCAGATAGCGGCATGGAATACTCAAGCCCTCCTTTAAGACAAAGGCGAACGGAAAACGTTGAGGAAATTGAATCTTGATGATGTATGATCTCTGTTGTTTGTACCCCTTGCATCTGATTTAGAGTCGCTACTCTCTTGTGCGATAGTTTTCCTTCTTTTCAATTTTGTTTCTTGTGTTGTAGTTGTTGAAATGAAAATAAAGGGGGCTCGCTGTGTGCCCGGTTTTAATTAGATTGTAAAATCTGCGCACTACACAAAATTCCCATAGCATTTTAACATGGCTCCTACTTTCGTTACAACTTTTTATTTATATTAGTATACTCAGTACTGTTAAGTTCACCCCAATTTTTATCTACCCCGACATTTGTTGAAACATGGATCTAGGGTTCTAGAGTTTTAGCTGTTTAAAATACCTTAATCATATATGGGACATGTTCAAAGAAAAGACTCGGAAACATGTCGCGAAAGCTACTTGAGACGATGTAAGGGATCAGCTCTTATATTGCAAACTGTGGCTTGAAAAAATTACAAGGCAACTAAAACAGCTCCAAGCTGAAGAAATTATAGAGTATCGAGATTAACGGCTCTAATTCTGTTCTAACTTTGTAAGATCCCTCTACGGGAGATGAATCTTCCGACATATCAACAAATGGAAAGAAAAATTTACAGCTCAGTTAATTGTCTGGCAAAAAGAGGAACATGATTTGACTTCATGACCGTCTCTTGTTGCGCAGTTTAGGGATGGTCAGCTCTGCTCCTCCAAACCCATCCATTATCGCATTTGCGCAAGGGAACTCATCTCTAGCCGTCAAACTACAGGAATACACGAAAAAACTTGATTCAGTAACAAGGATTTAAAGAACTTGTAACCTGGCAGGCGTTTGTTCTATGCGATTAAAAAAAGCCTTCACCTGCTTCTTAAAACAACACATGGCATGCCCACTCGCTCAGCTCCAGCCACGCCGGACTGGCTTCCTGCAATAAGAACACAATTGCATACAGGTAGTCCAGCAACTTCTGCCCCCGCTTGCAATGCAACAATGATCTTCTCTAAGCTGGCAGAAAACAATTAACATGCCAAGCGAACAAGAAAGTTAGACAATATATTACTCTACTCAGTCATAAAGAGTATGAGAAAGAAGGAGAGGAACTTGCACAAGCATTTGGCAACCATAACAGCAAGGAAATCGCTCTTTAAGTTGAGTGCTTTATCATACAAACGGGACAAATTGGTATATAATCTCTTCATAGTCTAATATAAGCAGAATCATGCATAAACGTGACAAAATCACACGTCTCTCTTAAAACCTGAACATCAGAAAACCCTTCAGTACTGTAACAATAACAAACAATAAAACGAAATGAAATATGCTAACCTTTCAGGCGGGCGAGTATCAATATCTAAAATCAGCATTAGCAATAATGCAAGCTCCTTAAAAATCCTTTCTTTCTCAGCTGAAACTGGCCCAGAAATCAATAACAGAGCCCTTTAGTACCCAACCTTCTGCACTGGAAAAATGTATATCACAAAACATATACATGACTAATTAACGCAGATGAAGAGTCTACCTGCTTTTATTGCCTCCTTAGATAGTTGCTCATCCATACCAGAAGATAATGCTACATCATTTACCAGTTGGTTAAACAAACTCTGTAACACCTCCTTATCTCCGACAATCTTTAGCTTCGAAACTCTTTCCTCGCCAAGCTTTTCAACAATTGATCTGACATTTACAAAAAGAAATAGATATTAGCTTAGTCCTCTACCATTGATGGGGTACCAGAAATGAGATTTTTTAATCAGAATAGAACAATGCACCACAGTATTTTATGAAGCAGTAGAAAGTATTCAACCCATTCAGAAACAGGAAGCCAAATCATAATAAAAAACTAATCATTTCCTCGCCAAGCTAAAAAACCCAGAGCATGTTGGTAACCGCCTGGAAACTTAACAAAATAAAAATGTATGTTATTACCTGGCAATTTGATTCCCACTCTTACTATAGGTTGTTAGTACGACAACAGGTACTCCTTCCTTGTATGCCTCATCAATAAACCTGCAAATGGAAAGGAGAAAATGAGTCTAACCGTGCAACTAGACGTGCCACTGACATGCATATGAAATCCCACTAAACATCAACTGATTAATTCTAGTCCGGTTCTTTTTGTTTGTCCACGGTTTCATCACTTCTAGCTTCCTACAGATCAGAAACACACTCTTCAACGCATTGGGTTCATCACTTCTAGCTTCCTACAGATTTAGGATCATCAGTTCATCTAGACTATCAACCAATAGACTTCTGAATATTATCAAGACTATCAACTCTAAGGCCCAGTCCAAGCCAAAACTTCTGTAAAAAGTCTGGTATATTTGACATAACATAAATGCAAGCTAACTTCGATTTGACATCATTTTTCTGGCAACACTTCAGCTGAATTTCCAAATGTTGGTCAAGCTGAAAACTATTCATACCAGGTTCTATCTACTGGTTTAAGCTTTTCCAAATTTCTGAAATTCTGAAAATATAGCTGAAGCCAAGAATGTCTAAATGAGCACTGATAAAGAGGTTCTACACATGGTTTTGGTCTAAGCTAGTCATATTTGAAGAAGGTAAAAATATCAAGCAGAAATTTAGACTCGGTTTATTTGAGAGCTAAAAGATTGTATAAACATCCAAGTAAATTTTCTGTAAGCAGATCAGAAACTCACTCTTCAACTCCAGGTCGTAGAGTCAAACTTTCTGACATCAGAAACTCATCCATTGCAATTTTCTGTCAAAAACAAATTAATATTAGCTACTTTCATTCTACATATGGGAGAGCTAAAAGACTAATCGTCCAAGTAAATTTGAAGCTCAACGTGAGTTAATTACATGTTTAGATACAGGTGGAATATAAAAGGATATTATTAATGCCTCTCCCATTCATTAATGTGTTTACCCCTTTACCTTGTATTGTAAGATATAACGTACTACGCTATCAAAGTAACAAGTCAAATGAGTTTGCAATTATCTCAGATAAGCAGCTATTTCTTTTGTGTAAAAATGATATATTTTCATAGGTAGCTATTTCTCCAAATATAGTGATTAACCGGAACTAAATGATCAAAATATATTGATTCAGAGACTAACATTTCCTTTAGTGTATATTCTACTTTCCGATGCAATGCTGGACATTAAGCTTGAAACAATCATTGATCACAATCCTACCAAACCAGCAAAACTAATAATGTAAGTTTTGTGCAAATGACGTAAGTCTAGAATAAGATCGTACCTTCTTTTTCAGGACATTTTTCACAAATGACTCCTTCTCACTTGTCGGCAATGAACTAGGCCAACCAATCTGCAAGACAGATTATCGTAGATTCAGAAGAAAAAGATACATAACAAAGGAAAGTTTCAAAGAGCCACTACAAGCTATTCATACTTTTCAAAGACAACAAAATAGTGACACACCCGATTAAAATACAAATTCACCATCTTTTCCTCATCACCACCACTCTCCCTGAAAAGATTAACATAGACTGCATTTAAGAACCTTTGGAAAATAAGGCAAAGCATAACTGTAAAGGGAATAAGTAATCTGGGTCAGAATCTTGTGACTATCCATATCGAAAAACTCTTATGACCCAGATACACACTCGGAAATGTAATTCAATTGACTCATGCTAGATTGAAGCATAAGTCATGAATCATGATTTCATGCCTGCGAAATAACTTAAAGAACAAGAAACCAAATAAAAAACTTAAAGAACAATAAACCAAATAAATAATCTAAATTCATGAATCTTTACTCATAAATTCATGAATATTTACTCATAATTTTAATTTCCTACCTTAGGAGGTCCAAGTAAACAGGCTCTGTCCAATCTGTACAGCGCTGTCCGAGCTTCTTAAATGCTGCCAATATATCACAAGATAACAGAGTGAGATTAACACATAAAACGCAAGTTAATCAAGAAAACTTAATACATTAGCATTAAATTACTGCATTTTCACACCTGCATTGAAGCTTTGGAGGTTCCCCATCCGGTAAGCATCCATAAGAACCCTGAAAGAAACAAAGGGAATCATCAAGAAAAGGTCTCCGAGAAAACCCATGTCCAATTCGAACAATGCAGCACCAAAAAGCTTCAAAGAAACCACTAAAAAACGAAAAAGATATCAAAGAATCAAGAAAATGTCAAAAAAAAGAAGACATAAATTAGTAGAAATGCATGGAGTAAGAAGGGGAAAGAAATCGTCCTACCCGTCGACTTCGAGAAGAACAGCGAGCTCCTGAGATGGGTTCTGGTCCTGAACGCCGCAGAGAGAGCTGAAAGCGGAGAACCGATCGAATCGCAGACATTTTCCGGGAAAATTTGGGTTTCTTGGGAAAGTGGAGGAAAATAGAGGGACCAAGTTGGGGTTGCGGTTGTTCTTCGGGAGGGCGAAGAAGCGGGCAGTGGTGTTGTTACTTGGCGGGAAAATGGCGGCGGCAGAAGAAAAGGGCTGAGCTCGGAGAATTGAGCACCAAGCGGAATCCATGGCAGTTAGAAGAAGAAAGGTGGTTGCTTGAAAACGGTTATTGTTGATTTACAACTGACGCTGGAAGAAAGTATCAGCTTTTATAGAAGAATAGTGGCGGTTCTTCGTGAAATGACACTTATACCCCTTCTGGATTTTCTGTCTCGGGTGTCCTCACGACCCGAAACCAACGCGAGGAAAAACCGATATAATTTGAGGCTGATTCGGCATGAGCCAGTTCCCGTTAAAAGCCCATGAAGTTCAAGCTTTTTATTTATTTATTTATTAATATTTATAAAGGATCATCTAGTGACTTCATCACGGTAGTTGACTTCTCGGATGTCGGAATGACTCACAAAGTCATTCAAGCCTTCCCTAGCCAACTTTTGAAGGGTTTAAATTGACGGTGAAGTCATTGAACCTGGAAGAAAGATTTGTTGCATCTCTTCATGCCTGCATTCTTTCTTCCCTGCATGAATTTCGTCAAGGATGTGATTCTGTTACTTGTTTCTCAAGGCATACAAATTTCTTAACAATTACATTCCCATTAGAAATTCATTTGCATGATTGGATGCATCGAATTAGCTGTGCAAAGTTTATTCTCTCAGATGCTGCTGTACAACATAATAATTGGAATTTTTCAAGCATTGTGGAAAGGCTTCAAGGTGATACAGATGTACATGCATCATATGTTTGTAGTGCAATTGTCAATTGGAGGTGAAATGTGAGGTAATATTACACATTGTCTAATATATAGTAGAGTCAAACTCCATTAGAAACGGTCTTCTAATAACTTGTTGGTTTTGCTGGCGTCTAACCCGTCTGAAAGATCCTGAGTTTGACGGGCATCAAATCACTGATTAATTAACTTCTATTAAAGACTATTAGATAGTGTATGAGCAATGATAGGGTTAACTTCTATTAGAGACTAAACTCAGTGTAGTCAGTTTTGTGTGTTTCAGTTTATAAAATTATTAAATAAATTGTATGTTGATTAGTACAATATAGTGATATTTCTCTTCATTTGTAAGTGCGAATTCTTAAGTTTGGCTCTTGTGGATGACGAATTTCATACCAATTTGTTATGACTTGGTTATTGTGTGACTTAGCCATAAAATCCCTCCATCCCTTAGCATAAACCATATCGTTTTATTAAAATAAACAAAACTAACTTATTTGGGAAACTTTTTATAATATGTTGACTCTAGGAACAAGTTGTTGCATCTTTAACCAATCAAGCAGACAAAGCGTTTGGGTATGGTGGAGAATACATGCAACACAATGGTGCAAGATTTGAGTAAATTTGCTAGAAATGTGGTGGAGCAAAAATTTAACTACTACTTTCTATTGAGAATTAACTCCAAATTAGGTTTCTTCGAAAATGACCTTAATCACACCGGTATTGTAACAATCCATCCCAGAATTTACAGAACGAAAGGGTATTTTTGTAATTTCACTAAGTTTTGGATATTTATTTTTAAAATTGTTTTTGGATCTTAATGTGTGTGCTCGTGGGGCCCACTTACCTTGGTGTTGTCCCCCCTTCGGCCCACTCTCCTCTTCTTCTCTCCCCTTCCCCGTGACTCACACTCTCTCTCCCCCTTCACTTTCTTTCATACTCCCCCGAGCTCTCCCTCATTCTCTGCAAACTTCCTCTCTTCTCTGACTCCACTCACCAGCATCACCCTTTGGCCTTGTGTGTTCCACAAAACCTGGAACGACGAAGGGACACCAGCTACCTATCTGTGTCTCATGCACCGTGGATGGCGCCACTGTGCACTTCCTCCTTCGACTAGCCCTCGACGTAGAACTGTAGGGGAAAAATACTCCCCGGTTTTCTGGCGAGAATACCGTGAGTTCCAGGTCACTTCCTGGCCAGTTATGACCACGACAAGGGACCACGAACGTACAATCTCATTCATTATCTCCCTACCTTCATTTTGGCTTTTAAATCCTTTAAAATGGTTGAGAATTGAGGTCGATCAGAGCTTGGGAAGCTTTGGCTTTCTTCTCCGTCGAAACTAGACTGAGAACGGGTTAAACTCGGCCTGCAACCCTAACCGACCCAACTCGAGGGCCATGGAACCAGGCCCAATGACTAGCCCAAACCCATTTACCCCAAAGTCCCAAACATGGGCCCAGGCCCGGGTGCCTAGCCGAACCCAAATGTCTCGGCCCAAAACCCAAGTTGAAACCAGCCCAAGTCTTTGGGCCAAGAACCTTGGCCCAGGTCTTTGGGCCAAGAACCTCGCCCCAGACCTTGGCCCTTTAAGCCCAAACCAATTGAACCCAGGCCAAACCTTGCGGCCCAAAACCCAGATTCCGCCCAGACCTAGTCGGATCCTAGAACCTAGGTCGTGTGTGGGCGCCTGTCTTGACCGGCACGTGGATTACACACGCCTCTACTGGAGGTACTGTGCTCCGCCGCCGTCCATGGCAGCGCTGGTGACTTTTTCGGTGACCTAAATCGATGTGTGGCATTTCGGGCCGCCACCCCGTGGCGGCGCATACGGTGGCACCTAGGGGTACCCGAGGTCCCCCCTTATGTTTTTCGATGTCCTGAATCCGTTTACGACATCCGTTTCTCGAAATACAATCTTTATGATAGAGTTTTATTAATTGGTACCTTTATGTGCTTAGGTGCAATTGTTTATGGCATTTTCGTCTTCGCTAATTTACACAGCTATTCGACGGTGAATTATCTGTGAGTGGACCCTTTTACTATTAGAAATATATACATGAAAAGCATGATTTAATGGCTACGTTTTATGAAACGTTTATGAGTAAATTGGTTTCACGCTTTATGATTATCATGCTTTATCGACTTTATGTTCCTTGTGGTATATATGATTGATGACTATACACATACTTGTGAATGTGGTTTTTCCATATGACGTTTTATATTGAACTCCGATTTAGATATATATATATATATATTAGAAATATTATGATAATGTTTTTATGTACTTAGTGGTTATTCGAATGTCCTGACTACGGGCGAATGGTCCTGCTTACGGGCAATTGATACTGCCTATGGGCGAATGATACTTCTATATATGCCTTCGGGTAGGTGCTATAGGAGCCTACGGATGATTAATACATATATTCCTTCGGGTGGGTGCTGTAGGCATAGGCGATTGATACTCATATGCCTTCGAGTGGGTGCTGTAGGAGTCTACGGGCGAATGAAGGCCTTCGGGCGAATGAAGTGTTCTAAATGAAGTGTTTTGAATGAAGTGTTCTATATGCCTTCGGGCGAATGAAGAGTTCTATATGCCTTCGGGCGATATTGATACCATTACTAAGCACACTATATTATATATGTTTTATGAAAGGTTTTATGGCATGCTAGGGTTTTCGGAAAACCTATTACTTATTATGCTATATGAGTTTTCATAAACTTTGGGGGTTAGTACTTGTTGAATAACTATGTTAGTATTACTTATATATCAACTTGGTCCACTCATGTTTTGTTTTGCGCTCCCTCTGGACTTAGAATCGAGGCGTACAATCCCGGCATCAAGGCACTCCCACATCGGCATCTTCGAGTCCTCTCTGTGTATGACCCATCTCTTTGTTCATTCAATTTTATTTTATTCCCTTTTAGTGTCTTGGATTAGTTGTATGCTCTAAACACGTTCCATAATTGCATATTCATTACAATTAAGTTTACAAGTTTTATTTATGTAGGTTAATTGTTCTTAGTTCTCATGCATCCTAATATCGGTCAACACGTGCCTACCCTGGTGTTCGGTGAATATCAGGGTCGGGCGTGTCAGGTATAGTGCCAATAATTGTGGGACATGTTTAAAGAAAATACATAGAAACAAGTTCTGAAAGCTACTTACATGGTATAACGAATCAACTCTTACCTTACACTTTTTGAATCACCCGATGGAACTTAGCGAGCATGACTCATTAGATTCCAAACAACATAACAAAACCATATGACGACTAGGATTGTCATTTTGTCATCCACTTACATTACAATGTTTTCCAAAATAACTCCACAATCACAACAAATAACCGTTTCAATGACTCAAGGATACACAATATTATCATTTAACTACCTTACTTGACCAACAAAATCTATTTAACTTAATTTCATCCCAATTTTCGGATTGTGGCTAATGTGACTCTCTTAATTTTCGGACTCCCACAAGTCTTTATTTATTTATCAATACTAGATTTGATTTATTGGAATCAGTTAGAATTAGTAGTTAATGTTCGATTGTATTTCTTGTACATGATATTTTTGTTCCATGTCCAATCATGTTTCTTGTTAGTACTTTAATTTGTTTGGCTTGTAGCTAAATTGGTTAAGAGCATTCTCTCGTTCACTCGAGTTCAAATCCGTCTTCCCCAATATTAGTTGTGCAAGAATAGAAAAGTTTGCTCCTAGTTGAAGGTACACATTAGATTATAAAAGTTGACTTCATACTCCTCTATTGCTAACTGTGGCTTAAAAATGTTACAAAGCAGCCAACTAAAAACAGCTCTAATTCTGTTTAGCACTCTAATTATGGGTCATGTTCAAAGAAAAGACTCGCCAACAATGTCGTGAAAGCTACTTCAGACGATGTACATCTTATATTGCAAACTGTGGCTTAAAAAAATTACAAGGCAACTAAAACAGCTCCAAGCTGAAAAATTTACAGTATAGAGTATCGAGATTAACGGCTCTAATTCTGTTCTAACTTTGTAAGATCCCTCTACGGGAGATGAATCTTCCGACATATCAACGAATGGAAAGAAAAATTTACAGCTCAGTTAATTGTCTGGCAAAAAGAGGAACATGATTTGATCTCATGACCATCTCTTGTTGCGCAGTTTAGGAACATGATTTGATTTCATGACCGTCTCTTGTTGCGCAGTTTAGGGATGGTCAGCTCTGCTCCTCCAAACCCATCCATTATCGCATTTGCCGAAGGGAACTCAGCTCTAGCCGTCAAACTACAGGAATACATGAAAAAACTTGATTCAATAACAAGGATTTAAAGTTGTAAACTGGCAGGAGTTTGTTCCAAGCAACTCAAAAAAGCCTTCACCTGCTTCTTAAAACAACACATGGCATGCCCACTCGCTCAGCTCCAGCCACACCAGACTGGCTTCCTGCAATAAGAACACAATCGCATACAGGTAGTCCAGCAACTTCTGCCCCGGCTTGCAATGCAACAATGATCTTCTCTAAGCTGGCAGAAAACAATTAACACGCCAAAGCAAACAAGAAAGTCAGTTAGAAAATATATTACACTACTCGGTCATAGAGTGTGAGAAAGAATGGGCTATATGACGCTGAAATACTAACGTTTGAGATCAAGAAAAGTCACAGCTAAGAAAAGAAGGAGAGGAACTTGCAGAAGAATTTGCCAACCATAACAGCAAAGGATTAAATATTAGATATATGAAATCGCTCTTTAAGTTGAGTGCTGAATCATACATGCATAACCTCACAAACGGGACAAATTAACAATAACAAACAATAAAGCGAAATGAAATATGCTAACCTTTCAGGCGGGCGAGTATCAATATCTAAAATCAGCTTTAGCAATAATGCAAGCTCCTTAAAAATCCTTTCTTTCTCAGCAGAAACTGGCCCAGAAATCAATAACAGAGCCCTTTAGTACCCAACCTTCTGTACTGGAAAAATGTATATCACAAAACATATACATGACTAATTAACGAAGATGAAGAGTCTACCTGCTTTTATTGCCTCCTTAGATAGTTGCCCATCCATACCAGAAGATAATGCTATATCATTTACTAGTTGGTTAAACAAACTCTGTAATACCTCCTTATCTCCGACAATCTTTAGCTTCGAAACTCTTTCCTCGCCAAGCTTAGTCCTCTACCATTGATGGGGTACCAGAAATGAGATTTTTTAAATCAGAATAGAACAATGCACCACAGTATTTTATGAAGCAGTAGAAAGTATTCATCAAAAAGAAATAGATATTAGCTTAGTCCTCTACCATTGTTGGTAACCGCCTGGAAACTCAACAAAATAAAAATGTATGTTATTACCTAGCAATTTGATTCCCACTCTTACTATAGGTTGTCAGTACGACAACAGGTACTCCTTCCTTGCATGCATCATCAATAAACCTGCAAATGGAAAGGAGAAAATGAGTCTAACTGTGCAACTAGACATGCCACTGACATGCATATGAAATCCCACTAAAAGTCAACTGATTAATTCTAGTCCGGTTGTTTTTGTTTGTCCATGTATCATCAGTTTATCTAGACTATCAGTTCATCAGTTTATCTGTAAATTTTCTGTAAGTTTTTGCTTGTCCGGTTGTTATTTGGCAAAATTTCCAAATGTTGGTAGAAAAGTATAGCTGAAGCCAAGAATAAAGAGGTTTTGACATGGTTTTGGTCAACACTTCAGCTATTCATATTTGAAGAAGGTAAAAATGTAAAGCAGAAATTTAGACTCGGTATATTTGAGAGCTAAAAGATTGTGTAATCATCCAAGTAAGTTTTCTGTAATCAGATCAAAAACTCACTCTTCAACTCCAGGTCGTAAAGTCAAACTTTCTGACATCAGAAACTCATCCATTGCAATTTTCTGTCAAAAACAAATTAATATTAGCTAAAAGTCTGTAATCATCCCATTCATTAATGTGTAGCTAATATTAAAGTAACAAGTGAAATGAGTTTGCAGCTGTTTCTTTTGTGTAAAAATGATAAATTTTCAAGGGAAAAATAATAAAAAGCTTCTGTTGGTTTTAAATCAGCCCTCACCTACCCTGGAAAAATATAGTGATTAACTGAAAACAGATTCCTCATTAGCCTTGGAATTATAAATTCCTCCTTGTTTTTATTCCTTAGTAACATTTCCTTTTGTGTAACACATAACTATATTGATTCAAAAACTAACATTTCCTTTTGTGTATATCCTACTTTCCGATGTAATGCTGCACATTAAGCTTTGAAACAATCCTACCAAACCAGCAAAACTAATCCATGCAGCAAAGTAAAAGTAATTAAATATTAAAAATGTTGAGATGCATCTCTAAAACCTAACTCAAGCACTGAATAAGACTGTACCTTCTTTTGCAGGACATTTTTCACAAATGACTCCTTCTCAGCTGTCGGCAATGAACTAGGCCAACCGATCTGCAAGACAGATTATAGTAGATTCAGAAGAAAAAGATAAATAACAAAGGAAAGTTTCAAAGACAACAAAGAGTAACACACCTGATTAAAATACAAATTCACCATCTTTTCCTCATCACCAGCACTCTTCCTGAAAGATTAACATAGACTGCATTTAAGAACCTTTGGAAAATAAGGCAAAGCATGACTGTAAAGGGAACAAGTAATCTGGGTCAGAATCTTGTGACTATCCATATCGAAAAACTCTTACGACCCAGATACACACTCGGAAATGTTATTCAATTGACTCATGCTAGATTGAAGCAAAGTCATGAATCATGATTTCAAGCCTACGAAATAACTTAAAGAACAAGAAACCAAATAAAAAACTTAAAAGAACAATAAACCACATAAATAGTCTAAATTCATGAATCTTTACTCATAATTTTAATATCCTACCTTAGGAGGTCCAAGTAAACAGGCTCTGTCCAATTTGTACAGTGATGTCCGAGCTTCTTGAATGCTGCCAATATATCACAAGATAACAGAGTGAGATTAACATATAAAACGCAAGTTAATAAGAAAATTTAATACATTAGGATTAAATTACTGCATTTTCACACCTGCATTGAAGCTTTGGCGGTTCCCCAACAGATAAGCGTCCATAAGAACCCTGAAAGAAACAAAGGGAATCATCAAGAACAAGGTCTCCGAGAAAACTCAAGTCCAATTCGAACAATGCAACAATAAACAGCTTCAAGGAAACCACTAAAACATGAAAAAGAAATCAAAGAAGCAAGAAAATGTGAAAAAAAAAACAAAAATTAGTAGAAATGCTTGGAGTTAGAAGGGGAAAGAAATCGTCCTACCCGTCGACTTCGAGAAGAACAGCGAGCTCCTGAGATGGGTTCTGGTCCTGAGCGCCGCAGAGAGAGCTGAAAGCGGAGAACCGATTGAAGTGCAGACATTTTCCGGGAAAATTTGGGTTTCTTGGGAAAGTGGAGGAAAATAGAGGGACCAAGTTGGGGTTGCGGTTGTTCTTCGGGAGGGCGAAGAAGCGGGCAGTGTTGTTGTTACTTGGCGGGAAAATGGCGGCGGCAGAAGAAAAGGGCTGAGCTCGGAGAAATGAGCACGAAGCGGAATCCATGGCAGTTGGAAGAAGAAAGGTGGTTGCTTGAAAACGGTTATTGTTGATTTACAACTGACTGTGGAAGAAAATACCAGCTTTTATAGAAGAATAATGGCGGTTCTTCATGAAATGACACTTACACCCCTCCTTGATATTCTGTCCCGCGTCCTTACGACCCGAAACCAACCCGAGAAAAAAAACCGATATAATTTAGGGGTGAATCGGCATGTCCAATTTCTGTTAAAAGCCCTTGAAGTTCAAGTTTTTTCTTTTTCTCTAATTTTTTTTTTTTTTTTTAAAGCACCACCTGAGTGGCTTCACCACAGCAGTCCACTTTGGGAACATAAAAACTCATATATGCATTTCAGCGTTCCTCTGGCCACCATCGTGTGATTGACTAGCACTACAAATCGAATCCAAAATGTATTTGTTGAATATGAGCTTGAAATTTGTCCCCAATTGTACCAGTGATAGTTCCCATAAGTTGAAGCTCGTTTTTGGGGTTTTTGACCCAAATGTTAATTAATAAATTTGACGACAATACAGTTATGGTGAAGTCACTGAACCAAGAAGTAAGATTTGTTGTGTCTCTTCATGCCTCCATTATTATTTCTTCCATGCATGAATTTCATTATGGATGTGATTCTGTTACTTGTTTCTCAAGGCATACAAATTTCTTAGCAATTTATTTGTATGATTGGATGCATCGTTGAAAAGTTTATCCTTTCAGTTTGCCGTACAACATAGTAATTGGAAATTTTCAAGCATTGTGGAAATGCTTCAAGGTAGCACTACACTATTTAATACATGTGAGTCGCACATATATAATAGAGTCAAAACCCATTGGACATATGTTCTAGTAACTTGTTGGTTTTGTGTGACATTTAAAGTCCAACAGGTCTTGAGTTTGAAGGGTATCAAATCTGTAAGATCTCACATCGCCCATGGATGATGATTCTGTAAGCTTTATATGTATATTCTCATCTCTACCTAGCACGAGGCCTTTTGGGAGCTCACTGGCTTCGGAAGCGAGTAACGTGCGAGAGCATTCCCAGGATGGGTGACCCATTGGGAAGTTCTACTCGCGTGAGTTCCTAAAAAAACAAAACCGTGAGGGCGTGGTTGGGGTCCAGAGCGAACAATATCGTGCTACGGCGGATCGAGCCTGGGATGTGGTGGGGGCCCAGGCCGGGATATGACAGTTTGATATCAAGGCCACTTTGTCGTTCAGTGCGAGTGTGCTGATGAGGACGTTGGGTCCCTAAGGGGGTGGATTGTAAGATCCCACATCGCCTAGGGATGAGGATCTTGTAAGCCTTATATGTATATTCTCATCTCTACCTAGCACGAGGCATTTTGGGAGCTCATTGGCTTCGGGTTCCGTAGAAACTCCGAAGTTAAGCGAATAGCGCGCGAGAGCATTCCCAAGATGGGTGACCCACTGGGAAGTTCTGCTCGCGTGAGTTCCCAAAAAAACAAAACTGTGAGGGCGTGGTCGGGGCCCAAAGCGGACAATATCGTGCTACGGCGAAGTCGAGCCTGGGATGTGGTGGGGGCCCAGACTAGGATGTGACAAAATCACTGATTAATTAACCTTTATTAGAGACTATTAGATAGTGTATGAGCAATGATAGAGTTAACTTCTATTAGAGACTGAACTCAAATTTTGTCAGTTTTGTGTGTTTCAATATGTAGAATTATTAAATAAAGGGACGTTCTTCAGTTTTAAATTTCCTAAACTAAACATTTATGTCTTTTAGAGATTTGATTAAACTCTTCTTTTTATAAGTTTGGGGCCACATGTATTAGAATTAATCATTGTTTTTTTGGTACCAAAATTACATAACCTCCCACTATCCATATTTCTTAAAATCTCACGCCAAAAAATGCACAACATTGAACCAAATTTCCTATAATCTAAAGCATTTTGATTATCCTCTCCCCTTTGGAGAGATAATTGTCAAAAAAAAAAAAAAACCCGTAGTTAAATACAATATAATTTCACAATACTTTCTACAATTTAACAATAATTATCTACGATTTAATATAATCCTTTTCCAATACGGTTTAAAAATCAAAGATACCAATATAATTTTTTATATTAATATATTAAGAGAGCATAGAACTGACAACAACTTTCATTATATTTCAATGAACTACGTTAGTTTTTAAACATGTTAAGGAGAGACAACAATATAAAAACAACTAAAGCCTAGCCCAAAAAAATGGAAATAATGTTTTAAAATATCATTCATACCCCTAAGGCTTCAAGGTTGTTAATAGAACTCAACCGTCACAACTCCAACAAAATTAATGTGTCATAAGCTCAACCCATCCTTGATTATTTCTGCAAAATCAGTTTTGAAACTATATGCAAATAGTTTTGAAACTATATGCCAAATCAGTTTGTATCATTTTATTATTAAAATTAGTTCAACCAGTCATCGACCATTTTTGCAGAATCAGTTCAATCAGTTCTCGATCATTTTTTCAGAATCAGTTCAACCCGTCATCAACCATATATTTTTGCAAAATCAGTTTGTATCCTTTTATTATTAGAATCTATTCAACCCGTCAATGTCATCGATCATTTTTGCAGAATCAGTTCAATCAGTCATCGACCATTTTTATAGAATCAATTTAAAGTTCTTACAATTGATCAAAAAATTGTTTTAAAATAATAATAACTCGTTGGAATCTTATAAAGTCGTCAATTACAATCCACAACATACAATGGTAGGGAAGGTTTATCAAATATATATATGTTTGAAACTATGCATGCAGGGCCATGAAATTATGTTTCAACAAAAGCTGTCAACAAGCTTGTTGATGTACTTTTTGAATTTAGCTGGTCTCTATATCATAGACAAAAAACATCAAATATTATATACAGCCAGTGTTTGCTGCATTGAAAGGTAGGTTGATGAGGACCAAGAACACCGACTATTAGGACTCCAACCCCTACGTACATGTATGTGTGTGTGTGTGTGTAACTGTGTGGAGAGAACTGGTTGACTGTAGGGTCATATTCTCCAAGCTATTGGTCGCTGCTGGCCGGCTTGGTTTGGTCACTGTGGAATGACACGGAGCTCACTTTCATCTACCATCCACCGAGAGTGTAAAGGATAAACAAATTAAACACCTTAATTGGATTCCTTACCTGATAACGAGCAGGCCATGAGGGATGCGATCGACGGTAGTAGCGGCTATGAGAGAAAGCGAGAAGGGAGTAACAAATGAAGGAGATAGAAGTGTTAAAAACCTTTATCACTATATAGGATATTTTTGTAACTTACGAGAAAAAAAAAACCCAATGATGTCATCTTCCACATGTATTAACTTTTGTCTCTCATTGTACTGTTTAAAAAGTGTTGTCTCAACATATAATTATTAAGGTGTAATTTTTCTTGATAATTTCCTCTTAAATAAATTATTTGCTAATTATGTATTATTACAAGTGAAGAAAAATACTACGAGACCGTAGTACAAGCAAGGTTCTAAAAGGTGCTAGGCGCTAGTCGGGCATCGAACTGGGGCCTAGCGCCTAGGCAGCTAGGTGGACTTAAGCAAATCTATTATATTTTGTGTAAATAAGTGTTTGTTTATATTTAAAATATATATAATTTCATCATAAACTTCAAAATAGAATGATATATATATTATGAAGTATTGGAATATAATGAGAACATATGGGGGAACAAGCATATAATGAGTGTTCATTTAAGTATTCAACAAATCTCTTACAATTTATTGAAAAAAAATAAAACGCAAAATGAGAGTTATCTATTTTCTGTCTAAGCGAGTCGCAACCTAGGCAGGTGCCTAGACGGGTCTGGCTGGGTTAAGACGGGTGTCTAGGAGGTCTAGGCGGGCGCCTCAACAGGTCTAGCCGTCCTTTCTTAATTTTCAAATGTCTAGGCATTAACTGGGGCAATGGCTAGCCACCTAGCGCGTAGGAGGGACCTAGACGGCTTTAGGCGGGAATTTTTAGAATAGTGAGTACAAGTGACATGCATTATCACTTAAGTTGCTTATTTGAAGGTGCTAAGTACTACTGTATAATGATATTTTCTCTCCATTTATAAGTAATAATTCTTGGGCTGAACTCTTATGGATGATGAATTCGGCATCAATTTATTATGGCTCGGTCATTGTGTGGTTTAGCCGAAAAATCACCCCACCCCTTAAGCTTGAGACTGAAAATGCAATATCAAGGTTATCAACTATAAAGGTTAGTTTAGAGTTGAACCAGAAAGCATTTAACGCAATGGTGAAAGATTTGGACAACTTTGCCAGAAATGTGGTGGAGCAAAAAGGAAGAGTAGACAATGGCGCAAGAAGCGTCTTCTCTTCTGTTCCGATAGCAATTCACAGGCTATAATCATTGAGAACTTAGGGCTCGTTTGGAACTGCTTTAAAATGATTGAAAGAGCTTTTTGTGAATCTGTTTTTGGAACCAATCTTTACTAAAAATGCAAGGGAATCCTGAAAAAACCAAATTATGGTGAAGAAATTCTATTTTCTTGTTTACTGGAAGAAACTGATCGAAGAAGTTGGCAAAATGTATGTATTATTAATTTAGCATGTTCAATTTTCGTAGAGTATATTTTCTTATTGAGAATTAACTCCACATTTGGTTTCTTCGAAGACTCAAAAACATGTCGTGAAAGCTACTTATGTAGTATAAGGGATCAACTCTTATCTTACGGATCAACAAATGTGGCTCTCTCAATTTTCGGACTCCCACAAAGTTTTTTGATCAATTAAGCTGAAGGTAAGCATTAAGTTGCAAACTGTGGCTTGAAAGTGTTACAAAGCAGCCAACTAAAACGGCTCTAAGCCGAAGAAAATATATACACAATGGAAAGAAAAATTTACAGCTAATTCTGTTGAATCTTCCGGGAGATGAATCTTCCGGCGTATCCACAATGGAAAGAAAAATTTACTTAAGAGGAACATGATTTGATTTCATGATTTGAAAGAACCCTCTACGGGAGATGAATCTGCTAATAGTCTGGCAAAAAGAGGAACATGATTTGATTTCATGACCGTCTCTTGTTGCGCAGTTGAGGAACATGATTTGATTTCATGACCATCTCTTGTTGAGCAGTTTAGGGATGGTCAGGTCTGCCCCTCCAAACCCATCCATTATCCCATTTGCCCAAGGGAACTCAGCTCTGGCCGTCAAACTACACGAAAAAACATTAAGTGTTTAAAGTAGCACATTGAATCAAAACTTGATTCAATAACGACATGGAGCGAAAAAGCCTTCACCTGCTTCTTAAAACAACACATGGCATGCCCACTCGCTCAGCTCCAGCCACACCATACTGGCTTCCTGAGATAAGAACACAATCGCATACAGGTAGTCCAGCAACTTCTGCCCCAGCTCGCAATGCAAGAATGATCTTCTCTAAGCTGGCAGAAAACAATTAGACAATATATTGATTACTCTACTCATTCATCGAGTATGAGAAAGAATAGGTTATATTATGAAATCGCTCTTTAAGTATGAGAAAGACAATAGGTTATATGACGCTGAAATACTAAGACTGAGATCAAGAAAAGGAGGGGAAGAACTTGCACAAGCATTTTCCTCACAAACGGTATATAATCTCTTCCTAGTCTAATGTAAGCATAGACGTGACAAAATCACGCGTTTCTCTTAAACCCTGAACATCAGAAAACCCATAAACGTGACAAACCAATTCTGAAGGTGTCGAATTAACAATAACAAACAATAAAACGAAATGAAATATACTAACCTTTCAGACCGGCAAGTATTAATATCCAAAGTCAGCTTTAGCATTAATGCAACCTCCTTTGCAATCCTTTGTTTATCAGCAGAAACTGGCCCAGAAATCAATAACAGAGCCCTTTAGTACCCAACCTTCTGCACTGGAAAAATGTATATCACAAAACATATACATGACTAATTAACGAAGATGAAGAGTCTACCTGCTTTTATTGCCTCCTTAGCTTGTTGCTCATCCATACGAGAAGAGAATCCTGTATCATTTACCAGTTGGTTATACAAACTCTGTAACACCTCGTCATCATCGACAATCTTTAGCTTTGAAACTCTTTCCTCGCCAAGCTTTTCAACAATTGATCTGACATTAACAAAAAGAAATAGATATTAGCTTCGTCCTCTACCATCAATGGAGTACCAGAAATGCATCACAGTACTTTATAAAGCAGTAGAAAGTATTCAACCCATTCCTGTCTATTTGTACTTAATCACTGAATGTAACTTGCAAACAAAGAGCTAATGAAACTCGCATTCTAACGTCTCCAAAACCCAGAGTATGTTGGTAACTGTCTGGAAACTTACCTGGCAATATGATTCTCACTCTTACTATATGTTGTCAGTACGACAACAGGTATTCCTTCCTTGTATGCACCATCAATAAACCTGCAAATGGAAAGGAGAAAATGAGTCTAACTGTTGGAAACAATGGAGAAACAGAATATTCACATATGAAATCCCACAAAAAGTCAACTGATTAATTCTAGTCCGTTTGTTTTTGTTTGTCCATGGTTCATCACTTCTAGCTTCCTACAGATTTAGGATCATCAGTTCATCTAGACTCGCAACCAATAGACTTCTGAACATTATCAAGAATAAACTTCCAGCATGCCTAAGGCCCAGTCCAAGTCAAAACTTCTGTAAAAAGTCTGGTATATTTGACATAAATAAATGCAAGCTAGCTTCGATTTCACATCATTTCTTTGGCAACACTTCAGCAGAATCTCCAAATGTTGGTAATGGTGAAAAATATCCATACCCAAGTTCTATATATTGCTTAAAGCTATTTCCAAATTTCGGAAATTCCGAAAATATAGCTGAAGCCAAGAATGTCTAAGCACTGATAAAGAGGTTTTGCACATGGTTTTGGTCTAAGCTATTCATAGTTGAAGAAGGTAAAAATATCAAGCAGAAATTTAGACTCGGTATATTTGAGAGCTAAAAGGTTGTGTAATCATCCAAGTAAATTTTCTGTCATCAGAAACTCACTCTTCAACTCCAGGTCGTAAAGTCAAACTTTCTGACATCAGAAACTCATCCATTGCAATTTTCTGTCAAGAACAGATTAATATTAGCTACTTTCATTCTACGTATGGGAGAGCTAAAAGACGGTAAATTTGAAGCTCAGCATGTGTTAATTACATATTTATTAATTCCTCTCCCATTCATTAATGTGTTTTACACTTTTACCTTATATTGTAAGATATAAAAGATAAGCGATATTTTTACCAACAATAAAAATAATAAGCTATCAAAGTAAAAAGTGACATGAGTTTGCAAATATCTCAGATAAGCAACTTTTATTTTGGGTAAAAATGATAATTTTCATAGATAACTACATGATCTCTTAATATAGTGATTAACCAAAAGCAGATTCCTCATTAGCCCTGGAATTATAAATTCTTCCTTGTTTTTGTTCCTCAGTATACATAACTACATGATCAAAATATATCTGCAACAAAGACTAACATTTCTTTTTGTGTATATCCTATTTTCCGATGCAATGCTGGACATTAAGCTTTGAAACAATCATTGATCACAATCCAATCAAACCAGCAAAACTAATCCATGCAGCCGAGTAGAAGTAATCAAATACTAATAATTTTTGTGCGAAGGACCTAAGTCTAGACTTGTATCTCCGTGGTACGATCAGATATAAATGTTGAGATGCATCCCCAAAGCCTAACTTAAGCACTGAATAAGACCGTACCTTCTTTTGCAGAACATTTTTCACAAATAAATCCACCTGACTTGGTTGCAATGAACTAGGCCAACCAATCTGAAAGATAGATTATAGTAGAGTCAGAAGAAAGGGATACATAACAAAGGAAAATTTCAAAGAGCTACTTCAAGCTAATCATACTTTTCAAAGACAACAAAAGAGTAAACACACCGCATTAAAATACAAATTCAGCATCTTTTCCTCATCACCAGCACTTGTCCTGAAAGATTAACATAAACTGCATTTAAGGTATTAAAATTGATAAAACCTTAATCCTGATGTTCACACACTTTTTTCCAAACCATATATGGGGAAAATAAGGCAAATCCTGATGTAAAGCGAACAAGTAATCTGGGCCACAATCTTGTGACTTTCCACCCAGATACGCACTCGGAAATGTAATTCAATTGACTCATACTTGACTGAACCAAACTCATGAATCACGATTTCAAGCCTACTAAATAACTTAAAGAAAAAGAAACCAAATAAATAACTTAAAGAACAAGAAAACAAATGAATAATCTAAAGTCATGAATCTTTACTCATAATTTTAATTTCCTACCTTAGGAGGCCCAAGTAAAGAGGCTCTGTCCAATATTCATAGCCAAGTCCAACCTTCTTAAATGCTGCCAATATATCACAAGATAATACAGTGAGATTAACACACAAAATGCAAATTGATCAAGAATACTTAATACATTAGGATTAAATTACTGCATTTTCACACCTGCATTGAAGCTTTCGCAGTTCCCCAACTGATAAGCATCCATAAGAACCCTGAAAGAAACGAAGGGAATCTTTAAAAAAAAAAAAAAAAAAAAAGTTTCCGAGAAAACCCAACTCCAATTCGAACACTGCATCAACAGATTGCTTCAAAGAAACCATGAAAACACGAAAACGAGATCAAAGAAGCAAGAAAATGTGAAAAGAAAAAAAACAAATTAATCGAAATGCTTGGAGTAAGAAGGGGAAAGAAATCGTCCTACCCGTCAACTTCGAGAAGAACAGCCAGTTCCTGAGATGGGTTCTGGTCCTTAGCGCCGGAGAGCGAGCTGAATGCGGCGAACCGATCGAAGTGCAGACATTTTCCGGGCAAAGTTGAGTTTCTTGGGAAAGTGGAGGAAAATGGACGGACCAAGTTGGGGTTGCGGTTGTTCTTCGGGAGGGCGAGGAAGCGAGCGGTGGTGTTGTTACTTGACAGGAAAATGGCGGCGGTAGAAGAAAAGGGCTGAGCTCGGAGAATTGAGCGCGAAGCGGAATCCATGGCAGTTAGAAGAAGAAAGGTGCTTGCTTGAAAACGGTTATTGTTGATTTGCAGCTGACTGGAAGAAAAAATCAGCTTTTATAGCAGAATAATGGCGGTTATTCGTGAAATGACACATATACCCTTCCTGGATTTTCTACCTCGCGTCTCCTCGCGACCCGAAACCAACCCGAGAAAAAACCCGATATAATATGGGGGTGATCCGGCATGTCCAATTTCTGTTAAAAGCCCTTGAAGTTCAATTTTTTTTTTTTAAAAGCACCAGCTTGATGGCTTCACAGTCCACCATTGGAGAACGGAAAAACTCACAAAGACATTTTAGCGTTTTTTCGGCCATATTGTGTGATTGACTAGCGCAAAAAATTGAATCCAAAATGTATCTCATGGAATATGAGCCTGAAATTTGTCCCCAATTGTTAACCGTGATAGTTCCCATGAAGTTCAAGCTCGTTTTTGGGGATTTTGACCCAAAGTGTTAATTATAAGTTTGAAGACAATACAGTGATGGTGAAGTCACTAAACCCAGAAGAAAGATTTGTTACGTCTCTTCGTGCCTGCATCCTTTCTTCCATGCATGAATTTCGTCAAGGATGGGATTCTGTTACTTGTTTCTCAAGGCATACAGAATTCTTAGCAATTACATCCTCGTTGAAAATTCATCTGCATGATTGGATGCATAGAATTAACTGTGCTAAGATATCCTCTCACATGCTGCCCTACAATACAGTAACTGGAATTTTCACATTAGAAACGGTCTTCTAGCAGCTTGTTGGTTTTTATGAAATCACTGATTATTAGAGACTGTTGGATAGTGTATTGAGCAATTATAGGGTTAACTTTTGTTAGAGAACAAACTCTATGTAGTCAGGTTTTTATGTGTTTCAGTTTATAAAATTATTAAATAAATTATATAATGATTATATATTATTACTTAAATTACTTGTTTGAGGACACCCAGTACAGTACCTTAATATTTTTTCTTCGTTTAAGTGGGAATTCTTAGGTTCGATTTATGTGGATGACGAGTTTGATACTAATTTATTATGGCTTGGTCACTATGTAGCTTAGCCAAAAAATCCCGCCACCTCTAAGCGTAAATAATAACGTTGTATTAGAAATGAAAGAAAATTACGTACTTGTGAAACTTTATACACACACACACACTAGTATATGCCCACATACAAAGTGTGAAATTTTTTACTTTGGTTGTTAAATTGAAGGAGAGAGGAAGAGAGTGAGAAAGAACGTGGGAGTGAGGAGAGAGAGGTTGCTTTTTATTTTATTTTTTAAAATTAGAGATAATAAACTTACATGTAGATGAAGTTTAGAAGAGAAAAAAACAGCAAAATATTGTTTTATGAAATTACTTTACTGTCCTTAACTTTTTGGTTAAGATTTTCACCATTTTTTAGTTGACAAATAGAGTTTCATTAATGTAGTTTTATATATCCCTTTTTTTTGTGCAGTCTCTTAAGATTTTGGCGGTCATGGCTACCATTGACTTGGATGACAAACCAAATTATGTTGACAAACCAAATTATGTTGAAGAAATCCTCTTTTCTTGTGCATGAGCTCCTCCATTCTATGAAACAAGAAGATGATGATGGAACTAATAATATGGTGCATTTTTTAATGCTATGATGCGTAAATTAGGTTTTGATGATACTTTTTGTCTGTGGATTTGGAAAATACTTGGGTCTTCACGCTGACTTTGGAGCATCGAAGAAGAAAATACTTGGGTATGTCTGGATAAACTTGTTTGGCACCGTACGAAGATTGGGGTGTATTATGTTTAAGCCCGGTTATTGGATTGCTCAAGAACTTAATCGCAATGGGGAGCTAGGGCGGAAGGGAGTTGGGGAGTCAGAGTGCAGGGTAAAATAAGGATAAGGTGTGGTCTTCTATTTGGCGTTTGGAGGTTCCACATAAACTCCGGCATTTTATTTGGAGATGCTGTAAAAATATATTAGCGGTTCACCTTAACCTTAACTGACGGATAATTCTACTCAATACTACATGCCCAAATTGTGAGGATGCGATGGAAACACAAGACAATTTATTTTTCCATTGCCCATACGCTCGGGTGTTTTGGTTTGGGAGTCCACTCCAACTAGACTCGACTTTGGTTCAGGTAGAGGATTTTTTCAAAAAATGGAAGTGGTTATCCAATCGGTATGAGAAGGTTGAAGAAAATGGGAAAATAACGAGATGGGTGGTGTGTGGATTATGGAGACTTTGGAAATGCAAGAATAGTTTGGTTTTTGAGAAGCATGTTGTTCAACCAATTGAAGCTGTTAGGATGTTACAACAACAATGGAGGGAGGTAGAGCCAAGGGGAACAAGGTTTACGAATGGAGGTAGGGCATCGGCAGGCTAGGGTGGAGAGTGCGTTGCCATCGTGTTGGTAGCGGTCTCCATTTCGTACAATTAAAATTAATTGTGATGGAGCTTGGGTTAGAGAAACGGGACCGGGAGGATATGGTTGGGTGGCATGGAATTTTGCTATAATTTTTAAAGCCTCATAAGGTGTGGGTAACATTCTTTGTGAGTCCAGTCTTATGGCGGAGGCGGAGGCAATACGTGCAGGATTAGTGGCGTGTGTGGATAAAGGGTTTGATGTTGTCCAGGTGGAATCGGATTAAAAAGAATTTGTGGATATGATCAGCGGAATCACTCAACCAAACGTCGTGATTGAAGGTTTTTTTTATATACATTTAGTGTATACAAATGCAATTGAGGTCAGTAGATTTTATTCTTGCTCCCCGGGTTTGTAATCGAGCAGCACATCTAGTGGCGTCTTTTGTCTTATGTATGGGAGGATTTCATACATAGGATTCATTTGAGCCAGAATGATTGTTGAACACTTTGGCTTCTGATGTAAACATTTTTATTCGAGTTTAATAAAATCTTTCTTTCGACCAAAAAAAAAAAAAAAAAAAGGTTTAATGAAAGCTACTTAATTACGCAACGGATTAGCTCTTATCTCACATTTAACTTAATTTATTCCCAATTATCTTATTGTGGCTAATGTGACTGATTGATTGGAATCAATTAGGATTTGTACTTTAATTTGTTCCATGTCCCGTTTTATTTCTTGTTAGTACTTTAATTTGTCTTCCTTGTAGCCCAGTTGGTTAAGAGCATTCTCCCGTTCACTCGAGTACAAATTGGTTAAGAGCATTCTCAAGTTTGCTTCTAGTTGAAGGTACACATTAGATTATAAAAGTTGAATTCATACTCTTATATTGCAAACTGTGGCTTAAAAATGTTACAAAGCAGCTCTAAGCTGAATAAACTATACTGCATCAGATTAACAGCTCTAGTTCTGTTCTAACTTTTGACAGATCCCTCTATGGGAGATGAATCTTCCGGCATATCCACAATGGAAAGAAAAATTTACAGCTCTGCTAATAGTCCGGCAAAAGGAGGAACATGATTTGATTTCATGACCGTCTCTTGTTTCGCAGTTTAGGGATGGTCAGGTCTGCTCCTCCAAACCCATCCATTATCGCATTTGCTGAAGGGAACTCAGCTCTAGCCGTCAAACTACAGAAATACACGAAAAAACTTGATTCAATAACAAGGATTTAAAGAAGTTGTAAACTGGCAGGAGTTTGTTCCAAGCAACTCAAAAAAGCCTTCACCTGCTTCTTAAAACAACACATGGCATGCCCACTCGCTCAGCTCCAGCCACACCAGACTGGCTTCCTGCAATAAGAACACAATCGCATACAGGTAGACCGGCAACTTCAGCCCCAGCTCGCAATGCAGCAATGATCTTCTCTAAGCTGGCAGAAAACAATTAACACACCAAAGGGAACAAGAGTCACTTAGGCACACATTACTACTCACTCATAAAGAGTATGAGAAAGAAGAGACTATATGACACTGAAACACTAAACTTGAGATCAAGAAAAGTCAATGCAACAGCTAAGAAAAGGAGAGGAACTTGTACCATAACAGCAAAGGATTAAACACTAGATATATGATATCACACTTTAAGTTGAGTGCTGAATCATACATGCATAACCGCACAAACGGTTCAAATTGGTATATAATCTCTTCCTGGTCTAATGTAATCACAAGTTTCTCTTAAACCCTGAACATCATAAAAACCCTAAAACAAAAATAATAGGTAGACACAAACCAACTCTGATGGGGCCGAATTAACAACAAGAAACAATAAAACGAAACGAAATATGCTAACCTTTCAGACGGGCTAGTATCAATATCTACACTCAGCTTTAGCAATGATGCAACCTCCTCTGCAATCCTTTGCTTCTCAGCAGAAACTGCCCCAGAAATCAATAACAGAGCCCTTTAGTACCCAACCTTCTGCACTGGAAAAATGTATATCACAAAACATATACATGACTAATTAACGAAGATGAAGAGTCTACCTGATTTTATTGCCTCCTTAGCTAGTTGCTCATCCATTCCAGAAGATAATCCTGTATCATTTACCAGTTGGCTATACAAACTCTGTTCTACCTCCTTATCTCCAACAATCTTTAGCTTTGAAACTCTTTCCTGACCAAGCTTTTCAACAATTGATCTGACATTTACAACGAGACAAATAGGTATTAGCGTCGTCCTCTACCATTGACGGAGTACCAGAAATGCGATTTTTTAATCAGAATAGCACCAGAAGCACATTGAAAGAGGAGAAATGTGTCACAGTATTTTAAAGCAGTAGAAAGTATTCAACCCATTCAGAAACAGGAACTAAAATCATAATAAAAAAATTAATCATTTCCTGTCTATTTGTACTTAATTACAGAATGTAACTTGCTAAATAAAAAAAAAATAAAAAAAAAAAAAAAAAAAAAAAAAGAGCTAATGAAACTTAGGTTGGTAACTGTCTGGAAACTTAACACAATAAAAACGTATGTTAATACCTGGCAATTTGATCCCCACTCTTGCTATAAGTTGTCAGTACGACCACAGGTATTCCTTCCTTGTACGCCTCATCAATAAACCTGCAAATGGAAAGGAGAAAATGAGTCTAACTAAACATGGCATTGACATGCACATGAAATCTCACTAAAAGCCAACTGATTATTTTGGTTAATCACTTATAGCTTCCTATAGATTGAGGATCATCAGTTCATCTAACCAATAGACTTCTGAATATTTATCAAGAATAAACTCACAGCAGGCCCACTCTAAGCCAAAACTTTTGAGAACAAAGTCTGGTATTCTTGACATAAAATAACAGCGCTTTGATACATAGGTAGCAAGCTAGCTTCGATTTGACATCATTTCCTTGGCAACACTTCAGAAAATTTCCAAATGTTGGTAGAAAAGTATAGCTGAAGCCAAGAATGACTAAATGAGTACTGATAAAGAGGTTTTGACATGGTTTTGGTCTAAGCTATTCATATTTGAAGCAGGTAAAAATGTAAAGCAGAAATTTAGACTCGGTATATTTGAGAGCTAAAAGATTGTGTAATCATCCAAGTAAGTTTTCTGTAATCAGATCAGAAACTCACTCTTCAACGCCAGGTCGTAACGTCAAACTTTCTGACATCAAAAACTCATCCATTGCAATTTTCTGTCAAGAACAAACTAATATTAGCTACTTTCATTGTACAAGTGGAAAATAAAATAATGGGAGAGCTAAAAGGATATTTATTAAGACCTCTCCCATTCATTAATGTGTTTTACACTTTTACCTTGTACTGTAAGATATAAAATAATAAACTATCAAAGTAACAAGTGAAATGAGTTTGCAATTACATCACATAAGCAGCTATATCTTTTGTGTAAAAACGATAGTTTTCATATGTAGCTTCAAGCAGAAAATCAAAAAAAGGTTCTGTTGTTTTTAAATCAGCCTGCTCACCCACCCTGGAAAAATATACAAGCAGTATACAGTGTTTAACCAAAAGAAGATTCCTAATTGGCCCCGGAATTATAAATTTTTCCTTTTTTTATTCCTCAGTATAAATAACTATATGATCAAAATATATTGATTCAAAGACTATAACATTTCCTTTTGTGTATGTCCTATTTTCTGATGCAATGCTGGACTTTAAGCTTTGAAAAAATCATTGATCATAATCCTATCAAACCAGCAAAACTAATCCATGCAGCCAAGTAAAATAAATTAACTAATAATAATTTAAGCCTTGTACGAATGACCTAAGTCTAGACTTGTATCCCTAAAACCTAACTTAAGCACTGAATAAGACCGTACCTTCTTTTGCAGAACATTTTTCACAAATGACGCCTTCTCACTTGTCGGCAATGAACTAGGCCAACCAATCTGCAAGACAGATTATAGTAGAGTCAGAAGAAAAAGATACATAACGAAGGAAGTTTCAAAGAGCTACTTCAAGCTATTCATACTGTTCAAAGACAACAAAAAAGTAACACACCCGATTAAAATACAAATTCACCATCTTTTCCTCATCACCAGCACTCATCCTGAAAGATTAACATAAACTGTATCTAAGAACCTTTGGTATAAAAACTGATATAAGCTTTATCCATATGCTTTCACACTTTTTTCAAAACTAAATATGAGGAAAATAAGGCAAAGCATGTCTGTAAAGCGAACAAGTAATCTGGGTCCGAATCTTGTAATTTCCACATCGAAAAACTCTTACGACCCAGATACACATTTGGAAATGTCATTCAATTGACGCATACTAGATTGAAGCAAAGTCATGAATCATGATTTCAAGCCTACTAAATAACTTAAAGAAAAAGCAACCAAATAAATAACTTAAAGAACAAGAAACCAAATAAATAATCTAAATTCATGATCTTTACTCATAATTTTAATTTCCTACCTTAGGAGGTCCAAGTAAACAGGCTCTGGCCAACTTGCACAGTCAAGTCCAAGCTTCTTAAATGCTGCCAATATATCACAAGATAATACAGTGAGATTAACACATAAAAACACAATTTAATAAAAAAGACTTAAGACATTAGGATTAAATTACTGCATTTCCACACCTGCATTGAAGCTTTGGCGGTTCCCCAACCGATAAGCATCCATAAGAACTCTGAAAGAAACAAAGAGAATCATCAAGAAAAAGGTCTCCGAGAAAACCCAACTCCAATTGCAGCAATAAATCAAAGGAACCACCAAAACACGAAAATGAAATCAAAGAAGCAAGAAAATGTGAAAAGAAAACAAATTAATCGAAATGCTTGGAGTAAGAAGGGGAAAGAAATCGTCCTACCCGTCGACTTCGAGAAGAACAGCCAGTTCCTGAGATGGGTTCTGGTCCTGAGCGCCGGAGAGCGAGCTGAATGCGGAGAACCGATCGAAGTGCAGACATTTTCCGGGAAAAGTTGAGTTTCTTGGGAAAGTGGAGGAAAATGGAGGGACCAAGTTGGAGTTGCGGTTGCTCTTCGGGAGGGCGAAGAAGCGGGCGGTGGTGTTGTTACCTGGCGGGAAAACGGCCGCGGCGGAAGAAAAGGGCTGAGCTCGGAGAATTGAGCACGAAGCGGAATCCATGGCAATTAGAAGAAGAAAGGTGCGCGCTTGAAAACGGATATCGTTGATTTACAGGCGACTGTAAGAAAATATCACTCGTCTCCCTCATGGATTATCTGTGTAGCGTGTCTCGACGACCCGAAACCAACCCGAGAAAAACCGATGTTATTTGGGCCTGATTCTGCAAAGTCCAAATTCTGTTAAAAGCCCATGAAGTTAATAAAACAGTTCGTTTTGGGGTTTTTGACCCAAAATGTTAGTTAATAAATTAGCCCATTCTTATTGATTAAAAAAGAATCAACATTTAATCATTGTTTAAAATTTCTTTTGATACGATCGATATTTACATAGAAATATCTAAAAAATCAAAGAAAGATATGAAAATAGGGGGTGAAGTTTGAACTTCACTTCATGTCAGGGAAACTCTTAAGTTTAGGCTAACATTGACATATATCGTTCATATTTCTGACACATCTGTAAAACATCGAAGAAACTCTTATATTTCGTCCAAACCAAGGTTTGATAATCCCTAAAGTTATATTACGTCCAAACCGATATCAATATTCGATATATCCGTCGATATTTCTCCAAATATGCATATCAATATTTTCATCGATACTAATAATTTTAAACATCACATTTAATATGAGGTTTGACTCCAGCTCCCAGGTTTATGCCAAGGCGATAATGACTTGAGCTAAATGTCATAGATGAAAAATCCACAAAATGGATAATAGGAACGATCATCACTAGATGACTCTGATAGTCTAGGTCATAAATTTGATCATGTATGTATTTGGTTATGGAATTTTGCTAAGAATGTTATATCTAGAAAAAGGATATGTTTGAAAGTGCTTTTAATAAGTAAAAGTAATTTTAGATCACCACAAGCGGTTCTAACTGTGTTACATAGAAAAGTTAGAAGCAGAATGAGGACGGACCTACTTATATGTTACAAGTTTAGGGTTTAGCCCAAGTGCAGCCAGTGGCGGAGCCAAGATTTATTGTGAGGAGGGGCCTCACACAAGTATAGAAGAAAACTAAACCAATAATGATTATAAACTTACTAATGCAAAACATCATAACATATATCGAAATAATTAAGTAGTCAAAATTAACATATGCATAGATAATTTTATCTATTTATAGTAATTATAATTATTCTCGACGAGTTTCATATTTTGAAACCATTGCATGATGTCATCTATACTACTTGAAGTATTATTAAACTCAATAGAGAACATTACTAAAAATTTTGCAAACCCTAAAACTCAAGGAAGAGATAGGATAGAATAGAAACAAATATTTTATAGAGAATAATGGAGTTTCACAAACCTTATTGTTCTTTATTCAATAAATTTGGGATTTGGAATGGCTACTTATATGAAATTCAAGAAGAATAGGTAGAATAGCTCTGCTAGTGCATAAGTGAAAGACAATTTTTTTAATTAAAAGTGAATAATGGGTTTTAATTTAATGTCATTGGTTCGTGATAATGACTATTTGATATATTATACTTAATTTTGGGATGAGATTTGGATGAAAAGATAGATAAATGATTGGATTTTTGTGTTAAGTGTTGAGAAGGGTTGAAAGCAATAAATAAGTATAATACTAATCTTGTTTTTTAAAATTAGGGTAGGCCTAGAACTACTCTAATCCTCATGTGCCTCCACCAGTGATGGCGGCGAAAAAGGTATTTCAAAGCTCAACCATGCAAGGAAGACAAGGGTTCTGTTGTATTGAATGAAATGAACGTTTCAGTAAGGGAAATATTTTTGCTCATCACCCTTAAGTGATGGTGATACTTACCACATTATTTATCACCGTTGAATGAATTTAAATTTTGAGATTTATGTATATTCATATCACATATCTCAAAATTTAAATTTGTCTAACGATTAGAAATAAGATGATCAGCACAGTGAGAAAAACTGATACCTTTGACTAAAAGGATTGGCTTCTCTATCTTTTATCCATTTCCCTTTCCATTTGGAAAATAGAAAAATGAAACCCTGAAGTCAAATTTAGAATTTTGACCATTCTTCGTCATAAACAGACTTTCTTTTTCTTTTCTTTTCTTTTTTTTTTTTAAAAAAACAGAACTTTCTATTTTAGTGATGAGTGGCCGTTTGTTGTGTCGGACTATCTCGGACTGGATTAGCTTCAAGGACTAAGCTGGACTGGCTTAGACTAGACTAAACTGTACTAACTTAGTGAAGCGTTTGATGCAGTATTGGACTAAGAAACTGGATAATAACAAATTCTAATATTATTTTATTTAATATATAAATTATTAATATTTTATTATGATCTTATCTTTTTCTTTATCTTTTTCCTACCATTTCCGTCCCACTCTTTTCCTCTTCTCTCATCGTCCAACCCTCTCCCTCTTTTTTTCCTCTCAGACCTCTCAATTCATGTCTCTTTCTCATTCCTGGTCAAACTCCTTATTGATTCCAGTCTCTATTTCTCTGTCATCCCTCCCTCTCTAGCTATGTGTTGTTCGAACGGAACCTCACGGCTCCAATTTTCCCGACGAGTTGCAGGTTTCCCGATGTGTTTTTTGGCCAACCCTCATTAAATTGGATGAAGTTAGCACCACCAAAAAATTCATCACCATCCCTGGACCGAGATCTTAGCTTTGCATGCTTGAATTTGTCATGGATTTGAAGAAGCCTAAACAGGCCGAGACTTCCAGGCCATTTTCCGACCACATTTTGGCCTCGATTCAAGTAAAATCGTAATCTTGTCACTCCCAGCTTCAATTTGGTATATTTTATGTGAAAGTTGGTTGTGAAATGGATCTGAAAGAGAGTCAGGAAGTTAATGATTGATCTAGGTGACCGACGATGATGAGGAGTCTGTCGGGAGTGGTCGTTGAGCATGACAAGGACGTGAAATAGAGGATAGTCTTAGCTAGTCCCATGGTTATTGGGGGGTCTCACTAAGACCTCTTAGTGAAGGGTTTTGTCCATGCTAGCCCCCTTTAGTCTCATTAATATTAGTCCCAGCATGGAACAAACACAGTATTGGACTAATAGCTAGTCCAGTCCAGTCCAGTCCGAGTTAGTGAGGGCAAACAAACGCCTAATAGTTTAATAGTTTCGGTTACAATTTTTCTATTTTGGTCCTATCTATATATTTTTTTAGGTAGCGATTAATTATGGGATCCACAACACATTGAATTTCAACGATCCGATCTGTCTATTTTTTGAAGTTGCACTTTATAGGTCATCCAAATATTAGTCAGACTGCTAATATTTAAGGCATCTGATGGAGTTCAAAGATTTGATGAACATTATGTTATAAGAAATATTTAAATTTCATCGTGATAGTTAAATGAGGAATGATTTCAAGTTAAATTAAATTTTCGTAAAGCTGATCTATGAATCGAGACGTAGCAAATAAACAATTCGGATAACTTTAAAAACAAAATGAAAATCTCTTTACTTAAAGAACCTGATTATGCATGTATTTATAAAATTGTATGTTTTGATTATTGCATGTTACGTTTTCAATTGTACATGAACATAACATTACCTATAATACAGAATTCTAATGTTATACAATATTTACGGTGAAGGTAACAAATTTACATCTGTCTCAAATGTATACACTTACACATCAAGATATATAATTGCCACTATTTATATTAAAATCTTATTAATCTCCTTAACCATCGGTGCGTAATTGAATACAACAAACAGATATGTATGGCTTAAAAATACGTAGAAAATCTAATTTGTAGCTTTTAAAAGAATAAAAAAAAAAATTGAACGATGTACGATCCTTGATCTCGACATCAAATTCACACTCATCTTTTGATGATTGAAGATAATTTTTTTTATAAAAGAGGGAAAAGTCTCATCTCATGCCGTCATTGATCACACCCTGACTCTGGGGAAGGGAAGTGACTTTGAATCTTCTTATCTTATTATTAAAACTGTCTTAATTCTCACCGACTGACAAAGATTTTTGCTCTGTCCTGTTTTTATAGATGATGAGACGGGAACCGGATCCCCTCCTGAGCAAAGGATTCGAATCGTTGAAATTTGATCAAACGATTATAAATAGGAGGTTCCTCTAAAAGTTATAATAATTACAACCGTTGGATCAAATTTCATCAATCCTTGTGATTTGCTTAGGAGGTGGACAGGAGGGGATCCGGTTCCGATGAGATGAACTTTAGTTTCGTAATCTGACTTTTAGCATTACCCTTTATGCTCATACGATCAATTTCATTGATATTGATCTGGGAGCAATGCCAAAGAACTCTCTTAAAAATGACTTTCTAGACTTTCTATAATCATCTTATAATTTGACACAATATATTATATTTTTAACAAAAAAATACAAGATTACAGAGAATTTATAAAAAGTTTCAATTAAAAAGAATCTCGTTAGCATTTTTCTTGGTTTAAAATTATTTTCCATTATCAAACCCCCACTCCCATTCCTCCTAGTTTAGTCGTAGAGTGTCATCATTTCTTTCTTTTTCTTTTTAGCCAACATAGAAAGACTTGGCACTGGACTAACTATATTATATAAATTTCCACTAATCTAGAAAGAACAACATAAAAAAGTTTAATTTTCCTTAGCTTGACGTGGATGATAAAATGTTCAGGGTTACTTTTCCTCGTGCCTAAAACCAACAAAAAAAAATAAAAAAATGAAGAAGACAAGTACTTTAGAAGCCTCGACTTTGTCAACCGATCATATATAAACATATATATGTGTACTTACACGTATACCATAAACATGAACATGGACTATTGATCAACTTGATTAACTCCTATATGAATTCTTTAAACGTATGCACTATGACAATACAAAATAAGTTCTCAAAAGATTTTGTATCAACATTTCAGAGAGACGTATGCACAATGATTTAACATCGATATTACTTCTAACTTAACCACTTGCTAGTTCTAGTCCAACACAAAGGGAATTTTATCCTAAAAAGTCACTGTGTAATTATGAGTGGAACCATATTTTGAAATTTGTTTATCAACTTTCCAATATGGAATTTTTAACGTTCTGTATAAAAGAAAAAAAAATGGTTTATTTAATTTATATGCTTGCAAAAAAATAAAAAAAAAATAAAGAAAAAAAGAGAACATTTTCTTTTTGCTAGGGGTTAGTTCGGTTCCATTCTGTTGGGTTTTTTGTCGAAACTGAAAATTTGACTTCAGTTTGGTTGGTTTTTTTTCTTTTCTGAAATAAATATTTCAATATTTTTAAAAACAATTAGCAACCTTTGATTATTAAACAATTGTATGGTTGAAAAGTTTAGTGCCTTATTTGATTACTAGATTTACTTAAATGGTTTCGGTTTCAGTGAGAGCAGCAGTGAGACTAGAGCTCAGCCGATCAATATAGGCACCTGATAACTCGATAGACTTAGGGTTGACAACTACATAAACCACGTCGTTTTAACCGTGTTTTATATTGGGCTAGGTTTCCAAACCCCTGAAACCAAAACTGATTCAGTTGGGTTTTTTTTTTTAGAAAACTTCATTTTAATCCTTAAAAAAAAAAAGAGTTTTAGACTTTAACCTTGTGTAAGATTAAAATCCAATTTTAGTCCCCAGTACATTTAATCATATCATTTATTAGTTATATTTTGATGTTTTATTTAGGAGTTTTTGAACATTTGTGACATCCCACATGGCCCAGGGGAGTGATCCTTATATGTATATTCTCATCCCTACCTAGCACGAGGCATTTTGGGAGCTCACTGGCTTCGGGTTCCGTAGGAACTCTGAAGTTAAGCAAGAAGGGAGCTAGAGCAATCCCATGATGGGTGGCTTCGGGTTCCGTAGGAACTCCGAAGTTAAGCGAGAAGGGGGTTAAAGCAATCCCATGATGGGTGACCCACTGGGAAGTTGCTCATGAGTTCCCAAAAACAAAACCGTGAGGAAATGGTAAGCCCAAAGCGGACAATATCGTACTACGGTGGTAGAGCGGGCCGGGGAAGTGGTTTCGTCCTGGGGCGGGATGTGACAACATTAATCCTTGCAAAAGATTAAGATTAAAATTATAAAAAAAAAAATAAAAAAAAAAAAAAAAAGCCCTAGTGCTAGATTAAATATTCAATTTAATCCCTTGAAGAGTGCTTTTATCAAAATTTACATTCAATTTTTGTTATTTAATGTGTATTTTTATTTAATCTCTCCATATTTTATTAATATGCACATATTTATTTATTTTTAACTATAAATGTGACATCCGTCCCGGAAATATCAAAACGTACGTGTGAAATTACATTTTTGCCCCTAGTTCATTTTCGTTTTGTTATTGGTTGTTTTGTGTGGTGTTGGCAAGCGTAGGGCCACACACACACACACTGTCTCACTCTCCCTCTCCCTCTGTCATTTTCCCTGTCTCTCTCTCTCTCCCCCGAGTCCTCTATTCTTTTTCTTCTTCTTCCTTCAACGTACGGACACACACACAACTATACCAAATCATCACAGATCGAAGAAACTAAGGCCATATTCGAGCTCGTGAAGCTCGTGGGAGTGCAGCCGTACCATTTTTAGGTGAGAAACCAGTTGTTTTCACGTCGATTTCTTAAGCTCCGATTTGAGTACTGTTCATGCAAATTTATTTCACCACGTTTTTGGGATTTTGAAGTTCATAGTTGACTTGGTGAGGTCCCAGGGATCCTAGGAGTGCTTCGTTGGACGAATTTGGACGTCGGGATCGCCCTGTTCTAACTTGGCCGGTTTTTGAGTTTGGTGACAGGTATGATTCCGTGATTTTTAGGCTTTAAAAGTAGTCTATCGTGATTCTCCTAGGTCTAAGCTTCATTTTGGCGTTTGAATCATGGAAAATGGTTGAGAAACGAACGAGAAAACACGATTTGAAGTTTTTCCAGTTTTCCGGCGCCGGCGACGTCGCCGGAGATTCGCTGGAGAAGGTGACGGAATATTCCGTCAAGTCTGACGGAATATTCTTGACGCCGTTAACGGAATCTGTCAAAACTGACGGAATATTCCTAACGGCGTCAGTTGACGCCGTCCGTGTGCACTGCGCGTGGCCGTGCCTTGGCCGGCGCGTGGGGGCGCGTGCGGCGGAGGAAAATTTTTCTAAAAATATGGTTGTGATCCTGAGGTTGTGTAGAGCACGTTGGTATATCATTTGTCCATTTTGAGCAATGTATGAGAAGTTATTACGAGAAGTTGGTTATGTGCTTTAAAGTTAACGTTTTTATAGTTGTTTCGCATATAGGTGACACGTACCCCGAGGACGAGCGTGGTCACTCGAGGCAGGGGGGCTACGACCCTTCTACGTACCAGTGAGTGGGCTTTTGGTTTTCCGTATATACCTATATACTATATTTTTCCCAGAATTTAATTAATGTTTATTACTTATGCCATGCGTCTCATCATCATTATTCGTGCATTGATGATTATATCAGTAGTTGCATATATATATATATATATATATATATACATATGCATATTGGGTGCTGTGGACGCACAGGTAAGTGCCAGGTAAGTGGTATTCATATTTACATTCAGCAGTAGTTTGAGATGCTTAGAGAGCTCATAACCTGCACCCCCGGTGTTAATGCTCCCGCCCAGAGTAAGGCATAGTCCTTCATGTGATGTTCACCTCCCGCACCACACGCTCAGCTTGGATCCAAGTTAGGTGCACAGTCCTGTCGTACAGACCACTTTAGGTGGTTCCGACTCGTAGGTGACCCGCGATTATTCGCACAGCCTTCACGTGATCGTAGCACTAGAGCGTATTTATATGTTACACCCAGGCCTGTCGTACATACCACTTTAGGTGGTTCCGACTCGTGGGCAGGTTCAGTTATTGATTATGAGATTTGAGCTCTAGATGCAGCCGTACAGGTCACGTTAGGTGACTCCGGCTGCCAGATTACATGATATTGATATGTTTATACCTGGGCACTTGCATATCATTATGAGATTTCGGCATGACATATTATTGAGCATGATTGGCATACCTTTGAGCATGTTTGGTATATCTATATACATACGTATATATGTTTATTTTCTGGGAGGTATACAGGTTTTACGGCGAGGGGTTAGAAAGTATTTCTATAAATGGTTTTCGAAAGATTTGTTTTTGCCCACTCACGTTTTTGTTTTGCGCCCCTCCAGGTTCTAGTTGAGTAGCAGTTCGGTGGTCTCCCAGAGGTTTCTTCCGGCTTTTCTGACAGATACTCATCAGCGTAGGGTCACCTTCGGGTGTACTTTTGTCGCAACTTTTCTTTTGGACTGCTATAGTCTTGCTCTGAACTTGTATCTCACTACGCTAGCACTTATGTTAGTACTTTGTATGCTAGTTTTAAATTATCCGTACTTGTATATTACTACTTTATTAGCTTCCGCACGTGCACATGGCTACGTCACATTCGTGTGACGGCCAGCACGCCCTGGTCTCGGTCGGGGTGTGTCAATAAATGAACGTAAATGAGAAAATATTAAAAGACATTTGTGATACAAAAATATATAAAATTGACTTTTTTGTACCGAAATATTTGTACCTACATGATTGTACCGAAATATATTATAATGAACCTAAATGTATGTACCGAAATGTATTATATTGAATTAATGTACCTAAATATCAATACCGAAATGTATGTACCTAAATCTCAATACCGAAATGTATGTATGTAAATATCAATACCGAAATGTATGTACCAAAATGTACATATCTAAATGTATTTACCGAAATATAATATATTGAATTAATGTACCTAAAAGTCAATACTCAAATGTGTGCACCAAAATGTACATAACGAAATGCATTATATTGAATCAATGTAACTACATGTTTGTACCGATGGATATACCGAAATATTCAAATATATTAGTGTACCTAAATGAAGAACATACAAAATTGTTATCGGAATATATATTATAAAAGAATTAGTTACCCAAATGTTGACATTAAAATATATTATGATGAATGAAATAAAAATTAAATTTACATGTAATTGATACATTAAAATAAAATAAAAAAGATAAATAAAATAGAAAACTTGATTTTAATCCTTAAAAAAGATGAGTTTTAGATTATAACCTTGTGAGAGATTAAAATCTAATTTTAGTCCCTAGTACATTTAATCATCTCATTTATTAGTTATATTTTGATGTTTTATTTATCTTTTTAGTCCTATTTTAATGTATAGATTACATTTAAATTTAATTTTCATTTCATTCATCATAATATATTTTAATGTTTATATTTAGACAACTAATTTTTTTATAATATATATTCCGATAACAATTTTGTATGTTCTTCATTTAGGTACATTAATAGTACGTTTGAAAATTTTGGTATATCTATCGATACAAACATATAGGTACATTAATTCATATAATGCATTTCGGTATGTACATTTTGGTACACACATTTGAGTATTGACTTTTAGGTACATTAATTCAATATACTATATTTCGGTATTGACATTTAGGTACATTAATCCAATATAATACATTTCGGTACATACATTCAGGTTCATTATAATATATTTCGGTACAATCATGTAGGTACAAATATTTCGGTATAAAAAAGCGAATTTTATATATTTTGGCACAATCACTTCTGTACACTTATGTATTTATATATTTTTGTATCACAAATTTCTTTTAATATTTTCTCATTTATGTTCATTTATAATTAAAGAACTAAATATGTGCATATTAATAACATTAAAATTTAATGTGGAGAGATTAAATAAAAATACACATTAAATAACAAAAATTGAATATAAATTTTAATAAAAATACACTTCAAAGAATTAAATTAAATATGTAGCACCTGATTTTTCTAAAATTTTAATATTTTACAATGACTAATGTTAAAAAACCCCTTTATTTTTTCTGATATGTTGACCATTCTTGTCATTTGAATTTGAGCGTTTGCTTGTCTGTACATACACAATTGATCAGACAAATAATCCGCGAACACGAGCCCAGTCAAACAATCATGGCCTGCCGCGGGAGAAGGACTGGCCGCCACCAAACAATTGGCATGCAAATTCAATATCTGTATGATTTCGCAAGAAGTAATCAAGGGACGTTTAGATTAAAAGTCACTAAAATGTATCGAAAAGTTTGACCTTTTTGTAAAGATAGTAATCAAGTTTTTTCCGGATGAAAGTTTTTCGTCTTCGGTTTTACGTATGAATGAGAGACGAGAGTAAATAACTTTACATGGAACCCAATGAGAGCTTTAACATATATAATTAAGGGTTGTAGCTTAAGTTCATCTTCCCTTCGAACTCTTTGCAACCAATTTAAACATGAATGCAACACGACTGCATGAGGCACCAGTGGAGCCAATTAAGGTCCACAAGGGCCACTTTATCCTTCTCACCGCTTTGAAAATATGTCTTATATGTTACATCCAAATTTTTTCATATTTGTCCATTAAACGTAATCTAATATTATATTATATGTGATTAAGTGTGAGAATGTAAAAGGAAAAGAGTCTCACATTAGTGAAAGGTGAAGTCTTGCGAGGACTTAAAAAAGGTTAGATTACTCCCCGTATTGCCAAGTTTTATATGGAACACTAAATTTCTTCTTGGTATCAGAGTAGGTTAGCCCACGTGTGAAGCCCCAATGGCTACATGCACTCCACGTCATCCAATTTGTGTTGTCTGCGCGTTTGGCTTAAAAATTCGCCATACGTGAGAAGGCATGTGAGAATGTGAAGGTAAAAGAGTCTCACATTGATGAAAAGGGAAACCTTGCAAGGACACGTGAGGGGGCGTGTGAGAATGTGAAGGTAAAAGAGTCTCACATTAATGAAAGGATAAACTTTGCAAGGACTTATACGAGGTTGGGTTACACTCCATATTACCAATTGGTTTTATTGTGAATACCAACTTTCTTCATTAAGGATCCTGAGACTCCGGACACTTAGGTTTACAGGTGCATGTCACTTCATTCCTTGCCTCAAAATTTTTAATTGATTCACATGTGTGTCTTGAATTTGTTTGCGTTTTTTCAGATAAATTTAAATAAGTATTTAATACTCTTATTGTTTGTTTTATCTTTTCAATATCTTTCCTTGATATAATTTTGCTTATACTTGTATTAAAAAAATTGGTTCTATGTAGCATTAGTATTATTATCATGTATCAAATGATTTTGGAATGATAACACGATTAGGTTGTAAATATCAAACTTGTATTATTCATAATTATTATTATTAAGGAAAACTAATGAAAATGGCTTAAAATTTTTGAGTTTTAATGATAAGGACAAAATAAAGGATAAAGTGATTAGTACCAGATTTGACTTTTTAGTGTAAAAATGTGGTTTTTCGTTATAGTGAACAGTACCATGGGCTTTTCGTTAAAACTCCCTTATTATTATTGACGTGTAAGATTCTACATTTAACATTAGGTTGGCCCTCCTAACTCCTTATTAAAATCCTGGCTATGCCACTAACATGAGGTGATGAAAATGACATGAATTACATGCATAGAGATTGAGACATAACAATACTGGGAAGGGGAATCGTATTTTGCAAACAAATATAAGTAGCATTTACGCACATCTTTTTTGTTCCCTTTTCTTTTTTCAGATTGGCATAATAACGTTTTTAGAGTGTCAATAATAGTTTAATTATGAAAAATTGCATAAGACCCTAAGAGTGAGAAGTGAAAATGCCAACAAGGAAGCCAATTTTTGTATGAATTAATCTAAAAAGAGAATTTAAAAACTAAACAATTCTAATCGTGAAACCACATTTTGAAATAAAACGTCTTTAAATACACACACCAAGTCATCGACATCATGTATTCATGACTTTGACCTATTTATTAACAGACAGTATTACAAATGCTGATACAATGCATGACACATAACTGCCCTGAAAATTTGACTTAGTAACAGAAAACCAGTTTTACATTCTCACATAGGAAGAAAAACACAGGTTTGAGGTTTAAACAATGGACACTTTGGATGCAGTCCCTAATTATCAATGATCTTTGATTGAAACCTTTGTAGTTTTTAGTTTTTGATTGAAGTCACTGACATTAATATAATGTATTTCTATGTAGGTTATTATATTTTTAAATTACAAATAAATTTTATAATTATTTATATTAATGAGATTTTAAATAAAATCCATAATTTATGGGATTAAAATATTAAAAATGAACTATACTCTCCAATATATATATATATATATATATATATATATATAATTTACACACATGGGTACATTGTTCAAAAACACAAAAAAGGTTCATATAACAAATTGGTATATTTAAGAAGGGAATTGTTATTAACACTCCAAAAATCTCATTCTACACTCCAAACTTTCTATATTAGGAAAGAAAAATACACTTGTGAGGAGTGTAGAATGAGATTTTTGGAGTGCCAATAACACTTCCCTTTAAGAATGGGTACATATAAGATTGTACAAACTTATTCTAGTTTTATTTTTTATATTTTGGAAATGTTTGAATTGAAAATTAAGTAGGAGTTTAATAAGGGTGTGAGTATTAAACTCTAAAAGAATTAGATAAAAATTATGTAACTTACATGTAATTTGATAGGGAATTTACCACACACACAAACGGGCTAAAAACTCCTATAATACTTGCAAGAATGACAAGGATATTGTAGTATAAACAGTTTTCGCAAGGTCGTTCTCCACATGAATTATTAAATAAATTGAAGCAAATCAAATTCCAATTAATTATTGTAAAGCAGAAAGTTGAGATGATTGATTTTTATGACCTAATTTAATAAAACGAATTTAATTAATAAAGGAAACTACTATGCAATATTAAAGATGAAGAAAAAGGAAACAGATTTGTAGAAATCAAATTACAGAAAGCACTAGGGATCCACCATCACCTAGCAATCCTATGAAATTTTACCAATTACTTATGATCTACACATGCCACTTTAAAGGTTAGGCTTTCCACATGAGAGTGTAACATCCCACATCGCCCAGGGGAGTGGATCCTGTAAGCCTTATATGTATATTCTCATCCCTACATAGCACGAGACCTTTTGGGAGCTCACTGGCTTTGGGTTCCATCGAAACTCCGAAGTTAAGCGAGTAACGCACGAGAGCAATGTGACCCACTGGGAAGTTCTCGTGTGAGTTCCCAGAAACAAAACTGTGAGGGCGTGGTCGGGGCCCAAAGCGGACAATATCATGCTACAGTGGAGTCGGGTCCGGATGTGGTGGGGACCCGAGCTGGGATGTGACAATTTGGTATCAGAGCCTAACCCTGGTCGTAGTGTGCTGACGAGGACGTCGGGCCCCTAAGGGGGGTGGATTATAACATCCTATATCGCCCAGGGGAGTGGATCTTGTAAGCCTTATATGTATATTCCCATCCCTACCTAGCACGAGGCCTTTTGGGAGCCCACTGGCTTTGGGTTCCGTAGGAACTCCGAAGTTAAGCGAGTAGCGTGCGAGAGCAATCCCAGGATGGGTGACCCACTAGGAAATTCTCATGTGAGTTCCCAGAAACAAAACCATGAGGGCATGGTCAAGACCCAAAGCGGACAATATCGTGCTACAGTAGCGTCGGGCCTAGGTTGTGGTAGGGGTCTGGGCCGAGATGTGATAAGAAACTTATTATGCTTTATGAAAACCCTTTGAAAAACTATGCAACCCTTATGAAAACCCTTTGAAAAACTATGGAACCCTTAAGACGTGATGTTCATCTTAAGTGAAATTACAATTATTAATCACAAGAAACCAGCATCAATTTCAGGGAACCTTCCAATCAAAATTGCATCAAATTACTTTTCTAAATATCCTTATGATGATCAGGCATTAAGATAATTATATAGTATTAATCACGGTGTTTAATAATTCAAAGTATGCATGCAATCAATCATAAACAATTAAATAAAAATTACATATTCATGCTAAGGCTCAAAGCTTCATGCTAGCAAAAGGAATTAGTTATGCATATTCACAATGAAAATCATAGAAAATATTATTGGAATAAAAGGAATGAAACCACCTTAAAACTAGAAAATCTCCAAGAACCCTAGCAATTACTTTCTATCTCCAAAGTTGAATAATAATAAGCGTAGCCATAAACTAGGGCTGACTAAAACCCTAAATATCAGCAAAAAAAGCCAGCCACACAATCCCTGAGAACCAAAAAGCACAGCCATAAACTAGGATGCTAACTAATAATAAAATATACTGAAAATATGACTTTAGCTCCTGAAACTTAAGTTTCTTTACATAAAACCCAACATAATTTTTTTACTTGAATAAAATCCATGACTAGGCTCCACATAAGCAAATTAATTAATTTTGTTTGCCTTTACACATTTTGCATTTTTCATATGCCTAAAATACCCCTAATTACAGTTTTAATGTATACATTTAATTCTATGCAGATTTGAAGGGTGGGATGAATGAAAAAAAAGCACTAATGTTATACTTTCCTTAAGACTTAGTAATTGTTTTTCAAATTTGCATATAATTAGATTTTTTAATTTAATCTTGTCATTTTCTTACCAAATGAAAATCTGAAAGGGCACTATAATATGACTTTTACATAAAAAAAACATAGGTAAGTTATTTGGACATATGTATTAGTACTAAAATTTGCCTAGTATATGTAAAAATACATGAAAAATAATTTACCTATAAGATAAAGCATGTTATTTGGTTCAAAATAAATTTATCTATACTTTACATAATAATATAGGTAAATTATTGCACACATACATATTAGTAATAAAATGTACCCAATATACATAATAATGCTTGCAAATAATTCACCTACAAATAAAGGAAATTTGATTAAAAAAAGAGTATATCTACTACTTTTTGTTTATGAATTTCAATTTTCCATTTTTTTTTTTTACAAACATAATGTACTTACAATATAATTTACCTTATTGTTTAATCTTTTAAAAGAATAATGTATCTACTGTTTTATTTTGATGGAGATAATTTTTGTCACATCCCGGCCTGAGCCAGCACGCCTTGATTTTGGTCAGGGTGTGCCAGTTTTTCTTGGTTTATCACTTACGAAATAATTTAGGCAATGTTTAACTTTACCAAAATAATGTAACTACTATTTTAATTTGCCTACAAAATAAATTTTATTTGATTCAAAATCAATTTACCTATATTTTACATATAAATATAGATAAATTATTTTTAACACGCAAATATAATAACAAATAAAAAATGTCTAATGTATGTAATAAAATAATTTGCCTACAATATAAAAGAATATTAATTGGTTCTTTTGTGTGTGTGTGTGTGTGTGTGTTACTAATATTTGTGATACAAGAAAGGTAAAATTTCCATATGGGGTTAATTGCTATAATTAGGGTGAGTAATCATATTTATTGACATATTTAGGATTTTGTGGCATAAGTTGTAAATATTTTGTCATAATTGGTTACATATTTGTCTATACGGTAGTCTATTTGAAACTTGGATTTTATTTGAATGTTTAATACTAGATGGGTTTTTGTTTGGAAAATAGGAGTTTCAAGGATCTTTCTCTAAAGAACCCATTAAAACATAAAGTCCTAATTAAGTTAGGATAAACTGCACATAAACTGTCCAGCCACGTTTTAACCTCAAATCTCCTCCAGATCTAGCCCAAGATAGCTTGTTATAAATATAAGAACGTTCTGAACACATCTCCAGAAGGCCACAAAACGTCACTATTCCAACACCGCTCATCGCTCCTTTATTTATTCGCCAGAATATCACTGCTTGGTGGAAAAATATGATATTTTGATACGATTAAACTAACCAATTGACGAACATCCTCCAACTGGAATTACTCCAAAATTCGTTCGTTTGATCATATTTTGCTCCAGAGAAAGTCGAAAGTACTATATTGAAAATACAATTCAAAATATCAAAATTCTTCCAAAATATTAACCAAAATAATATAAAATCTACTCATCATAATTCATTAATATATTAATGCTAGGGACTTTGATCAAAATCTAAAAACTGATAAGATTTTAGCCAATGAACATTAGAAATTAGGAACCGGATACCAATTTTTCCTACATAATTGCCCCAATTTGTTTTAAATTGTAAATTTAGTCAAATGTTCCTCTATTAATTGCCTATTAATAAAGGGAGTAATGCAAGGAAGATTAAATTTGTAGACTTATTTTGCAAACTAAATGATGTGTCACCAATAAAAAATAAGCACGTTTATCAACGTTTAAGTAATAATCCAATCATCAATTTTCATGTAATTTAATTTACAAAATTTTATGTACAAATTTAATTTCTCTAGCATTATTCTAATATAGGAATAATTTTCAATCCAATACGACACATTTTTTTATAATTGTCTTTGTCTCTAAGTCCAAACATCTGACCCTAATTAAAGACAGTCATGATATTAACCTTTTTTGCCTCCCTCCCAAAAGTGACAATTTCAATATATATTTGTCAGTCAATACACGCGACTTTGACCAAATCAATCTCTTCACACTATGAAGGATGCTATAAATCCTCCAATATATAAATGGATCATCAGAATACACCAAGAGAAAGAAGCTAAAGAGAAATGGAGGTGGTAAATCAGAAGATGATGAGTACTTGTGATTCAAATAACATGATTCATAAGGATCAAGATGCAAATATGCTTCCTGGGTTTCGCTTTCATCCTACTGATGAAGAGCTTGTGAGGTTTTACCTTCGTAGGAAGGTGGAGAACAAACCCATTCGTTTTGACCTAATCAAGCAAATCGATATTTACAAATATGACCCTTGGGATCTTCCAAGTATGCATCTTTATCTCCTTCAGTTTCTAACTACTTCAAATTGTTTCCAACGTATCTGTTCATGATTTTATGTAGATACAACTTGCGAGTAAAGCATGCATGCAGAAAATTAATCGATTAGTACGTACAGTGAAATTACGTATTATTTTTTGTGTTTACTCAAGTTTTGTTTCTCCATTTGGTAATGCAGAAGCTAGCGGTAGTGTTGGGGACAAGGAGTGGTACTTCTTTTGCAGAAGGGGACAGAAATACAAAAATAGCATAAGACCTAATAGGGTGACAAAGTCTGGGTTTTGGAAAGCCACTGGTATTGATAAACCTGTATATTCGGTTGGAGACTTTCACAGCTGCATTGGCTTGAAGAAATCCCTAGTTTACTACAGAGGGAGCGCTGGAAAAGGCACCAAAACCGATTGGATGATGCACGAGTTTCGTCTTTCAGCTAATTCAAGCAATGATACCTCTGACATCAAAAACAGTACTCAAGAAGCTGTAAGATTAATTCATCTTAAATAGCGATTTGTAGTATTATATATTCAATATTCCTAGTTGTACATTTCTTACTCGATGTTTGGCATCCACTAATTATCAGACTCTGAATTAGATTACACATTTAAAACGACATAATATTTTTTTTAACCACCGAAAACGACCTAATTGAGAAAATATTTTTTAACAATATAATATCTTGAAAATTGCTTTTGTCCATTGAAAAGTTTTTGTTATTCACTATAAAGATGTTATATGTTTACTAATTAATTATATTCATATGATTGCAGGAAGTTTGGACACTTTGCCGGATTATGAAGCGCAATAATACTTCGAGTGGAAAGTATACATCAAATTGGCATAAGACAACCTTGAATCCCAAACAAAGTGTGGCTGACTCGAGTTCTAAAACATGCAGTTCTGAGTCAGATACAACTTTTGGTGCTTTGGCTGCTAAGGATCAATCTGAGAGGAGTCCTCTTGTCCATAATGATCATATTTATGAAGGGAACCAGTTCTTCCGAGACCAGCTGAGCTTGAAAGACGAAGTAATCGATCCATACTCTTACATAAGCTTTCCGAATAGTCCAAATGAATATGAGATGTTAACATCGTACGGAAACTGGGATGAGCTCAGACCAATGGTCGACTGTGTTCTAAATCCATCATTTCTATTTAGTTATAGCTAGCTAGGTAGCTAGTAACATAGTTAGGGCAATAGACACGCCCACAAAGCATGCGGGACCTTTTTTTCACTGTTTGATGTTAATGCTTTTCTCTGCATGAATAACATATATTATCACAGTTCCCTTCTTTTAAGTTTCTATCAGTCGATTTATTAAAAGAAATTGTAGTAGTTTGACAAAATAAGCGTCCTCTTCTTGTTTCTTCAGAGAATAAATGAAAACTCGCGGGCACAAATAATTAATTAACATGTAATTGAAGTCAAAGTTTATGTGTATTATTATTAATTTTTTGATGATTTGGGATATAGGGGGAGCAGCAATAATAGTATGGGATAACGTGCAATCTATTATTTGACTAGTTGTGTGGATTTGTAGCACAACTCGATCACTATCTTGTATTAGTTTGACTACATTCGTTCTAGCTAGATGAAATTTCAATCTTACTTGGCGGCCAAAATCTACATAGCCTATTGACTCCTTTTATTCATCAGCAGCCGCAAAACCACGAGATATTTATTTTAAAACTATATTTCATTAGAAATGGTATATGGAAATTAAAATGTGAAAGGAAGATACATCACACGCAACTAAAAATGTATCCTAACGTAGTGTTACTAATCACGTGTTATAATCACAGTATCATGTATCATTAGTATTATGCTTAAGTTATATGTCTTATGTCCACAAAATATCAATCATTTTATAACAAATGGATTAATATACCAAGTGACGATCACAATTAAAAGTCTTAATATTAATGAACGACAAGATTGATATTTTTATAGACTTGGACTATAATATTATTAAAATAAATACACGGGTTATGTGAGTGAATTGACAACATCATACAATGGTGGAGGTGACAAAGAAAATTTATGGCTAATAACACATGAAAGCTAGACGTGGTATATAAATGAACCCAAAAAACCTTATAAATATGTAAGTTAATGAACTTCTAGAATGATAAGTAAAAAGTCTCATCATATGAGTATTATATATTTAAAGTTTGAATTAAGTTGTCTAAAAAAAGTTTGAGTAGTGCTATATGTCATTTTTTTACTCACCACGTTTTATCACCATGCCTTCAAGACCGATTTGTATGTACGAGAGAAATTTTTGTGAAAGAAATGGCGGGTAAATATAATACAATTAATCTTCTTTTGTTACAGTCGCTTGACGACTTCCTTCATCAAATCAGGGTTGGCATGTTGGAAATCGAACAGCTCCTCGAATGAAATGAAGCCATTGCGATCCTTGTCGATCTCCTTCATTCGCTGGACTTGGTCCGGCAAAGAAGAGCCGACTGCTTTGAGTGCATCAGTGAACTCAGTCAATGAAATCTTGCCATCGCCATTGTAATCAAAGCGCTTAAGCACATGCTCACATTCAGCCTTGGCATGATCATTAGTTTAACACGAAACCAAATAGTTGACAAACTCATTTGAAAATGTTTTTAAAATAGCAAAAACGTTTTTAGTGAAAATATTTTTGAAACCAATCCTTAATAAAAATTCAAGTGAATCGTGGAAAAGTACTTGGAAGTGCTTCTTGCAGAAAGCACTTCCAAGTGCTTATAGAATTCAAAAATATTTTCTCTAAAAAACATTTTCAACCATTTTAAAAACACTTCCAAACGAGCCTTTATGTAATCGATTATTGATTAAGAGCTGGGTTGTTCTTGGACCTGGTCTTAATGCTTAAGAAACGGATCATTACCTAGATGCAAGGGAACCTTCTTCATATGGACATATGTTAACCGTAAATTATGTAAATTAATTTCTATTAGGGCCTTGACAATTTTAAAGTTACTTAGTAGGTGGTACCCCTATGAAAATTACCCCAAAAATTAATCAATTACTAGTTAGCTACTGCTTACGTGGGTGGAAAGAAAACTTAAAAATTAGGATCTTGGTGCTTAATATTAAATTATTTTCTCTCCTTGTTAAGATAATATCTCTTAAGACTTAACAGAATTTCTGTTTAAGTTTAAAAGTTTAAACGTAAGGTGCCACTCAGTACTAGGTCTAATAATATTCCTCTTCACTTAAGGAAAAGGTCTTAGGTTCGAATCTTGTGGATGACGAATTCGATCCCAAATTAGGTTGCCTATTGTGTGGCTTAGTCTAATTCCCCTTCTCCCTTATTATAAAATATATCACTGTACTAAAAAAAAAATAATAATAATAATAATTGTACAGCTTAATCGAACTTCCCTTCTCCCTTAGTGTAAAATATGTCGCTGTACTAGTTTAGGGGGTAAATTAGCTGAAAAAATAGTTTAGGGAAAATTTGACAATAAGTTGGCCAAAATGATCAGTTTTAGTTTTGTAAATCTTTTTTAAATTAATAAAGTGTTTTAACTATATTAAATAAAAAGACACACAGCATGCTGAAAATACGTAACATAAATTCGTCATAGCAAATAAACAAGATTCCATAAAATGAAAGCGGATTTCCCCGACGTAAATTGTTCCACAACTCGATCGTTAATTAGGGTGTTCATCTTTGGTGTGGTGAAAGACCAATTAAATTTGAACATTTATGCAATCAGAGTAGCATTTGTTAATTTACACAAAACTTGTATGATCCCATCAAAGCAAAACTGGGGCTACCCTAACAAAATTAAAATTAATTATACCATAAAACAAAAGAAAACAACAACTCAGATAATCATCTAATGCAGACGGTACATACCAAACTGAAATCTCATTCAATTCTCTCAAATTTGAATTTGCCTTCGTCCGAGGTGGCCAAGTGCTTCCTCTTCCTGGAAACCCCGTTTTGCTCGTCTGCGAACTGAGCAGCTGTTCGCGCTCGTAGTTCTTCCAAGCTCTCACCTTCCTTTGCTCTCTCCAGAACCTGGAATTCGTAGGAACTAGTCATACAGCTGATTTCTACTTTATAAAGGAGGATTCACATGTCTAAATTACTTTCAATGCCTTACCAGATGACGACCGTACAAATGGGTGCTCGAAAGCGCTTTAAGAGCATTTTCGGCCTCTTGCTTTGTGATGAACTCTACAAATGCAAATCCTCTATGCTGTCCAAACTTCATTGGCAACCGTAAACTTTTAATCTGCATATAACAAGAAATTAAAGGCGATTATAGAATGACAATACATTAGAAAATTGCCGTAGGGAGCAAGGACACGGGATAACACAGTGATGGCTAAAACAACATCGTCTTAGGGTTCACGGATAACAAACTGTCTAAAATTTACTGTTTAAGAATTATAGTAGATACAATCAAACAAGGTGTGAAATGACGTACTTCAAGTCATAAGCACAAAATCTGCACGAAAAATATTAGACGATCCAGAATCTAGTAACTCATCAAAGTTCAGTAACTCACCTGGCCAAATGGACTAAATAGCTGTCTCAGTTCTTTCTCTGTGGCCTCAAAAGCTACATTTTTCACAAGTAATTTTGTCGAACTTATATCCTTGTCAACCTTTTTAGGTACTTCATCTTTCTTGGCATGACACAGTTGCAAAATAAGAGCATGCCCGTCCAAAATAGTTCCCTAGAAAATGGTAAATATTAATTGCAATGAATTTCCACAATTGTATACCGAATGCAATAATTTTCACCAGATTCTGGCTTCACCTGTAAATCCCGGCAAACATTTGTGGCTGTCTCCACAGAATCGAACTCCAGAAAACCAAAACCCATTGAAACATTCTTCCCATTCTTCAAGTGTTTCTTTACCTGCAAATAGAGAAAAGAGGATATAGACAAGAAAACATATCAAGTAAAAGTACCGCTTCTAGGCAGCTGATTATTACCTTGACACTTAATAGTTTTCCCTCCTTCACTTGTCCACTAAAATGCTTTTTCAAACTCTCGTCTGATGTCTTAAAGCTCAGATTCTTGACATATAGAGATCGTGACTGGAGAATGTTACACAACAAAGACAAAATAATTATTATATTGGCTAGGCAAGACGTAACAGAACAAGGAAAATGTAAAAGAAAACAAAAATAAGCCACAGGTGTAAAAATTAGTAGACAAGAAATGGCAGCATAAATGTAAAGCTATAAGGAAACCTCCAAACGTTACCAGCTTTAATCTCTAACAGAATAATCAACTAAGTTTCGTCAACCGGTAAAAGTTATGCCTAAAGAATACACAATTTTGACATTATTGAACTTTAAATGGCAGTTAAACGGAAGATAAATTGCACAATATTAAAATTGCAGAATTTCTCATCATCAAACTAGAGTTTTGTCTTGTAGCAGTAACACAAACAATGCTTTGCATAGGTTCCTATTAGATGATGATAAAATCAAATAATTGAATAACAAGATTACACAAGCCATATATACACCATACACTTAACAGTATACAACATATATATACACGTATATAAAAGGCTCCATGGATGGCTACAACAGCCATCAACTACGGCAGCATTATAAGCTCGCATCGATAAACACTTGAAGGTGTTTAAGTAGGGTCAGTTGGAACCCAGCCATAGATGGTGGTCTCCTAGCAATACTAATTGTGTACAAAGGATTGTGAGCATTCTTTAACTGCACTTAGGAAGTTAAGATGTGGGCACACCAAATTTGTTTGTCATAAGAATAGATGTGTAGACAAATGAGGAAGAAGAAATGAAACTACAGAAAAACAGAAAAGCATACAAACATCAACCTCAACTCTATCTGGATCAGCATCCACATCTGCTATTCCTCCCACATACTGCTCTAACATAACCCTTTTGACATCATGCTCACCAACAACAGCACTGTTCTTTTCAATGCTCTCTGTTGTTGAACTTGGACTAAGAACATTGCCAGGAGCCCACTCCAAATATAAAGGACCATCCCTGTATCATTATACATAGGGAAAAGGATGGTTAGTGTCTGACATAACTGAGTAACAGAGTTACAAAAAGAATTTATTGCAGCTATTGGTACAAATGCCCATATCAACAGATGAGACGATCAAGCAACTATTTTCAACAAAGATTACACAAATTTTTATTCTTCTACATAAGCAACTGCTTTTATACAATAGATCATGTACCACAACAGATATCCTACAGAAGAAACCCATATACTTATGCATAAAGATACCAAGTGGATAAGGGAAATTTTCAATTTTCATTTTTGTGGGCATGGTTCTGGGCCTTATACTCGTCGGGACTTAATTTAAATTTGTTGAGAATTCGTTCTGTCACTGACCCAAGGGCAAAGATATGAGAAGTAAAAATAAGTAAGCCATCAAAGTCAATAGATCTCTGTTTTACTCTCTTTTATACTATGTATCTTTTATTTGTACTCAAGGAAGCTAATAAAAGCCAGCTCGTTTCAAAACTATGAGAATATTAGAAGGCAGCAGCCAACCCGCCCCCCCCCAAAAAAAAAAAAAAAAAAAACAGAAACACACAAAACCCCCAACAAAGAGGATACAACATGAAAAATGGATCCTACATACAAGATTTTGCAACACTTACTTGTAGCGCTTGTATGCTAAACCTTTAAAAGCTGCTCGAGCATCAGCAGGTTCAAGAAAAACAACCTGAACATTAATAATTCAAGAAAAGAATTAGTAGAGAATCACTCTTTAACAACACAACATCATAGTAGACTAATATGATCAGTAATCTAGAAGTTTCTTCCTCTCTGCAGTATCAAAAGAGTGAGAGAATAAAAGTACATAATAAGACATCTGATCAGCCAGTGTCAAAGAGGAGTTGAAAAACTCAACTAATGAGAAACCCAAAGCAAAGTGTCCAATTTTCTTAGACATCACAAAACTAATCTCTTCTAATCTAGGATGGACGCAAGCCAAGTATGGCCAGTCAAAACAGATTTCAAAAAATCTTAATGACTCATAGAACCGTGCCACTTCCACACTTTCATTGCCTTAGTCTGAATGACCATCGTCAAGCTTTGTTCCACACTCCAGTAAACTACCAGAAACTATCAGACTACAAGTCAAAAACTCCACTCTCCAAATTAGTGAACAACTTCACACCTACTGATCTACAGTAGGGTCACTTAAAAATTGATATACCTATCAAAAAACAGTTTTTCTTGTATCTCACTCATCCCTTTTTTTCTTAAATAAAACTATATTAGAGAACATAGAAAAGGTTCAATACCTTGATCAGAACGCCAAAATTTTTATATCAGGTGGTAGGGCAAGGAATTAACAAAACCGTTGACAAAACAGTAGATGAATTTATGCATTCGCAAGGCAAATCATTACAATGATGTCTGAACTCAAATGTGAAAGGTAGAGAGTCTAACTGCCTTTTAATTAGCAGTCAGGAACATGATTTCCAGAAAATAATTTACAAGAACCTAAATACAAGATGAAAACACAGTAAACATGTTTTTAACATCAACCTAGCAAATGCACATCTGCTGTAAACTAAATCAAAATTAAGAAACAGCCATTGATGAAAGAACACACGAATACATACCAAGGCCAATGTCTTCGTCTGTGGGAGAACGACTTTTTCCAAATTCCCAAATTTCCCAAACATCTTCGCCAGTTCACCATCAGTAGAACCATAAGGCAAGTTCTTCACCAGTATAACATGGTTGCTTCTTTTAACACCATCAGTTTTCCCAGAAGCAAAATTCTCTAAAGATTCCACATTTATACCAGCATTTGTAAGAGACTTTTTGGTCTCTGCAATCACTTGAGTTTCTCCCAAAGCAATCCGTACAGCAAGATCATCAGCTTCTCGGTCAAGCAAATCACCCTTGCTTACACCATACTTCCGAGCTATGTTCTCAACAACCTATTTAATATGATATAAAATTAGAAATGAAGCACTGTCAAACAAAAATAAGAAATGAAGCATCATCAAACAAAAAGAAAGTAACTCAATAAAGCACGGCAGTAAAAGTTGATGCTATTCCTACCAGCGTCAAAACAAGACAAAAACAAACAATTATGGTTTTGCATGTACTAGTGAAAATTATTAAAATGATGAGAAGTATGGAGGGCGGTAGAACAATCTCAAAATCAAAACATGTTCAGATACCACCTGTTTCTGGAAAAAGTGTGTGTTAATACAATACTGCGAGTTTGTAACTGTGTTTAACATACCGTATCAGGGTGCATAAACAAACTGTTCCATGCTCTTGTATCACCACTAGCTTCAGATGCTTTCCTCTTATCCTCCCTTTGTTTCTTAAGAGATTTTGAAGCTTGGCTTGCTGAATCATCAGCCCTATAGGGTAAGCAATGTCAAATTCAACCACAGAGTGCAAGTACGAAGTCAGAACAAATCCCAATAAAAGAGTAGTCACAATAAAATTCCCTAGAAAAGCGACATTAAGGTAAGCAGGCAATTTAGGATAACTACTTACCCTAGCTTCTCAGTTGGATTCTTTTGCCTTGCTGGCATAACATGCAACAATCTTCCTTGGAAAATTGAACCATCTAATGCTTCTAATGCCCTTCACCAAAAGAGAGGAAAGACGAATCAACAATGATATTTATTAAGAAAACATGCGTGAATTAGCAAACCAACACGTCATGCACTCGCTCAAACACCATAACCAACATAAGAGACTTGAACGCAAAAAATTCAACCTAGATAAACCGGCAACTGAAACGGTTCTTTAGCAAAATTCTACTTCTTTTGAATTTGTTAGGACACAAAACTTGGAAAAGTTGGGCCTTGGCATATCAAGGCATGGTATGAAACTTGAGAAGTACAAGTTTTATATAGCATGATATTTGTCATGGATGATATCATTAATTTATTGAACCATGTGAGCTTTGAAGCAAAATGAGTACCTTTCTGCACATTCTGGAAGCTTGTAAAGAACATAAGCGAATCCCTTGGAACGATTCGTCTCTTTATCAATAACAAGATGGACCTGTGCATCTCCAAATTTGCTAAAAGCCTCTTCCAGCTCCTCCTCAGTTGCTGTAAATGGCAGATTACGAACAAAAAGACGACCACTCTCGGAAGCTTCTTCATTCTCATCATTCGAAGTGGATGACGGATTGCTCTCGTCAATTACTTGGCCATTAGCATCCTCAGAAGGCCCCTTCTCTCCATCTATTTCTTCGTGAACTCTAATTTGCTCCTTTGCATTGACTTTTCGAGACTCTTTCTCCTCCTCCTCCTCCTCCTCCTCATCACCATCATCATCATTATCCTCTGAGCCACTGCTTTCGGAATCTGACCATTCAGTCTTCACTCTGCTTTTGAAGTAATCCATATCCGAAACAACGTCGTCCTTAGCTACATTGCGTTTATCATTCTTCTTAACACCTTTCTCTACCTCCTCCATAGCCGCCGGAACTGATTTCTCCTCACTATCCTTCTTGGCTTTTCCAATGTTCTCAGCTCCTGATTTCTCCTCGCCTTCCTTCTTGCTTTTCCCAATTTTCTCAGCCACAGGAGCCGCCACTGCATCGTTCGCCCACAATTTCGACTTAACCCTCGGCTGCATCACCTCCAAAAACTCCTGAAGCTTAACATCACCACTCTCATCTTTCACCTCAAGACTCCGGCTTTTCACTCCACCACCGCGCTCCTCCTTCTTCTTGCTCTTCTCCTCGCCTCCACCCCCTCCCCCCTCCTTCTTCTTCGAATGCCGGCTCCACGGCCGCGGAATCTCCGGATCCCCAACCTTCCTCGCAATCTCACAGCTAATCCTACAAGTATCTAAAAACGACCTGTCGTAGTATTTCATGGCCTCCTGAGCTTCCCTCTCCGTCCGGAACCCGATGAACGCGAACTGCCGGCTCTTCCCCTCCTTCGTCCGCATCAGCTTCGCGTCCGTAATCTCTCCTTTCGCCGAGAAGAACTCCCGGAGCCGGTCCTCCTTCACATGCTTGGGCAAATTCTTGACGCAAATCCTCGACCTGAAAATTGAAAAACCTTGCGGTGCGTTAGAAACCAGGCGAAGTGAAATTTTCCCGGGAACCAAACAGAAAGTGTGCGAAAGTAAATTGGAACTCACATCTTCAATACGAAGTTTGAATTGCAGAGCCGACGACGAGATTCTTCAGTCGAATTTTGAGAAGGAAAGACGGTGCCGTTTTGACGTCTGGTTCTGGAAATCGAGTGTGTTGAGAGAGCAGGGTTTAAGGGTCTTGAGCCGCGGTGGCGGTGAGTGTTCGGACGAGTTACAGAAATAAATAAAATGTTTTTTCTCTTGGGCTTTTTGTATTGGGTTTTGGCCAAGACGAGGGTTTTGTTTAGAATTTGATATGGGCCGAATCATACTGGGCTGGGATGTTGGTATGTCTTACTTTATTAGAGAAGTAGTATAAATGATACTAGCCTAACGTGCGTGCGAGAGGCATTTTTGCATCACGGGCGCTACGCACCCCAAAGATGTGTTGTTTTAGATATTCTTATATTTCTTAAGTGATTATTTTATAAATTGTGTTTGTGTCCATCATAACAATTTCTTATTATTTTCAATTTTTATTATGTTCAATCATCTAACTTAGTCTTTTTGCACCTGCTCATTATGTATAAATATGTAGTCTTCTGAAGAAAAAAAAGCCAAGGCGTTTTTGGATGATCAGATTAATTTAATTATATAATTTTCAGTTTGACTTTAAGTTTATTGTCTGTTTCATTTATGAATATATTAGCCTCTCCGCACGCACGCATTTTTGCATGACGGGCGCTACGTGCCCCTAAATGTGTATTGCGTTATTTTTTTTTTCATTGTAATTGTCAAGATATATTTTAAATGTATTGTGTAAAGAGGAACTTTTTCGTTACCATGCACATCCTAAAAAATTATTCATGTTTTCGTTTTCACTTTGCGTAAAGTAATGATTTAAATGTTACGCAAAGTGAAAACGAAAAACATAACTTTTTAGGACTTTATCATGTTTACAAAATTAAATAGTAAGAAATGTTAAATGTAATTGTGAAGATTTTGCATTAGTTTTTTTCCATTGTAATCGTGAAGATATAATTTAAATGTATTGTGCAAAGATGAACTTTTTCTTTACCATGCATGTCCTAAAAAATTATCATGTTTTTCATTTTCACTTTGCATAAAGTATTGATTTAAATATTATTTATGCAATTGTCAAACAACATGGGTTAAATGTTTTCTTGCATTAGTTGATTCTTCCTAGACTGTCTGTCAACTTTTTCGTTACCATGCACGTCCTAAAAAGTCGTTAAGTTTTTCATTTTCACTTTGCGTAAAGTAATGATTTAAATGTTACGCAAAGTGAAAATGAAAAACATGACAACTTTTTAGAACGTTATCATGTTTACAAAATTAAATAGTAAGAAATGTTAATGTAATTGTGAAGATTTTGCATTAGTTTTTTTTTTCCATTGTAATTATTAAGATATATTTTAGATGTATTGTGCAAAGATGAACTTTTTCTTTATCATGCACGTCCTAAAAAGTTGTCATGTTTTTCGTTTTCACTTTGTGTAAAGTAATGATTTAAATGTCATTTATGCAATTGTCAAACAACATGGGATTTTGGATGCAAGTTCCTACCTAAAGTCCATAAACAATAGTAAGTAGATGTAAATAAAAGAAGAGTAGATGAAAACATTAAGTACTCGCCTAGACTACTATAAAAAACAGTAAGTAGACATGCCAACGGAAGAGCTGACACCTGTACAAAGGTGTTCTTACTATAAAAAGGTAGTATGTTGTATGTTCCTACCTGTTTATGTGAGAGGTATTTTTTGTATCACAGGTGCTATCGCCCCTTGAGATGTGTTGTGCTAGCTATTTTTTTGTCATATTGCGTCTTAAAATAAAATATATCATACATTGAAAATAAAAGGAAATAAAACATAATTAACTCGCATGTAAAATGCATGAGAAAAAAAAAAAAAATACTCTTTGCACGTACGAAAGCACGTTAGAAAAAGCTAGTAATGAATAAAGGAAGAAATACAGCAAGGAACCAAGATATTTCATATGTATCATCTTTTCCTTGCCGTTTATCTTATTAAAATTTTCTAAAAATGAGTTGATAAGTTTGTGGGTTCATAATATAATATATATACTATTTTTTTTAGACATATATGTTACACTTTCCCATTCCACCGCAAATTGCTTTGTCAATTCAATAGCACCACAACACTAATGCTTGTTTCCATAACTGCAAACGGAGTTTTTGAATGAGAATATGAGTTGAGGTGTAAATTGCATTATAGTATGTAGTAATTAAAGTGTACATACATTGACAAAAATAAGAAAAAAAAAATAGTCATATCCGAAGGAAAATGCATCATTTGTAGCTTTCTTCACATTTTTTTTCTTATGGGATTGCTTTGATTTTTCTTGTATTGTCTTTACTGCAACCATGGAACTGACACCATTGTATAAGTGTTATTATTCTCAATAGAATGCAAATTTCATTCAACTTGGAGAAATACTATTTGAGCAGCGAAGCTTAAATCCTGCTCCACTACACTCATTTATGTATGATCAAATCACTTGTCATAGATATTGCATTGCATTTTAAACATTTGCACATAATATTTTAATTGGTATTGACAATGAAATAAAAACATTAGAGATGACCACCTCAATTATTCTAAAATCTTGAATTAACATAAAGTAATGATACAATTAGATTACCGATTGTTAGGCATTTAGAAGAAAAATAATAAAAATGAATCATTCCAAACACCAACAAAACGGAAAAGAGAACCGAAAAAGGTCTTGAATCTTCAAGTTCCTTAGCCAAGCAATCCTTATGCAGTATCGCAAGCCAAAAGTCTTTTACGCCTATATAGAATTTTGTCCACATACCATGTAATTCATCTTGCATTCAAAAAAGGCTTTTTCATATAAAAAAAAGTACATAGCAAATCATATACAAATTTATAGCTAGAAAAATAGTGTGCACATTGACTATTGAGAACATCTAAAATTAAACTAATAGAAATTAAACTATCCAATTATTATTACAAACAGGTTGGCAATCAGTATTAAGAAAAAGCTGCTTGACGGAAGACAATGATCTTTGTTCTTCAATCTTAGAATAAAATGAATAAAGTTTTAGACATAGCTTACCAAAGAAAAAAAAAATGCAAAACAAAGAGTCATTTACTCGTCAACTTGTCACAAATTTGTGCAGTTTTTTATTGTCTCCAAGTATATTTTGGCTCTCCCTCTAAATCGCTTTCTCTATCCCCATGTAGTTTATATTTAATTTAATTCCTAATCACATTTGGTATATATAGTTTATCAGTAATACAAATTGGAATTTATAAACACTTACAATGCCAAGTTGTTAACATATATACTTGAGCATCTCTAATCTTCATCCCAATCGTCGCTGTCTCGGAGTCTTAGTAATTTGCACACCATGGTCACCTCAAACCTTATTCAAAGACTGTGTCGAAAAAGAAGGAGCCGCGTTCCATCGTTAAGGGTCAGGGGAAAACAATTTTTGGTTACAAAGAAACCAATCAAACATCATATCAACCGCATAAAACCCCATATAATATGCTATTTTTTTATCAAAATAATACGCGGATTATGCAAACAAAAAAAAAATGGCGAGAAATAAAAAAGAACAATACAAATAGATAAAAAGTACCAATTAACAGAACAAAGAAAGCTAATGTAGAATAGAATATATTTATGAGAAGAATTGGTTCTCTTCAGCGTGTGGATTACATTCTCTTAGAAGAGGCCAAGGCTATCTTCTTGTTTGTGCCTGTCCATGAGATAACTCAAAACATTAAGTATATGAAGTTTAAAATTAAAAAAAAAACAAAAAGACAACAAAAGAAAGCTGAGCAAATGGGGAGTAAGAGATCAAACAAACAGTGTGTGGTTGAATAACCTTCTTGGTTATCTTCTAGGGAACACCATCTTGGTTCTCTTCTGGGGAAAATTATGATAGTCTTACCTCTTTTGCCGAAGCCTTGAAAATTCTGCCTTCTTGTTTGTGCCTGTCCACCACTTTTAAAATCCCCAAATCAACTTTGAACTGCAAACCCATATTGTAATTCAATAAAACCTGAACAAAGTGAATTAGGATTAAACAATTCGATGTTGAAGAAGCATCAAATGAAATAAGGTGGACCGGTACCCATAAATTATATTAAAGGAGAAGCATAGATGAAGAAACACCAAATTGTAAGGTGGACGAAGAAGCACCAACAAAAAAAGAGGGGTACGTGAAGTTGAGTGGGTTTCTCCCGAATAGAAATGTGGGGTGGTTGGGGTTTTAATCGTGCAACTCTGCAACCACTACAACTGCTTGTGGGGAGTTTGTTGGGTTTGGGATGGCTTCAGTCTAGAACTCTGTAACTGCATAACTGCTTCTCTATATTTATTTATTTTTTTGGTTTTTTTAGAGAGAAAGAATGTGATGAGTAATCAAACGGTCATAATTAATCTAAAAGTATGGGTGGCTTTCATATTTTGTTTATTACGATTTTAACCTTATTTTATTTGTATTTTACGATTATTACCCATTTATATTGGGATAGTTTTGTGCTGTTTTATTGAAAAGAGAGGATATTTTTGGCATTTTGGAATGCTTCACCAAACTGGGGCTCTCCCTTTATATATATAGATTACAAATACGTAGTAAGTGGCGTTTACTTTCCTTTTTATTTATCAATAAAAATGGTGAAGAACGGACGGACTAAGGGTTTCTAGGTGTCATGGTGACAAGGGAAGATATATGCCTCGATGCAACTATCACCGAAGAGTTAATCTCTCATAATCTTTCTCCACCAAATTTATTATATAAAAACTCGTTTTTGTTATCATTTGAGATACTCTTCTTTTAATTCTTACGTGTGTTGCTGACAAGTGTTGAAGTTGAATAGTCGGTCGCTGCTGATATTTAGCAAGTAACAGTCACCGATGACGTACGGTGCGATCTGGATCATTTTCTAAGAGATATAAAAAGGTTAGTCGTCTGTTTACGTAGACCACTTAATTCGCAATCACATGGGAATTCATACAATAATTTCGTCACATTAATTTCTTGCTTGGGTGTTCAGTTTCATGTTGGTTAATCCACAAAAATGATTTCAGTTGATTTAAGGCATTGGTTCTATGGGAAAATGTTAAGAATAATCTCTTAAAAGTGAATTTTTAATGGACTTTCCGTCAATTTACGTTTTTGGCACAATTTCGGTATCAGCATTATAAAATATGGTGTAAAAAACATGAGGTTGCAAAGAATCCATGAGAGTCCTATTGTGAGAGAATCTTATTACATTTCTCTAGTTCTAGGATTATGGAATCAATAAGAATAATCTATAATCATGCATGTTTGTAGATGTCGTTTTACTGTAGTGGCGAAAAATAATAATGTTTATGTAATATGGTACGAGTTGATCTCCACAGATTTCCTTTCCTCCTAACATTTAACAATTTAACCCACTAACGTTATCGTTTGTAAAAAAAAAAGAATTATAATGCATGTTTTTTTTGTGAACCGTTGTGTCACATCCCCGCCCGGGGCGGATCACTTCCTGGGCCCGCTCCACCACCGTAGCACGATATTGTCCGTTTTGGGCTTACCATTTCCTCACGGTTTTGTTTTTGGGAACTCACGAGAAACTTCCTAGTGGGTCACCTATCATGGGATTGCTCTAGCCCCCTTCTCACTTAACTTCGGAGTTCCCGTGGAACTCGAAGCCAATGAGCTCCCAAAAGGCCTCGTGTTAGGTAGGGATGAGAATATACATTTAAGGATCACTCCCCTGAGCGATGTGGGATGTCACACGTTGTGCATGGAATGGAATCATAATTAAGCAGATTTCCTTTCCTCCTAACATTATGAACCGTTGTGCTCGGAGGAGTTGGCATTTTTCTTATTTCAAATCTAGGGTTTTTAGTTTAGAATTTATTACGGACGGCCTCTTGTTTGGGCATGTTCATTGTATTTTTTCTTAAGTTGGGTTGTGCTTTTACTTGTTTGTTTTGGGCTGCCTTTTTTGAGCTTTCCTTACTTTGTAATAGCCATCTTTACTGATGAATTGTATTATGTTTGACAAAAAACAACTAAATTTTAAGAGATAATAGAGCACACATGGCAACAATTGAGTGGGAAAGGCAAGATGGAAAAGGGCAGAAGAAAGTTAGCTAGCATCCCCTAAACTATTTGTCCATAGACTCCGACTGCAGACAACATGAAGACCAAATACAGTGAGACGAAATAGTATCACATATTCAAAATGTAAAAATATATTTAACATATAGGATGAAATGTCGGTTTAGTTTTTGAACCATAATCTCAGTAAAAATTAAGTCCTTAAATTCTTTGTTTAGTAAAATAAGTCTCTAAATTCATTAGAAATAGCTAATTTCATCCCTACTATTATATTCAAAGTTATTTTATCTAATTTTTCGTCAACATAAGTTACTGGACACACTTTAAAGTGTAATTTATCCTTCAAAGTTAACTTACACACTTTAGCTCATATAAGCTCTTAACATTTCATATATGTTGCGGATCTAGCGTGTAATCCTTCAAAGGTAACTTACACTATTTTTTATGTAAAATTATCAATTTACCCTTCAAAGTTAACTACTTATACTATTTCTTTATGAAAAACTGTCGATCTATCATCCAATGTATATCATATGCAATTAACGTGACCTAAATTGACGAAAAAATTGAATATAGTAGCTTTGAATATAATACTACATATGTAATTAGTAGATTTTTATAATTTTTACTGAGGTGATAACTCAGAAACTAAATTAACAGTTCATCCTAACCTATATCAAAATAAGCTTGAGTTTAGCCAAATTTACTAGAACCATGAACTCTATCATCTGCATGTTCAAATATTTTTTTATGTAATTTAGATAGTTTAATATATAATCTTATCGTTTGACAAAACAAATGTTTATGATGAAGTCAAATTTTTTGCTTTTATAAAGCTTTTGTTCTCTTTATGAATTAGGAGGGCACTAAAAAGTTGGCTTTGAAATTTCTGGCAGAGTTGGTTGAATCCAAAGCAAGACAAACGTTATTATAATCCACATATTGTTAAATATAAACCAACAGGATTCTTTTCAGATTTTTTTTAAAAAGATTTTGGAAATTCGTAAATTGTGTACATTTAATGTACATTGTATGGTCAGTTTTTATTAAATACTATTTATGTTTAATTTTAAATAAAAATATTTAAAATAATTTTTGACAGTACGATTTACGATAAATGAACAAAATTGACGGATCTTTAGAATGCTCGTCGAATGAATCCTCACAAAGAGAATCTAACAAGAATCTGGATTCAAATACAAATAAGGCACTAATTGTTTTTTTCTTAAATAATAATCTTCATTCAAGAAACTTAATGGGGTTGTTTGACTTTATTTAGTTTGTCTTTCTCCCAATGTGATTTCGAATACCAGTTCTCGTATCCAGAGGCATCTTGGACACGATTGACTGAAAACAAATGTAGTGCCTTAATCGAATGAGAAATGCTATTCTCCGTGATCTCATGTGTTTAGCATAATATTTATAATATTGGTAAAAAAATTATATTAAAAAATAAGGTAAAAGAAAATTTATAAAGAGTTTCACTTTTAAGATAATTTTTTTAGCATTCTTCTGATTGAATATTTTCTTCCCCATACCATCATTGGGCAAAATGTGAGGTGGTAACATTATAAATCATTGTTCAAAAAATGTGTGGTGGCAAAAAATCTTTAGAAAGTCTCGCTTTTGAGATAGTCTCCTTAAAATTTCTCTGTTTTTTTAAAGGGTAATACTAAAGGAGCTAAATTTTTAAATCAAATGAAATGGTTGTAGATGATTGGATTATTAATTAAGTGTCGGTTAACTTGCTTGTTCTTACTGGTGATACATTAGTTGGTTTGCAAATTTGGTTAAAAAATTTGATCTCCTAGCATTAGCCATTAAACTCTTTTTTAAATCACATGATAGGAGATATAAGAAAATAATAATTTATTGATTAACCTCAGTTACTTGTATTTTATAATACGATTTAATGATGTTTTTCTTTATTTATAAGTAACATATTTTAGTTTTGATACGATTATTTGGTTATACTTAACTATTAATGGTACAGTGTAATGATATTTCTTTTTATTGTTAGTAGCATATTTTAGATTTTGATACTGGTATACTGTACCATAAATGAGACATGTTTGGAATTGCCATAAGGAGAGATACTGGTATAACCGTATAAGTAGCTAAAAGACATGTTCAAGCCATATTTTAAGTGTAAATTACTTAAAGTTTGAATTGAAATATGATTATTTGATTCAATTCTCAAATCTAGAGGCAATCCGGCAATGGTTATGTGGACCAACTTTCATTTGGCTTTATATTTTATATATTTTTCGGATATCTCAAAGGTGCAAGAAAGGTTGATATTTCTTAGGTATAGGACAAGAAGGAATTTGTTATTTCTGCGGAAGTACGGCTAATGGAAAGAGAAGGCCTGCACCTTCTACTCGGTTTGATCCAAGAAACTGCAACAATCTCACCATTTGGAAGAAGATCTTTTTAGAACCTATTGAAAGTTAAAAGGAAAGACAGAATTATAGATATATACATATATATATATATACACACATACATACATATATACATGTAATATAGGACAATTCTCTTGTTCCATTTTTTATGCGGAATTTTGGTGCCTCCCGTGATAGCAAATGTTAAAACCAACACTACAGTTTTCATGTTCACAGCTTCTGATTTAGTCACATTTTCTTGTAGAGAGAGAGAGAGAGAGAGAGAGAGAGAGAGAGAGAGAGAGAGAGAGAGAGAGAAAGAGGAGAGGGAGAGGTTTGCGGATGTAAAAGAGTGAAGTTATAGTATTACATCTTTATCGGTAAAAATGGCAGGATCGTCTGGAAGAACAAAGAGGAAGATAAGGTGGAGCAAACTGTATTCTTTTGCATGCTTCAGACCTGTCCCAACTGAGAATGATCCAAGCCAGCAGCTCCTTGGCCAGCCAGGGTTTTCGCGGGTGGTTTTCTGCAACGAGCCTCAGCTGCACAAGGCCAAGCCTTACAAGTACCCCAAGAACTATGTCTCCACAACCAAGTACAATGTTATGACTTTTCTTCCAAAAGCGCTTTTCGAGCAGTTCCGAAGAGTTGCCAATCTGTATTTTCTGTTGGCAGCTGTGTTGTCCGTCACTTCTTTGGCTCCTTTTCAACCAATAAGTTTGATTGCTCCTTTGGTCTTTGTGGTGGGGGTTAGCATGATCAAGGAGGCAGTGGAGGACTGGCACAGATTCTTGCAGGTAAACAAGAAAATACAGTAAAATATTTATTTTCAATAAATTCGTATATTCATAATTCTTGAAATTTTAGCTCCTCTTTGTCTACTGCAGAAGAAAATTAGTTTGATCCAAAATTGACTCCCCACTTTATTATTTGTTGAAGAATGTAGATTTTTCAGCCCACATAAGAAAATAACCGAATTAAATACAACTTATATTGAACGGTTTCACTGCTAATTTATCCTTCCTTATTTGCTATTTAGTATGATCACGAACCCCCTTGACTTTCCTGTTCTATTTTGCTAGAAATCTTCATTTGTTCCTCCACTTTAATAAACTTTCTGGGACTATTTACAACAAATTTATTTTGTGTTACAGGATTTGAATGTGAACTCAAGAACTGTAAAGGTTCACGTTGGAGACGGCGAATTTATTGAAAAACCATGGCAAGGACTCTGTGTAGGAGATGTTTTGAAGGTTAACAAGAATGAATATTTTCCTAGTGATCTCCTCTTACTATCTTCCAGCTATGAGGATGGCATATGTTATGTAGAGACCATGAACCTTGATGGAGAAACTAATCTCAAGGTTAAACGATGCTTGGAAGCCACACTTGGCCTTGTCAATGATCAATCATTTGGTTTATTCAGGGCTACCGTCTGTTGTGAGGACCCGAATCCTCATCTCTACACCTTTGTGGGGAACTTAGAGTTGAAAAATGCATCATTTCCCTTGTGCCCTGCCTCAGTTCTCCTAAGAGATTCAAAGCTTCGGAACACAGATTATATTTATGGGGTTGTGATTTTTAGTGGACCAGACACAAAAGCGGTGAGGAACTCAACAAGTTCACCATCTAAGCGCAGCCGGATTGAAAGAAAGATGGATCTTGTCATCTACCTTCTCTTTTCGATGCTTCTGTTGATTTCACTGGTCACTTCGATCGGTTTTGCAGAGTTTTTGAAAACGGAGATGATTAAGTGGTGGTATCTTTCTCTAGATGATAATGATCCATTTTTTCAACCACCAAGGCCTGAGGTATCTGGTTTCCTGCAATTCATAAGGGCTCTTATTTTGTATGGTTACTTGATCCCCATTTCTCTCTATGTTTCCATTGAGGTTGTCAAAGTTTTACAAGCCATGCTCATTAACAAGGACATCAAATTGTATGATGAAGTTACATGTAAATCAGTTCAAACGCGAACGTCAAATTTAAATGAAGAGCTTGGTCAGGTGGAGATGATTCTGTCTGATAAAACGGGGACTTTGACGTGTAACCAGATGGAATTCAGGAAATGCTCTATTGCTGGAATTTCGTATGGGGGTGATGTAAATGAAATTGATCGTGCAGCATCTAAACGGATGAATGTTGATGTTGAGTCATATTGTTTTAGTATTGATGAGTTTGAAACAGCAAGCCAAAGCTGCGAAATGTTTGAGTTCTCAGTTGGTGACATTAGCACCGAAAGGGCTATTCTAGGTGGACAAAGACATGAGCAGAATTATTCAAGTGCAGAAAACTCGAGAATCTCTAATGTGGAGGAAGAATTTGCCATCAAGGGTTTCAACTTTAGGGATGGCAGGCTTATGAACAAAAAGTGGATGTACAGATCCAACTTATCCGATGTAACAATGTTCTTTCGAGTCATGGCTCTATGTCACACAGGCATACCTGTTGAGGAGGATGAGCTAACTCATAAGCTAAAGTATGAGGCAGAGTCACCAGAAGAAGTATCTTTTCTAGTTGCTGCACAAGAGTTTGGATTTCAATTTTTTCGAAGAAGTCAGTCCAGTATGTTTCTTAAGGAATTTGATCCTCCCACGGGAAAGGAGGTTGAAAGGTAAGTTCCGTAACTGATTGAGACTATTTTCTTATATAAAGTTGTGTAGTATAATGCCTAAACATGATATGAATGTATTTTCAGGAAGTACAAACTTTTGAACCTTTTAGAGTTCTGTAGCGCTCGGAAGAGGATGTCCGTTATAGTAAGCGACGAAGATGGTCAAATCATTCTACTCTGCAAAGGTGCAGACAAGTATGTTTTCTACGCCGAAAATTATCCATTGATCTCTACACCGTGTTTTTTTCCTTTTTATGTTAAAGGTATCTTAAACTTGTGTTATCTGTTGTTTTTTGCTCTAACTTGTATCTTATATGAAATTTGGTTTTCAGCATTATCTTCGACAGGCTTGCAGAAAATGGAAGGTCATACCAACAAGCAACGACTCTACATCTTTCCAATTATGCAGAAGATGGGTTCCGCACTCTGGCATTTGCTTACCGGAAACTTGAGGCTGCTGAGTATGAACAATGGAACTCAATATTCAAGGTGGCCAAGACAACAATAGGTCCCGAAAGGGAAGAAGTGCTAGAGAAAGCATCTGAAATGATCGAAAAGGATTTGATTTTATTAGGGGTTGCTGCTGTTGAAGACAAGCTACAAAAGGGGGTTAGCTATCTGTCTTTTTCTATGTTTGGATTTTGTATGTTTACATGCTCTTTCTCATAGTCGATGTGTCTTCTTTTGTGCATACATATCAGGTTCCAGAATGCATAGATAAACTTGCGCAAGCTGGGATAAAAATATGGCTGCTCACCGGTGACAAGAAGGAAACTGCAATAAATATAGGGTAAAGCTTGTGGAAAACCATTTGCTGGTGTACTTGTAAGTCTTAAATAATCAGAAGGGGTTGATGGAAGCTAAATTATTTGTCTTTGGCTTTCCTTTTTGCACATTCGCATTGGCAGATTTGCTTGCAGCTTACTCCGGCAGGATATGAAGCAATTTCATCTGAGCTTGGGTAGAGAAACTGCAACTATTCCAACTAATAACCAACTGAAGGTGGAACTGGAAATTGATCGCTTTGGATAGCAGTTATATTAGAATACTTTTATGTGAATTTGGCCATCCAATAGCTCAGAAAAACTAAAAACAAAAGGGAAAACATGATACTATATTATGGAAATTGAGTTGGTAATCACAAATTTTGTTTTTTCTAGTTTCCAGGCGATGAAAGACAACATTTTAAACCAACTAGAAAGTTTTCACAAACTGAAGTCTGAAGAAGGCAATGATAATGCACCCTTGGCTTTGGTAGTAGATGGAAAAGCCCTTGAAATTGCTCTCAGAAGTGACGTGAAGGACCAGTTCTTACCATTGGCTGTTAATTGCGCTTCTGTCATATGCTGCCGCGTCTCTCCAAAACAGAAGGCTTTGGTAGGTCTATTAGAGCTTTGAGTCCAATGAAAATATTCATGCATATTCATTCTTTGTGTCTTCAAATTCCAGATTACGCGACTGGTAAAGGAACATACTGGGAAAACAACCTTGGCAATTGGAGATGGGGCAAATGATGTTGGCATGATTCAAGAAGCTGATATTGGAGTAGGAATCAGTGGCATGGAAGGAATGCAGGCAGTCATGGCCAGTGACATAGCATTGCCTCAATTCCGATTTTTGGGGAGATTACTTATAGTTCATGGGCATTGGTGTTACAAAAGGATTTCAAAAATGGTAAATGCTTCCATCCTACTTTAGACAATAGACGATATCTTTATCTGATGCTAGGCTAAGCCCCTTTCCTCTATCCAGGTTCTCTACTTCGTGTACAAGAACATTGCGTTGGGGCTCACGCTGTTCTACTACGAGTTATACTCAAGATTTGCAGGGGAGGTCTTCTACGACGACTGGTATATGGCCTTGTTCAATGTGATTTTGACATCTTTACCTGTTATATCATTGGGAGTCCTTGAGCAGGACGTTTCATCAGAAGTGTGCCTCCAGGTAAACAAACTAAACGAAAATCACACACATACACATGAAAAGGCGATAGTTCTTGTACACAACGGTTGTTTGCAAGAATTTCTCGTGTAAGCTATGAGCACCTTAATGGGATTTTCTGTTTTCTTTTTTATGGAACAGTTTCCAGCTCTTTATCAACAAGGACAGAAGAACATATATTTCACGTGGTACCGGATTATCGGTTGGATAGTAAACGGCGTGGTTGCTTCTCTAGTCATATTCCTTGCAAACATATACACTTTCTCCCCTAAAGCATTTCAGAAGAATGGCCAAGTTGCAGACATCACACACCTTGGTGCCATGACATACACCTGCATAATCTGGACCGTCAATTGCCAGATTGCGCTGATCATCAACCGGTTCACTTGGATCCAACATCTTTTCATATGGGGTAGCATCATGATCTGGTACGTGTTCTTGTTGGTATACGGTGCATTCCCTCCTGCCTACTCTCAAAGAGGATTTCGTGTCCTAATCGAAGCTCTTGGCCCTGCACCGTTGTATTGGATTGTCACATTATTCGTTGTGGTTGTTTCGCTGCTACCCTACTTCATTCACATTGTCATCCAACGGTCATTCTATCCGTTGGACGATCATGTGATTCAAGAAATGAAGCACTGCAGGAAAGATGTTGCAGACAAGCAAATGTGGGAGAGGGAGAGAAGCAACTCCATGAAGATGACTCAGGTTGGGGTTTCGGCTAGGGTTGACGCGAGAATTCGGGTTCTGAAAGAACAGTTGCACCACAAGAAACAGTTGATATACAGATCAGTGACAAGCAGTCCAATATTTAGATCACTGACAAACAGCCCAGCCTAGTGGAAATTGTTCACCTTCTTATTCTTTTATTCATTAACTTGTAAGCACTGTCTTAATATAGTGTGTTCAGTTTCTTGATAGTTTCAGTGGTAAACTGTTGTTTCAATTAAATAGGCAGCCGAAGCAGAGACTGAGTTGCAAGCACAACGAATCATGAATGGTTTTGCAAGATAAATAAGGGAGTGTTTCGGGGTTAGACCAGTTGATAAGGATTACGTGCTTGTTACGTTGAATTCAAATTTTAATTGTCTTGTATATCAATTAAATTAGTATAGAACATCGTCTTTGCCTAAATTGTAATTAGCAAAAAGGCTGTGGATGCAATTCCTAATCCTCTAAAAAAAAATTATGCAAAATTTCTCGACCTTTAGATGTTCATCCTAAAATTGTTGAGCCACATCAAAAGAGTTTTACAATTGATATATTTATTCTTAAAGTTAATTACATCGACATCTTTTGAGACTTTTTGCATTTTCACACATCCACTTCTACTTTATTATTTTTAATATAGCTCCTTGAGATTTGAAACATTAAAATAAAACCACCTAAAGTTTAACACACTTTCATATGAACCCTTAACTGCAAAATGACGTGCCATGATTTATTAAATAAGAAAAAATAATATCACCAGGCTAAAAGTTAACACCATATGTTTAGTTTTAGTAGTATCAAATTGTTACATACTATTAAACGAGAAAGCTTTTGAATATTTTAAAGTATCATAATGTTTTTTCCCTTTTTTTACCAAGGGCTATGTGAAAACTTTGTAAATCATGAGGGTTTATGTGAAAATATGAATACAACGTAGGAAGCAGAGAGTGTGTAATCTAAACTGCTTGTATTAATAAAACTCTCTTTGTCAATTAAAAAATGATGAAGTGAAAGATATTTAATTTTCTATCATACAAAATAATGATGAGCAATATAGTAATTTTACAAAACTAAATTTTATTGAAACTTAACCTATAAGTGATGTTAAAATATTTTTAATATTAAAAAAGTAAAAAAAAACCTCCAACTCCCACCCACGTTGTTTCTCCATCTCTACTTCCCATTTTAGAAATAAAAACAAAAGGTGTTCATACACATAAAATATGTAGGCATGCTAGTTTAATAAGATATCAGTAGCTTTTTGATGAAAAATTAATGGGAGGAAGTTTGTGAAAATAATTTAAAACTTCAAGTGACATAGTGCAATTTTTGAAACCTCAGGACTTTTGTGAAAAGCCCAAAAAATCACGTTTTTTCAATTTTACCCCAGAAACTGCGCTGAAGAAAAAAGAGTTGAGGAAAATCCCATCATCTGTGCCAACTCCACTGAGGAGAAACGGCAGTACCCAGAAAGTAGAATCAGTTTGGTTGAGGATGGAAGGGGTTTTAGGGCAGAAGAGGGTTGAAGATGTGAACTGGCTCTGCTCCCTCTATGAGTCTGAACTTGTGAGAATTATTTACATCATTAAAGCAACTTAATTTCTTGATTTGTTATCTTTTTGCTAAATTTAATTTTTGAATTCGCTTGTTAATTTTCAATGTTCATATCAAATTTTGCATAGAAAAGTAGACAATTTGACGTTAAAGACTGGAGCTTTATGGTTAATGGTGTCGAAAAATTGGAATTAAACACACAATTTTATGGCAGGACATGTTGATTAGCATAAAAAGGATTGTTCTTCAACGTGCAAGAATGATTGGGTGCGATGAACTTGCCCAAAAGTTTGATCTCAAGGTGCTTCGAGCTCTTGGTATGTCGGATAGCTTTATCTGTTTCGATGTTTTTTGTTGTCAAATTTCGAATTAAGCTCTTGATATGAGCTGTAAAAGAAGCAAAATACCTCATTGTATTGCATTGTATGTAAAGTTCCAAACTTGTGTTCCAACACTTTGGTATTTGGGCACAAATAGAACGAGAAACATTGTTGGCATCGTCGTGTACAAGATCTTGACGCAAGATGTTGTAGATGTCAAGAGGGTACGAGATAGAATTATGGCAATCAAGATTGTAATAGGACATGATCTCATCAATGTGATTAGTGCGTACACACCTCAAGTAGGGTTGGATATGAGTTTGAAGGAGAAATTTTGGAAAGATCTTGGAGACTTGGCACAAGGAATTGCTCAGACGGATAAGGTATTTATAGGAGGAGATTTAAATGGACCCATGGGCAAGGAGACAGGCAACTTTGGAGGTTTTCATGGTGGCCATGGTTTTGGGGAGAGAAACGAGGATGGGGAAACCATCTTGGATTTTGCAATGGCATATGATCTCTTCTTAGCCAACACCTTCTTTAAGAAGAGAGAAGAACATGTGATCACCTATAAGAGTGGGTCGTCAAAAACACAAATAGATTTTCTTCTAATGAGGAAGGGGGATCGTATAACTTGTAAGGATTACAAGGTTATACCGGGAGAGAGCTTGACTGATCAACATTGCTTGTTGATGATGGATGTACATATCAAAAGAGAGAGAAAAAAGAACAAGACCTTAAGGTGCCCAAGGACTAGATGGTGGAATCTAAAAGGAGAAAAACAAGCAATTTTCAAAGAGAAAGTAATCACCCAATGCGTGTGGGATAGAGAGGGGGAAGCTAGCCAAATGTGGGATTCCATGGCTAGTTGTATTCGAAAAGTAGCAAAAGACGTATTAGGCGAGTCCAAGGGCTTTGCTCCACACCAAAAGGAGTCTTGGTGGTGGAATGAGGAGGTACAAACAAAGGTTAAGGTTAAGAAGGAATGTTGTAAAGCCTTATACAAGCATAGGACTGATGAAAACGGTGAAAGGTATAGAATAACGAAGCAGGAGGCGAAGAAAGCTGTGAGAGAAGCTAAGCTAGCGGCTTATGACGATATGTATAAGCGACTAAATACCAAAGAAGGAGAGTTGGATATCTATAAACTAGCTAGAGTAAGGGAAAAGAAGACAAGGGACCTAAACCAAGTGAGGTGTATCAAGGATGAGAATGAAAAGGTTCTTGCTACAGAGAACGCAGTCAAAGACAGATGGAGAGGTTATTTTCATAATCTTTTCAATGAAGGACATGAAAGGAGCACTTCTTTGAGATAGTTGAGTAACTCAGAAAAGTGTAGAAACTACTCCTTTTACTGTCGAATTAGAAAGGAAGAAATGGTTGTAACTTTGAAAAAGATGAAGCATAGAAAAGCAGTGGGCCCAGATGATAAACCGATTGAAGTGTGGAAAGTCTTGGGAGAGACGGGTATAGCATGACTCACAGACCTTTTCAATAGGATTTGAAAACGAAGAAGATGCCAAATGAGTGGCAAAAGAGCACTTTGGTGCCTATCTACAAGAATAAGGGCGACGCACAAAATTGTATGAACTATAGGGGTATTAATCTAATGAGTCATACAATGAAGCTCGGGGAGAGAGTCATTGAGCATAGACTGAGGCAAGAGACATGGGTCTCGGACAACCAATTAGGGTTCATGCCAGGGCGCTCAACCATGGAGGTAATCTATCTCTTATGAAGATTGATGAAAAGATATAGAGAGATGAAAAAGGATTTACACATGGTCTTTATAGATTTGTAAAAAGCGTATGATAGGGTCCCAAGAGACATTCTTTGGAGGGTTTTAGAGAAGAAAGGAGTACGAGTAGCATATATCCAAGCTATAAAGGATATGTATGATGGAGCAAAGACTGCCTGCCGTAAACACTCATGAAGGACAAACCAAAAGCTTCCCCATAACTGTAGAGTTACATCAAGGCTCATCTTTAAGTCCTTACCTTTTTGCATTGGTAATGGATGAGTTAACGGGACATATTCAAGATGATATTCCTTGGTGTATGCTTTTCGCAGACGATATAGTGTTGATAGATGAAACTCGGGAAGGGATAAATGCGAAGCTTAACCTTTGGAGAGAAGTGTTGGAATTTAAAGGTCTTAGCCTAAGTCGATCAAATAAAGAATACATGGAGTGCAAGTTCAATGCAAATGGAGGCCCAAATGAGTTAGCGGTGAGGATCGGAGACCAGGAAGTACTAAAGAGCGACCGTTTTCACTACCTAGGATCTATCTTGCAAAAGAATGGAGAATTAGATGAAGACCTCAACCATATAATACAAGCTAGATGGATGAAGTGGAAGAGTGCATCAGGCGTGTTGTGTGACCGTTGTATGCCACTGAAGCTCAAGGAAAATTTTTATAGGACAACAATAAGGCCGGCGATGCTGTATAGCACATAATCTTGGGCGGTGAAGCATCAACACGTACATAAAATGGGTGTAGCGGAGATGAGGATGCTTCGTTGGATGTGTGGGCACATGAGAAAGGATAAGATTAGGAATGAGGATATCCGAGGTAAAGTAGGAGTAGTCGAAATTGAAGGAAAGATGAGAGACAATCGGTTACAGTGGTTTGGACATGTGCAATGAAGGCCTACTAACGCTCTGGTTAGAAGATGCGACTACAGGATAGAGGTCCAGTGCCGAAGGGGTAGAGGAAGACTTAGGAAGACTTTGGAAGAGACCCTAAGAAAAGATTTAGAGTACTTGGATCTAACGGAGGATATGACATAGAACCGAGCGTAATGGCGTTCTAGGATTCATATAGCCGACCACTTAGTGAGAAAAGGCTTTGTTGTTGTTGATTGATTAGCATCTCATCAGAAGCGGAAGCTTATGAACGTTCTTAATTATGATCTCCGAGTGCATGGAGATTGCGGTATGTACTCAAATAATGAAAGCTAAAAGGATGACATTTTAACTTAAATTCTATCCAGTTATGAGGGAGGTTGCAACAACATAAGTATTCTTTCTCAGGAAATGTATCAGATTCGGGGAGAAAACTCTGCTCGTCTTTTGTTTAGTAGTGGTCACTTAAATTGTATCACACATGTATACTTTCATTGATTTCTCTCTCATGTGCTTTATTATGAATCTCAAATTTCAATAGCCAGAAATATGTTTTCTGTTAATTGGTGACATTCTTCGCTGGAACTATATGTGGCTTCTTACTGCGTCTAGGTTTTCTAAGAATAAGGCGAGGGACAAATAAGCCATTTATACTTTGTTTGTCAACTTTGTAATTAAAGTAAATCCTGGTGTTTTTTCCTCAGGCCTTTCACTTGCAAAAAATCTATGGATTATATATTGTAATTGCCTTGCGCGGAGGCTGGACTCAAGAAAAGGCAACAAGTATGTTGTCCTCAGCTTAAGAAAAGGGCTACTTGTGCCTTTTTTTTTTTTTTTAACAACTGAGTGAAGATCAAATGAAACCGAGCTCAAATATGCGGCTTTTTTATAGTCATTAAACAAGTGCACAATACGGGGCTTGACTTTCATACAGTTCGGAATATGGTTGATGGTTGATGGTTATATGAACTTCTCTTATCTTCCATTGCTGCATCTACATTTGTGTTGAAACTTTTCTTTAGTTTTGTTTCGTAGTGGAATGGGTTTGGGGTTGAAAAAGGATAACCGAATCAATGGTCCGGTTTAAGGTATGTTTCAGAATGACAACTGAATATCTGAACCTGACCTGATTAGTTTATGCTACGAAATATCCTTCCCTTTCTTTTATTACACCAAAGTTGGAATACCTTCCTATTGGCTACTTCCTTTCAGCCACCAGGCTTTCCCTCATCTCTCTCACTTGAATATCAACATCTTTACCGCATTTTTACTGAGGTTTCCATCTCAACCTCAAGAAATTATTCTGTGTTATATCTCTCTTAACTTTATTTCTTCTAGCTGTGGCTGCTTGCTTTATTTTCTTGGACTTGTTCTACGGATGGGCACTTGAATTGCCCGTCCTTCTTTTCGAATAATCCTCTTTATGATTCTGTTTTTGAAATACTGAAATTAGGAGAGGAAAAGAGCAAATTCTTGCTTTATTTGGTGTGGCTTTGCTTGTTTTGTTTGGGAAGGTTTGGTTTCATACCTCTAGTACAAATCAAATTCGGGATAAAGTTTGTTTGCATGGGTGTTTCACTGTTTCGGGTTTGGGATTTGATAAGGCCTCACTATATGTTGGTACTCCAACCTCCTACTTGATTGGCATGCCTTTTAACGTTACCTGTTGAGTCATTTATCAAGTTTCAAGTTACCAAATAGCTAGTCCACTTTTAGGATGTTTTTGTTTGAGTATTTATGTTCTGCAGCTTGGAATTCTCTGACTTGTATTACGTGGCTGAGGATTTGTGCAGCATTTGTTCTGATGGAATGGGTCAAAGATAAAGAATTTGTCACCGCCCGCGTCTGCTGCACTTATGGGAAGTTGCAATCTGTTAAAACATAACCTTGGTGATATTACGAGTCTTGAAGAGATAATGGCATGTATTGGTATTGAATCGAGAAAGGGTCCAATAAAAAGGTTAGGTCAGACAAGAAGGATCAATCTTGTTTCTTTTTTTGGAAACAATATGATGCTTGTGATTGTACACGTAATATGTGTATATGTGTGTACTGTATGCAAATGACTAAAAGCATTTGTGAACGTACATGGACATGTTTATGCGGGTGAGAGTGGCTAATCGCCTTTTCTTTTCCTAGACTATTTATTCTCTTGTGGTCCTGGTTGTTCATGCATTTGGTATGATTGTATGTCTAGTAATGCAGACAAAATACGCCGCAGGAAGCACTACCGAGTCTTGATTTCATGCTGGTAGTATTTACATGATGTTGATAATGATTGTACATACTTTATCGAGTTTCTGGAACCGCGGGAATCCTGATAAAGTTTATGAAATTTTCTTATTGGTATGCATAAGGTGTTACTTTTTTACTCTTTTTATCTCCTTGCCATTAGTTGATTAACTTTAGTTACATTTTTTCTGCACCGGAAGACCGCACAAAGAAACTACACGAACCCAAAAGAAACAGAAAACTGAAGCCAGTGAATTATGAGATCAGGAACTGCAGAGGCAGAGGAGAACATTCACATGTTTGAGACACCAGTGAGTTTCGAGTGCGCCGCTTTTGGAAATAGGTCTCAAATGTGTTGCTGTACCCGAACAGATCGAACACGGGCGGAATTCATCTCCTTTTGTTCTATTACATCACATGTGTATGAACTATGAAGGCCAAGGTCTAAATTCCTTGGAATTTTGTACATAATTCTGGAAATATTAATGCAAGGTTTCATTATAATTAATTTAGTCATGTTTCTACTTGCCATTATTTATGTTAAAAGAATAGCTGGTATATTTTAAACTCGATTGAGATTAATTCTTGAATGGCGATTCTATACTCTCATCCATCCCTTTTTTAGTATGCGAAGTGGGTGCGCATGTGTGTGTTGGAGAGATTTTGTGTGCTGGAAGCCTGCATATGGATTAATAAACTGAAAACCCATGAGGGGTTCGTGGGATTTTTAGGGTACAGAGAGAACTCATTGTTTGTCTCTACCACCTATAATGGAAGTTAAGTAAGAGATTCTCCCCTGTAATCGTTGTAATGTGTCTTTATCTCTATTTCTCTCGTCACGTGATCAATCTGAATCGGTAACGGGGTTATTGGCTCATATCCCTCTTTTTCTGTATGGTATGTGTGTTAGAGAGAGAGAGAGAGAGCCCATTGCAGTTAACCTTTTGTGCTGCATGGTTTGGTGAACCTCATTGGTAACCCTAGGGGACAAAAGAAGGGAGGTGATGTTTGAAGGCAATAACATATTAAATCAAAACAGCTTTTTTGAAATTGTGTTAAGTCATTTCGCCACTCTATCTTCTTGTGCTGGTGTGACAAGAGCATGATTTTCTGGTTGGCCATGCTTGCTTGCTTTCTTTGTTTGTTTGTTCTAGGCACCGCATGGCAACAAAGGCTATTTGGGCCCCCCATTTTCAACCAAATTTTATTTCCAACTTTTCTCAAACCCCCATTTGCCTTCCCACTCCATTTCAGTTCTCAGCATGCATCAAAACAGACAATTAAATCAAACAAAAGTAATTAGGTCAATGTTTCCGTCTCTTGTATTCAAGTTTGAATCTCCGTACCCGAGTAAAATAACATACTCATATATACTTTGCTTCAAATACCGGGTCATCCAAAGAGAGCCTCAATTGTGGAATTTCCTTTTGGAAGCAGTATAGGTCCACTGAGCAAATGGAAATTTCTCCAAAATGTCAAACTCATCATGCCATGACCAAGATATCTCCCATGCTTGGTTTTGTAACCTCCAAAGGAAGAGCATAACGTTAAAGTTGTAGTTCATAAAGTATGATTAAGGCCAAATTAATGATTAAAGATATTCATACTTGTCCCGTCAACCCCCGCCAAATTATTTCCTTTTCTCTTTCACATGCTCTAGCCACGTATCTGTTTGTTTTATCCATTTGCACGTGTACCATACAATCCTTTGAACCTATACACTTATACGGCAGCGCTTGGCTGCTAACTAACTTCTTAATGTTTAAAATATGTACTGAGTTACCATGCAAATAGACAAAAGTTTATATAGGATCGTCATATCATATCATCAAATTAACCTAGTATATGGAACTGCCCCAAACCATTTTAATTAAAAAGGGAATTTTAACGAAAAACTCTCAGTACTGTTTACTTTAACGAAAAACCACATTTTTACACTAAAAAATCAATTCTGGTACTATTCACTTCACCCTTTATTTTGTCATTTTCATTAAAACTCAAAATTTTCAAGTCATTTTCATTAGTTTTCCCAATTAAAAATAGGTTAACTTTGAATTTGGACCATAATAATTTGGTGTTACATGGAGGTGAATGTTTGTCAAGGAGATGTTTAAAGTTACAAAAGCACTTGTCAACAGGGGGAAACATGCCTGAGAATCTTATCTCATCTTAATCATAAAGATTATTTGTATATATTCTAGTGTCGGTTTGTTTAAATTAACAATGGTCCCCTAGCTAATCACTTATTATTATGGATAATGGGCATTATTGGACGCAAAAGGTTTGCTTAAGCATCAAGGCACTCGCTCTCGATGATGTTTATATCTTTCAATTAAAAATATCCCCACCATGTGATCACTAAACATGGGATGTCTCAACTAAAAAAATGTTCTCTCATCTGCGAGAGATGTTTCAATGTTCCAGGAACACATCTGATTCATCACATATAACAATACAATTGGTTGAAAATTTAAAAATATTTTTTTAACTAATTGTATTATAACACTTGGTATACCGCACACGAAAAAATTTCTCAACTATGAGATGGTTTTCAACTTTTGTTGATGTTTCACAATTTTTATATAGGAACCGGATATCCTCCAGACCCAAAGGAACTGAGCCTACTCATCAAATTATCCGGACCATTGAAATTTGATCCAACGGTTACAAACAAGAGACACTCTAAAAGTTATAATAATTGTAGCTATTGGATCAAATTTCAATAGTCCGGATCATTTGATCCTTAAGCTCGGTTCCTTTGAATCCAAAAAAGAATCCGTTTCCTTTTATATAACTCAATAGGACTTCATATGAATGGCTAGGATGGAGACCTTTCAATGTCAATGGCATAATTTTCAAAGAAAGGAAATATAATAACTTAAAGAAAGTATTTGATGAAAGGGTCAGTGTCATTGCCAACAATCCTTGATCTTGTTCAGGCATGTCATTAGTCCAGGCAGGATCTTGCATTTGCAATCAAGAGAAAATATTGGTGACGTTACTTCACTAGAATTACTTTTAGTTATTAAATACTCTAAAGATAAAAAAATTGCAATTATGTCCATGGTTTAAAAAATCAACACTATCTGCGATATTTCGGTCGATATGTCGTGCTTTTGAGGCATCGGCATGGAATGAGGGTGAAGCTATTTCTTCACCTCATAACAAAAAATTAGTTGAAGCACTGGTAAAATATTCGTAAAATCGACAGGTATCGTAAAAATATCGCCGAAACTGACAAAGAATCCCACAATATTGACCTTGACGACGACTTAAGGCGAGTTATAGGCTGCACCGGCACTTTCAGGCCAAACTGTTCAATTTTTTGTTCTCTCTATCAAAAATAAATCAAATGATGACTCATTAACACGGAAAAATGGAAAAACTGGAATCATTACATTTGATTTTCACTCTGGGGCGGCGCAATCTCATTTGAAATCTGATTTGAGGTGTTTATGAAATGGACATGTTTTGGGTTTTAATTCGATACAACGTCGTACAAACCTGGCGTCTTTATTTCCTTTTATTTGAAAGAGTGAGCTTTGGATTTTCGTGTAGTTTGGAAATTCATTTTGTTTAGTGACTACTAGTGCACTGCATGTCTCTTATCCAAAATTCAGCTTTAATTACGATAATTTACTTGTATTTGGTTATATGGGCTACTAATAAACTTATTGGTAAAAATTTATTTTCGAACTATCCGCCAATATTTCTGCAAAATGGTACGTCGATATTATCGTTAAACTGATGTTTAAAACCTTGATTATATCACATAGATATTATACCATTACCGTATATATCATTTTTATTGGTAACGAAAAGAATTAGTCGAGAATAGATTATTGGATATATATATATATATATATTGTGGCGGAATAACCTAATGATAATAATGATGAGGACAATTACACCAAGGATAATGGTGATCAGAATTGAAAGAACTGTTAATTGAACTATTGTAAATTTGATGTGGAGGATAACCAGGATTAAAGATGCCATGAAACCAGCTATTATAAATTAATAAAAAGAATTGTACAAATGATTGATAAGTGTTTACTTTGAACTTGAGGTATTCGATGAATTGATTGTGAGAAATAATTTTATGTCATTCAAAATTAGTTGTTATGAAAATATTCATAATGAAAGTAATAAATTCAAAATAATGATATAATTTGAAAATAATTTTTATTGCAAAACTTACACTAGGACTTACAATTAATTTACTGGCGATTGTGTTAGCAAATTAGAAATTGAATGGTGAAAAGGATATTGGTGCACGCATGCATCCTTAACTTTTGAAAATTTAAAAGTGTTTACAATTTTGAATTCTTTGGGTACAATATGAACTTAAAGAAAATTTTTGACTGAGAAAAGATGTAGAAATTAACTTAATGTTTCCTTCAATTGAGTCCCCTTCATATAGACTTGGAAAAGAGACTTGGATGATTGATTGCTTTTATTATGGAATGTGCAGATGACTGAATGATTCATTGCTTTGGTGGAATTATTGATGGAACTTTCTCCAAAAGCTTCACATGGTGACTTTGGAAAGACGATTGAATTTCCACATGGTAATTATCCTAGTGTTCACATGGTGACTTGACATGATGACTGTACTTTCACATGGTGATTAACTGTTTTCACATGGCTTTATGCAAATAGGTCTTTGGAGTCCTGGTAGTTGGCCCACTTGGTTGACTGTGTTTTTTGGCTTGCTGAGTTGGCTGGTTGCTATGAGGATACCTCTGAAGATTCAGAGTCTGAGGGCTTCTTCTTCTTCTACTTCAGTATGGAACATTGTTGCTTCTGTAAGTAATTGTTGAGCTAGGTCTGTGAGTTAGGTGGCTTTTTCTTTGTTTTTTGAGCTAGTTGACTTGGATGTTCCTTTGAGTGATGATGATGGACTAATGTCCGATAATGACTGTTCCGGAATGGCTGGCAAAGACGGTTATGCTAGTTGTGCCGGAATTGATGGAGTAATAGTAAATTCTGTGAAGACCTGATTGATGGTTGAATTTATCTTACCACTTGACTGATTTGATTCTATTGACTTTACCGGTTTTGACTTCATAATTCCACTTCATGATCCACAGGACTTTGTATTAGGCCATGAAAATAGGAAGAAGTGTAATTCTATAGTTAAATTGGCTTCTGTCAAATTTGAGTTAGAAACTGGCAGAGAGGACCTGCGTAAGCTCTTTTGGTAGAAGACTGGCTGTTGGGCCGTGAATTGACCACCATTTAGGAAACCTTGCAGGATAATTTAATTTTCCACTGTAAAGAGAATGGTAGAGGATTTTGTTTTCATGGGTTTTGCTGTAGAGAAGTTTGATTGAAATGGACTTGGTTCTGAGGATGGCTTGATAGTATTTCAATGTTTTATGTGGTGCTGTAGGATGATAATGAAAATTGGGTGGAAAAACTATTTTGGCTAATTTTTTTTGTGCTTATTCTTGATTGAGATTGAAAGGGATATTGAAAAGATATTCACTGAGATTTTTTTTGACGTATGGTAATGTTTTGGTATAACTAACTGGTTAGGATGATGATGATTAGTATGTTGGGGTTGAATATGGATCATATTGATTGATTAATGCCGTTTGATAATTGGGACGTGATGATTAGTAATTTGGCCTAAGGTTTCCTATTGTGGAACCTAAGGGAGTGAAACGATTGGTACTGGCTAAGGCCGATGAAGAATTAGTGTTTGATTCTTGTTTTATTGGGGGTGGTGGTAGAGTGGTTGGATGCCTCATCTGATCAGGTCTTCTTGCTGTCATTATTCCCCTACAAAAATTCTCTTGGTAGGAAATCAAGGAAGCAATTTTGACTACATTTGATGAATTCGATTTCAAAATAAAAAATACTTAATATAGTTTGCCATCGTGCAAAAATCTGTTTTGATGTAATGTTTTGAACATTTTTTTGTAAAAAATGTTTTGCAGAATTGCAATTAACTATGTCTAAAAACTTTTGATTTAATAAATCATCTTGAAATTTACTAATACATAATACTATAAATAATATTTCTTTCTTAATAGTATTATAATTATTTTGTGCTGGATTTCATACTCCTGAATGGAAACGAACAATTTGTTTAGGAGATTCGGAAGAAAATGACTGTTTAAGAATACTCCTGTAACCAATTTCAGATGCATTAGTTTTAACGATCTTGAATGAATTAGGAGTTGGAATGCCAAGAAATGGCAACGTCTTAACATGTGATTTGATCTGTTTGACTATGCAAGTATGAGTATTTGACCATGGTGAGATATTTTCTTTTAGATGATTAAACAAAGGTTTGCATTGTTGCCTAAGATGTGGATAAAATTATGCAACATAATTTAAAAATCCTAGAAATATCTATAATTGGGTTGTCAGTGATTTCATCTAGGAACTTATCTGCAGACTGAATTACTCCATCTATTGGTTGAATGGTTGACTGGTGGATATTGTATCCTAAAAACCTAATTTTGGTTTGGAATAACTTAATTTTGGTATCCTAGCAAACATATTTAAATGTTTCCAATGCTCATCTATCAATTTGGAATAAATGAGAACATCGTTAATATAAACAATTGAGAAATGACTGTATTGATTAAATATTTCATTCATGATATTCTGAAATTCACTGGATGCATTCTTAAGACTGAATAGAATTACATTCTATTCATAATAGCCGAAATGAGTGACAAATGTAGTTTTGTATTTGTCATCCTTATGCATTTGAATCTGTCAAAATCCAGACTTCATGTCGAATTTTGAGAAGATTACAGCTTGACTAAGTCTCTTAATTAAATCTTTTTTGTTAGGAATTGGATACCGTATCCATTCCAAGACTTCATTAAGAGGTTTTTAATTAATAACTAACCTAGGAGTTCCTCTTTCTAATTTAGCGTTTTTCTGGATATAGAAAACAGGACAAGACCAAAGTGATTTATTTTTCCTAATGATTCATTTATTGAGAAGTTCTTGGATTTCTGTTTTGCAGAATTACATAACTTCTTGACTCATTTGGATTGGTATGGCTTTTGTTGGTATTTTCTTTTCATTAATTTTCTTATTGTAAGGAAATTTAACAATATGTTGTTTTCTGTGCCAAAACAAATTTCATTAACAAGTTTCTTTTGAAAATTGTCAATGGTTTGTAACAAAGATTTGTTTGTTAATTGTTCTTCGTTTTTTTGCAATTAATTTATTCTTTTAAGCAATTATTTTGTTGTGATTTTTTGGTGACTAGATTGATGGTTTTCGAGATACTATATTTTTGTAATTGTCTTAATTTTTTTAGATATGTTTTCATGCAGAACTCAAATGTGGTTTCTTTACCTAACATTTTTGTGGTTATGTGATTGTGGTGTACTTTGAAAGGATATAAAATAGCTATAAAGGGAAGACCTAAAATGACTGGGTCTGAAATGTTTTTAATCAAAACAAATGGGTTTTAAAACAAACATTGTTTTGACAAATATGGGCTTTTGGGATTTCATATTTTAACTGCATTGGTGACTGATTTGCTGCACTAAGAATTTTTGTTGATTTATGAAAATACTTAGTGGGAATTAAATCTTCTTGAATACAATTCAAGTCTGCACTTGAGTCAATTAAGACAATTGTTTCTAACTGGAAGTATTCAATTATTATTTTTATTTTAGAATACCATTTCGGGATCTTAATTTTTTGAAGTAATCCTAAAACTAGGCTTTCTGTTGGATTTTCCATGGACTTAGATTCTGATTCTTGGTTGAAGAAAGAACTAATGTGTTCTTCATCATTATTGCTAAGAAAAGCTTATGTTTGGATGCTATTGATCTGTGAGCGGATTTCTATGTTTTCTGATTTTAAGGATTTAATTTCTTCCTTAATTTTATTGACTTCTCTTTGTAGATCTTTGACCGTAATTTTTTTCTTGGCCTTATTATACCTTTCCAAGGTTGTGCTAATACAGATTTTTGGTGCTAGTTGGGGTTGACTAGTACTGGCTTCTTCAGGGGATACTAACTTCTTAAGTTTCTTTAACTAAAATGACTTTAATTCGGGGTCATCTACTTTGCTAATTAACTCGATAAGAAGATCTTCTTGTTCTTCTTGTTTATTGAGGACTGAAATCATTTTACAACAAGTATCTGTGTATCTTATCCTAATGTCAGGGGATGAAAATCTACTTGAAGAATTACTAGAAGAAGACGAATTAGAACCTAAATCATCTTTGGATTGGTTATGGTCTATTTCTCTTAACTCTAAGACTAGGATTAACTGGGTTTTTTCATCCCCAGAAATTTTCAACTGATTGATTGTTTTCTTGACTCTACATTTGTTTGCATAATGACCGAATTTTCCACACTTGTAGCAATTTCTTTTTTGTTCTTGGTTTTTGAAGTGGAATTTTCCTAAAGGTTTCCTCTTCAACTTGTTGGACTTAGGTTTCTCATAAAATTTATTTGTTTCAAAATTTTTATTTTTGAATTTATTATATTTGGGGTGTCTTTTACTGGAGTACCAACTTGGATACCTATTATAGGCTTTTGATTTTTTCTTTTTGTTGGATGGAGCAATAGGAGGTAATCCGTATTATTCACAAAATGTTCTTAATTCGTATTTGGCTATTGACTTATCTTTGTTGACTTGTTTCGTAATTTTCATATCAATACACATTTTCAATCTTTTTTTTTTTTTGGATAATATTAATAATATTTCCATAAGTAAGGGTATGATATGATATGATATCTTCTTCATTAACTAAAACGTTTATGATTTTATGGGCAAATAGATTTGGTAATCCATTAATGAATTTTTCTTTCCAAAATGGTTGATTACTATCCTTTATAAGCATGACTCTAGACATGAAAAGATCTTTGTACCACCTAAAATCACTTAGGTTTGGACATCTTAAGTTACTAAGTTGGTCATGAATTCTAGAGATGACATTACTGGGTGTCCCTATGAAATGTTCTATAATGGTGAAAAGTAATGTGTTGACTGTATCTTGGACTCCTCGTCCTATATGCTCATCAAAGATGGGTGTTCCATCTTTGTCTCTTTTGATTGCATTTTTAATCTCATTTCTTAATTGTTTAGTGAGATGTTTTTCCTACTAGGAATGGAACATTCCTGTAAATCCAGTGACCAAAAGGTCGACAACTTAGGGGGTTTAACTGAGGTTATGATTGGTAATATAATTATTAGCAACCATGGAAATGTGTTGTAGTTTGTTCAAAAGTTCTTATTCAGATAATTCATCTATATTCCATTCACAGAGTTTATCAGCTGAGATTGAGAATTGATTTTGGACGTTTCTTTCCTTAAATTGAATATCCGAAGGTGTTGGCCTTGGATACCAATTTTTGGTAAGAGTTGTTGGGTTGACTCTTTTGTTTGTAATTTGTTTTAGTCAAGATTTTGTAAAGCTTTTTCTACTTTTCTGATGGAATTTGTTTCACTTTCGCCTTCTAAATCCCATATTGCAAAAGTTGTTTCTGGTTGAGATTCATCTGGGTGTTGTAAAACATTGACTGTTTTTTCTTGTTTTAACTCTTGTAGCATTTGATCTATTTTTTGACTTGTGGAAATTGTTTTCAAAGCAGTTGTGCTAGAGGAAGATTCTGGGAAGTGACTAAGGGTTTTTCCCTAATTGTTGGTTTTGGTTGAGAAAGTCTATCTATTTTGGTTTCAATTTTGTCTAACTTTTTTCCTATGGTGTGTAGACTCTGGTTTGTGAGATTTTTTTGCTCTATAACTGGCTTAACTCATATATCTTCCTTGGGGAGTTTAAAAGGAATGGCTGGTACTTGTGTGTTTATAGTTATAATTAAAATTGTTTCTTGTGGAGTGTGACATGATTTGTCTTCTTTAACCTAAATTTCTTTGGTGATGACTTCTAATTTCTTTTCAGACTCGTAATATTTTTCATCGAAATTGAAGAAAAATACTTCAAATCTGTGTTGTTTCATGAAATTGGTCCATTTATTGTAATGTCTAATTTTTGTTCTTTTGAATATTTATTTCAAAAAATATTCCTTTTGGGAATATTTTCTGTTGCTTCGATGTTAACATTGAGTTTCTTCCATCGAATTTAGAATGGTTTGTTCAGTACAAGTAATTGGTGGTTGATTTGACTTGCTTCGAAGTTGGATTCTGTTGGAGAGGGTTGCTTTCCTTGGTTCTGAGTATTGGACTATATCTTGGGTGAGTCACCTGAGAGGCTGTTTCTATTAATTTTAGTTTTATGTTAATCAGGTCATTGATTAATTCTTGTTGGGTAACTACTGAGCTGATTTCTACTGCTTTTAATTTTCTATTGACTAAGGAATTAATTAAATATTGATCTCGACCCACCATATCGGCTGATGTGGATCCAAAAAAAGAATTCCTACTAGGTTCTAAAGATTTGTGTGACTGGGCTAACTCGTGTAAGTGGACACTAGATTTTCTAGCTGGGGGGTTAAAATTGATTTTAACTGTTCCGTCAAAATATTATTTTATGTTGTCTAGGTTGACTAAGCCATTTTGTATGTGTACTGGTTTGCTTTCATTGATCAAGCACCAATCTGAAGGTAGACTGATATCCGACCATTTGATAGTTTTGGGTATTTTGATGTTGGCATTTTCTTGATTGGTTTGTATCAAGAGTGTGTGGTCTTGTGGACTTTTAACTAAGGCTTGGAAATTCACGTTTGTTCTTGTAACTTTGTAGTAAACTCTAAAAATTAAGGCTAATGGTTGGACTCCTTCAAAAACTTGGTACTCGAAGGTTTTGATGTTTAATGTGAGCGCTTTCAGTATGTGGGGAACTGAAAGACTTATCGTGAGATTTGGGAAACAATCAAAATGAATTGGTCCGTTGTAAATAGTTGACTCAATCATTCCATGAATGCTATCACTAAAGTCAGTGAATCTTGCATCTTGGAGACATAAAAGAATAGAGGTATTAAGGCATTTTCTCGTTAAGGGCTTGATTGCTATTTGGACTAGACCTATGTGAATGTAATTGTAACCATCTTTTCTATAAGTTTTAATTTGTTCTAGTGTGAATAACTAACAAGTTTCATGTTCTTTACTAAGAGCATAAGCTTTTTCAACTGTTTTGACGTGATGTTCACTTCTAAAAGAGGCTATTGACCATTTCTTTTTGTAAATGTTTTTACTAGAAACATTAGGGATATTCCAATCTCCAAAGTCGACAATGTCATCTGTTTGAAATTCTAATTTTTGTTCTTCATTTATTATGTCTGGAATTCTACCTAAACTAGATCTGGAGCTAGTGCTGGCCATTGAATTAGATCTAAATAATCTATTCATAATGCTCAAAATGTAGATTTTCAATATATATATATATATATATATATATATATATATAATCACATCCTGGCCCGGGCCCCCACCATATCCCAGGTTCGACTTCATCGTAGCACGATATTGTCCGCTTTGGGCCCCGACCACGCCCTTACGGTTTTGTTTTTGGGAACTCACACGAGAACTTCCCAATGGGTCACCCATCATAGGATTGCTCTTGTGTAACTTTGAAGTTTCGATGGAACCCAAAGCCAGTGAGCTCCCAAAAGGCCTCGTGTTAGGTAGAGATGAGAATATACATATAAGGCTTACAGGATCCACTCCCCTGGGCAATGTGGGATGTTACAATCCACCCCCCCTTAGGGGCAAGTCAGTAAGCTCCCAAAAGGCCTCGTGCTAGGTAGAGATGGGAATATACATATAAGGTTCACATGATTCATTCCCCTGGACGATGTGAGATGTTACATATATATATATATATATATATATATATATATTTAGGATCAAGAAGCACCCATTTTTTACTCACATTTTGTAAGGGTTACTCTATAACCTTTTTTTAAGGATTTGAATTGTCTATTTTTCAAATCATTATTCATAGATTATCTTTGCAAAAAATTAGACAAATCCAAAACAATTAAGACATCCATTTGTAGTGAAAAAAAATAGACGAATATGGTTCGGCAAAGAAATACTAAAAGGACTATCATTTAATCAAACAGTCATATAGTTTAAGATTTGAATGATTTTGGCAAATATGATCCTTGAAGAAAACCTAAAAGATAAACGGTTGAATAATTGAAATACATTATGGAATGAGCCTTACAAAATGTGTGTCCTGGACCCATACATATGCATATAAAAAGATCAAACAAATGATGCATGAACTAGTTAAATAGCATATGGCCATGAAAATATGACGACGAGAATTATGGAATTTTGAATCTGTAGACATTGGATCAATGAAGATATTAATTAAACATTTACACATTAGTAAGACAAAAGTACATGTGCTATGCTTATGGTCCCTCTACATTGGAGATGTATTGGGACCTTAGTGTTTTAAATGTGATAATTGAAAGCATGAAGCCAATATAGTGGTAGGTGTTTGGGGACAGAAAGTGGATAGTTTGTACCAAGTTCGGCCCTTTTGCTTTGAAAATACTCTAATTCCCTCCTTTTCTCTACCAGTACCAACCCAAAGGGTTTCCCTTTCCCTTTCAATTAAGGATCTCGAATTTGCTTGCATGATGCCCAAATGAAATATGGCGGTTGACCACCACGTGGCTGTCAATTCATCACTGTAGAAAATCTTGATATATTTTCACCGTCTTGGTCAACATCACCTAATTTGTTTTGTCCTAAACCGTTGGTTGGTGGTTGAGTCTCCATGAGCCAAATGATTGATTAAGCGGACTCACCTGCCGCTGGATTTTTTATTTTTTCTCATTCTCATGGCCTATATTCAGATCAGATGCTTAATACTTTTACGTACGTACGTATGTATGTATCTACCTTATATATACATTGTATATACGGACTCCCTTACTAAGCGAGAGATTCTTATGTGAGGCTACCGAACATGATGAGCTATGGGTGTAGTGTGAGAGAGGGGTGAGACATAAATGGAGCCGAGTAACAAGAAAAAAAATCAGGGGTGAATGGTTTTTTTTTTTTTTTTTTTTTTTTTTTTTTTTAAGTCTAAAGTTTGTATAGATGCGTGGTCTGAGTGTTGGATCCTAAAATTTCTCCCACTAAAGGGATCCCATTCAACTGTATCAAAACGAGAGGTTATCACCTATATACCCACATGATAAAAAATCATCAACTATGTATGGGTAATAAATGGTCAATAAGTTTTGGGGTGTTAATAACAATTCTTTATACATACATGTTATCCATGTATATAAAATTTCGAATAATACTTGGCTACTAAAATGATGATAGGAGCTTCTGCTAAAAAAATTTCGTTTTTGATTCATAGACCTTCGTGTTTATGATAAGAACCGTTCAAATTATAAATCACTCTATAAAGATTATGTCTGCAAAAAATTAATTAAAACTAAGGTCATTTAGTCATCAAATTGTATAAGAACAAATGGACGGAAATGGTAAAAGCATTACGAACTGTCTATCTATTTGCTAAAGTTGATCTACTTAATGACCTTAGTTTTAATTGATATTCTGTAGACATGATCTTTATAAAGTGATATAATATGAATGGTTCTGATCATAAATACGAAGATTTATGAATCAGAAAAGAAGAATTTTGAGTACGTGCTCCTATTTTTATAGAGTGATATAATATAAATGGTTCTAATCATAAATACGAAGATTTATGAATAAAAAATGAAGAATTTTGAGTACGAACAACTACTCATAATTTGAGTTACAAAATATTACTCTTCTTACAAGGAGCTACCAATACGTAGCTAAATAAGGGTAGTTAATTCATCATAATTTCATTAACCTTAAATTTGATTCGGAGTCAAGAGGCAAATAGGGTTAATTCACAACATGCTGAAAAGCCACAATCAGTTCAAGACTTTTCCTTTGGCCAACCCTAATTGCAGATTAAAGAGTAGAGACGGGACCTATACTTATCATCACTTGGATTTTCAAAGTCTGTATGCGCCCAAGAACCTAGAACTTTTAAAAATTTATATACGGCCAAAGAAAAAAAATTAGGTCAATTAGGCCTTATGTCGGAATTCAAAACTAATTTATTATAATCATGCGTTGTTCAGGTGTGTTATTATTTATTTAGCAATCACTTTATATAAGATAATTTAACAATGAAATAACAAATTATGGATTGTTTTGATAATTAAGATCTTTCTGTTTAACCTATTGAGTTTTAAGTTCAAATCTTCTTATTCTTTTTAATGTAAATGAACGTAGAATACCAATAATTTTACTCGATTTAGAATAGTATAGCTCTTTCCACAAATTTCAACGGCCACTTGACCTAGTTTTCTTTAACCATCACCAGTACATTAGGGTAGTGGAGCTCTAATCAGTGTTCTTGAAACGTAATGATGGACCAACCGCCAGTAGACCCCCAAGTTGACTGAGGAATAATTATTAACCACAAACTCTAAAGATCTTGACATTGAGCAACGCACTATGAGTTAGTTTGCTTCTGGGACCAATAGTATTTGCATCCTCCAGTCCATCCCTTTCTTTGCAATTTTATAAATATATACACTATTCCCTTTTGTTTTTTGTTGGTGGATTTGATTTCGGTGTACCTAAAAGTAAATAGGGGAGAAACAATTTCCTATATACTGTATATCTTAATTTTTAGGTATGTCGTATCCAAAATTAGTGACATCCTTCTAACTGTTTAGAATTGATATGTGGCTTATATATATATATATATATATATATATATATATATATATATATATAATAAGTGATAAATATTTTAATTACAAGCTTCCTGTTTGACTTTTAAAGCTTTGCAATATGCCACATTTGTTCTGTTTTTGGTTTTTATTTTTTATGTATGAGATATAAAGAAAGTACGTACAGGAAAGGAGGGATGAATTAAAATGGTGATAAGAGAAGGAAAAATAAGAAAGACTAACGAAAAACAAAATATTAAAAATGAAAACAACTTCACATAATACTTGGTTTTTAAATTTTAAGTTTGTGTTGCTTTCATTTTGTATTTCTCATACATCTTTCCGAACATTCTTCATTCCTCTTTTCTCCTAAGTTTATCATTTCTTTTCTTTTTCTTCATCTTTCTCTTTTTAATTGGTTTCATAACTTTCCATGCATGCTTGGTGTTTTCTATCCATAAAAAATGTAACATCTCACATAACTCAGGGAAGTGGATCTTGTAAGCCTTATATATATGTTCTCATCCCTACCTAGCGTGAGCCTTTTGGGGACTCATTGACTTCGGGTTCCGTAAGAACTCCGAGGTTAAGCAAGTTCGCAGGAGAGCAATCCCAGATGGGTGACCCACTGGGAAATTGCTCGTGAGTTCCCAGAAACAAAACCGTGAGGGCGTGGTGGGGGCCCAAAGTGGACAATATCGTGCTACGGTGGAGTTGAGCCCGGGATGTGGTGGGGGCCCGGAACGGGATGTGACAATTTAGTATCAGAGCCAATCCCTGGCCGAAAGTGTGCTGACGAGGACGTCGGGGCCCTAAAGGGTGTGGATTGTAACATCCCACATCGTCTAGGGGAGTGGATCATGTAAGCCTTATATGTATATTCTCATCTCTACCTAGCGTGAGGCCTTTTGGGGACTCATTGGCTTCGGATTACATTAGAACTTCAAAGTTAAGTAGTTCGCGCGAGAACAATCCCAAGATGGGTGACCCACTGGGAAGTTCTCATGTGAGTTCCCAGAAACAAAACCATGAGGGCGTGGTGGGTTCCCAAAGCGGACAATATCGTGCTACTGTGGAGTCGAGCTCGGGATATGGTGGGAACCTGGTTCGGGATGTGACAAAAACAAAATTTACTTTTGGGAAATCATTTTTCCAAACTAAAACGTGATTTTCATCTCAAAAATACTTTTATACTTTTTAGTCATTAGAAAAGATATATAAAACCAAAATAAAAATAAAAGCATTCTTAGCATGTTGGTTTTGGGGATTGACGACTTGGATATGCTTTTCAACAAATTCAAAAAAAAGGCAAATGGGTGTCTAGAATAACAAAAATTTCATAGTCTTCCAAAAAAAAAACAAAAATTTCATATGGTTGATGAGTGTCGTTTTCATATATATTATTTTTTTTGTGAAGTGAACTCACAAAAATTAAATAAATTAAACAAAAAAAGAGGGGAGGGGAACTTCAAATCTTTAGTGACATGTGTTATTTTGACTCAACTTATCTTTAATTTTTAATTTTTATTGAGAAAATAAGATGAAGAGTTAATACTGTTAAATGATGTTTAAATAAATAATTAGGTGTTAACATATTAGATAAATCACAAAAAGATCATACAAACTTTTAGAGGCAGAAGATTTGAACTCGGAGGGTCCTAAATTTTCAACAGTAATGGCACATGCATATTCATGTCCTATTCCAACTACCACCACCACCGGTTTTAAACGAATAATTAGTTGACTTGCATGTAATGTTGGAAGATGGTCTCGTTATGTACAGTTATACCAGTTCTCATTCAGACATGTGCATGTGCCCTTGTATAGGGAGACGAATGCCATGCTTTGCCCGATTAAAAGGTACTAATTAATTAGCATGTCGTAAAAGTAATTCTACGCATGCATGCATGCCTCCTAAAAGTCTCTCTAAGATTTGTATCCGAGAGTCCAATTTGAATAATGTAATTTGTCTAATGTCAAACACAAATCATGAAATGATGGCTAACATGAATTTGAATAAAAGATGATATAGAATTAGACGATCACTATGCATTTCAATAACAAAATTTGAGAATACTAAAGAAATTCAAGACATGAGATTTAAAAGATCTATAATCTTGTAAAAAAATTTGTTTGACTAACTATCAAGTTACGTAACATAATGTGACATAAACAAGGAATGAATGCCTCCCCAAAGGTATCAATTAATCTAAGCAACAAAGACAAGTAGGGTGATATTAGTGTTGGTGATATTGTGTGGGATGGTGGTGATTGTGCTAGTGGTATAAGGTGGTGACAAGGTAGTGTAGGGGGTGATGGTGAAGGTACTAATATGGCGGTGGCCGGTAGGATATGACGATAAAAAGGATAGTGATAGAGGTGTTTCTCAAAACTCGATCGTAAACTATGCTTTGGGTGAAGGACTTGCATGTCTCAAAGGATTTAGGCGAAGTGAGAAAGAATAGACTACAAAAAAGGATTAGAAATGCATTACATAACCATTACAATTTACAAAGGCATGAGGGATTAGGATTAGTGTGTTTCAGCGTGAATACTATTTTGCAATAAATTGTGTATTTTGAGTTTAGGTATTACGTTTCTGACAAAAAATCCATTTTCAGAAAGGAAATGACGAGACGACTCCAAACAGTTGATTCGCGGAGTCTAAATGTGGATTTGGCGTTTCAATGATGTTGAATAGGTCAAAACTGTTTATAAGGTTTACAGTTATTTTGGGAATTTTTTTAATTCTTTAGCAACTAGGGTTTGCTTAGAGTATTTCATTAAATTTTAGGGAGTTTTAACGAAAACCCGCCGTATTGTTCAATTTAACGAAAAACCACATTTTTACACTAAAAAGTCAATCCTGATACTATTCACTTTACTCTTTATTTTGTCTTTATCATTAAAACTCAAAGTTTTCAAGCCCTTTTCATTAGTTTTCTTTAAATTTTAGGGTTGTATTTTTCACATCTTAACATATTATTCAATTGAAAATCAAGAGTATCTCTCAAGTTTTTGGTGTTCCAAAGTCTATCTAAAAATGACCGTTCGTGATCACATAAACATAATGCATTACAAGATCATTACAAAGACATGTATAAATGATTTGTCAATAATTTCATTCAGTAGTGATTTCTAATCTTCTCTAACTAATATTTTGTAGTCTATTTTTTTCTCACTTTGCCTAAACTCTTTTGGGCTTGAAACATAGTCAATATCTTAGAAATCACATCTATTTATTTGAATTTAAAGTTGGAAGTTGGTGTTTTCCAAACCCTTATTGCTTGTTTCCAAATAATTTATCAAACATTAATACTTTTAGTTCAAAAGTTCACACTAGACATGTGGACCCAATTTGGACTTGGAAATTGTTTAAATTTCCAATATGCAGCACCTAACCTCAACCTTGACAAAAGAAATGAAGACTAATACAACATGCTAGACATAAGGAGTTGTTGAATTATGAATGCACCTGACCGAAACCTAACCAACAAAAATAAGGTCATACACTACGCCTAATAACATAATTGATTAAAGCGTACAAGATCTTATTTGTTTGTAATTTGTATATATAATGCATCACACTCCATGAATGCACATGTTAATTTGTGTTAATGTAGATCAGCACGTCTAGTTTCAATCTAATTAAATTGTGTTAAACATATCGCAGGTAATAGGCATGGATGCAAGTACACAATTGTGTTTCCATGAATTTAATTTACACATAGTGTAGCCTAATATCTGATTTCCTTAAGAAAAATTCATGGACCACTCAATATTTAAAATTTAAATGATCATGCTGATTCAAAGCAATACTATTATGCGCATGAAAATTTTCTGCAGGGTTATTTCTCCTCATGATTCAATATGATTTACAGTTTAACTTCTCTTGTACGGTTAGTGTAATGATTTGAACTAATGTAAGGTTTTCTAGTTGGTAATCATATTGCATCCCAGTAGAATCAGGAGTGGGTGCACTTTGATCCTCATGCCATAAGTCAACGGCAATTACTTATTACTCCAAAAATTCACATAGCTATGTTAAAAACAAAAACGAAAAAAAATAATACAGCATCTCAGTTAGTTAATTGGTGTGCGTGTGTGTGTGTGTGTATGGTTATAAATAACCAAAATTGGGATTTTCAAATATTATTTAGTGTAATCATACAAAAGGAGAAGACACAAGCGTTTGGCAAAATGCTAGTATGTTAGAAATCTGCAGAATTACGTACTTTTTTGTGTTAATGTTACACATGGCCCTATTTATTATAATCTCTTTTTGTTTTGATTTTATACAACGATAAATTAACACTAAGATCGGGGCGGGAGAATAAATTAAGGATAACATCATTCACACACTCATTTCTATTTTTCACACACCCATGTTAATTTTTGACCATTGATCTTCTTCAATTCATTCGATCCAACGGTCAGAAATTGAGAGGGTTGTTTGAGAAGTAAAAATAAATGTGTGGATAACACTATCCAAAATTAACATCGAAGTTGTTATTCATGACGTTTAAACAGAAGACCTGTAACTCACCGATGAAAAGGAATATCATTAAATTGTACACCGTAGAACTTTTGACATCTTTGTTGAAACTAGACAATCACATTTTTTTTTTTAAATCAAAATAATCTACGTAAGATTTTTTAACATTTTTTTTTAATATGCTTCAAATGACTTATCTTTTGAAAATTAAACAAAAAGGAAAACTTATCAAAGACTTCAAAAATATGGATTAGACTCTTTTGTTTTGGACTTAATTATTATGTCTGAAGGCAAAAAAAAAAAAAAAAAAAAGTTACTCGTTTTAGAGGCCAATATACCTTTTCTTTTTCCTTTTATTAAAGACAAGGACTGAGGTACATACATGGGACGAATTGTACATTCAGGAGCAGTAAAATTTGCAATCCAAATTATCCCCTGCACATTGGCAAATAACAAATGCCCACTAATTGGTTCTGCTTTGTTGTAATTGGAGCCCACTAATCGGTTTTAAGCCGAGATGGTTAACTATTTTGCTAAAATATTTTTTGTAGAAATTGGACCGAACTGTCACCTTTCCAACTTTTTAGAGCGGAGTGTCAAGAAATTTCCCTTCTTTAACTTTAAAAGATCATCTCTATGTACCACCTAAAAAAGAAAAGATTTGGAATACTAGGTTTTTCTGATGCATGCCAATCTACTATTAGGTATCGTTTGGTATGCAGATGAGACAGGACGGAATGGAATGGGATGGGACGGGACAGGACGGAACAGAACGAAGTGGGAGCAAAGATGCCCTCGGATGAAAACAAGGAGGAAGAAGAAGGAGACGGAGAGGTTATAATTTTGCGTTCCACAGATGTGGAACGAGTCGTTCCAGGGGGTAAGGTGGAACGAAAATTCACCCAAAACTCGTTCCGTGGAACAGCTCGTTCCACCCGTTTTAGGCTCACCAAACGTGGGACGGAGCACCTTGTCCCACTCTGTTCCGTCCCGTCCCACGTACCAAACGGTACCTTAATCCACAGTTTGAAGTCATAAGAACATCTTCAAAAAAGATGTCAAATTTTAAACATAAAATTTAAATTTGATAGTTTATGTGACACTTTGACATCATTTAAAATTTTGTTATCCATCTGATTTGTCAATTTTAAACATATAATAGAAATTTATATTTATTTTTTTATGCATTGGTAATGAAAGAAAATGAATTAAAAGGTATAAAAATACTTCAACAGTGCATTGGTAATGAAAAAAATTTAAAGGCAAGGGTTTAAATCAATAAAAAAAAGCAATTAATGATTAATTATAAAAAATTTGAAGCTGCTGCCAAATTTAGCAGTAAATGAGGAAAATGTCATTTCATGTTATGTCACATCATATTTGATTTCTCGATTGAAAAACATTACTGCTTTTTTTTTTATCGTTGCTTATTTGGACATTTTAACATCTTCTTTAAAAATACTCTAATTTTTCAAGAGCATCTTAAAATAGATGTCAGAGAAGTAAACTAAAGTTAAAAGACATCAAGGTTTTCTTGAAGGGAGATGCCATACTGGACATGATAGCTTAGTAATTTGACTCCTTACTTTTCAACAGTGTTTTTTTTTTCTTTTTTACAGCGAACAAAAACAATGAAGTCAATTTTATTATTTAATGTGTGGGATCCATAATTCACCAGCATGATACAACTTTAAATTACTATTTTTTTCCTTAAAAACTGTAGTAGTGGGAGTAATATAATATAAAACTGTAGTACTTTTTTTTTTTCAAATTAAATTTTGATAATTCATATGTAACATTTTCATTGAAAATGATCTAAATATGTCTTCTCATCTCTTTATGAAAATAATAAGATTTTTTTTCTTCCTAAGTGGCATAGCAGTATATTCAAAGTTTAGAAGTCCACGGGTTCACACCCATCACCAGGTTTTTGGTCTTGCTGCTTCATCGTGCTACAGATAAAGTTAGAAGTTGAAGAGTGTGACATGCAAGGCATATGGATGGTTCTGTTCATTCATTGGATCCCCAACTGTAAATATGTCAAGTGTGTGCGTATGTGTGTGTATATACATGTCCATTTTATGCATTATGATTAAGATTGAGTTAGAGAGTTGGTATATAAATATTAGGGTACAACTAAGTAGATCAAATTTTTAAATTAAATTTTGTAAATCAAATGATATAGATGTTGGTGATTCGATTATTAGTTAAGTGTTGATTAACATATTTATTTTCAATTAGTGACACCTCATTTGGTTTGCAAATTTGGTTTAAAATTTTGATCTCTATGACATTGTCCTAAATATTAATATAGGATAGTGTTATCCACACTCATATTTTTACTTTTCACACACTTTCTCAATTTTTGGCCGTTGCATCGAATGAATTAAAAAAGATCAACAACCAAAAAATTAATAAAGACGTGTAAAAGGTAAAAATAAGTGTCTGAATAACACTTTCCTTAACCTATAGACCTTATGGTTTCAGGGTCCAATTTTTTTTAGTGTTAAAAAAGAAATAAATATATAAAAACAAATATATTATCTATATAATTGCAAACTACACCAAATTGCATCACTTGGCATGCTTCACTTTCACAAAAGGTAGTGCCCATTTACATATGGGCAGATCTCAATGGTACCAACCGAATCATAACACCAACCCGATAATATTGAACTAAATTCGTTTTTTTTTCTTTTCATTTCATTGATAATATGATGCGAATGCAATCAAAACTCTAAAATTACAAATTAAAACTCCTCTATGAGGTTGAAATTTGACTTGTATAAAGGTCTGTAAAAAAATTCTTTTTGTAATTTATTTCTCTCTCGCACCCCAGACCCATGCAATTAAAAATGTAACCATTTCCAGCCACAACACGAATTAGACAATTCAAACAAAATAAGAGTAATTCGAGAGTGACCTATCATAATATTATTGTCAAATTTACCTCTATTAACACATGCTTTTTTAAAACATTAATGAAAACTAGTTAGTAGATTTTAGCTCTATGAAACTGCAGGACCTAAAACGGCGTGACAAGCTTTGAGTTGCCCTCCACGCAAATTTTAATTTTTCATGGTTGCTAATTGCATTGGTGTACATTACAAAATTAAGCATATACATGTTATAATATGTTACCTAATGAGAAAAGTTAAGTTTAAAATGGCGCCAAATAATGAGTCATGTCAGGATTGAAGATTTTGGTCGACCAAAATCTAAAGGGTTTTCAAGTAGGACCCACCCCAGATGCAATGCTTCCTTTTCTTGTTATATTATGCCCACCATCCCCACTTCAAATCCCTCCTTATCCTTCTTCTACTTTCAGTCTCTACTGTTCTGCTCTCTGCTTTTTTGCTTCTTTCAACTAAACTAGCTACCTCTTTGTTTTGTCTCTCATCAGCTTCTACTTCACACTCATAAAATAGGGCTTTGTCCTTCTCTATCAAGGAAAAATTGTGTTACCCTACACAACTAGGGTTACTGCCCACTGTTGGGGATTGTGTTCGTCCAACGAAGATCAGACACGCGGCAAGCATGAAGGAGAACGGAAGCAGCAGGAAACAAGGTGCACCCTCGCCGTGTGCAGCATGCAAGCTTCTCAGAAGGAGGTGCGCTCAGGATTGTGTGTTTGCTCCCTATTTTCCTGCGGATGAGCCCCAAAAGTTTGCTAATGTTCACAAAGTGTTTGGTGCCAGCAATGTCAACAAGATGTTGCAGGTAATTCCTACCACTAATCATGATCTCTCTAGTTTCTACCCCCTTCATTCTCAAAGACATGGAAAGAGTAGGTTCGGAAAGTAAGTTAATTTGTTGTGTGAATATCAAGCTTAAGAAATAGCAACTTTGACCAGTGATTTCAATTTCACAGATCGATAACGTAAACATAAAATAAGCTCAACGACGAGAGAACATGCATGATATTTGTATAAATTACCATTACCCTTTGAAGGTAGTTTGCATATGTTGTCGATCTACACCAAAATTTGCTTCCAAAACCCTTTCGGCCATACGGAGAAGTGTTCATATTGGTCAATTGGCAAGTGTTCATATTTGAAAAGCACTGCTAAGTGTTCACTCTCACTAGGGTGTTTTCAGATAGTCGTTTTACTGTTCGGATCCAAGAGGAGCCAAAATTGCTCAACGGTTAACAAGACTTTGGAATCTGATAAAAAGGGGCAATGAAGTCAATTTATGGATACGATATACACAACACTCATTGCTTGCTGCACCAACACCAACTCACCTTTTTCACTTTCCATTGAGAAAAAATAAAAATCTATTTTGTATTTTTCTACAAACTTCTTCTGAAGCTGTTTTACGTGATCACGTGAAGCTGTTTCTTGCTTCTTATTATTTTATTCAGGTAAAAAAATAACAGAAATATATCATTTGGGGATCTACTTTTCTATTTTAACAAGTCCATGAAATGTGATAAAGAAAAGATGCCAAAATCCAAGAAAAACAAAAGATGGTTTATTCTTTTTTATTTGAGAAGTAATTTTTGGATCCTTGAATACTCTCTCTCTTCTGCTTGGGTGTTGTCCTTCGTGGACAGGCCAAAGAGAATCTTTACTCGTGGAGTTTTAATGGGTGAGTCTGTATTTTTATGGTCTAACATTTTATATTGATTAAATCGAGATAGAATCGATGAATAGAACCAACGAGAAAAGTGCAAAACGAAAAAATAAAAAAAAAATGTAAAAATCACTATCTTCTACCTTTTTTTATTTTCAATTCTTTTTAGTGAGACATGATGCCTCATAGATATAGACAGGCAACCAATAAAGTGTCATAACTTAATTACTAACTGATGGTTTAATGGTAAATAACGAATTACGAAGCTTCTTTTAAATTAAAAATTAGAGGTTTTGAGTTCAAAATTCACTGCTAATGTGGAAGTCAAACTTGTGGCCAAGATAAGATTGAAATGTCTATGTTAGTCTTGCTGAAATCCGGAATACGTAGATAACCGTAGCTTGTCACCAGTTGTCTATCTTGCTTTTAAAATAAATAAATAAATAAAGTGTCATAACTTAATTTGGGGCCATATATTATGTTCAGCCGAATGAATAAGAGCATGGCTGATGACGCGTGATTTGGATTTTGCAAGGATCATAGAGTAGTGTGATCATTACATCAAGCCAAAACATGTCTTGTAGGACCTTTGGCCTTTCATTCGGGACTAGGGTTACAAGTTTTGAAGGCTCTTTAAAAGGGTAATTTACTCAGTTGTACGGTACCCATGTCAGTCACTCATAGTGTGATTAATTTAAAATATATATCTCGGCTGCATGTAAGTTTTCACCATAACTAGCGCCAACTTTCTTTTGTGGTCAAAAGTTAAGATCAAGTTTAATTGTGACAATTGCAGGAGCTGCCAGAGCACCAAAGAGGAGATGCAGTAAGTAGCATGGTGTATGAAGCAAATGCCAGGGTGCGAGACCCAGTTTATGGTTGTGTTGGGGCAATTTCGTCCCTACAACAACAGATTGATGTGCTTCAAACCCAACTGGCTCTAGCTCAGGCAGAGGTGGTGCACCTCAGGGTGCGTCAGACTGCATCATTCTCTAACCATGGGTTAAGTCCGGCTAGCCCAAGTAATAGTGGGTCACCCCCATCTAAGTTCATGGGTTCTCAGGCCCGGCCTATTTTCGACATGGATATGATGGTGGACCATACCAGCTTGGGATTGGGAGAGTCCATGTGGTCATGCTAAGCTTAATTAATTTCTAATGTTTACTCTACTATAATCTAGAGAGTAATTAGTTTTGGTATTCATGCCTAATATTTGCTTTACTACTTATGTAGTCCTTAAATGAACACCGAGGGTAAACCTAGTGACGGTTACAACAGTAAAAGCGGTGGCGGTGATGGTGACGATGACAGTGACCAAGGCGATTCGCCCGCTTGAGTTCGAGATTGATTTTCCATTAGTAACTAGATTGTAAATATTAGTTTAACTTGTTTATATTTATATTGGGTAATCATATATTTGTGGGACTTTTTATATTTGCTCCAAGTGACTGGTTGACTTTGGATGTGTGAATCCACCAAACATATTGACAGTTTGGGGAAAAGAGTGGGAACGAAATTTGAAAGAGGATTGTAGTAGGATTTGCAGATTGTGGAGCAGTCATGTATGGAATATTATTGGTAATCATAGTAAAATTCCACCTATTTTTGTCTAAATATTTGACCGTTTGCCGCATTTCTGTTTTGGAAAACGACCCTTTTATGCCGATGAGAGTCGGTTGAGTTAGTAAGGATTGTTTCTTTTGTTGGATCAAGGCCTAAGTTTAAGTTCCATCATCGGCAATCACTCTTGGTGGGTGATCTGTGAAAAACAAAAAAGAGGTTGAGACCCCTCTATAATTCTTCAAAAAAATTATAATATATGCTGCCCTGACCTTAAAAAAGGATAGCCTCTCCTCCCCGTAAACTTTTTCCACGCCAGAGAAACGACTCTTTTATGTTTTCTAAAGTGCATGCATGTTTTATTTTCTGGTCCAATGGAGGGGATTTCTTTTTTCCGAATGAGGATCCGGCAAGGATCCTCTCTCCTTTTATCCAATTGCTGGATGTGATTGATTTATTTGTGCGGTTTTGTCTAAGAATCCCCTTTTGACAAGTGAACGAAAATACTTGAGTGGAGTACATGATATTAGGACATAAACACTTATGCTCTGTGCACATTTCTTCGACAAAATCATAGATGGAATCATTGTTGTTAAATTGGGAAATTTAGAATTGGGGGCTTCAAATATCACTCAAAGCATATAACCACAACAACCTTTTCTAAGATTTTTATATGAATTTTTGTACACTTAATATGCGTACTGACAAGCGTCACAAACTAACTGTTACGTGACAGACAATTACCTAACCAATGAAAATTACTATGTTTAGTCTTTTTTTCTTGAAGATTTTGTATCATAAAAGTTCTTGAATTGTCTACATATAACCACACCGTTGATTATCGAGGATTAATTGTGAATTGTTTACTCTACGCACAATATGTGAGACTGACAAGCGTCACGAACTGTTACGTGATGACAATTACCTAAACAATGAAAATTACTATGATTTGTATCAAAACAAATTCTTGAATTGTCTACATACAACCATATGCGCAGGATCTATTAAGGATTGATTATGCATAATCTAAATGCAATATGTTCACTGACAAGCATCATGAACTAAATATTAGGTGACAATGAAAAATTTTGTGTAAGTCTTTTTTTGAGGCTAAATGGCATCACCTTGTTGAAGTATGTTCATCCCTATATCATTTGCAAAATTAATCTACAGATTTTCATGTAAATCATTATTACTTACCTACAAATTACAGTCTGCAAAAGCCTCACTAAAATAACAAAAAAATAAGTTTGTACACACACCCCAAACTGTGATCTGAAATGACTTCCAAGTATTTTCAAATGACAAATGAGTATCATACTACCATATGAGGGTAATACTAAACTATGCTTAGGTATAGCACAAATAGAAATAGAAATGTTAAGTGGGATCAGTTTCAAACACAAGCATTTGGTACATATAATTCCAAGTAATTTTACAAATTATACAAAGAAATTAAAAACGAATAAGAAAAAGAAGCTCAAACGTCCTTGGCAACAAGTTCACCATTCACTAACTCTCTGTAAGCAGCCACAGGCCAGCTGAAGCCTCTGAAAACCAAGCTAGCAGCCAAAGGCACATCAATGATGATCTCCTTCTGCGTCGGCTTCTTATCATCCCTAATGGCAATCAAGTAGCTCCTCCCAACCCACCCGATCCACCCAGCAATGTACAGGAACAAAATACCAGGAGTGATAAACTCACCCCAGTGCCTCTGGTCACCGCTGACAATCAAATGGGGGAGCCCATCCGACCCACAAAGCAAACCCTGCTTGCCGTAGTTGGAAAACCTCCTCTGAGTCTTCTCTATGGTGGCCTTGATGGCTAGGGCGGGTGCACTGTCGGGTGCATAGAGCTTCAGTGAGGACTCGAGTTTTTTGATCTGCTGCTTCTCACGCTTGGCGAACTGCTTGGAGTCTTTGCATGGGGTGAGTCCCGAGATGTCAGCAACTGCAGGCATGGGAGCTGAGCCAATGAGGATGGAGGAGAGTGCGAGTGCAGTGGAGAACGCCTGCATGGGCGATGCAGTCGATATTTTCTCAGGGGTAGGGTTAGGGTTTGGGGAGGCAGAGCAGAAGACCACGGTTCTTGGCAGCTTTGTGGCCAATGGGGAGCTAAGTTTTGGCTGAAACATGGGTTTTGAAAGGTTTGTGGGAATTGTGAGAGACATGGTTTTTTTTCCTCTATTTTTGTTTAGGGTTTGTGAGGAGGAGCAGAGAGGAAGGAGGAGAACTTGGAAGTGAGAGTGTGGAGGGCAGGGTTTTAGAATCTTGGAGGAATAGAGACTGGTGGTGGAGGAGAGAGGAGGGAGAGTGGATAGGGTGAAGGGAGTAAGGAGGCTGAGTTGGATGATTGTAATTGGTTGGGGGTTGATTCAGATTTTCTCTCAATCTATCCTACTCTTAAAATCATATGCAGATAATGAGAAAGTCTACCATGCCTTGTGTGGGTTTCAGTGCTTCCCATTAGCTTGATCCAAATGTTTCACAAGCATATTTATAAGGGAAAACACTCATATTCAAGATAAATTCTTCTTGCAACCAAGATATAGTTAAAATTGCGTCGTTTATTTAATGCACGTAGGCTGCGTGCTTAAAGAGTGAACCACTCGTCTAATACGGTTGTCACGTAATAAATTGGACAAATAAATGCTTATCACGTAATAAACGCTTGTCTCCGTATTCAGATATGGCACAAATATCACCAACATATACAGATATAAATCTCTTTTCTTTCCCTTTTTGTCTTAAATATAAACAAGTTGAGAAAACCGGATCACATTTTTTACCTGTTCGAATTTACCAAACATCATAAAACAACTCCCAACTTATAACTTGGAAATTCCCTTTGTAAGTAATAACAATGCACAACGTATAAGCGTCTAACATCAACATCCCTCCTCCGTTATCAGCCATCCGATATAGATACCGTCACATTACAAACATTTGTCAAAATTTTCTGAATGTAACGACATTTTTATCATAGTGCAGAAGGAAGTTTACGTTCAGCATATCTACAGAACTGAGCGATGAAGAATGCTGATCCCTCCACTATGCGGCAAACTCTTGGTCATTTCAACTCATGCTATGCAAACTCGCGGTGTTATTCCTGATTCTGGGAAGGAATGGATTAGCCGGATCTCAAACTTCTAAACTACGTGTTCCTCTAGAGACTCGGGTCACAACAGATCCTGGTAGCCATGATATCATGCTTGAAGTTTTTCCCTATCACAATGGTGGGCTTGATGATGATTCAAAGAAACACATGTATTCCATGAGAAGGGAATAATGGCATGGTATGGAGCATCCTTTATCGAACAATGAATTACGAAATTGGGGCCTGGAGATGACTTTTGAGTTGCTAAGAACCTGATCCTGACCCTCAAAGAAAAAGCATGGACTCAGAGGCACAGACCAGCCTCAATCTTCGGTTTCATTATCGCATCACCATTTGGATTACCGGGTCACAAGCCAACCCGGTTTCACTAGGACATCTTGTTTAAAGTTGCGACCAGTGACTGATGTAGACTCACCCTGACGACGGAAACACTGCACAAGAAAGGATGTTAATTTAGAAAAACCTTATTACTAGCCATGAACAATTAACATAGGGTGGCCATTAGATATAAATCTGCTTAAGAAATTTTGTTTTGCATTAAAGCTGAATGAACATTTGAAACTGGAAGGTTGTACAATCTTGTTGCATGTAACAGGTCACCATAGTGGTTCGCCTATATTTTCCTTTCTTAGTAGAGTATGGAGCGGTTCAAGCCATTGTCATGATATTTAAGAGTATTATCCATTATAAATACCGAGGGAGGGGATCTAGATAATAGTTCATACTCACACAAATTGCATGTATTTTCCTGTGTCTCAACAGCGAACCATATGAGACATCTTAGAAAAAGTACAATACCAGATTTTTCTGCCAACAGAAAATTGAAAAATATATGATCGAAAATAGACGTGGGGCTGTCTGGTAAGGCGTTAGTAATAAGTTATGAAAGGTGGGACAATCAAGATTAAAAGAAAAAAATCATCCTCAGTGCGTAATGAAAGGTCAACATTACTAACCTTGTAACAGACTATGGTGTCATCCGGGTACATAGCAAATAGTTTAGTTCCAAGGCGTGCATGGCAAGAATCACAAAGGCTTTCATCATTGATCTGCACATGCCTTGACTTTTCCTCCAATATTGCTAAACTTGCATCTGTATCTAAAGCACGTGACAGATTGTGCACAATCTGAAAAGCAATTAATGTATTGGCTCAAGATAAGGAATGAAAAGCACGAAACATGGACATGCTACGTGCAAGCAACTTAAGAAAAAATAGATTCACTAATTTCCTTATGATATGGAGAACATAGCTCAATACCCACCCAAAAAAAAAAAAAAAAAAAAAAAAAAAAAAAAAAAACCAATTAAATAATATTTCACGATCTTAAGGAAGAATGACAAGAATCTCAAACACAAAACTTACCCTTCCTTGACGGTGATGATGAAGTCGAGCTCTCAGCATTCTTAGTATAGTCTCAGAAGCAAGTTCAAGAGGCATATCTGGGGACAATCTCTGCAACATCAAACCAGAATTTTGCGCAGAAAATGAGAAACATTATAAGACTCTTGAGTCCCCAAAATTAGAATCTTGCTAATAATGTAGAAGTAACCAAACAAAAATGTATGTGCAATTGTGCAAACTTCAGTTTTCTCCGCTCCCCACTGATTTCCCAGAAATCTCTGAGAGAGAGAGAGAGAGAGAGAGAGAGAGAGAGAGAGAGAGTCTGATACCTCTAAAACTTGCAAAGGATCCAATGATTCCCCATGATTGTGGAGTAGGCGAACAGCAGCTTTAAACATAGGCTCCTTACCATCTTGCGGATCCAAATACATATCAAGTAACCTGAGTTCTCACAGCACAAACAAAAAGGAAAATTGAGAAGCAATTTTAAATACATCATACGCATACTTCGCATGTGTGTTTATGGGTGTTTTGTGTCCTTGTGCATGTGGAGAGAGAGAGAGAGAACTAACTGCATATAGACATCAGGTCTCCCAATCTCAGCACAATATTGCTCAGCAGCTTCACTGTTTTCCAGCTTCCTAAAAAGCCACTGTATGTTAGTTCACACAAAACTTAAAAAGCAAGGAAACCCTATGTTAGACCATAGGCCAACACTTCTCAACTTACTATGAAACCCCATAACTGAAGCATATTCGACACCGCATAATGTAAAAAATATAATTGGGGGGTGGGGGATGGGGCTGGGGAAGGGAAACCCCCAAAGCTCAGTTACTTAAATACTATGTGGAACAATTTCTTTACCTAAACCCTATACCATAAGATTTTACTAATACTACTAGTCATAAACCTTATGTGATGCAAGAAATTGCTGAACACGTGACTTTTTCGAACTTCACAAAATAAGATAGGTGTAAAAATTTAAGAAATGCACAAAAGAAACCCCATTGTCAAGATAATACTGAAACTTATCATTCTCAGGAAAACAAAATTGGGGAACCACATCGAAGCAACCATCAACTTGTGCCGCATTAATTATAAATGATACCCAGATGAAGTAGCAACTAATGTATTGTTGCAGATTTTTCAGAAAGCAAGATGAAACTTACAAGGCTAAAATTTGGAGCACCAATGCCTCTTGCCCTAGTTTCTTGTAAAGAATAGCCTGATAAATAAATCGAGAATCAGAAAGTAGCAGTAGCAGTATCAATGCAGTCTATAATTGGCCCAACAGCTAATGACCACAACTTAATAATTAACTTGTCCAATGGCACATTGTAAATAATTTGTGTATTCAGGTAGCCAGGGTTCTAAAACAGAATTCAAGACAAGGTCCATATATGGTTATGACAGACCTTCTCCGACCACAATTCTGATCCCTCGATTAAGTCTAGAACCTCCTCTGGGTCATACAAGTCTGAAGACTCTAAAAACATCTGCAGTCTTTCCCGAACAGGACTTTGAAATATCAAACTTGTTCCATCATCAGAAATGTTTGTCTCTTCTATCCTTCCAGGACCAAGGTTTTGCGAGGCAATATCTGCTTGAAATGCTTCAATTGCTGACTTGGCAAGTGAGAGAGCATATAATGTGTGGAACTGACTGTCACTGTATTCTTGGTCTTCAATCAACCACTGAAGGTACCTGTGCACATAAAGAGGTAAAACCCAATTCTATACATTGAAGGTCACATCACATAAGGAAGAAACTTCTGTTTTTCTTTCTGATAAGTAATAAGTACATAACACAGTAAAGGCAACCAAGGAAAAAATAAATATTGCAAATGCGTTTGACAAAACAAATGGCTGGAACAGTAAGATAATAAGAATAGCACTTTTACGAAAACACAGGTGGTTAGCATGGTTGCATTGTAAAGTTATAATGGTACAGTTGGTTAAATAAATATTACCATGAAAAGTCTCCCAGTGCATACATGGCTACATTCTATACCTTTCCACCTTTCTGAAAAGTCTCAAGAAAAAGCTGTACTGTGGTCTATGTAATTGACATACCTTTGAAAAATCTCCACCTTCTTTGGATCAATAGCTGCAATAACTTCATCTGCAGTAAAAGAGAATTTCTCAAGTAAATTAAAACTTTCAGATGCATTATTGATAACCATTTATTAGCTTTCATGCCATACAGATAGCAGCATAACACACACACTAATATAAAAGGCTTGTATTTTTTTAAAAAGAAACAAAATACAAAAGGCTGATACAGCAAAATAAAGTTTTGAATTGTTTTGATGCCCTACTTCAAAGGGATTTTCCAAATGAATGCCTAGATGCATGCTTGGGGTCAGAGGTGGAGCTACTAAGGGACCAGAATAGTCTTGGGCCCATCCTGCCTTTTTTCTTGCTACAATAACATATTGTTGTTGCTGCACCTTATCAGTGGAAACCATTAAATTCAAGTGTGCCCCTTCTTAATCTAAACTCTATTTTCCTTTTACATGCCTCGTTTTTCACTCCATCTCTCTTATTTCAGTGCAGACTTCCCTTCCCCTCCTTTTGCTATCAACTTTTCTTTGTCATTTCTTTAGTCCTTCTGTTATATTTTCAAATCTTTCATGCTTAACTCTTACTTCATATTCAAGTGTTTGAGTTTGTACAATGTTTTTAGTTCTCTGTACTGAACTTGATTGATTTTCCAAAAATGCAATTTACTACAACTTTTCATGTTGTGAGGCCCCTCCTCACATTATGCTCCGCTACTGCTTGGGGTAGCTAGCCAATGGCACAGACATAAAGGTGTAAACTTCTTATACATCACTCACCTTTAAACTGGATACTTGCCTAGATGTCATTTTCTACACAAGTGGTAACCAAAAAAACACACATCAAAACCAAAATTACTGGGAGATCAAAGATCCACCTGGTGGAAGTTGATTAGCTCTTTTCTCTGATGTCAAAACCTGAACTGCAAAAACCTGGTTGATATCTGCAACCTAACAATACCAACCAACTCCTAATTAAACAAGGGAGTTGCGAAGCACAAACCATAAGATTTTTCAAAAAATTTCAAACTTCAAAAATAAAACAAAACAAACCATCCAAGATAAATAAGGAACAACTCTGCAGATAATTAACATGTACCCATCCAAGATGTTGAAGAACAAGGTTTGGATCAGATGACTCCTCGAGAAGCTTTGATGCTTCAGCTGCAGCAGTCTCCTTACCAGAGATGATATTTGTACCACCATCCTGTGAACCACTCTCCAACATGGGGTCTTTCCAAAGGCCAGATGAATAATTTCTTGCCAAGATGCGCCAGATACCAAGAGCCTTTGAGCTAATTCCTTTACTTGCATATAGGAAGGCAAGCGTACGTAAATGCCCGGAGTCATCTAACAAAGTTTCCAAATCCTCCTGCACCGCCCATGCAAGTTCTACAGTCATCCTTCAAGCAGGCTCCAGACAATAGCCTCTGTTTTTCAATGCATGGGAATGCTAAGATTGTTGGCCAACATCCTAACAGTGCATTGTCTTGAGGCCTATTAAGTATGTTGCTATTCCAAAACCAAACATTGATATAATGTCTTCAACTAGAAGACATGTTGCATGGTCCTTGCATTTGATACCATCATATGGTGTGCCCTTTCTAGTTGGTTAAAATCCCAAAACTGTCTCTTAGCAATTAAATACAAATCAGGTCTGACCCAGGCCCCCGGCAATACAATTTGCAGCTTTACTATGGTCCAAATTAAGGGAATTTTTTGTCAATTTCATCTTAGTTTTTCATTCAACTACACTAACCATCAATCTTCTTTTCTAATCCTAACAATCGCTACATCACTTTCTCTGATTCATATTATGGTATAAATGAAAAAAGAAGATATCCTAGAGTGGATGAAATCAATGGATAAACAGGTCTACAATGAAAACACAACTTGTTTTGCCTTTGATTTTATTAACAGTTAATAACTTAATATACTCCGATTTACTTCAAATTCAAGAAGACTAGAAATAATGCAGTAAGGAAACAGGAACTCCTGATTTAGGAAAGTTGTAAAAGCAAAAATCCTTTGGCATGGTAAAACGAATATATGAGAGTGGGAAAACATACCACAACACAAGAATTCTCTGATGATGCCAGCTTCTCCATGTCATAAACATTATTCAAGGCTCTGTAGAGGTACATTAATAGGGTGTCAACTCCCTCCTTCACTGATGGAGTCAACTCTTTCTCACGAGAAACCTCCAAATACCTGTAGCAAGAATATATATTGAAAAAGTTACTATAATCCAAGTACAAGATAGTTGTGAAATTAAATAAAAAGATGCAACAGAAAACAATAGAAAAACATTTAACGAAAAACCAGAAGTGATGTAGTCACCTTGTAATTGATTTGATGGCAGACTCCAACAATTTATCCCTATTTGGTGGATTCAGGAGAAATGCATCATCTACCACAGTTTCTACACCTGCTTTCCTAAGAAAGATTGCTCTTTGAATTGCCATCAACCCATCATCCACAACATCTTCCAGAGGCGCAGGGGGAGGATGCAAACCCCAATAGCGGTTTCTAGGAACCTGAAAACGCAAGTTCAAATACTATGATTACAAAACTCAGAAGCTTAACAGCACTACAACATGAAAATCAGCAAGCTCGTAATAGAAGTACATATGTTCGTGCTAAATGCAGCATAAATGCAGGCTAAGATTGCAAGCGTGCGAGTCTTTCACAATTCTTCGCATTCACAATGTAGTATTGATTGTTACATAAAGAAATAGTATAAATGATAAATTGAATATAATTATGCAATCTTTTCTCTTGAACTACACATTGCCTATGTATTTTTTTTTCCTAGTAATCTAACATCCCCAAGAAAATACAACAAGAATATTAGTCTTGACATTCTAATGAGTATCACACTCCGTGTCCTGATTTTCTTCTTACACCTTTTGACGAGCAATTATATTTTAAAGGAAACACTCCTCTCGTTTTTTAGTAAGGCAGAGACAGCATATGTGAGTTTTATTCATATAGGAAGATATTATATGTGACCATATCCCCTGGTTATGAGCAAAAAATATCATACCAGTAATGACCATCGATTCGGATCTCTCATTATGAATGGAAATACTTCAGAAGGCTGCATTGTCTCAGACTGCAAAAAGTGATTCACTGCTTCCTCAAAATGCAAGTCAAAAAGCAAGAGAAACCCCACTTGAGCATGAACAAACGAGAGCATATCCTTTGATAATTCACCCTCACACTCAAGATCCTCCACCAAGGAGATAGCTTCCTTGAAGTTCTTTTTTCTCAATAGATCTTTAATTTGTTCTTCAGATGGTAATTTCCGATAGCAAACAACCTAGAAATTTGCAACATGGAAAGGACAACAAATAAAAATCTTTAATTTGTTCACGTCTGCAACGAAGCTAAGAGTATGGATAATCATTAAATCGAGCATCTGGTCCAATATCCAAGTGAATAGGGTGTTGGGTTTCTACCCATGCTTCCCAGGTTCGAAACTCCCTACTCCCCTTAATAATAATATAAAAAAATAAAAAATAAAAAATAAAAAATAAATCACTAGATCGATATTTTCCCATACCTTGGAGGGGGTTGCAACAAGAAGAAGTTTTCCACTTCCATCTTCCTCATCTGCAACAATGCAAGGCCCTCCTACCCCTTCACCACCAAAAGTGATCATCTGAATACATCTACCTGTTTTCTTATGATACAACTCCAGCTTTCCATCCCTTGCAATGACCACATATGAAGATATCTCCCCAATAGAATCCAGGTTACTATGGAACACCAAGCTACCACCAACCGGCTGCCCATGTGCATTAGCTATGATGCCAACATTGTCCACCAACAAAAGCACATTCCATTCTTTACACAACAATTTAAGCCGTGGCAGACTAGAAACATCCGGTAGCGAAAATATTACACCACTTTGTCCGGTAACACATGAAAACAAACTATATCCATTAACCGTACTGACAATTATCGAATCATTGAGCCATACCATGGCCATAACCCCATCAATACACTGAATTTCCTTCAGAATTACAAAAGACCCATCATCAATGTCTTGGTCACTTTTACCTACTCTATTACTCAAAACAAGCTCTACCAATACCAATCTTTTACCAATCACAATAGAGAAAACATGATGGCCTATACGCTGCTGCACAGTTTCTTTCGTTTTTGAGCCATTTGTTCTGATCCCACTTCCAAACTTTTGCAAAAACCGCTGACTTGTGCTTGTATACTCTGATGAATTACTAAGACCTGACAAATTCGAGCATTCTGATTCACTGCTTCGCAGCCTCCTTGTGATGACAGAAATTCCTCTCAAGAAACTCAATCTTTTCACGGGCTGTAACAGAAGCGAATCAACCAAAAACAAAAATCCATCCAAAAGCACCAAGAGCTTCCCAATCTCACCAAACACTTGGATAGACTCTACTGAGGAATTGCCAACCAAAACTTTTCGCAAAAACGAAATGTTTTGTGGGATTGAAGGGTTGTTGGAAGGATCAGATGGGGATTGATCATTGGGATTTACAGAGAGCAAAAGCAGGATTCCAAACTGGGTCCCAAGGTAGACTAGACATTGTGAGTCGGAGACCGTGGAGATAGCGAGTGATGTAACTCGTGCACGAGAGTGGTCAGAGAGGTTGAACAATGACAGTGGTTCAAGGACAGTGCGACCTCTAGGTTCGGGCTTGGCCATGTATAAAGGGCTAGTGCTTGCCGATGAACATTACAAGATCCTTTTTTCGGTCAACAAACATTACAAGAAAATACCACCCGAAATTGCAAGTAACTCAAAACTAATTACAACGCTCAGCACTGTAATCCATTGAGCTGTAGAGCACAAAAAAAAGTAAGTAGACTATTACTAGAGCTATTACAGCAACCCCATGTCGAATATCGATTGAATTGCACGGATAAACAACAACCCGATTATCGAAATGTCAGCATTGTTTCAATATATTTTCTACATAGTAATAATCTACAAGATCAAATTTTATCAGACAAACCAAAAATACACCACTCAAATGCAACACAAATTCAAGCTCTCGTGCATTAGAACAATATACCAAATTCTCACTTTGCCAATCACTAAAAAATCAAGAGCAAAATTAATGGCATCCCCCAATTTCCGTCAATGTAAAAGACAGAAACCGGCGAAAACAGTGTCAATTTTGCTTCTTTCTCAGTCTAATTAATCATTTTTTGTAGATCGAACAGAATTTAAAAGAAAAATAGCTAAAAAGATGAAAAAATTAAGAGAACATTCATACTTGAGAAGCTAGACGACGGTGATCGCAGGAAGTCGACGGAGCAAGGCGGAGACTGCCAAAGCTTCTATGGTGGTGGGAAATGCCAAACTGTTCGCAAGTTCGAGAATTTCACCTAACAGTAGCATCACCAGACGTCAAAGTTTCATTTTTCTTTTTCTTTTCATTTTTTTTTTATTTGTTCCAACGTCAATTCCTGTAGGCTATATTTCCTCCACCGTCTTTTGTTCTTTCTCTTTATCTTTTTTTTCTTTTTTTTATATTTTTTTATTTTTAATTCGTAAATATGAGCTTAATATTGGAAAGTGTTTGTGGTGTTAATTTTAATTTTTCTTTCTTAGTATGTAATTAATTGGTACAAAAATTTAATAGTTAGATTGTATACATAGTCTTTTAATCACTCTTATGCACAGTTAAATTTTATATAAAATTAATATCATTGAGACGTAGTATTATAAAATATTATAAGTATCATATAAATAAATTTGTTATGAAAATACACGTGTTATGTATAGTGCATGAAATCTTCGTAATTTATTTTAAGCTAGCTCGAATTGGTTATTTGTGGCGTGAAATGACAATGTGATGCTAGCAAGGAAATATTTTGCCAAAATATAAAATATAAAATCTTCTAGTTTGATTCTATTTTCATAGTTAATATGGTCGCAATTCATTTCAAGTCATGATTCTCAAATTTGAATTTGATCCCTAATTTCTAGATTCATTTGGCTTTTTACTCTCAACAAATCCGGTTTAGTTTCGTCATGTGATTTGAACACGTCAATTTTGTTGTTGATGCATTTGCGAATCTAAGCCATTTTCAGTTTTGTGAGAAAGTTCGGATTCATTCTTTGCCTAGTAGGGTTCACATCCCTCACGCGTAAGATTTGAACGATCTAAGCCTTCCTTTTGAAGAGGGTACGGACATGGCCAAATCATGTAAAGATCGCCCTAGCCCCTCACAGGGACATATCTATCCGGATGAAGGATAGTCTGGATAGATTTTCAGTTCCGGATTTAAACTCCGATCGCGTAGTACAAACACAATCACCAGACCAGAAGATAAAAGATATAAACATAATCCTCAGTCCTTACCACAAGAGATGAAACAAATTATAGAATATTAACTTCCCGTAAGAATCTCAACTACTCGAATATCCATCAAATTGTGAAGGAAAATCATGTGTAAACCATCAAAACAAGCAGCAGGATTAAGCATGAAGATGACTACTGCTGCTGCTGCTGTCAGAATTTATAAAAGGTTACTTTTGAAAGTACCAGTTACTAATACTATCAGCCTCGTATGAATTAATCTGAGGATGAATGCTGTATATCCGTATTCACACCTTACCGAAAAATGAAGTCAGGCTATGAGGCTCGATTACTTGTTGAAGCTAAGCCGTGCGATTAGCCCCAAGATTCTGCGACATCCTTACCATGTTAACCATAGTAGGTGTCTCATAGCCAACGGCGCTGCTGCGTGAGTTTCCACCTTCATTCATGGTCATAATCTGGGTTGTCATGTCACCCCTAGTTGTGGCTCTCTGCCATGAATGTGAGCTTAACCCTGAAAGAACATAAGCACGCCCGGTCTGCGTGTATGATTCCATACTAGCCATTCTATCCCTGATTTCTCGAAGCTCAGCTTCCAGACAATTACAGAGACCATCCCCAGCTTGTGCTGCAGGTGATGTTAAGATGGTTGCTATTCGTTGTGCCAAAATAGCCTGTGCACCTTCTAGATTTCCCATTTCAGCCATTACTTGTGCCTCTGCAATACCTTCAGCTACCAGAATTCTATTCCTCTGACGGTCGACCTCCAAACACACTGCCTCATCTGCAGGGGACCAAATCTCGGGTCTTAATATCTCTACTCTCTCACCTTGTACATGGGTTAACTCATTTGAGCCTAGATCCTTGTACACGCATGACACATCTAACAGTGATGTCTTCCTTATGCCTTCCCTGTTTCCAGTTGCTGATGATGTTGGAACTAAAAGGTACACGAGAAACTGTTTCTCCTCTTCTGCATACATATTTCCAACATCAACAGCACCTTGTTGACACTCGTCAGAAATCTCACTCACATGACTTCCTGATGGTATTGATACAATCTGCACCCCGTGCGATGCTGACCTAACTGTGAGTCGAAGTTCCTGAGCCACAACACTGAGAAGACCACCAATGCACATGGCAAAGGCATCTTGTATCATAGCAACTGACTCAATGAAGGAAAAGGTGCCACTGGATGAATCAGATATAGCATGCATAGTAGTGGCATCATGGTCAGTGCCAAACCCAAATGTGTGGATGGGAACATTGCTACAATGTACCGAAGCAGGCAATTGGTTCAAGAACTCAGAGACCCGGTTTGGACTTGAAGTATTCTGTGAGTCATAGTTGCAATTGTCTCTTCCATCAGATAAGAGGATGATGCTAGAAACTGGATTCCTTGCCCGGCGTTCTTCAAGGACCTGAACTCCTTTCTTGAGTCCTCCAACAATGTCGGTTCCACCATTTGCTCTAAGAGACTCGACTGCTAGAAAGGCACTTTCACGACCATCAACAGTCATTCTTCGGAGAGGAAAGACCCTTTTAGCAGTAGTTGAGAATGAAACTATGGCAAGCCGGTCATAAGGCCCCAAGTTTTGTATGACAAATCTGACAGCACGCTTGAGAAGGGCAATTTTTGTGCCAAACATGCTGCCACTTACATCCAGAACTGTTACAAGGTCAATGGGGATACGGCCATGGCTGTTCGCACCTCCTTGAAGGGGTGGTGCTCGAACGCTGACAAGAACAGGAAATGTTGGACGAGATTCTGCAACAGGGATAGCAGAGTACTCTGTATAAGCCCTGATTGCAACATTTTGGGGGCCAGAGAATCGACCAGGTGAGGTGGACAGGAGAGGCTCATCATCTGAGAAGCTTAGTGGCTCGGGATGGACCTGGGGCAGCAATGGGAGGTGAGACTGGTAACGATGGTTAAAACTGTTATGGATGTGACCCAAGTGGTTTTGTTGAGTATCTGCAACGTTGATGGGAGCTTGGAAAGGCACATCATTCCACTTGGAACGGCAGATGGGGCAGCAAATATTTCCATGTTTGACATTGTTGGCAATGCAAACGAAGTGGAAAGAGTGGGAGCACTCAGCAGTGAAGATGGCTTGGCCTTGCCCTGCTCTCAGGTTACTCAGGCAAATGGCGCAATTTTTCTGTGCACGAAAGAATTTAAACAACTGTCAGTCATGAGATGAGCATACCAATACATTTACCTTTCAACAATTGTCTAAAAAATAACACAAACAGAGAAGGCTGCGATCAACCAAATTGAACGAACAGAATTTTCGCCACATGCATAGCCTGTCAAAGTGTTACAATGTTAAGCACTGAAAGCTATTGTGCTCAACTCGAGTCATTCAAGACCAAGAGTCACAATAAACACAGTACAAACAAATCTTAGCAACTATCCGAATTCGGAAACTAGAATTTCATAACCAAAATTGTTGTAAAATTATCCACAAAATGAGATACGTTGTCATCTCCTTGACTACCGAAAGATGATATGACATAATAATTGCTAGGGCGTGCAAAATAAAGCTTTGACTTTTCGGCTTTCTTGACCTCAAAGTCATTGACTTTTAACAAGAAAATCATTGAAGATTTCCACCAAGACCCGTCAAAACTATGTTGGGAACTATTAGGGAAACTTTAAATGTGTGAAATATGTAAAAAAAAAGATTTCATCTTTGTCAAAAAATACGGCCAAATTAAAAACTAGTTAGCTCAAAAGAACAATTCACATTCTACTTTTATTTAAGGGGACTCTGTTATGATCCCACATCGACTATATTTATGGGGGTGTAGGGGTTCTTAAGTCCTTGGGATCCTCCCACCTATTGGACTAGTCTTTTGGGTTGGGCTCTTCCTTGGGCTTGAGAACCTAACATTGGTATCAGAGCCTAGGTGAAAGCTACCAGAGTAAGGGTCACCATGGGCGTCGGCTTCCAAAGGATGGTGTAATGTTATGATCCCACGTCGACTACAATTATGGAGGTGTAGGGGTTCTTAAGCCTTTGGATCCTCCCACCTATTGGACTAGTCTTTTAGATTGGACTCTTCCCTTGGCTTGAGAACCTAACAGACTCTCAAAAAAGGATTATTCATGGACTTTTTGCCACCGTTAAACGAGAATTCTCGGCACAATATTTTGAGAGTTCCCCTTAGCATTTCTTTTTATTTACTAGATTAGTCAAAATAGAATAAATTCATAAAAACAAAAACAAAACGGTCTGTTTCTGTAAATTTATGGGCAGCTGAAATAAATAAATACAGATTTAATTAATTGAAAACCCACCGGATAGAGACTTAACGAGCAACGTTTTACACACCTAAACAGAGAGAAACGTAATTTTCTAATTACTCCAACAAAATTAAACAGAAAGAAACGTGGTCAAAGGCCCTACTCCAAATCCCCAAACTGCCACCGAAGAAACCGACAAAGCGAAACCCACCACCCGTAAATACACCAAAACAATAGGGGTATATTGGTCAATTGGCGAACCAACTTAATTAGTCAGAAAACGATGGCCGGTTTGTTTGGGAAAAATAACAGCTGGCGCGGCAATTTAACACTCAACTCACTCGCTCCCTCGCCGGAAAGCTCGTGGTCCAAATCTCGCCGGCGACAAAACAACGAGACACGAGATATTAACAGAGGACTGAGATCCCGGGCGGACTTTCTCGGGAACCAAACAGGCCGCAGAACGGCGACTAGGGATAATTAACTAACTAATTAATTAATAATTGCAGGCTGATCGGAAAATTAATTCGATAAGAAGATTGAATTGAAGGAATGGATAATGTGTAGATGAGAGTAGTAATTACTGACCTTGGAGATGCGAGAGCTGAAGCTGCGGGAAAGCTTGGAGGAGATGGAGGAGGAGGAGGTGCGAGACGACGGAGAGGGGCGGAGGGTGGCGGAGGAGGTTAAGGCGGCAGGAGGAGGACGAGGCGGCCGAGACGCAGACGCCGACGCCGACGAGGTGGACGACGAATCGGAGGAGCGGAATGAGAGCTTGTGCGTCAGTGACTTCTTCAGCTTCCGCCACGTAGCAGCGGCCATTGTTGTAGTGAATGAGAGGAATCTTCACCAAGAGAGAGAGAGAGAGGGTGAGAAAAACGAAGCGAAACAAAAAAGCTGAGGGTGAGTTATGGCATGGTGGGTGGTGGGAGGGGTGGGTGTGTACTGGTCGTATTTTTTTACGAGGAGAGAGAAGGGTGTGTACTTTTTAGAGAGAGAAAGAGAGAGAGGGGGAGTGGGTCAAGGGAAATCAGGGGACGAATCAGCAAAAATCGGAAAGATTTGATTTTTGGTTTTTGGGCTAGCAATGGGCACGTATTACCTTAATCGGTTTTTTTTACGGTTTATTATATTGAAACCACACGTATTATTGAATACATCTTATATATTTAATATATATATTTGTATTTTTTAATTAAAACCTATCTTAATACATCTCATTTAGTTTCCTATAATACCCTCACATCTCACAATCTTGCTATATACCTTATATTTTCTATCAGCAGTTTTTTTTTGTTTTTTTTACTGCTTTTATAATATGCAATCATGCAGAAAATTAATCATGCTAAGGTATTGATTCTTGCTGTTTCTGTTCAATTTTTTTACAGAATCTTATGCAATTAAAAGTGTTCAATATGCGTTCCTCCATTGCTGTTTCTTTTCAATTTTTTACAGAGTCTTATGAAATTAAAAGTGCTCAATATGACTTCCTCCCAAAACCCAACTGAAGCTCCAAATCTTTCTGTAAGTAAAAAACTTGGGCATATAAATCTTTTTGACCGTAAAAGTTTGGTTGCAATTTCTTCGTATTTTCAATATCTTTACAAGCTTACTTTTCTTAAACTTGGAGAGTGCACGAGTCTCAGGTATCTTTTGAAGATAGGCAGATTGTCTGTTCTTCTGTTGACGTGACTTAACCGTGATTACACAAATAGAAGGGAATGGGAATGACACGGTAACAGGAGGGCAGACAATCTGCCTCCCTTCCGAAGATGCCAAGCAATATTGAATTCTTAAGTCTACGTGGCAGTGGTATAAAGGAGTTGCCTCCATCAGTTTGGTGTCACCAAAAATTTCTTCTTTGGATATTGGAGATTGCAAAGACCTTAAGAAACTTCCAAACAGCAATTGTAAGCTAAAGGTCTCTGGTTATTTTTGTATAGATTGCTGCTCATCTCGTGACGAGTTTTCTGAGCTTTCCAGGAATATAAGTGTATTAGATTTGACATGGACATCGATAGAAGTATTGTCCCTATCAATGGAGCGTCTCATTAGTCTCACTGCAATTAAACTAAATGATTGCAAAAGAATCAATACTGTGATATCACTGCCAATATTTTGGCGACTGAAATCACTAAAACAATGAAAATACGAAGCCTTACCTCATGTAAAGCTTTTGAAACATTGATTTTATGTTTCATTCATCAAGAATAATTTTTTCAATTAACGTATTTGTAGTTTCATTAATTCCATAATGGAGGATGAAAGTGGTTTTATGAGTTGAAGAAGATAAATAAACTTGTGATATACATGTGAAAAGTAATTTGAATTTTTATTTTTTGTAAAACCTTATAAGGTCGAAATTGTTATTACATATTAGATATGTAAGCCATTTAATTTTAAATTTTAACGAGGGGTGTATTCAACATATTGTGGGGCGCTAATAAAAAAAAGCCTTATTATAATGTTACTCTTCTTTGGAGTAATTCCACAAAGGCAAGTTTCTCAATTTCCACAAAGGCAAATTTCTCAATTTCATGTTACTCTTCTTTGGGTTATCAAGCTGATGTGGCAAAAGGGTCATACGAGAAATTTTTAGTTGTGACGGGAACAGAGATGATACACCACGTGTTTTTATGCAAGTGATGAAAAATTTTAATTTTTAAGTTATTAACTTTTTAACACACATAACCTATCATTTATATAGAAACACGTGATGTATTATCTCGTATGACGGTCACACTGAAAAATCTCTCAGGGTCATACATAAGGCATGCATATGACAAAAGACCAATATATATTGAGTGTTTATAGAAGGAAAATGAACGGACGACGCACGTTACTATTTGGCATTCCTGTTGCAGGAGGCTTTCTTTTCTTTATTATCGACCTATGCATGTAGTTTTAAAGCGTTTTGGGTTTTTTACCTATATGCATTTCCTTTTCTTCTGCCAACTTGCTGTGTAGAGAACTTTGTAGCCCTCTATATAAATGGTTTTTCTGCTACCATTTTTGGCACACCAGAAGAAAGCAAAAGCTACAATACTGTCCCTTCCGTTTACACTATTTCACTGACATATATACCAGTATAAGAAATCAAAAGAGAGATACATCACTCTCATTTCATAGTGTCGTGCTGCTAGGCGAAGTGGTGGAGTGCCGTACCCTAGATGGCGAGAGTTCAGCAGCCAAAAGCATCACTAGCTTGCGCTCTAACCCGCGTAGCATGGGACACATAGAAACCCGTGTTTCAATTTCTAGTAAAGTTTCTCTCTCATTTATTTATTCATAACATTAAGTACTATTTTACATTTTCTTATCAAGTTTAAAGTACATTAAGACCTGAACGTCACGAACATCTAAAAGAACATCCCGAAGAAAATCTTGTGGTACTATATAATACATCATATTATGTATTGGGAAGCTCATTAATCTTAATTATCGTATACTCATTAATCAATATGGTTTTTGGCCTATAAAGTTACCCGGGGGGTCATAGATACAAACCATGAATGTATCTCCACCCTTACATGTAACTTTGGAGCAACCAATCTTCAAGCTCCGCCTCCAAACCATCTGAGTATAATGCCAGCAATCTTTGTTCTGAGCACAGGAATTCGTCCTATAAGTATAGTAACTTCTCTCTTGCGCCCATGCTGCAACTGCGTCACCCGGCTTCCAATCTCGACCGCTGCCCCAGAAGAGGTTCTCGCCAAATTTGCTGTTCGAATGAACCAAGGAGCAGTCTTCTTGCCTCTGGTGCGCCCACCACGAAGCGTATTTCTCCAGTTTTCGGCTCCATTTGAGAGGGCGGAGACCGAGCCTTGATCTCTGAGTGTTGTGAGGGATCAAAAATTGTTGAACGGTGTTGTTGGGAGTGGGGGACCGTAGTTCATGAGGCTTAGAAAGAGATGGCCAAAACAGTGTGGAAATGAGGAGGTAGGTCCCTAACATACCACCTGAAAATAATTTCATAGTTCTATGAGAGAGAGAGAGAGAGAGAGAGAGAGAGAGAGAGAGAGAGAGAGAGAGAGAGAGAGTGTGTGTTGGGTGCTTATGTAGATCAAGACATGAGCATCTCCAAAGGAGGTAGGGTTATATATAGATGGTTTTTTTTTTATTGCTAATTATTTTAGATAATAATTGTCAAAAATATAAGCAAAAACAACAAATTCAAAGAAAGTATACAACTTGTATTTGCTTCGAACAGAAGTTTAAATTTGACAAAATTTTACACAACTTGTTTGTTTCACGTAAAATAAGAATAGAATGTTAATATTAGAATTAACCTCATATCATGTCAAGAATCAAGATACTAAAAAATAATTTGTTGGCGAGACGTTAAGATTACTAATTGGACAGATAAAAACCTGTTTAATTAACACATTAATTATTATTAATCTTGGTGTTAGATTTTTGTTTTGTTATTTGGTATATTGACTGAGAACGAATCGTTTCACATGTTCTTATGGTTTTTCCCTCTCGTGGTGATGAATGATGAGAGGAATCCCTCCACGTGCTTGTACTAACACATGCATCAAAGAATGTGAAGGATGAAAAACCGAAATTTTGAGTGCTAATTCTATTTTATATTAGTATGGGTCCAATGGGATTTATTTTTGTACATATTTTAATTACAATTTGCATAGCAATTAGCAACTAATCATGCATTCCTCAACAGATAATATTTATTTTAAACGACTGCACTAGGCATCTCTGTCTTTTGACCAGCACATGAGTTCATGTGGGGCAGAGAGGGGTACACCCTCATCAGCACACTAGTCAATCGCTGATGACATGGCTTAGTCAGAGAGATTTTTCAATGTGCCTAGAATATGAAATGGTATACCATGTCAAAAAATTATACGAATTGTGAGATACACATGTCAAAAAATTAAAAACGTAAAAAATAAAAGTTCTCACTTATATAATGATATGATACATGGTGTACTAATTGTGTACTGGGCATAATGAAAAATTTCTTTATGTAGTTCGGCAGTGGAGTGAGCCCCACGACTGCTACCTAGGTGTAAACCTAAAGTGATAAAATGAAAATATGATATTGTAATGAAATTATATATTAATGTATGACAGTGCAAATTTTAAAAATAAGGTATGAGATTGCAATTGAATTAAAAGCTAAAGAGATAAAATGTAATTTATCTTTTTTTAGTGGGCTAGCAGTCAATCGCATAAACTAATTGGGTTCTTATATGAAACCACTCATTGGGCTAGGAACTCTTCAACTTCTTTAACTCTTGGGCTAACATAATTTTTTAGTGGCCACTTATTTTCTGGGCCCAGTGGGGTGGCACACCTCGCAAAGCCCATGGGCCAGCTCTGTATGAGCCGCCGGCGTATAGCGCAGAGCAAGAGGTGACGGTTTTTCGTGGCTTCTCCAGCAACGTGGGCAAGTCCTTCACGGACAATTACTTTGGTTGTGGAACTGATTTTTCTGTTGTGCTTCTAGTATTATATATCAATTTTCTTTTTTCTTCAACTTTTCGATTCAATCATGCTAATATTTTATTTTTTTTCGGTAACATAGAAGAAGAAATAAATAAAAAAACAAACACTAATTAAGAATAATTAATCTGGCTCTAGCGATTCCAGAACAGTCATCCAAAAGAGTTTGAACTAAATAAAGAAGAGGCTCTGCAAACTCTAAACTCAAGTTTACAACAAATATACATATACATGGCTCAGAATTCTCACCAAAACAAATATGAAATAATAAAAACAAAAAAGCACACACAATTTGTTGAGTTTAAACATTGGCAGAGTTGTCATGCTTGAAAGGATGTGGTGGAGGAGAGGAAGGGAGAGAGTTAGTAGCTCCTGGCGGAGGAGCAGGCATCCCGTAAACCTGAGCCGTGGCGATCGCGTCCTTTCGCCCTCTCGCTCTCCCGAAGAAGTAGCACCCGAAACCCAGGAGTATGGTGAACAAAATAAAAGGCAGAGAGATCACCACCACCATGCCCATGTCTCCCTTTCTTGTTCTGGTTGCTGCTGCTACTTTCACTTCTCCAAAGCTTTCCTCCTTCGTTTGAGTTTTGAATTCTGATGAGACTGAGAGGGAGTATATATAATTAGTAGTTTGTGGAGTGAAGTATGGTGATCTGGAGGTTTCTGATTCTGTCCAGAAGAGCAACGTGAGTGACAGGAATTAAAAATGTGGGACCGGAAAACGATAGTCTTGTAACGTTCGAATTTCTAACGGTCACTTTTTTGGGGGGACAATAGAAACGAATAGAACGCGGGGCCTGAATTTGTTGCCTCAAGTGATCTGGCGGGGTTCAACGACCAATATGCTTCCAAAAGATAAAGAAAAAAGGAGCATTATCGTTGGTGTACGCTTATTATACACCTATTTGTTTATTGTGTGTTTCATCTCCTAATCATACTTAACTTCTTTATTAAATAAATTTTCAACCTTTGAGAAAGTTGTGTTGGTTACTTCCATGTGTTTCAGGTTTGATGTAAAAATTGGTTTGTATGATGTATAATCTCCATGGATGAGATTATTCTGACATGAGAGAGAGAGAGAGAGAGAGAGAGAGAGAGACAAGCGGCCACCAGAGCGGGGTGACACGCCAATGGAGCAAGGTGACTGGGTGTCGGGTGTGTGTTGGGGCCACAAGTTTGTTGTCCCCATTTTTGTGTATCCATTGTCTCTCTTCGTTAATTTTTTTGACACTTGTCCTATTACTTAACTATGTTAACTCTTTTTTTTGGTATTTAAAAATTAAAATTAAAAACTCAAAAATACAATGAAATACGTTAGCGTATTCTTAATTAGAGTCAATCTCCTTCTCGATTCTCATCTCTCAAACCCTATTTGAGCGAGGAAGACTATTATGACAATGGTAAAGAATTAGACTTCATGAAATTCGTACCGCTGATAATTTTGATGAGCCAAAAACAAAGAAAGGGATTGGAAAAAAGTTTCATACAAAAATGTGAGATATCACATAGCCACAAACTCTTTTGGAAACACCCCTCGTTTGTTCGAAGCATACACTCTCCTAAAACGCAAAAATTGAAAATTCTACAAATATTAAGCATACATATGCATGGATGAATTGGATTAACAAGTTTATGAGACTATTAAGGGTTGGTTCCTACTCATAGTAGATACGCTTAATATTGTACTAAGCGTGTATTGATTTATTGAAGGGAAATGTTATTGGTACTTCAAAAATCTTATTCTACATTCCTCATAAGTGTATTTTTCTTTTCAAATATAGAAAGTTTGGAATATAGAATAAGATTTTTTAAATGCCAATAACAATTCCCTTATTAAATATGTGATTTTGTTATTGTGATTTCAGAATTTATCTTGCATCAGTACAAGTCATGATTAGATAAGTCTTTGACGGGTAACATCCCATATATATTATTTGAATATTATGCAATATATATTAATCCGTTTTATGAAGTATTTTTCTACAATTCTAGATAATCATAGCTTTTTCAACTTAATTAAATACCAAGGGAATTTTTTTTTCTAACAAACGATATTATTTATACTAAGATCTAATTTTTGGAGTAAAACTCAAATTTTAGGTTCTAAACTTACCTCAACTTACTCCAACCCTTATAGGGCAAATATGACTTTTAATCCAAAACTCATGACCCACTATATATGTGTACTTTTTTTAGTTTCATATTTATAAATTCACTAAATTGAATTACTAAGATCTAATATGATCAAATTCAATGGTTAAAAAAAAAAAATCAATGGTCCAAATTTAAATCTAACGGCTAAAGTAATTAGAAAAATTATTTTATGTGTTTCATATTCTTTCATAGTGTTTCACGAGTTTCATAGTATCGGTTTGTAAGATCCCACATCGACCAACGGAGAGGGGGTGATGTGCCTTATATGTACATGCTCCCCTCCCTATAGCACGAGGTTTTTTAGGAACTCATTGGCTTTGGATCCTATAAGAACTCCTAAGTTAAGTGAGTTTGGGCGAGAGCAGTTCTAGGATGGGTGACCCCACTGGGAAGTTCGCATGCCGAAACCCAAAAACAAAACCGTGAGGGAATGGTAAGCTCAGAGCGGACAATATTGTGCTACGGCATAATCGAGTCTGGGATGTGACAATTTGGTATCAGGGTCATTCTGCCGTTCGGTGTGGATGTGATAGCGAGGACGCCGGGTTCCCCTTAAGTGGGGTGAATTGTAAGATCACACTTCGACCAACGGAGAAGAGATGATGTACCTTATATGTACATGCTCCCCTCCTTATAGCACGAGGTTTTTTGGAAACTCATTGGCTCTGGATCCCTTAAAAATTCCAAAGTTAAGTGAGTTTGGGCTAGAGCAATTCTAGGATGGGTGACCTCATTGGGAAGTTCTCGTGCCGAAACCCAATAACAAAATCGTGAGGGAAGGGTAAGCCCAGAGTGGGACAATATCGTGTTACGGCAGAGTTGAGTATGGGATGTGACACGGCTTAGAGATTTTTCAATACTTATCAGAATCTAAATATTTTTAAAATGTTCATAAAATTAAATTATGATAGTCTACATAATATTTATTTTATTTTATTTTTTAAAGTTACTTTAAGAAAAAAAAATTATCATAAATTCATTTTTTAATACTCTCGGCCTAAAAATTTAATCCATAAGGGTTAGAGGAGAAAAGTTGGGTTGGAGATCGTCTAAGAAGGGCTGGGCTGAGCCTCACAATTGGCTAGTAATAATATGGTTCAAATTCGCCTTTGGCGAGAATCAAACTTAAGACCTCTCACTTAGAAGTGAAGAAGAATATCACTAGGCCGTAGTATTAAGTGACGACTATACCAAGGGATTGACTAATGGATTAACACTCTTGATCAGCTGGCAAATTACTGTAATTATGAAGAGAGATTTTTCTAACCAACACGGGGTGGCTCAGTGGTTGAGGACGAATTCTAAATTCGTATTTCACACAGTACATTCCGAGTTCAATTCCTACCTAATGAAGACTGAATTGACTATATGAATATAGACTGTCGTTGCAAAGTCACTAACTGATCATTTCGAAAATGAAAATAAAAAAAGAGACTTTTCTCATTGTAGCGAATGAACCAAAAATTAAGGAAAGGGATCCTAGAGGATCCCTTCCACCTGAGTCAACTGAGCAAAAAATTCGAGTTTTTGAAATTTGATCTAACAGCTAAAAATAGGAGGCCCCATTAAAAGTTATAATAACTTTAACTGTTTGATCAAATTTCAAGAGTTCGAATTTTGTGCTTGGTTGGCTCAGGTGAAAAGGATCTGGTTCCAATAATTAACTTCAAGTTAGTTATTGAATAGATGTGGCATACACTAAGGACGTCATGGTACCAATATTTCAAACTAACGACGTTTGTTGTGATGAAAAAGTTAGGGTAAAGTACAAAAAACTACCGCAATTATTGGTGTCACGACACTTTCATATCTTATCTTTTAAAATTGACAATGTCATATCTCATCTTTAGAATTTGGTCCAATATTATACCTTCCGTTACTTGGTCGTTTACTTTTCAGTTAAATGCTAACATGGCTTGATTCGGGACCCATTTTCTATTAAAAAAATCATTAAAATATTATTAAAAACTAAAAAAAAATTATTTAATATTTTTTTTAAAAATAAATAATAATAAAAAGTGAAAAAAAAAAAAAAAAAACCCTCAGTTCGTCCCTCCCCCTCCCCCATCTTCATCTTCTTCCCCCCACCTGAAAACCCCCAAAAAAAATAAAAAATTCCAATTTGTCTTCCCTCGCACCCACCCTTAGTTTGTCTTCCCCCTCCCCACCCCCTCTTCTCCTTCCTGCAACCCAAGAAAAAAAAAAAAAAACCTAAATCCCATCGACGGGAAGATGGATGCGCAGAGAAGGTGGAGGATGGGTGTGGAAGATGATGTGGAGAATGGATGAGAGTGGTAGATTTGGGGTTTGCAAGGGGTTGGGTTGGGGGGGGTGGGTGGGGACGAAATGAGTTCACTTTGGATTTTTTACTTTTTTTTTTATTTTTTTTTTCTTCTCCTTCTTCTTCTTTTTGGGTTGCAGAGGGGTTTACGAACTGGGTTGGGTTGAGTTTTTTTTTTTTTTTCCTTCTTCTTCTTCTTCTTCCTCCTTATTCTTCTTGCTGGGTTGCAGGGTTTTTTTTTTTGTTTTGGTGGGTTGGGGGGGGGGGGGGGCGGTGTGGGGGGAACTAGGTTAGGTTGGATTATTATTATTACTTTTTTCTTCTTCCTCCTTCTCCTTCTCCTTCTCCTTCTTCTTCTTCTTCTTCTTCCGCAGGGGTGGGGGTTGATGGGTTTTCAAAATTTTTTTTCTTTTTTTTTCCTCTTCTTCTTCTTCCTCCTCGTTCTCCTTCTTCTTCTTCCGCAGGGGGTTGATGGGTTTTCAAAATTTTTTTTTTTTTTTCTTCCTCCTTTTTTTCCTCTTCTTCGTCTTCTTCTTCCTCCTTCTCTTTCTTCTTCTTCCGCAAGGGGGTTGATGGGTTTTAAAAATTTATTTATTTTTTGGTTGAAGATTAAGAAGGGAAGAAGATGAATATGGGAAGAGAGAGGGGGGGGGAACGGACGAACAGAGGGATTTTTTTTTTTTTTTTTACTTTTCTTTATTATTTTAAAAAATATTAAATATTTTTTTAATAGAAAATAGATCTTGAATCAAGTCATGTCAGCATTTAACTGAAAAATAAACGGTCAAGTAACAGAAGGTATAACATTGCACCAAATTCTAAATATGAGGTATGACATTGTTAATTTTAAAAGATAATGTATGAAAGTATCGTGATACCAATAGTTGAGGTAATTTTTTTGTACATTATCCAAAAAGTTAAGTTGAGTTGAATGACGGATCCACTTCGAATACGTGGCGACTATTAAATTGAAGGGAATAAGTTAAATATTCATAAGCTGGGGATGTGCCGTGCAATTTTCCATTGTGACTATTACTATTTATCAGCCAAATTCCCAAACCCTCCTCTCCCACATGTCACCTGTATCTTCTCACTCACATTTCTGTCTGCGACGACAGACTCAGAGAACGGACGCAGCCGACAGCCCTCCTCAAGGTTCACACCTCTTTCTCTTGTTAACTAAGACCTATTTTTTTCTCTGTCTTTCTTTGATTCAGCTTCATATCAGAATATCCCTGATTTAAATTTTGCGTCTGTTTCTGAAAAGCTTGTTCATTTCCCAACCATGAATTGGGTTTTGTTTTTATTTAATAATTCGTGAATAAATCTGGGATTTTGAATAAATTGCTCTTGAATTTGGGTGTTCTTGTTCTCAGAAAAATATTTGGGAAATTTTGTTATTGGGTTTTGGTTTCTGGGTTTGATCTGTTTGTATGCAAGATCTGGATTTTTTTTTTTTTTTTTTTCTGCATGGATGGTAATTTTTGTTAGGATTGAGGCCAAAAAAATCATTTTGCAGATTAAAATTGCGAAAGAAAAACACTCATAGGCCTCAAATCAGCAACAGAAGTTCGAGCTGAAGGCAATCGCTGAAATGAAGAATGAAGGAACCGAGGAAACGAGTATGGAGATGGTGAAGTTGTTTTTGGAGAAAAAAGGTGAAATGGCAGTCGCCATGGATACTCTGCCGGACAAGTTCTTCGAGCCCTTCATCATGAAAGGCGTCAAAGTCGACCTCCTTGAACCCGGACGCATTGTTTGCTCCTTCAAGGTACCCCCGCGTCTGCTGAACGGGGGCAATTTCATGCACGGTGGAGCCACAGCAACCCTTGTGGATTTGGTAGGATCAGCTGCACTCCTCTCCTCTGGGGCTCCCAACTTTGGAGTTTCGGTGGAGATCAATGTGTCCTATTTGGATTCGGCTTTTCCTGGCGAGGAAGTTGAGATCGAGTCCAGGACGTTACGTGTTGGAAAAAGTGTTGGTGTTGTGAGTGTTGAGCTCAGGAAGAAGAAGACTGGGAAGATTATTGCGCAGGGCCGTCATACCAAGTACCTTGCTGTTTCTAGCAAACTATGAACAGCTTGGAATTTGAACGAGACATTATTCAGTCAGTATTATGTGAAAGATTTCTCGACGTCGAATAATTTTTTCTGTAGTGAATTGTAATGCAAGCAATGATCAATTGAATCTCTCAGATTGATACAAATGGTTAAGAATAATTTTTTAGATCGGTAAAAGCTCCAATCTTCAAATTGTACTCCTCAGACTGATACAATTGTTAAAAACCAGTCGATGCTTCTCAAAAAATTCTTAAAAACAGAACAGATTATCGGTTAACCTTTCGATCATAACACGATAAAACAGATTCACGAATACGTTAACCAAATTCAAGAAAACAGCTTTTACTATTTGAGTCATGGTTCGTCAAAATCGTATCCATCGTCGTTATTGTATCCCTCCTCGTAATTGCATTCTTCATCATAATTGTACCTGCTATATTCGTCGCTTGCAACATATGTATCATCTTCATAGCCTTTTCCGGCTTCAACCTCTTTACTGTATGTATTTTCACGTTCGAGCTCCTCATCACGACTGCCTTCAAAACTATTCCTCCTCTGATTCGACAGCTGCTCATCACGACGACTGCCACAATTAGACTCCGTGCCTCCTTCAAATCCAGGTCCCTGGAAAACAGACGGAGAAAAGGGTCAGATTCAGCAAATTTGGGATACATTGAAAAGTTCTAAAACCTACAAGGATGGAACTACATTGCAAAATCAGTATAGATGGCCAAGAATCTATTAACCATATAATGAGATAAAAAATTCCCTACTTCCTAAAGTCTTCCATCAGCTGCCCGATTAACGAACAGCCTGTATAATTGATCATTCTGGTAAAACACCAGACTGATTTTCAGATACCATTGTCAAGCCTTAATCAATCCTTAATCACCATCTTCTAAAGATCACGGTTTTACACATTTAAGTTTTATCCTGCCATAGTTTGTACAACTCTGATGGACCTTTACCCACTAAACAGAAATTTTGGCGTCTGCCCACTGACCGCATAAACATACTAATATTTGACCTTTCAAAAAATTAACGAATTAACGAGCAACTAGACCTTAAATATTTGACCCTTCAAAAAAACTAGACCTTAAATGTTTGATATAAGCACAATACAAGGAATTGCACAGCCATGAGTAAGGCAAGAATGATTCTAAAATAAGCCAGCGAAAAAGATACTTACAAGGTCTTCATTTAATTTCTTCAAAGCATCGAAGTCGATTTTTGAACTCAGCCTCTGCAAAATAAAAAAATGCCACGTTAGTAATTGTTGAATAATACAAGTATATGACTTAAAAATAGCCCATCCAGTGTAACCACCAGTTAATTCACTTACCTCTTTATTCATCCCAGTAGAAACTTTGGCGGCTTTTTCTTGAGGTGCAGCTTTCTTGGCTTTTCTGGCTCGTTTTCTATTCCTTCCCTACCAAATTTTACCGTTGTATGTACAAAATTAGAAATCAATGATTAAGACTCAATGCTGGCAGTAAAACAAAGACAGATAACAAAAGAACAAAACTAAAAAATAAATCAAATGCGAATAAGATTAAAAAAAAGTTTAAACCATTTAACCAGTATCCAAATACTACTTTGGAAGCAGGAGCGACTCCAATAACAGTTCATAATTTAGGCAAGAACGACAAAGAATGGTGAATAAACTGAATGAATCTTCCAAAGCATAATCTTTAGAGTACAAAGCACAAATGACAGTCTAGAATATACGAAGATAAACTCAAGGGAAGTAAAGATTTGGATGAACCACACAGCTAGCCATGTGACGTGATTTAATGAATCGATCCAAGGTTTAGTTAGAAGGTCCTACTTTAAAAGGCATAACTTTACTGCAAAGAAATGCATAAAAAAAAGTGCAAGCAAGACACCAGTCCTAAGACATATACACTATCATTCTAACACAACAGATTACGAAAACTGAAATTGGCATTTGGTGGGCTTTTCAGATTCAGAACTGGCTGTTTTATGTGTTTAGGGTCTTAAAAGAAATATAGTTTGTAGATTAGCCATAGTTTCAAAGATTAGGACTAAAAAACAGGTTAATTGTCTGGAAGACCAAGGATTGTTGCAAATTTTAGTTATCAGCATGTTTTTCGAATTTGGGGACTAAAAGTTAGAGAAACCAGAAAGAAAAGAGAGATCAAAGATTAGGGTTTTTGAATCAAGCATGAAAAGAGAGACTATAAAAGTACAAAGAGAGAGAATTGAGAACTTCCAAAAAATCACTGAGCTAAAAAGTAAAGGAAGAATGAAGAGGCAAAGAGTGGAAGGGAGAAAACCAGAAACCCCTACAAAGAAAATGTATACTACTACGGTCATGATCAAATGCAAAATCTCATGGATCGTTCACTCTGAACAGTCGTGACCAACAAAAACATAGACGAAAAATAAGAACAAAACCTTCGAAAAACAGAAACTATGAAATTCCCTAACATTGCAACAAATCCTTGTGAAAACAATTGTGTCAAAACTTATAAACTTGCAAAGGCATTACCTGATCGTAGTCCTTGTTGAGTACTTCCCAAATGATTCTTTTAAACCGCGCCGCCTCCTTGCTGTTAAGGTACCCAGCAACCTAAAAAACAGAAGCATGAGTTCTTCCATATCGAAATTCACAAACGCAAAAACAGAAGCAACAATCAAATACGAACCTAAATCGCTATACCGACTACCGAGTAGGGTATGATGGAAGTGTTCTCTGATGGGCAAGTGGGTATAACTTTCAGGATCTCTGCTTTTGTCTTTCATTAGATTTTTCCCCTTAATTATCAGACATGAAAAATGTGTTCGATTGTCATGAACCAAGAACGAATCTTTTCACAATAACAACGAATGACAATTGCAACAACATCGACATGCAAACTAAATTATTATTATCATCGAAAATTTTGAACGCCTACCCTTCAATTCATCAGATTATGGAACACGGGCAAACACAATTCAACGAAAACAATTCAGAAATTTGAAAAGAAGAATAAGAAAGCATCAAAGCAATGCATGCATTATCTGCATACCTCGGAGTCGTCGATATCAGAGAGGCTTTCTGAGACATGGCCATCCGCTGTTGACATCGCCGCTTGCCGCCTTCTTCTGCAAGCTCTCGGTTCTTTTGAACTTTATGTAAATTTAGGTCTTGGGTTTTCCTGTTTTCGTGGAACTAGTATTTATATCGACAGTAATGTCGGCGACCAAACGTAAACTTGTTTGAGTCTCCGAACGAACCGACCTAGTTCGGCTTCCTTGTTAGAATTGGATGGAATGAATACGGATCCTCGCCGGATCCGTTTTGTGAGAATTTGAGCATCCGTAAATCGTATTCGTTAATTGTATATTATGCGGACAAAAATTATTTTAAATATTTTTATTTAAAATTAAATACAAACAGTACTTGATAAAAATTAATCGTATGATATACGATAAACGGATACAATTTACAGATTTCCAGGATCTTCACCCAAATAATCCAAGATAATTCTGTTGGGGATGGAATGCTCGAGCCCCATGTTTTTTTTTTTTCAAGGCAAAGATTCAAGTTTCATTTTTCTTATTTTTTATTTTGATGGAAAAGGTAATCACACATTAAAAGCCCAAAATCCAAAGGGCCACTACAAGTAGGAGGCCCAAAATAACAAGGCAAACTACCATTCTTACGTAATGTATTCATCTAAAGACTACATAAAAGGAAAGAGTTTGAACCTGAAACGCAGTGTGTCGAAAAGGAAGACCTTCTCCACAAGGGTAGAGTAACTTAGTTTAAAGAGAATAATGAGGCAAACTTTTTATTTGCTACCTTAACTATTATCCAACTTTAAATTTGTTACCTGAAAAACAATATCAAACCCGAAATAATGATTGTAATTTATTTTAGTTTGCCCTCACAGCATCAATTCAATCAAAATCTTCACCAAATAAAAATTTTCATTTAAAATGAATCATGTACACCGCACATGCCTCTCATATAAGGTTGTTTCAGTCCTTTCACATTCAAGATTGACATGGACGACATTTTTCTCCTTTTGCCACTAAACATGAGCTTCCCCTTCCTAAAAACTTAGGGTCCTCCAAATCATTTCAATTGTTGCCTAATTTTAGGGTGGAAAGCTCATATTTGAATTCAAAAGGAGTAAGTATTATGAAAATTAGACTTGAATCGTGAAAGGACCGTAACGCTCTATAACAAATATACTTATAATTTTGAGTTTGTTTTTGTTTTTGTTCTTCAGGTAAAAAATTGAAATTTAGATAAAAGTTAAGGTAGCAAATAAAAAATTTGCTTTTACTTCATTATTTTGTTTATACTGCTCAATTATTGACCAAAAAAAGGTCTTAAATTTAATATCTGAAAATTAAATTAAGATTGTGTGGAGGGAATTCAGATCTGACATGCTATTCCCCTGCCACTACCAAAAGCCAATTCTAAAGTACAATTACAAATAATTAATTAAATATGTATTATACAAATTGACTCCAGTAGAATCAAAACATACAAACTATAGACAAATCCAATTTTCTTGCCTTCATCCCATACTAATATACACATTGCAAACACCCTTCTCATAAAATTTAATTACACTAATTAACTAGCAAATAAACATACAACAAAAATCAAAATCAACTCAGCAGCAGCTCAGCTCAGACTCAGACACTTAATCTCATACATCAAGAGCGGCTACAAATGCTTAACATATATTACGTACATAACTCGAGCACTAATTAGCACGAAGATGACATAGATAGGGTTGTGGCGGATGATGTTCTGCTCGGCGATGATGAAGAAGTCTGCTTCAACGCCACGGTTGGCAGAATGCAAGTTTTTCTCCTCTCTTGTTCCTTAATCAGCTCCCCGGAAAACATTTCTAGCTTCTCCACATTTGTGCTCTGCACCATTTTTTTACCTTGGAATAGTACGGATTCCACATTTTTTTGTGACAACATTTCATCTGTCAAGGCCAGCATGTCTATTTTGTTCCTATTTTTGTCGTTGGGGTTTTGGTGGCCTCCATACATTTTCGATATGATTCCGTTGGCTTGCACGCGGACATAATTGGTTGCTCTGGATTGTCCAAATGCCATTGAAACGGCTTGATCAACCTTTAATTTAGAACAAAAGAACAAAATGATTAGTTGGGTTACCTAATCATAAAGAAAATTAAATTAATTGAGCACCAAATATGCTTTAAGATTTATTTTGTACAAAATATTTTAATTTTTAACCACCAAAATAAAAATATTGCATAAAGAGCCAAGAGAGCCTCTTTGTTTATTTTAGCTAATAAAAAAAGTTCTTAATAATTAAGTGACCCCTTTATCATGGTAGTGTGCTCGGTACATAAGATAAAACACTACATGTTATTATACAATTAAGAGAATTTTTATTTTCAAGTATCTTGTAATTGTACGGTGACATGAGGTGATTTGCTACGATGATGCATCCACCGTTCACATTAGAAAATCAAATAATTACTTTCACATAAATTTTAACAATGCAGATAAAAAATAAAAGAAAAAAGGATCATAATTCTTACCAAATCTGAAGTTCCTTCACCGGCGATCCTCAAACAGCCAGAAGGCGACAAATTTCCAAACTGGGACTCTCCATTTCCAAGCGACACCACTAACAGATCTTCAACATCGTTACAGAAAGGAAACTCCTGCTTATTATTCAGCACGTGCGTAATAGCCGCAGCCGTCGGATTGTTCATTGCGATCCCTCCATCAACGGCCATGATCTTCGTTCTGCAATCCACCGACCTCACCTCAACGGCAGGTTGAGACGACGTGGCAGCGCACACGTCCATGATCTTAAAATCGTAGCTGTCCATCTCCACCGCGTCCGCCCGCGAAAACAAGAAGGGCGCGCGGGAGGACATGTCGTAGCATGGGATCAGCACCGACTTCAGCGTGTCCCTGAGAGTCAACTGCTCCCCGAAAGTCTTCCGAAAGAGCTTCTCCCTCTCCTTCTCCGCCTTCGCCGGCCGGAAAACCCGCTGGAAAATCCCCCCTGGCAACGACTTGAAGATCTTGCGGCGGTTCTGGAGGAGGAAGTCGAGGGCTTCTTTGGCGGTGAACATGGGTCGGGTCGACCCGTCTTTCAATCCCCGGGTGAAGAGGAGGGCGGCGAGAATGCCTCCGGCGCCCGACCCTGAAACGACGTCGAAGAAGTCGGAAATGGCTGCATTAGAATCACCGGACTTGCGGCGGAGAGAGGACTCGAGGTGGGAGAGCGCGTTGGCGGCGAGGATGCCATCGGTGGCTCCGGCAGCGTCGATGGCGAGGATTCGGACTTTTCCGGTGACTTGTTTGCTAGAATGCATGTGGTGGAGAGGAGTCGATAGATCGGCGCGGTTGGGGTCGGAGACATTGTGAGGTTTTGTGCTTGGTGGGTTTCCGAAGAGGAAGTTGTTCTCGAGAATCGAGAAGATTTCATAGGAGAGCTTGTCGACGTCGAGCAAGTTTGTGTCAATGTTGAGCATGGGAGCCGCCATTTTTGTAGATTTAATGCAAAAGAAGACCAGCGTACGTGCTGAAAATATAGGTAAGGATTTTAGCTTATAGATTCTTAGCTAAGTACTGGGTAGAAGTGCTTTTAGAAGATATTGACTTGTTGTGTTGTGGATGATGATGATGAAGATGGGTAGGGAGTAGGAGGGTTTATATAGGTGGTGGGATTTGAAGAGGTACGTGCGGGAAGTTTGTGGATGTGTGGGAGTGATATTTTTAATATTGGGTCGAATGTTATTTGTGACCCTCTTGGAACATTCTTAGGTACATAGCTGCGTACCATACGACCAAGTGAGCTTTCTTTAATTCATAAAAAAAAAAAAATGCAGCTGTAGAATGTTGGAGGAGGGTGCTATGAAACCGCCGTATGATCTCTAAAAAATTTGTATTGATCATTAGGAGGGGAGAAAATATTTTTTTAGAGGGGGTTTTGGCGTTTTTGAATGGTAACTATTCTCAACATTGATTCAAAGGAGGACCGCTACCGATTGACTCTAAAGAAGAGATTGTATGCCAAGATAGAGGCATAAAAAAGAAGTTTAGCTTACAGCAAACACCTAAATCTCGCTCCATACTACACGAAAAATAAATTAGCCCACTCCTGTATAAATTCTTAGCCAATGGGTTGATCCTTGGCTCATCATTGGTGTTAGTTATGAAATAGAAAGTGTTATTTTGCGGTGAAATCTTTAGTTTTACTTCATTTTATATTTTATATAGCATTCCAGCCGTAGAATTTAATTGATTTGGGGTGCAATTTAAAAGTTTGAATATTAATATTGAGGAGTGAGGGCTAGAAGATAAATGATTGATCCCATAAATAATCTTATCGTGATGCCTTGTACCAAAATGTCCGTGGTACCTTGCTATCTTACCTCTCTGGCAGATATATAGAACATGGAATTGGAAGGGATCGATGGGAGTACTTGAGGGATACAAACCCAGCTACACCCAAATAAGAAATTAATGCTTTATTGGAACTTCAACTTCATCTCCTTTCTTTCGCACCGTCTCCTTTACTTATGGAAGTACTAGCCAGTACTACTTCTAAGCGCCATGTTTCTTTCAAATTTCAATCTTCTACAGTCATCATGTTCAAAATTTCAAATATAACTTTTAGGGTTTCAAGTTTAGCGTTTAGGGTTTCTTTTCACTCCGTGTATGTGTATAGATACATTCAATGGAGTTTCACATTCAGACGTTTTACGTGTCTCTGATAAGAATCATCGTCATTGTTATGTAATTAAAACGGAAAAAAAAACTGTTTATACCTTAGATTATAAAACGTTCCTATTTGAATTTAATGATCATCCATCGTATGTATGTAGTGAACAAACATCAAATTCATGACTCCCTAAAGCATTTTCCCTTGAATAGATTACATAATACTGCTCAATGCAAATGAAAATATATTTGTTTTCGGCTGGAGACAGATCGATCCAAAGTGAACTTTTAATATGTGAATGTGATCGTCTCCAATAGGATCTAAACTGCCCAATTGTCATATATAGATAGACAGCCATATCGAGTTGAGCCCCTCCTCCGAAGAGAGCGACTAATCAAATACTACGTACATTACTCTCTCTCTCTCTCTCTCTCTCTCTCTCTCTCTCACTAGAGTAGAGTAGTACTATCTGGCTCTTCAGTCTTCTGATGGTTGATAAGCCATGTTAACTGAGAATGCTTGTAGGTCCTAATAACACGTGGGTGTTCGTATGATTCTTTAATTTCTTTTTATTTCTTCACCGGCTTCGATCTCCATGTACGGAGGAACCGACATTTTCTGCCAGATATCTCACATATCTCTCATGCATCTTTACTACAACTTTTGTTTTAAGATGCATGCATGATATACATGTTAATGCTATTTTGTCATACTAAGTTTGAATTTACATACGGTTTCACTTATCATGAATAAACATTCTAATTTACGCTGTAATACTTATTTTGAAAGTTTAGTAAATGTGACTTTATTACTTCATTACAAATGACAGCATATCCACATACTAATAACAGTAAGGGGTCGTTTGATGAACTCTCAAAGAAAGTTTGCTCTTGTTCATTATACAATTTAGTGATTAAATTCTATGATAGAAAACTTCATTCTAATCATTGGTAAAGATGACTTTTAGACTAAAACCATGAATAAGATCAAAATATAATTTTAGTACCTTGATACATTAATAACCTCATTTATTAATAACATTTTTATTTTTTAATTATTTCTCTTTTTAGGAATAAATTATATCATTTCATTTGTCGTAATATATTTTATTGTAAACATTTAGATAAACTAATTTTTGTATATACAATATATTTCGATGTACTTTGTCTTCTTCATTGAGGTACATTAAATTCATTATAATACATTTTCAGTGCATACATTTAGGTACACACATTTCGGTACATACATTTCGATACAAACATTTAGGTACATTAATTCAATATAATACATTTTGGTACATTAATTCAATATAATACATTTCGGTGCATGCATTTTGGTACACACATTTTGTGACATTCCATATCGCCTAGGGGTGTGATCCTTATATGTATATTCTCATCCCTACCTAGCACGAGGCCTTTTGGGAGCTCACTGGCTTCGGGTTCCGTAGGAACTCCGAAGTTAAGCGAGAAGGGGGCTAGAGCAATCCCATGATGGGTGACCCATTGGGAAGTTGCTCATGAGTTCCCAAAACAAAACCGTGAGGGAATGGTAAGCCCAAAACGAACAATATCGTGCTACGGTGGTGGAGCGGGCCCGAGATGTGGTGGGGCCCAGACCGGGATGTGACAATTTGGTATCAGAGCCTAACCCTGATCGCGTGTGTGCCGACGAGGACATCAGGCCCCTAAGGGGGGTGGATTGTAACCTCCCACATCGCCTAGGGGAGTGATCCTTATATGCATATTCTCATCCCTACCTAGCAGGAGGTCTTTTGGGAGCTCACTGACTTCTAGTTCCGTAGGAACTCCGAAGTTAAGCGAGAAAGGGGCTAGAGCAATCCCATGATGGGTGACCCACTGGGAAGTTGCTCGTGAGTTTCCAAAAACAAAACCGTGAGGGAATGGTAAGCCCAAAGCGGACAATATCATGCTACGGTGGTGGAGCGGGCCCAGGAAGTTATCCGCCCGGGGCCGGGATATGACAATTTGGTATCAGAGCCTAACCCTGGTCGTGTGTGCCCCGATGAGGACGTCGAGCCCCTAAGGGGGGTGGATTGTGACATCCCACATCGCCCAGGGGTGTGATCCTTATATGTATATTCTCATCCCTACCTAGCATGAGACCTTTTGGGAGTTCACTGGCTTCGAGTTCCGTATGAACTCCGAAGTTAAGCGAGAATGGGGTTAGAGCAATCCCATGATGGGTGACCCATTGGGAAGTTGCTCGTGAGTTCCCAAAAACAAAACTGTGAGGGAATGGTAAGCCCAAAGCGGACAATATCGTGCTACGGTGGTGGAGCGGGCCCGAGATGTGATGGGGTCCAGGCGGGGATGTGACACATTTAGGTACATTAATTCAATATAATACATTTCGGTGCGTATATTTCAGTACATACATTTCAGTTCTAACATTTAAATACATTAGTTCAATATAATAAATTTTGGTACTAACATTTAGGTACATTAATTGAGTCTTTCAAGTTTGAAGAATGTCAAATAAAATTAATAAATTAAAAAAAAAAACTTTTTTTTTGGTAAAAAAATAAATTAAAATTTGTATATTAATAAATTTAAATATTTAATGGGAGACATTAAATAAAATGCACATTAATTATTTTGAATTAAGATTATATCAAGGGACTATAATCAATATGTAATCTAACACTACGTTTATTTTAAATTTCAATCTTTTTAAAGGATTAAAGTTAAAAAACCTCATTCTATGAATGTTCTCTGCTCACAACAAGATCAAATGTAAAGATGTTTAGCAAATTACCCACTAAACCATGATCTCACGGAAACAAATTTCTAAATCCGCCATTGAACAATGTGTTGATTGAAGAGTGAAAACTACTTCTCAATGAATTATGAATATACCCCTACAACATTAATTTGAGCTATCCATGAGCAGTTGTCTCAATATGTAAGCGTATCTCTTCAGATTTTGATACATTCAATCGTCAAGAGATAGTGGCTAGCATGGCATTCATCTTGTCAATTACAGTTGTCCGGCCGGGCCCCGTACCCAAACCTGCAGGTGAGTTGTGTACGGAAATTTAGTGAGACTTGTAAAATGGCAACAAGTAGCACCCTCCTCCTCATTGATATCTCCCATGATTAATCCTCTCTAGCCATATATATATATATATATATATATATATATATATATATATATCAATCACGGTGTCACACGTACTTTTACCTCATTGACGTTGTCCAATAAATTGTCAAATGTTTCAAAGTCTCTGGCTGCAGCTGCTGCAAACCCCCAATAATTTTTGGTGTTGACACATTTGGCTCTACCTCTATGTCATGTCAAGTTGTCAACAAAATAGAGAGGAAGGACCTCCAACCATAAAAAATAACTAAGTGATGATAATATAAAAGAGCTAATGAAGTGATGATCCCACCGGTTGGTTAGAACCAGCTTTCTTTTGACCTACTTAAAGTTTCTATATATTTTGTTCAGCACTATGTACGTGGTTGGCTCCTCCCAAGATGCTTCTCATTGTCCAATCCCTCTTCTTTCATTCAAACTACCGGCACACTGTTCTTTTTTTCTTTTGTTATTGTAATTGTGCACGAGCTCCCGCAAAATATAGGTCCCAACGTTTTATTCTTCTTTGTGATGGAAACTTTTCTTTTCTCCATTTTAATATGAGTGATGTTCCCCTTTTTATTAATTATATAGCATTGTATTATTGTATATATCTACCTTAACTAAATCACATTTTACAAAAAGAAATGAAGATACATACTCATTCCAACCCTTTCCTTCAAAGGAAGGAATACAGAAGAATAAGAAAATTAAACTCCCATGAGATGGTTTTATGATATTTTTCTGTCTATCTTTTTCATCAAGTAACTTTCATCATCGGTACATTATGAACATTAGTTGGTGATAAAAATCACTTGTTTCTATCTTAAGCAAAATATTCAATTTGACCGTGATGTTCAACATTTTCTTTTATCTAAGTGAATGGTATTTAGGTATTCTCTTAGTCATGTGTTATTTGGAGAAGTGCATTTGAATCACTTACACAAGATTTTCAACCCCTTACTCTAATCAGCTAAACCACTTGGACTACTTTCTGAAGTCTGTTTTCTTCATCAAATAGTGTTACATTTGACTAGTAAGGGAAAGACTCTTTACTAAGTGACATCTATGTGTTTAATTTAGTGACAGGCAGAATCATCTGATGCATTGAGTTGTTAGACATGTTAGAATTGATTAAACAGTGTGTTAGTATTTACAATACACAACAACTATTACATAATTTCTCTCTTTTCTTCTTCATTTTCTCTTAACTTCTCAAATCCTATAATATAGTTTATACCCTTTACTAAAAAAAGTATGTAAGGTTTTCGTTGCTCAAGCTTTCATTTTATGAAATGCCATCTTTTACAAGAAAAACAAGTGTGCCGATACTAAATTTTTCAAACTTTTTTTATCAGACCATCCCATAAATATGGCTAGACAAATAAAAGCTTTTCAAAAAACACCTACAAGTACATAAAATCGTATAATTTACAATTCTGATTTATACTCAGACAACAGAACCAATAAACCAATAAATGGACTATATAGTAAGAGAACGAACCAATAAATGGACTATATAGTAAGAGAACAATTCCGGTTTTGTTAAGTCTTCCACGTTCTTTTTCCTTTTTTATGTTTAAGCCTTCCAAGTTCATTGTCCCTTTATATTATATGCTCATGCATACCAAATTTTCTGAAAAGGTGCATTCATGGTTTGCAATTCCATGAGGACCATATTGATTTCCATTTAGATCTATTGACCTACTGCACTTTCGTGACGGCTTCCTCAACCAACACTACAGTACTCACCACCGACGCTCAAAAATCGAATTCACCATAAAACATTATAAACATCCTAAGTTTCCATGAGTTGTCCCAACAAAAACAGCAAAAGATACACGAACGAAATCTGCGGCCGATATTTTGTGCCGAGCCGAGTGGGGACACCGCCAAATGAATCGGTTGGTAGAAGTAGATTTCGGCCCAGAACTCGATCAGTAGAAAACAACGTCATGATGAACGTTGTTCACCACGTATTCTAGTCCTTGTCCCCCTTGCTAGTTCAATATTTTTATCTAACTACAATCTTAATCATTTGTTTAAGACCAACTTTTTTATTTCCACCCGACAAGGGATTGTTGGTGTCATAATCATGTGTTTAATTACATCTTTAATCATTTTGGGTTAGTTAAATAACGCTGCTTGATTTCAATATGGGTTTTATGATTTTAAATAGTCAAATTTGTCTGATGGTGTGGATAGAGTGGAATAATCTTAAAGCAGAGGTTACGTATTTTAATGAGTTTAATTGTTGTACTATTATATGCCATATGGTATTGTAATCTTAAAGCAGAGGTTACATAAAGTTGGGTTAAAATATTAATTAGTACAATAATGTAAAATGTGTCTGAGGTTGATTTTGGACCTTTGGAGAGGTCCAAAAAATGTCACAAGCTAGTAATATTTGTATATTTCTATTAGAAGAGGTAGTCCAAGAATTTGACACGTATATGAAAGAGAAATTCTGCAAAGAAATCATATTTATTATTTTAAAAGAAAAGAATTACAAAAAAGAAGAGAGAATTCGGGTCCGGTTTGTAACCGAAGGCTGCATGCCATCATTGCCATGCATGGATGGCTACTTGATATATGGAGGTCCACTACTGGGACATACGTAGCCGACAGTATGCTGAATCATGCAATATATATATATGTATGTATGTACCATGAATGATGATGTTTTAAGGAGGATTACGTTGGGAGTTTCATTTAGGAGTAAAAGGAGTTAAGAATTGTGTTAGAAGCTTACATAAATATGATTAGAGACTCTAAACAGTTGAGAATTTGAGATACGCAATGCTTAAGAGTAAACTTAAAAACGAATGCTTGTTTGTTTGTGGAGGTTTCTAGTTTTAGTAAGTGGTTATATATAGCATTTGTCATGGCCTTGAGTCATGATAATTCTCTTCCCTACATATTATTTGATTATTGTTTTGGAAGCTGTTTGGGTAATTAACCTAAAGTTAAGGATTCGTTTGGTGATTTGGATTGGAGCAACCTTTCTTCTATGATATTTGAGGCAGATAACTGCCCTGGACTTGTGCAAGCAACCCACCACAAGTAAATCAGAAGCCAAACTAATTTCTTAATAAAAGTAAGTTTTATTAAAGTTATAACAGTAAAGATAAATTTTATTTAAAGTTGGGATAAAAGTATACTTTATTATATTTTTCTTTTTAAACCCAGGCCCAAAAAAACCATATTCTACCATAGAAAATTTCCTTGATCGGATCTTCCATTCAGAATTGAACACAAGATTTACGGCTTACCAAACGGGTGCTATAAACCATATAACTTTGGAAGCCTTCGACCAATTGGATGCATTGGTCATTCATGTGTAATATATGAGGCTTTCCCATAGCCTTTTTTGAGAAAATTATCAAATGGGGGTGCTTTTCACTTTTATTTATTTATTTTTTTAAACTTTCACACATTTCAATTGATTTTTGGTCATCAGACTTAATAAATTAAATAAAAATAATAGTCAAAATTAACAGAGATACAATTGTTATTCCTTATCGTGGTTTTCAGATAACATTTTGCAAGTCAAAGCCGGGTTGGATTAAGAGAGGATTAATCGGGTTTAAGTAACAAAAACATCCAAGTCCGCAGACCGTTTTGCAACAAAACAAAGAAGGCTTGCGGAACCCCTCAAACCATTTTTTTTTTTCTTTTTCAAAACTGTTTTTACTGAACCCAGTCTCACAAGAGCTCCTTACCGGAGAATAGACACTACTTTTTGTGTTTGGGTGATTGTTACGTAATTTTCACCCATGGGTTAATCGCTGGAATTTTCTCTGGTAATTTGGGGGACTGTCAATTATGCTTGTTCCATGCAACGCCAGTCATTTATTGGTGTGGTAAGATGAAGCATTACAGTTTGTGTAGTTGACGGCTTTTGCCTTCGTGCTCTTTCTGATATGCTTTTTTTATCGACGTTGGTGGTTCTGGCTGCAATGGCTTCCCGGTGGAGTACACAGTTTCGGATTGTTCCATCCATGCGGTTAGAGGGAGTTGGCAACGGTTTTTCTGATGTGTGTTTCAATGGGAGGATGGTGAGCAGTTAGTACGTAGTTATTTTGACGGACTGTGATCTAATGAACATGGAGAACGAAATAGCCTAAGTTAGAATCTACTAGCAAACTAAATTCACCAATAACTGAGAATAGTTTCAAAGTTTATTATTGGATGATATGAAAAATTACAACTCTAGCACCCTAGAGAGGTTGCTTATATAGTACCTTTTAACCCTAGATCAATACAAAAAGAAAGAATTCATCTCTACTTGGAAGTGAGAGATCTTATGTTCGAATCTCGTAGATAGTAAATTTGATACTAAATTAGGTTGCCAATTGTGTAGCTTAGAAATTCCCCTACATCTAGGCAAAGTGTAGTGTTTGGTTTCTATTCGAAACACAAGTTAGGGGTCCAACTTGGAGACCATAGCCCAAATGTGCAATGCATGAACCTAGTTGCTGACCTTGTGTCTTTCTAAATATTTTTTTTCTATCCTTTCCCCGTGTAACTAATTAAACCCTTAAACTTATCTGAATAGTTGTAAAAAGGAATAGGCTCATCTTCGGAGTTGAGGATGGGGATCCTCCTAACTAACACATCCGGACATTTCAAATTTAATTCAATATTGTAATTATTATAACTTTAAAGGACTTTTCTATTTGAAATCGTTGAATTAAATTTGAATAGTTCGGATGAACTGGTCAGAAGGATCACCATCCTAAGCTCATGAGAGGATCCTATTCCTTTTTACAACCATTCAGATAAGTTTAAGGGTTTAATTAGTTACACGGGGAAATTCTTTAAATTGGGCCTTGTTACTTTTGCTTTGTTGGTTCCACGTCAAGAAATTTTGATAAGGCTCTATTTTGTGCCAACAGGATCTCTCCGGATCTTTTGATGAGTATTCTGATACTATATGAATTATGTCTGTTTATTATATATTATCGGGTTAGTTTTTATTAAGTACTGTTTATGTCTAATTTAAAAAAAAAATATTTAAAATAATTTATGACCACATGATGTACAATGAAAGAACAAGATTGACGAATTCTCAGGATCCTCATAAAGAGGATCCGGCGAGGATACGTGTTCTATTTTGTGGTCCTTTCATCATATTTAATTATGGGCTTCCATTCTTCTCTTGAGTTGGAACTTGGAAGGCAAGGATTGTCTTCTACCATCAATGTTCTGGAATCTGGTCTATGTTGTTATGTTGTTATTGGAGCATTTGTTGAGCAAACACGTTCATGAAATGGTGGAGAAACGTTGAAAAATAACCCTAATTCGCATTAGCCTACTCATTATCATACCTAATCATACGTAAATTGGATTGTTTTGTGCAAATCGTAAAGCGATAAATTATTTGTATGGCAGAAGTGAATTGTTGGCAAGGGTAACGAAATTCTTAGTAAAGCTGGGATATCCGCGACGGACATTTCACAACACTTGTAATAACAAAATTCCTGGTGATCCGTAGGGATCTTTTCTCCATGATTCGGATAATAAATTTAAATCATACACAGGAGAAATAATACAGATAAAGGTGCTGTCTGGGAATAAAGGCTACGATCTATATCAATCACGGTCTATGATCATCTCTCAACGCATCTTTTTTTCAGGTCAGAGACAGGAGGCTAGCTAGGGTTCTTTAGCAGCAATCACAGTAAACTTTGGCACATAACGAATGCGAATCAGATGCCAATTAAAGCTGCTGCTGCTGATGGTGGTGGGGGATGGAGCATGATGGAAAAACAAAAGTGAACATCTCATTCAATAGTCCTCTTTTGAGTTTTGATGGCCAACAAAGCTGTCATTGTCAATCTGCAAAGAAAATTAGGCCTTAATCTGTACTCCGTGTCTCCTCTCATTGGAACTAGTCCTTGCAACAGTACATCTAATGTAATTGGACTCCCAAAAAAGCCATATTAAATCCGTTTGGAGAAAAAGTGAGCAGGGTTTGTCATTTCGTTGTGCGTCCTTTACAGCATGAAATGACAACAGTGGCTTTGAGACTTCAAAGATCAAATTTACTTTACATCATAAAACTAATTTGATTAATTTGCATTTATTTCAATCGCAAATATATAAAAATAGATTCCCCTATTACAAGAAAGTTTGGATCTTATATAATAGTTATTGGAAAAGTCCTTAATAAAAGAGTACGTAAAAAGTGAAATATCCAAAAAGATTCTTGAACTTAAGGTTTTTTAACGGAATGGAGTGAAATGTCACAGAAAAAAAAAAAAAAAATTAAATGTCAATTTTAGGAGGGAAAATGAGATAAAACCAGTCAAGTCAAAATTGGTTCTTGATTTATCCCTAATTACTAAAAATTTGTAATTTTTTTGGTTACATTAGAGGGTTTACCCCATCATCCTACCACTAAGCTAACTACGCTGGCTTTACTAAAGATTATATTAATCTTAACCTAATTACTTTCTTTAAAAAAAAATGCTTGGGAATTTTTGTTGGATACTCAAGATTTTCAACTCATTGATGAAAGGAAAAATTGAAGGAAAGCTTGGACGGTTGAAGGTAAAATAGGTCTTCGGGAGTGGCTTGGGGGGAAGGGGGCTTTCGGGGTACAACGACCTGTTAAAAAAACCCGTTCTTAGCACTATTTGAATATTACCATGCTTGATAACACAAAATGTGAAAATTTCAAATTCGCTTAATTTTATCGGAATTACCAGTGTCACTCAAACACTGAATGCAACGGTATTGCATCAAGCACGTTTACTTCATATTCAACATTCTACACTGTCTCAACTTACCAAGTGCGTAGATGTGCTTCACTTCGTTAGAGAGATCACACGATATTATGAGGTCAATTGAGATGATACGACTAGTTTAATTCACTCAAGTATTGTCTATGAAAAGCATGCGTACAGCAGCAAGTGGGTGAAGGTGATTCAAATATGGGCACCAAAGAACTTAAATCTTATATGTGCAAGCACAAGCAGAATGCAAGACGACTAAAAGAAAGAGAGAAAGTATGCTTGGCTCCTCGTACGCCACCCACAACAGCCAATCAAGAAATTGAACTTCTGCTTGTGGCATACAGGGAGCCAGGCATAACCCAAGTCACCTTTTGCTGCAGCCTCCATGCCCAAGGCAAGCTTCCTCGTTGATCGCCATGGAAACGTATTTACAAAGAAAAACTCAGGAGAGAGGCTGGGGGTGGGTGGGGGTGGGGGCAGAGGTATATGAAGACCGAAGTGATGTGTGAACTCTCTATATATAGTGCCATCGGCCTATGGATTAGTGGAGAGATTTTCTTTCCATGTACAGTACATGTACTTTGAATGCAATTTCCTTTTGAGTGGGATCCTCATTTAAAAACTATATCACAGTGGAGATTTGGAAATTATATTAGAATCCGTAGGTGTAATTGCCATCATCACCGCCACCCCAATCGCCTTGCATTGCACTTTTAATCCCTTATTGTAATTTTTTTTTTTTTTTTTTTTTGCTGAAAAATAAAATAAAGGTCTTTTATACTTTGATTCACTGGCGGAGCCAGGTTAAGGGCTGCCTGGGATATAGCCCAGGTAGTTTTTGGTGAAAAATAAAATTTTACATATAATTTTAATTGATTTTCGAATGCAGCCTACTAAATATTTAGTCACTAATCTGAATTCTTTAGGTTTAATTATATAAAATTATATAATACAGTTTACAAACCATCATTTTTCTTACATCATTTTAAGCTAGCTGACATTATAAAAGATACAGTATCAAGTTTCTTTATTTATAAAGATTAAAAATTTTAAGTTAGCCCACCCCGTAAAAAATTCCTAGCTCTGCCATTGATTGATTATAAAAGAAAAATCTTCAAAATATTTGTAGATTTTAAAAATAATCAACAAGATTTTTGGCTCGGATGGACGAGATTTATTTTACTGAATTTTCGTAACAAAGAAAACATGAAAAAGTTCTGGGGTAACACCGGTTGGTGACCGCATACACCATCCAAATACAAGTCATGAAGGTTGAGAAATGAGTTACGGTAGAGTTTTGACAATGAAAATGTGCGATTATGAAGGGAGAACGCAAATTCTCTTTCCCTTATGGGACGGACATGCGATGAGATTATTAGACTTTCGACCCAATTAAGGAGTTACTAAAACTTCTACCAAATCCAACCATCACTTTTATGTAAGGATATTTGCCGTAATCTCAATATTGACTTTGCACGTTTTCTTTTTAACAAAGGGTGATGCTATTCACATGTTCATTTTTATCAATACCTTCTATATAACTGATCAATTGTGGGGAAAAAAAAAATGTCAAATGTCAATTCCAATCAATTGTGAATAAGTTATGTTTTTTTTTTTTTTTTTTTTTTTTTTTGGTTTTTGGGTTGGGGAGAGAAGAGAGAAAGAGGGGGTGGGGTGGGGGGTGTTGGTGTTTGTAATATCTTGTTACACCTATGAATTATGCCATGGAAAATGAGGGCCGGAGCAAGGTTTGACTGGTTGTGTCTGGAGGATTCTTGCAACGAAAACCTATCTATCCAAGTATTCATCGACTGCTCTAATAATAATCTCCAGTACAGCAGTACTCCTGTTGCCCTTTCCTTCAAAACCCTAGCACCATTACTGGATCCTAGTATTTTCTGTTGTTGTGTCATCTGCACCCAACAGAGATCGAGAACACTGAATACATATACATATATATATATATATATATATATATATGTATGTATATGTATATAGCGCACGTGAAGAACTTACACAAACATTTCCAAGGCGATTTAACTTGTTCACACAATTACGTACTATGAGTAAGTTTTTCTAGATCTCATGGTCTGAAGAATTATAATCACCCACTGTTCAATCTTAATCGATAAGGTCTAGTAGTATAAGACTGGACCTAATACTTCTATGACATAATAAGATATACCAAACGTGTGAGTGGATATAACTACAGGGTTGGTGGCGGACGGTACTGTAGAAAAGTTCAACCTAGATATGTTTGTATCTGCATTGTACAGACAGGGTAACGTCATGCATGCACGAGACCAAAACATGCATCCTCTTCCTCTTCCATGTAATTTGAAGCATGCATGCATCTATGCATGCACATGCATAAACAAATTGTCAAACTTTCTAGGTGAAAGATATCGATCAACCCTAGCGCTAACAGGATGATGATTGTAGTTCCTCAATCCCCCAAATACCCACATATTCATTTTCCACAGTTGTAACATGGACAAAATGGACAGCCACTAAGCGAACAATCTAAAATCTTTACGAATGTAGCACACAGTAGGACCCATTAGTTTAGTGGTCGGTCCATCTAACATAATATAAGCTCCATTTACGCCGATTGTATGGAAAAATTGAAAATGGAAATTGGAACATGCTTTTACTTTTCTCATGATCGATGATCGACCCCATTCTTTTTTTTTAAGGTATGCTTTTTTAGATCTCCCTCGAAGATCTTTCAATTTATTTGCTTTAAAGGGTGGACCAGCAGAGAGTAGTGCTTGTTGCCTTTCTGCTTTAGAAAATAATCACCTTTGTTGCAATTTTAAATTTATTAGGAGTGTGATTGTGTAAATCTTAGTAGATTATGTGTAGTATTTTATAATATCTTTTAAATAGTTTTTTAGTTGTAATTGTATTACTTGGATAGCAAATATTCTCTCTCATTTACTAGTATAAATAAAGACACAATACATAAAGAATACGATACACAAAATTCATCAAACTCTTCTCTCCCATCTCTTCTCTCTGGCCGATCTCCCTCTTTTTTCACTCACTAAATTAATAACACAAGAACATTATATTAATTGTATGATTCCACACATTCGCCGTGCAAAACTTATTACTTGAATATATGGTTTAGCCAAGCGTAATGTGCTCCATCTTATGTGTCCGAGTTTCAACTTCCCTCTCCATAGTCAAGGTCACTAAAATAAACAATGGCTTTTCAACAAAATTAAAAATACAGCGGTTGGAGCCTCACCTTGAATTTGGGGGGTGTATATTGTATATAGCATTTGATAATTTTCATGAATTATGAATACATAGATTTCGAAGGAGTTTATGTGACTTCCTTACAATCCATATGGATTTCAACTTAATCTGGAGTTTGTGAGATTTTTATCATGGATTTTAATAGAAATATGTGAATTGTCATTGACTTTTTAATGATCAATTTATTAATAAAGTATTGTTATTTTTAAATTTGTCATTATTAAAAAAAGGTGATTATGACCATGACAAAATGATCGTATGCGGTGGTGGAAGTGCCATGTGGTATTTTTGGCAATTTGGTGATAGTACATGTGGTTTCTTTGGTGGCGAAGATAATAGTAGGGATGGAAAATAGTATCCGCAGCGTAGTGTTGGGTGGTGGAGGAGTGGGGGTGGAGCGGTTGTGATGGGGTGGTGATATTGGCGGTAAAGGTGGCGGCCATGATGAAGGTGGTCATGGTTGTGGTGATGACGACAATAAAAAGGTGGTCGCAAGAGTTTGTGGTATGGTGGTGATGATCATGACAAGATGGTGGTGATGGTCATGGTAAGGTGGTAGTAGTCGAGGTGGTTTGGAGGTAGGGGTGGGGGTGGCGATGATGATGATGCTCATGGCAGTGAAGTTGGTGACGGCGATTATGATCATGGTGGCGGTGGGGTGGATTGATCGTCATGGTAAGTTGGTGGTGGAGTGGAAAAAAAATGAAATCCTTCAAAATCTTAGGGGTAGAGATTGGATTTGATATGACAATAAACTTACCATAAAAGCACTCAAAGTCCATCAAAGTCCTTGACTTTTTCAAATCTTTAAAATCAATGAAATTTTGAATACACCCAGATTTTTGTAGACTTGCAAAAAGTCATAATTGAATACCACAAAATTTTCATAGACTTTTTGGAAGTTATTAATATTCTTTATTCAATACAATGTGACTTTTATTGACTCCTTAAAAGTTTATATTGAACTGGATTTCAAAATCAAGCAAAGTACATCAAACTCCATATACATTACATGCCCTTGATTTGGATGTGAACGAAATGCTATGGGGCTATAAAAAGAAAAAGTTTAGACAAATTTAACGATCCAAACCGAACCGTCTATCTTTTAGGACATCATTTATAGATCATCATTGTCAAAATTAGACAAATTTAAAACCATTAAGACATTCATTTGTAGTGAAGAAAAATGGATAAATAGAATACGGTTCTAAAAAAAACAAAAACCCTAAACCCTTAATTTAACGGTCAATAGTTTTAGATTTAAGTGCCTTTTGGTAGATATAATTTTTGAAGGAAGACCTAAAAGATAGACAATTCGGATCGTTGAAATACATTACAGAGCAAGCCCCTAAAAATGTGTCAAAAGCTATGTAACAAAAGTTGTGTCATGAATTCGTCCCTAATCTAACAGCTAATACATTAATTCTTACAGTCAATAATAAGAAGGGAGTTTTAACGAAAAGTCCATGGTACTGTTCACTTTAACGAAAAACCACATTTTTACACTAAAAAATCAATCCTGGTACTATTCACTTTACCCTTTATTTTATCTTTATCATTAAAACTCAAAGTTTTCAAATTCTTTTAATTAGATTTTCTTAATAAGAAACGATAAACGAAGTTATAAAGTTTTGATATATATGATTTGTGTAGAACTGCGCATGGATCCATGCACCATCTGGAAAACCATCTCTAATCAACGTTAGGACGACCACACTATCCCACCTGGTCTAATTTAACCTTCCTACCCTCCAATGTTGGCATACACATTGTTTCAACTTTTGTCTACATTTTAATTGGGATTATTATGATCTCTCTATCCTCTCCAAACAGCCAATCCTTTCAGCAACAGTATTTCTTTTTCTTTTGGTCAGTCACCAACGTCATTCTCATTTTCTTGGACATAAAGCATGAAGACCGAGAGAGAACTGATCAACTTATAATTCACACAGAAAAATGTCAATATTATTGTGAAAATGCACACTAGTGCACTGCATGCATCACGTTGGTCAAAAGATTGGCACTTTTCTTTAATTAATTATATATTGGGATTAAGTTAAAGTTCCGTAACACCATCATTTGTTTTTACTCCTTATCTCAATACTTTATTCAATATTATTATCTAAGGGAGATTTTCGGACAGGATCGGATCAGAAACAACGTTTCTAATTTTTGTTCTAAAATTTTGAAATTTGATCACATCGGATCACAATTTTCAAATTAGAAATTTTTGGAATTTTTGGTATCATAGTAATCTCATAAATTTTGAAAATAAAATAAAATAAACAAAGGGTATCCAAAACTAACAATAAAACATAAAAATAGATCATAAAATGCATAATTTGAGTAAATAATTAACTAGAAAATCGGAATAATTTATAATTTTTTTATCAGAATAAGTTCGGAACATTTCAAAAAAATTTCAATCTGAAATTCGGAATTATCGGAGTCCCAAATGCATTCCAATTTTCCAAAAAATATTCGTATTCATAATTTTCTTTCGGAATCATAAATACCTTTCCAACTTGCAGGCTTGCAGCCCAAATGTTATCTGCTTCATAAACAGCAAATACTAAGCAAACAACATTTTCGTAAAATGACGGCTTTTGGATTTTCTTTGCTTCCTTTTGATAAAACATGTCGGAACTCTTTAAGTGAGTCCTTCAAAGAACCCCAACCCGTTAAATTTAGGGATGAATGTCATACATGTTAAAAAAAAAAAATCAGAGAGACAAGCTGCGGTTTACCACTTACAACATCAATAGTGCCCTCATTTAATTATCCATGTAATCAATAAGTGTGTAGTTTCTATGAATGAGACCTCGATGCAGTTATAAATTGAATCATCTAATATAAGTTGTGATTTGTTTTGTGAAATGCCGACGCGATACTTTTTGCTTTATTCAACAATACATTGATGCACTTTAGGAATTTCGCTGGTAAGACTATCCTAAGTGAAGTGAGTCAAAGATTGAGCTAGCCAGCCTATTGGTCTCTCTTGGTTTTGGAGTAAAAGCACAGTGCACAAACTGTAGAAATCCCATGTCATTTGGAGCTTTGCCTTCAACTATCACCTTCACTTGGGTGCCAAACTCATATTGTCGACTAATATCTACCTTTGTTAACATCTTCAGCCATTCTGCCTCCTTTAACAACTCGGAAAACCTTAGTAAAGAAAAAGCCCTGTACCCGCCGAATCAACCGCCGGCACCCAACTCCCTCTTTTGTCCTTGTTCGTACCACCAAAACATGAGATTCTTGCTGATTTCAAGTTTTTGGCTCCTATCACTATCATACCAAACTGATACCTACTTCGTTTAGTACTTCAAGTGCTTCTTTGCACGTACTGTAAAACATGTAGCACATCACTTCCAACAAGCATTTCAATCTGGAACTTTATATGATCAACTCTATACTCAGATCGTTTTCTTCATCAAGTTCTGAATAACTTTCTAGTCAGATCGTTCCTGCATTTCGTCTATGGCAGATGTTATAGACTAGCACTTGACGTAGGCATATAACATATAAAAACTACGTACATCATCGGTGGGGCTGGGGCCATTATATACCAAATTATGCATCGGAGAACAAATTAGCTTTCTGCAGACTGAACTTCAACACAATTTGAAAAATAAAACAATAAAGAAAATCCAGAATGTAGTCTACTCCCTTGCCAAACATAATGTATTAATGTGCGGTATCAATCGATTAGTTAATTATTGGTTTCTGCTTTCTGCAGAACGATTTCATAACCATGTACACACCTTGATGAAGACAAAATCATCATTTGTCATTTGTGTTCAAGTACAGACGATGATCGCTAACGTAATCAATTACTTCATCTGCAGTCAGATATTTTATTGACAATCCTCTTGAAATGCAATCCCTGAAAAACAATGTAAATTATCAATTCAACATGCCCTAAACATTTCTGTCAATGAATCAGATTGTCTTTACCTTACTCTCGTTGAACTTATTTGGTTCGGTACAAGTTCATCCACAACTTTTATGTTACCCTATAAAAGAAGAAAAAGGTTTAATAGCATCAAAGAGGCCACAAGCAGTGGACTGTAAGAAGTTTCAAACCAAAACTATTCAGGCAACAAAAGGTTTTACACTCTGCAAACTTCGAATCACTGCGAAATTTTTTGCTTTTCAATTGGTCTACCCTTTTACAGTACAATCCGAATGATTTGGTTAACTTATATTCGGATTTGAAAACTGCATGAGAATAACACCATTGTGGACACTAGTTGAACTAACCAGTCTAATATAGGTGTAGCTAAAAAACCCAGTGTCATAACGCTGAATGAGATTTGATTGATCATTACAATTCATGAGCCCGAAAACAATGGTAAATCAACTTACTTTGTTCTCTTTCAAAATTTCATCATTTGAGATAACTTTGTCAACATCTTGTCCATCCCTGCGAATGGAAACCACACCATAATCTCCACATATGCTTCTCACCTGATAAATAAGAGCAAGAATCTGGACAATGAGATGATTATCTTGCATGAATTGACTATATATCACCACCGTAATATTGAATTATAGACAGACCTGCTCAGGAATCCAAAATCCAGGAATGCCAAAAGACTGGAGTAGATCAGAACCACAGACAAGCATGCACTTGAGGGATTCTATCACGAGCAAGACACAAAAGTCAATCGTATTGCCATCCGAACAATGATGATGTAGAACTGAAACCAGCTCCATAATTATCATGCATCAAATTGATTACACAAGGTCCGTAAAACGAAATTTGTGTTGAGTGTCAGCACTGCTGCTTATGGATGGATTCGATGGAATAAGAGCCTTAAAATACCATATGTTGAAAGTGAGAAAGAGTGGAGCAGATAACTCCTTAATCTAGAAAACAGGGTCTCAAACACCAATATGACAAAGCCTTCCTGACAAACTTCCTATGACGTTACAGCCATACAATTCTGGGAAAGAACATGTGCACAGTGCATGTGTGCTTTGCATCTATACCTTCCCCATGCATACATATAACTTACTAAAAAAAAAAAAAAAAAAAAAAGGCTGCCCGTGCAGCTTAATTGCTCAAACGGAAAACATGGGATAACAATTTGCAAATCTTACCACTTGGTATCATACCAGCCTCAGACAAGAAACCCTTGACTCTAGATAGAACAGTTAAGGTGCGCTGGAAGCTACTTTGTCTTGCCTGTAAAATCAATTTATAACTTCTAAGCATAAGTACACAGAACCCTAGCGGTAGTAAATAAATAAGACACAGAACCACATACAGAATCATCATCTAAGATTCTAAAGAATTTTTATGGTGGAGAAGGAGGGACATACCTCCCACGGATCAACCATTATAAATTCTGAACTCTTGCAAGCTAGATGACACATCTGTACACGATGTTCAGCAGATATAAGTCCCTACATAGCCAACCAAGTGACCATCTCAGTATGTGGCAAACAGAGGGATGTGATATCTGATTATGTAATTTAGTTATAGCACTTCACTAGGCGTAAAGGGGTAAAAAGCCTCATAACTGAGACAAACTCATTCAAGTAACATTTGTTATAACTTTAATCGTGTTGCTTCTACAACGCCGGTTAAAAGGGTCATGGAAGAACTTGAGATATATGACCAACTTCCTGATGTAGCCTCATCTCAGAAATTTGGTCGGTACTGCTGTGCATATTGTGCACTTAACATTGAGCATATGAAAGCTTTTTCTACTCCGATGCCTACAAAGATGCTATTAAGTTTACAAACCTTCTTGTTGTATGCATCATTAACAGGCGAAATATAAGCTCCAATTACACAAAAGCCTTCTGAATTTAGTGCATCTCTTGCCAGCTCTGTTGACAAGAACAAAATTGGTCGAAATATAAATTATATACTGTAATTTCCACTGAAAACTAAGCAAAAGATCCAAAGTCACAATTAGAAAATGAAACCCACGAGGCAATGACCCAGTAAAAAAAAAAAGAGAGTGCATTTTGCATATATGTAAATTCCCAATTTAGCTATCAAATGAGAAAGAAATTTAGAGCTTGTTTGGATATGCTTTTAAAACAGCTGAAAACTCTTTGGGTGGAAATGTTTGTGGAACATGCTTCGTAAAAATGCAATTGAATCCTGAAAAAAGCACTTAAAGTGCTTTTAGAACCCAAAAATATTTTCGCTAAAAGTGCTTTCAGTCATTTTAAAAGAGCTTCCAAACGAGCCCTTAGTTTGTGCTGCAACTTACCCAACATTCGCAAATGCATATAAGTAGGAGGATTGAAACTTCCAGTTGCTACAAGAACTACGTACTTCTTGTCCCTAGTTTAGAGAGAAAGAAAGAGTGAGCTAACATATTTCCAAGAATATTACACCTTATGGTACGAATTTTGCCAACATTAACATCCATGCTGGAAATTTAACAAACAAGGGCAATTCTCCGAAAACTAAAAGGTAATGCAATTTCTACTGCAAGCTAAAATCTAATGTCTTTAAGATATACGTTTATGTATTCCTTCCAGTTCCTTCTATCCTCCTGCTAAAGTTGAAGCAAAGTCCAATCTTCGAAAGCCAGACATGTTCGGTATCTCAAACGATACAAATACAAGCAAAAATATCAATAAATAAAACTGATAAGGTGAACTTACTTGTCATCATGATTAACCAAATGCAGAGCTAATTTATTAACAGGCAGAGGGATATCCATCGCAGCTGAAAAAAGTAAAAGAACCAAATTGGTGCTGGTTTGGCATTGCTTAAATTATTTCAAAAACAGGTGTAGAAAAAAGCTGGGGTGTTTTATGTGTTTGGTAAACAAAGCCAAACCTGCTTTTTTTCAAAGTTAGGGGTCAGTCAAAGCTGAAAATCAGAAGCTGCAAATAGCAGCTTTGTAATGACCCTAACTTGGAAAAAATAGCAGCTTTTCCCTTGTAATGACCCCTAGTCCTATCACAAAATTTGTAATGACATTAACTGATTCGCGGATTAAAAAATTGTTGGTTTCATCGAATTCACAGAAAGAGCTGACACCAGAAATTTTCCACGATTATGAAAATCCATTTCCCTCCATTTTCTTACGTTTTCCCAGCAGCCAAACAGATAATAAAAAACCACTCACAAGGATGCAACAAAACAAGAAAACCACGGTCAAAGCACTGGCAAATAAGCCACACCAAGATTATAAAATTGGAGAATAAGCCAAACCAGATTAGAAAATTGGAAAATAGTTTGAAAAATATGAGTACCCTTTTGAGAATCGATGACTTAAAGGTCGGTTCTTTTCGCGCCGCTTGGAGCCGGTCCTCTCGACGATGACGGTCAAGGAGTCGGGGCGATGGAACTGAAGCTCGGACACGAACTGGGTTCCCTCTCGATGGGTTCGATAAACGCGGTGGGCTGGCAGCTGGCTGGGATGAGATGTGACTACCAACTGAGAAAAAAGTTTTCTCGTCAAAGGCCGTTTTTGTTGGGTTAACTTTTTGACTATTGTTTAACGTATCTGTTAATTTACAACACGCAGTGAAATTATAAGGAAAGGGAAGACGAAAAGATTGATACTTTGTTTCCTTAGCTATTGAGCTCTGCTAAGATTATGGCGGATTTGACAAGGCTTCCTATGGCGTCTTGTGCTCTTGTTTTAGTCACGGATTTTGACGTCCTCTCACGCATTCAAAACTGCCACAGCATTCTCCCAGCGCTTTCTTCTATTGCTATTCAGAATCATGAGGTCCAGGAGTTCCAGTCCCGGAGCAGTTGGGCAACTCAATCAGGTCAGTCTGAAGCTCATTTGATTCTTCCTTTTCGTTTTGCTATTTTTCGTATTCGAGCGATATTACTCCTCTAAGCTAGACTAAGAGAAGCAGGGTTTGAATTCGGGACGCAGTGAGTAAAAGAGGAAGCCTCTTTTCGTTGAGATTGTACTGAAATTGTGCCTATTGGTGTTGTTTTGTAGGTGAAGGAGCCATACAACCTTGCCAGAAAGAACCCGTTTTTCAATGGCCTTTTGAGGCTTGATGATCAGAATCCTAGCCCTCCTACTGTTGATTTTCCGGCAATCCCTGGAAGGCCGAACATTTCTCGTACCATGTCGGATATTGGTAACACTCTCACAAGAAAAGGGCAGGTTCCATTCTCTGATGATAGTGTTCTTGAGCCCTTTGAAAGGGCGAAACTTGGTAAAACTGCTTCATTTGCATTTGCTAATGTTCAGCCCGTTTCTAGCTTTGATTTGGGGAAATTAAATGAGCCCGCCATTGAAGCAAATGATCGTAAGCATGGTAGAGTAAATGGTCTAGCAAGTGTCACAAGTGGGAAATCATTCAGGGTGAAAAGAAGGAAAGAAAACCTGTCCACAGTTTCACTTCCTCAGTCTGCTGCATTGTTTTATAATGGGGACTCGCCGCAATTTGAAATTGTTGCATCGTGTCCAAGCATGTACAAGCTTAATTTGTTTCTTAAAGCCAGAAAGGATGAAGTTAAGGCCGGTGTCGCGGGAAAATTCTTACATGTTGTAATGGCTCAAGATGTTGCTGGTAATGCCTGCCTTTAATTCTCCTTTCCAACATTTCTTTACTTATACTTTTGTGATTTCTGTATCATTTTTTTTTTAAATTTACATCCATATGTAAGTAACCACATTGTACTACAGTATGAGTTTCAAAACAAACTTAATATGCCCTGTATACCCTGAAAAGATAGAAAACATTTGAGTTGTTATCCAGTCTAATACTATATAGATGTTTTGCTGAACTCAATATGTCCATAAACTTTATCAATACAAATTAAAAAAGTAAACTTAATATTTCCATAAATTTTATCAATTCGAATTGAAAAATAAATCTAAGAAACACCTGTATTTTGATGCTGATAATGTGTTTCGGATGGGTCGTTGAGATTTCTCTATCTTTCAGCCAAATTTGTAAATTTATGTCAGTATACATTTTTGCCTCTCTTTGACAATTTGCAGATGTTGGATCTGTTGCTTCAACCATCAGTTATGCCTTCTACCTGAATGAAACACAAAAATCTGACCAATTCTGCACAGTGCCTGTCATCAACATGAAGAGGTCGGACATAAATTCTAAAGCTGAACTCAAATGGTTACTTGATTCTTGTCAAATTGATCAGTCATCCTTAATATTCGTGGATGAGGTACGCTCCGTTGACTACTGGAATTTTTAATGTTTTATGGTGTTCTTCTATTAGCTTTCACTTAGATAGGTCAGAGACCAAAGATAGGTACGTTTCATTGACTACTGGAATTTTTAATGTTTTATGGTGTTCATCTATTAGCTTCCACTTAGATAGGTCAGTGCTGATGACCAAAGATAGTCCAACTCCTTTTATTTTAACTTTCAGTAAAAGTTTTAATCCCTGTCGTGATTTTCTTGGTGAAACTAAATACAAGATTTACATTATCCCTTCAAGCGTTCTAGAACACAGCCTTAATCCTCAGTTTACTGCCCCCCATGTTGGCTCCCTTACTGCCCCCAATCATTCACCGCTCCCTGCCTCTCCCCTATGTGGAACAACCATATCGTTGAATCATATGTGAATCATTTGGTTTTACAGTTGACTTATCCAGATTCTTTTCTCTCTCATTTTAAATGCCTTTACCTGTGAGTCTGTGACTAGCTGGGGCCTGACTTATAACTTTTCAATTAGGACATGTCTGTTCAACTTATGAGTTTATCTTTCACATGAAATTTGGAGCAGATTGATCTGTCATATTATGATCTATTTGGGAGTCTTAAAGTAGTTCTATTAAATGGCCACAAGCTCCCAGCCAAGCAAGAGGTAAATCAGATTTGAAAATTTCGATGTACTTGAATTTTTAACCATGGTAAATGATTCATACTCTTGTCTTCCTATAACAGGCATTGAAAGAGGCTGTAGTGGAAAATTTCAATTGCAAACAGGTGCTTTGCTGAACTCAATGTGGATATGTTTAAGCTTATCCTGCTACTTGCTGACACGTTCAATATAGTTAAGATTTTGTTTTGTTTAACAGGGAGAATCTGTATATCCCTGGGTCAAGAGTGTTACTGTAGCAGAGGTATGATCGAAACTTATTCATTATAACCTTGGCAGCTTCATTATTTTGTCCCAATTGTTCATAACATGAATGAATGTGCTGATTATCGTGTTATAAACAGGATAGCTCATGCTGTACAGTTGTTGCTGAGAAGTTTTCTCTGATTTCACCTGAGATTTTGGCTGGACAAGGATTCAGTAGACTTTTGGTAGCTTCCTTTTTCCTTTTCCATGCTCTAAAATGTGAACAACTTATTTCGAGATTTAAAAGACATATCTCTCTCCCTCTCATGGCCCACCATAGAGGCCATGTACTTGTGCAGCAACGATATAAACCATTCCCATGATTTTAAGAAATTTTTCTTGGCCTTTTGATTTTCTTTTATTCCTTACCCTTTTTATTTCTTTCATCTTTCCTTTCAGCAGATGTGTATCATGATGGTACCTATTCCCCGTTTCTTTACTTAGGTTCAACTTGTAGCATAAGATAGGTAGTCAGATCCTTACCACTTATAGTAGCTAGCCCTTTGAGTTCCTGGGTGGGAGGATCGGTAGTTGGAAGCATGGTTTGCCATGAATTGCTCTTAAGTTTGGACTTTTAGTTTTCCCTCCATTGCCTTATTACATTACTTTTCCTCTGGAATTCCTATTTCTTGCAGTTAGCTGCCATCCTTTTAGACTCCACAAACTTGTGCAGTTCTCATTGTTCGACCAAGGATAAGTACATGTCTGCACTGTTAATCCATGGTGCTGGTCGCTTTGGATGCAATGGCCTTTACCAGTTATGTATGTATCATCCACTACGTGCCTATCTATCTTTTTAATTTACTTTATTTCCTCAAAACTTCTTCCTCTAAATAAAATTTTTTATTTCAGTGAGATACAAAATGTACAATGTATCTAATCTCAAGATTAGTGATATATTGCGCAAGGATTTCAAAAAGTGGACAAGAGTAGGTCTGGACTTGAACTAACCTCAGTCCTTTTAAGCTTGTCATGGGATTTGTTTTTGCCCTTCAACATAATGGAATATCCTTCCACTAACATAATAGTTGTTCAAACAGGTAAACCAGAGGGTCCTGGTGCTAGAACATCACAAATCGGGATGAGTTCCACTGGAATGCCAATTGCACAGCTTCTTGAACATGAGAACGCCTCAGTGCGTGAAATTAAAAATTTCCAACGTAAGTATAAAATTTTCTTTCATTAAATTCTCGTGAGGTAGTTGATCCATAAACATCTTTCATATCGCTAGAAACAGAAGTCTTGAAGCCTTTACTAGTCAGTTTGTTTACTGATTTGAGATAGTAGAGGTCAACCTTTAATCCTATCTCACTTCAGTTATTTACGTTCTTTTTATGCCTCTAATAATGTTAGTAACATACTAGAATGTTGAAGATATCATATTGCCAGTAGCTTTTTATTGCCACTCACTTACACGTCTTTTAACATTCTTTTCCGTGTTCCAAACTAAGTTGATGAATTTCATTGTTTTTTATTATTAATTTCAGAGATGGAGAAACTTCGGCTTCTCGTGGTTGTTTCTGGGTATTATGATTCGAAAAAGAACTTCAAGGTTAGAGACGTGCTTATATAAGTTATCTTTGACATTTTCTCTTTTTGTTAATGCGTGTTCTACCCGTTAATGATCTGGTAGGCCCTGGGGATTAATTTAAAATGAACCTATTTCAAAGAGGGTTTGAATCTTATTTTCCTTTGTGAGTCATGATTAATAAAGCCAAAGCTTCGAGTGAGTTAAGGTTTGAGAGACAATTCTAACTTCCATATTCGAACAACTCAAACTTCTGCGTTTAATGTGATTGAAATATTTTGTATCCTAGTTTTGGACTGCCAAGTGCTCATCTAAGGGCCTTTTGGCATTTCTTTGGTCATGGGACGGGGAGTACTGTAAACAAATTGAGCCAAGTATGCGCTCAATTAAAAAGTAACCCACCGACTCTCGAGTATCCATACATATTTTGCTGCACTTACAGTCTCTGGTTTTTTTTTTTTTCAGAACAAACTGAATATGTAATCTAGAAAAAGGGTTGTGTAGCGCTAGCATTTTACCATCTTATGGTAGAGGCTTTGACATTGCCCATATATTTGGTGTAATACAGAGAGAGATCCTAGTGTCAGCGGAGTCAGTGGAGCTCATGAAGAATCTGCTGTTTTTCTTCAATTCAGGTGCTTCCCAACTGCCTCTCAAAGCAATCCATCAGCCAGGTAAAGAATCACTTCAAACTAATACAAGCCATTCCTTTATTGTTCTTGCTAATAAGTTGCGTATTTATTTCTTTTGATTGCTACACATCATGCCGGATTCAAAAGATGGTTAAATTGTATTATCGTTTGATGACGGTATTAAACTTCCCCATGGTGCTCATGCAGGTCTCGGAGAGGAGGAGATGCAAGTATTTGAGATTGACAAGGTCACATCAAGAAAGACCATTGAGCGCCTCTTAGAAGAATTTGGTGGGACTTCGAAAGGCTAATGGTCAAACGAATACTGGATATTCAAATTTTACTGTAAACTCTCTTAGTTTTCCAAAATGATATGCAGTGCGTATATAAAAACTTTTGATGGATGATCCTGTAATGACAAGATTGAATTAGAACGAAAACCCGATGATAGGCATGTTGATTGCAGTAGAACTCTCTGTTGAGATTCGAGAGAGACTTTCGGGTGTTGCTTGAGATCCGTATATATGAATGCCATGTAGTTTGTTTCCAGCATTTCCATGCTTCTACTCCGGAAATCTGTACCATAACAAACCGCTGGCTACTGTCAAGACTGGAAAAACGACATGTAATACACAAATAATTGCAGAATATAAATGTGTATATTAGTGTATTTTCTGATTTATTACAACAGAAACTGATTTTTCAATTGCATGTGTTCAGTTTCTTCTCTGCAAAGTGCTTTCGGTAGCGTGCTTCGGCTTCAGCTCCAACTTAAACTCTGATCCTAGAAGAATCGATATGTCGGAAATCACTACTGTGACAAACTGCTTGTTACTGTCAAAGCTGGCTCTGATATCCGAGTTTGCGTTCAAATTTGCTCTCTTAGTAATGTTGAATGCACACCCTTCCAATCCATGACCAACCTTTTCCAACCCAATGAAGGTAACTTTATCAATGATCCATTTTTCACTTAAAGCGAATCCTCCATTTACAACCTTTGAGCTTACAAATACAGTTCCATTTTCTGTTCCACTATAAAATCTCACTAAACTCCACTTGCCTCCCTCTCCTCCCATTTCAATTTCCTCTCCATCGTCCACGAAAACTTCTCCTGTACTTTGTCTGTTACTGCTAACGATCACCAAAAGCTCGAAAGCAGTCTTTCGGGCTGCTTGTGTTGTCAAGGCCTCTCCTTGCAATGCCAAAATATTTCCTTCACAAACATGCACATTGATATGATCAGGCGGCGCATCCAACCTAACGTGCTGTCCTGAACTTACACTTACAGATTTTGAGTAGTTGAAGAGATCAAACCAGTTTCCAGCAGGAAAATATGCATCAACTGAATTGACTCCCGGTTTCAGCACAGGTGAGACCATTACACCTCGACCAATTAGAAACTGCGTATTGATCTCGTAAGTTGTGATATCTTGAGGAAATGAAAAGAAAAGGGGTCTTGCAATTGGGGTTCCCTTTTTGTGTGCCTCATACATTGATGTATAAAATAAGGGGAGCAACCGGTAGCGCAGCGCAAGCACCTTCCTGGATGTTGCTGCCACTGAGTCCCATAGATAGAGCTCTTGACGGATTGTAAACTTTTCGGAGTGATCTCTTGAAAAGGGGTAAAAGGCCCCAAGCTACATGTAGACATAGCTAATTTAGTCACATTAGATGTCAATAAAGTCAAATATAAATCAAGATATATAACGTAGTCTAATATGTATGGGAATTTTCTAGGTTCATTAGTTACCTGAATCCATCGCCGGCAGAGTTCTTCGGTAGTATCTCCAGAGAATCCACATATGTCAGCTCCAACCATTGGAACTCCGAAAAGTCCAAAATTTAAAATGCCTGGAATTGTATATGCCAGATCACTCCATCGTGCAGAATTGTCACCAGTCCAGTGTGCTGTGTACTTACCGGAGCTTACAAAAGTCGATCTAGAAAGTATAAACGGTCTTTTACCAGTTACATTGATTAAGGCGTTGCTTGTTGCCTTGGCTTCCAAGAGTCCATACAAGTTATGTGCATTATATTCTGTAATGTTACCAAAGTGCAGCGCTGATGCCGGAACAGTATTGTTATTGATCGGACGCAGGACTCCAGAATTGTTAACCTTGTAAGGAGGGTCATCAAGTGTAGAAGATGGAGTGGGAGGGGAGGTTCTGAAATTGGATAGCTCATTCATATCGAGCCAAAGACCGTCAAAAGGCAGAGCCTTTTGAAATATTTGTATCTCATTAGCCCAATATTTTTCACTTTCTGGATGTGCAAAGTCTGGGTAGTACACATCGCCGGGCCATACATTTCCCAGGTAAGGAATTCCGTCGCGTTTGATGAAAATATCTGCTTCCTTCCCTCTGATGTAGGTTTCATAGGTGTCATTATTACTAATACCTGTCAGAGAAAGGATATGATCATTTCCTGCTATTCTGTTTCGATAATATGAATATGCACTTAGTGTTTAGGGTTTAGGCCGCGTACCAGGGTCCAAGATGAGGACATATTTCTGACCATTTTGGTGAAGAGTGCTTACAAATTTCTTCATCTTATTCAATGGAAAGTTGACGGGATCGAGAGTGAAGTCCTTGTAAGCATCCATGTAATCGATGTCCGTCCACATAACTTCAAGAGGGATGCCGGCTTTTGTATAACCAGCAACCACGCCCTCAAGATCCGAAACATTCTTGTAACCCCATCGACACTGGTGGAATCCTTCAGCAGGGTATGAAAGCAACTAAGTATGAATGGTAAGTACATATGAAACGTCATGTCTTCCGTAGTCTTTTTATTTCCCCTTAACCATTGATGAATAAGTGAATGAAATGGATATGGTTCAAAAATGAAATCAAAACTAAAAAGTATACTATTTTAGTAGGACTGACAATCAAAATGAAACCACATCGTCAGTTGACATGGTATAGATAAAAGTATTTTTAACCGTAATAGTTGACGTAACAAGTGGACTCACTGTCACATACATGTCACACAACCAATATGTGACACGAAAATGTTACTGCTCTAGCAGACTAGCACTACTTTGGTAGGATACATAGCTAACAAAGTTAAATATACAATTTAAAGCAGCAAACTTACCAAAAGACCAGTAGGGCATAGGGGCAGGGCGGCCGACTAGTTCTGTATACTGCTCCACTACCAACTCAGGTGTCGGCCCGGCAAAGAAGTACAAGTCCACAATTCCACCGATGACCTTATAAGTAATCCTATCACCGCTGTATGTTATGTCCATGCCATTGCTATTCAGCAGTAGCACTCCATGAGATGTTCCAGCACCGGTCTTGCCGCCAGCTTGAGACGCCGACCTGACGTCCAGGTAGAAGGGGTGGGACCCGTAAAGGTTGACGTCGGGATTGACGCTACCAATGTCGGCATTCCAGAGAGTCAATGTCTGATTGGGAATGATCTTGAAGGAGGACTTGGTGTGCTCACCGAGGCCGAAAATGGAGGATCTGTTATGGGGGAGAGAGGAGGAGAGTTGGATGTATTGGTCCTTGAAGACCAAGAAGGTGTTGGGGTCTGACGAGTGGGGGGAGGTGTCGAAGATGACGTCCTTGGAGGAGCAGCGGGTGACGGTGAAGCCGAATGGGGTGGTGTTGCGGAGAGTGAAGAAAAGGTCGTGGGAGATGCAGTGGTGGTGGGGGGTGGGGGTTTTGGTTTGGCGGGGGATCATGTCTTGTGGGATTTCCCATCTTTGCTTCTTTGAGTCCGCTATTCGAATTCTTAGACGATCTTTGGTTTCATAGCTGCATGCATGATTAAGATTATGTCGTGAAAATGTTTTCTCGCTGTAAAATTTGATGACATGAAATGTCTATTTTGTAAATCTTGAATCTGAATTATTTAACTTTCATAACAGTTTGCAAAAATGAGCGTAACTATATTGGCTAGAGTCATCATGCTATTCTCTATTCACCCGAACTTAAACCACTCTTATTTTGTTTAAACTAAAGCATCATGCTTGTATGAAAAGAAAAAAAAAAAATGAAAAAAGAGCAGGTTTTGGCCAAACTTATGAAAAGGCATTGGTGGGCAAGGGACTTTAAATTGGAATATTTTCTTAGCATCTTCGATGGACGGTTCAGATGTCTTATTATTCTGATCTCTTGGTCAACCCCAAAAAAATAATTGAGAATAAAAAATAAAAAATAAAAACGTAATCTTGGAAAGCAACCACAACAGCTAATATAAGTAAGATAAGATTAATCTATCAAGTTAAATTAGTGAGTAGGGGTACCTGGCGTGAAGGTTGAGATTTGGGATGTCAGGTCCGTAGAGGGAGGAGGACTTGATGAGGCCAAGATTAGCAGTCAATGAGTTTCCTGAGGAATCATAGTGGACGGATTGAATTTTGTATCCATACCCAACTGCTGCTTTTGCTTCTGCTTCTGCAATGGCTTTTGCAGATGATAGAAGACAGAAAATAGACGAGAAGAAGAAGAATGGCAGATGCAGATGCAGATGATGATACATTGGTTTTGGTGGATTTGATGATCTCTTTGTTTTCATAACTCTTGTGTTCTTCCACTTCTACTAGTTGGTCTTCTGTGGAGTCGAGACTTTTTGATGAATAATTCATTACTTTTCATTTTGCATTGTATGTGTGTGGTGTATATAGCTTTCATCTGTAACCCCCACGCGCGCATGGCGAGTCTCCACTTCATTTGTATGGTTTTTTCCTGTGTTCTTTGGTAATATTGTTCTTAATCATTATTATTAATTGTGAGGGTTATCTCAGTCCCAGAGGATCCTCGTTGGATTTTGTTTGTACGGATCCTCGTAAAATCTTCTTTGTGGGGATCTTGAAGATTATGTAATCACATCATTTTATCGTACATCGTGTGATAAAAAATCATTGTAAATTTTTTTATTTAAAATTAAATATAAACAATATCTGATAAAAACTAACCATACGATATACAATGAACATATGTGATTAAAAGATTTCGAGATTCTCCCAAATAAGATTAAGCGAGAATCCTCTCTTATCTTAGTCAAGCACCTTTTTTTGAAAATTCTTCTTTTAGCTGGTGGGCCATTTTCATAAGCTAGTGATAAGAAACAAAATGCTCTCACGCATGCTTTGCATATGGATAAAACAATTATTTTACAATGAGAAACAGCGACAATAGTAGCGAGAAAAGTACGAAGATATTAATATTTTTTTATTGATTTAAATGATGGTTTAAAACATTGTTGGTCATTGTGGATTGGACATTTGGACCGAAACCCCCCCTTTTTTTGTTTTCCTGAAAACGACCGAAACCTTCTTTTATTATCTTTAAATCTTGTTATTTTCTACATCGCACATCTCATAGGCTTCATCGATAAATTATAAAATAGCATAAGGAAAAGATTGGAAAGTGGAATTTAGGTGGATGATATGGGAGAAGTTTAAAGTCTAGCATATCACACATTACGGAATTTTTATTTTTTTAGTATATTGATATTTTTACACTAAGAAGAAGAAGATAGAGTGTTCGGCTAAACCACATAATGAGCAAACTAATTTGATATCGAATTTACCATCCATGAGATTCGAACCTAAGGCCTCTCACTTCCAAGTGAAGAGGAATACCACCAAACCGTAGTATTGAGTGGTTTTTTATTTAATTTTTTTTTAACAAATGATATTATCTACACTAAGGGGAGGGGGTGAGTTTAGCCTCACAATGGACTATCAATAATGTGGTTTAAATTCACCTTTGGCAAGAATCGAACCTAAGACCTCTTACTTACAAGTGAAGAGGAATACTCTTAGATCATAATACTAAGTGGTCATACAGTAAGAATATTAGAACAAAACATTGAAGCTAAAGACAAAATTACATAAGGAATATTGACAACAATCCACTTTGCCTTTCAAATAAAAATATAGGTTCGAAGTGGTGCATTGTTTTGGTAGTTAGAGTCTTTCTTTTTAATTCATTATATTATAAATTCAAACTCTAGTGTGTAATTTAGTATATAAATATCGTTTATAATAAAAAATAATAATGTTAGACACACCAAAATTTTTAACCAAATAATGTATCGTCAATCAAATTTTTACTTCAAGATAGACTTTGATTAGTAATTGTAACAAAAATTTATATAGAGTAGAATGTGTCAAATCATTTGGTGCTTAAATTGAGTGTATATAGTATCACCCGTTTAAGAAAATAAAGAATTAAAATAATGGTAATAAATATCATATTATTATGATTTATTTAGTTATTTTCTTTTAATTTTCTTGCCTTGAATATCATGATGGCAAGTAATGAAAATATTCATAAAACAAAATAATGTAAATAAAAATGAAAGAAATCTTGAGGATATGCTTTGTAGACATAAAATAAAATATGTCTGTACCAAATTGGAAATTACCAATGACAGCTCAAAAGGGCATCAAACTTATTTATTGTGGAAGGGCAATATAGTCAGAAAGAAATGGGCCGAATAGTAACGGCTAGTTGGAAAAGTTGCCGTTGGATGTTCATGCGTGAGAACCGGGAAAAAAACGCACGCTCTCCTATAAAGCAGATTCAGAAGATTTTGCCCTATTGTTTTGGTTTGTTTGGACTTTCCTGTCAAACTTTCTCAACTCCCCAAAAGTTCCCAAGTTCTCAACTCTGCTGGGTTCTCACTCACTCAGTCCACCATGAACATCTTCAAGAAGAAGACCTCCCCCAAAGGTTTCCTCTCTCTCTGGGGTTTCATTAGTTCTTTTCACTGATTAGGGTTTTTGCATTGCCACTGTGTTTGGTGGGTGAGGAAATGTGGAAGAAGAAATGGGTTCTTTTTATTTTTGATTCTCAGTTTTTGTGGGGTTTTCTAGTTTTTGCAGATTTATTTATTGCTGGTTGTCTGTTTGGTTAAATTTGTGAATGCATTGTTAAATTGATTGTGTATTTGAACAGAGGCTCTCAGGGAAAGCAAAAGAGAAATGAGTGTTGCTACAAGAGGTGTGTTTTCTTCTCTTTATATTGTTTGAATTTGCTTCAAAATTGCTGATGATATCAAATGCTTGTTTTATTTTGTCTGTTGAATCTCTGCAAATTTAGTTTCCTGTCATTTCCTTGGATTTGTGTATAAAAACGAAAAAACATGCTATCAATTGTTCCTTTTAATTTCCATTCTTTTCATGGTTTGCTGCTTTATTTGTCGGAAATGCTCAGAATCTACAATTTCTTCGATCACAAAGTTCCAAACTTTTTCAGTGTACTGCGGCTAAAATTATGTATTACTCTTTGGTTGGAGTCAACAGATTGAAACTACAATATTTAGTGGTTTAACTTGTTTTTCTACCGTGCTCCCATTTTTCTCTTACAGGAATTGAACGTGAGATCGCATCTCTTCAGTTGGAGGTACATGTTACGGTTACCCTGAACCTTCTGATTGATTTTGTTTTCTGATGCTTCCCTCAGTGTCCTCATTGTTTCTGCATTTCAGGAGAGGAAATTGGTGGCGGAGATCAAGAAAACGGCTAAAACTGGTAACGAGGCAAGTTTACTTTGCCGTTTAAGTTACTCTTTCCTTGTACTAGTTAATATGGGAATTAGCTGTTTTCACTTCTAAGGGGCGATCGGCCTCATCATATAGGTTTGCAACTTTGAAGATCATAAGTACGCAGCTCAACATATTTTTCACAATATGATTTGGATGTGTTGATTAGTATTACCTTACCACGTCTTTTGAATTTAGTTCTTTTATTTCAACCATTTGACTTTTAAGATAATTTGATGCACGTAGATTGATGCCGGAGTAGCCATCCAAAACTATATTATATCTACTGTAACTGAATAAAAGAATACATGACAAATCAAAAATTAAAGGAGGGCTTTAGCAAGTGGCAATTCTTAGTGTGTAAGTGATTGCTATTTCAGGTATTAGGAGAAAACTAACCTACATAAATTTGCTCCATTACTGATACATTACCAAACTGAGCTGACTTGTTTTCCAATGTTACTTTGTGGAATTTGACAAACTATGAGAGGAATGATCCCTTGCATGAATAGATACTGCATACCGCATACTATATGTAGATGGGTGAATGTTCTGCAGGTTAGCTTATGCAGTAAGCTGGAAAAACGCTGTCAGTCATGTTGTTGGACCTAATCATTCATTTTTACTGAGTTATCAATAAGTTTTATCCAGGCTGCCACCAAAATCCTTGCTCGTCAACTCGTTAGGCTACGTCAACAGATTACTAACTTGCAAGGAAGTCGTGCCCAAATAAGAGGTGTAGCTACCCATACACAGGTCAGCATTTTATGCTTTGAATTCAGTTGAAAGATTATGATATATATTATGAGGCGAGCAACTTTCTGAGTCTCGGTATCCTTGCAATATGTTTGCAGGCATTATACGCAAGCACTTCTATTTCTACAGGCATGAAGGGTGCAACTAAAGCAATGGTGGCAATGAACAAGGTATAGATATCAAGAGAATTTCGGATGATTAAAAAAAATTGCAGATTTACTAGTTATTACATTTTTCTTATTTGGAATCATCTAGTCCAGCTCTGGAAATTAACTAACTATTGTTGTCATTATCTATTTCTCTTTTCAGCAAATGGAACCTGCAAAACAAGTTAAAGTGATCAGAGAATTCCAGAAGCAGGCAGCACAAATGGATATGACGGTAATACTAATGGTTTCTGGTAATAATTTCTTGGTTAATTCAATGTTGGTTTTAATCAAATGAACACACAACGTGAACCTACTTTCCTCCCTGATTGGTCTACTGTTATGTTCTAGAATGCACATATGTGTAAAATATGACATCCTATTGTCGTCTATGCAGATAGAAATGATGTCAGAGTCTATTGATGAAACCTTGGACAAAGATGAGGCTGAAGAGGAAACAGAGGAGCTCACTAACCAGGTGTAGTATCGGCGTCCTTGTAGTAGTTTTGTTTTCTTGTACAGGTATATCAGCATTATCTTATTAATCCAGAACTCAAATATTTCATTTTTCAGGTGCTCGATGAGATTGGTGTTGATATTGCATCCCAGGTTTGTGCTTTGAGATTGATGGCTCACATGAGTTTGCTTGATTATTGTTTTTCTTTTTTGTTTTAAACCAACTACTGCTCTTTGATTCTTGTTCTCGTTCCTTACAGTTATCTTCAGCTCCAAAAGGCAGAATTGCATCGAGAACTACTGTAAATGTAGCTCCGAGGAATGCTGAAAATGTAGCTTCAAGGAATGCTGCTGAAAATGTAGCTTCAAGGAATGCTGCTGAAAATGTAGCTCCAAAGAACGCTGCAAATGTTGTTAACAGGTATGTCCATTACTGACTATTAGAAACACCAAATGATTTTTCCTTCTTTAGAACTCAGTAATTTGTGTATGATCAGGATTTCAGAAGTTTATATTTTGTATTTAGCATTGGACTGAATTGTTTGATTTTTCTAAGTGAAGCACCAGCACTGAAAATGATTCGTAAGTGCCTAAGAAAGTAGGTGGACAAAACAGGTTGACATTACTTTTCTACATAGAAGGCATCATCATATTTTTACACGAAACTGTTGCCAACAGGTTGACTTTTTTATGTTAAAGGCATCATCAGATATTTACACTAAACTGTTGCTAACTTGCCTTAATAAACTAGTATTGCTTGAGATTGAATTAAATTCAGAAGATGATTGCTCACATCATCAGTACCATTGAGGGGGCTTAAGCATGTCTTATACATTCACGACCATTTTCATGTGGTTTTCATAGAGTTAGTGTATAGGTTATCTACAATTTAATTTTTCCCTTATTTTGATAGATAGTTGTAGTAAAATGCTAGCATAAAGTAGGTCGACACAACAGGTTGATTTTTATAAACAAAAGGCATCATTAGATTTCTATGACAGTCTTCTGCCAAATTTCCATGATTAATTATCATTGCTTGAGTTTGAGTCGTAACTTGAAGAATGATTGCCAATACCATTGAGGGGGGTTAATCATTCTGAAGTATTCATAGTCATTTTGGCGAAGTTTTGAAATTATTGACTTCCTTTCATATTTGGGTAGATGCTTTGAAAGCTGATTTGGTGCCAGACGAAATTGATCAAGAGCCCATGTTTTGAAAATATTGATTTTCAATCATTTTGGTTTTGTTTTGAAATCACGTTTGGATCGGATATTTTATTAGATTCAATGTATGTTGAAGTAAGAAATGAATCCCAACTTTCAAATTATGTGCAACTGGAAAGGATATTGATGGATTAGTCATGAAGAAAACTTATTTCAGTTTCCACAAGTTATTAGGATTGGACGGGATTCCTTCATGACTAATGCATACCTCATACCATCAAAGGTATCATTAGATTTCTACGACAAACTGTTGCCAACTTACCATGATAAACTAGTATTGATTGAGTTTGAGTCGTAAGTTGAAGAATAATATGCTCACATGATCAAAACCATTCTGGTCCGTTTTCATCTAACGCTCATCTTAACTGTGTGCAGTGCTGAATCATCTGAGGTTGAGGATCTTGAGAAGAGGTTGGCCTCTCTGCGACGTTTGTGATCCTGTTAAGCTTGCGGTGTGCAGAACCTGATCATCATAATCATAATACATCTGTTCGTGTAAATTTAATCAAATTACAAAGCAAAACCATATAAAAGAAGAATATATTGTAATAATAGTAGGATTCCCTGGATGTTATATGTTCAGCAACTATATAACGAAGTTGTTAGTTTTCATGACGGTGGTGCCAAACATGCTTTCTTTCACTCTCTGTCTGGTCTAACATTTGTTGTCACTGTGATGTTACCATATTTGCTTTCCTTCTATTTTATTTTTCTGAAAACTTGAAAAAAATTTGTAGCAAGTGGTCAATATTTAAACTTTGGTAGGCCAACCATGGCAAACTACTGTGGTATGTCAATTTTGGGTAGAAATTGCTAGGAAGCCATTAATTAATGTGCGATTAACATCAAATGGCTTGTTTGAACAATTCTATCGTTTTTTGCCTTTTATTTTATTTTTTATTACGAGCGACATTGGTTATCTAAGCTAGACTAAATGGAGGGCTAATTTAGGTTGCCAACCTAGGCAACTAAGTATATATTAATTGGAAGGAGTGCTAATTTTTAAATTGGCTCTACTAATTCAAAACGAAATTTAAAAAATTGAAAAGGGGTTATTGATGAAGACATGATATTGCGATTCCTCATTACATTAAGGGGACAAAAAAGGAATATGATATTTGGAAGCAGAAAACACATTTCTCAGTTTGATTGCTTGTCTAGTGACGTCGAAGGCGAACTGGAAGCCCTTTCTCTGGTGTTGGCATCATATCACCTGTGATCTTCTCCTGGGGAAACACAAGTTCCCATTCGAACCTCTTCACCACATTGTGAACGAAAGTGAGTATCGCTAGGCGAGCGTACTCTTTCCCGGGGCACATTCTTGGACCTCCTCCAAATGGAACCAGTGTGAAAGCCGGGAATGCATTTAGGTCCTCATATCTTGATGGATCAAACTTTTCGGGGTTGGGGAAGTACTGTGGGTTCATGTTTGTTGTACTCACAGTCCAATATACCTTCCAGCCCTTCGGGATGGTGTAACCGGCGTAGGTAAAATCTGTCAAGGCCTCTCTGAATGTCCCCTGAAGTGGCGGTGTGAATCTCATGACTTCATACAACACATTCCATGAGTACTTCATTTTGTTGATGTCTTCCCACTCCAAAAAGTCTCCTGGCTTCTTCGAATCAGCAATCTCCTTGTGCTCTGAATTCAACAAGAAGAATCAAATTTTAGCACCAAAAATAAGTGACCTATATTCCCCAAGTTCAATAGGTAGGACCAAAATTAATGAAACGAAGTAGAAATGTTAAGTTGGATTGGTTGGTAATTACCAGCTAGGACCTTGGCATAAATGTCTGGCCGCTCTCCAACATATTTCATGAAGAAAGTCATAGCAGTGGCCACAGTGCTATATCCTGCAGTCAATAAACCCATGATCTTGTCTGCAACCTCAGCCTCGGGCATGTGTTTGCCGGATGGATCACTAGCCACGATCATATGTGACAATATATCATGCATGGGACCTCCTGCGGCCATTGCAGCCTTCTTCTCCTGAATCACAATCCTCAACTCCTTTCGTAGCGCATCGGCTGCTTTGGTTGCCTTATAGAATGTTGTTCCTGGAAAGTTGATAATAAGTGAATGCATCCCAACGGTAACATCATCAAAATTGCTCACCAGCCTTGTAATTCGCTCGGAATCATCGATCCCCAAGAAGAATCTGCAGGCAAGACTTAGAGTGAGTGTCTTGGCCAAGGGGTAGACCTTGACCTCATCTTTGCCTTCCCAATAGGCCTTCATCTGTTCCTGAGTGATAGAGTCCATTTTCCCCAAGTACCTCACCAATGCTTCCGGCTTCAAAAACCCCGGAGATCTTATAACTTTCGCTTCTTCATCGCGAGAAGGTTGTGCCACAGCAGGAGCAGCAGAAGCAGTGGGGGCGGCAGCCTTGTATGATCGAAACATCTTTTGCATCGAATGTGGTCGAAAAGCTGTGAAGTACTTTTGTTCATTGGAGAACAGAAATTTGTGTCCGCTAGGACCACAGATCACAGCAGTTTTCTCTCCAAGAATATAGGTCTTGAAGATGTCAGGAGAGTACTTCCTCATCCTCTTGAACACAAAATTTTCCGGCTTCCCGAACAAGAACTCGATTGATTCACCCACAATAGGCCACCCCATGCTCCCTGGTGGAAGGTTTTTTGCACCATCTGATTTGCCTTTGAGTGCAAAGATCGTAAGGGCTAAGAAAGCAGCACCCACAGAAAATATAAGGTAAAGGGTCTCCATGGCTGGAATTTGGTGCTGATCAAGGCTCAAATTTCTTATCTGAGACTGATTGAAGTTAGCAAGAGGAGTGGTGTGTAGGAGGCTTGGAAAGTTAGGGTTTTATAGGGCAAGATCCGACCGTGTCAACATTTTGATTTACCCTTAGCACACCAAAAGTGACAAGCTTAAAATATTATTCAGAAAGGCTGGCCTGCTTTGACATAAAATATTCAAACTTCAACACGCGATAAAATTAATTGTATATATATATATATACATATTCATACAAAAACGCACAGGTACTTTCTCCATTGACTGTATAGATGCCAACCCTTGGTTTATTGTAAATGCAATATATATTCTGATACATGCAGTCTGTTTGGTTTGCTTTGTGTAATATGTTTAATCAATTAATTAATAGATTTTTTTTTTATATTTATTTTATTTTTTAACAAACGATATTATCTACATTAAAAATAAGGGAGTGTGCTTAACCTCATAATAGGCTAACAATAATGTGGTTCAAATTTTCCTTTTGACGAGAATTGAACCTAAAGCCTCTCACTTACAAATGAAGAAAAATACCACTAGACCGTAGTACTTAGTAACTTACTTTTTATTAAAGCAAACATGTCTTGCTCAAACAATTGATGCCTAGCATTTTTATTCCACTTGCATGGAATCAACCGGTAACTAAGTCACTAAGTGACTAAGAGCATTCACTTTTTCACCTGAATCACCTGAAGTTTTGTGTTTCTCCAAAATAGTCCAAACATATATTGCCAAATTTTGTTGCCTAATAAACTGATTAGTTAATACCACCAATTTGAAATGGGACAAATATTAGAATCTTTGGGGATGGGGGATAAATAATAAAAAACAATAGGTACCATGTTCTCCGATCCTTCTAAAGAGGCCTCTCCCAAAATTTATTGCTAGGTGGTCCTTCAATTTTCTTTTTCTCATTGTAAACTAACTACTCCTGGTTCCTTTTCCAAACATCTTCATCCCCAAAATGCATAATTGCATCAAGAAATGCTGAAAAAGTGGGGGGAAGGAATTTGCAGATGTTACCAGTTATGTGTTCATGAAAGGGTTTATGGGCACAGCTGAAACCTTTTTGCTGGAATTGTCTACTTAACTACTGCATTACTAAATTGGCTTTATAAAAGATCTTCCATAATTGGTTTTATAAAAGATCTTCAATAATTGGGTTTATAAAAGATCTTCAGGGACTTTCGATTACACATCTACTCATCTGTATCTTCGTTATTAATCAAAGTGGTTACCTTAAGATCATTAAGTATCAATCTCACATGCATATAATTATACGTAATTGGACTACTCTCTATAACCTCATCTTTCTTCAAGATCTCATGTCTGATTGGAAGCTCGTTTTGATTGGAGATTCCATTCCGAATCGAAAATTTTTGTTTTGAGTTTGAACATTTCTTTCGAAAATTTCCAAAAAATTTAGGTCGCAATTGAAATGTACCTATTAGATCTGAAATTTCGAAATTTCTCATAGCTTAGTACTATAAAAAAATTATGCTTTATTTTTTATTTTGTATATTTAATTATATTTATCTTATATTAAAATAAAAGAATAATCATACGCACTATTTATTATGTCTAATATGATTTTATGTCATATACACACGTAATGGCCTACAAATATAGCAAAAATGGTGGATATATATATATATATAAATGTTTGAAAATTTTCAAAGTCTTGCAAAATGTAGGAAATTCGAATTATGTTCTGAAAATTCAAAGATAAAATCAATTTTAAAATTTCAATAATCCGAAATTCTAAAATTAGAATTAATATTTGATTCCGAATTTTTTTTTTGGATTGGCATTGGAATGCTTGTTTTTAATCCGGTCTGATTGAAAATCACCCATAGGTGTAACACATAAACTGTAATAGTCAATAGTCTTTAGGGGTTTTTTTTTTTTTTTTTTTTTTTTCGATTAGTCTTTAGGGTTCTAGGGTTTTAGCAAAAAAAAGAAAAAAGTTAGGTTATTATTTAGTTTATGCAACGATATGTTTGCACTGAAGGGTGAATAAATAAATTAGTTTTGAATTTGTCACCCAAATATTCAAACCTAAAATTTTTTACTGACAAAACTCAGGACTCTTTAAAGATACAATGTTATCTTTATACAGTTTATACTAAACAGTGGAGAAATTAACTGTCATTTATCCACATCTCATGATTTAGGTGTGAAATTCTTCGACTCCCTTCTACTAAAAGAGTACACATGGGGTATGGAATTTTTCTCTAGAGTGCATGTGTGAACCCAATTATATAATTATAAATATTAATATTGAATTGCCACGGTATTAAATATCTCATACATCATCGAAATATCCATAAAATTGGGTTATCCATACCCGAAAGGATGTGAAGCTATATTTTTCTAAGATCTTTTTCAGAAATTTCAGAGACATTTTGATAATATTGATTGACTGTTTTGATAATATTTTGATAATTTGGTGCAATATCGGGCAAAATTAGAAGCAATATCTTTCTAAGAGATTACCATTTCCAAACATAATTTATATCTTTTATATCTAGTTTTAATATTTTTATACTAATATTTCCATCAATATTTATATATCTTTCTATAATTTCTACAGTTAGCCTACCGAAATTGAATCTTTGGGTGTTACATGCACCTCCTGAAAAACAGTCCCCCAGTAATTGAGAAGTTTTCGACCCAAACAAAAGAAGTAGAATTCAAAGTACGCAGTTAGGCGAATTAAGATTTATTGAAATGCTTGTAGTGAGTCTAATCCCATGTTCTATATTGTCAGTTAATTTTATTGTGACCCTCTAATTATATCAAATGCGTGTACAATTAATTTAATTTTAGCTAATTAAAGTCAAAGTAGAATTACTACTTATTTTATGGAACGGGCATGGTTAGGCAGGGATCCCATGATCTACAACAATCAACAGCAGATTAGACTCACTACAACCATTTCAGTAAATGGACACATGTGGTAGCCGTTTAGGGATTTTATTGTTGTTATCTTGCTTGAGCAAATTCACCTCCAGATCATTGTTTGGTCACTGGAGTATTGTACCAAAGTAACACCTATGTACTGCTTGAGATGATGAATGAAATACCAATCTAACAAAAAAGTAAATGGTATTTTATGGATTGCTATTTAACCGAGGAAACAGGAAATAACTTTGTTAATTTGATACAGCTGATACCTTATACTAAAAATTTATTCAAATTACATATATTAAAATTCAAACTTGAACGCTGAAGCTAGAGCATATACTTTAATTACTTGACAAGACCCTATGTCGACAACTTTCTTAATTTAAAGAACAGATCATTTGTCTAGTGTGAAGATAGCAGAATGTTATTGATTTTGGTTTTTATTTACTTCGTATCCCACTTCTGCTGAAAGTGATGGTCAGGCTGTGCTGATAGTGATGCCCCGCCCAGGTTCCCAAATATAATTAACACCAATGCGTCTCGAAATATATGATTTTTTTTTTTTTTTTTTTGGGACTACATCGATATTTTTATCGCAAGGGAAGGAAGAGTTCGGCTAAGTTACACAGTGGACAGCCTAATTTGGTATCGAATTTGTCATCCACGAGATTCGAACCAAAGACATCTTGCTTCTAAAAGAAGAGAAATACCACCAAATCATAGTACTGAATGACTCGAAATATATGTTTATTATCTCTTCTAATTCAATTGCAAATATACAAATAGAAAACAGGTAATGGATAGCATGGTATTGCAATTTCTCACTACATGCAGGTAAAAAGAAAAAAGAAAAAAAAGCCAAGTATTTCCAAGCTGAGAAAAAAAAAAAAATTCAAAACAATATGAGATGCCTAGTGACGGGTAAGGCGAACTGGAAGTCCTTTCTCCGGTGTTGGCATCATATCACCCGTGATCTTCTCCTTAGGAAGTAACACTTTCCATTTGAACCTCTTGACCACGTTGTTAACGAAAGTGAGGATTGCTAGGCGAGCGTACTCTTTGCCTGGGCACATTCTTGGCCCTCCTCCAAATGGAACGAATGTGAAAGCTGGGAGTGCATTTAGGTCATCATATCTTGATGGGTCAAATTTTTCTGGATTGGGAAAGTACTCTAGGTTCATGTTTGTTGTGCTAACAGTCCAATATACCTGCAAAATAATATAAATAATAACTTAGTTTCAATCAAAGAAGTCATTAGGTCGCCAAATTAAGCTGAATAATTTTTTGACATTACTTGGCTGCAAATTAGTTGCTGACACATACTAAAGTGACTACTTATAAAAACTACAAAAAGAAAAGTGTTTGGGCGTACGTCAAGTTATGTTTTTTTTTAGGTACGGTAAATAATTACATGTAAGGATCTAAGTATTGTCATGTTTTCAGGGCAACAAAAAAAGTGTGACACACCTTCTAGCCCTTTGGGATGGTGTAACCAGCATAGCTAAAATCAGTCAAGGGCTCTCTGAATGTCCCTTGAAGTGGTGGAGTGAATCTCATCACTTCATACAACACATTCCATGAGTACTTCATTTTGTTGATGTCTTCCCATTCCAAAAAGTATCCTGGCTTCTTGGAGTTTGCAATGTCCATTTGCTTTGTAATTCCACAAGACAATCAATTTTAACATAAAAAAAAATAAACCCCAAATCTCCAAATCCAATTTGGTAATCACAAAAATTATATAGAAATTAAGGTGAAGTGATTAGTATTTACCAGCTAGAACCTTGGCATAGATGTCTGGCCTCTCCCCAACATATTTCATGAAGAAAGTCATGGCAGTAGCCACAGTACTATATCATGGCAGTAGCCTCAGGCATGTGTTTGCCAGATGGGTCACTAGCCATAATCATGTGTGACAATATATCATGCATGGGACCTCCTGCGGCCATTGCAGCCTTCTTCTCCTGAATCACAATCCTCAACTCCATTCGCAGCGCATCGGCCGCTTTGGTTGCCTTGTAGAATGTTGTTCCTGGGAAGTTGATAATAAGTGAATGCATCCCAACGGTAACATCGTCAAAATTGCTCACAAGCCTAGCAATTCGCTCGGGTTCGTCGGATACCCAGGAAGAATCTGCAAGCAAGACCTAGAGGGTCTTGGCCAAGGGGTAGACATAGACTTCATTTTTACTCTAAAAAGTCATTCCTGTTACTATTCACTTACAAGATTTTTTTGTTATTTTGATTAAAACTCAAAAATTTTCAAACCATTTTCATTAGTTTTGCTTTAAAACATTGTTGGTCATTGTGTTTTGGACTAGACCCTCATAGGCGTCATTAAGAAATTATAAATATCATAAGGACAAGTTTGGAAAGAGGAATTTAGGTGGATGATAGGACACGTATTCTATTTTGTCTGGTAGGGAAAAGTTCAAAGTTTAGCATATCATCATATCGACTGAGAAATAAGGATAAGTTTGGAAAGAGGAATTTAGGTGGATGATAGGACACGTATTCTATGTCGTCTGGTAGGGAAAAGTTCAAAGTTTAGCATATCATCATATTTACTAGGAAATGCTAAGGAAATTTTTTTATAGATTTTTTGCCATTTCATTTTTTTTTATATAATATTATATAATATTGATACGAAAATTATGTCACAAACATAAAGAAAGTTTATTTCATTTTGAGAGAATTTTCTTAACATTTTTGTACGAATGGCCAAACCCAACAAGGAAGGACCACATGGCAAGAAGACAGATCAAGCGACAAGGCCTGACGACCACCAAGTCGCCACTCGCGCCGGTCATCATTTCATGGAAAAAGACTACTTTCTCCAAATACACGGTGCCAACTGCCAAGGTCACTAGCTTTTTAAAGTGGCGAATTAAGGGTTTTGCCAAATGAGAGTCTTATTTAGGGGGAAAGATTTAAAACTAATCAAAGTTAAAAAAATTTATATTGTAACTATATTCACTTCCTAACTAGGATAATACTTGCATTCTCATCTTGACGATGAGTTCATTCTCTCACTTACAAATAATGTATTTTCAACATAGAAATTTCATAATTTGAGCCGTACAATATCTTAATAGTCATTTGAAGATCTTCGCTACCAAAAAAAAAAAAATCATTTGAATCAATAATCGTTTAGTTATCAAGATGTATCAAACAAATCAATGATGTATATACTAAATAATATATTCATGATGAACCGTTTGTTTATTAGATACATTTGGATAACTAAATGATCGCTGATTCAAATGATTTTTTGTAAAGATGATCTTCAAATGAAAATGAAGAGATTGAACAGTTCCTGTTATGAAATTGTAACCTTGAAGGTACGTTATTTGCAATTCTTGAGAAAAAGAGATTTCATAATTGATTTCCTCTCTCATGCTGATTAAATAAAGAGCAAAGCCTGGCTCCTCAAGATTGAGGAGAAGCTCATCTTCAATTCATTGAATAGCCGATTTACAAAAATAGAAAGTAAATTTAATTGTTAAGCACAAGTTGCAAAATGAAACTTGGCCCATGATTAAAATTAGGATTAACTACTTAAAACCCCCAACCTTTTAGTATTATTCTAAATTAGTCATAATTTATTAAAAAGGTCACATCCATTAAGCTCCAGTTAAAAATGTGTTAAATTAATTAGGCTAAATTTGTCTCCAAAATCAATAGAATGTCATAGGAAGCATAGTTTCCACCAACAAAGAGTCATCACCACCCCCATCAAGCTTTCACCTCCAAACCCAACGCAAAACCACCAACTCCACCCTACAACTCAAACTGCCAACATCGAGAAGAAAGTCATGAAGGTTGCTGAAATGGTATGGACTGCTATGATGCGGCCACCACCATCTTCATCGCCCACAAACAAGAACTAGAAGGTTTATGAGCTGAGAATCGGAAAATGAGGAGAAACAAGTTTCATGAAACCCTATCTAAATTCTTAACCCTATTCTTTTGTTAGGAGATTGCCCGCCTGATGTAATTTCAATTTGGGTCCATTTTTTTATTCAATTCAATACTCGTTTAATCATTTGGTTCCATACTGTATAGTTTATATTTGAAATTTAGATTTTGAAGCAACTAATATTAATGTTGACCATAATATTCTCAGTTGGTGGGTTTTGAACATAACCTATTTTTAAAAAAATTAAATGGGGCTTAGCGGATGTAACATTTTCAATAAGTTGGGTATTTTTTTGAAATGTTTAAAAAGGTTGAGACAATTTTTTTTTTTTTTTTTTTTGATGAAAGGTTGAGACTAATTTGGAATGACACTAAAATATTTGAGGATTTTAAGTACTTAATCCTTAAAACTATAGTCACCAAATTTATATATATCAGTACTACAAAATTACAAATTTATAAGTCTAACTTTTATTCATCCTCTTTCTAAAAGAAAAACAACAAAATTTTTTGTACGAGGGAAAACAACAAAAAGTTAGCTAAAGGAAACATCGCGATGTTTGTTTTCTCTATGGATAAGAGAAAAAAATTGGCTCTTTTTTGGAATCACACGAGTCAATGTCACTTATGACACCTAATCTTATTTGTTACAGGGTGGTGCTATCTACATACCGCTTTTTATCTTTTACACATTTCTCTTAATTTTTTGCCGTCAGATCAAATGAATTGAAGAATATCAAAAGACATAAATTAACAAAGAATGTGTGGAAAGTAGAAATGAGCAAGTGACGTAAAAGTAGGTACGTGGATTGCACACTCTCTTATATTTGGACAAAAGAACTTAGGGTTTTATTTTTCTAACAAAGAAAAGTTGGTGTTAATTATTTTTCCCAATTATCATTATATATATCAAATCAGCAAGAAGTATGACTCAATATTGCATGATTCCCTCTCCCTCCTCTTGTCAAGTAAAAGGATTTGGACAAACACACAAATCCCTGAGAAGATTGAGTTTTGCATGATTCCCTCTCCCTCCTCATCGTCATTACAGTTTTTGAAGACATGTTTTTATAAAAATGGTAAATTCAATCTTCAATACCCGATATAGTGACACATGCATGGTAAAATTATTTAAACACACAAAATTAAAAGTGCTATAATATTCAGCATTGCTCCATGTTAGTACTGGTTTAGTGTTGAGGTGCTTTTATAAAAAATGGGTGTAAAAAAAAGTTGAGCTCAAAAAGGTGTATAGTAAACACTTAAAAACAGCTTATTTTCACAGTTTTGGGTGAAAAAAAGCTAAAAACATGAAGCAACAAAAACGAGCTTATTCTTATAGCACAGCAAAAACAATTTTTTTCAATACCAAACCATCCCTTAGGATGGTCGATATGAGCTAGGGCTGACATGGGCTGAAAAACTATATCCCAAAATTAGAGAAAAAGAAAAGTAGAAGAAAACTTCTAAGTTGGGAGAAAAAGGAAAAAACCCTTTGCAAAGTTACCTACCTAACCAAAAGGATCGAAGAGGATCCTTTTGGTGAGGATCCTTGAAGATTCTAAGAATCGGTAAATCGTATCCGTTCATTGTATATCGTGCGGTTAATTTTTGTCAAGTACTGTTTGTGTTCAATTTTAAATCAAAATATTTAAAATAATTTCTGACCGTACGATATACGATGAACAGATATGATTAATGGATCCTCGTAAAGAGGAACCAGATTCCCTACCTAAAGTCAAGTTACAAACTTTCCAAAGCCATATCAATCCCTAATCGCATGATTAACGAGCAGAAATGCAAGGGTTTAATCTTTATTTAAGGGTAACACCCTTAAAACAGGGATCTTAACATCAAACCCCGAACTGAGGTAGTAAATAATTGAAAAATTAATCACGTGTGATCTGTTGCTAGTTGATCAAACAATGCAAAATTGAGATTATACTTATTTTAATTTGGTGAACGGTGGTCTTCAACTATTGGAAAATAACTTATTTTGCAATTTGCATCCCAAATTAACATTATTAACAAAAAGATAGTCTGCCGCTTTAGTGGAATATGCTTGGTTGATAATATGATACAAGATTGGAAGCAATAAAAATATCAACACAGAGATCTTATTTTGACTCCCAAAAGAGAGCCACTTATTTTTGTGTGGACAAGTGAACACCTGTCGCAAAACAGATAAAGAAATTATGGTACAATAGGAAATATCAACATTATTACAGATTCCACCTTCATCGCATAAGAGTTGAAAGAAAGTAACATACTTTTTTCTCCTTTTTCTTTTAACAAACCGAGGGGTGAATTTAGCTTAATAATATGCTAGTAATAATGTGGTTCAAATTCATTTTTATTGAGAATTGAACATAAACTCATTTATAAGTGAAGAGAAATATCACTAGACTGTAATATTAAGTGGCTGAAGGTAGCATAGTTATAGATAATAAAAATATCAACTGGTTGTTTATAAAAAAAAAATTAAAAATCTCATTCAAACGGAAGGGTTCGGTATTAAAGCTAATTAAATTCTGATCTATACATGCCAAACATATACATCATAGTCGTCGGGAAATTAATTTCTGAATTGATTAAATTAAAGCATTAGGCGACATACATTAGACATGGAAACATGCATTTTGGAAGTATTTTACACCACAAACTTGAGTGCGTGTTGCTATGTTAGTGTGTGAACTGAACTTGTATGATTGACTAAGTTATAAGTTTGACAAATTAAACAGCATTTTCGATAACCCTTTTTTTTTCCAGCCTTATTTATGCTTGAAATTATATTTTCAATTTAAAGAGAAAACTTATAAATTGTATATATTGTACAATTGTGATAAGGTAGATGCCGATATTACTAGAATAGATGTTATATTGAGAAGGAATTCCACGTTATGGGGGGAGATATTTTGTATGGACATATAAATAAGTTAGGTTACTGTTTATAGTGTTAATTAGTTTAATTACGGTGAAATCTTAACTTTTTTCATGGTATTATGGTATGTTGTCTCGCATATAAAGCCTAATGGCAACACATGCTCCACGTTATTCCGTTTGTGTTGTCCATATGTTAAGCTTGAAAATTTATCACACGTCAGAATAAGTTCCACATTATTGGAAGGAAAGACTTCGCATGAACTTATAAATAAGTTGAATTACTCTCTATATTATCAGTTAATTTTATGGTAACTCTCTAATTATATCAAATGAATGTGCAATTAATTTAATTTTAGCTAATTAAAGTCAAAGTAGAATTACTACTTATTTTATGGAACGGGCATTGTTCGTAACATGTTATCAAATCTTAATTCGCCTTCCCCAGATCAGGCTTCAGTTTGTTTAATTTTATCCTTTAACATAATATTAATTAGGAATTGCTTACATTGTAATTAATCAGATATTATATTTTCAGATACTGTAGCTGATCCGTCAAACCACGAAGATTCATGTTCCCAATCTTAAACTTTATTTATCTTTTTTGCTAATGTTCTAGAAGGTAGATTGTCTGCCCTCCTATTTGGATGTATTTTCTATCCCTTATTATTTTGTGCAGTCACGGTTAAACCACGTTAACATTTTATATTGATTTTTTTTATAGAGATAATAAAACAAAGAGCAATAGGAATATAAAATATTAACGTGACTTAACCGTGACCTTACAAATAGGAGAAAATGAAAAGGGCATCCAAATAGGAAGGAAGACAAACTGCCTCCAATGTTCTAACCTAAACATTTTTCGCTAGGTGAGCAATTTATGCACGGAATACTTATACACTTTATACCCACTGCGAACAAATGACTGTTTTTCTCCTGAGTCCTATCTAGCTAGCTAGGCCATATATAGCCCGGTTTTTCGCCATGCAAATCGTGAGAATTCCTCTTGTTTTGTGTTTCACATAAATGTTGACCTTATGTACAACTGTTAAGTGTTAACCACGATTAATGTGATTTTAGAGTTTATATACGGATTACGTATCCGTTGGTTGAATTTTATTAATGTAAACATGAGTTCGAATTGGCAGAAATTTATGAGCTTAATATAACTGAGGAAATACTATATGTGTAAGAAGTAAGAAAAATGCGATTTTAAGCCAACAAGATTCGGAGAAAACATCTATTGTACATTATTTTGCAAAGAAAATGTTTCTTATATGTATAAGAAGTGATAACAAATAAAAATTACAACTTGAAAAAGAATTTATTGATAGAAAATTCATTTGGTGTTGGTAACATGTACTAACCAATATTTCAATCGAACAAATATTGTACTGTGGACTAAATCTATTAAGTTTAAACCAGAAATTGGTCATAATCTAATTGCATGATCATATATGTCACACACAACCAACTAAATTTAGCTAATTTTTTAGTTCAAACTCTATTCAGTATCGTTCATAACAAAAGAAATGGTACGTAATATTGAATGATGCATATAATGAATTATTAAGATTAAAAACAAAAATAATAGTTGTAAAAATCAAATCTAACAGCTAAAACGCTTATAGCATTATAGCCGAATCGTATAATAAAATAAGTAAATTAAAAAAATTCCATAAAAAACCAAACAGATAAAAAGAAAGCCAAATGATTGTCTGGTTTGAAAGACTTTGGGCGCACCAGAGGAGACTCGACATCATTATGCAATGTGCTTGCACACTCCGCAGTGTGCGGTTGTCAACCTTGGCGTGCCCTCTGCGCATAAAACAATATAAACCACATATTGTGATTAATTATATATTATGGTAATTATACATGATATATTATGTGACCAAAATTATTTATCAAACGAGACATAAAACAAAGGTGCCTTCCTCCTTGCAAAAATCAATAAATCTAAAAATCATTTTGCTAATAAATTAAAATATTGTGGTAATTTAGCATTGACATTGGATTATCCATGTATTTTACAATTCGTTGATTGCATGAAACATTTCTCCATTTGGTTGATTTTTTTTTATTAATTTTTATCTTTTGGTCAAAATAACTTGTAAGACACATCCAGAAAATAATTGATTTCGATTACATAATGACAAAAACGAAATGAGAGAAAATGAAAGAGAAGGAACTATCAAAGCCCTGGAAATTGCATCACCGTGTGAAGCTTACAGATGTTGACCCAAAGGGAAGAAGTTGATGGGCGACATTGTCAAACCTTGCTCACTCACTAGTTCCTATTGTATAGTTTCAAGGAACCATTCTACAAACAGATAGGTTAGGTAATGGAAATTTATCTCGGCACATGTTTTTTTACGAATGAATAGTTGAGATTTAACTAAATAAGTATCATTCTCTTTAATCTTTTATGCGCACGCAAAACTCAGTTGGGTAATTATCAATTGTTTGTTAATTTGTGATCCCAAAAAATAAAACACATATCAATACACATATCAATTGTAAAGATTCGATTGTTAGAAAATCCAATTTCGCATCTTTCAAGAACTTCTGGGAAAAACCATGCAAAAATTTGCAATGGAAATCCTTTAAATAATGCATAATTAAACAAACACCTTTCAAGCAAAAAAGTGTTCACAATGAACAATTGACATTTTTTTTAAAACAAACGATATTATATACATTAAGACTTACTCCAACCCTTGGAGTAAAACTCAAATTTTAGATTCTAAACTTATCACAACTTGCTCCAACCCTTGGGTTAAATATGAATTAAAACTCAACTCATTTCTAGGCCAAATTTAGCTTAGGATTTCCTCTTGGGTTAGTGGGGTTGGTCCACCATATTATAATATTTTTAGTTTTATATTTATAAATTTATTAAATCTAACTATTAAGATCTAATTTGATGAAATCCAACGGTAAAAAAAATATCTAACGGTCCAAATTTAAATCTAATGGCTAAAATAATTATAAAAATAAAATCTTTTATGTGTTTCATATTCTTTTATAGTGTTTCAAGTTTCATGGTGTCGGTTAGTGATTTTTCAATATTTGTCGGAATCTAAATATTTTTAGGTTGAAATATTCATAAAATCAAATTAGGATAGTCTACATAATCTTTTCTTTTAAAAAAAGTTACTTTGAAAAAAAAAATTAGCCTAAATTCATTCTTTAATGATTTGGGGCTAAAATTTTAACCCAAAGGGTTGGAGCAAAAAAACTGTTTATGGATTAAAATCTAAATTTTCTGGGGTTAAAATTTTAGGTTTTTACCCAAGAGTTGGAGATGGTGTAAGGGGGTGGGGAATGAGATAAGCCTCACAATGGGCTAGTAACAATGTGGTTCAAATTCATTTTTGACAAGAATCGAATATAAGACTTCTCACTTACAAATGAGGAGGAATATCACTAGACCGTAATACTAAGTGGCTAACGATTACCATTATATAAGCGGATTTTTTTTATGTCAAATATTGTGAGGATGTGAAAATAAAAGAGTCTTAAATCAGTGAAAAGAAAAACCTTGCAAGGCTTATAAAAAGTTTGGCTACTCACCATATTGCCAATTGGTTTTAGAATAGAACCTCAGCTTGCTTTAGGGTGTCAAAGTAGGTTAGCCCACATATGAAGCTTAATGGCCATGCGTGCTCCACATCGTCCAATTCGTGTAGTCCACGGATTTGACTTAAAAATTAGACACATGTGATAGGGCTTGTGAGGATGTGAAGATAAAAGAGTCCACATTGGTGAAAAGAGGAACCTTACAAGAGCTTATAAAAGGTTGGACTACTTCTCATATAGTTAATTGATTTTACGCTAAAACCTCAACTTTCTTGACATATATAAGCGGAAAAATTTAGTTACATGAGTCTATACTACATCTGTGAATATTCATACATTGATTTATCAGGCAGGAGATTCCTCTGATTGCATTTGTTCAACTCATCAACAATTGGGTTGTCTTAAATTCGGGTTGGTAAGGTTGGTCCAACCCAAGTTCCACCCTTACACTGCATTATATATACAGAAGCACTATACATATACGCGCACACACGTCGAATGGATACAAGTGATATGCGTCCGAAGCGATATGCACGCCACATTACACAAAATGATGTGTTTTGTATATGATGCAGGCTTATATGTAGAAACAAACAATACCGAACCGCGGTGTAAGTTTGTGATGCAGGATCTTGCTGTTAAGGTTCCTTCACGGCATTCTTAGGCAGATTATCAACAACAGACAGTCCACTTTCCGAAGCGATTACTGCCGTGCATCTGCACTTCTCCACAAGTAAAAGAACACGTATTAGTTGTGCATGTTGCCTAATCAACATTCTCAGAAATGAAACTCACGGAAAGCCATGAGAACGATTTTTTTGAAGGTAGGTATAAGATCTTTGATACTTGATCTAGATAACAGTTTACAGGGGGATCAGAAACTTAACGGGAACTTGGAAATGATTCCGTGGTCTACGACCCCATCAACTTCATCAAGGCTGTTCGATACTTCAGCTGCAATTGAAGTTCACATAGACATGCAAACTTATCTACAAGCGTGGAAGCATGTATTAAAACAAGAAAAGATCGTACTGTAAGACCTACCGAGGCTTAGGATTGGAGACGTAAATATGATATCAAGAACATTATGGCCTTCGTTGGTGACTAGTGGGAAGTCACCCCCATTAGGACCTGCCAGTCCAGCTGATGGTCTTCTCCATACCTTCAGAAGGTGAAGAAGCGAAGTATCATTAGGAAAGACAACTGTTTAAGTAATATCAGTTATTTATTTAACAGTTCCTTCTGTCTCATAACGATTTTCAATTTTTTAATGAAAAAAAAGGGTGCAAACTCTTGTTTAATGAAAGAAACTAGTGACTTATGCTTACTTTCTTCTGATGAACAAGATAATAATGTATGAACATTAGCTATAAACAGATGAGAGAATGGTATAACGAGAGACCATACCTCGGCATCGCCTAAAAAAAGGTCATCAATTTCTTCAGCAGCTTGCAACCAGTTGAGCTGAAATTTAGTTCGAGTGTTCAGACAATTTTTCTCTTACCATGGTCTTCACGGTTCGTTTAATACAGATAAACGAATAGAGTTGCTTACAGGATTCACCAAAACTGGAATAGAACCATCCGAACCACTTTTGTACTGTTTTTCTGTGGTCATGAACACAAGTTTATCTGCTGCGTTTAGTATCGCCTGCAGGGGAAATGACAAAAGGAAATTTTCCAGTAAGCATTTCATATTACAAAACATGATTTTAACAAACCACATCATACAAATTGGATAGTTCCGAAAACTTAAAAGACAACATTGCAGACTGGGTGAGAGATTTTCCATTGGATTGCTTGAGTTCTAACAGTCCATATACGCAGGACAGACAACGGTATCAGGACTCACCTTCTCTTGGATTATGGACTCCTCAGCCTGCAATCTAGATCGTCCGATGACAGCAATAAGTGTCCTTTCTTCTAATACATCAGCATCATCAAATGCAAAGTCAATCTACAAAGGAGCAAGTTAAAATGATACATTTTACTAAGGTATAGTTTTCAGAGAATCTTACAACGATTGCACATTAATAGTGCACTGCACATTGGTCAAGAAAGTTTCTAGAAATATCGTTACAGATGGAAGGGAAATTTCTTATGTTAGAATTTGTGCACACTTGAGAACAATACTCGTAGTGACCCAATGGAATTCCTGCCCTTGCTGCCTCGCTTGCGCATGCTACGGACCTGCATAAATCCAAAGCAACATTCCTTTATGAATTCTTAAAAACGAAAGAAAACGAAAGTTTTTTCCCAGTTCTCTCAGTTTCAGCCGTTGATGGAGCTTAGGAGAAAGATTCAGTTCATTAACTTATATGATCCGAAGACATCACTTACTTCCGTACTTTAATGATCTCAAGAACTTCAGAAGGAACTTGGAAGAGAAGTATGAATTCTTAATCAGGCGAAAGAATGCGTACTTACGTTGGTATCCCGACTATATCTTTCAAAGCACCTGCACCAAGTTGCAGACCTATATACTGTATGGCCATACCAGAAGCTTGGCCAGACCCCAATCCAATTACCATACCACTTTTAATGTACGTGTCCACCTACAAACTCAAATATGAATCTTCCTTCCATTAGTTCCTTCCTACATATAACAATCATACAAACTATCAAAGCAAGAAAGAAGGCAAGCTTCATTCTTCTCTACAAAGCATAAGCTCACTCACCTAATGACTCCCTCTTTCCAGTAAATTAACAAAAACCCCGACAACTATAATTTTTATACAAAAATACGTCAAGAGCCTCGTCTATCCACTTGCTATGCTCTAATTGATTTTGGTGCCCTTCTCTCGTTACAAAGTCAACTGGGGTTTTCCCTAAAGTATTTAGTTCGAATTATTTTTCTTTGAAGTGTAACATTATCAATGACTTATATGTGAAAACGCCACCCTTTCTTCAACCTACATCTTATATGGTTCTTTTCCACCAAGCAATTTTTTTCTAACATCATGCCCTCCACCAAGTTGCTAAGAAAACCAAGTGCAGCAAAAAGAATTATGATGAAAACCAACCAAAATTAAATTAAGCCTGAAGGTCCAATTTCTTGAGCATTTATTCAGCAAACAGAAATCTCCTCACAAAGAAAATATAACTATGTAAACAAATCAAATTCAGATACAGATATACAGTGTGGTGGGCTGCTTGGAAAAGAGCAGAGTCATGAGCTGGATTGGACCCAGTAATCTTTAGGCAATGGCTCCTCCTCCTTGTCCTTGTGCAGCAGCTGCCTCCTCCTCCTCTTCCTGTGGAAGTTGTGAAAGCTAGAGAAGAAGAATGCAGGGGATTTGATGAAGCTGTGGCTATGGCTGCCAATGCCATCCTCTCTCACACTTCCTCTGATAGTCTCAACTATAACGGATAAAGTTACAAACTTTGAATGGGTGCTCTAAATTCTAAAGCAGTTTAGGATTATGTCACCTTTTCAAGACTTCAGCCTCGAACTACCATTAAATCTTGAGGCTGAACCACTGAAAAATGTGTGGGACTGAGCCCATTTAGTAATGTTGGGCTTTGGGCCAATGAATAAATGAGAATCCAATATCAATATGATAGTCTCAATCCCGCTTTGAGGCATTTTCTCGAGCAGTTTGCCCAATTTAACGAATTAAACAAGAAAAAAGTTTATCCCTTCGAATCAATCTTCTACCTTTAAGTTGGACACAATTTCTTTTATTTGCAATAAAAACCCTCAAAATTTTACAACGTACCTACCTACCTATAAATTATTGCAGGAATGCAAGTTTGAACTGTTTCTGCCAAGTTTTTTGCTGAATGTGTATACTGTATACATAGAAGGAAAACAAATTCCAAACACGATCACCTTTTTTGTTCCAAACAGATGGAATCAATCAAGGACCAACGGTAGATATGTTATTTTTCTCTTTTTCCTTTCCCTTTTCCTTTTGATATTGTCACATGGAGGAGGCCATCAATTAGACTCGGAAAAGAGTGATCCACATGATTGTAAGAATCAGGTTCCTTTTAGCACTATAGAGCATATTACCAAGAACGCTCCCCACGACTATTAAATAAATCATACTTCCTAAAGTGCACAATGAATGCATTGCATTTGCATCATAGTTTGGCCTACCATATGGGGGTATGGATAAATATATGGAATAATAAGGGAAATATCCACAAATCAAACTGGTTACAAATTTGTAATAAAAATTGAACCGGAGAGACACTATCATAAATAGAATAAAACTCGTTACGAATATGTTTCATTGTAGGTTTAGTATCATTCAATTGTATTTCTGGTTGAAAGTGTTACCATATTCTATTTGTGTATATTTTCCAAAATATATTGAGAAGATCGATTCCTGACGATTCTAGGAAGAAGGGATTCTCTAGTGATTAGATTAGATCCAATATCACCGACTCCCTATGAAATGAGGCTTGGAACAGTGTCACTACGAAGAAGTTTCGGTTGTTACAAAGGAGATGTAAAGCCAATTCTAAGAATCAGGACTTACGTAGAAGTAATTTATCGTCAAGTGATGTTTTGATTCATGTGTACTTGTTATTATATGCAAGTTTTTCTTTTTATAATAATGTATTATTGAATCAGAACATCACGATAACAATGAACCTATCTTAATCTTATATATAAGTGGCTCTCTAATTTCAGAGGACTGAAATTTGGCCTTTCGTGGCATTCACATGCGCACTCATCACCGGTACTCAATACATGATCGTCCCACCCATGAGACTAACATCAAAAGGGCCAAAAACCTCTCTCTCTCTCTCTCTCTCTCTCTCTCTCTTCAGACTCAGAGGATATCACGGGTGACCTTAAAAAATTAGAACGTTGGGGCAACTAGACAATTGAAAAAGAAAAGAAAAGGGCCAAGACAAGTGAGAATGTTGACCTGACCCATCACCAAATCACCATCATTTCTCCTTATTTACATGAATGAAAATGGTTGGCAATGAATTACTACAATTACTTTCCCGAACAGATAGCCAGAAAATATGGAGCTTTGCTTGACTTACATTTTGGCGGCAGGTGACTGTAAATTACTGGTTCATTGTGTGCTTGGAAGGAATGGAGTGTCTTGGAGGATCGAAACTCATTGCTCATAATTGTTTTTAGAAAAGCAAAATTTGTAGCGGATGTTCTTGTCAATTTCAGGTATACACAAAATTCTCATTGTATATGGTTGTTTGTTATTCGTTAACGTGCAAGGCATGCATGCATTGCTTGTGGATTATATTTGTAATGGTTACCCTAACTGCCTTGTGCTTTAAGTAATTTTTTTTTTTCAAAAAGAAAAATTATATTGCTTTTGAAAAAAAGTTAAGGTTTCATTCTATTAATCGGCAAAAGATGACTAATCAAAGTCATTATATGTACATGCAAAGTTTCTTATTTTCAATAATGTGTTACTTTAACTTCACATTCTCATCTTTTATGTGTGATGAATTTCAAACTTAATGTGCGGATAACTTTAATTAATGTAATATACATGTAGTTATGGGCTATCCTGTTTTAGTGTTACGAATAAAATTAGGATTTTACGCAAAACTTATTTGGCTTCAAGTGAAACTTAAAATTTTTTTTAAGTTAGGAAAATGTTATTAGCATTTTAAAAATCTCATTCTATACTTCTCACAAATATATATTTTTTTATAATTATAGAAAGTTTGGAGTGCAAAATGAGATTTTTAGAGTGTTAATAACAATTCTTTTAAGTTACTGTAAATGCTAAGAATACTCTCTTAAAAGGAGACTCTTTATAGATTGTCACCTTTTTTTTTTTGACACAATATTTTATAATGTTGATACATAAATTGTGCCAAAAATATAAAATGACAGAAAATTCCTGAACAGTCTCACATTTTAGAGAGTTTCAATTTTGAAAGCATATCACTTTTAGGAGAGTGGCCGGAGGTGGATTGTCTGCCTTCCCATTTCCATACTCTTTCCATGCCCTTTTGTTTGTGTGGTCACGGTTAAGCCACGTCAACATTTTATATTTCTATTACTTTTTGTTTTATTATTTTTATAAAAAATTAATATAAAATATTAACGTGACTTAACCATGACCACATATCACAGAAATGCATGAAAAGAACATGAAAATAGAAGGGCAAACAATCCACCTCTAGAGTACTATGGTTTTCAAGTAGCAAACAAATAAAAATGTTGGGATGTGACTCATGACGGTGCAAGAATGATACAGTAAACAATATACCAAAAAAAAACCATATACAAACAAAATAAAACGTTCATATTTTCTCAAGAGTCCAAGACTCAAAGACTCTGGCTTTTTCCTTTACACAAACTAAATGTTCAACTGCACAGCATCCAAGAAAGTGTGGACATATTCTCAGTGGTCCGGCCTCCAACTATTAATACTCCCTCCCTCTTCCTCCCTCCGTCTCCTTCCATCTCTCTCCCCTCTAGTCTTCTGTGTTCTCTCTAGTTTCTTGTACACACACAGAAGCGAAAGTGTAACCTTTTTCACCGAAAAGCGCTCAGCTTTCTCGGCGATATCACTTCTTATCTCGGCCCTTCACGCCAATTTTCACATTGTACAAAAAGGGTCTCTGGGTTTCTGTTTCTTCTTCCCTCCGCAGCTCTGCTTCTTCCCATATTCTGCAAATGCTCCATGAAAGAAGCTCGCTTTTGGAAATAGGGACATGGGTTATTAAGCACTTGTGCCCAAAAGCCTGATTTGGTCATCTGGGGAAGTGCTTTTTCTGGGATTTTGCTCTTGTTGCTGCTTTAGGTCTAAAATGGGAAGCTTTCATGGGGTGCTTTTAGTGGGGTTGCTTTTTTTGGGGATGCTTGTGAGTTCTTTGTGTCAAGACGAAGATTCTGATAACTTCTCGGCTGTTTACATCGTCACTCTCAGAGAAGCTCCGGCCGTTCACTACGATGCCGAGTTGAGAAGGAGCAGTATAAATGGTGTCAGACATGGCGGTGCTTCTGAGAGGTTGAACATTCACAAACCAAGGTAACCATTTTTACCCTTTATTTACCAAGATTTTCTTACTCGAAATTTACTTTTCTTTTTTACATCTTGAATTGGTATTTCAATTGTGATTTCTTACTTCTAAAGCTGTGAATTTTTGTTTTCTGTTGGCTAATTATGCAGTTTAAGAATTAAGATGAATGTTCAAATGTTGAGAAACCAATTTGCTTGGATGTTTTTGGTTCATGGGGTCTTATGTTGGTCACTTTTCATACGTTGTCTGTATGAGTTCTCCTATAAACGTGTGGAAACTTGTTCATATCATGTTGTCCCTTTACTCTATCATGACCAACAATTGCTTAAATCTTTCGGTATGGGAGAGGTCTTCACTTTCTTAAAAGTTGTTTATTCGTGTTCTTAATCATTATCCGAAATGCATATGGTGTTTTTTTTTTTTTGTTTTCTCTTTCTTTTCCCCTCCCTTATTTGTTTCTCATTATTTCATTTTATCTTAAACTATTTGACGTTTTCCGGTAGCTTGTATTTTTAGGACCTTGAGGGGGCGTTTGTTTGCCCTCGCTAACTCTCACTGGATTGGACTGGACTAAGGGTTAGTCTAGTCCCTTGTTTGTTACCCACTGGGACTAACATTAATGACACTAACCTTCATTCGCCTCGACTAACCATGGGATTAGCCGGTCTTAGCGAACCCCCTAAAAAACCATGGGATTGCTAGTCCCGTTTCCAGAACTGCATACGATGTCTACATTGCAAGTTTGCAAGCATGATTATGGGCAACTTTGTTTGCCCACCCATGCCCGGATCTGAAACCCAATCCACCCACAACCTAAATCTCAAAATCCAGCCACCAAAATTCGAAAAAAAATAAAGCAAGACAATAACAATAGCAATCTTAGTAGAATAATTCTTCCTTATTCCCGAAACTTCCCAGAAATTTCCCAGATAATTTTCTTTTCCCCAGAAAATTTCAGAGAAAAATGGATAGAGAAAGGGAGAGAGTAACTTTGGGGATAAAAAGAGAGAGAGAGACGGAAAGGGAGGAGAGAGTAGCTTTGCAACGATTTTGCAGGAAAAATGGTTTTGAAGTTTTCTGCAGAAAAAATGGATTTGAACTTTGAAGGAAAAAAGATGGGAGGAAATGAAATAATGGGCGATGAAACCAAAGAGGAGGAAAGTACTCTCTAGAGAGAGGTAGAACCGTAGAAGAGTGTCTAAAATTTTTAGAAGGAAAAGGTTGAATTCATAATAAAATATTATTAGATATATATTAAATATTATAATATTATAATTTATTAATTATTTTGTTTTTTAGGTTGACAATGCACCAAACGCTTCACTAAATTAGTCTGGCTTAGTCTAATCTAAGCCAGTCCAACTTAGTCCCCGAAGTTAGTCCAGTCCGAGATAGTCCGGTACAACAAACGCACCCTGAAAGTGATTGATGATGATGATTTTAATGTCTTCTTTATAGGTTTAGAAATATTTCGAGAACAGATCGTAGGTATAGCTCTTATATCGCTCGGGTTCATGATTCATTATTGAGGAGAGTGTTCAGAGGGGAAAAATATCTGAAGCTGTACAGCTACCACTACTTGATAAACGGGTTTGCGGTGTTTGTTACCCAAGATCAGGTATGAATTATTCATTTCTATATAAAATGTGATAAATATGATGTGATATATGTCATGATAATCTTATTTATTAATTTTGTATGTGAGAAATTGGAACATTACATGGCCTTGTGATGTAGCATCTTGTATATTCCTGGCACTACGTACAATTATGTAACTGATCATAAGTTCCTAATTTGGTGATATCGCTGAATTTTGGAGGTTGATAAGCTTTCAAGGAGGAGAGAAGTAGCAAATGTGGTTTTGGACTTTTCTGTTAGAACCGCAACCACCCATACTCCTCGGTTCTTGGGTTTACCACAAGGAGCATGGGTTCAAGGAGGAGGATACGAATCAGCTGGAGAAGGGGTAGTTATTGGGTTTGTTGATACTGGCATTGATCCAACTCACAGTAGTTTTGATGACCATACATCTGAACGTCCATATCCAGTTCCAGCCCATTTTTCTGGCATCTGTGAGGTTACTCCGGATTTCCCATCGGGGTCCTGCAATAGGAAGCTTATTGCAGCTCGCCATTTTGCATCATCGGCTATAACCAGAGGCGTTTTCAATTCATCTCAGGACTACGCTTCTCCATTTGACGGAGATGGTCATGGCACGTGAGTTTTCTAACTTGCCCCCAGGAGAAATTGCTCTATTGTGTCTTTTGCATCTGTGTTATGTCTTTCAAGTTCATTTTTATAGCATTAATGCATTCACATAAAGATGCAGGAAAAATGCAGTTGATAACTGGTAACCCAACAAATCGTTAGTGTTAGGATAAATAAGTTATGCAATTTATTTTGACATGAAAGCAAAAAATTAATAAACCAGTAACCCTACAAATTGTTGAAAACTTGACAAGGTCATATTACCCCTCAATTTACATTCTGATTTAAAAAACCTATTTAGCTGTTTTAATGATAATTAAGAACAATATGGTATTGTTTAAATTTTATGGAAAGGTGATTTATTTATGTTTACTTTCATGTGTTTAACATCCATTTCAAAAGACAGTTGATGGATCTCGTTTTAATTTACAGGCACACCGCTTCCATTGCTGCAGGAAACCATGGAATTCGAGTGGTTGTTGCTGGGCATCATTTCGGAAATGCAAGTGGGATGGCTCCTCGTTCACAGTAATAATTCTAGATCCTAGTGTCACTTTGTCTATTGATATTGTGCTTGTAATTACTGGTACAAAAAGGAGCTCTATTGAACCACATTTTCTTTGACTTGTGACAAACAAAATTAACCTAGATCTGAGAATTATTTAATCAGTAATTCACTCAGAATATGTTCTTCACCTGAGACAAACTTAACCGTGATGATACGCCACTTAATGATAGGTTAATTTAATAATGACATTAAACAGGTAATTCCTTACTTGCAATGATTTGTTTGTGATTTCCTACAGCTAGAAGATTCACTAACCCTTATCATTTGTGACGTTTGAACTGAATCAAAAATGTCTTCTTTTCCTTCTTTTGGCTGGGAACTGAAGAAACAATCCTGTATTGGATAAAAATGTGCAGAATAGATAGTCTTTTGATTCCCTGTTGTGAGTTTTGGCTTACCATGTTAGCATGACAAGGTGATTGCAGACTTGTGGTGTGTTAATGTTAGGATGATTATATGCCAAGTTCCGTGCTTTTGCACCAAAAATACTTGATACCTAAATTTTTCAACAAGTAAACAACCACAACCATTCCTACCCCAAATTAAGAGCAGATCTCTTAGTTTTATTGACTACCAGTTACTCCCATCTTGTTTTTGGTCAGTAACCCTGTGATGCCCGTAGTGTTAAGGGACAGCTTCTCCTTCTCAGCTGGGTGGCTGACAGGGTAAACGGGCACCCATACTGCCTGAGGGTGGGTTTAATGCCCTGGTTTTTCACAGAGCTTCTTTTTTGTCTGTAGAATATATGTTAAGCACTAGAGTTTTCACTAGGAGTAGATTTCATACAGCTCATTTCAGCCCAAAGCAGGTTCTCAAACAGCCTACATCTTGTTCCTTATGTTTTAAGAACCTAAGAAATCTCTATAAAATTAGAACCTAAAAAATCATTTGATGCCCAACTGAAGTCATTTCTTTTCAGTACATAAACAATTGAAATGCTTTATGTTCTTATGTGTAACTACTTGTCTATCTATTCCAGCATCGCTGTTTACAAGGCATTGTACAAAAGCTTTGGAGGCTTTGCTGCTGATGTTGTTGCTGCCATAGACCAGGTACATGCCAATTTTGTCTAGTTCTGCGAAGTGTGAATTATATTATGCTGATGAATCTCTATTGGGGTTTCATACCTATAAGAAATCAGTTATCTATGTTTCTTGTTCTATATTTGCCATTTTAGCATCTTTAATTTTACGTATTTATGCATTCCCAGGCTGCTCAGGATGGGGTTGACATAATAAGCTTATCAATCACTCCCAACAGGCGTCCTCCCGGAATTGCAACATTTTTCAATCCCATAGACATGGCATTACTATCAGCTGTAAAGGCAGGTATATTTGTTGTCCAAGCAGCAGGAAATACCGGACCATCACCAAAGAGCATGTCTTCCTTCAGTCCATGGATATTCACCGTTGGCTCTGCCTCTCATGACAGAAACTACAGCAATTCTATAATGCTTGGCAACAATGTCACCATTACTGGAGTTGGACTTGCACGTAAGTTTTTATCCTGAATTCTATTGCTCCTTCGCTTTAATTTGTCACATTGGATAATCTTAACAACTATTCCTGTTTTGATTCTTTATGATTTAGGTTAAATATTAACTTTTGAGCTGGTTCACCATTCTTAGTTAAACTAATAGCATTTTTAGTGTATAAGCTACCTAATTCACATTTGGATCTTATATGGAATGCAACTTTGAAATCCAGTATGGTAGTTCAATAACTTTAAGTAGAGAGATGTGAAAAGAGATCTACATTCAGTAGTGATACATTTGAATTTTAAAGTTATCTGGATCTTCATATGATTAACTTTAAGATCCGATGTGGTGGTGTCAAAAGAGATATGTTCACACGATGTCTACATTGCCTAACTTTGAGTTATCTTCTTTTCTGATTTTTAATGTGGGAGCTCCTTTTTCAATTAGTGGTAGATTTGCAGGCTGATTTCTGATTACTTCTGTTTCTGTTACAGCGGGAACAGATACGATGTACACTCTGATTTCTGCCACACATGCTTTGAACAATGGCACAACTGTGTCAGATGATATGTATGTGGGTGAATGCCAAGACTCGAGCAACTTTAATCAGGATTTGGTCCGGGGGAACCTCTTGATCTGCAGCTACTCAATCCGATTTGTGCTAGGGATCTCCACAATCCATAAATCCTTAGAAACAGCCAAAAACCTAAGTGCAATTGGTGTTGTGTTCACCATGGATGCTTTTGTCATTGGTTTTCAGCTTAACCCTACTCCAATGAAAATACCCGGCATCATAATTCCATCCCCAGAGGATTCCAAGGTGTGCAACTTTCTCAATGCGCGGTCCAGATTCACTCTCTCTTTCTCTCTCTATTATCTTTTAATGAGGCTATATGTTATATTTGGTAGGTTTTACTCAAATACTACAATCTTTCCTTGGAGAGAGATATCATGACAAAGAGAATTACCAAATTTGGGGCACTTGCAACCATTTGTGGAGGTTTGAAAGCAAAATACGGTACTTCTGCTCCAAAGATCATGTATTACTCTGCTAGAGGTCCAGATCCGGAAGACAATTTTCTAGATGATGCAGATATAATGAAACCCAACTTGGTAGCTCCTGGAAATTCTATATGGGCTGCTTGGAGTTCTGTTGGGCAAGACTCGATTGAATTTCAAGGTGAGAACTTTGACATAGTGATTAAATTCAAATTACAACTACTCTGTTTACTGAAAAAATTGCTTACTAATTTAGTGTTTTGGTTGATAGATGACAATTTTCTTTACTTCAAACATTACTATGTGACTTCAGGTGAGCACTTCGCAATGATGTCCGGGACAAGCATGGCTGCTCCTCATGTTGCTGGGCTTGCTGCACTGGTTAGGAAGAAGTTCCCCAATTTCAGTCCTTCCGCCATTGCATCTGCACTTTCCACAACAGCTTCTCTGTATGACAGAAATGGTGGGCCCATAATGGCTCAGCGTGCTTATTCATTTCCAGATCAAAACCAGTCTCCAGCAACACCCTTTGACATGGGCAGTGGTTTTGTAAATGCTACAGCAGCGCTGAATCCAGGGTTGATTTTTGATACCAGTAAGTTTTTGTGTTTCTTCTCGTAAATAAAGTTACTCTCTTCTCTGAGCCATATGATTGCAACTTTACTTATCTTTGAGAAAATCGATATGTGGTAATAACAATCATCTTATCAAAAGTCGTGATATTGATTAAACAAAGACTCATTGGTGTATCTTTTTTAAAGTGATTATGTTTATGGTTCACAGTATATGTTGTCTGAAAACCATGTTTTCTTGTTGTAGGTTATGACAATTATATGTCGTTTCTTTGTGGCATCAATGGATCGGCTCCTGTGGTCTTGAATTACACCGGTGAGAGCTGTTGGACATATAATTCTACCATCAATGGCAGTGACCTGAACTTGCCATCAATAGCAATAGCAAAACTAAACCAGTCTAGAACGGTGCTGAGAACAGTGAGGAACGTTGCTGCAAATGAAACCTATAGCGTTGGCTGGAGTGCTCCTTTCGGAGTTTCATTGAAGGTGTCTCCACTTCATTTTTCGATTGCCAGTGGGGAGACACAGGTCTTAAGTGTATTCGTTAATGCTACGAGTAACAGCACAACTGCTAGCTATGGGAGGATCGGACTATTTGGACATCTAGGTCATGTTGTCAACATTCCATTGTCAGTCATTGTCAAAATCACATATAATACTACTGCCAACGGTTAAAAATCGACACGCTCTGCTTTATTTGATTTGGTTGGTTTTGGTTTTTTGGCATGCAAAATGTGATTAACCATTCATTCATTATATTGTAAATGTAAGGTCATGCAAGGCTTGTAACATCTGTTTTGTAGATACAGTGAAAAATTCCACAGAAGTGTTAATCTCTCTCTCTCTCTCTCTCTCTCTCTCTCTCTCTCTCTCTCTCTCTAATATGCAGCATATCAGTTAATAACAAGGGTTTAGTTAGATCGGGCTGTGATTAATCATTTAAAATTTGATTATGGCCAATGAAAGTCGTCTTTGTTATGAAAAAAAAGTTAAAAACGAATTGTAACTGGCCATGGCAGCTGCGGCGTGTGCAGAATCTCTCTCTCTCCTCTCTCTCTCTCTCTCCTCCTCCCTATTCTTCTCTGGAACTCTACTGCCCCTCAGTTGAGAATGAATCTCACACTCTAAAGCCAAATGGTCACACGCAAATCAATGTGGGACTCATTCTCAATACGCCTCCTCACGTGTGGCGAATTTTTAAGTCTAATACGTTGACAAGGGTGACGTAGAGTGGTTCCTTCTCCCATCAACGTAAGACTCATTCCCAATAAGCATCCTCACGTGTACCATGAAGAAGTTGAGGTTCCACCATAAAACCAATTAACAATATAGAGAGTGGTTCAACTTCTTGTAAATCTATGCAAAGTCCCTCTTCCATCAATGTGAAACTTATTCTTAACATTCTCGACCTCTAAAATGCAATTACTTTGCATTATGTAGTCTCTTTTTCTTAAAAAAAAAGTAGGATACATTAAATAAATCATTCATATATGAGATAAATTTACTCTCTTTAAGGTGATTTAGTATTTAAAAGACGATCTTCAAAGGAGATGTCAAATTTTAAATATAAAATTTAAAATTGACAGCTTATAATGATATTTTGACATATTTTAAAATTTTACTCTTTATTCCATATATCAAATTATACTATTATTTTATTACGCTATTTTCTTTTCATAATTGTTATTATATATTTTATATTTTATATTTTCTTTTCAATCCCTACCTCCTCAGCCCCAAATCTCTACCCTTCCCTCGACATGAAAGACGTCTACGAAAATCCATTCCCCGAAAACCCTAACCCTACCTACCAATACCACCCGTCTGCTCCGCCTTAGGCATCGGCTCCACCCGAGTCGGCGACGAGATCCATTGGCCTCTGGCTAAGGACGAAGGCGTCGTCAAGCTCGACCACTCGCATTACTTCTTCTCTCTCTACGCCCCGTAGGATTCAGTCTCCGGGCCCGGATCGGACCCGAAAGCCAAGACGAACGATCCGGACAATTTTTTGAACTACGGATTGACGATTGCATCGAAAGGGCAGGATGGATTGGTGAAGGAATTGGATGGGATTTTGAAGAGTTACTGCAGTTTTTTGGTTAAGAAGGTTTCGGATAAGGCGAAGAAGAAGGGGGAGGCGTTGGACGATACCCTGGCGTTGGAGACCTCGCCGGAGGAGTTGAGCTCGAAGAAGAAGGAGTTGAAGAAGAAAACAATAAAAAAATATTTAATAATTAATTAAAAAGCATTTGACGCTATGTCTAATTTGACAGCTAAGGAAGAGAGATGTCATTCTATTATATATCATGCCACATCAAATTTGGCTTCTCGAATGTAAATTATTACTATTATCTTTTGTTATCGTTATTGCTGATTTAGACATTTTGACATCTTGAAGATGCTCTAATTGTTGAAGTATCAAATAATTAATATTAATATGAGACTCACTTATTGTTATTCCGTAAAAATTCTTTTCATTGATCATCATCCATCAAGACCCAAATATTGTCCAATGCAAATGATTAAAAAAGGATGTGATATCCACACTCTATTTTACTTTTCACATACTTTTTTAATTTTCGACCGTCGGATCAAATGAATTAAAGAAGATCAACGGACAAAAATTATCAAGGTGTGTGAGAAGTAAAATGGAGTATGTGGATAACACATCCCTTAAAAAATTATGTAAGTCCAAGTTGATAAGTCATAATTCATAAACCAATCAACTTTGTGTAATCTTAACTCTTGAACGAATAATCTGCGGCAATCACAACAATCCTTGTTAAGAAAAAGGTCCTAGCTCAGATCGAAATGTGAATTGTGTAGAATCCTTTGCAATACGCGTTGTATATGTATTGTATTCTTGCAATGTGTGCCCCTTAATTTACTACTGGAAATCTGATCCCTTGAATGTCTTGAGCAGCTTGCATGCATGCTAGACACATGCAGTCGCGCATGCATGAAAACCACTGTTTTCTTGGCACGTACTTCTGATTCACGTTGCCCTATTATGTATTGAGAGATGTAAAGTCAAGTCACGTTTAATTTTATCATTAAGTTTACGGATGAGATTAGGCCAGAAGCGGCACTGCTTTCAATCCTCGGCTAGCCGCTGCCGAATGCCGATTGCCATCTAATTAAATCCGGCCAGTTTCTTTTTTTTTTTTTTTGGAAACAATCCTGCCAGTTTCTTGTCTACTCTTTCTAATGGTTATCACGACCATCAAGAGCCATGCATGCGCATCTTTCTCTCTCTCTCTCTCTCTCTCTCTCTCTCTCTCTCTCTATAGATATATATATATATATATATATATATATATATATATATATATATATATATATATCTATATACACACATACACTATAGGGCTTTGAACTTGAGCTCTCTATATTTTCACTCATGTTTTCTCCGACGATGAGTTTCAAAATGGGACTGATTCATTGTTGCATGTCGTTGTGTCTGATCGTTATGGTAGCCAATCATGTTGAAGCACGTCAGCAGCCTGCAGAGATTCCAAAACAGGTTGAGGAGGAGCAAACCAAGGGAAAACCCCTAGGAGGAAGTGGGAATGATCAAAGTGAAGGAAAGGTGATGGAGCAGTCCTCAGGAGAGGCAAAGATGGGATGAGTTGGGTGAGAAGAAGAATTTGCCACCACTTCCTAATATTCCCATTCCACCCCAACTCCCAATTCCACAATTCCCATTCCCGCCCCAAATTCCTGGCTTTCCAATTCCACAATTCCCGTTTCCACCCCAAATTCCTGGCCTTCCAATTCCGCAATTCCCCTTCCCACCCCCATTTGAGATTCCTAATGCCCCTCCATTCCCATCAATTCCCAATTTCCCATTCCCTCCTTTTAATATTCCTAATATCCCCTTCTTTTCACCTCCTCCTGCTTAACTTTTCAAGTTGATAAATTAGGCAGTAAGCTTTCTGTTACTTTTTGTTTGCAAGTTCTATCAACTAATTAATGTGTGTATGTTTTGTTGCAACTTAAGTAGTTGAGCTGGGGTAATTAGCTAGTATGCTACTTTTTGTATGATGTTAATTTCAATTTAATAGTGAAAAGTATTTAGTTTCCCAACCCAACTTATATGCAACATTTGTATTGTGGTCTATTTTTACACCATTCAGATCAATTACAGTGAAATTAGTTGGGATGATGATATTAACACATTTTTTTGTGGCCAACTTGTAGGGTATAGCTAGAAATAGTTAGGATAGTGATATTAATACTCGTTTTAAATGTCTCGTGCACTCCTTCAATAAGTATAAAAACTTACAAATTATTCAATTTAGAGTGCAAATGATTAAAAAAGTAGTGACAAAATCGCTACCCAAAGGTTGAAAAGATTACTTTTGATATCAGCTTGTAGTGTGAGTAATTGAGGAACAACGAGACATCAAAACAACTAAATATATTGATTGCATTATTTCTAAAACATTGACGGGAAAAAAAAAAAGGTGAAATCATCACCCAATCAAGCTGCAATTTGAGAACACACAATATGAGCTAGCTTGCTAGGAGTAGTATAAATAGAAGTTGACGTGCCTACAACAAAAAAGTAATTCATGGGTTGGTTGTTGCCTCCTTGGTTGGAATCACTGGGCCTGAAATCTTAGCCAGCACTGGTGGCCGTAGAGGAGCAAAAGGATTATTAACTGAAGGCATGGTTGGGAATGGGAATGGGGGAATTGAAGGGATTTTGGGAATTGTTGGGAAGCCAGGAAATGGGTGCAAAAAGTTGATATTTTCATGTAGGCTGGGAAGCTGCTGCACCATGGGCTCTTTGAAGTAAGGCACTGTTGGTTCCATTTGGCTGTTGAAGGTGAAAGGTGCAGGGAAACTTGACTGCACAGCTGAGGAGGAAGAGTCAGATCCCAAGAATTGCATCGTTGATGGCTTCTTTAGCTCCAACAAGCGGCTGGATGCCAAGCATAAGTGAAAGCTGCAAAGTAGCGAGCCGAGAAAGAGCAAGTACAAGAGAGAACTGAGACTAGTGAAAGCCATAATAATTAGGTCAACTGAGAAAATTAAGTGATGATATATTGATGGTGATTAGAGAATGGGGCGCTTTATATATATAGAGGCAGAGAAGAGAGAGAATTATTGTTTGGCTACTTAATGGTTGGTTCATGGTTTTCGTGATACTTCTACTTTGAACCTAATACTTGAGTCGTGCACACATTTTGGCTTTTGGCTTTTGGCTTTTGACTTCATCTAACAGGAAGTTGGAACTGTTTTGGTGTTTCACTTTGTTGATGAGATTAGGGATTTTTCATCAAGAAAAGCATGTGCCTCATTACAAGTTTAGAACTTCATTGGTTGAATCATTAGCTAAGAATTTGTCTTGTAACTGGTCGTATACATACATCTCATTCTATCAACCTCTTTCCTATTCTATGATAGACACAAGGTGATATTAGATTAATAAGGAAATCTGACTGATGGAAGGCTAAGTAATATACAAGGGCAGATAAGAGAGTGAATTTTATTTTTGGTGCATGGGCCGTCTCTGAGATTTTCGGGGTCCTGTACGAAATTTACAAAAGGGCTCATTCTTAAGATAGTTTTTCAAAAAAAGTACAGATAATGTACTGATGTTAGAAAATAATAACTTAAATCAAAACAAACTTAAGACTTACTAATTGTACATTTATAAATATCATTAAATAATAAGTAAAAAGAGTTACAAACATAAGCTTTACTAAATAGTCAAAATCACTTCAATCTTAAACAACCAAACAAGAAAAAAAGTTTCAAAAACTCTAACGTCAAAGTTTCACTTGAATATATAGCATTATTATATAATAGAATTGAAAAAAAAAATCATTTTTAGGTGTTGTTCTTAGCACTTCAAATATCTCATTGTACACTTCAAATATTTATATTTAGAAAGAAAATAAACTTACACTTATAAAAAGTGTACAATGAGATTTTAAAGTACTAATAAAAATAAGGAGTATTTAGATCCAGGTCCAAAAAAATCAGCTACTTTTGGATTGAGTCCAGTTAGATATTCTTCCCAGTTTAGGTCTAGTTGATCTCATCTTATTCTCGTTTTGCCCTTTATAGTAAAAATAAATATATATTTAAATTTCCTAATTTATGCATTATTTACTCAAATTTGAATTTCAAAATTTGAATCTTCAAATTCCTCAGTCTAGCCACAATTTAAGGAAAAAAAAATTTAAAAGTAAGTTCATGTGTATGGCTATAAACCCACAACCTAAGTTGAAATGAATGATATATATAAAACATATGAAAAAACCTATGAACAAAAACCTGTGATATAGGTAGACTATGAACAAAAACCTGTAATATAAGCAATGAATAAAAACCTATGGTATAGGTAGATAAATATTTTTAATTTGAATTAGAATATCAAGAACTAATGTGTGTGTGCACTATTAATCCATGGAATAAGGTAGATAGAACAAGATAACCTATGATACAGGTAGAAAAACACAATTAACTTGAGACAAATTATCAATAATGTGTGATAGGTAGATAATACAATTTATCCATGACACATGTAGTATAAAACACACAGAGGTAGATTAGAAAAAAGATGTGATATGTATACCAAGAAGATCCATAGAAAATGATGAATAAAAAGATGATGCTAAGGGAGTAAAACACGAAGAGGTTTAGAATAGAAAAAAAAAAAAAAAACAAAGAACAGAGAAACATGAAAAAAAAGAAAAAGAATTAAAGCATACAAGATTGGCTAAATTCTACAAATCAAACCAACAATAGAAATTTGAGTTGGACATCTTTGATCATCTACGCTTGGGAGCATGGAGGAGGGAAAAAAAGAAGATATCATGAGGGATGAGAAGGAGACATCGTGAGGGAGAAAGAGAAGGGAGAATAGGAAACGTTTTAAAGAGAATTAAATTCCGATACTTAATCCGATCATTAAGCATAAGATAATCCTATGAATAAGGATTAAAAATCATCGTAAATATAAAAAAATTAATAATATATTAATTACTTAATTAGTCAATTTAGGAATAAATTTGGCAAAAGAATAAAAATAAGCTGATGTGTACAATGAGTCATTGGACCTAAGTCAATAATCAAGCAAAATTGGACTATACCTCATAAAGGCTCACAAAATTGAACTCATATCAAATTTTCCCTAAAAATAATTATTATTTTAATATATATCATTATTACATATAAATTTTAGATCGAAATTTTTTGGGACCCCTCAAATTTGGGACCCTGTTGGGTGGCTTCCCTGGTTGGTGTTCAGGGCTCCCAGACTGCTTCTACCTTGAACCTAATCTTTGACTCATGCACGCAGTTTGGCTTTTGAATTTGCAGTACACTATTTGGACTGAAAATAACCATTGGGTCTGTTCAAGGCTCAATCCCGTTATTTTTAACCTAAAGCGATGATGAGTATTTTGACAACAAAAAACAAGATGATGAGTATTTTATTCTTAATAGAAATAAACAGTTCGCAGGTTCAAACATTTCAAGGTGCTTTACACGTGGCATTATAGACGACAAATACCCTTACATATTATGCAGTTAACTTACTAAGTTTTTATGGAGAGAAAGTTGTTTTTTGATGGCATTTTGATGGTTTTGTGCGGAAGAAAGATCAAGTGGCAATGTAAATTCTTATCTTTTGTCAGTAGAGAATTATATAAGGTAGTCGAAGGGCAGAAAACAACTATACCAAACTCACAAACACAAAAAAGACTTCAAGGGTCTCTAGCTTACCTTTTCCCAATTCTTTTTGTAATTCAACACATTTTACAAATTGTATTTATGTTTTAATCTCGGCCACATTACTTATATTATCAATTTCTTGAAAGAAAACTTCATTTCAAAACAAATTAGCTACTAGTAAGAAAAAAAATTTATTTAGATTTTATCATAACCTTACTGTGTCTATCTCAAAATAATAATAATAATAATAATATTGTGTCCGTACAAGTGGATGGACATGTGAAAATATAAGTGGAGCCAATAGGCAGGTGCAACGACCTCATGGAAACCGAGTAACAGACTATAACAGACCAATTTTTTTTTTTTTTTTTGAACAATATAACTGCCCAATTAAAACAATCAATCTGCGCTGCAAAACTAGAAGAAAAGGAAAAGAAAAAAAGCTTGACAGTCGGAGTTCATCCATGGCGGGTTCCGATCCAAACAAGTTGCTCGCCAAAGCCGATAAACTGTCAGTATCTCTTTAATATCTAGTAATATATACAATTTTGTGTTTGGTTTATGTATTGATGCAATTAGATTGAGCCAAAATCGTCTCTTACTTGTTGTGATTTCAATTAGTTATGGGGAGTAATCGAATTTTTTATTTTCTGGGATGGTGGGAAATCGGATGAAGTTGCATAAATTTTGAATCTTTCAGTAATCTGCATATGAAGATGAAGTTGGCAAGCTTGAGTTTTCAGTAATCTGCTAATCTTTCAGTAAAGTTGTATATAACTTCTGGAATTTATATAACCGACAATTTGATTTTGGTTGAGATTTGTTTATTTGTTTAGTGGGGGGAAGAGCAGAATAGGGCAAGCTTTGTTCTTTTTTGTTAGAAAAACCAGCGAAAAGTCCAAAAAAAAAAACTTTAGTTTTAATGAAAAATGATAAATAAAGGTGTAGTGAATAGTACCGGCTAAAAATGTGGTTTTTCTTTAAAAGCGAACAGTACCAGGAATGGTTCGTTAAAACTCCTTTTTTTGTTTGTATTGTAACTTTGATTGCTCAAGCTTTGTCTTCTGAATTTAGTTTTCGATTGTAGAACAAGACTCAGTCTTACAAGGTGGAGTGCTGATTGGAATAGCGCTACTCTTTTGTATGAACAAGCTGGTATGTAATATGTTTTGTGCAACCGTAAGCCTTCATTACAATGGTTTATGGGGTATTTGGATTAAACTTCGTTTTCTGTTGCAGCTAATGGGTTTAGGATTGCCAAGGATTATGAGAAAGCTAAGGAAGCGTTGGAAAAAGCTTCGAAGGGACAAGAATTGATCTCTTCGTATCCTTGTAATCTTTAAATTGCATGGTCTGTCCTTTCGGTATCATTTGATTTTGTTTGTGATCTCTACAATTTCTACTTGCTATAACCTTTACTACCAATCAGACCCTGGGATGCTGCAAAGCATATGGAGTCTGCTGCTGCTCTAGCAAAGGAGTTAGGGAAGTGGAATGAAGTTGCTGACTTTTATAAAAGGGCGTCTGAATTGTACTCTGAGTGTGGGAGATCACAACCTGCATCAGATGCTCTTGCAAAAGGGGCACGGTAAATATATGGTTCACTCCCTTGCTTTGGCTGCTATGAATCTTAATTTCTTAAAAGTTGGACTGTTTTTAAAGGGTTCCTTTTTAGAGAAAAAAAAGAATTCGCTCATATCGGCAGTAAAGAATATAAAGTGTTTCATTCGAATAATTTCCTAAAATCCTTCCAATGTTTGCAATGGCTCAATCTGAATAATGATCTTTGATATTCAAATGTTATGTCCAAAAGTGTTAGTGTACTAGCACCAGATTTAATTGGTTTACTAATTGCGTGGCTCTTCACCATTTTAAGTATTCTTATCGTTATAGTTCTCACATTTCTTTTATTCTTGTTCGCAAAAAGAGCTTACAATTGTATAAATTCACATACACAGATGTATGGTAAGTTCCTGAAATTTTAATAAGCGTAAAAGCTTTGATCAATTGAAGTTTCCCATGCCATATGGAACTCCTCTTCTTATATTTTCTTTCCCTATATTGCTATGCTGTTTTTGTAGTTGCTTTCTTGCTCGGTACTGTATATTCTCGATTGGGATTACAGCTTGATATACATAGCCTCTTTGTGCTGCCTTTTATTCTCCTGTACTGGTTTTACTGTTTGAATGAGAGTGTCTTTGGTGAACAATTTGAAGTGATAACCCTTTTTACAGTGCTATTGAAGATTCTATGCCTGATGAAGCTATTCAACTTTACACTGATGCTTGTGCTATTCTTGAAGAGGATGGCAAGGAGCAAATGGCCTTTGATCTATATCGTGATGCCACTAGTGTTTACATAAAAAGTGAGAAGTAAGTTTTCAAATGACTTCCATTTGACTTTTAAATTTGGCAGTCTATTATTTTAGTTGATTGGGAGAGTAAACTTTGGTCATTAGCATTTAATTGATTGAGAGGATGAAATAAATTGTTGCAATCATTGTTTAGGCAAACAGATCTGACCTTGTAGAATCAGATTGTAGTTGTTCTGGAAGGGCAGTACATTGAGGTTGCAAAATGTCAAAAATTTAAGGGAGTTTTCATTCTCAGGAATTAGTGTAACCTGTGAGAAGTTTTTCCTTATGCGTTTAATCACGTTCTTGAGATCTTGAAATTAGTGTTTCCACTGTTTACAGGTATACAGATGCTGCTGCTTTCATGCTCAGATTTGGGTTATCCGCTGATAAGTGCAATGCTACACATAGCCAGTGCAAGGTTCATAAGTTCTTGAGTAGCATCTACATAAAAAAACAATTTGAACATTAACATATTGTTATCCTTTTGCGCGTTAGTCACTGTTTTTAACTGCTTAATGTTTCATGTTCTAATAAACTTAACTCTACATTCTTTGTCTAATCAGGCATATCTTGGTGCGATTATTATTTACCTTTATGTCCATGACATCAAGCAAGCAGAACAATGCTACAATGACTGCTCCCAGTAAGTAAAAGTTATCTCGGGGAAACTTCTGGTTCTGCAATATATAGAAGTTCTAATCTGCTCACTGTTTATTATAAATTTATGATTGTCGATAATACTTAAAAATATTTGTAAATCCGGATTTTACTAGTTTCTTTATGTATGTAAAACAAGTTTCAACTGACATAATCTGCATCTGGATCATGATTATAGAATGGTGACAGCCTGTAGTTATCTGTGTTAGTAAGTATGAGTTTGAGACCTTATTTAGTACTCAGATTTAGTTGCTTGGCTGTTATCATGCACATGCACAGTTAGTTGTATTTAGAATAATGTATGCTTCATAACAAATAAGATTGTTAATTACTAAAATAAGTATAAGGAGGCATGGTAAAGTGGCCATTGTATCCTATTGATTTTTATTTTCTTTTTTAATTTTGGTTTAACTCTAAAAATTTCAGAACATGGATGTCAGGAAATAATGGCTTGCTGCTTTTGGTTGTGTAGGGTTGATGCATTTTTGAGAAGCGACCAGTGCCGTTTTGCTGGTAAACTTCTGTCAGCTTACACAGGCGGTGACATGGAAGAAATAAAAAAACTTGCTCAGTCAAGCACGGTTAATCATCTTGATCACATGGTAATATATAAGTTTGCTTGTGGCCTTTGAATATTTGAATTGGTTGAATTGGTATTAATCTGAGTATGAGTCATGACTTTTCTGGGGAGCGATGCTTGGATAACGGATCTTGATTTGCTTTTCTGAAGGCAACTGTGACTATTTAATCGAGCTTTCTCTCATTGATTTAGCATGACATAACATATTCAAGAACTCAGAGACAACCACACTCGGTTTCTTTGCTCTTGTGAAGAATTGTTAAAACTGACACATCTGCTTAGTGCTTACCAAGATGTTGCATAAATATTAAGTTGGTTGTTGACATTTGTGAAGAAATTTATATTTGTTGATAAGAAGATACAGTTTTGACTTTTAAATATGTAACATTTACCTCTTTGATCAAGGGCTTGAGGTTTATTTCTGCAACATTGAACAGAAATATTGGACTGCATAATAATTATCCTGGGTTTTTATTCTGCCTTGCATGATAAATATGTTGCAAATCTGCATTTGTTTTTTGGAGTATAATTCACTAAACTGAAATGGCTGCAGATCATCAGGCTCGCCAGGAAACTGCCGATGGGTGATGTGAGTGCGCTGAAGACCCATGCTTCCGAGGAGCAAGAACCGCTGGATGAAGATGACCTTACATAGCCTTACGCTGATTGTCATATATTTTATGATGTCTTGATCTTGTTACATTAATAGAACATGAAAACTTGAGAGCCTGTTTCAAAACATGTAAAAACCACACTTGTAAGTATTTGGGCCGTTTCACATTTTAGTCATTTGGGTAATGACACAAACCGCACAGACATTGGGCATTGGATGATGTATCACTGGATTTCAAGTTGTTTTTTACAATTATTATTATTATTTTTTCTGTTGACAAGACAATTTCCAAAACTACTCTAGTATACACCGAAATGAGAGATTCGAACCGGGGTGCAAGAGGCATTCATGTTACGCTACCGTAACTAACGTCTGTCATTTTTTCCCTTTTCACTCGCAGTCAGTTTCCCTACTTTGCATTTCATGTTCCAAAATGTTTCGGATGATGAGAACATGACTGGTTCCGACCGATCCGGTGATTGATTGCACGTCGAAGAAAGATTTTCTTACATAAGAGTCTTGAACATATTCCCCCTCATATGGATGTTCACGTGAAGAGCGCCGCACGTCATGAGAGTTGTACTAGATACCCGGGATATATACGGGTTACATAGATGAATCCCTCCGAATATCCGAAGGAGAGTGAAAGTTATGATAAAAAGGAAATAATTTGAGACTTTTGAGAATTGGAAGAAACTCTTTTTAAGATGCCTCCGACAAAATCTCCTGGAATACATGGTAGGAGTTGGATTGTTGTCATGTGGATATCTTTTGTAGTGATTGCGTCTTTAATAAACAAGATACTATCTAAAAGATATAATGTTACATTTATCATCTATTTATATTATCTTTTACTACCTTAATAGAGAGGTAGGAACAGTCAATGCATGTAGATTCTATCTCTATTGAAGATGGTATAAATGATAGTATAATTAGAGGGTAGAATAACATCTCTGATGGTAAAATCCCATTAAAAAGGAAAATTCTAAAATTTACCCAATTAAATTGGGACTGCAACAAGTATGAAATTTTTGAAAAAATCCCACTTTTCCCTTGGGGTTCGAGGCTTCCCATTGCGAGCACTTACAGGGGCCCACCTACCTTACTATTGATAAAAAAAAAAAAAAGGGGGAAAAAGGTCATGTAACGCAACAATAGAACTCCTTTTTCAATTAGAATCCTATTGCTATTACATATAATGACTCAATGGGAAGGAAAATATAAATACGTTGCAGTGATATTTAGAATAAGAATTTAATTTGTATAAATTATAATACAAATAGGAATGCTTTGAAACATCCTCCTTAATAAATATTATTATATTAGAATTATAATAGGAAACCTATTATACTAGGCAGACAATGAAATCTATCCGTTGTCTCTTTTCCTCTCTGTTCTTAAATACAATTCACTCTTCCTCTCTAATCCTAAATACAGTCAAATACATCTACAACAAAATACGCATTCTGATTTCACAATTTCTCTCCGTTCTCTCTGCTCTCATCCATCGCCCAGCAAACCCTGACGACAACCACCGCCCGCAATGCCGTCGCTGGATCAAATTTTAACCTCCCTGGTCTCCGAAGCCCTCTCCTTCAATGGCCCCATTGTGGGTGTAGCCCTAGCGTACGCCGCAGTGCGCACCCTCCAGACATTCAGCTCCTACTCCTCAGCCCTACGCAAGATCCGTAACACTCCCTCCGTCAAAGTCTCCGATCTCCGTTCAATCCTTGCGTTCGATCAGGTCGACCAGTCCGACGCAAAGCTTGTCTTCGTCCGAGGCACCGTTGAAGCCAAGTCCGGCGTACTCCCACCTCAAGGAACGAAAGGCGTCCTTGTTCAGAGAAGCCAACTGGTGCGTTTTGTTTGTTTGTATTATTCTATCTATTTTTGGGTCTCTTTACCCTGTACTCTATTTGGATGATACTGAATTGGTGAAATTGAAATTTTTGATCAAGTGTGTATTTCGCGATTGGATGGCCCTTTTCGGATGGCGGTCTGATGACAGGAGGAAGAAGCTTTTGGGATTGCCGCGGTCTGATATTGGAGCGTATTGGAAAGCATTGGGGAGGGCTTTGTCACAGCCAGAATCCAGGTCCTTACAAAAGGTTTTATTCTTATTCTTCTCTCTGTATTTTGATTTGATTGCTTATTTAATGGTTGGTGCTATCCGCACATATTTTTTTGCCTTCCACGCACCCTCTTAACTTAACTTTTGGATTCAAGATGATCAAATGACAGAATTTCACAGGTGTGTGTGGAAGGGATAAGGGGTTCATGCCCTTATTTAATTTGTTTGAACGTGTTCTTGCAAAAACATTTAGAATATCAGTGCTAGTTTTGATCTATATTTATTTGTGTAGTTTCCTTTCATTCTTGTTGACGGTGGTGGTGGTTCCCGAAAGTCAAGTTCTGATTTTGTTAGCGTGAATGTGGATGGATCAAGGCACCCGTTACCTCTTACTACAGTGTATCGGCATATTCATCCTCTTGACGCTTCTCTCTATTCATCCGTGAAGACACTTTTTGGGCATGAGTACCCAGTGAGTTTTGCAAACTTTTAGCTCTCATTGTGCTTTTTTTTTTTTAATGTATAGCCCAGACGATATGGCTACACACCACTACTTTACTACTTTTTTGTATATTAAACATATGAAGAAAAATTTAGAACAAGAGAATATAACTCGGGCTGTAGGGAAGTGTGCTTGAGCAAGTGAAGATTCTTCCCTTGGGAAAGGAAATTAGTGCTGTTGGTCTCTGCAGTTTCAAAAATGGAGTGCCGGAAGTCAAGTCCTGCAAGGATTTTCCCTATTTTCTGTAAGTGGCTTTGTTCTGAGCACATTCTTTTGAATCTTCAACTTCGCTGTTAAATTTTGAAAAGTCATTACTCTTATTCCGGCAAATGTGGTTCTCCAATTGTCGTTCCCAGTCTTTTTCTTATAGATTGAATTTCATATTTGTCTTTTTGTCTGTCAATCTATTATATATCATTTCTGCTCTGAAGCGTGAATGGTTGTGCTTTAATACTTGCTCTCTGTACTTTGATGTGCATTAACTGATTTTGTATGATTTGCAGCTCTGAGATGTCTAAGGATCAGATGGTTGTAGATCTTACAGCACACACACAAGTACTGTTATTCACTGGGATTGTTCTTGGTTCAGTATCAATCGGAGTCCTTGGCTATTTTGTTGCCAGGTACAATTTTCCTTGAAACCTTAAGTTCTTATGATCTCATCTTGTGAGTTACTATTCAATCTTTATAGCTATTATATGTTTATAGGCTTGTCTAAGGGTCAGACCTTTTGTTTTGCTACTGAATTTGGATAATACGCGTGTAATTTCCTATTGTTCCCTTAATGCTGTACAATCAAGGATTAAAAAAATGTTGAATACTACTGAAATGTTGGTCGATGTTTCATTAAAAATTTGGCTTAGCGGTACTTTTTTTTGGGGGGGGGGGAGGGGAATCGCTATCTTGCTATGATAGCTACAAAGTTTCAGAGATATTTTAGTAATGTTGGCAATGCCAGTTAAATTTCTTTATTTTGATAAAGAATCTGTCATAATATGGAGATTTTGGAGAAATTTCGGTGCCAATTTCAATAAAACTTGAGCCCATATGGGATCAGTACTGATTAATTTTCTTTCTGTTCCTTAAATGCTTTTATTAGTTTCCTTTTTATTTAGGGATCCTTTGCCTAAGTGTTTCTTTTTCAGAAATATTTTTTTTGTCTGGCAGTCATGGTTTCGTGTACACAGAGTATAAACAAAATGGGATGGTATCGAGTGAATCATTTTTACACACTGGATCACATTCCAAGTGTGTTATTGTTAGTTTAGCAGTGTGCTTAATGCTACTCTTTTATTTTTTTTTCCCCTCACCTTGCATGCAAATTTCGATTACGATGTAAACTATTTTACAAAGTTTATACGTTAAAAATGGATGTTTACTGGTTTGAATTTGGAGTTTGGAATTTATGTGTTTTATATCAAGTTTCCATTACATTAACATAAAAACTTACCAATATTTCCGCGGATATTCATATCAGTATTTCTCCATGTCCGGGCTACTAACCGAAACTTAAGTTGTTGTTCATTTACAAATATTTGTTTCAGGAATTGGAATAGATGGAAAATGTGGAAGCAACAAAGGCGGCTACTGCAAGCAATTCGTGCTTCTGAGAGCAATGTTGAAACTCAAGTTCAAGGAGCGGATGCAGAGGATGAAGTTCCAAGGCATCAGTTGTGTGTCGTATGTCATACGAGTAGAAGGCAATACGCATTCATTCCTTGTGGGCATCTGCTCTGTTGCCAATCATGTAGTGCACTGGTCAAAAGTCACGTTTCACCGAAGTGCCTTCTTTGTCAGGTGGAAATTCTCGTTTCGGTACGAATTTATCAATCTTAGCATCAGTTTTTCTGGTCATTATCAGCGGTTAGTTTGCTGTTTCTATGCATCTTAAAATAACTGCTTTGATGTGTTGTGAGATGTATAATGTTGGATGTAATATAATAATTTATTTTTTTATAACCTTTCTTTCTAGGACTCTCCTCTCTCTCATTCTCTTTGTCCTATTCTCTTTATTTCTTTATTTTCTATCAGTATCAGTACGTTTCAATTTGGCAAGCCAATATTAGTACGTTTCAACAAAACATGGGTACAATTCAAATTAGACATGGATAGAGTGAGAAACACACATTAACCATATATGCAATCCTCTTCTTAATGGAACCGCCTCTTTGTTCTTCATGAATCCGTTTTGAGAGATTCCTTATTTGGGAAAGAGAATCAAGATTTTTCTTTTTCAAAGAATCAAGACGTTTGTACTGTTCAAATGGCATGGTAATCGTAAAGATCACAACATACAAAGCAAGAGTTCTTCTTTCAGCACTAAAATGAAACAATAATGGGTTCTTCTCCCATCAGAAAATCCTTAATGCTGCTACTTAATCCAATATTTTTATTGTTACACCAATCCTTAAAGCAGCATATCCAATTATTAGGTATACTTGTTGAACCATGAAACGTACATCTACGTCTTCGTCGGCACATCATGGCCAGGGTTAGGCTCTGATACCAAATTGTCACATCCCGACCCGGGCCGGATCACTTCCCGGCCCCGCTCCACCACCGTAGCACTATATCGTCGGCACACCACAGCCAGGGTTAGGCTCTGATACCAAATTGTCACATCCCGACCCGGGGCGGATCACTTCCCGGGCCCGCTCCACCACCGTAGCACTATATTGTCCGCTTTGGGCTTACCATTCCCTCATAGTTTTGTTTTTGGGAACTCACGAGCAACCTCTCAATGGGTCACCCATCATGGGATTGCTCTAGCCTCCTTCTCGCTTAACTTCAGAGTTTCTACGGAACCCGAAGCCAGTGAGCTCCCAAAAGGCCTCATGCTAGGTAGGGATGAGAATATACATATAAGGATCACTCCCTTGGGCGATGTGGGATGTTACAGTTTTGTTGTATAAGTAAGATTTTATCAATCTACGGACTTAAAAAATTTGGGTCTTTGATTTTCCGTTTTTTACTGTGAAGTTTTTTGGGTAACTTTGGAAGTTAAAAGAGGAAATTTAGAGGAAATTTAAGTAATTTTTTAATATTTTGAATTTGGTCACATTATGAGTTTCAATTTTGATTATCTTAATGTGCTTTTCGTGTGCTATGGTAATTAAAAAAAATTATTTGTTTTCATTCTCAGGATATTTACAAGAATACCCACAAAAAATGAAGAAGGAACTACCTATTAAGAAGATCTCAAACAGACGTGTCTCTATTTTTACACCTGGTTGGGAGATATTTGTCGGAGTAAAAACTATTGATATAAGCCAACTGATTCTCAAAGAGTGGAAAAAGAAGAAGCATGAGCAGTATGTATTCTAAATTCTTTAACAAGTCTGTTACAAGAAATTCTAACATTATATATATCTTCAATATACAGGTGGCGCATGAAAAATGTTGTAGAAGAATTAAAACCTTCAACAACTCCTCACATCATACGTATTTGGAATAAAGTCCAACAAATTAGGTACAACACAATTTCTTACCTATTTATTTTTAATGGCATTCTCTATATCATTCTACAAATTAATTACTCAAATTATAATGAAAAAATAAAATAAATTCTTCTATACAGAAGAAAATATAGAAATTTTCAAGCAGAGAAAAGCAAAGTGCTTATCATTATAATGAATATTAAACAAACTAGCAAAATTAAACAAAGTAGCAAAACCTGTAAAAAAAACCAATTCATACGCAAATAAAATTAAAGATACCTTATTATAATGAAAGTAGCAAAATAAATAGGTAAATTAACCTCTGACATAGAAAACAAATTTTAAGTTTCTATTTTGTGATTAAACAGAGAGGGGGACTAATAAAATAAAATTTGTTAAAAAAAAAAAGGTAAATACTTCATTTTATTTGCGTATGAATTGTTTTTTTTTTTCACAGGTTTTGCTACTTTGTTTAAAATTCTTTATAATGAGAAGTACTTTGCTTTTCCCTGCTTGAAAATTTCTTCTTTTTTTCCTTCTATATAGATTTATTTTATTTTATTTTTTCATTAAAAGAAACTTATTAATGAGTATCTACAAATTAATTATCTTAAATTATAAAAATAACAAAAACAATTTATGAGTGCAGGAAAAAGATTAATAGTGACCAAACAACTTTTCTAAATACGGTAAGTCTTCTCTTATTTTCATACAGAAGTATACTATAAATTCAAATTGCATTCAATTTTCAAATAGAAATAAAATTGCATTTTTTGTCAGTTTTACAAGCATCACACCCGTCTCAAAGTACAAAGGTTGAAGTACAAGACTAAGGTAACATTTCTTGCTATTTAATTTTGTAAACATGTTACAATTTGTTACCTCAAACTTGACAAATTATTAATCTTTCAGTATTCTAAAAGTAACTGGAGTAAAAGTATCAATATGAGAAAATTGTCAAGGTTAAAGGTATTTAGGTTAAATTGCTTACAACCTTTATATTTGGGATTGCTGGGATTGCGCATTATCATTAGACGTCTTATTTTATCCTCATTGCTTGCAGATTAACCATGAAAATCTAAATCATCAAGTGCAAACGAATGGGTGGCAAGCATGGCTTTGGTATGTTGTCCATATTTTGCTTTGCTTCATATATTAGGAGTTCATCCCTAGCTAGCCTATAACTTTGACTGAAAAGTTATGAATCTGAAAATTTTGATTTAAGGACATTAAATGTTATTAGAATGTATTTAGAAATGAAATTACATGTCATATTTTCAGATTTTTTTTTAGTAGTTTATGTTTTCACAAAGATACGGATTTTGGATCCCCCAAGTCAGTACAAATAAACTGAAGCCTCCCAGATTCAGGAAATAACTCTTGGAGAACCTTGACGGCACCTAGGTTTCCCCGTGAGAGGTTATCCTGTGAAAGAAAGAAATATTTCTAGGTCTAGAGTAATTATCAAGTTAAGTAATAGAGAAGACCTTGACTTCATCCAACAGAGACCTACCACAATAGTTACAAGATATTGATCCCTTAGGAGTCGTAATGCAGCATGTGAACCAATATATCCAGCACCTCCGGTTACTAGGACATGAGTTACCCCTGCTTCACGAAGGGAGAACTGGACCAATATAAATAGTACACGGTAAGAAAAGGTCTTTTACATAGAACTTCTGCAATTTTGTTGAAGACATGAAAACAAAATACAACATTTTACTTCTGCCACACAAAAAAGAAAAGAAAATAGAACTCGCAAAATGTTCCAATGCAACAGCGCAAAAATCTCGTACCCAAATTTTCGTATCTTTAAGCATCAACGATAATCACAATACGCCAAAAAATAAGTCTACCACTCTGTCAAACATTAAGGAGATTGCAGATGGGAAATAATTGACCCAAGCAGGTATCAACAATATACAACAAGAAAATGGACAGGACCAGATTTGATTAACCCCACCAGAAGCAAGATGATATGATCTATAATGATTTTCTCCAATGACGATAACCAAATCAACATCATACTGTGATCGCCGTCATGATTTCCTAGGACAAGGCTATTAGGACCCCTTAGCCTTCTCTTCTCTCTGGTGTCCCAAATTCACTCACCCTGCCCCCCCCCCCCCCCCCCTCCCTCAGAACATAGGCGTATGCCTATTTTTGAGGCACCCATGGAGGCTCCTCAGTGATCAGTGGTGACCACCTACCCATTCACGCCATGGTGGCTCATTAGGGTTAACTAAAAACATAGCACTAGCAACAACTATTCGCTTCTGTCCATCAGTGATATCTGGACAAAAGAGCAAAGTTATATAAGTATTTCTGTTTGAAAGTCGCCTCGCCATATATAACATCCAGCAGGGCCACTTTTTTCAAAAGAGCAAAAAGTTGGCTTTTGCAGTCTAGTTAAGTTAGGTCGCCATATATAAGTTAATCATGCATCCAAGGAAACAGCATATACAACCAAGACATTCTCGAATATGTCCGACCTCAATACTAAATAATTATTGTCGGATAATGATCAAATGGAAAGACAGGAAAAAAAAAAGCTACAGATAATTGTCTAATAAAAAAGGAATCAATTGCATGAAGCAAATGATCATTACGCAGATAGTCACTCTAACACAATAATCACATACCGAAGTATACGTTCAACCAAAGAAAATACGCAGGATTAAGGGATTACCGAGCTTGTGGTATTAAAAGATGGGGATTGTTTCAGCATAATAATACATAATGCTGTAACAGTAGCAGCCAAAAGAATTTGTTGTTCTTCCTCTTGGGATCTGGGTACTCCATGCCTACAAGCACAGCAGGGTCCAAGACACAAGCTTAAAACATCCAGATAACTCAAAGCACAAAATATCCGAATTGAAACAATGCAGTTAAACCTTTGTTATAAACAAATTTCAAAACATATTGAGCAGATTCTAATTTCACCTCTACCGCCTTCAAATCATCGTTTCTCATAACCGCCAGATGAACATAACAAATTCACAGAAGAAAAGATAATCATAATTGAACGCAATCGAAAACTCACCTCCTAAAGACACGGATCTATTAGTTCTTGACTGACTTCTGGCCCTGCCAAAATTAAGCATTGGGAGAATGTCTTTAATGCTTATAAATAGGAATCAAAATTTATGCCTCAATCAAGTATGACCTATCCCTGAATATTCTTTTGTGTAATGCACTGCAGTGAAAGCCAAACACAATCAGCCAGAAAATTCAAAAAAATCGCATCCCAAAATTACTGAAATTCAAAAGCGGTGGTTATAACTGGGCCCTCTACAAATAAAGCAATCAAATTGAATAGGTTAAAATCCCAAAGGAGGAAAATTTTTAGAAACCCTGGAAATTTCACCGGCAAACTCCAAATTCCAAAACAGAAAAAGGGTTGGATTTAGAATCACAAGATCCAAACACTCCCAGGAGAAGGAACTCGAAAAAAATTCAAAAATAAACAACCCCAGGTAACATTCCACAGTCTAAGGGAAACACATGGCTGTCAGAGCATGTCTGCCAAAGAAAGAGACCAACTTTGAAGGACCATTTTGCAGAGGGAAAGCCATTGTCAGGAATCTGAAATATTTGTGGGGTGAAACAAACCAAAACCCGTGAAAGCTCGAAACTTCGAGATCCACCGGCAAAACCACTTCAAATTTTGTGTAAAAACTCAAATAAGAAAATTGGGTTTTCTCTAAAGTCAATTAAGAAACTGGGTTTTTTGTATGATGATCACAGATTTATTGTTGCAGACGAAAGTACCTGAAAGCTGACGAAGCAAAACGAGAAACAAAAGCATTAACACACCGAAAACACAAAAGTACAGAGAGATGCAAAGGCATGCCAATGAGCACGAAAATCTAACAAATTAAGGCAAGGGTGCATGAATCCAACAGAAAAAGCAAAACAATTGACCACAATTGTAAGAAAACCAGAAGAAATTGAAAATACGTACGAGAGAGAGAAAGGGGAGAGAAGCGTACAATTAGGGAGGGAAGAGGAAAGGAGAGAGTCACAACAGGGTGATGAGGCGGTGTTGAATGTTTGCGGGCGGCTTTGCTTTGGGGGTTTGAAAATAAAGGGAGAGAGAGAAAAAGTGAGTTGTATCTTCTACTAATAGGCCGAGATTTCTCGGCGTGTTCATGTTTTTCAGTTGTTGGGTCAAATAAAAGATAAGGGTCAAACAAAAGATAAAATTAATAGTATAAAAATTAATTTTTTAGTGTAAAAATATGGTCATTTGTTAAAATAAACAGTATCAGTACATTTTCGTTAAAGTTCTCAAAAAAAATCCTACACTTGGAAATTTATAAATAAATAAAACATACGATTATTTTTCATTTTTAATTATTTTTTGAGTTTTGCTAATTAATGATTATTTATTTATACAACAATGTAATTTATACTAAAAGGTTGATAATTTTGAGTAAGTCATATTAAATTAGTATCACACTCAAAATCAAATTTTTGTTTAATAAACGATATTATCTACATGAAGGAAGAGGTGTAGGCTTAGTCTCACAATGGGTTAGCAATAATGTGTTCAAATTCGTCTTTGGTCATAATTAAACCTAAAACCTCTTATTTGCAAGTGAAGAGTAATATCACTAGACCGTAGTATTAAGTGGTAAAATCAAACTTAAGACAAGAGTAATATGAATGGACAGTAAGACAATTACATAAAATCTATCTAAAACTTTTTGGAGACGAATTCTAATTTGGATTTGGATGCAAAATAAAGCACATTGCCATAATTAATTAGACTAAAATGTCTATCTGTAAAAATTTAAAGTTTTTTCGATTAAGCAAACTGAAAAGAAAATTTAAAAAGCGAAACGAAAAAAAATAGCATTGTACGGAATTGGATCCTCTCAGAGACAAACCTTCGGGATCCTCCTAATCCAACAACACGAACCGTTGAATTTTGATTTAACAACTACAAACAAGAAGATTCGTCTAAAAATTATAATAATTGTAACCGTTTAATTAAAATCTAACCGTCTATGTTAGTAAAGCATGATCATGAGAGCTTACCTGAAGGGGATCCAATCCAATTCCGCACTTTACAATGTTGTTTTCTCAGAATCTTTCTACGGTGTCTTTTCAGCGTCGAATGTGGACCGAGTTACTGTACACCTAACCAATTACATGCCACCCTTTCTCCTTTTTCTTCTCTGTTTTGTGGGGTCCACCACTTTGTAATACCCACGTCTTGAGACAGATTTTTTTTTCCTTTCTATTTCTTGTTTAAAGAGTTTGACTGTTGAATATTTATATTTGGAAAATGTCATGGAGCTAACTTTTATTTCATGAGCTCCTTGCGTCCCAAGCCTCTGCTCGACATTGCAGAAGAGCTTGCAAATGAGATCCTTGGCTTCAGGAGAGAGCTTTGCTTCTTCTGGAAATTTCAGATGAGTTCTCCAGTTAACAGTCTGCATGGCATAACTAACGATTTGTTTGATAAGAATATACAAATAAGATGTCAGCAGGAGATTCCTCAATTAGTACTGCTTCAAAAATAACCATAGTTCCATAAAATAAGGATACAACAGGACTCCATTTCTTAAATCTGCATTGTTAAACCTATTTAGAAATCTGAATCTTGCATATTACACAAGTCAAACAGAAAAAATCAAAATTCAGTTTACCTTTCTGCATGTTGACATTCTTCGGAATAGAAAGGTGGAAATCCTACAAGCAACTCATACATAATTGCACCAAGAGACCACCTGATACAGAAATTCCGTTACAAATGCTATATCACTCTCACATGTCCCAAGGTGAAAAATGTCCGGAAAAAAATGAACTAACCAGTCACATTCCATTCCATATCCTTTCTTTAGCAATACTTCCGGAGCAATGTAATCTAGAGTTCCAACTGTTGAATAAGCCTAAATGACATATGAAGGGACCATTTTATGCAAATATTTGAAGATTTGTTACAAAACACTTGAAGAGAAAGCCGAATCTAATTATTGTACAAGAGGAATTAACAAGTTCCTGTATGAAGTATAAATTGTAAGCAAAAGAGCATAGCAAGAAAAAATAATACTTTTCCCTCAAAGATAACATTATTCCTGTTGTGCATCCCGTTTTATGTAATATCTGTGAGTGTCATGCCAATCTATGACTACAAGGCACCAGTTGAAGTAATTCCTAGATGGTATATTTCTTTTTCCTAGCTTCCTTGGTGTCTCACTCGTTCGTATGGACACGTATACTATCCAAATATGCCAAGAAATATGGCAAAACATGGAAGAATAAGAACGTCCGCGTCGAAAAAAAAATGATGTGTGATTTTGTGTTCATAGGAGGAAGAAAGAGTTCCTTCAACCTCCCCCCAGAGAAAACGGGAAGGAAAGAGAGAGAGAGAGAAAAAAAATGCTCTAGAAAAGTGAGGGTGCGCCCCACCTGTCACACACATTAAGGGAAAAAAATGTCAAATACGCCAATTAATGTAAAATTATCAAAGTGCTCTCAGTGTCTCACTCTTTTGTATGGACACGTATATTATCTAAATATGCCTAGAAATATGGCAAAACATGGAAGAATAAGCACGTCCTCGTAAAATTCTGTTTAGCCCATTAGTAGTATTTTTGTCATTTTACTTATCGAAAAATAAGATTCTACACCGTAAATATAAACGTGTCGAAACTACGAGTACGAATACAAAATATCCGGGGACGGGATTTCACGTGAAACCTTATCCTACCATATTTACCAGTGCTAGATGCTTTCCACTCACATCTCTAACATTTTTAACTTGCAGCACCAGCTCATTTTACGCGAATCCAAGATGCAAGACTTAGACATCACTGTGCAGTTGCATTAAGAAATCCGGTACATACTACATAGCCACCGTTAATGGAATAGTCGAAGTTACAGGGACGCTATCATCTAGTGTATTCAAGGGCTCGACCCTGGCGAGATATTCCTCCTTGCTCTGCGGACCATAGTCTCATACCTATTGCCAGTGTCCCGGACGTAATTCCATACGTCTTCGTACGGTATAGCTCCAAGTAGGATGGCTCCAGTAGCAACAAAGACATTCGTCGGAATGCGTTGAACTTGGGCCACAAAGAAGTCCAGGGGAGAAACTTCATCTGGAACAACCCCTGCAGATCCAGCAGCAACACCTGCAGCACCAGCAATCAAAATTGTACCTGCAATGCGCCAGCGACTTGGCATGTTCCGCAAGAACCTCAGAACAGGCCGCAATGTTGAAGCAGATGTGCTTCGCGGGTTACGAGCCATTGGTTGTGTTGTTCGTGCAGCAGGAAGAGAGCGTGTAGGAGCAGGGAAAGCCAATTGAGACCCTAAATATCCCATGAGAGTGGCTGCAGCTACGACTGTTGCCAACTAAGATAACAAAAATAAAAGTCAGAACCTAGATATCAACAAATGAATAGAAAATGAGAGTGGGAACAACTTACCAGAAAACCTCCGGAAAGAGAACCTGCAGAAAGAGACTGGCAGAGCAGGGATATAGTGTTTGGAATTAAGGAAACCATGGATGTGCAGCAATATCTGTAGAGTCTGACTACACCTCGTAGCAAACGCCACAGACCGCTGAAAACAGCCCTTAGACTATCAAAAAAGGTAGAGTTGGGGGCTTGGAAAACCCTCCACAGAACAGCAACAGCAAGGAGAATGATGGCACCGATCACATAGTACCTAAAAAGACTCTTAGCTTAGAACAATCAAACTGAAGATGTCAAGTCAATCTGATAAATAAAAAACATGTCACATTTAACAAGAAACTAGAAGAACCGTTAAGGAAATAAACTGAAGTTTTGGACATTTTGAATACATCAAAACAGTTTGAATCGATAACAATTCCAATTTGCATTTGAACTCAGTCCTTAGAGGGTTGAAAAGATAAGATATCACATTAAAAGAAACCTCCAACAGAACACAAATTCACCATAACTAAACCCTAGAAATCACAAATCCACCATAACTAAACCCTAGAAAATGTTCAAAGGTAATCTTACCCGTAGCTTGTGAGGGGATCAAAATTGATCGCATCAAACAGTGATGCCAACCAACTCAAAATTGCAGCGAAAATTGAAGGCACCTAATTAGCAAAACAAAATAACCTAAATCAAACCTAAATCAAATAGCATAGCAGGTCAGGAAGGAAGGGAGAGAGAGGCGAGGGAGAGAGAAGAGAGGGGGGAGAGAGAGAGAGATTAGAGAGAGATTACCATGTCAAAGGAGATCGAATGCGCAATTGAATGCAATAGATCCGAGAGCGAATGTGCGATCGCATGCGCGACCGAATGCGCGAGTTCTTGCAGGGAGCGAATGCGCGAGTTCTTGCAGGGAGCGATTGGGCGGGAGAAATTTTGCTACAATACCTGAAATCTATCTATATATACTAAAACTCAATGAAGTGGTACTGTGGATGACCAGTGGGCAGACGATTTTGCCCCTGGCTTTTTCCTTTGGTTATTCTTCTCTTTGGTTTTTGGGGCAGCGAAATGCCGCTTTTGCCCATTTGCATCCACGCGTTTGTCATCGATGAATCCCCTCTTTGGACTGTGTTCTCGATTTTTCTTTCGCTTTCCGTTGCTTACTCACATCTTTCTCGCAGATCTCTCTTCTACTGTTCTCGGGCTTACTAAATCTCGCCTTCGATTCCAACAAGTGCGATCAATGTTGCCCCTCAATTCCCTTTACCTTTCTGTTGCCTTCTCTCTTTCGCCGTTGATCTCTGCTTCGATCCGTCTTCTCTCTCACAAATCTTTGCTTCTGTCCCCTTCGAACCTTTTCTGGGTAAGCTATATAATTTATGTTTTTGTTGTTAGATTTCTTTTTTTTGGGCAAATTTTTAGATTTGTTGTCTTTAAGACCCATCAGAACCCATTGGATTGGTTTTTTTATTTTCTCAGGGTGAATAGCTTCTCCACCACTTAGCATTGCGAGTGGGCGGATTTCATGGTCCTCGCCATCGGAAGATCCACGTCGCACGTCAAGAACATCGCTCAAGCCCTAATTTACAAGGCAGGTTCGAATTTCTTTCTAATTTCAATTCCTAATTTGTGTTTGGTTGCCGAGAATCAAAGGGAAACGGAAGAGAGTGAAACGCTGAGTTTTATTGCCTACTGACTAGAAAAAAGGAGTGAAATATTGTCTTCTGTTTGGTTGCCTAGAAAATTTGAGGTTGGGGAAAGAGACAAGGGGTGTAAGGAGTGGTTGCACATGAGCATTTAAGGTAGAGATTTTGGGTTTTCCCAAAGGCAAAAACTAAAACCTAAACAGATAAATTAGGACATGAATTATAGGTAAAAGGCATGCAATAAACTGGCAAAGTCAAAAGCTAATCTAATCTGGACTACCAAAGTCCAAGTTCTTACGAAATGCTGAGCCACATTTTTTAGTCTGGACATCAGATACCAATGGGCAAAAGTACACTAGAATTATTTAAAAAACATGAATTAATAGATTAAGAAAAAGAATCATTTAGGGTGGAATTTGAAGGTGGAGGATTTAGGGAGAGCTCACATGGTAGTGCATATAATTTTGATTAATAATTAGTCATCAGAATATGATTATTTAGGATGATTCAATGGATAATCATCATCACACCTTCCCCAATTTGCCTCTTCCAAACTTATTGCACCAAAACTTATTGCACCGTTGCTAGTCTATCTATATATACAAAGTGAGCCTAGTTTAGTGAAGCTTTCCAAAATGCCAAAAATGCCCATCTGTCCAAAAAATTCAAAAAACAAGGACAAACTGGTAAAAAACATAAAGAGACAGATGCTGTTAAAAAAACAAGAAAAAAACGAAAATAAAAAAATGCCGGGAAATTGAGGAAAGAAACGTGGAAGAGAGATTGCACACCTAGCAATTTGTTACACGACATGGAAACGATACGAAAACAACGGGTTTCGGGTCATCACAATAACTAATCGGATCATTATTGGGTCACACGATAATAACCCGTTAATAACGGGTCCTTAACAAGTTTACACGAGAGTGACACGCGGGTAACCTGTTTTGACACGATAAAAAAAATGTTATTTTGATGATTTTAATTTTTTAAACTACTAAAAAAATCATACTATAAAATGCAATAGATATAATGAATATGCATATATTGTTTATTAATTATTATTCCATATAAATTTTAAAATTTAAGTTTTATTTATTTATTTATTTTTATAGTATATTATAGGCAAAGATTGAGATTAAAAATAAAAATATCAAGTAATTTAAAAATACCAAACACATAAAAAAAAATTATAATAATTAATTTCCCACCTAATATTTAACCCAAAGAAACTTTAAGTGTTAGTTAATGTATCGTTTTGATGGGATACGCATTTTATGAAACTAATTTCAATGATCTAACCGTCAAACTTGTTTATATATGCTTCGAGATCGCATACGCCAAAATTTGCAAAAAACAAACATTCAAAGATCAAGTAACAAGACAAAAATTTTCGACGGTTATAAACGAAAAATCACGATTTAACGGTTATTTTAACTCTGATTTTGATGCTTTTTTACAGCTATACTCCTTGACCCTATATGAATACAATGAATGAATTCAATCTTCAATTTAAAATATTTACACTAGTGGATACCACAAAATCTTATGTTATACTTGATGAAAGTATAAATAAACTCTTAAGTGTTAGTGAATCTATCGTTTTGATGGGATACGCATCCTACGAAACTAATTTCAACGATCCAACCGTCGAACTTGTTTATATATGCTTCGAGATCGCATACACCCAAAATTGCAAAAAAACAAACATTCAAAGATCAAGTAATGAGACAAAACTTTTCGACGGTTATACACAAAAAATCACGATTTAACGGTTATTTTAACTCTAATTTTGATGATTTTTTACAGCTTACACTCCTTGACCCTATATGAATACAATGAATGAATTCGATCTTCAATTTAAAATATTTACACTAGTGGATACCACAAAAACTTATATTATACTTGATGAAAGTATAAATAAACTCTTAAGTGTTAATGAATCTATCGTTTTGATGGAATACGCATTCTACGAAACTAATTTCAACGATCCAACCGTCAAACTTGTTTATATATGCTTCGAGATCACATTCGCCAAAAATTGCAAAAAAAAAACATTCAGAGATCAAGTAACGAGACAAAACTTTTCGACGGTTATAAAGAAAAAATCACGATTTAACGGTTATTTTAACTTCGATTTTGATGATTTTTTACAGCTACACTCCTTTACCCTATATGAATACAATGAATGAATTCGATCTTCAATTTAAAATATTTACATAAGTGGATACCACAAAATCTTATGTTATACCTGATGAAAATATAAATAAACTCTCAAGTGTTAGTGAATCTATCGTTTTGATGGGATACGCATCCTACGAAACTAATTTCAACGATCCAACCGTCAAACTTGTTTATATATGCTTCGAGATCACATACGCCAAAAATTGCAAAAAACAAACATTCAGAGATCAAGTAACGAGACAAAACTTTTCGACGGTTATAAACGAAAAATCACGATTTAACGGTTATTTTAACTCTGATTTTGATGATTTTTTTACAGCTACACTCCTTGAGCCTATATGAATACAATGAATGAATTCGATCTTCAATTTAAAATATTTACATTAGTGGATACCATAAAATCTTATGTTATACTTGATGAAAGTATAAATAAACTCTTAAGTGTTAGTGAGTCTATCGTTTTAATGGGATACGCATCCTACGAAAATAATTTCAACGATCCAACCGTCAAACTTGTTTATATATACTTCGATATCGCATACGCCAAAAATTGCAAAAAACAAACATTCAAATATCAAGTAACGAGACAAAACTTTTCGACGGTTATAATGGAAAAATCACGATTTAAAGGTTATTTTAACTCCGATTTTGATGATTTTTTACAGCTACACTCCTTAACCTTATATGAATACAATGAATGAATTCGATCTTCAATTTAAAATATTTACACTAGTGGATACCACAAAATCTTATGTTATACTTAATGAAAGTATAAATAAACTCTAAGTGTTAGTTAATGTATCGTTTTGATGGGATATGCATCCTATGAAACTAATTTCAATAATCCAACCGTCAAACTTGTTTATATATGCTTCGATATCGTATACGCCAAAAATTGCAAAAAAAAAAAATATTCAGAGTTCAAGTACCGAGACAAAAGTTTTCAACATTATAAACGAAAAATCACGATTAAACGATTATTTTAACTCTGGTTTTAATGATTTTTTACAGCTACACTCCTTGATCCTATATGAATACAATGAACTAATTTGATCGTCAATTTAAAATATTTACAGAAGTGGATACCACAAAATCTTATGTCATGATGATCTATGAAAATTGAGGATTTTGTAAAAGGAATAACATGTAATAGAGAGAAAGAGAGAGATGTGTAATTGAGGTATGTTCTATTCCACCCCATCGTGACACCAATAGGGGAGTATTATGTTTCAAATATCTTCCTTTATTTTAAGCGTACCTGATTAGCAGAAAACGACAAAAGCCTTTGAATTTGTAGAAGATCCTTCTCGGAAAGCCGAAATTGTATCTCCAATGTGTTGTATCACGTTCAACACAGAAAAATTAAATTGAATCAATAGCATTTAGATCAATTCAATAAAACAATAAATTAATCATAAAAGAATGATTAAAACGTAATACTCCCCTATTGGTGTCACGACACTTTCATACCTCAACTATTGGTGTCAAACTTCTGTCGACTTACACAGACTGACATTGAAGAAATAAAAAAAACTTGCTTAGTCAAGCACGGTTAATCATCTTGATCACATGGTATTGTATAAGTTTGCTTGCGTCCTTTGAATATTTGAATTGGTATTGGTCTGAGTGAGTCATGACTTTTCTGGGGAGCGACGCTTGGATAACCGATCATGATTTGATTTTCTGAATGCAACTGTGGCTATTTAATCGAGCTTTCTCTCATGGATTTAGCATGACATAACATATTCAAGAACTCATAGAGACAACCATACTCGGGTTCTTTGTTCTTGTGAAGAATTGTTAAAACTGACACATCTACTTAGTGCTTACCAAAATGTTGCATAAATATTAAGTTGGTTGTTGACATTTGTGAAGAAATTTATATTTGTTGATAAGAAGATGCAATTTTGACTTTTAAATATATAACATTTACCTCTTTTATCAAGGCGGCAAGGCCTGAGGTTTGTTTCTGCAACATTGAAATATTGTACATGTGAAGATCCTGGAAAGTGAAATTAATGAAGCCAGATGACAAGTGAGGCGGCTGGAGCATGAAGACCTTGACATCGACGACGAAACGCTTTCGTCTTTGGACTTGGCTGCCAAGTGTTCAGTATGTCATTTCTAAAACCCTAGAAAACCCAAGTAGTATTTTTCAAAAAATATAATTTTGAATTTTTGAAGTTTTACTCGTTGTGTTTAGGATTTGCCTGCATTGTCATTGTGCGGAAATGAGCTTGAGAATGTGGAAGTAATTGTCGAGGAAGTTACAAAATTCCAGAATCTAAAAGCTCTATGGCTGGACAGTAATCCAGTTGTGCAGAATTGGTACACACAATTTTTGATATGTAGAGACTTGTTGCCTCAACTCAACAATTGTTTGCCGAGAGATTTTGTTTTTTGATTCAGTGGTGGTGATTGGCAGATAAAGTTCTTCGGGAGTTGCTAACTCTTGAAATCTATAATTCCAAGTTTACCTCCAATTTTGGTGAGTGCTCAGTGGGGTTTTGTGGAGGAGTGTATGACAAGGAAAATATGGATGTGCTGATTTTTTTTCCAATTGGTAATGCTGCAGAGAGAGTATTTCAAACAAGGAAAACTTGACCAGTTCCGCCAGATTTTGGAGGAAGGGTCATGTGCTGGTAATCATTGTTTCTACACACTCGCAAATATTTGAATTTTTTATTACTTTTCTTGTAATTGCTATAGGTGATTAATGTGGAATGATGTTTGGTGGTCATTATTTTCCTTGGTGCAGATATTGATGAATATTATTCTGATGTTTGGTGTTTTCTTTCAGGCAACTGCTTGCCAGTAGAAAGAAAAAGGGTGCATATAGTTCTTCAGGAGTTGCCGAGTCTGGTATCACGGGCCGACAAGGTCACGTTTCCTACTACACTAGAGTATGGCATGATCTTACCATAGCATGGTTAGGAAAAATTATGCTTTAAGAAAAGGTGCTGCCTTTTACTCGGTATCATTATGTTGATGGGGTTCTTACATTTTCCACGTTGTGTTGTTAAAAATGTTGAGTGGGAAGAAGTTTATTGCTGTACAATGTCGCTGCGTTTTGGAGAATCCTCTGTGTGTCTCTGTAGATGTGGTTGATCATCCATTGACAGACTTATCTTAAGGCATTTTTACCCCATGCTAATCAGCCTTCCAATGTGGTGTCTCGCTAAAACAAATCCATAAGGTGGCCCTATGATGAATTTGTCAGTTATTAAGGAAATCAGAAAACCCTTACGGTTAGTCAGCAACAGTGTTTAACAATCTTCTGGGCTTATACTTGTCATGAGTGTGATGTGTGGCCATAAGCATATGTAATGATTGTGATTTAGTATGTAATGTATATTCTGCAGGACTTCAGCATTATTGATCTCTTTTGATTTGGTGGTCCACTTGCATTGTTGTCATTGTTTGCATTGGCATGCATACTTCATCCTGGCCCATTAACATGGCATTCTTCAGCAGTATGTGAAAATCTGATTAGTGAGCAGGATTAGTATTTGTGTAACGTTGTTTGCATTCACTTAGTTCTTTCGTAATTTTGGACTCTTTTTGACAGGTTTGGGACAAGTTACAACGGAAGACAGGAGGTCTTAGAAGTTCAGTATCAAACCTTGTTACTGACAGATTTGATTATAACAGGTTTGGCATCATAATTTTTGTTGTTGTTGGTAGTATTCGCAAGTGAATTAAACTTGTTCGGGATGAAATCATTGAAGAGTTGAAGCCTCAACCTTGCCGTTATTTGCCTCGTCATAAACGGATGGAATGCAGTTTAGATGCTCTCATCAGGGAAGAATTTTTTTGGCGACGAAGATGAAGAATATCTTGGTTAAACCATGGTGATTGTAACATCAGATTCTTCCATGAACATGCAAAGTCTCGATCTTGAGTCAATTCTATTTGTGGGGTGCCTGATGAATTTGGAACTTGACATTTAGATTCAGTAAGGGTTGGCCGGTTGTTTTGTTCTTATTTTAGTACACTCTTGTGTCAAACGGGGGAAATAATACGAGGAGAGTATTGCATTTCATGGATTCTCGTGTTACTGATAAAATGAATGGTATACAAGATTTGAATTGGAAGAAACTCTTTTTAAGATGCCTCCGACAAAATCTCCTGGAGTACATGGTAGGAGTTGGATTGTTGTCATGTGGATATCTTTTGTAGTGATTGCGTCTTTAATAAACAAAATACTATCTAAAAGATATAATGTTACATTTACCATCTATTTATATTATCTTTTACTACCTTAATAAAGAGGTAGGAACAGTCAATGCATGTAGATTCTATCTCTATTGAAGATGGTATAAATGATAGTATAATTAGAGGGTAGAATAACATCTCTGATGGTAAAATCCCATTAAAAAGGAAAATTCTAAAATTTACCCAATTAAATTGGGACTGCAACGAGTATGAAATTTTTGAAAAAATCCAACTTTTCCGTCGGGGTTCGAGGCTTCCCATTGCGAACACTTACAGGGGCCCACCTACCTTACTATTGATAAAAAAAAAAGGGGGAAAAAGGTCATGTAACGCAACAATAGAACTCCTTTTTCAATTAGAATACTAAGAAAAGTTGGAACCTATTGCTATTACATATAATGACTCAATGGGAAGAAAAATATAAATACGTTGCAGTGATATTTAGAATAAAAATTTAATTTGTATAAATTATAATACATATAGGAGTGCTTTGAAACATGCTCCTTAATAAATATTACTATATTAGAATTATAATAGGAAACCTATTATACTAGGCAGACAATGAAATCTATCCGTTGTCTCTTTTCCTCTCTGTTCTTAAATAAATTCACTCTTCCTCTCTAATCCTAAATACAGTCAAATACATCTACAACAAAATACGCATTCTGATTTCACAATTTCTCTCCGTTCTCTCTGCTCTCATCCATCGCCCAGCAAACCCTGACGACAACCACCGCCCGCAATGCCGTCGCTGGATCAAATTTTAACCTCCCTGGTCTCCGAAGCCCTCTCCTTCAATGGCCCCATTGTGGGTGTAGCCCTAGCGTACGCCGCAGTGCGCACCCTCCAGACATTCAGCTCCTACTCCTCAGCCCTACGCAAGATCCGTAACACTCCCTCCGTCAAAGTCTCCGATCTCCGTTCAATCCTTGCGTTCGATCAGGTCGACCAGTCCGACGCAAAGCTTGTCTTCGTCCGAGGCACCGTTGAAGCCAAGTCCGGCGTGCTCCCACCTCAAGGAACGAAAGCCGTCCTTGTTCAGAGAAGCCAACTGGTGCGTTTTGTTTGTTTGTATTATTCTATCTATTTTTGGGTCTCTTTACCCTGTACTCTATTTGGATGATACTGAATTGGTGAAATTGAAATTTTTGATCAAGTGTGTATTTCGCGATTGGATGGCCCTTTTCGGATGGCGGTCTGATGACAGGAGGAAGAAGCTTTTGGGATTGCCGCGGTCTGATATTGGAGCGTATTGGAAAGCATTGGGGAGGGCTTTGTCACAGCCAGGATCCAGGTCCTTACAAAAGGTTTTATTCTTATTCTTCTCTCTGTATTTTGATTTGATTGCTTATTTAATGGTTGGTGCTATCCGCACATATTTTTTTACCTTCCACGCACCCTCTTAACTTAACTTTTGGATTCAAGATGATCAAATGACAGAATTTCACAAGTGTGTGTGGAAGCGATAAGGGGTTCATGCCCTTATTTAATTTGTTTGAACGTGTTCTTGCAAAAACATTTAGAATATCAGTGCTAGTTTTGATCTATATTTGTTTGTGTAGTTTCCTTTCATTCTTGTTGACGGTGGTGGTGGTTCCCAAAAGTCAAGTTCTGATTTTGTTAGCGTGAATGTGGATGGATCAAGGCACCCGTTACCTCTTACTACAGTGTATCGGCATTTTCATCCTGTTGACGCTTCTCTCTATTCATCCGTGAAGACACTTTTAGGCCATGAGTACCCAGTGAGTTTTGCAAACTTTTAGCTCTCATTGTGCTTTTTTTTTTTTTTTTTTAATGTATAGCCCAGACGATATGGCTACACACCACTACTTTACTACTTTTTTGTATATTAAACATATGAAGAAAAATTTAGAACAAGAGAATATAGCTCGGGCTGTAGGGCTTGCTTTATTTTGCAAGCCTAGGATTTAGCCCACCTTAGAATGCTTGCTGGAGACGGGGTTTGACATTTTCGGGCCAAAAAGAGCCCTTTGGACCAATACTGGAGATGGTAGTGTTTTTAGCTTCTGTAGTATTTATAATGGTTTTTTTTTTTTTTTTTTTTGGTTGTTGATTTGGTTTTGGTTTCGAAGGCCAGTGTGCTTGAGCAAGTGAAGATTCTTCCCTTGGGAAAGGAAATTAGTGCTGTTGGTCTCTGCAGTTTCAAAAATGGAGTGCCGGAAGTCAAGTCCTGCAAGGATTTTCCCTATTTTCTGTAAGTGGCTTTGTTCTGAGCACATTCTTTTGAATCTTCAACTTCGCTGTTAAATTTTGAAAAGTCATTACTCTTATTCCGGCAAATGTGGTTCTCCAATTGTCGGTCCCAGTCTTTTTCTTATAGATTGAATTTCATATTTGTCTTTTTGTCTGTCAATCTATTATATATCATTTCTGCTCTGAAGCGTGAATGGTTGTGCTTTAATACTTGCTCTCTGTACTTTGATGTGCATTAACTGATTTTGTATGATTTGCAGCTCTGAGATGTCTAAGGATCAGATGGTTGTAGATCTTACAGCACACACACAATTACTGTTATTCACTGGGATTGTTCTTGGTTCAGTATCAATCGGAGTCCTTGGCTATTTTGTTGCCAGGTACAATTTTCCTTGAAACCTTAAGTTCTTGTGATCTCGTCTTGTGAGTTACCATTCAATCTTTATAGCTATTATATGTTTATAGGCTTGTCTAAGGGTCAGACCTTTTGTTTTGCTACTGAATTTGGATAATACACGTGTAATTTCCTATTGTTCCCTTAATGCTGTACAATCAAGGATTAAAAAAATGTTGAATACTACTGAAATGTTGGCCGATGTTTCATTAAAAAATTGGCTTAGCGGTACTTTTTTTGGGGGGGGGGGGAAGGGGAATCGCTATCTTGCTATGATAGCTACAAAGTTTCAGATATATTTTAGTAATGTTGGCAATGCCAGTTAAATTTCTTTATTTTGATAAAGAATCTGTCATAATATGGAGATTTTGGAGAAATTTCGGTGCCAATTTCAATAAAACTTGAGCCCATATGGGATCAGTTCTGAGAATAAGATTCATTTCACTTTCTAGTCTATCTATCTTCGCATGTTTCATGTGATTATGTTAAGTGTGTTCTTTTGTATGGTACTGATTAATTTTCTTTCTGTTCCTTAAATGCTTTTATTAGTTTCCTTTTTATTTAGGGATCCTTTGCCTAAGTGTTTCTTTTTCAGAAATATCTTTTTTGTCTGGCAGTCATGGTTTCGTGTACACAGAGTATAAACAAAATGGGATGGTATCGAGTGAATCATTTTTACACACTGGATCACATTCCAAGTGTGTTATTGTTAGTTTAGCAGTGTGCTTAATGCTACTCTTTTATTTTTTTTTCCCCTCACCTTGCATGCAAATTTCGATTACGATGTAAACTATTTTACAAAGTCTATACGTTAAAAATGGATGTTTACTGGTTTGAATTTGGAGTTTGGATGTGTTTTATATCAAGTTTCCATTAAATTAACATAAAAACTTATCAATATTTCCGCGGATATTCATATCAATATTTCTCCATGTCCGGGCTACTAACCGAAACTTAAGTTGTTGTTCATTTACAAATATTTGTTTCAGGAATTGGAATAGATGGAAAATGTGGAAGCAACAAAGGCGGCTACTGCAAGCAATTCGTGCTTCTGAGAGCAATGTTGAAACTCAAGTTCAAGGAGCGGATGCAGAGGATGAAGTTCCAAGGCATCAGTTGTGTGTCGTATGTCATACGAGTAGAAGGCAATACGCATTCATTCCTTGTGGGCATCTGCTCTGTTGCCAATCATGTAGTGCACTGGTCAAAAGTCACGTTTCACCGAAGTGCCTTCTTTGTCAGGTGGAAATTCTCGTTTCGGTACGAATTTATCAATCTTAGCATTAGTTTTTCTGGTCATTATCAGCGGTTAGTTTGCTGTTTCTATGCATCTTAAAATAACTGCTTTGATGTGTTGTGAGATGTATAATGTTGGATGTAATATAATAATTTATTTTTTTATAATCTTTCTTTCTAGGACTCTCCTCTCTCTCATTCTCTTTGTCCTATTCTCTTTATTTCTTTATTTTCTATCAGTATCAGTACGTTTCAATTTGGCAAGCCAATATTAGTACGTTTCAACAAGACATGGGTACAATTCAAATTAGACATGGATAGACTGAGAAACACACATTAACCATATATGCAATCCTCTTCTTAATGGAACCGCGTCTTTGTTCTTCATGAATCCGTTTTGAGAGATTCCTTAATCGACTAAAAACATAAAGTGGGAAATCAACATATAAAATTTTTCATTTAAAAGAAATAAACTAATGATATGTAAATAAAAAATTTTAAAAATGCTTAGGTGGCCATTAGTCCAAGCAATTTGATCAAATCTTTAAAAGACACAAAAGGTAGAAAAAGAGTGGGACATTCTAATTTTCCTTAAATAGATGGTTCGGATCATTAAAATTCGATGTAGTATGGACTCACAACTAATCCCCATTTTCATAAAAAAAATATGAAAATCCCTTCCTTTAAAAGCAGGCTTCCTACATGTATATATATCCATGCAAATTCCCGCCAAAACGTTCTGCCTTGTGAAGATGAACTTAGTTTTTCCAATGTCGTTGCTCAAAATCTATTCCTTCGAATCCCAACTGATAAGTTCAAAGATCAGAACGGCAGTTAGTTACGAATGCGAGAGAGAATGCGCGACCGAATGCGAGAGATGCGAGACCGAATGCGCGGGATGTACAGTAAATTTCAGGAATCGTAACAAATTATCTCCCGCGCATTCGGTCTCGCATCTCTCGCATTCGGTCGCGCATTCGCTCTCGCATTCGTAACTAACTGCCGTTCTGATCTTTGAACTTATCAGTTGGGATTCGAAGGAATAGATTTTGAGAGCTCTAATTTGGTGAAGCTTTCAAAAATGCCAAAAATGTCCATCTATTTCCTTCACAATCAAAACCTAAAAAATTCAAAAAAACAAGGACAAACTGGTAAAAAAACATTTTATATCTACCTTGCAACCCACTGCTCTTAAATTAAAAACAACTATTATTTACACAGTTTATTTAATCAGTTTTTGAGTATAAACAGTGTTGTCCTTGATTGAATAATAATGTCAAACAAAATCAAGAGAAAAATATAACCGCCCAATAAGAATGACTTACCGAATTACATCACAATAACAAAAAGTAAAGAATAAATAAAAAGGCAAGTAAATGGCATTATATCAATTGATTGAGTACCTAATTTGACTAAATCCGAAATCTCAGCTGTATACGAAGGGCAACAAATAAAAAAAGGAAAAATCAGCATTTCTCCAAAATCAGAAGACAACCGAATTATCGAGCTACACTTACGATCCAACCACATAAAAGAAATCTTCTAAATCGGAAAAAAAACTCTCCTTTTTCTTACACACACACACACACACACATATATATATATATATATATATATATATAATCATTCTCCTTTTAGCTACTTCAGTAATGTGCAAAGTTATGGACCTCAAGCTAACCTTCCAATCCACTATTTCATTATGCAAGTCTGACCCTAGTGTTTTAAAATTGCAAAAATTAGTCCAAATCACAACCGAAAACCCAAACAAAACCCCAAATCTATTTTTCTTGAACAAAATAATTGGTTTTTTTTTTTAATAATATTCAAAGTTTTTTCCATTTTTAATCTCTTTTCCTTAGAAATTTTTTTTATTCCAAACTTGGTTTGTGAAATTATTAGGCTTTGATTACCTAGAAATATGAATTGCTAGGTCCGAATTAATAATTCTCTAGAGGCGAAAACATGCAACATTTTCTTGTAAAGGACAGATCAAAAGAGCAGAAAATATTTTGAACCCAACCAAATAGAAGCAGAAATTAACAATTCTAACGTATAATCGAAGAACGGCAAAGCAAAAGCCTCAAGATTTTGAACAAAAAAATCTACAAAGAAAGAGGGCAACATATTTTAACACTTAAACTTGAATAAAACCAAATCCACAAATTTCGAAAAAGAACTGACAGATGCAAGAATCGAATAGCTTACCGGAAAATGATGAAGTCACAAAACCACTGAGATCAACATAGAAGATAGCAAAAGAGAGCAAACAACGGCAAAAGCCAAGAACTAAAAAGAGCGTAAGAATAACTGGACTTGAGTTTGGTGGGTGAATGAGGATAGATGTAGGGTTTATATGGACAAAAGAAAAAAGGATAAGGTTCTGGACAATGTCATGTGGCACTACGTGATTGCTTGAAAATCTTATCGAAATCTTGACTAAATTATTTTAAACAGATAGTGACACGTGGCGCGTCAGGATTGGTTGAAAATCTATTCACAAAATAGTATGTTTGGATAATAACACGTGGCGTGACAAGATTGGTTGATAATTTGATCGGAAACTTGGCTAAATTATTGTAAACCGATACTGACACGTGAGGGGTCGGGATTGGTTGAAAATCTTATTGGATCTATCCACAAAATAGTACTTTCGGATAATGACACGTGGCGTGATAAGATTAGTTAAAAATCCTATCCGAAATTAAAACTAATTTTTTTTATTTATTATTTTATAAAAAAAATTAATAATATTTTAAATGAACTAGATGCTAGCACATTTTGTAGGGATAGATGTTTGTGACAAGCATTTTTTACACTTTGTGCTAACGCATTTTGCAAGAATAAACATCAAACCCAGACGTCCGTTTGTGAACTACAAGGTACAGAAGCTTGAAAATTGAAATGCGAGGGTGTGGGGTGGGTGCCGACGGCGTCAAGGCGAGTTGGAGAGACAAACTTCTGAATGTTCAGAATGGATTACAAGCTCTGGATCTGGAAAATTTCAAATGCGATCTTGATGAGTGAGATTGGAGTCCGATTGTTGGTCTTAAGCTTGTAGATTTGATTAATAGCTATTTTGTTGCAATTATGAAAAGAAAAGAGGATTTGGAATTTGTTCTTACTGGAGGACCTAGGCTTATCTCGGGTCATTAGCTAGTAGTTCACAAATGAAGGCCTGTGTTTGATGCTAATTCTTCTAAATTTGCAAGGACTGCTGCTGTTTGGGTTGGAAGTACCATGGCTGGGTGCGAGGAGGAAGACGACCATTACTTTAGTTTTCTTGTTTTTTTTTTTTATTAAATTTTTTGAAGTACATTTCCTTTTTTTTAATTAAAATAAACTTTCCCCAAAGAAAATGATCCTCTCCAGATCCACAAATTCGGATTCTTGAAATTTGATCCAACGATTAAAGTTATTATAACTTTTAATGGAGCTCTCTGTTTGTAGTCATTGGATAAAATTTCAAGAGACCAGATTTGTGGGTCATGAGGCTTAGGTGGAAGGGATCTGGAGAGGATCCCTTTCCTTTCCCTAAGCCACGTCACCACACTAACAGATTTTCTAATGAAATTCAAACAAAATGACGGCATTGATTTGTACCACTAACTTTCAAGGATCACATTGATTGATTTTCAATTTCAAAAATCATCTTGATAGGATGTGTCAATTTCATGGACCATTTGTAATAAAAACCCTTCAATTAAATCAAAAGTATGTTTTTACGGGTGTAGCGGGATTGGCTAGAGCGGATGTGGTCGCCCTTGCAGTGCAACCGAGTTCAAAACCCTTTCTTGTGTTCAAAGTAGACAATCGTTTGTATAGAAGAAAAAAAGTTTGATTTCATTTTTTTAGTTTAGGTGAAGCTCTGGTAGTGAAAAATGAAACGCATCTCGGAAATATTCAATTACAGTTAGGGCAGTTCAGTCTACTCCCGTACAATCTCTTGACGGTTCATTCATCATTCATGGGGAAGACACGAACATAGGAATAGAAACAACTACCAAAACGAAGGGGATTAAAACATGAACAAGAGGCATCTACTACAAGTGATTGGGTTGCTGCATTTGCTCCATGCATCATCGGTAACTTAAGCATTCATTGAGGAATCTGAAACAGCACCTTTCATTTTATACTTTTTTATCAATGTTTAATGAAATAGTATAAGAAAAATTAGATGAGCTTAGCTGATTAAGACCTAGGTCATCCTAAGAAAAATTAACGAAAAGTCCTCAAAAACTTTAGTTTTAATGAAAATGACAAAATAAGAGTGTAAGTGAATTGTACCGGGAGTGACTTTTCAAGATAAAATATCATTTTCGTTAAAAGTGAATAGTACCGGAAGTGTTTCATTAAGATTCTGTAGATCCTATCCTCAAAACATAATTTCTACTCAACAAAAAGATCTGCAACCAATCGAAGGCATTCCGCCGCGCCAAATCAACACTCCAGATCCAGTTCATGAGTAGCCACATTACAAAATATCTTGTGCCCGACTCAAGACCCAGAAACTCTCCCTCTTTCCCCTTATGAATTTTTCGATCAAAGAATAGGCCTAATGAATGACTATATTTGAATGAGAAAGAATGATGGGACTTAACTTTCTTTCTGTTCCTTAACTATCTACATGTTTCTGGATCTCGTCGATCATTGATGCGAATGCGACTCTCCATTTCGCACTTTGTGACTCGCTGCAGAATACTCTCTGTAATGCACTTAACTCCTCAGGATCCGCCTTCTTTAGTAGTCTTCGTAGTACCAGCTGCATCTCTTCAGTTAAATGATGATGTTCCACCGATGAACAATCCTGATCTGGCTTTGTCAAACTGACACCAAAAACCTTCGTCTCCATTTCTCGTAGACAGCAACTTTGTTCGAATGAATGCTGCTTGATTTCACTAACCCTGCAAGACATTGACGGGACCATGCGCCCGTGATTCCAGTACTCCACGCATTGATGGTCAGGATCAAGAGCCTCAATAGCCTGGAAGAAACATAGTCAGGTGTGAGATAATGGATTAAATTTTATTTTTGGAGAAAGGAGAAGGAAATTTTTGCTTCACCAATGACATAACAAAAACGAAAGTATAATTTCGTGCCAAGGAGATTAGTTTATCACAGTAAAAAGTAATGACATAAACAAAGAGTTACTGTACCTCAGCAATGGGTTGGGAGAGAAATCCAAACATTTCGAGCCCATTAATGCTCTGCAATGACTGCATATGGGGCAGTCCGCTTTCCCCTACACTACTCCGTCTGTTTATTTCTTGATGTAGTCTCTGTAGTACCATTTCCCAGCACTTGTCTGCCGATACATTTGCGAAAACCTCACCTGGGCAGTCTTCCAAACTAACCTGAAATTCATGACAGAAAATTGTTCAGAAATGCACAAACTAAATAAAAATTAATGATTTAGAGCCTACAAGTGTGATGGTGTTTTATGCTCACTAGTTTCGCATAGTAAACTATCAATTCAATGCAAGTATTCAACAAATTAATAATCAGCTGTAACAATGAAATTTACACTTCCCCAAATCTCTCACTTTATTGTTTTTGGAGGTCGATAGAGACATACCTTGAATAGAGGACCAAGAAGCCCAGCATCGACAACTTCTGAAATATAGCTACATACTTTTGTTGGGTCAAGCACACTATAAAACCTAACTCGGCTTCTATAACCTGCAAAAGACAACCATTATTTAGAAAGAACGAAAAATTAGATGAATCCACACGGGAAAGAAAAGGAGAGCGAAAAATGCAACCAGAAGAAAATTATTGAATCCAAATAAGCATAGCAATATAGCCAACATACCTTTTGGATATATTGCCTGCTTACTGCACCACAACTTCCCAGTGACAACAGCTCCAAAATCTATAGGCTCAACGGAAGGACTCAACTCTTGTAATTGATAGCTTTGGTCAGTCACATATATATTTACACCGAACAACTTATTGCCCTCACTCGCACAGTTATTCCTGATGTCCCTTGAACCGGCAGGGTAGTCATTGTTCAGAACTGTCAGAGCAGATACATTACAGTCATCATCAACTTTCATCATGTCTGGTTCTCTGGCTACATCTGAACTACAAACTTTCTCTTGATTAGACACTGACGTAGAGGTCTCCTCCTCAATTGTGACAGCGTTGTTATCACAATGATCAGATGTGTGCATTGTCCTGCTTTCATGTTCTTCAGACATGTAATTAAGATTCAGATCAAAGCACTCCATCCCCATCTTTGCTTCATCATTCTTTACCAGAATTTGATTGTCATTTTGACCATCCGTGGTGATGGGAGACGTACTTAAACTAGAAGCTCCATGCTGCGACCCTGACTGGACAACTGCAGAAGAAACCTGACTGGACGAACTGCTGGATGCATTTATGTTCACCTTCTCTTCTGAAACCGGGCAGCAAGGTGAAGTTTCCCTTGGATCACAAGATTTGATTCTTTTACGAGGCATGCCTCTTTCTTCATCCAGCTTAGCTATACATGTATCAGTACCATCTAATTCATGGTCTTTGGATGCCCATAGTTTTATGGCCTCTACTTTCCCTTCCAATGCTTCAATCAGCATATTTAATTCATTGATAGTGTGGCGTTGAAGGACATATCTTTGATTGATGTGACATGAACAAAGGAGCCTTGCATGTTTGAGACATGAAAATCGGTCAGGAGAGCATTTGCAGCTGGAGGCAGATAAGTGCAAGTCATAGAAGCAAGAAAAACATTCTCTCTCATTGTTCAAATCAAAGCCTCTTTCCATCTTTTTCAACTTCATACAAATTGGAAGACGATCTAGTCTTTCCTCCTCCATTTGCACCCGTGTCTTAATTGCTCTGGTGAGTAGACCATCTTTGCCACAAACACTTTGCCAGCTCATATTTTTTGTAGTTTTCTTTCCAAGAACTGATTGTTCCCAGAGGGCCTGTACAGCTTCCCGAGCTGATCCCAGTAACAATTTGTCGTGTGAGATTGATGTCTTGCGACACTGCTCACTGTAGAGCTCAACTGCATTTTGCCCATGTTCTAACCAATCAACAGGGGCCACGTTCACTGCCTCAGCACAGTTAAAACCACAATTAAATCCAGAATGATATGCCCGTGGGAAGGTAAGAACAAACTCCCCAGAATGCTGGACGGCTCGATGCACAGGTACACCTTCAGACTTTAAAACTGTAGGAGATAGTTGAGTGACCTGAACAAAGATGAAAGTTGTAATCTTAGTGCCTGAGATAATAATAACAACTTTAAATGTCAACATGTGAATAAAAATCTCCTTACCAGTTCATTGAGTAAATCAGGTTGTTCCTCGAATAGATCAGGCAAATAAGCTCTCATTGTACGTTCCAAATCGGTAGCATGGCTTCCAGAGACTCCATACCATACTTTTGGGTCACCCCAGTGCAGATAATTTAGCGAATAGAGGTGGTGGTCCTCAACATGCTGTTAAAAACCACAAAAAAAGAAGACCAAATAAGCAAAACAGTAAACTGAAATATTATGCTTTTTCTAAAACACAAGAAATGAAAACATCTGGAGGGCCCTTTTTTTGACCATCACAGTGGCATGACATACCCAACAAAATGAAGAAAAGCACATCCCAACATAGAGCCATGGGACTAGAACTCCTGAGATATCGCTTGCTTCAAAACACAGTACAGAACCAGGCAGGCGTGGGAAGTTATTTAGATTCCAACCTGACAATGCATACTTATCCGAATCACTTCTGGTTGATGATGCCTTAGGAAAACCACTTCCAAATACTCCTGTTTCCAAGTCAGCTCCATAGTAAACCTGAAATGCGATCAGAAAAAAGCCATTTGCAAAGATAAGAGTACATTCACTAATGAGTTAAAGGTTCTGAAATTTATAGTTACATACCTCAACCTCATCTGCTGTTGGTGTCTCAACTATTCGCCAGTATTCACCTTCGATATCCTCCACAGAGGGTTGCCATGTTTCGCTTTTAGTTTCACCATAAGTTGAACCCTCCTTAGCATCCTTTGTTCCGAAGTAACTCTCCTTAAAAGTAGCAGCATGTTTCTGAAACTCTTCAAATGTAAAGTCTGATCCTGAATGGAACCCAAACTTCTCATCAGCCTCAGTAGCAGCATTAGCTTCTGAATGCCTTCTGGCTCCCATTCTTGAGTTCCTCTTTCGTTTACGCTTCCGACTTCTACTTTTCTTTCTCATGGCCTCTCTGTTTTGAAGCAAGTCAACTTGCTGAATTCGCGTAGAAAATTTGGCATGTTCCCACATCTCTTTCTCCTTAAGAGGGCAGGGCGGGGTCCAGGAAGGTGGAGGGACAATCCGGCATATACCATAAGATTCGGCCAGTGGGCGGATCTTTGCTATGTAACCAAGTGTATCTTCAAACTCCTAAAAGATGAGAACAACACATGTAATTAAATAACCTTATAAATACAAAAAAATCCAATGATACAAAAACTGCTGCCATCAAAGATGTTATAAAAGGCAATGCAACTATCAAACAAACAAAAAATAGAATGAATACCTCAATAGTTGGATAAAACACAGGCGCTTCATCAATATCAGGTCTGCATGCTTCCTCCGGGTTCCATCTAGCTGATATCTGCAAGAGGCCAATAATGAAATCATTAAGGATCACAAGGTAACAGAAGAAAACACAAAAAATGCGGACTATCTTGGATTTGATAGCACAAATGTTTCTTCCAATTTATTTCCCCATGTCTTTCTATTAATCCTTAAAGTACCCAAACACGCCTATGTGATGTTATTCAAACACAAAACTTTACAGAGGTGAATGTATCACTTCTTAATTATTAAATGAATGCTATGGAACACGATAACTAATTATAAAACGGTCTGTACCTTTCGGATTCGAGGGCTGCCAGAGCCCTCAAGTGTGTTATAACTTTTGTGGTTATTCTTAGAAGAATGATCCTGCAAAGCATTTTGTGTAAGAATAAAAAATCAATTGACAGCTGAAATTTACATTCGTTGACAGACCAAAGGCATTCAGTTAAGACAAGCAACACTGTAATACGAATGATCCTTCAAAATATCTATTTAAAACCATTTACTTTCTCAATTTCTCTGCCTATAATACACGTTCAGGTGTAGACAAGCACATTACAGTAGCAGATTAAAAAGATCACAACGACGATATGCAATAGAAATCAGAAATTCCAGATGCACACAGGACCACGCAAACAAGCGAAAGGGGATCTTACAAAAACCGATTGTCAAAGCAATCAATAACAAACTTCGAAGAAAAGAAGAACCGATTATGTATTTAATTGAACAAAAAAGGAAGAACAGTTAAACACATGCTATAGATTTTACAACATAAGAAACAGATAACACAGATCTGCAATTTCTGCAGGTTAACAACACAGATGATTTCGATAACATAAACAGAAAACACATCTTATCCCGCCTGAGATTGAAACCAGACACATACATATGACATAACTCCACACATATATATGACACAATGGAAAGAATACAACATTAGGGATTAGAAATCCAACCTCTTTCTGCTGAGATTCGACAATTAATTGTAACTGTTCCATTGACGGTAAAAATTTGTGAAAATCCTGATTAACCAATAATATCTGCAAAAGAAAACCTTTTCACTTATCAAAATCAATCAACCCAAAAACAACTTTCCTACTTCTCCATAACCAAACAGAACTTAACCAAAAGAACACAAATTTATGCAATACCTAATTCACCCAAACTAGCAAAGGGCATTCCCCAGAAACAATTTCTTTCCACTTTCTGATCAAACAAACACAAACTCAATTGGCATTTTCACGAACTGAACCCAAATCAAAACAAAAAACCCAATACTTTTTCAATTGCATGCATCTAACCGCCCCAAAAATTCTTACAGTTTTGGTAAATTTAAATTCTTTTCTACACCCCCAATAAATTCAATTTTTTTATTAAAGCAAAAAAATTGACTTGGTAAACAAAACAAATATATTTGGAAAAAATAATCAAAGTACAAAAAATAAAAACAAAATGATTAGTCTATCAACAATGAGGACGAAAGCAGACTAAAACCCAAGACATAGTTTTTCAGAGAATTAAATGTATAGAATATTAAATATGGAGAAAAAGTGGATTGAAAAATCAAGAGGGTACCCAAAGAACACGCCTAAAATTCCCAGGTAGGGTGATGACTTGATGTGTAGGCAATAGGTATACTTGTGAATATATGCAACCAACCCTTCCTCACCCTGTCAACACCTTTCAGAAAAATAAAATAAAATCTTGGTATTTTAGATATAGTTTTTTTTTGTTTTTTGGGATAATAATAGTAAGAAATAAATAATAAAAAGAGAGAATGAGGTGGAATAAAGAATCCTGCTTGAACGAGGAAGGTGGATCTAATACGAGTGGGAAATGGAGAAAAAGAAAAGAATTTGTCTTCTTTTTTTTTGGGTGTTTTTTTTATAATTTTTGTAAATATTTATTTATTTATGTATTTAATTTAGAGGGAGAGGAGATGGAGAGAGGGTCAACCGGAGTTCGTCAACCCGCACAAACGCACGCAGATTTCACGGTGAGGAGTCCAACACTCCATATCCAAAGTGCAACCAACCCCACAATACCTTGTTTGCAAGTTATTCGAGCTAAAGTGGGCCCTTCTCACTTGGTTAAGAAAAGTGGGACCCTATCACACAAATGCACCATACATGAGAAACATTTTTGGTATAATTAACGTTACTTTTACATGATGTTACGAATTTGCATTAGATTCAAATATAGAAGGTATATTTACACATGATGACTCTTACTTGGGGTTGTTTAGCTTAGTTCTTGGGAAAATACTATAATGTTACATTTATAATATATTTGTACTATCTTTTTAATAAAGTTAAATTCATCAATACACGTTAATGTCATTTTTATTAAAAATATAATACAAACGAATTGTAAAAATAACATTTAAAAAATATATAATTACACATGATTCTATGCATGTTTAATTCACATAAGTTGTAAATGCGTTTGTACTAACATCTTTTGATTTGGATCTTGGCTTACACTATCCTTTTTTTCTTATCAATAGTAGTTAGATATTTAATAATTGCTTGCACGTGTTGTGATCAAATGTTGTTTAGAATAATTAATGTGATAAAGTCCGAATTAATGGATAATATTGTTCAAATATATGTTTTTTTTAGTACAACGATATATTTTACACTAAGAGTAAGGAGAGTTCGGTTAAACCACAAAATATGTAACCTAATTTGGTATCGAATTTGTCATCTACGAGATTCGAATCTAAGACCTCTCACTTACAATTGAAGAGGAATACCATCAAACCGTAGTACTTAGTGGCAAATATATGTTATGATTTCGCTTTTTAAATATGATAGTACTATTCACACACCTATTTTTATGTTTCACACATATTTATAGTGTCAAGTTGTACTATAATTTGAGTCACGCCAAGCATGTGACACACTTAAATGAGCTCGAGTCACGTAACAGGGCTTGCCGAGTGGGTTGTGGTGTGGAGGTTACGGAAGTTTACTAGCCTACACGAAATTATGATTGTGTAAGACTTTGGATTGCTTTCGGAGCACCAAAGTTCAAGCCCATGATTTTGGCTTCACGTGGGAAGGCTTGAGAGAGCAATTTTTGTCCTTACACTTTCCCTTACAAACTAAGATATTCAGGAACCAACCAAACCCAAAGTTGAGCCGACCAAATTACGTTTTGACATTGAGCTGTGCGCCTCCTTTAATGAGTAGAAGAAAGTATATTTCCCTTCCAAGCTCTTAGACCATCTCCAATAGTGGGCTAAAACTTAAAATTTCCCTTCCCCCCCCCCCCCCCCCAAACCCAAATGGAGGGCAAATACCAGCCCAATTTTAGAACACAAAGCAAAATGGGCCCCACCAACTGAGACTGAAACGGGGGCTGTGAAGCCCACTGCCCACTCCATACTCGCCTACGTGCTGCACACGCTAGGCTTTCTCAAAATTTTGTACCAACCCAAGTGGTGTTGTTCCCCCACTGTCAGACCATCAAGTAGCCGTTGGGCTACTTTTCTTCATCCAACGGTTTCATTTAAATGGGCCGTTGGTTAATCCAACGGTCCAGGTTCAAAGTAATTTTTTTTAGTTTTATATTTATATATTTATTGAATCCAACGGCTTAGATCGAATATAATCAAATCTAACGGTAAAAAAAAAAAAGATATAAGTTCATGTGGTTTTATTAAATGTCGTTTGTATTAAGTTCATGTGGTTTATCATGATTTTCATGTATTGATTTAGTGATTTTTCAAAATTTATTAGAATTTAAATATTTTTAGGTTAAAATGTTCATATAATTAATTTAGGATAGTCTACATAATTTTTTTTAAAGTTAATTTTAAAAAAAAAAATTAGCCTTAATTCAATCTTTGATAATTTTGGGCTAAAATTTTAGGCCAGAAGGGTTGGAGCAGAAAAACTGTTTATAGGCTAAAACCTAAATTTTCTGGGCCAAATATTTTTAAGTTTTAGGTCACCATTGGAGATGGTCTTATAGGGAAATAAGGGAGAAAGCATAGAGGAGCGTTGCCAAAGATGGAGTCGTACTGTGGGACTTTGCGCATGAAAGTAGGAACCCGGGCCATCGTGTTCAACCTATGCTTCATGAGGCTACCAATCATTTGCAATGTTATACCAAAAAGAACCATGTTGCTATAACCATGGAAAGAAGAAGGGAAGACTTAGCAGACTTGGAAAAGGACAAGAAACTAAGAGATTCCCCAGCTGGAACTTGAAGCGATCCCTACACCTATAAATCAAGAGCATTAGCACACAAGAAATGGGAGAGACGCACCAAGCAGAGCAAGTTATTTCTAAGCGTTGGAAACCCAACCCATGAGTTTTAAACCATCCCTTCACTCTGATAAGCTTCCTTACCCCCTTCAAAACCATACAACCAAGAATAGCCTCTTTCACGTTAAATAATAGGCTTTTAGCTCCCACGCCGCGCATCATTCAAGCAAGTTATAATGTATTGTGACTACTTAGTTGTTCCCAATGTTGGTTAGCCTCTTAAAAGTCGTCAGAAGCACTTTATCAATGTCGAAAACATTCGATTATCGTTGGAAGCACTTTATTAGTGTCAGAAACATTCAACTACCATGGGAAGCATTTCAACAGTCATCGAAAAAGCTTCAACAGTTGCAGGAAGCACCTCAACTGCTGTGGGAAGCTCCTCAAAGTTGCCGAAAACACATCAGCCATGGGAACAAACTAAACCGAAAAAACTTCAAAGAAAACCAAACTAAATCGAACCGAACAGTAATCTAGTTTGATTTTCAATCTTGACAAAAAAATTGAACTGAACAAAGCTCAACTCAACCCAAATTTTCACCCCTTGGACCCAAAGTTTAAAATATCCACAAAATTGTCAGAAAAATCAAAGGATCTATATAAAAATTGGGTTGCACTTCACCCTATATCAATGTGATAGAGGAAAATACATGAATTTTGTCGATACTCATTGTAGATTTCGAATTTTTGAACTTTCTTTGAAAAAAAATTTCTCTAATTCAACTAAGTTTTAAGTAGTTAATATACTTACACCATTATAAACTTCCGTAAGTGTTAATAAGCTGATATACTCACACCATAACAAGTTTTCATACATTTCCATGTCAATATTTTTTTCAAACACTACATGGACCTTATTTTCTCACCCGTAGAGGTAGACGACATTAGCCGATTAGAACCGAGCTGTCGGTTTTACAACATAAAAGAATAAGGTTGTCCGTTGAAAATTCTAATGTGAATCCGATATCTCCAATATTCCAAATTTCCAACACATTATTGACACAACGACAATCAACGATATCACAAACGCAAAGAATTTCGACAAACGACCCAAAACTTTATTCTTCCCTTCTTTTCTTCGGCATTTCCTTATCGTTTCCTCCGTATCCAGAAAGCCCGCGTCTTTCTTTGGATTCGATTCCGCGTTTTGGATTTAATTATAAAAAAATTCCCAAAAATCTCATATATTGGTCTCAGATTTTACCTTTCCTCAAACCTCAGGTATTCATTTATTTGATTTTTTTTTTCGATGAATAATCGATATTGCGTTGACTTGGATTGATTGAAGCTCATTGTTTGGGATGCAGAAATTCGATTACGTCGAATTACAGCTCCGATTGCTCGAGGGGTCGTGAAATTTGAACTTTTTTGAACGAAATCAGGTATCTTTTTATCTTATTTTACTTCTTTTGTGGAAACAATTGTTAATTTGAATTTGGTGGTTAATTTAAGAGGATGCTTTTTCCTAATTGCTTGCAATGGTGTTAGTGAATTGCTGCATATTTGCGTATTTCAATGCATTTGTTATGGTTTAGTTCCTCTATGTTTCGTTTGGGCCTCGGCATTAGGTTTGAGATTTTACCTGCCAGAACTTATTTAGGCTTGAGATTTTGTCTGCCAGAACTTATTCAGGTTTTGATCTTTTTATATAGAACCCGCCTTGTTCATCGATGTTTGTGTTTATTTGGCTGAAGACTTGATATGCTTCTGCTTCAGTTTACGTGTAGATTGTAGGAGGTGGATTGTGTCTGAAACATATAGGAATATCTCTTTTGAGTGTAGATGGGAACCCGATTTTCCAGATGGATAATGAAACAGCCCCGCCAATATTTCTTGGCTGTCCGGTATAAAACAACCTCATCTGAGTATGTAGCATCGAGAGCCAGAGATCCCACGTTTGAGAAATTTATGGACAAGTACAAGAACCTTCTCAAAGTCATTGCTGTGCAAGATCTCATCCTTGCAAACCCCCACGACCCTGTTGTGTCCCTTGATTTTCTCTCCAAACTCTCTCAAAAGCTCCATCTCAACTGTGGTGCAGTTGCCTTCCTCCGCAAATACCCTCACATTTTCCACATTTACCATGATCCCATGAAGTCCCAGACCTTTTGCAGATTAACTGACAGAGCCGTTCAAATTTCTAAAGACGAAGCAGAGGCTATCAACGCCTCGTTGCCACTTGTTGTTGATCAATTGGTTTGGCTTCTATCAATGTCTACTTCCAAGATGTTGCCACTCCGCACCATTCTTAAAGTTGGCAGGGAACTTGGGCTTCCTGATGATTTTGAGGACACTGTAATATATAAAAACTTCCATCTTTTTCAACTATGTGATGCTCATGAACCCAATACTCGTAACTTAAAACTGGTTAATGCAACTTCTGACAAGTTCGTTGCAGCGGTTGAGAATTGGAGGGTAGAGGAATATTGCAAGGAGGGTACCAGTGTTGATAGGGCTGAAATTCAGTTTAGTTTTAAACATGGATATCCTCCAGGGATGTAGTTAAGAAAATATTTTAGAGCCAAGGTTAAGGAGTGGCAAAAGTTAACGTATGTGGGCCCATACGATATGATGACAGAGAAGAAGAGGTAGTCTAAGGCCAGAATGACGGCTGTGGAGAAACGAGCAGTTGCAATTGTTCATGAATTCTTGAATTTGACGGTAGAGAAGATGGTTGAAGTGGAGAAAATCAGCCATTTCAGGAAATGTTTTGGATTTGATTTGAATATAAGGGATTTGTTCTTGGATCACCCCGGGATGTTCTATTTGTCAACCAAGGGAAAGAGACACACTGTTTTTCTGAGAGAAGCTTATGAGAGGGGGTGTCTGATTCACCCAAATCCAGTTTATAATGCTAGGAGAAAGCTTCTGGATCTTGTCGTTTTGGGGTGTCATGGCTTGTTTATTGATGGCTCTAAGTCTAAGCCGAGGAACCTTGCTAGTGAAAAGGAGGCCAAGTCACTGGAACAGCACAATGAAGAAACCTATAGCTCTGATTAATTAATGCAGTTTTTCCTTCCTGTGAACCTGATAAGTTTACGAATTTAATAGTCAGAAACTTATTCAATTTTGATCTTATTGCATGACTGCGAATGTCAATGATTCATTTTATTTGGCTCAAGAAATGATGCGAGTATTACTGTGTGGTCTTGAAGGAGCAGCTAGAGCTCTCGCTTTTACTTGGATTTGAGTTTTGGTGTTTCTCTTCTATATTTCCTGTGTTACTCATATAAACCTTTAGTTAAATTTGGCTTAACTTATGACACACTTGGCTTATATACCTATAAAGTAGGAGGAAGTGTGGTAGCTTATTTCTAAAGATGGGAACGTCTGCACCTATTGGTGTTCCCTTTGTAGTGTTACCATCGTTAATTAGTTATTCGAAGTCATCTTTGATTTCATGATCAATCACAATAGATGACTTGCTTCAAGAAATTCAAATCTTGCGTTGTAGATCAGGAAATACCGGAAGAAATATTAAAAAAATAAGGTTGCAATCTCTACCAACCAGGAAATAAACTATCTTCAACACGTTAAGGTGTGCATGTGCAGTAATGCTGGGACATCTTGTAGTCATGAAACACAAAGTAGTTTCTCCTTGATAGATCTTCAAATCACTGGTTAGGATTGTTTGCCTCAATAGTTTTTGTTTTCTCTTTATACATATATCTCTTGTTTCTGTGAATGATGCAATTGCTTGCTTAATTACCAAGGCCTGACTTGTTTTAAATTTAAGTATTTATGCTGCGTCAAGGATGGGGACCTTATTCTGTATAGAAGGGGTTTCTGTCCTTTCCACCCGTAGAATTGTAGATTATCTATGAGTGTTAGGATTGGCAAGTTCTTTGAAGACATTAAGGCCTCAAGATTGGTTTGATAGTGGGAAGACCTCAAGGGCCTCAATTTTCATGAAGAAAGTTAGTTCAGTCTTGTTTCTATGATTTGCTTTTCTAAATTTTTTTTTTTTTTTTTCTGAAAATAAAGAAAAACATATTTTGGGTAAGCTTTAGGATTTCTCTTCATAAGCTTTCTTACTTCTTTTATGCATCTTAAAATTTGATAATAGATATTTTCAAGTTTTCAGGTTTCCTTTTCAAAAGTTTGGTCAGTTTCTTCAGAATTTGTAATGGAGTACGACACTGTGTAGCATATTGGCCATATAGTAAAAGATCAGAGTTGTGGAGTTCTATAGTTTTCTCTAGTCGTATTTCTGTTGGTAATGCCTCATTGTGTTTGTATGTTTCTAAAAATTGCAGCTATGCAGAGCCAGCTTGTGTGTAATGGGTGTAGGAGCGTTCTTCTGTATCCTAGAGGAGCTACAAATGTTTGCTGTGCATTATGCAATATAATCACCCCAGTCCCTCCTCCTGGTAATGTCTCTTGTGCTTATCCTTTTTCTTAATGGGTGGCAGAGCAAAGGATAAATATGCTATGTGCTATCATTATAGGACTAGAGACTGATAGACTTCTATCTAACCTAATTAGCATTTTGTTGGAGAGGTATAGGTTTGGTCACAAAAACGTTTGTGCAATGACCTTGCAGGTACGGAAATGGCTCAACTTATTTGTGGGGGTTGTAGGACGTTGCTAATGCACACACGTGGGGCGACAAGTGTGAGGTGCTCCTGCTGTCACACAGTGAATCTTGCTCCAGGTATAATATAAGCTCCCTTGCGTTAAAAAATAAAATAAAGTAAAAAAAATACTGAAGTTTCAATTGTCAAGTCATGGAATTTCCGCATTGCAATCTTTGCTCCCCTGAAAATGAAAAAAATATATTTTAAGAGGGAAATTGATCACTCTTGTAATCTGCCACATAGTGTATGGTGATCATGCAGCCTTAATGTTTTCCAAATTAAACAATCTTAGGTAGACACCATCAGTCCCATGATACTGGTGAGGCATTTCAGTTTAGCACTGCATCTGTGCAGGCTTATGCGCGTGTAACTATGAATCCATTTCTGCAAATGTACAGGCAACTCCCAAAAGCTCATTTTGTTTTATATGCTTCTATTTGGAAGGTTCTAGATTATTTTTAGTTTACTAACATAAAAAAACTTCTCTCTTTATGTAATGGATAGAGAAAAATTCAAAGATTGTAAGTTTGAAGGAAGCAGATTTCACCTACCTTATGAGGACAGTGATTTTGAAACTTCCTTAATTCATCAACATGTCTTTGTATTAAATGAAAGACCATAAGAAAGAATTCCCTTTCTTTTGTTTTGCTGTTAATTTTTGTTTCAATTATAAGCAACATGGCAGCAATGCTCCCTGTCAATATTGGAGTTTGACATTTATGTTCTTTTGGAGAATTGGAATTACTTACTGAAATTCGTCTTCTGTGTTGTTCAGTAAGATCGTAAAAAATCGACCAGGATATTTTATAAATGCAAATGTAGAGCTTGTTCTATGTTGGATTACTGTTTTTACTCAGCCTGCTATTGACTTCTCTTTTGTGGGTCTTATTATTGCAAAAATAGCATCCAGTCAGGTTGCCCACATCAACTGTGGAAATTGCCGGACAACACTTATGTATCCGTATGGAGCTCCTTCAGTCAAATGTGCAGTCTGTCAGTATGTTACAAATGCTGGTGTAAGTATAGATGAACCTTCTGACTTCTGAGTGCATTAGAATGTTCTGGGTCATGCTTTAATTTTGGCTAAAGATGTTTGCTTACCACATGTTACAAGGTTGTTTGATCGGTAGTTTAAACTTTTGATAAATTCACTAGATGTTACGAATCCTCTTGTTAATACTAGGTGTGGTTGGATATAAATCTTGGGTTAAACTACTTGAGGGGAGGAGGCTTTAGGGAATCGGAGGGATACACTGTTATGTAAACTAGCCAATGGAACCAAAAAAGGAACACAATTAATTTAGAGAGATCGTCAATTTTATCTGGTTGATGAAAATAAACTAAAAATTATGTAACATTCGCATGTAGCTATGGCTTATATGTATGACGTCCCATGTTGATGTCAGAATATAAGACTGAAGTCAAGGGATAGCACTTGAATAAACATAAAATTCCATTGCTTCGTATTGTTGTCTTCTTGGGGCCAACATACAAACTGGTGCCTCCTATTTTCCGTTATAATCATGATAACATTTGGATGTATGCATCTTGCATTGTGATTGAGTGTTGATTTGAACATTTTACAGACGGCCAATATGAGGGTTCCAATTCCAGCGCACAGACCTAATGGGACAACCAATTCAGGAATGGTGCCCTCTACTTCAGCAGTAAGTTCTTAAAAGCATACTATTTATAATTCCCAGATGAGACCGCCTTTGTGGTAGTACCATATGATGCATAGTGAACTCTATTGAATTTGTTTCTCTTGTATTTTCTCAGAGCCAGACCGTCGTCGTTGAGAACCCTATGTCTGTCGACGAAAGTGGCAAATTGGTAAGCTTGTCCGATAATGCATCCGTGTATATGCCTTTGTTTTCTTTGAAAATCCCTTTTTTCCTTATTGAGCAAACAAAGGATGTCCTGATTATAATACCGTTAATCTCACAGGTGAGCAATGTCGTCGTCGGTGTGACAACGGGAAAAAAATAGCACAGCAGGATTCTGAAATCTATTGCAGCTAGTTTTACTTGGCATGGAACATATCAAGTCCATATTACAGATTACTTGGAAGCTAGACATGTTCAAATTGGTTGTATATTTTTATTGGAGTTGTTCATAAACATCTGTGCGAGGAACATTTCAAATGTGAGGCGTCGGACAAATGTATTACGTCACCGTGTGTTCCAATTTTCGTCGAGTGACTGCCGGATAAAGTATATATATATTTTTGAACTGCAAATCCAAACTGTCGCACATTTGTTTTCCATGTAAACAAATTATTTTGTTTAATTGTTGTTATATATGGTCTGCTGACTTCCTCGATGCAATTCTAAATGTAGTCGATTGTCATCGGTAAATGACGTTCTCACTGTGGACATCTGCCGATGAACAGGTCTTTATGTATATGCAACTTCGATTGAGCTAAACTTGCATTACTTTCAGTATTATTCCAGAGTGCTTATCATTTGCCTTTCTGTTCAAGGTTGGCAGTTTTGCCACTCATAAAATCATAGTTGGCGATCCCTCGTTCTCAGCAAGCGACCCTTTGTCATGGTGGAGAAGAATATTGCCCTTGCATCATGGCATGGATTAGAACCTCATCGGCTAACTAATCTAACATCCAATTTTACAAATCTATCGTTTGACAATGAAAAAACATCAATTCTTCCTTATTCTAAATATGCTCTTTTTTACTCTTTTGACTAGATTTGGGAGTGTTCACGACATGTTTACGTACTTGGAATAAGAGAGAGTCATGAATTGTAAAATTACGGAGTGTAATGTGAAGGTCACATAATTTATGTACTTGTTAGTAATCGTATGAATAGTCAAGAATCGGAATAATTTGAACGCCCATGTTTGTTAAAGACGCTATCAAAAAATTTCTTGCATTCATGAAGCGAAAAGCTAATGATGTAGAGAAGAATGTCAAAATTGCTGATGTGTTTGTGCAAAGACGCAAAGAAGAAAGTTTAGACTAGGTAGTTCTGCATTTGTTGGCCCAATTTATCTAAAATTCTGGATGACATAGGCAGATTAAACCATGATGCATGTGGGGTTAAAAAGTTTTTCCAAACTACCTGCACCCAACAGACCCAAAAGTTCGTGGATTGTTAAGACTAATCATAGATGCTTCACTCACTCAACAACTGGTTCCATCACTATAAGAAGCAACAACGTACTCGCTTGTGTATCTATCTATCTCAATCAACCATGGCTCTAGAAAATGCGCAGAAACTCGAGGACGGGACAGAATTAGTGGCGGTGAGAAAGCCGATGGACTGGACTATTGTCGTACTGAGGGTGGTTGCGTTTTTGGCCACGGTTTCTGCAACCATTGTGATGGCAATCAACAAAGAAACCAAGTCCATTGTGGTTGCCACTGTTGGGACTACTCCGTTAAGCGTCACTCTCACAGCCAAGTTTCATCACACTCCTGCAAATGTGTAAGCCTCACAGCACTCTCTTTTTCTTTCTCCCTACTATGCAAACAGAAATTAGAGAACGCGGGCAATTTTCGCGATTGATGAACGATGCAGGTACTTTGTGATAGCTAATGGAATTGCCAGCTTTCATAACTTGTTCATGATGGCTGTGCACTTTTTTGGAGACCATACGTTCAAGGACAAGGGCCTTCAACTTGTAATCGTGGCCATTTTAGACATGGTAAGCAAACCATTGTTTTTTATTTTATATACAAGCGATATTTGGGGAGGGGAAGAATCGAACACAGATTAACAACGTCGACTAAATTGTATCATCGTTTGTGTATGCATTATGCAGATGATTGTGGCCCTATTATCTTCAGGCGATGGTGCAGCAACCTTCATGGCACAGCTAGGGAAGAAGGGAAATTCGCACGCAAGGTGGAACAAAATATGTGACAAGTTCGAGAAGTTCTGCGACCATGCCGGTGGTGCCATCATCGCTTCCTACATCGGGCTCCTTCTCTTGTTGGTTATCACAGTGTTGTCCATCGTCAAACTACTCAAAAGAAATTAGAGCTGCATTGATACTAATCCCTTTTAATGTGTCAAAATGTATTGCTTTGGATGTGTGTTTGCTCTTAGTGTACAGTGTTGTTGAATTTACTTCACCCTTTTAATTCTGTGTGCCATGAATTCATGTATTTGGATTGAATGATTTTGCCATGTCAACATGGTATGGCATAGTTCTTAAGGAGAATAATAATGTTTTAACCTAATAAGCAAGTTGCGTACTGTGAACTCAAACTATCTAACATTTACGTGCGTGTATTGAAACGAGAAACTTTTGAGTGTAATCTTTACATTACACAACCACAAAATCATTTAGTTTACCCAATTCACAGGCGAATCATTGCACCCATCCGAAATTGACTTTAAAACTGATGACGGGATGAGTTGTGAAGTTTAAGGGTAAATCATAATTGGTAATCTTACTAAACTTTCACAAAAGGTATAACAACTTGTTGACTTGATAAAATCCAGATTCATGCTTTCAAGTCCCGTAAATAACGAGTTAAATATTTGATTATAATTAATTTATAAGGTATTGACACTTTAAAAATCTCATTTTGGACTTAGAACTTTCTATAATTAGTTAGAAAATTACACTTGTTAGGAGTGTAGAATGAGATTTTTGGAATGCTAATAACAGTTCTCTTTATAAATTGAGACTTTCAATTGTAGAAATATTTTAATGTACCCGAGAATAAGCATTGACATAATACAAATGGAGAAACGACACTAAAAAAAATATATCATTTCTTTTACTAATATTATATATGACGAACCAGCTTGTGTTACGAACACATAAAATAATTTCTCTTTGGGTTGGCCCAAGTTTGGAATTAATCTTACGCATCATCATAAATCCTTCTAAAGTTTATAATAAGCCGGCCCCTCGACAGCATTTGTCCTCCACGCTTTTGTCTCAGATCTGCAACTGTGAGAAACCAAATCGAAATCTCTCAACAATGGCAGCAGTGGCAGCAGGACCGGACCACCTCTTCAACCTCCGCAACAACTTCTACTTGGGAGCCTACCAGGCCTCCATTAACAACAGCGACATTCCCAACCTCTCCCCCGACGAAGCCGTCGAGCGCGACTGCCTCGTGTTCCGCTCTTACATCGCCCTCGGCAGCTACCAGCTCGTCATCAATGAGATCGACGCCTCCGCCGCCACGCCTCTCCAGGCCGTCAAGCTCCTCGCCCTCTACCTCTCCGGCCCCGATTTCAAGGTTTCGATCCCGAGATCAGAAGTTGTTGAATCGAATCGGATTGAATTTGATTGCATGTGCGATGAGCTGAAAGGTTTGGAATTGTGCAGGAATCGGCGATCTCGAATTTGAAGGAGTTGTTGGCGGATCCGGCCGTCGGAAACAACCCTACTCTGAGGCTGATTGCTGGGACGGTCTTCATGCATGAGCAGGACTACAATGAAGCTCTCAAATACACCAACGCCGGAGGCACTATGGAACTGTACGTCAAACTTTCAACTTTGCCTGACCACTATTCTGATATTACTTAAAAGATCATGTTTTGATTAAACGCTGTAATCAAATTTGAAGTCTTTGCTGTTAGATTTGCTCGCATTGTCATTATCTTTCGAATGAGACATAACCCAAAACACTTGACATTTTTGTTCCTTTAGCCTGATTGATTAATGATTATATTGAGGCTCATCAGCTTTTTGCTGGCTAGTCTGATTAGATTAAGTAAGGAAGCTAATTACAGGGTCTGTTAAATAATTTGAAAACCCTCCCTAATATGTGAGTTGTGAACTTCAGAAACCAATTCCCCTTGCATTGTAAATCCTAGATGACTTATGCAATCTACGTCTCGCCCTCTGTTGGATAGTGTCGTTTTTACCTTAGAAATTAAATCTTTGATGTAACTTATGCCGAGGCTAATGATAAGTTGTGCCTTTACTTGTTAATGCATTACCATGTAATTGCATTTTATTTAACTGTTGAAGTAGAAAGTAGAAATATCATGCTGATGATTTCGGCTCAAGCCTGATACTTGCTGCTTATGCTTTTGCAGGAATGCATTGACTATCCAGATATTCCTTAAAATGCATAGGTCAGATTATGCTGAGAGACAGCTGCGGCTCATGCAACAGGTTGACGAGGACCACACACTAACTCAACTTGCAATGGCATGGTTAAGTCTGGCGGTGGTAATTAAATATTTGTTTTCCTTTCAGTTCCCCTTCAAGACTAGATGTCGTAGTCCATGTTTGTAATTTCACATTCTTCGAAATCAGGGTGGTTCCAAGATACAGGAGGCATATCTCATCTTCCAAGATTTATCTGAGAAGTCTCAGGTTACGAGTTTGATCCTCAATGGAAAGGCTGTTTGCTGTATGCATATGGGAAACTTTGATGAAGCTGAAACACTACTTCTTGAAGCATTGCAAAAGGCAAGTATCTAAGTGATATATTGGTGGCTTTTGTAGAGCTTTTAAGGTGTCTACAGTTTGTATCCAGTCAATTAGAAAATTTTCACAAAGTCGAAGGCTTACTAAACAAAATTACATGATTACATCCTTATGCTTACTCAACTCAAATCTGACTGTATACCAAAATTACATGATTACATCCTTATTCATCTACTTTCCTGTTTAAAGTTGCGTATTTTTGTGATAGGAGTGACATTGGATTACGCATATTTTTTAAGACTTTTGAGAGTGATAAAAGTGTCATTTGATGTCTGTCACAGGACGCAAAGGATCCAGAAACTCTAGCCAACCTTGTCGTATGCTGTCTTCACCTTGGAAAACCATCTTCTCGTTTCCTCAGGTAAATCACAAAGGCTACTTCATACTGCCGTTATAACTCAAAATGTCTTTACGCATTCATAAATTTTGTTATATCGTGATTTCATAAGAACGCTGGAATTATAAAATTATATATGCCCCATATCACGTGCTGTTGTAGAATATAATGCTCAATGTTTGGGATTTTCACTCTTTTTCAGCCAGTTGAAAATTGGTCACCCAGATCACTTGCTCGTCAAACGGGCCTTGGAGGCAGAACAGAGCTTTAACCTAGCTGCTCTTCAAGCAGCTGGTTGAAACCTTGGTTTGTACACGAGCGGATTAGTGCTATTGTATACTCCTTACACCTTTTACGGCATCTCATCTTTTGATTTGGTATTTTGGAGACAGATCAAATCTTTGGGTTTGATTGTGATTAATTGCACTTGCTTCCTTTTTTATCTAGAGAGTTATGTTTTATACATTGCAGTAACCTTTTTGTTGGCATTCAATGAAAGAATAGTTCGACAATAAAAATTTTTACAATAATTTTTTACGCCAGCAATCGTTGTACCATGGACATACGTCCGGGCTGTTTTATGGCAACTCTCACGTTGAGTGAAATCAAAATACATAGTGGCATCGTTTTGTGAAAGGTGCCATATGGATGATAGCATCCGTCCTCGGATATCCTTTTGTGAAAGATACCGTAAGGATGATAGCATCCGTACTCAGGTTTTGTAGAGCTACTTGATTAGTGACGCTCTTATGCGGGATTGGGGTATCGGCTTGCGCATTGTAATGTATTCGGAAACATCCCAAAAACATTTCTCACCACAATCCGGAACCAAATTTTCCACCATATCCCAGCCTTTAACATAAAACGTACAAAGAGAAGCATCGCCAGCAGCAGCAAGTGATCCGACATTGTTCCGAGAACAGAACGAGAGTGAAAGGAGGAAAAATAGAGGAAACTTGCGTAGCAAGAAATGCAATCGGTAAGACGTCCCAACGCAGGAGATAAGGCACTCGGAAAGCACTCACAAGGTTTTCCGGCTCAAAGAGAAGACGATCAACCGAAAACTATTACAAAGCCAAGGCTTGAACAACATCCGCCAAGTCCTAGCAAAAATAGGAAAGCTAGAAGAAAATAGTCTTTTTGGGAATGTTTGCAAATCCAGTTGGGATTAGCTATTGTTTATATGGCTTGTAACTAATGCTTGACATGTGCCCTAGTGATGCACAAGGCGGAAAAACACGTTCGGATTAAGATAGGTCAAAGGTTCGATTCCTTCTAACTTAAGTGGAAATACAAAATGAAAAGAGCAATAGTGTTGGATACCAACGGAGAAGAGAGGCACGAAGACAGGATGATAAAAGGCTATACCCCTCCTGGGCATCATTATTGAACTATGTCATCATTCGGATACATCGACTGTAACACATAGGCTGCTGCTCTTTTTTTCCGGCCACCGGATGATGGCCTGCTACTACTACTAAAGAATATAAACATATATAATATAACAACAAAATTAATATTGATTCCAAACCTCTCCGACTCTCTTTCTTTTTCTTCTCATTTTGGTTAAAGGGGATTCTGAATTCCCTCATCTAAATGAGCTAAATAAGTGTGGCTTGATTCGGCACTGCAACGGATACTGTCTCGATCTTCAGGCTATGCAATGCCGTGACCATTTCAAGAAGACGCCACCAATGGGTTTCCGTTCAAGAAGACAACACCAACGGGTTGGTTCCGTACCCATCGCGATGTGCTTTTTGCCATCTCCACGCAACCTGCAAACTCTCTTGAAGGTTGGTGTGTTGAGCGCTCCAGTTGAGTTCACGTAGGATCTTAGATGGGTCACTGAAGACTTCAGCATAGTCACCAGGCCTGCGGGGAAGGAAATCAACTTTTAGGTCCACCCCGGTTGCCTTCTTACACGCCTCCACGAACTCCTTAACTGAACTACCTGGTAATAGACAGCCGTATATATAGTGTAAGAGAAAATTCTGCTATTCACTACAAAATCTTTTGCACAATAAGAAATGGAATTAGAGTCGAATAAATTTCATTTATCCTACCTTTTCCAGTTCCAACATTGTAGATTCCCACTTTACGGGGTTGTGCATGCTCAAGAGCTTTAACGTGAGCATCAACCAGATCAGTGACATCTATATAATCTCTTATGCAAGTTCCATCAGATGTTTTGTAATCAGTACCTCGAACCTGCAAAGCACTTCCGTTACTAAAATTCCAACCCCTCAAAAGAACAGTGGAAACAGCTGATATGAGAAAGCTAACTGAAATCGTCAAAATATACAGATCAAAACCCAATCGTTTTCTTTTTACTCTTTATGGCAGGTGAGAATTGGTATGAAGATTTTCAAATAATTCATGCACTGTGTCCATAATAAATACAAAACGATAATCATAACCTTAATAGCCAAACCTACAACTTGATCTTTACCACGGATATATCTGTTAATTATGCAACGACTTACCTTTAGCCCAGGAATGATACCACGAGCTGCATCAAAACAAGCACCTGATATTCGTCCATGTTCACGAAGTTCAGGTCTGGGAGCTTCACCTAATCTGCCCTCTGGATCCGACCCAATGACATTGAAGTATCTAGAAGGTTTCGAAAAATAAAATAAGTTGTGAGACAATCAGGACAATTTATTCATTCATCTGCTAAAGTAAATTGTTTGTGGATGCGTTATTTGGTTGACATCCTTTGTGGCCAATGACTTGCAGCATAATACAAGTGTAGACATAAGTTATACACACAGACCATATGCAGGTCACACAAGATGATAGTACGAATATTCAGTTGGACAACAAAGGACCTCACAGAAAGTATCACATGGCCTTGTTAACTATTATACAGAAAATGAGATGATGAACCCATTACTAATAAAGATACTGGCTTATTAGTGAAAAAGGTAGGAAACAAGCTTTAGGCAGAGAGGTTACTTGGAAAATCGAATGAAGGTTTTAAATTTTTAGACATCCAAACCCCAACATCCATTGCCACCTAAGCCAAAGCCGCGTAGTGCGCTAAGGTTCCAAATCCAAACGCCACATGAGTTTAGAAGAAAAGCAGAACCTAAGCTATGAAAAGTTGAAGACGACTAAACAATATTGGCATGTGATTCATGTTTCAGTTGCAAATTAACATAACTGAAACCCATTGCTGACAAAGTAATTGCGAAGCAAGGTTACTCACAGGACTAAGTCAACAACAGTTCAAAAAAAACATCAAAAGGTTTGAAAATTTTGTTAGGACACGAACCTCAGGATCATGACTGCCATGTCCGAATTCTTATGAAAATCCAAGATGATATCTTCTGCCATCTTCTTTGCTTTTCCGTATGGATTAATTGGTAGCTGAATTTATTTCCAAAACCTTAAAGTCAACGACTAAACAAGTTTATTCATTCGAAACAAAACAACAACCCAAGTATCAGACAACCCACCTGTGGAGTTTCTTCAGTAATAGGCATCTTCTCAGGTTCACCATATGTTGCACATGTACTGGAATATATCAAAGTCTTCACATCATGTGCAGCCATTGCCTCCAATACCACCAAGGTATTTGACGTAATATTGTGGTAATACCTGTGCAAAAATTCAAAATTTTCATTAGCAAGATTATTTGTACATGTTATATCAAAGTCTGCTCAGGCCTTTTCTTTTGCCTTTATAATTAAGGAAGACAACTGTTTAAGCGAGGTATATAAACTGCCATGCCAACATCCAGCATCAGCCCTAAGTTCATAATACTGAGCAGAAATTCATGTGTATCCACATAGCATCATTAAGGGAAAATTTTTTAACAAAGAAAGTTCTGGTAAAGAAAAAGGCACACAAGCAAGACGAGCACATTTCCGGTGGTAGTAAATGGTCCTAATCTGGCTCATGGATAGTACTTACTTAAGTGGATGAAGTGTGCTTTCCCCAACATATGCAACAGCTGCAAAATGCATCACAGCATCAAATGCATTCTCTGAAAATATTTTGTTTACCTGGAATATTCAGTTAAGGCTACATTGAAACTTAGTGCTTTTTATTTGCACAAAATATTTTGAACAATACTCATAAAGAACATCACAAGGATACGGATTTTGGATCCCCCAAGTCAGCATAAATAAACTGAAGCCTCCCAGGTTCAGGAAATAACTCTTGGAGAACCTTGACGGCACCTAGGTTTCCCCGTGAGAGGTTATCCTGTGAAAGAAAGAAAATTTTCTTGGTCTAGAGTAATTAACAAGTTAAGTAATAGAGAAGACCTTGACTTCATCCAACAGAGACCTACCACAATAGTTACACGATATTGATCCCTTAGGAGTCGTAATGTAGCATGTGAACCAATATATCCAGCACCTCCAGTTACTAGGACATGAGTTACCCCTGCTTCATGAAGGGAGAACTGGACCAATATAAATAGTACACGGTAAGAAAAGGTCTTTTACATAGAACTTCTGCATTTTTATTGAAGACATGAAATCAAAATAGAACATTTTACTTCTGCCACACAAAAAGAAAATAGAACTTGCAAAATGTTCCAATGCAACAGCACAAAAATTTCGTACCCAAGTTTTCATATCTTTAAGTATCAACTATACTCACAATACGCCAAAAAATAAGTCTACCACTCTGTCAAACATTAAGGAGATTGCAGATGGGAAATAATTGACCCAAGCAGGTATCAACAATATACAACAAGCAAAAGGACTGGACCAGATTTGATTAAACCAACCAGAAGCAAGATGATATGATCTATAATGATTTTCTCCAATGACGATAACCAAATCAACATCATACTGTGATCCCCGTGATGATTTCCTAGGACAAGGCTCTTAGGACCCCTTAGCCTCCTCTTCTCTCTGGTATCCCAAATTCACTCACCCTGCCCCCCCCCCCCTCCCTCAGAACATAGGTGTATGCCTATTTTTGAGGCACCCATGGAGGCTCCTCAGTGGTCAGTGGTGACCACCTAGCCATTCAGGCCATGGTGACTCATTAGGGTTAACTAAAAACATAGCACTAGCAACAACTATTTGCTTCTGTCCATCAGTGATATCCGGAAAAAAGAGCAAAGTTATATAAGTATTTCTTTTTGAAAGTCGCCTCGCCATGTATAACATCCAGCAGGGCCACTTTTTTCAAAAGAGCAAAAAGTTGGCTTTTGCAGTCAAGTTAAGTTAGGTCGCCATATATAAGTTAATCATGCATCCAAGGAAACAGCACATACAACCAAGACATTCTCGAATATGCCAGACCTCAATACTATATAATTATTGTCGGATAATGATCAAATGGAAAGACAGGAAAAAACAGCAACTGATAATTGTCTAATCAAAAAGGGATCAATTGCATGAAGTAAATGATCATTACGCAGATAGTCACTCTAATACAATAATCAAATACTGAAGTATACGTTCAACCAAAGAAAATACGCAGGATTAGGGGATTACCGAGCTTGTGGTATTAAAAGATGGGGATTGTTTCAGCATAATAATACATATTGCTGTAAGAGTAGCAGCCAAAAGAATTTTTCCAACAAAGCTGTTCTTCCTCTTGGGATCTGGGTACTCCATGCCTACAAGCACAACAGGGTCCAAGACACAAGCTTAAAACTTCCAGATAGCTCAAAGCACAAAATATCCGAATTGAAACTATGCAGTTAAACATTTGTTATAACATCCGAATTGAAACTGTGCAGTTAAACCTTTGTTATAAACAAATTTCAAAACATATTGAGCAGATTCTAATTTCACCTCCACCTCCTTCAAATCATCGTTTCTCATAACGCCAGATGAACATAACAAATTCACAGAAGAAAAGATAATCATAACTGAACGCAATCGAAAACTCACCTCCTAAAGACATGGATCTGTTAGTTCTTGACTGATTTCTGGCCCTGCCAAAATTAAGCATTGGGAGAATGTCTTCAATGCTTATAAATAGGAATCAAATTTTATGCCTCAATCAAGAATGACCTATCCCTGAATATTCTTTTGGTGTAATGCACTGCAGTGAAAGCCAAACACAATCAGCCGGAAAATTAAAAAAAAATCACATCCCAAAATTACTGAAATTCAAAAGCGGTGGTTATAACTGGGCCCTCTACAAATAAAGCAATCAAATTGAAAAGGTTAAAATCCCAAAGGAGGAAAATTTTTAGAAACCCTAGAAATTTCACCGACAAACCCCAAATTCCAAAACAGAAAAAGGGTTGGATTTAGAATCACAAGATCCAAACACTCCCAGAAGAAGGAACTCGAAAAAAATTCAAAAATGAACAACCCCAAGTAACATTCCACAATCTAAGGCAAACACATGGCTTTCAGAGCATGTCTGCCAAAGAAAGAGACGAACTTTGAAGGACCATTTTGCAGAGGGAAAGCCATTGTCAGGAATCTGAAATATTTATGGGGAAAACAAACCAAAACCCGTGAAAGCTCGAAGCTTCGAGATCCACGGCAAAACCACTTCAAATTTTGTGTAAAAATTCAAATAAGAAATTGAGTTTTCTCTAAAATCAATTAAGAAACCGGGTTTTTTGTATGATGATCACACATTTATTGTTGCAGACAAAAGTACCTGAAAGCTGACAAAGCAAAACGACAAACAAAAGCACTAACACACAGACAATACAAAAGTACAAGGAGATGCAAAGGCATGCCAATGAGCACGAAAATCTTACAAATTAAGGCGGGGGTGCACGAATCCGACAGAAAAAAGCAAAACGATTGACCAAAATTGTAAGAAAACCAGAAGAAATTGAAAAAACGTTAGAGAGAGAGAGAAAGGGGAGAGAAACGTACAATTAGGGAGAGGAAGAGGAAAGGAGAGAGTCACAACAGGGTGATGAGGCGGTGTTGAACGTTTGCAGGTGGCTTTGCTTTTGGGGTTTGAAAATAAAGGGCGAGAGAGAAAAAGTGAGTTGTCTCTTCTACTAATAGGCCGAGATTTCTCGGCGTGTTCATGTTTTTGAGTTGTTGGATTTCTATTTGTTTTTTGCTTTTGTGCGCAGGAAGAGAAAAAAAGTGGCACAAAAAAAACATAAAGTTATTTTTCTTTTTTTTAAATTATTTTTTGAGTTTTGCTAATTTAAAAAATATTTATTTATACAACAATGTAATTTATACTAAAAGGTTGAGAATTTTGAGTAAGTCATATTAAATTAGTCTCACACTAAAAATCAAACTTTTATTTTTTGAACAAACGATATTATCTATATTAAGGAGGAGGGGTAGGCTTAGCCTCACAATAGGCTAGCAATAATGTGTTCAAATTCGCCTTTGGTGATAAATGAACCTAAGATATCTCACTTACAAGTGAAGAAGAATATCACCTGACCATAGTACTAAGTAACAAAATCGAACTTAAGACAGAGCAATATCAATGGACAATAAAACAATTACATTAAATATGTCTAAACTTTTTGGAGACGAATTCTAATTTGGATGCAAAATAAAGCACATTGCTATAATTAATTAGACTAAGGGCTAGTTTGCTATTGTTGTGCTTTAAAAAAAAAATTACTTCTGTTAATAATCAGCTGTGAAATAAAGTAACAGAGTGTTTTGTAACCTTTTTTGTAAAAGTGATTTTGTAAAAAAAAAGAAAAAGCAGTATTATAATGTTTGATAAAATTTTTATGTAAAACAGATGTGAAAAAAAACTTATTTTTCAAATCATGGTTTTGCAGCTTTGTGTTTTTCGCTATTTTTCACCCAAAACTGTGGTAAAAAATTGAAACTGAATATTTACCAAACATAATCACCTCAGTATCAAATTAGGGCTAAAACTTGTGTCCATAAAAATTTAAAGTCTTTTCGATTAAGCTAACTGAAAAGAAAATTTAAAAAGCCAAACGAAAAAAATAGCACTTTACAATATTGTTTTCTCAGAATCTTTCTATGATGTCTTTTCAGCGTCGAATGTGGACCGAGTTACTGTACACCTAACCAATTACGTGCCACCATCTCACTACCCTTTGTACTTTTTCTTCTTTGTTTCGGGTCCACCACTTTGTGATACCCCTGTCATTGAGACAGATATTTTTTCCTTCCTTTTTCTTGTTTAAAGAGTTTGACTGTTGAATATTTATATTTGGAAAATGTCATGGAGGAGATATTTTTTGAGTCTAGATCTTCATCGGATTCTCTTTATGAGGATTTCAGATATTTGTGAATTGTATCTGTTCATCGTAAATCATGTAATCATAAATTATTTCAAATATTTTTATTTAAAAATAAACATAAACAGTACTTGACAAAAATTAACCGCATGATGTACGATAAACGGACACGATCCACGATTGCTACGGATCCTCAAGATCCTCGCTAAAAGGATCCGGAGAGGATCCTGTTGGATATTTTTGTACCACATTGATTATGTATCATCTAATGTAACAAGTGATGTATACATGTTACGTTAATTACTGAATTAATCTGATTAGATGTTCAATACATACATTATTTGCCACATATAATGGTACACTACTATGCTACAAATATGTAAGCTCTCTAACATTACTTGTTATGTATTTTTTCAAGTTTTCTTTTTGGTAAGCAACCATATTTATGAATAATTACCCATATACTCAACTTATAAGACTATATTTTAGAGAGTGATTAAGTTTTTAATTTATTTCGGTGATAAACAAAACTTAACTTTAATGTGACAAGTGGTGTCATGATAATTTTAATTGTTTTTGTATTTACAATTTTAGCCATCAGTAATTGGAAGATGGATATGCATCTCTTTAATTGGATTGTTTCTTGAGAAAATTGCACAAATACCACCTGAATTTTCAAGGGTGTGTGCATTTGCCACCCAAACAAACAATTTTAACAATTATCCACCTAGACTTTAGCTTTGGTGATAATTACCACCTCCATCTAGTTATGTACATTCTGTCAAAATTGTATCTCTTTTTAATTTTTAATATTTTTAAAAAATACTTAAAAGAAATTAAACAATAAAATGAAATACTAAAACTTACAGTAAAAACACACCTAATCCAAAAATAAAATTACCGTAGGCTCCTCTCCCACCTCCCTCTACTCTAATTCCTCTTCCCGATCACCCCAAGGTCAGCTAAATCTCCCCCTTTATGATTGGATTTCACCCCGAAATCTCTAGTCTAATCACCCTCAGAGATTTTCGTTCTTGAAGAATTTGTGACCCCAAACACTAAACCGGATTCTCAAAGCCCGCACACCAGACCCATATTTGACCCATCCACTGCGTCTCCTCCTAACCAGCTTCCCCTCCCACACGGTGCAACTGCCGACCCTATGCGTCCGTTTGGTAGGTTAGATGAGATTGAGCTTTAGAGATAAGATTAGATTAGCAGAGACTTATAAGATAGGAATTGTAACTCATCTATAAGGATAAGTTAAATAACTCACTCTATTGTAAATTCATAACCCATCATGTCTGGTCACGTCCATCTCACATTTTGACACAACAAACAAACAAGAGACTGGACTAAAGTCCATTTTAATTGATCACATCCTATCATAACCAAGCCACCAAACAAACCCTATATGACTAGAAACCCCCATGGCAACCTATACCACCTCTTTCTCCCACTCAATCTCTCTGTCTCTGTTTCGTCTCCTCCCTACAAATTTTAATCTTTTCTAAAGTTTTTATTAGTTTATTATTTATTTATTTTGTATAGACAAACATAACCTTGAATTTAGCGACAAGTTTGACATAATTGATCGGAGGTGGTAGATTAGCACCAATGCTAAAGTCTGGGTGAATAAGTCAAAAAATTCTCTCTAGGTGGCAAATGCACGGACCCCCGAAATTTATGGTGGTATTTGCACAACTTCCTCTTGTTTCTCTATCACTCTTCCCTTTTCTTCCTCGTTTTTTCTCTATCTTCATTCTGCTTTCTACTCATGTCTCTTTCTCGGTCCTCCTTTTTCTTACCTCTGTCTTTCCTACTCCTTACCTTTCTTTCCTCCTCCTCCTTCATTATTTTCTCTTTCTTCCCTACTGTTCTCTCATTCCTCCACCTTCTTACCTTTCTCTCTCCTCCTCCACCTTCTTCTTTGCCCTTCTCTCTCCTATTTCTTCTTCATACTTCTTACTATCCCTCCTCCTCTTCTTTTTCGTATTGTTCCCTAAATATATGAGTGTTTTTTTTTTCTTGGATGATGCTAGGGAGACTAAATTTTTTAAATCAACTTTGCAAACCAAATGATGTGGTTGTTAATGATTGAATTATTAATTAAGTGTCGATTAACGTGTTTATTTTCTATCCATTGGTGACACATTATTTGGATTTTAGATATTTAGTTTTCAATTTTAGTATTTTATTAAAGTATTTGATTTTGAGGTTTATATTGATTTGGATGCATAATTTTTTATACTGATGAAGTGTTCAGGAACTTTGAAATTGATTTTACTGAAATGCTAAATTTTTAAAATTGATCTTGCATAAGTGCTAAAAGTTTTGAAGCTGATCTTGCATGAATGCTAAAATTTTGAAACTAATCTTGCTAATATGCATTAAATTTTGAACTGATCTTTCAGAGATGCTAGAATTTTGAAATTGATCTTGTAAAAGTGCTAGAATCTTAGAATTGATCTTGTAAAAAAGTGCTGGAATTTTGAAAATGATCTTGCAAAAGTGCATAATATTTTGAAACTAGTCTTTATGAATTGTGAAACTGATTTTGTAGAAGTGCAAAAATTAATGTGTACGGATCAAAAATTAATTTGAAATTTTTATGGATGGTGTCAGTTTTTTAGTTTCGGCTTGGTTAAGTGTCAAGTCCCCTGGAGACACGGTTGAAATTTAAAAATTTTGGTTTGCTTGTTCTGAGATTTTGGTTTTGCTTGTGCTGAGCTCGGTTTGTTGGGATTTTGAACTTTTTCCTCTCCTCGAAAAAATTTAAAACTAATGAAGTTCAATGAAATGTATTTTTTGTATCTTTTCTATAGATAAAACTCCCTTATTTTTACTGCCATACCAAAAATGTTCAAATATGCAGCCAAAAATAAAGAAGGAAAAACAATTTAGTGAGAGTGTGATATACTCTCTGCCCACAACTAGTTTCTATGAACTCAGAAAACAAATTGGACTATTTTGAAAAACTTGCAGATAAATTTTGTATTTTTATGGAGAATTTCCTTTGTGAAGTTACCAAGGATCACCAAATGATGTTATCAATTGTAAATTACAAATTTATTAATTTGGTTGTGAGAAAATGACTGATGGCTCTAGGGTTTTGAACTTTTGGACCATAGTCCGTTCACCCTTGTGAAGCCAAAAAGTTCATCAATCGATGAGTCATAATCTTTTCTTACTTCTTGGACACGTTAGTCAAATTGGGGTGTGTTTGTTGCACTGTACTATCTCGGACTGGACTAGCTTTAGAGACTAAGCTGGACTGGCTTAGACTAGACTAAACTGGACTAACTTAGTGAAGCGTTTGGTGCAGTATCGGACTAAACTACAAACTAATTATTTATTATTATTATTTATTTACTTTTGCGTTTAAAATAAACAAAACAACAAATATTAAAATATTATTTGTAGTTATTTAACTTCTAAAAACCTAATTAATGTTTCATTTGCTGCCTTTACTTTTATTTTAGAAGAACAACCTTTATTTTTTGAAGAACAGACCGATATTTCCAAAGCAAATCCTCTATGCTTCTTCATTCCTCTCCGCCTCCTGCCTCCTGCCTCTTCACTTCCTCTCACAAAATCGGTTGCAAATCTTAAAGTCAAAACACATAGCAAGAAAGAGATTGAAGGAGGCGAGGTGCATGTGTGATTGGCTCGAAGGTAGAAGATGAGGGTTGGATTTGGTTTGGGTTTTCTGGGTGAAATTTTCAAGCTCATCCCACTGCAAATTTTTTTTTGGTTTTCTGGGTTACCTGGATTCGAATTTTGGGAGTTGGATCTGGTTCTGAAAAAGGAACCTTGGGAAATTTTGTTGCTTTTTTGTTTCGGATTTGGCAGGATCTGGGTTTGAAATGGGTTGTGGGACGCGAGGAAGAGGTAGATTGGAGGACGAAGCGGGTAGGAGTGAAGCGAAGTAGAGTGGTCTTAGCAGTCCGCCCAATTTTGGGGGGTCTCGCTAAGACCCTGTAGCGAAGCTGTTAGTCGGACTCAGTCGAGACGAGTCTCATTAAACGTAGTCCCCGAGTGAAACAAACACCGGATTACAGTCCAGTCTAATCCAAGGAAGTTTAGTGAAGCCAAACAAACGGGCCCTTGCAGTCTGAAACCGAATGTCTTATTTGGAGATGAATTATCTTTCCATCCCTTCCCATACCCTTCTTATATTCTTTTGTTTTGTGCGGTTACGGTTAAACCACGTTAATATTTTATATTAATTTTTTTATAAAAATAATAAAACAAAAATTAAATGTTGATGTGGCTTAATCGTGACCGTACAAAACAGAAGGGTATGTGCAGGGATGCCAGACAATCCATCTCCTGTCTTATTACCAACTAGAACTACATAATCATCATAAGTGTTAGAGGTCTGAAATTTGATTTTATACGAATAACATATTATTTTGTGTTGAGTTCAATTATATGTTAGAGGTTGCAAGTTTGATTTTATATAAACAAAGAAGACATATTATTGTGTGTTAAGTTCAATATGTATCTAGATATTGGTTGGTACATATATTATGTGGCGCAGCACAATTCGTCTTCATGTAAAATAGAACATCTCTCACTCCTTTAAAATAGAATGTCTTTGTATTGGAGAACCTACTTGTCTTCTCATTTATGATTAACATGTTTTCACCGTATAAATGTAATAACTGAAATTGTTCATTTTATCATCATTTAAATAAGAAATACTAATAAAAATGGCTTGAAAACTTTGAGTTTTAATGATAAAAACAAAATAAATGGTAAAATGAATAGTACCAGGATTAGTTTTTTAGTATAAAAATATGATTTTTCGTTAGAATGAACAGTACCGAGAGATTTTTGTTAAAATTCTCGTTTAAATATCATACCTACAACCTTTGACCAAAAAAAACAAAAAATCATACCTGTAAAAAAATCATTCCAAAATCGTATGGCACCGACCCTTCCCCATTCTTCCCGCGCCTTCTTCCCCATTCTTCCCTTGTCTACTCATCTCCACTCCTTTTTCCTTTTCCTTCTCCAATTCCTCCTTCTTCCCTCCCCTCCCTTTTCGTTTCTCTACCTACCATTTTGTAGGCAACCCTCCTCATAGTATTGACGGAGTTTCCTCTCCAACCTCGCCATATGTCCCCTTCTCAAGGATTTATCCGTTGAGTGGGCTAGCTGTGGTTTGAGGCGAATTGTGGTTGTTGGTGGGTCAAAACCCCCTACAACGGGTTTGATTTCTATGATGGATGTACTCCTCTTGACCGAATATGTGGTTGAGCCGCCTTATCCGCCAAATATCTGGCGGCTCCGCCTGGGTGGCTTGTGGTTGCAGCGGGTTTCAAAGAAGTGGTAAAGTTGCAGTGGTCTTGATGTGGTCTCACTGAAGAGATGTTGATTGGTGGCTTTCTTTTGCGGATTAGTTGTAGAAATTTTGCTTATCGTTAAGTGTGCCGCTTTTTAGCGTGATGCGTTTATGTTTGTGCTCATGTTGTGTAGCGATAGCTTGTTGTGGATCTCTGTATACCGATAGGTTGATGTGTGCTTGATATAAGTTTGTTACGTTTATCGTCATTGTGACATATTTGTTCTGATGTATTTGTTTTGTTAGTAGCCGTATAGGGGTTTAATTTTCATTGTTGTTTGTGTGAATTTACCTCTACATCAAGGATTTGGTTAATGGAGTTTATGTGCCCGTGTTGGCACCGCTTGTAACTATTTGTTCATCAATCGTTTCTAATAAATAAAAAAACTGACGATTTGGGTAACAAGTGTATTCTCATGAAGAACCGTTCAATTGTTTGATGCATGTGAATGACTAAACGATCTAGAAATTGAATGATTTTTTTTTTTTTTTTTTGCAAAATATAATCTTTAGATGATGCAAAGAGAATGAATGATTTCGATTATGATGTTCGTAAGGTGAAGATATATAAATCATAAGGGGGGACAAGTAGGTTCTCTCATGGACGAACACAAGCATTATCAATAAAAAATAAAAAATCAACTGTTGTATAAACAACACAATTCGTAACTATCAAAGGGAGATAAATGATATTGTGAGTCTCTCGCACCTGTGCTTCAACTTTGCCTCGTTAGTTTTCTTAATGCATTATTCAAGATTTTTTTTTTTTTGTTTATTTTTGTTTGAAGCTTATGTTGTTTGAATATGATTATCTGTGATCGTTTATATCTTACGCAATCCCACTCCTCACAACCTTGCATGTCTTCTAAAAGTCAAACAAAAAGAATAGCACAATGATGAACACAATATGTATAACACGATCCTATGCATTATAATTTATAGGTATTCATACGTACAGGTTATTGTGCAAGTATTGGAACATGATTAATGGTATAATTAATTCATGTTTTATAAAATGAGTGTATGTACTATACCATATTAAAAAATATATAGATCGCTCACTTATAATTTATATTAATGTTGGCATCTTGTTACAGATCTACGCGTGTAGTAATTTGCTCGTTAAATGTATAGATTTAAAAAATCGAATTTACATGTGTTAGAAAACATATAAAGCTATATAAGTAACTACTTCCTCTTGTACGTGAGGTAGTTTTATTTTGTACTTTTACAATTCATATTCTTTTTTTAATTAAATTGCATTCTTTAAAAAGTAATAACGGGGCATTTTAGGTATTTTAAAAAGTTCACCTTTTTTGTCTTTTCACTTATATATCTAAACTACGAATCATGTTTGTCAACTAAAACTCATAAAATTACTATTCTAATCCTCTTATATATCAAAATTAAAGGCAAAAAAGGTTACCCACGTGTTAAGCTCAAGGACTTATGTGCTCCAATGTTACTCATTTCATGTTATCAATGTTTTAGACTTAGAGGGGTGTAGTCAAATTAAGATTTGAAAGAATTTTAAAAGACTTTAGAATCAGCTTGTAGTCAATTAGGATTTTTAAGAAGATTTTAAAGGACTTTAAAATTATGGTGTAGTCAAAGTAAGATTCAACAGGATTTGAAAGAATACATCCAAATTCAGGTGTAGTCAATTAAGATTTAAAATTCTTGGTACAAATCTGTAGGTATTCAAAATATTATGGATTTTAATGGATTTCATTAAGTAATGGATTTTGGAGGATTTGAGAGCCTATTAATGAATAAAAAGGGCTGTGAAGAATCCCATTCACACCCCTAGGATTTCTTTCTTCAAATTGACTTCTCTTTTGTCATGCTCTCGATGTTGTACTCCTACGACAACTCGTTCTCCTCCTTGGCGTCCACCTTGGCAAAAGTACATCTTCGCACTTGAGCTTGGTAGCTGCCCGTCACGGGGTTTCAAGGCCTGGCAGTGTCCACACCACAGCGCTAGTTTTAAACCCTCATCGTTTTTGTTGGGATTTAATCGCACTTTGAGCTGCTATTTTGTGCTGTCTAATAAGAGCCAAATGGCGATTAAAACCCATTTAAATTTTCGGCACAAAGTTGTCAGCTTCTGATTGCTTCCTTTGTTGAAATTTTGAAACCGTCAACAGCTGCTTTTGCTTTCTTATCTTTCCTTTTCTTCCATTTTCTCAGATTGAGAGAGAGAAAGATTCTAATCGTGGAGAGAGATTTTTCACATTGACCAGCAATTAACTCAAAACATATTTCACATTTAATCGTTGATTATGTATTTATCAATTTAGCATTTTCATTAACAAATATTGGGTGATGAGGATATTGATGTGTAGTACTAGTTTATCTATGTATAGTAAACTAGTACATGACCTTGAGCTTTTACAATGTGTTTTTGTTGTGGTTGCTTAATTTCTACTTTGTGTGTCAGCTTTCTATATGATTTATGTTGTAGGAATAAACTATAAATCTATAGAAATCTATGAAACAAGTTCATACAAATGCATAGAAATCTATAATAAAAATCTATATAAATCTACCAAAATCCATATAGATTTGTAAAGTCTATTAAAATCCTTTAGAATCTGTCACTTAAAAAAATCTATTAAAATCCTCTAAAATCCAAATTGACTACACCCCCTTAAATGACACAAGCTTATTAAGAATATTAATCTCATATTAAAAAAAATAAATAGAGACATTGCATGATTTTATAAAGAGTTAGACTACACTATATAATTACCAATTAACTTCGTGATAAAGCATTAGCTTTCCAGTTGCCCTTTCATTTCCAAACACATCGTGTATTGACTTTTTTATTTTGGTATACCAAAGCTTTCTACCTATCGCAGAACAGGTGGGCCATTTTCTCCCGGGTCGGGTTGGTACATTATTGTACGTGGCACCCCACAAAGCATGAATGGTGATCGAAGTGCCACTTCAAATTTCAAACAATACACAAAACACAAATTCCCCCTTGGATTGCACGCAGCTGGAGGAGCTTCTGCCACTTGCCGACATTATTTATTCGTGCATTTTTTTAATGTTTCAAAAACATCATCCTTTAAATTATAATATTTATATTTTATTAACATACATCAAAAGTATAACATATCAATCTCGTTATTCATTTATATTATAATATATGAAATAACATAATGTGTGGGTTTTGTTTTTGGTACCAATAAATTCTTCTAATTCCAAAAACAATAATTTATTTCTAGTACCATACTATAGTTTAAGGTCAGTTGTCTTAATTACCCTAGTTTCAAGAGAAAATTAAGAGCGTGGAGTAGAATATAAGAATATGTGATTTGTTAGGTGTTAGGTGTTTACTGGTACTTAATTAACCAAAATTGATGTTTACTTCTCGTCTGTGCACTTTGTCAGATTTGATTAACATAAAAAATATTAAGTAGTCAAGAGAAAACGTGAGTTTTCCGGACGTTGTTACAGAAATATCGCTTCACGTTTACTAATCCTTTCTTAATCACAATTTGTGATTACTAATCCATGCATGTAAATAATTCGATGTACGTGATGACACGTACAATTGCATGTGCCATTTTTTTTTTTTTTTTTGCTTATAAATTATAAACCCTCTGTAAACAGCAAGGAAACACAACGCAACGCAAAATAATGCAAAGCCATTTTACATTGGCTCGTTCACTTTAATTTCATTACAAGTCTGGGGATTTGCCATTATAAAAATAATGATAAGGAGACTAAATTTGTAGATGAAGTTTTAAAAACTAAAAGACATAAAAGTTGATGATTAGTTTATTACTTACACGTCGATAAACATGTTTATTCTTATTGGTGATACATCATTTAGTTTGTAAATTTAGTCTTCAAATTTGGTCTCCTTAGCATTACTCTCATTATGAATTTGAAAACTTGAACAACATCAAATAGATTAGCTTTATGATATACAATGTGTGCGGGTGTGAGATGATGACTTAATCTATGGTAACGTCCTTTAATTAGTGTTTTTTCTTTTTATTTTGTTTATTGACGAGTAAAAAAAAAAAAAAGAATTTGAGATTTCTTCAAATATTAAAAAATATATATATATATATAAAATGTTACCAAAACAATATATAAAATCAATAAATAATAGGCAATATCAGTTCCAACTCTAACTTTGAGTGTCACATCCGTTTATACACTTTATTTTGTTTTTTGCTACTAAATTATAATTAATTTTATTTCTTTCGAAATTCACTAGAATTAACCTAATAGAAATGATGTTAGATCTCACATCGTTCAGGGGAGTGGATCCTGTAAACTTTATATGTATATTCCCATCTTTACCTAGCACGAGACTTTTTGAAAGCTCACTGGTTTCGGGTTCCATCGGAACTCCGAAGTTAAGCAAGTTTGCGCGAGAGAAATCCCAGGATGGGTGATCCACTGGGAAGTTCTTGTGTGAGTTCCCAGAAACAAAACCGCGAGGACGTGATCGAGGCCCAAAGCGGACAATATCGTGCTACGATGGAGTCGAGCCCAGGATGTGATGGGGGCCCAGGCCGTGATGTGACAATTTGGTATCAAAACCAATCCCTGGCCGGTTGTGTGTCGACGAAAACGTTGGGCCCCTAAGGGGGGTGGATTGTTAGATCCCACATTGTCCAGGGGAGTGGATCCTGTAAGCTTATGTATATTCTCATCTCTACCTAGCACGAGGCCTTTTGGGAGTTCACTAGTTTCGGGTTCCATCGAAACTCCGAAGTTAAGTGAGTTCTCGCGAGAGCAATTCCATGATGGGTGACCCACTGAGAAGTTTTCGTGTGAGTTCCCATAAACAAAACCGTGAGGGCGTGGTCGGGGCTCAAAGTGGACAATATCGTGTTACAGTGAAGTCAAGCCCGGAATATGATGGGAACCCGGGCCGGGATGTGACAAATGATCGGTAGGGTGATGACTTTGAGTAGCCTAAGTTCAAGGTTTAAAACTTTCTAAGATAACTTTGGTAAAAAAAAAAAAAAAAGTCCAAATCGAGGTTAGTAAAAAATAGGGATGGGCACTGTATGATACGGTTTGGGAGTAAACTGATACTAGAACCAAAATTGAAAGTACCTTTTGGTTTGGTACGGATTTTTTTATTTCAAATTTTGCTACCGAAACCGATCCCATCCCGATTGACTTTGGTACCAAAGACTAAAATTACCACTTTTTTCACGTTTAAAAACCAACTAAGGAACATTATAATGGGTTGAGTTCTAATTAGCCAAAGCTAGCCATCGTGCATGATGAGTCAAACTGTGAAAGCCATGCAGACCGGCCAAAAATATACGGCTGTGAACGCGATGGCGAGACTTTTTAATCGAAACGACATAAACATAATGCATGGTGCCCCAAAAAAACCGACCAAGCCTGCCTTGCATTGTTTACACGTGGCAGCCAAATTTGTATGTAACATCTTATATGTCGGACGAAAATTGAAATAACATAAATAGTACGTGATAATTCTCATTTCTCATATGAGTATGATTATCTCTCTTTTTATTTTCATCTTTTTTCTTCATCTCTTCTCACATTTTACTTTTTATCTTATTGTCTTTATAAAAAAATCAATATAAGACGCTAACGTGATCTAATCGTAACGATTTAAGTAGAAGAAGAGAGAATGAAAGAGAGATTAGGTGGGAAGATAATCCTCCTCCTTTTCCACATATGGTGTCATATGACAATTGAGTACGGTACTAGGGAAATTTGCACATACAATCTATGGCGGACACATTAGATCATGTTTGAGTGACTGAAAACTCTAATTTATCTCACAATATCATATACCAATAGTGATACATGCGTACTTTCTATCTACAATAATGTTGTCCATGCAATATATATAATTTGAACATGCCACGTTTGTTTAGCAGCATCTAATGAAACTCAAGGTTTGGAGTTTGGAGTGGTTAGAACAAAATTTGGCGTGATTGGTGACGATCCAATAGTTAAAGAGTTGGTGCATCCCATTATAAAAGTAAGCAGTTTATTTTTTAACTTTCCAAAAGAAGGTTTGGTATTATAAGATTTTTTTAAAAGAATTTTAACGAAAAGTTCTCGGTACTATTCATTTTAATGAAAAATCATATTTTTATACTATGAAGCCAATTATAGTATTATTCACTTTATCATTTATTTTGTCTTTATCGTTAAAACTCAAAGTTTTCAAACAATTTTCATTAGTTTTTTTTTTAAATTAATACACACACACACATACACACTCAATGTACTTGTGACTTCATATACATATTAACAAATCCTACTACATGTAAGGACTTTTTTTTTTTTTTTTTTTTGGAAAGTATGATATTCATTGACATAAGTACTAATATATGTAGCCTCGTTAAAATTTTATTAGATCACTCAAAGCGAACAACTATTTGTACCGAAATTTTGTAATTCCTCTAACCATCTAGGTAATTCGTTAATGTGTAAATTTCGATGTCCAAAACGATTGGCATGATCCTGAATACAGATAAAGCTAAGCAATAGATATTTTATATAAGGAGTTTTAAGTCAATATATGAACAACTTGTACAATAATGCAATGCAATTTTTAAAATTCGGCAACTAGCTATAGCTTAAGCTGCTATATCCAGTATTCTAAATTTCTAATTTCTAGTTGTCAACTCAAATTTGGTACGCATTATTTGACCAGTTTTAGTTTACCGTAGGGTTTGGGACGCATTTAGATTTTAGACTTCTAATTGTCTGTATGCAATGATGCATGGATGCTATCTTTTTTCTCGATGGAAGAATACCCGTTTGTCATTCAAAACTCAAAAGCAGTGGAAGGAGAGTTCAACTCTTTGGCTCTGGTCAAAAGGACTCTCTCTTTTGTTGGCTATCAATACAAAGTTGATATAAAAAACATACATGGTTGACCGCCACATTAAACCTCGGGTCATTAAAATAAATACGTGTATGTTTTTGTGTTATGTGTTTTATTAATATTGAACGTCACAAGATGATGTATCCGTATCATGTAAGTTATTCTCTTTAATCTGTTATTCACATAAAAAAATGGTAAACTTAGATTTGACTGGCGGGTCAATGAACTATACTCTAAAATTTTAAATGGTTCAAATTTATTTGTTAAATTTTGTAAAATATCATTTGTGAGAGTTTGAACTCGAGATGGAGGTTCCAAACCTTTGCTCACCACATCAATTTCTTGAGGTTTCGACAGGGATATATTGAGATCCTTTAGTACATATCTGGCATTTTTCATGACCGTCCATATAGTTTGGGCCTTGGAGCCCATTGTGATCTCAAATCCACTTACAAACTTGGGTTTCCAAATTTCACAAGTTTGGGCCCAAATGTCACGTTAGGGGTTTGGAGAGTTTGGGGCCCTATAAAAACCAAAAACAAATTCTAGGGTTTTTGGAAGACCATTTTGCGCGGCCGCTAGTAGCAGACAACACTCACCGGAGCCATGGGAAGGGTCATTAGAGCTCAGCGTAAGGGTGCTGGTTCCGTCTTCAAGTCGCACACCCACCACCGCAAGGGTCCCGCCCGATTCCGGAGCCTCGACTTCGGCGAGCGCAACGGCTACCTCAAGGGCGTCGTCACCGAGATCATCCACGACCCGGGTCGCGGTGCCCCGTTGGCCCGCGTCAGCTTCCGCCATCCGTTCAGGTACAAGAAGCAGAACGAGCTCTTCGTCGCCGCCGAGGGCATATACACTGGACAGTTCATATACTGCGGGAAGAAGGCCAATTTGGTTGTTGGAAACGTGTTGCCTCTCAGATCGATCCCCGAGGGAGCCGTCGTCTGCAACGTCGAGCACCATGTCGGCGACCGTGGAACCCTAGCTAGGGCTTCTGGTGATTACGCCGTTGTTATTAGCCACAACCCTGATAACGATACTTCCAGGTCTATAACTCTATATACATTTCTCTCTGTTCATTTAATTTTCATTTCAATCTTGTAAAACCATTGGATTATTATATTCGATTACAGAGATTAGTGTATTTGTTCATTGGATTTCAATAATTGGAGCTCGAAATTTCATTGTTATTGAGATCCCCATTTCTCTTATGATTGCAATTTGCACGTAGCTATGTGATGTCTCATTTGATCACAAAAATTGTATCCCTTTAGATGATAGTTTGTTCATTTACTGAACCGGGTTGGGTTTTGTTTAAGGTTTTATTATGCAGTATGCGGTTATGCGGTTGGGTCGGTTATCGAATCAAATTTCAATTTAGAAGAGAGGAATGATTTTTCTGAAAGAAAAGAGACTGTTGTTGGGTTTTAATTATTACGTTCACGGTACTACTAATCGAATGTGATTGTCTCATTTTATTTTTGCTTTTGTTTAGAACAATAGGGCAATTGATTTTCTAACAAGAGACGTTTATTCGGTTGTATTGGTCAGAAGATTGTGAAATTAAGGGTCAGATTTCAATATTTCTGTTTGCATTATGATATAACCGAATGTGATTTCTACTGTCCATTTTTCGTCGAGTGTTGCACTTTTGTGATTGTAAAGGCTTATATGTTGGCATACTGTATTGTTTTGCGGATGCGTGTTAACAGTTGTGTGTTTCCACTGGTGCTAACAGGATCAAATTGCCCTCTGGTGCCAAGAAGATTGTTCCCAGCGGGTGCCGTGCTATGATTGGGCAGGTAGCAGGGGGAGGAAGAACTGAAAAGCCAATGCTCAAGGCTGGTAATGCTTACCACAAGTTCAGAGTGAAGAGGAACTGCTGGCCTAAGGTTCGCGGTGTGGCTATGAACCCAGTTGAGCATCCTCATGGAGGAGGTAATCACCAGCATATTGGACATGCTAGCACAGTCAGGCGCGATGCTCCTCCTGGGCAGAAGGTTGGTCTCATTGCTGCTAGGAGAACTGGTCGTCTCAGAGGACAAGCTGCTGCAAACATCTCTAAGGCAGACAAGTGATGAGATTACATTTTCGATTTTATCTACATTCGCCGTGTTTGGACCGTGTTATATTTTATTCAACACTAGTTTGGTGCATTTTGTGGAGGAAATTTTGTTTGGATGGATCCTTTAATGTCTGTTGCTTAATATATTATCCGTTCAACAGTCTCAAGATCTGCAAGTTTTGGTAATGTTGTGGTTTTGGTACATATTGAAGCTCTAAAACCCTTATTATTCAAGAAGGTATTGTATTCAATAAATGTTGGCTAAACACTGAAGCATTTTATCATACAGTACAACCTAATGTTCGATAAAATATTAACCTTGATTAAATAATAAAATATTCTTTCGGCCTCAACCCGGCCTGGTTTCTACTTTCTAAATATATAAGATAATATGGGAAAATTTTCCCATTGTCAATCGTATTGTAGATGTTGGGAAATCTTTCTAGATTTGTAAATGGTCTTGGGTGTCAAGTTCATCGAATGAAGCGGCAAATTTTGTCGCAACCTATGTGGGTACGGAGATGAGCGAGGAATGTAGGATTGATAGACCAACATCTTCGTTGGTTAGAATCTTAAACAAGGATGGATTGCCATGTCTTTCTTAAGTGGTTTATTGGAGTGGGGAATGACGCTTGGTTTGTAGTATTGGCGTCTACTTGTATTTGCTACTCCTTTTTGTTTTGTTAATCCTGTTAGCCCTATATGGCTTTCCTGATGTACTTAGGCTATTGCTGTGTTCTGAAATGCATTTCCAATTTTCCAGTTTATACCAAAAAATAATAATTGATGAAATGCGGAAAGAAATAACTTATAAATTAATAATAATATTTTGACAAAAAAAAAAATAATAATAATAATATCATGTATGCAATGTTGCCATATTATGGTCTAATGGTACTCTTCTTTATTTATAAGTAAGAGGTCTTAGATTCGATTCTTAAATAACAACACAGAGTTGATCACCTTCAAAGGAAGAAAACAAACGCAATTGTTTTAAGCTTTTTGTATTATGAATATAATTACATTGCATACTTAGAAGATCTTTCATTCAAAGCAAACTTCTTACGAACAAGCCGCTCAAGAGCTTTACGAGTTGAATATTTTTCCTTATCTTCTGAGTTTCTTTCCCAACTCGATGAAAAAATTCGAATCATTTATTAAGAACTCGTTGAGAATGATTTTGATGTAATCCTGACTTAATGAAAGTAAAAACCATTTTAACGGGTTCTATCCGGTCGCAAAAATAAGTTGCTGTTATTTTGATGATGATCGAATGACGTTGCTTTTTCCTCGAATGCAAAATGAATCTTACTCTATTTTCATTGTTGGGCTTGGACCAAAAAGGAAAATTTAACACTTTGTGCTTCATTAAGTACTGGTGCTATAAAAGCAAACAAATTCTAGGGTTTCTGCATTTCGCAGCCGCTATTCAGTAGGAGCAATGGGGAGAGTCATCAGAGCTCAGCGTAAGGGTGCCGGCTCCGTCTTCAAGTCCCACACCCACCACCGCAAGGGTCCGGCCCGCTTCCGGAGCCTCGACTTCGGCGAGCGCAACGGCTACCTCAAGGGCGTCGTCACCGAGATCATCCACGACCCCGGTCGTGGTGCCCCGTTGGCCCGCGTCAGCTTCCGCCACCCCTTCCGCTACAAGAAGCAGAACGAGCTCTTCGTCGCCGCTGAGGGCATCTACACCGGCCAGTTCATTTACTGCGGGAAGAAGGCCAACTTGGTGGTCGGAAATGTGTTGCCTCTCAGATCGATCCCGGAGGGAGCCGTCGTCTGCAACGTCGAGCACCATGTCGGCGACCGTGGAACCCTAGCTAGGGCTTCTGGTGATTACGCCGTTGTTATCAGCCACAACCCTGATAACGATACTTCCAGGTCCATTTCTCGCTTTGTTAATTTCGTTTTTCGATTTATTCATATGTGAATAATTGGATTTGCATCTACGGGTATAGGTATCTAATTTGATTCAATGAGAACTGTTATCCCTTAATACTTTGCATCTACGGGTTACATTTTAGCTGTTATTGCGCGGTAGATGGTTGGTTTTTAGGGTCATTCGTTGAACAAGTTTTTCATTAACTGTAGAAAAATGACTGTTTTTTTCTGAAACAAGGAGCCATTATTTGATCCTATTATTTATAAGGTTTTTTAACAAAACACTTCTGGAATGGTTCACTTTTAACGAAAAATCATATTTTTACTATTCACTACACCTTTATTTACCCTTTTTCGTTAAAACTAAAGTTTTTTTGGATTTTTGGTTAATTTTTCTTTATTTTTTATATGATTGTCAAATTACCGAAGTCAGGGTTTTAAGGTTGTTGTTCACACTATTAACTTATTGAGTATGATATCCTTATTCTGTATTTGGCTTTCATTCAGAACTAGTTGGGAATTGATTAGTTTTAAGCGTGCGTTATCCGTACTTGGTCTCGTTGTTCAGAAGATTGCGAATTGAGAAATGTTTTCTGTCCATACCGCAAGCTGGTTAAATATGATTTCAAAAATTTCTATTGTTTTGATCGTCCGCTCTTATTGAAATATTTTGCCTTTCTAATTGTAAAAGCGTATATATTGAAATTCTGTATGGTGTTTGGGACACGGGTTAACAGTTGTGTGTTTCTATTGGTTCTATACCAGGATCAAACTTCCGTCTGGAGCCAAGAAGATTGTTCCAAGTGGGTGCCGTGCTATGATTGGGCAGGTTGCAGGAGGAGGAAGAACAGAAAAGCCAATGCTCAAGGCTGGTAATGCTTACCACAAGTTCAGAGTGAAGAGGAACTGCTGGCCCAAGGTTCGTGGTGTGGCTATGAACCCAGTCGAGCATCCTCACGGAGGAGGTAACCATCAGCATATTGGACATGCTAGCACTGTCAGGCGTGACGCTCCTCCCGGGCAGAAGGTTGGTCTCATTGCCGCTAGGAGGACGGGTCGTCTCAGAGGACAAGCTGCTGCAAACATCTCTAAGGCAGATAAGTGAAGAGGCTTTTAAGGGATTACGTTTTATTTGTTACCTAAGTTTGCTGTTTCGGGACCGTTTTAATTTATCTCCAGTACTAGATTGTTGCATTTTTGTTCGGTTTGAACCGTTATATGCTGAGAGGAGGTTTTAACAGTCAAAACCTTTACCTGTTGTCATATGGTTCTTGTTTTGTGCATGTTGGAGTTCCAGTAAACCTTTCATTTCTAAGCTTTATTGAATGTTCAATTTACTGAGAGCTGCTTTTAGTTGTACACACGGTTTCACGTTTAGAACCCGCAGCTCCGGTTATATGGTTTCTATCAAGTTCTCTGCAAGCTGCCATAAGGTTTTGAAATACAGGGTTCAACCTAACAGTTCTGTTAACAAGAATACTACCCTCGTGAACCAACCGTACGAAAGTGTCTTCCTGAAACCTTTCTGCATTTTCCTTGCACAGCTTCAACCTCGCTGTCTTTGAGAATGCATGAAGTTTGCTGAGATTTCGAGCGGAGGAGGTGGAATCCGGAGGAGCTTTGTGCAAAACCTTTCCTTTATGTCCAGTAGCTCAACCTGTCATGAATGCAAATCAATTTTTATATAAACATTCACTCCGTACACATTGGACATTTTCGGACAAGTGACAACTATATTCCGAGAGGTGGAACAGAAGTATAAAAAGAAAGAAATGATACCTTTCCGGCTTTGCAAGCGTCCCATATCATCCGAAGATAATGTTTAGCATTGAAGTAAAACCCGTGGTGTAACATCCTTTTGTAAACATACTCGAAATCATCCCGCCTCCTTTCTGCGACGCAGGTGTTAAAAGTTTTGAAAGTGTAGCTATCTGATATTATCCGAATCTTATAATCAGATCTGCTGCTGGTATTATTCCCATCATCTAACATCTTCAGGAACAGATCTTAAGCTTTTTCAAACATTCCGTGGTCCAAGTAAGCTTTCAAGCATTATGTTGCAAGTAACGAGATTTGGGGAGCAAAAGTTCTCAATTTGTTTGAAAACATATGCCGCTTTTTCAACTCTTCCAGCTTCCAAACAAGCTTGAATTAAACCAGTGTAAGTCACTACTAGAGGCTTGTTTGCAACCTTACATATCTTCTCAATCTGCGAAGAGAAGGAATGATGGAACAAGCGATCCAACTGTAATGCATGCTGAAGTGCCAAGCCAAAAAAACATACGAAAATAGAAAATGGGAATACATTTCACTGATGTAATGAAAAAGACAGCTCAAATTACCTGCATTAGAGCTTCTTGGCACCTTCCAGCACTACAAAGGCATCGAGCAAAGTCATAATAGAGAGCGGCATAACCTACTATCCCTTGTCTTTCCATGTTGTGAACAACCGATACAGCCTCATCTATTTTACCTTCTCTCCAATGAGTGTTCACAATAACTGTGTAAATAAGGAATTGTCAATATTATCCATCTACAACGGAATATGAGGTGAGACAGTAGTCCAGTAGAAATTGTAACATACCTCTGTAAGTTAAAGCATTTGGTATAGAAATTTTCTGCACTTTCTTGAAAAACTCGTGAACCAAGTTGTAATTGCCACATGCTAACATCACCTGATTTATTAAAAACGATTTCAGGTATGCATAATTCGAAAGAGATATTCAGGGTAATTTAGCATCCTAGTACCAGGCTCATAAATCTCATAAAATCAAACAGATATGCTTCATGAAAATCGTTGTCCAGCTTGTGTCAGTTAAATTATTTATGGAGAAGCCTAGACTGGCCCAAAAAGTTGCACGTAAGAAACTCCACAGCGAGAACGGGCAGAAAACTATATAAAAATGATTGAGGGGGGCTATTAATTAAATTTACTTAATTCACAAAGTTGTACCCTGTTTCATTGACAGCTGAAAATCAAACAGGATATCTACATAAATACCAAAAAACCAGCACACACATGACAAACTAAATTCCTTAACACTGACTTAATGACAAAAGACAATGCATGGGAACTAAATAGTCGAGGCTTAGGAGATAGTCAATGGACCGGAAGAAAGAAACTTAGGGCAACTTATACCTCCAGGCTCCATGACAAGTCCATAAGTTGTAGCGGCAGGCTGTAGGCCTTGTTGCTTTAACTGCTGCAAAACCCAAAATGCTCCTTCCCATTGTTTGCGCTGAACACAAGCATTCAATACCGGCATATGCAATACATTACACCTATGTATATAGAACTCACACTCATGTTTACATCAATTTTCACCAAGTTCTACTTACTGCATGGAAGACAACAAGATCTGGTTCCAGTCGAGGATCCCACTTCCCAAGTGCTCCTGTTTTGAACTCCTTTGGAGGAGATCTCATAGTATCAATCACATCAAAAAGTTCCCTCATATGTCCCGCTTGTCCAAGAGTTACAGCAGTAGAATGATGAGCTACCAAGTCAGGATACGAGGGCATTTGTTCCTGGAGAGTAAAGAAAAAGAAAAGATAACATTGGTTGGTCAAAGTACTCTTCTTCCTTTTAACTACAAGCGTGTTTTATGAGCATGAAGCATACTGTTGAAAATAACAATTTATGTGAAATACCAGCATTGCATGAAATATATTAAGTGCCTCCACAGGTCTCCTTGCCTTTCCAAGTACATCAAGTGCAGTTGTGTATATGTAACTGAATTTCAAAAGGGGAAATGCTTCAAATTTCTCTCAGATACAATATAGTTGTTCAACAAGATAATTGATAGTCATGTGAATAGAGTAGTAACAACTAGCAGGAGCCACTTGATTTCTAATTTTATATTACAAGATAAACAATCGCAAGCAGCGTAGTCTAATAAGGTAAATGAGATTACTCTTCAAAAACTCTTATTTTGTACCATCCACTAATTGTGACAATTTCTTAAAAGAAACTGTGTTGTAGCACTACGATTCAAGCCCATCTAAATGCTGGAATGATGAAAGGGAGTCTAAAGCTTCATGATATTCATCATTTGCCATAGTTTACTAAGAAGGAGTGTATGCCAATCTTTATACTTAATGCTCTACTATTTTCTCAGGGAAAGTACCTGAGCTTGTGGGATTTGAAGCCTTCACGCATTTGAAGCCACTCAATGACTTGTAATACCCGTCTCCAGTTTCCTAGTTTTCCAATAATTGGATAACTCTCAATATTGAATGATCTGTGAATCTGATTTGTGCACTTCGCATCATCTTTGAAAACATCCACTCAGGCATGTCAATGTCTGCACCATTCAGCCTGTTAAAATAGTTACTCAACATTAATGAGATCACAAGAATTCATAACTGCAATACATTAACACTTGATATGAGATATTAAGTTTGGTAAATCACACAAGGGAAATAGAGAAAAATCCAGAAAAAAGGAGCAAATTTGCCTATCCTCAACAACAAAATCTTTTTAGCACACGACTGTCCCCCTCCCAAGTTGTTATAACAGGAAAGAAACACTTTATAAACTCACAATGATCGTTCAGCAACCCAGTTTACAAATGGAATTAAGTATAGAGTCAAGTGTAAAAAACTACAACCACACGACTATCACGTTGCATAAACTCCACCTAGGAAACAGTATATTAAATATTTTTTTCTGAGTGGATTGACGAACCAAAAATTATGCAAAACATAATACAGATGGCTATAGAAGGCCAAACTTAGCTTGACTTCCATGATGCTCTATACAAAGAAAACGGTATTATAGCCAGCATGACATACTGAACAACTCACTCATATGCCATACCGCCAATACATTTAAACCATTTGATCCACTGAAGTACAAGGAATTGTAAACGCCTAAAATCAATAATGTCAGTCTTTTTTTCTAAAAAGAAACAAAGTAACACTAAACTTGTCATCAATAATTGTAAGGCCAATTTCATCAATAAAAAAAGTAATTCTTCGAATATAAGAAGAGGAAAAAGGCATAGAGAGCATACCGCTTTGCTAGCTTCTGGATTCTCTGCTCCATTTCCATTTGTGAAACTCGTGGCTTGTCCATAATATCACCGAACTCATCAAAACTCTGCAATGCTGCTCTTTCAACCTCCAAACTATTGTCATTAAATCTGTTAGGGAAATCCCTACCACTCTTAGTTACACTTCTAGGAACAAAACCTCTATCAGTGGCTTTCTCCGCATTGATGTGGTTCCTCACAACTCCATCTTCATTTCTAACACCAAATTTCCTTCTTTCAACGGCATTATCCATTCCATTGACTTGTAAACTCTCGGGCCATCTTTTGCATTTCGTGTCATTGTACTTTTACCTTTGAAGTCTACTTCTTCTTCTAGCATACCAGTAACTCTCGGACCATCTTTTACATTTTTTGCCATTGTACTTTTACTTTTGACGTCCAATTGCGGTTCCACCCTACTAGTATGTTTTGACCATCTTCCATCTCTTGTCTCTCCCCTCATCATCTTCTTTTCCTTCTCATCCTTGTTGCTCTGTCTATTATCATATTCATCCTCAAACCCTCGTTGCCCTTCACTCTTTTCTGCAATTCTGTTTCTATTTCCAAGCGACTCATACCGATTCTCAACTTTTGACGCCTTGGCTCCCCCAATTTTGCATCCTTTCCACTACCCTCAGACAATAGTCTCCTGGAAACACCTCTATTCCTCGAATTATGCTTCGAATTCTCTTCTTTCGATTTCTGCTGCTTATCTCTATCACTTCTAAGCCTAACAGTCCCCATAACCTTCAAGTACTGATCAAATGACGGCTTAAATTCAAATTCTTTCTCCAAAATTTCAGACCCTTCCTTCGACACAGCACTAATAAAAGTTCTAGAATTTACAAAATTAATACCAAAAACCCGATTCTTCCTCGCATTCTTCTCATATAATCCAACACCGAAAACAGGTCTTCGAAAAATCGAAAACCCAGATGAAGGAAACGGCTTTGGGGACAAATCGTGACAAAAATCCCATTACTCTGAAAATTGGAGACACCCAGTCGAGCATTTTCCATAACCAACTCCACCATTTTTCAATTCATCCAACAAATTTCACATATCATCGTTTAAACTTCGAAACTTTCCTACTCAGATGCTGAGCTACTGAGTGAAAAAATTACCGAAAATACATAGAGAAGAGAGAAGAATGGAATTACAGAGGAGACAAACTACGAACTTGAAATTGAAGAAGCAGAAGAGCTACGAGGAGTCGCTACAACGACAGCAGTCGGAGAAGAAGCTGAATGTCGTTGGAGATACCCATTGAAAACCCGGGAATCTCAACGAACATTGATCGAAAACGAAGAGAATATTGGGCCGGGTATAGGCCCAATAAGTGGTCCAGAGCCTGATTTATATTTGAATCAAGGAAATTACAATAAAGCCCTAAATGCGGGGCCTCCGAGGCACAGAATACGACCGTTGGCCACGTAGCTCTTGAACCCCGGAGAGGCATTCAAATTTCAAAAATCGAAAAGTCGGGACAAATAAAGAAAGCAAGCTGCCACTTTTCTCTCTCGCACTAGCTCTCAGCTGGTCTTGGAGTTAGAGCTTTCAATTTTCAAGCTTTTATATCTTCCTTTTGGAACAAAAGATTTGAACTTTATCACCCCAGTTCATCACTTTTGGTCGATTTTTGGAGCGTCCCATGCTCCAATTGAGTGCCAATTTTCAGACATTTTTCTGTAGAAGTTTTGGTTTTTCACAATGAGAGAAGAGAACCCATCAGAAACCAGAGCAAGATCGATCAAATTTTCCGACCAAAACCAGGTTCCGAAGTGTTCGAATGCGAAGGGCGGCAGCAATTCTTCAAGATTGAGGTCTGCTTCCTCATGGGGTTCTCACATTGTCAAAGGGCTTGCAGGGGACAAGAAGACCAAGGCACAGCCTGCAGTCACCGGCAAGAAACCGCCGCTAACAGGGTCCGATTCGGCGAACCAGAAGATCCCTCTTGCACCAGCTCAGTCGCGCGTCAAGCGCTCGCTGATTGGCGATTTGGCGTGCTCTGTGAATGCCAATCAGGTTCATCCTCAGATGTATCCGACTCACCGGAGGCAGTCGTCCCGGGACTTGTTTATTGAGCTTGATCATTTGAGGAACTTGCTTCAGGATTCTAAGGAGAGGGAGTTTCAGTTGCAGGCTGAGTTATCGGAGTGTAAGCGAAACCCGAGGGTTTTGGAGCTTGAGAGGCAGCTTGAGGTGAAAAGGAGCGAGCTTGATGATTTGGCTCGAAAAGTTGAGTTGCTAGAAGAAGAGAAAACTAGTCTCTCAGAGCAACTGACATCGATTTCAGAGAGGAGTGAGGAAGTGGTATTGAAAGGAGAAGAACACGAAACCTCGGTCACAGCAGCATCAGGGAGTGTGGAAATGGAGGTTTTAGAGTTGAGGCGTCTGAACAAGGAGCTGCAGCTTCAGAAGAGAAATCTTGCTTGCAAACTTTCTTCTGTGACATCCCAGTTGGCTTCTCTGGCAAAGGCTTCTGAGGTAGTATCAACTTCTATGGAAGCACTTCTACTAGAAGTACTTTTATTATAAGCACGTATAAACTTCTATCAAAAAAGTACAAAGCGCTTGGAGTTTCTCGTTTTATCTTTAGCAACCAAACACATTAATTGATTTTGTTTTCATTAATTTTACTGGTTTAGCTTTGTTTGCTTACTGCAATTTTGTTGTATTGGTTATCATCAGAGTGACATCGTTGAGAAGATCAAGGCTGAGGCATATGTGCTAAGGCATACGAACGAAGATTTGTGCAAACAAGTTGAAGGTTTACAAATGAGTAGGTTGAATGAGGTTGAGGAGCTAGCCTACCTGAGGTGGGTGAATTCATGTTTACGAAATGAGTTGCAGAACTCATCCTCTACCACAAATTCTGATAAGACATTAAGCCCCGCTTCGATTGAGAGGAGTAGTAAATCTGATGGAGCACTGTCATCTAGAAGCAGCAAGTACTTAGAATACAATGGTGGAAAGAGATTGAATCTTATAAAGAAACTAAAGAACTGGCCTATGGCTGACGACGATTTGCCTAACTTAGAAAGCTCAGACGAGGAAGCAAGAAGTCCGAAAAGAAGACACTCAATAAGTGGATCAAGATTCTGTGCAGAAGACTTGGTGCAGACGAATAAGAGAAGGCAGTCTGATGGTTTTATGTGTATCCAAGAAATTGAGAAACATACAGAACCAGTAGTTTCTCAAGAATATGATTTGGATATGCTTCATGGATCACAGTTCTTCGGAAATTGTCACGAAATTAACAAACTTCCATCTTGCTTAGATGTTGAGAAAAGGGCCTTGAGAATTCCTAATCCCCCTCCAAGGCCTTCATGTTCCATATCTAGTGGAACCAAAGTGGATGGTGCTGCCCAAGTTGCACCACCACCACCTCCACCACCCCCACCACCTCCTCCCAAGTTTGCAGCGAAGCCTAGCACCACAGGAGTGGTACAAAGAGCCCCACAAGTCGTTGAGTTTTATCATTCACTGATGAAGAGAGATTCTAGGAAGGATTCTTCAAATGGTGGAGTTAGTGATGGCCCAGATGTTGCAAATGTTCGCAGTAGCATGATCGGAGAAATTGAGAACCGATCATCACACTTGCTTGCTGTAAGTGCTCACTTGCCCAGTTATTTATAATATTTGTCTGCTTGAACTTCGTTTCTTTTGAACTACTAGAACAAATCCTTATTGCTTGTAATAACCATTTCCTTTGCAGATAAAGGCAGATGTTGAGACTCAAGGGGAATTCGTGAATTCGTTGATAAGAGAAGTGAACAATGCAGTTTATCAAAACATTGAAGATGTTGTGGCCTTTGTGAAGTGGCTCGATGACGAACTTTGCTTTCTTGTAAGTTTGATCTCTCTCATGCCCAGAGTAACGATTTTACCATAACTGAGTGTGGAAAATAACTTCACTCACACATCTCTTTGATAAATTACTTTGATGTGTGAGATGCTAATTCCTTCCTTTGAAAAGGTTGATGAGAGGGCAGTCCTAAAGCACTTTGATTGGCCGGAAAAGAAAGCCGACACACTGCGAGAAGCAGCATTTGGCTATAGAGATCTCAAGAAACTGGAGTCTGAAGTGTCTTCTTACAAGGATGATATCAGACTGCCTTGTGATATTGCACTAAAGAAAATGGTTTCCTTGTCTGAGAAGTAGGAACCTTCATGGCTCTTTTCATAAGACGATCCATCTTTTTCCTAGTAATTAAACTTACCAAGTGTTTCCTTACCTCTCACAGAATGGAGCGTACCGTTTATAACCTTTTGCGGACAAGAGAATCGTTGATGCGTAATTGCAAGGACTTCAAAATCCCCACAGATTGGATGCTTGACAATGGAATTTTAAGCAAGGTAGACTTTGATATTCTCTATGAACGAATAGCAGACGCCTTTGTGCATCACATATCTGATTCGATGCTAGTCTTGCAGATTAAGTTTGGCTCAGTCAAGTTGGCAAAGATGTACATGACAAGGGTGGCTATGGAACTTCAGTCAAAGGCAGCAGCGGAGAAAGATCCTGCAATGGATTACATGCTGCTTCAGGGAGTGAGATTTGCATTCAGAATTCATCAGGTTAGCAGTGCAAGAACGAAAAAAGAAACCCGGAATTTTATTTTTGTATGAAGTTTAGATGATTGAGATATGTTTATGCTTGATATGCAGTTTGCAGGGGGGTTTGATGCAGACACAATGCACGCGTTCGAGGAACTTCGCTACCTTGCTCATCTTCTCAACAAAAAGTAAAGAGACAAAGGTGGTGAAAGCTTTATGGAACATTTTTGGCTTTATGGAACATCTCAGTACGCTTCATACGGAAAACTGTATACGTTCCGTAGTAAGCATTCTGGACAAGACAGCATAATTCGGCTGTAGTTTGTGTGACGAAAAATATGTATACCTTGTTAAGTTGTTCGATAAGAATCATACAAGTTATTCAGAGTTTCATACTCATCTAAAAAAAATCACATATTTTTCCAAGTACTTGCCTAGACCTTACTGTTATTTCGAGATTGTGGTGACGATGAGCAAATAACATTTGAGATTGTGGGGAAGTTGGCTCGAGTGTGATAGCGGTGAATGTGACAAACAGCCAAGTAGTTGTTGAGATTGCAGCGGTCTCCGGTGATGGAGATGTGAAATCTGCTGGATATCATCGGTGTGGTGACAGTGACTTGGGGTGAAGGTGTAGGTAGCAACTTAAGACATTTGAGGAGTAGCGGTAGCAATGAGCTGAGGTCATCGGTGAACCCGAGCAGTAGAAATAGGGATGCCAAAGAAGGGAGCAGCAGTAGTCCTGGCACTAAGCGCAGTAAACATAGATAATCACGAGGTCTCATATCCATTGGAATGAAAGTTAAAACAAACAGATCAAATCAATTGCAATTGCAGCTTTCAAATCGCGCATACATTTAATCAAGGACATCAAAACCATTACGAATCCAGTAAAAAGTAAACTAATTTGATTCGCCAATACTCAGAGCTCATTTTCATTATAACACTCGTAATTCACAACAGGTTTTGCAGTATACTGCGAAAAATTCGTACATTCTTATACAAAAACAGTTCCTGCAACTGTTACATGTCTCAAGTAAATCAACATTTGAAGGCGTAGCCGTCATCCTATGTATCCAAGTCCCTAATCGTCACGTCTGATATTCTCCATACTGTGGGTAGTTGTCAAATTTGAACAAAAACGAACTGTACACTGCAGAAGTGAACAAGTCAACGTTAATCATCTGCGATACCATTCAAAATTCCATACTGTCTTCTCGCAGCACAAAATGACTTCAAAAGCATAACAAGAAAGATGTTATGGATCTTGTATAGGTTCCCACATTGGTAGGCTTTGCAGTGCCACCAAAAGAATCACTGTTTGACCGCAATACATTGCTAACATTTAAAGATACAACGGCAAGTCTTCAAAGATTTTGGTAAATCCAACGAAAGAGCAGATATCTATCACCCTATATAAGAATGACTACAAGTATAACAGCTTTGCCTATTACCTGCACAGTATTATTAATGAATCCAAAACATCACCACTCACTTTTCTCTATGTTTTGACAAATAAAAGCAATACCTAAAGGTTGGCTGGATGATCAATGCAAATTCGTTGAGGTACATCTTTCCTTAGTACCCAACTTGACACATTTAACTTTTATCCCCTTGTTCATTTTCCGCCGTACCATCCATCATCTATTGTCAAGGTGAAATGAAAGAGCTTAATATTTCTGGCTTCATAGAAGTCTAATGATTCACAGGACTGCCTGATATGAGGGCTAACAAGCTCATAGACTGCCTATTATCAGGACAAATTAATCCCGACCTTAACTGTTCAAGCACTAGGGATGAGGGCTATATGAACTCATAGACAGCCTAGTATCAGGGTTAATGCAGTCACGTTATACTATAAACACACAGAGTAAGCATAGAAGTCTAATGCCTCAAAGGACTGCCTGGTATGTGAACAAAATTACCCCGACCTTGACTGTTCAAGCACGAGTACGAACTCATAGAAGCCCTAGTATAAGGGTAATGCCTTCACTGAGTCATCCCCTCACCGATACAAAGCACAGGGCATACACATCCACGCCTACGCTAGATATATGCAGAAAGTTCTGATTGCAAACTGATAAGCCTTCAGTCAAGACTGAAGACACAACAACAGCATAATGTAGTTCAAATAAAGCCACCCACATCCTCTTGTTTCCGTCAGTCACGACTAAAAGTACCCTGTTTCCCAACTCCTACACACATTCATCTAAAATTATACTATCATCGACCAAATCAGAATGAAAGGCTGAAACACTTATCCGACTAAACTAACACAGAGAATCCAGTGGCACGGAAAACCTATCGAATTATATCGAAAAGAATGCGGACATGAGATTCTTAACAGCTTAAGGGTTCTCCAGCAACAATTACCAGACTGAAAAATCAAAGTTTGGGATCAGTAGAGTAGTCATGAGAGCAGTGAATTGAGAATCACCATTGCAGTGGCTCCTGGGCTAGAAATCTCAGCTCCGCCGCAAAGCTATCAAAACGAGCCGCCGCAGACGTAGTAAAAGATTCGACAAGAAGCAAGAACTGCTACCGCCATGTACGCAGCACACCAAATTCCAGCCCCCAACAACAAATTCAGGGCATCGCAGTAGGCCATATAAATCACCAATCGCGCCTGAAACAATAAAAAAATCGCATAAAAATTACACAAATAATACATCAAAAAACAAAACTTTAACATAATCAGAGGCGGAATCGATCGTAATTTCATACATCAAATTGCGTAGAATCGATTGGCGCTTCTAGTTGGGATTTTAGGGGATGATTGTACTGAGAAAAGCAGAAGATTTGATGCAACTGCGATGCAGAAAATCGGAATCAGCAGAAAAGGGGATAAGTGGATAGAGGTTTTAAGTTAATAGAAAAAGGGTTTTTACAGGCGGCAATTATGAAATCGGGTTCTATGGTTGACAAAGGAGTGGGCTTTGGAGGTTCCGCAATGTTTAAAACATGGCTTTCAAATGTGGGCCCGTTACTTGGAGCCTAGTTTCTGAAAGCGTGTATTACAATTAGACCGCTTCAATTAATTTTTTTTTTTTCGAAGAGCAACTTATGTGGACTGATTTATTGTTACGTGACGTCTAGGTGACTGAAGCATCATCGTCAATTTTTTTGGTTGAAAAATAGGGCTAAAAAAGAGTCCCAAACAAAGCTACTCAATAATAAATCTAGACTAGGACATCCAAGTCGATCTTTATGAATAAAACTAACTAAACAAGGAGTTGGAATATGACAACAAAAATTACCTAAATCTAAATCAAGACTATAGAACTGTCCGTCACAAAGTTCTTTTTTTTTCTATAGATATGTCAAAGTTCACATTGCCAAAATCTTGAAAGCAATTGTTAATTTGTTATAAAATAACAAACATTGTGCTACAAATAGAAAAAAGATCCTCAAGTGATCTGGACCTTTGAAATTTGACCAACGGTTGAAAACATAGACCCCTTTTAAAAGTTATAATAACTTTAGCCGTTGGATTAAATTTCAAGGATCCGGATCACTTAATTTACAAATAAGCATTCTTGTTTGACAGGTGTTCCAAAACTGTGGAATAAATACAAAGAGAGTATTCCGAAACAAACACATTCACGAGCAACATTTTTCTTCTCATTTTTGTCGCGTCCAGGAAATAATATCAGGACCTTTCTTCAAACAGCATTACTTTGAATTTCAGTATTTTATAGAAATATAAAAGGAAAATGTATTATTTAAATGGTTAAATTTTGTTTATTTAAATAAATGATTAATCTCATTTTACTACCTTCAAGTTTCTTGATTTTTAATATTTGTTACATGAAGTTTTTTTATCCCAGAATAGTACATAAAGTTATAATTTTGAAACACTTTTATACATCTGTTAAGGTTGTTAAATTTGCCGTTAACTGATGACGTGGCATTCACGTATACAATAACTGAGCGCTACTTGGATATTAAAAAAATAAAAAAAAATAAAAAAAATTTTAAAAAAAAAATTTGGTCTTCTCCCTCACCCCTTTTGACCCCCCCTCCCTACTCCTCTCCTCTGTACCCACCCTTCCCCCTCCCTCTTCGACTCCACCCGAGCCCCGACTTCCAGCCTCAGCCGCCACCAAATCTGCTCTCTCTCCTATCTCCCTCACGCAGTCTCACCATCCAAGGACTCCACATCAAAAAACCCCAATCCTAGATATCATTCGAAACCCTACAACAGCCCTGCCGTGAAGTTGCCGATCGCCCTCGTGAAATCGTCGTTCCCATCGCACAGCAGCAGCACCTTGTAACCGATCACAAAGTTGCATTGAGGTAGAAGAGGGTCGTTTGCCGTCTTGACCAACTTGTACTTGTGTTCTTTGATTCAAATTTTGAAGATGCATCTAACCGACCTCTTACACCGATCGAGGTTCGAAGCCTTGATGTTTCCGAGATCAATTCGATCGACATCGTTATAATATCTACAGATCTGATTTCTCCTTGCGGCTGAAGGGCGCAAACTCATGTATATTGGTTAATCAAAAGCTATAACTGTAATATGATGATTGGGAATGTGAAAGTTGGGGTATGTTTGGGTGGATTTGGGTTTGCACGGATGTAAAAGATGTCGTGACGAAAGGCTCAGTGGAAGAGCTGAGTCCTTGACCGATCTTTGTCATCCGGCCTTTGCCATGGCAGGTCAAAAAAATCTGAATAAAAACGGCAATGGTGGCGGAGATGGATTTGAAGGCGGCGGTGAATGAGCGGAGAAAGGGTTTTGGGTGAGGGGAGTGTAAGAGATTTTGGAGGAAGAGGATTTGGGTGAGAAGAGAGATGTTTTGGGTGCGGCAGCCGTAGTGATGGTGGAGAAAACAAGGGATTTGGGGGCTCTGATGAGCCTTGAGATTGTGAAGAGGCTGCCATTTTGGTGGTTTGAGTTTCAGAGTGAGAAGGTGAGACTGTGTGAAGGAGATAAGAGAGAGAGTAGATTTGGTGGCGGCTGAGGCTGGAAATCGGGGCTCGGGTGAAGTCGAAGAGGGAGGGGGAAGGGTGGGTGCAGAGGAGTGAAGGGAAGGGGTGAGGGAGAAAACCAAATTTTTTTTTTTTTTTATTTGTTAATATCTATGTCGCGTCCTTATTGTCCACATGGATGCCACGTTATCAATTAATGATAAATTTAACAGCAACCTTAACAGATTTATAAAATTGTCTCAAAATTATAACTTTATGTACCACTCTGGGATGAAAAAAAAATTCCATATACCAAATATTGAAAATCAATAAATTTTATGATAGTAAACTGAAATTAATTCTTAAATAAAATATTGTAACGACTTTTCCCATAATCAAGTACATTCTTAACAAATTTTATCACATGCCCAATTACATTTTTCTAATCACCTGCATAATTTTAAGCATGACACGTGTGTCGGCACAAGGGATATTGAATTTGGTCATCGCATTAAATATTTTGATTGAGGCCATTTTCTTTGGATTTGGATCCTCTGAGCCAATGGAGAGGATCCTCCTGACCAATCATTGTAAACCGTTAGATTTTTATCCAACGACTACAAATAAGATGATGCCTTTAAAGTTATAATAATTATAGATGTTGGATGAAAATCTAACGGCCCACAATGATTGATCAGTAGTATCCTCTCCATTGGCTCAGAAGAGGATCCAAATCCATTTTCTTTTTAAGAGGTAGAACAAAATAGGGTCAATTATATAAAATTACCTCTATTATTGGGTCAATCACAGTTTCATACCCCATATTTAAAAAACTTTAATGTCATACCTCATTTACGAATTTTTTACAATTTCATACATTCCGTTAGTTTTCTGTCAATTCTTCTGTTAAATAGAGACGTGGCTTGAGACGGAACTCATTCTCTATTAAAAAATTAAATAAATATTAAAAAACTAAAAAAAAAATCATAATGTGTGTGTATATATATATATAATTTTTTTTTTTTTTTGCATGGGAACCTACTCCTTACCCCCTCACCCTTTCTTCCCCCTCCCATTTTCCCCAAACCCAAACCCAGATCTCACCCACCCTGCTTTTTTCTTCTCTGCGCCGATCATTGCCCGAGTCCCTAATCCCGCAGTCCTCCTCTCTCACCATCTTTTCTTCGCCGGACTCCGCCTTCACCAAACCGGGTTAACCGGCCCTCTCTCTACTCCAATACCACTTCTGCCCTTTTCCCTTGCCCCTCCAAACCCTCAAATCCTTCCCTTGCCCCTCCAAACCCTCAAATCCCTCCCCCCCTCCCCGCCACCAAGATCCCGAATTTACTCTCCAGCCACCCCATCGTCGTTAAATCCGACGCCATACCTTACTTGTCTGAAACCCTTTTCGACTCCTTCCATTCCCTCCAAGACGACGCAGAGGATGCCACGGCTGTGATCACGCATGTGGTTGGGTGCAAGGGTCCATGGCAGTGATCGTGCAGGTGGCGGGGTGAGAGGGTGGGTGCGGATTTGCTGGATCTCTCGACTGACTCGAGCTTGAGAAGCAAGGAGAACGCGGTGGGTAAGTTGCTCAATTTGTCCAGGTGCGACGGATAGAGGGCGTTGAGGGAGGTGAGGCATGAGGGGCTGGGAGTGGTGGATATGATTGTTGATGTGGCGGAGACTGGCAGCAAGGAAGAAGGGGTGGGTGGGATCTGGGTTTGGGTTTAGGGAAGACGGGAGGGGGGTAGAAAGGGTGAGGGGATAAGGGGGTGGGTCCCCCATGCAAAAAAAATAATAATAAATGATGTTTTTTTTAAAGTTTTTTAATATTTTTTTAATTTTTTAATAATAAATGGGTCTCGTCTCAAGCCACGTCACTATTTAACGGAAGAACTGACATAAAATTGACGAAAGGTATAAAATTGTAGAAATTTTGTAGATGAGGTATAACATTGAAATTTTTAAAGATAGGGTATGAAACTATGACTGACCCAATAATTAAGATAATTTTATATAATTTACCCAACAAAATAACACAGTTGAAGCATAATGCTCGTTATGCATTGTAATGTATGTCTCATTTTTCTCACTTCTTTGAGACCAAATAATAATAGTATACAACTCAATGCTTTAGTTCTGACATAATTAATCGTAATTCGAAATTAAGAGTAGTGCATACTGTGATTCACCAAAAATACACATATACACATCACACAAAGGCCACATTTACTACTCATTTGACAAAAATTCTTAGGTGCTCCTACGCACCCAAGAAAGTCCCCTCATTTGGTGAAAACTTGGAATGGCTTGGGCAATACGTAGAGAGATCAAGTTAGGTGAAATATTTAATATATAAAATTATGATTTGATATGAATGTGACAAGAAGTTTTACACCATAGTTTTGCAAAGAGTTAATGTTAGGAAGATTAAATATATAGATTGAATTTGCAAACTAAATGATGTGTCATCAATAGGAATGATCACGTTTATCAACGTTTAAGTAATAATCCAATTATTAACTTACATGTCATTTAATTTACACAATTTTGTCTACAAATTCAATCTCTCTAACACTACCCCTGTGTCAAAACACATATATGGAATTACCCGTGCAGGTAATTTGCTTTTGGTAGTTATATTCTACACTTATTTTTACTTTTTACACATATTTGTTAAATTTTTGCCATTAATTTATTCAATTCATTCTAATGGCATAAATTAAGAGATGTATGTGAAAAATAAAAATAGTTGTGTGAATAATATTATTTTTGCTTTATCCAGATACGTTGGTTACAGGTGTCGATCAAAAAGCATAGGAGGATGAGAGACTGTTGTGTCATGTTTGAGCATTTAAAAGAGGCATTAGGATTCTATTCGGATCCTTTTGTGGGGATCAAGAGAATTAATCAATCGTGTCTGTTTATCGTAAATCGTATGATAAGATATTATTTTGAATTTTTTATTTAAAGTTGAATACAAACAGTACCTAATAAAAACTGATCGTACGATATACAATGAGCATACATAATTGATTGATTTCTAAATCTCCACAAAGAGCCGGAGAGGATGGTCATCCTTAAAAGAGAAGCAACACATAACTAAAATAAGGGATTTGCAGATGAGATTTTGGTGACCCAAGTACACAAAACCAGCGCCAAATCTGGCAAAATTGTAAAGAAGAGGATTTTGTGGGATTTGGATCCTCTCCTGAGCTAATGGAGATGATCATTCTGACCCATCATCTTAGACCGTTGAATTTTAATCTAACGGTTACAAATAAAAAATCTTTTTAAAGTTGTAATAATTATAATCGTTGAATTTTTATCCAACGGTTCAAGATGATGGGTCAGGAGGATCCTCTCCATTAGCTCAGGAGAGGATCCAAATCCGATTTTGTGTGTGTGCGTGTGCATGATTGATCCAATCGCAACCAGAAGAAGTGGACAGAAAAGAAAGAAAGGACTCTCATTAGATCTGACATGTTTGACATGATGTAACATTATTTCGCCGCCACCCCCACCTCTTACCCAACTCAGTGCGATACAATAAATAAGATCCAAACAAGTGAGTACAGATCATCTTCGAATTTAAAAACATGGAATTTAAAGATTAAATAATTCAGACTGTTCAAAATTAATCTAACGGTTACAATTATTATAATTTTAAAGAAGCTCTCTATTTATAATCATTAGATCAAATTTCAACTGTTTAGATCATTTAATCCTTAAGTTCTATTTTTTAGATCCGAAGAGGATCTGTACTCCAAACAAGCAACCCAAAATGCCTCTGGTTGTAGAGTCAATGCTAACCCTAAACATAATCATGTTTGATTACTATTTACCCTCCATACTTTTGAGGAAGAGGATTCTTTTCCTTTTCTTTTACCTCATCTATTAACCTTTTTTAGTTCCTTTATCCATTTTTATGCCCCTCTAATTTTTAAAATATTAGGTTTCATATGTTCTATATTTTATTGTTTTTATCTTTCTATTGCACGAAAAATTATATGACCTAAATGTTCTCCATTTAAATCATGCATATAAATAACTTGTATCACAAATAAGTCTAGCATCATACATAACTTATACAAATGATTGATGAGCGATGTAGTCATTTGTATACAATGTGAGGAGTAGTAACTTTTACCATTCAATAAGGAAATGAGATAAACATTTTTCACATATTGCAAAATTCATTTACATTATGCTGAAGTTAATTAGGTCAAATTAAATATGTCAGAAGCCCTCCCGTTATTAGGAACACACCCCATTTCAAATAGGTGGAATCACATTAATGAATCTAATGGTGTATATATATGCTGAAGTTAGTTGATTCCTAACTTTTATTCATACATACAGACCCCATAATTCATCAAAGATCCGGAGGAATTGAACGGAGCAAAAATCTTGTTTGAGAAAAAACAATTAGCATATGAGGATCTTGCATGCTGCATGTTGCGAATTGTATTCAAAGCTAAACACTCACAAATTGTTGTATATTTATAAAAGAAAAATACGTGATGAGAGATATATAAATAATTTGCGATGAAATAGAATTTAGATTTTGTTCGGATTCAAATTGTGGAGATTCTAGAGATGTTCACATCGTAATCGTTTATCGCACATCGTGTGATCATACATAATTTTGAATTTTTCTATTTAAGATTAAATACAAATAGTATCTAACAAAAACTGATCGTTCAATATACAATAAACAGTAATGATACGATGATCTCTATGATCCTTGTAAAGAAAATCATAAGAGAAACCTCATCGGATGAAATAGATACATCCAAAATTTGCCCTAATTTTAAGGAGCACAAACTGTGGATAGTAAGAGTCCGTTCTGTCCTTAGCTAGCCCTTAAACAGTAGGCACTGTTACTCTCTTTTCGAAAACAAATGTGCAGTGTGAGCATATATAGGCAGTTTAACATTGGGAACTGAAAAGCATGTGAGTTAATCAGTTGAGGTCAGAGGGAGCACCGATTGCCGCACCAGAATTAGGTTACAAAGGATCTTGCCGCACGACGAGTCACGTCCACTGCCTAATCAAATCACATTTTTATCTTCATGGTAATCCAATTTTCACTATTTCAAACAAGGAAGAGAGGGGAAGAGAGAGAGTGAGAGGTTAGAGAGAACGGACTCCGCAGTGTCGGTATCCAGAAATTGAATCTTTGTTTAAAATTATATCTCAAAATTTAAGAATGAATACACTCAAATTATCGGGTACTTCGGACCACACAAAATTTTTATTTAGAGAGAGAAAAGGCAAGTAATAAAGGTGATGTTTTGTATATAGAAAGCATGACGTGACGTTGCTGAAGTGACATCCAAACTGTCATCACTTAGAGAGATTACAGAGATTTATCATTATATATTAAGTATAATAATAAAGAAATCTAATAAAAATGATTTGAAAACTTTGTGTTAAATGTTTTTATCTTTGGTTAATGTTAAGAGGCTAAATTTGTATACAAAGTTATGTAAACTAAATGACATGTACATTGATGATTTGATTATTACTTAAACATTGATAGATGTATTCATTTTTATTAATGACATATCATTTAATTTGTAAATTTTGTTCACAAATTTAGTATTTTTTTGTTATTACCCTTTATCTTTGCATGGGACCCTACTTTTGGAGAGATTTTTTAATGTAACTGGTATACAGGATGGTACACTACGTGTCCTATTAAAACATGCGATGTAACATTTATGTTCCCGTTACACTTAAAAATTTCTTCTACTTTTGTCATCTTCCCCATTTTGTCTCTTCTCACTGAAATTATGTCCCCCACCTCTTCTCATCCCCTCTCCTCTCCTTCCCTCCCTCCCCGGCCCCCTACCCTTTATATATTCCTACACGTCTTTCTACCTTCTCTTATACATTTCACACAGCACTTTGTCCTCATACCATCGCACCAATTAATCGTTTTGAAAGCCATCTAACTTTGTGTGTCATGTCGGCAGCAGCAGCAGCCGCCGCCGCTGCGGCAGTGAGTAGGTCTAGCTCCACCAACAGTAACTCTTTCACCAACAACTACAACCACCGACCGTTATTCAAGCCGTCACCGCTAACGGCCGTGGTGCCGGTGCTGAGCAGGTACGAGTCCCAGAAGCGGCGGGACTGGATCACGTTTGGGCAGTACCTCAAGAACCACCGCCCGCCGCTGAACCTGTCCCGTTGCAGCGGGGCCCACGTGCTGGAGTTCCTTAGGTATTTGGATCAGTTCGGGAAGACTAAGGTCCATGCGGACGCTTGCCCTTTCTACGGGCACCCTAACCCTCCTGCACCCTGTCCGTGCCCGCTGCGGCAGGCCTGGGGCAGCCTCGACGCACTCATTGGAAGGCTTCGGGCAGCGTTTGAGGAGAACGGCGGGCAGCCCGAGACCAACCCGTTTGGGGCACGAGCAGTGAGGCTGTACCTGAGGGAGGTCAGGGACAGCCAGGCCAAGGCCAGGGGAATTGCTTATGAGAAGAAGAAGAGAAAGAAAGTAGGGCCATCACAACAGCCGGAAGGGCAAGATGATGAGGAGCAGCAGCAGGGGCAACATGGTACTTTTGGTTCAGATTATGGGTATGGTGCTGCTGTTACTTCATCTGCTGCTGCTGCTAGGTGCTCTATGATGCCTTTGTCCGTGCTAATCTGATTAAGCTTGTAATTAATTAAGTAATGAATTATATTTATGTAGTTAGGTGCATCATGATATGAATATCCAATGGATTTTGATGTGTTTTGTTACTAAGTTGTTAACCTTTTCTTTCTTAATTAGAAGCAACCGAAATTGAAGAAGAAAACTTTAATATCAGTTCTCCAATTATCATAGACTACAGTTTTATTTTCTCCTTAATTTGTAGTTTGCTGTTAATCGGCCAAAATTAATTTACTTATGAACAAAATAGCTAGAAACAAATTAAGAGATTATGATATGCGATGTACGAATGACATTATTAAGATAATGATAGATTCTTGACAATGCGGGTAGAGTGTTTCACCTTTGTGTAATTTATTAAAGTAAAACTAATAAAAAAAAGCTTGAAAATTTTGAGTATTAATAAAAGGTCACAAATGTCTTGTAAGTAAATAGTACCATGAGTGATTTTTTAGAGTAAAAATATTATTTTCGTTAAAAATGAATAGTATCGGGAGTGTTTCGTTGAAACCTCCATTTATTAATGATAAAAAGAATTATGCGTCACTGTGCCTGCAATACCTCATATGTCATTGTATAAGTAGAAGGACCCTTGATAATAAAAATTCTCTCTACTTGTATAATAACATATAGCATACCGGTCTCTTTTTTGAGCACATTGATGGTCATAACAAGCTGTCATGTTTTTCTCTGTATAGATGAGTCGTCGGTAGTTTCCTTCTCAGCTTAGTTGTTTGTGTATATTTGTGCCACATAGTGGTTGTGTAGCCTCACTTTTCTGATGGCTTTGTGTATTCCTCGGTCACATATATGTCACCACTGATCTATTGTGGCAGATTTGTTCCACTAGTTCTTGTGCACTGTGTTGTTTGTGGTTGCGATGTAGGGTTGGTTTGTTGGCTTTAATTTCTAGATCAAAGATTTGGTCATTGGAGAAATTCACCTAATTTGACATTCTTTTTGATCTATCAAGAAATATCGCTATCGCTTTGGATAAAAAAGATAAGGTAAAATATTTGGATTAAGTTATAAAATGATAGTATAATTAAATTAGTATCAAATTTGTCATTTATAAAAAATGAACATAAAACTTCTTATCTACAAGAAGAGACAAACTATTTATAACTAAATATGCATCGAATGGTAGGCTTAAGTCAAAAGAAAATTCACACGCCTATTTGTTCTCTACACACACAATCATATCAATTTCACGTCCGTTTCATTCTTTCTTTGATTTAATCAATCTTAAGTCGAGAAACAAAATGTAGGGTTTGGCAATCAGTGGCAATCATTTTCCTTACTTAAACCTGAAGTAGACACATCCACATCCGTTTAATAGCATATACAATTTGATGAATAGGAGTATTTAACAAAATGAATTATTAATTAGGTTATTCCATAACTTTTTTTGAAAAACTTATTCCATTAACTTTTTTTGCCATTGGGTTACACCTTACGGTGGAGACAAATTTTTCCATCCACATATATATAGTTGATTAATTTAGGAGGAGGACCAAGACCTCATTTCCTATCTTGACAAACTAGTGGTCGAGAAAAGATTTCTGTTTTCTTTTCTACAATATAGGACACGATTTTGGTCCCAATTTCTCAGATAGTCAAATACTGTTACGAGCTCCATCATCATCATTATATTGTTCCACCATTTTCCATCCCCTCCTCAAATGAGGAGAAAATCATATCATATCATGGTGTGGCAGCCACTTCACGGTTGTCTGAATAATGATCTCCAAGGCCGTGTTTGATTGACTCAACTAGAACTAGGATTGGACTATTTAGCCAACTGGATACAGTGGGACTAAACACTTCTTAAGTGGCCTTATTAGACTAGTCAATATGAGAGGCCTAAATAAGCCTTCAACTGCCTCTGCCCATGTGCCCATCTCTTCGGATTGAGATCATCTCCGAATCTTAAGCCTTTAGAGCCAATGGATCAAAACATCCTGATCATTTAGTTTCATATTGTGGCTAAGGAATTATAAAATTATCAGAGAGACGGGCTAATGATCCATTTTTAACACCGATACTGTTTCTAATTTAATAATTACCATTTATTCAATCCTTGAAATTTCATCACAAAATGTGTTAGGTGTTAGTTGAGGTAGGATTATGATATTTAAATTATAATTCCGGTGTGGGACTCCACATAAACCATTTTAACTTGTAAAAAAAATTCACGCAGATCAAGGTAAAAGTTCAACGCCTTTTCACTCCTTCATCGACTTTTCTTTTCTTCTGAAACCGATCTTCCACCTCTTGCAGGTCTCCTTTTTCCAGAAATTCTGAAGAAAAAGAGCCTTGGTCGATCATCCATTGTCACTCTTTTTCAATAACGAAAGGTCAGTCTTCCATTATTGTATTATTATTTTTTTGGTTATGAAATTTTTGCAATTAGATAGCGGCTTGCCTCTGTAGAAATTCAACAAGTGAGTTGTTGATCTAAAAAACTGGACCTTTTTTATTTTGTCGTTATTGCTCAAGTTTTCTAAATATTGGTTTAATTTTGTGATAAAATTTGATAGTGAATGATATAATGAGTAAACCAAATGATGACGTAGAAGGTGCTTTGAAATTGAAACCTACAGAAAATATGAAGTTTGATACCGAACAAGCAGCATGTGATTCCTGCAACAAGTATGGTGGAATATAGGGTTTAGTATTCGAAGAGAAAGTAGCGTCTCATTGAGGAAAATGAAGAATTAAGAGTGCTTTGGAAAAAGCCTTACCAAGAAAAAAGAAATCTAATCAGGTACTTTGTTGAAAATAATGAGTTCCTTGATTTAAGGAATGTTTTATTCCTTGATTTAAGGAATGTTTTATTCCTTGTTTTATTCCATGTTTTACTCTTTGTTTTACTCCTTGTTTTATTCCTTGTTTTAAGGGGAATGTTTTTTTGTTTTTTCTTAGTCTCCTTCCTCATATATACCCGAACCATTGTACATTGCATATATGAAATATACATCACAAATTAAAGCTATAATTTCTATATGGTATCAGAGCAGGTTCATTTGTAACCTGTCTCTGCCATTCTTGCTGCTGCGAATTTTTTCTTTCTTTCAAGGTCTAAGTCATGACTGAAGAAAGTTCTGTCAACCATGATAAGGAAACCCGGCACAATCTCTCTCCAAACTCCTCAGACGTTGAGGTTAACACCAATCAACGTTTATGTTCAGTTCTCTTGAACGAGTTCAATTATCTTCCTTGGTCTCGAGCTGTTTCCCTAGCTCTCGGAGGCAAAGGGAAGCTAGGGTTTGTAAATGGAAGCGTGGAAGCTCCAGATCGTTCTTCCTCTACATACAATGCATGGCTCTGCAAAGATCAACTTGTCATGTCCTTGCTGCTCAACACCATGGAGAAACATGTTGCTGAAATTTTTAGCTACTCCAATTCCGCCCATGATCTTTGGAAAGCTTTGCAGGATATGTATGGAAATCAAAACAACTATGCACGGGTCTTCCAATTAAAGAAGGACATTGCCAGTGCTCAACAAGAAGGGAAAGCATTTGTTCAACACCTTGGGAGTCTCAAAGCCATGTGGAATGAGTTGGATGTATATCTCCCTCATACCACAAATCCTACCATTCTCCTAAAACGAGCTGAGGAAGACAAAATTTATCAGCTGTTAGGGAGTATGAGTTCTGAGTACGAGGACCTAAGGAGTCACATCTTGATGAGTCAAGACCTGCCTACCTTCAACAATGTTTGTGCAACTATCCAACGAGAAGAAGCAAGGAAGAAGGTTATGAATGTTGATCCCAATCCTAGATTAACGGAGACTCGGGCATATGCATCAAATTACAAGAACTCAGAAGCCAAGGTATACAAGGGAAGAAACACACATCTAAAATGCAAATATTGCAATGGTGTTGGTCATGAGGAAGACAAGTGTTGGGAACTTCATCCTGAACTCAAGCCTAAGTTCAGCAAAGATGGAAGGATGATACCAAGGTCCTCACAACAATTTCAACCTCATTTCAAGGCAAAACTTGCTAATGCTCACGCTCCTACTATCTCACAAGGATCCATGGAGTTCACTGCCAATCCATTGTCATTGATCAATGAATTTGCAGCTTACCTACAAAGTAAGGGACACGGAGGAGGCACACATGGTCAAGGCAATGAAGAGGGTAGTCACACAGCTATGTTGGGACAATTTGCCGGATTTCTTGCTGGAAATGAGAAAGTTCCAAAGGGAGAAGCATCAGGTATACTCAAAGCCTTTACTACTGCCCTATTAACTAGTACTGAAACTGATTGTTGGATAATTGATTCAGGCGCCACAGATCATATGACAAACAAAGTTACAAATTTACATCATTTTAAAAAATTTTCAAGCCCCTCACATGTGTCTGTTGCAAATGGAAAAAATGTCTTAGTTTTGGGAAAAGGAGAAATAAACTTACTCTCTCAAAAAACACCTTCCACTGCCCTCTATGTACCAACCTTTCCCTTCCAACTTTTGTCAATTGGAAAGATCACCAACACTCTAAACTGTCGTGCTATTTTCTCACCAAATAAAGTGATGTTTCAGGATGTTCTCACCATGAAGATGATTGGTGAAGGGGTCTTCATAAATGGACTTTACTACCTGTGCAAGAATGCATGTTTCACTCAGGCTCTTCAAGCTCAATCAAAGTCCATAGATGAAAATCAACTTTGGCATAGGAGATTAGCTCACCCCTCTGAACTTGTCTTGTCGAAACTGTTTCCAATTTTTTGTAACCCTTATCCTACTTGTGATACTTGTCAATTTTCTAAGTTTACTAGGCTACCTTTTGGTAATTCAATGTCTAGGACAAGTAAACCTTTTGAAATGGTACACACCGATGTATGGGGACCTGCAACTGAATCAATGGAAGGTTTTAAATATTTTGTTCTATTTGTTGATGATTTCTCTCGAACAAGTTTTCTATATCTTATGAAATCAAAAAGTGAAGTCCCTACCATTTTCAAAGACTTTCACATGCATGTTAAAACGCAATTTCAATCAAACATTAAGGTTTTAAGGTCAGATAATGGCACTGAATTTCTATCCAACAACATGCTTCAATACATAAGTTCTCAGGGTATCATACATCAAACCAGCTGTGTGGGGACTCCCCAACAAAATGGAGTAGCCGAGAGGAAAAATAGAGATCTCTTGGAAAAAACTCGTGCTCTCATGATTCACATGCACGTTCCAAAGAAATTTTGGTCGTTTGCCATCCTTACTGCCACTTATCTCATCAATCGACTTCCAAGTCGTGTGCTAGGGTTTAAATCTCCATATGAAGTTCTTAAGGGGAGGAAAATGGATTTGACACATCTCAAGGTGTTTGGTTGTGTATGTTTTGTTCACATCCAAACCTTGAACCGTGACAAACTAGATGCCAGGGCAACCAAGTGTGTGTTTATGGGATACTCGACCACTCAAAAGGGATACAAGTGCTTCAATCCAGTCACTAAGAAGTGCACAGTTTCAAGAGATGTGAAGTTCGAAGAAGACTATCCCTATTTTACAAGTCAGGGGGAGGATTTAGTTGACATGTTCCCACTCCCTCAAAACTTTAATTATCCGATGTTGGAAAATAGATCAGTCATTGTAAGTCCAGATTGTGAAGAAGTTCAAACTGACCAAATTACTGCCAGTGAGAGTGAAGACGAGTTCTACTCTGATCATTCTCCGCCCTCTACAGAGTCTCAGGTGATTAAAAGAAATCCTCCTCGAATCAGAAAACCTCCAGTCAGGTTGCAGGACTATGTTACATATGCCTCACGACATCCAATCAATGAATGTATCAGCTTTAGTAAGTTCTCAACATCTCATGCTACATTTCTCAGTGAAATTGATAAGCAATATGAACCAAGAAGCTTTCAAGAAGCATTGCTTCTCCCACAATGGAACCAAGCCATGAAAGAAGAGCTTCGTGCACTGGAAGAGAATTGCACCTGGAGCCTAGTTCACCTACCACCAGGAAAGAAGGCTGTTGGAAGTCGTTGGATTTACAAGACTAAATTCAAAGCTGATGGATCTATCGAGAGACACAAGGCTAGACTTGTTGCTCGAGGTTTCACCCAAACCTTTGGTGTAGATTATAAGGAAACATTTGCACCGGTGGCCAAGATGAACTCAGTCAGGGTTTTACTGTCAGTTGCAATCAATTGTGGGTGGTCACTCTACCAAATGGACGTGAAGAATGCTTTCCTTCACGGCGAGCTGCAGGAAGAAGTGTATATGCAACCTCCTCCAGGCTATGATGGTATTAAAGGCAACATGGTTTGTAAATTGCACAAGGCAATATACGGATTGAAACAATCACCAAGAGCTTGGTATGCCAAGCTCAGTTCTGTTCTGGAAAAGGCTGGATTCATGCGAAGTAATGCTGATTTTTCGCTATTTGTAAGAACTGGCACCAGGGGGAAGTTGGTGGTCCTCATCTATGTTGATGATCTTATCATCACTGGAGATAATACCGTGGAGATTGAGGCACTAAAACTCTCACTACATCAAGCTTTCGCTATCAAAGATTTGGGAAGGTTAAAGTATTTTTTGGGGATCGAAATGGCAACATCTTCAAAAGGACTGTTTCTACATCAACGGAAATATGTATTGGACCTCCTTCAAGAAGCAAAAATGCTTGACTGCAAGCCTGCTATCACTCCCGTTGATTGTAAACTAAAGCTCAGCATAGATGGAGAAGCCATGCATGATGTAAGCTACTATCAACGATTAGTAGGCAAGCTCATATACCTTACTATCACTCGTCCAGATATCACATATGCAGTGAGCTTGGCTAGTCAGTTCATGCACTCTCCCACTGTTGATCACCTTAACCTTGTTAAGAGAATCCTTCGTTATCTTAAGGGTTCAATTGGGCAAGGAATTACAATGCATAACAATCAGTCCACTGTCATTAGTGGCTACACAGATGCAGACTGGGCAGGTAATGAAATTGATAGGAAATCAATCACAGGCTATTGTACATTTGTTGGTGGAAACCTTGTCACATGGAAGAGTAAGAAGCAACAGGTAATTGCTCGTTCCAGCGCAGAGGCTGAGTATCGAGCCATGGCAGCCACTGCTTGTGAACTCATTTGGCTTAAAGGGCTTCTTTCAGACTTAGGGTTTCCTAGTTCTACCCCTATGACGCTTATGTGTGATAATCAGGCAGCCATGCACATTGCTGCCAATCCTGTGTTCCATGAAAGAACCAAACATATTGAAGTGGATTGTCATTTCATCAGAGCTCAAGTTCAAACGCAAATCATCCGGACCATGTTCACACGAAGCCATGATCAACTAGCAGATCTTTTTACAAAGGCACTAGCATCATCTCAGTTTCATCGGTTATTGGGCAAGCTTGGCTCAGTGAACCTCCTCGATCCAGCTTGAGGGGGAGTGTTGAAAATAATGAGTTCCTTGATTTAAGGAATGTTTTATTCCTTGATTTAAGGAATGTTTTATTCCTTGTTTTATTCCATGTTTTACTCTTTGTTTTACTCCTTGTTTTATTCCTTGTTTTAAGGGGAATGTTTTTTTGTTTTTTCTTAGTCTCCTTCCTCATATATACCCGAACCATTGTACATTGCATATATGAAATATACATCACAAATTAAAGCTATAATTTCTATATACTTAAACTTATTTATTTACTTTATAATGCCTCTGTGTTTAATATATATGCATATAATTTAGTTTAATCATTCACATGTTTTGGGTTACAATTCCACAACATACTGTTGGTAACAATGTCTTTATTCCTTATCCATTGCCACCCTCTCATTCATCATAGGTGAAGTAGTTTTGAATGTTTTTATTTTTTATTTTTATTTTTAATTTTTTATTATTATTTTGTTTTCTTCATAGGAAGACTTGATTAGTTGACAAATATAAAAATGAAGTTGGTATGTGCTGTACAGGTTCTAGTTCACTTGTTTGGCAATAATACATATATGCCAATTTCATATCATACCGTTCATTTTTTGTTTGTTTTCTATAATATTTTTTTTCGTCCCAATTTATGTTAGTTTCTTCGTTATCTGCTTATGTGAATGTCGCGTGCCTTACAACAAGAGAGAGAGGTGCGGTGGTGATGGAGGAAGGGGTTGGCTGCGACCCTGCATGGGAGGCAAATATGGTTTTAGGTTTTTTTTTTACTTATTATTTCAATCCGCAAGCCAGAAAAGCTTCAGTGTTCGTCAGCTCAAGAACACCAACGTAAATTCTAGTAAATTATGTTAATTTAATTTATTGGAATCGATGTTGAGGAATGAATAGTAATATAAAATGTTGACGTGGCTTAACTCTGACCGCACAAATAAGAAAGAATGAGAGTGTATAGGAAGTGAGAGGACAGAGAAGCCAGGTGGATCTCCATTAGACATGATCTTGGTGGAGTTAGATGTCTAGGGTATCTGTAGCTTGTCGAATCAATGTGAAAGCTGAAACTTATAGCCTGTTCTACGCAATTATATTCTTGTTAGGACCTAATCAAATGGTTATGGGTTATGTAGTCCTAACCTTTTTTTTCTTTTAACAAACGCTATTATATATTAAGAGGGTGGAAAATGAATTAAACCTCACAATCGATTTAATAATAATGATTCAAATTCATATTTGACGAGAATTGAATCTAAAATCTTTTATTTATAAATAATAAAATACAGTACTAAATTGTAATACTTAATAACTGTAGTCTTAACTTTTAAGCAACAGAAGATGATGGGTTAGAAAAAAGTCTTTAGGTTCCTAATCACCGTAGGGCCATAGGGTCCCCAGGACTAATCAAGTTTTGACCCGTAGGGACTGTACTGTGCTTGTGTTGTAATGTCTAATCCAAGAGTATTGATAATAATGCAGCTAAGCTTCCTGCCTGACCTAATTAGCTGAGGCTGATAGGGGCAAGTGAATTTTAAAGGCTTACCATGTTAGGAATAATACTCCAATCAAAGAATTTTATGGGGCGAAAAATGCCCCGAGTTTTCTAAACAAAGAGGGATGTTTTTGAGAAGATGGATATGAATGATGCATGATTGTCGTGTATGAATGATTTGTGAATAAATTGTTTGTAGATTAAGGACCAGCTAACTAGCTAACTGGTTGTTACAAGTGAATTATTCAACAAAAGTAAAAGCAAATTAAAACCCTAGAGAATTTGAAGCCGTATATTTTGGAGTAAAAGAGAGAGACTAGAAAAAAAAGGGAGGTGTCCTCTATATGAACCTAAAAGAATCAACTCTTCCAACGAAGCACCAGTGGTCTAGTGGTAGAATAGTACCCTGCCACGGTACAGACCCGGGTTCGATTCCCGGCTGGTGCAAATTGTTTTATAACTTCCCCTTTTTTTATCATTTTAGTTTGATCGCTGTAATTTAATTCAAGTGTCAATTTAGTTCTTGTCGTTTCAGTTGTATCAGTTTTAATAGTTTAATAAACTTATCAAACCTTATAATTTAAGCCCCAATCTCATATGTTCATTTTAACTCTGTACGTAGCGTTGCACTTTATATCATTTTTCTTGACGAATCACTACTCACTCCTCATGCGAATGATTATTTCAATCGTTATAAAATAGGTCAATCTCCTCTTGTCCTTTTAATACCTTATGTTTACATGTTCATATTGATTGAACTGACATGAAAAACATGTTTGAGGCTTACACTCAAATTATAATGTTTGATATACTACAACATTAAATTTGACATAATTAGTCAACGATGGTTGGTTCAATCGGTAAGGGCATGCTTGTGGTTAACCCCCGAATCCAAGTTCGATCTCCGCTGCCAGCAATTTTTCTTGGTGTGCGATCTGTAAATTCCTACATAAATCCATACAAGTGGCAGCTAGTAGCTAGGTGCCATGTGTAAGTCTATCCAACTTGAGATTGTAGATATGCCTTGACGCTGATTATGAAAATAACTAATCTCTACCTAAACTTTTTGTTAAAAAAAAAAAAAAAGAAACTAAAAAGAAACTTAGAATAAACTACATGAACAAAGTGAAATTTGTCCTTTTGGTTGTTTAAAACACAATTTTTTTGGTGGAACCTTTCAAAACAAAATTTCACCTACTTCATTGAAAAAGAGAGAAATTGATTAAGTTTTTAACCATGGTTTAGTTTCCCACGCGTTTTCAAACGCCAATATCGACCCAGGTTACCCAGCAGCAGCAACCCCGCTGACGTGTACGGCCAGGATTCAGGGACGCTCAAAAACGCGTCGAACCAAAATTCGCGCGCCTTTATGCCCATCAACTTCGTGCCATCAAGTTCGCCGACACGTGTCGGTCCCGAACCCAACTGCCGGTCACTTTTCCCTTCCCTAGCCGGCTGGAAGGACCACCTTAGCAAGACGGCAATCCCCCTGTCCACGTCATCGTGAGTCCCACGACTCCTAATTAACATCGCAAATCTCCGCACTTCCCCCATAATACCCTCCCTTATTAGAGCGCTCCATTTCCTCCAACCTTCCAACGTAAGGATTGTTTTGTAATTTCAGACAACGTATCACTAATTAATTCGTTTTAAAACGAAATTAATTAATTAATTAATCTTTGTTTTTCTTCCTGAGTCTTCTGGGTTAAAGTAAGAAAAGGAGGCAGTGGAGAAAGTCATCGGCTTTTCTCGTTGATTCAGTTACTTCCCACCTGAAATCTCTCGATACGATCTTCTTCTCTGCAATCAGTTAGTATTTTAATTCGCAATTGATAAAGATTATTAATCGTTTACGAATTCTTTTTATTTTTTTAATTCCATTTTTTCATATTTTTTTGGGAAATTGAGTTGGATTGGATTGAATTGCAGAGAGAAAGACTGTAAATTTTCAGCCATGGATTCTGCGAGGAGTTGGCTTCAGAAGTTCCAGCCGAGGGTGAAGAAGAAGGCGGCGGCGGAGAATTCGAAAGACGAGCAGCAGAATTCTGCTTCCGATGAGGCGCCGTCGAGCGTGACCAAACTGAAGGTGGAGGCGGCCAAACAGTACATTGAGAACCACTACAAGGCGCAAATGAAGTCCTTGGAGGATAGGAAGGAGAGGTGAGTTGACTAGCTATGACTTGTCAAATTGGGCAACGTTTTTTTGAATTGAAGCTGGTTGATTGATTGTGTTGAATTTGGGGTCCAATCTGGTGTTATTGTGTGTGGAATTGCAGGCGGTGGATGCTCGAAAGGCGGCTGGCGGATGCGGATGTTTCGCAGGAGGATCAGATGAATGTGTTGAAGTATTTGGAGCAGAAGGAGACCGAGTATATGCACCTTCAGAGGCATAAAATGGGGGTTGATGACTTTCAGCTTTTGACTATTATCGGAAGGGGTGCATTCGGAGAGGTTATCATTATACTTTGTTGTCAATCGGCTTTTTGTTTAAGTCGAATGCATTGGCTTTATATTGTATGTGTTGCGAAAATGCAGGTCAGAATTTGTAGAGAAAAAACTACTGGGCATGTATATGCCATGAAAAAGCTTAAGAAATCGGAGATGCTTCGGAGAGGCCAGGTACTGTTTTACTGCCAGTAATCGCAACTGACTTTATTGTAGATTTGATAAAATCTTGCTGAAGAACTATGAGTTTTATCTGAATTGTTGGAAATGAACTTGCCCGCCCGAAAAGAAAGCAACTTGGAAGAAATGTGCTTGCTTTTATTTACTTATATATTGATAAGTTCATATTTATTCATACTTCTTTTCTTGCATGGAAGGTGGAACATGTTAAAGCTGAAAGAAATCTTCTTGCTGAGGTTGATAGTGCTTACATCGTTAAGCTCTACTGCTCCTTTCAAGACGAAGAATTTTTGTATCTTATAATGGAGTATCTTCCCGGGGGTGATATGATGACATTACTAATGCGCAAAGATATCTTGACTGAAGACGAAGCCAGGTTTTATGTTGGAGAGACGGTCCTTGCCATTGAATCTATTCACAAGCACAACTACATCCACAGGTATTATTTCACTTATTTGTGCACTTACTGAGTTTGAATCCTGATCGGCCCGTTGATTAGACTTGGAATACAATTATGTTATCCCCACAATACTGCAGAGGCAGTATCTTGTAGGTGGTTTTACGGTAGCATTAATCAATAGCCTGCTAATATCTAAACATAATATCCTGCTTTCAAAATGGTCAACCTTGGGAACTAGAAAAGGCTTGAGTTTAGTTTTTCCAACAGAAAAATTGGTAATATTTACTTGTAACCATTCTTTCAGATTCTTTAATTATGGTGTAACTGATCTGAACCTTAAGCCATGCAACCTTATGCAAAGTTGAATCAAACAGTTATCCCTTGAGGCTTCTTTCGGCTGGCTTTATTTGTTTCACAACTGTGTTTATTTTATTTGCTCGTCAGACGTTCACCTCAAATGTCATGTGAGTCTGAATTTTAATATTTTTTGTAGGGATATTAAGCCTGATAATTTACTGCTCGACAGTCACGGCCACATGAAGCTTTCAGATTTTGGGTTGTGTAAGCCTTTGGGCTCTAATAGCTTTCCAGATCTTAGTGAGAATGACATCTCGGTTGGAAGGAATTCAAATTCCCTTTCAACGAGTCATAAACATTCTAACCTTCCCACAACACCAAAACGGACCCAGCAGGAAAAGTTATTGCACTGGCAAAAGAACAGGCGAATGCTGGTATGTTCTGTTTTTTTTCTGGGTTTACTCAGCTTTTGGCCTGGTTAGAGTGTTTCTATGTTCCTGTGCTAGATTATGCATCCGTTCAGATTCCTACTCAACAAGGAAGCAAGGAAAAAGAAATATACCATCTAGGAATTACTTAAACTGGTGCCTTGTAGTCATAGATTGGCATGACACTCACGGATATTACATAAAATGGGATGCACAACAGGAATAATGTTATCTTTGAGGGAAAAGTATTATTTTTTCTTGCTATGCTCTGTTGCTTAAAATTTATACTTCAGACATGAACTTCTTGTTAATTCCTCTTGTACGGTAATTAGATTCTGCTTTCTCTTCAAGTGTTTTGTAACAAATCTTCAAATATTTACATAAAATGGCCCTTTCATATGTCATTTAGGCTTATTCAACAGTTGGAACTCCAGATTACATTGCTCCGGAAGTATTGCTGAAGAAAGGATATGGAATGGAATGTGACTGGTTAGTGCACTTTTTCCAGACATTTTTCACATTGGGACATGTGAGAGTGATATAGCATTTGTAACGGAATTTCTATATCAGGTGGTCTCTTGGTGCAATCATGTATGAGATGCTTGTAGGATTTCCACCTTTCTATTCCGAAGAACCAATGTCAACATGCAGAAAGGTAAACTGAATTTTGATTTTTTCTGTTTGACTTTTGTAATATGCAACATTCAGATTTCTGAATAGGTTTAACAACGCAGATTTAAGAAATGGGGTCCTGTTGTATCCTTATTTTCTGGAACTATAGTTATTTTTGAAGAAGTACTAATTGAGGAATCTCCTGCTGACATCTTATTTGTATATTCTTATCAAACAAATCGTTAGTTATGCCATGCAGATTGTTAACTGGAGAACTCATCTGAAATTCCCAGAAGAAGCAAAGCTCTCTCCTGAAGCTAAGGATCTCATTTGCAAGCTCCTCTGCAATGTCGAGCAGAGGCTTGGGACGCATGGAGCTCATGAAATAAAAGTTAGCATGCTTCACATATTCCCTCTCTTTCTCATTATTAGTTGACTGATGTTTTATTTGGTTAAGGAAAAAAAGAGTTGAAATGTGTTTCCTTATGATAGGCTCACCCATGGTTTGATGGGTTACAATGGGATAGATTATATCAGATGGAAGCGGCTTTCATACCAGAGGTTAACAATGAGTTAGATACTCAAAACTTTGAGAAGTTTGATGAGGTGAGGAAAATAATGATACCTATCCAAGTGTTGATGGTTTCCCATCTTTCCTTATCTAGCTTACCATTATCTTGAATTCCATTTTCTTTTCATGGTTGCAGTTGGGGGCTCCAGTAGAGACTTCAACAAAATCTGGTCCGTGGAGAAAGGCAAGTATCGAAATTTACTTGAGTTTGCAACTGTATAGGGTGCCTGCAAATTAGCTTTAGCAGGAGTACTGCAAAACAGGATTTGATAGTTTTCTTAAAATTAAAGGAAGAATGTAGATTGCACTTAGTTTGGTTGTCTAGGAAGTTAATGTGAAAGTAGTTCTCCTATAATCAGTAAAAATGGAACTGTTGTGTGAGGAAAAGTAAATTAAATCATATGCCTTATGGAAAAAGTTTGCAGGCAGATATCATCAAATATTGAATATACACTGGTCTAGCAAATATGCATTGTTCTTTCTTCACTTGATTGCCAGTGTTGAGATTCAGAGTAATGGCGGGTAGTACTGAGTAACAGTTAGATCACTTCATGACATTTCAATACTAGTTGTCATCACCTTTTTAGGGTGTTAATGCAGTTTTCGGGTCTTTATTCATAAAATAATATTTAATACTTCAGTTTCACTTCTCATATGTTCATGATTGGGATCTTCAATCAATTTACTGCACACACACACACACATTGCGTTGGCTTGTTTAACATAATTAAGTTTATACAAGTCATGGTATCTTATCAAGATATGCTAGGGGTTACCCTAATCTTCAATCACTTACTGTACGCACACACATTCATTAGGTTTATACAAATCATTCTATCTTATGAAATATACTAGTTATAATGAATATCAGACATTTGGAAAATCAAATTTTATCATATAAATTTCTAAAGGGTTATACCTAATTCTTCTGGAAGGGTTAATAGTTAGTCTTGTGTTTCTTCTGGTTTCAGACGCTAGTAACTTACTTTCTTCATAGGTTGGTCTTTGTTGTTTCTGTGCTAGTGTTAGTCAGTCTTGCTGTCTTCCAGTTGATTTTATGTGTTGACTGATTAATCAATAATCGTGTACTTTCATTCATTCCAGATGCTTTCTTCCATGGATACGAATTTCGTTGGCTATACCTACAAGAATTATGAAATTGTTGATGAGCATCATATGCCTGGCATTGGTAAGTATTACCTATTAAATGGTTAGATAAAAAAGGAAGCTATTAATAAGAATTAGGGAATATGCGTATAAATAGGAAAAACCAATATATATGTCAATTGGTAGAACTTTTTATTTGTGTTGGGGGTGGGGATGAGCTATTCAGTTGATATAACGCTAGAGCTCACTGACCATTAAATGCACTCTGATGCAGCTGAGTTGAAGAAAAAGAATACCAAGCCAAAGCGGCCATCTGTTAAATCATTATTTGGTATGTGCTTGTTGCAATCGAGTTCCTCAGTATCGTCTTCCTAGTTCTACATTGTATTTGCAGTCTCATACCTCCATTTGGTTTGCCTTTTCCAGACACACCTGATCCTTCGAACCCCCCAATTCAGGAAACCTCTCCCCAACGTGTGCCCAACCAGTTGGGTGTCTCAGGAGGCTCTCAGCCTTCACGGCAATCTACTAGACCCCCACTACATCAATACAAACCACCACGAAGATAACAAGCAAAGTGTACAAGTTATTATCCAGCTGGAAGGAAATTGAAAGAGATAACTTACAACACTGCAAAAGAAAGGAAAATGGTAGGCAAATACTGTAATTTGTAGTTTAATTGCATTCGTAAGTATAATTTCTTGTGTCCAGGCACCATATAATCATGTAGATTATAGGAAAGGAGGTTGAGCTTGACAATTAGGCTACGATAAATGATTGATTTATGAGTCGGTGTGTGTCGAGGTCATGGCCAAAATGTGTTTGTTGCTTTGTAGAATAGTGACACTTGACATGTTATACTCATATATGACAAAATCGTTGTCTACTTCCAAGGTTTTAGTGAGCTTTGTCTCGATGTTTTGTGCTCGTATACAGGTTTAGTGACAAGGCATATGGTTCGAGTTAAGCGACGCTTATTTTTGCGTACCTACGACATGTAAATTTTTCATGTATTATTGTAAACTTCCAAGTCCAACCAATAGCATTTTCATTTACCGAAATTAGGGATCAACTGTAGGACACTTGTTTTAACTTGTTTCCAATTTCTAGCCCTTTGAAATCAGCAGTAAAGAAACTCAGAAATGAACTTTTCTTTAGTGTGCATAATTCCTAGTAATACCAGCCTCTCCATGTATGTGTACTTATTTTTATTACTAGAATGGGCCTGAAGCTCAAAACCTAAAAACTGCAACGAACTAAGGTCTCGTTTAGGATTGTTTATATAGGAAACAAAGCGATTTTATTTGAAGAGTGCGACAATTTTTTTATCTTAAAATCTCAAGTGTTTTCTGGAAAGCATTTGAAAGTGATTCTTGAAGAAGCATATGCTGAGTGCTTCTCTAGAAAGCATTTTTGGATTCATAACCACTTTTTATCTTTTATGTCGAACGATGTTAAAAGCACTTTTTTTTTAGGGAACTTTAATGAAAAGCTTCTGGTATTGTTCATTTTAACGAAAAACCACATTTTTACACTAAAAAATCAATTATGATATTACTCACTTTACCTTTTATTTTGTCCTTATTGTTAAAACTCAAAGTTTTGAAGCCATTTTTATTAATTTTTCTTTTTTTTAACCCTTTTAGAAGTAGTCCAATGAGACAATACACACAACATGTGAGATTTGGAAGTTCCTCACCCAAAAATAGCATGAGGGTTTAACCCACAATTGAACAAGTTATGTTTCCTTACAAGGGGATAGATTTCTACAATATGAAGCATAAACAAGATGGGATATATATGCAAGTTATGTTTCCTTTTTTTTTTGGATGCCTGCCAACCAGTAAAAAACAAATAACTCCTCAAGAAACAGAAGTTTTGGATTACCAAGAGGGGAAGAAGCTCCCTTATTTCATACATTTAGGTGCACTCCCACATATGAACCAACACCACTAAAATATAAAATAAATTAGCTAGCCACCTGAATCAAAAGTGGTGAATTTTTCTGATTGATTTGGCTTTCATTTTCAATCTATTATGTCTCGAGTTCGAAGTATTCTTCATCTCTTTAGTCTAAATTATAATAATAAGATCGTTTGCAATAATAATAAAAATGAGAATTGTTATTGGTACTTCAAAAATCTCATTCTACACTCCAATTTTCTATATTAGGAAAGAAAAATACACTTATGAGGAGTATATAATGAGATTTTTGAAGTGCTAATAACACTTCCCATAAAAATAATAGATCCATTTTTTTTATTTGGCCCAATTATTTTATTTTTATAAATAGCTAAGCCTAGGCAATAGGCATGCACTGTGGTTGGTGTTGAGGGGCCAAAACCCCACCTTTCATGAATTGCCAAGCAAGGACTAAATGATAAATTTACAAGTGGGAATTTAACTTGTCATTCTCTCATTGGCTGCCTATGATCGACCTTCGTAATTTACACAAGGTTCTCTCTCTGGACCATGTCAAACCCTAATTAGTCACTCAATGACATGGATCCTCTCCGGATCCATGTATCATAATCCTAAGGATACATCAATCTGAATCATTGAAACTTGATCCAACGTTACAAATAAGAGAACATTTTAAAAATTATAATAATTTTAACCGTTTGATCAAATTTTAAATAATCTGAATTGATGGATTCCTAAAATTAGGATACATGTCTCTGGCGGATCCATGTCCTAGCAAACCTCAAAACCCTGGATTAAAAAGGGTTCTGTGTTGTGTTATTTTAACGTGGACCCCCACTTTGACCTTGCTTATGTGGGACCAGGGCATTAGAATAATAAAATGGGGTAGCTGGTGGCAAGTAAATCACAGCCGTCCATGTAGAGGATAATGGATGGGCACTATATATTTATCGAATTTTTGTAGTCGGTTCAGGCACACACCGGTGAGGTTGCCGGTGGGCTGGTTTGGTGACGTTGAAAGGTGTGGAAATGCATAACCAGATAATGTCAGCTAAAGGGATCCAAAATTTTATACTATTTTTTTTTTAAGATTATATAATGTGACGGTTCGTACTTAGATTTCTTCTTCAAATCATTAAAAAAAGCTAAAATTTTATCCGCATCATATGAATAATGTACAAATTTGATATTTCTAGCATTTTCTTGTCAGAGTGTCATGTGTGCAAATTAGCAAAACGTTATCATAATAAGGACTGAAACATATGGAATTATTATAAATTGTACTAAGGACACCTCATTTTTTGCATAATTTAACTAGAGGTACATTCGTAAGCTTGGAAGGCTGGAATTAAATAAAAAAACCTAATGAGTCATGGACAGATGCTTAAATTATATATTACATGTGTGACATATAATATGGTGTTATTAAACCAAACATATAAATAAAGTTTTGTTGAATTTTGTATAATTATAATAGTTAATTATGCGCCTGCTTCACATGGTCTAGGGATTCTTGTGGGAAGACAAAAACCCAGTAGAGAACCGCGCAGAGAATCCCAGTTTAATTTTGTTCTCTTGTGGGAGGGAGTGGGAGAGCTTGTCATGCAATAACGTGGGGGCAAGCGTTTGTCTGAAAGCCAGTCAATAAGTAATGAATTAGCAAATTAAAACTATAGGGATTTTATAGATTAGATTACTTAAATCTTAATTAAGACCCTTTTGTTTTTAGGGTACCCAGTTGAACTGGTCCTTAGAAGTCAGTTGGGGTCTTATTTTTTACAACAGGGTGGATAGGGCAGTAGCACTTACTTAATGTGGTGATTTGTTAAGTCAGGAAGAATTATTTTTTGTCAAAATAGTCGTTCAACATGTGCGTATGAAAGATTTTGAATCATCGAGTTAGTTAGTTTGAGATTTATAAGTGTGAGTTGTGAATTTGTAACTTATCGTGAGATTCACATCTATCAATCAATGCCAATAGTCATTCAACACGTATCAATGACTTTGAATGATGGAATTAGCTGATTTGAGACTTATCTGTTCAAATTGTAAATTATCGATTGATATAATGCTCACCGTGTGATTCACAACCATCAAACACTATCAATTGTATCTTGTGATTACGTGAATAACTAACCCTCTACGGCTCTACCACTTGTTAGGTTGACAAGTAGACTTGTCGGTCGAATTCAAATTTTAGTTCCACCTCTTATGGTAGTGAGTGACACAGTGTGAACATGTGCCACAGGAGATATAGAAAGGAAAGTAAGAAGAAATACGGATGGCAAAAGTGGTGTTATAAAGAAGGATAGTGCTATCCTAGCACTGAACTATTTTTATTTCTTATATATTTCTTAAGATAAATATTATTGGCACTTCAAAAATCTCATTTTACACTTCTTATAAGTATACTTTTCTTTCTTAATATAGAAAGTTTAGAGTGTAGAATGAAATTTTTGAAGTGCTAATAACAATTTTTTTCTTAATTTTAGATCATCAGATCGAATAGATTGAAAAATAACAATGATTATAAAACAAAAGTATATGAAAGATAAAAATAAATGTGTAAATAATATTATCCAAAAAGAATTCAAAAGCCAAAAAGCTCCAAGTGCCCTTGAGAGAGAGAGAGGAGAGAGAGAGAGAGAGCCGGTTGCCTTTACCTTTGGTAGATTCTGAAAATGTCTAATCAATCATATATGAGGCCGGTGATGCCCTCGGTGATGCCCTCAATGATGTCAGTCCATTATAGTTGGAAAGAAATCCTCTCCGGATCTCTCTTTTTAAATCTCAAGAATTAAGTTATCTGAATTTTTAAAATTTGATCAAACGATAAAAAATTATTATAACATTTTAAAATTTTTACTAACTTCTTTATTTTTAATTATTAGATTAAATTTTAAATACCCGAATCACTTAGCATTTGACGGGATCTCTTCCCATTATATTTGTCTCCAAACCTTTTCTTTTGGTGGAAAAGTCCTTAACCCAAAATACGTCTAATCAAACGTGATATTAATCGATATGATACATGCTTATTATGTTACTTGTAACGCACTATTTTTGATCTTTGAAGTGGTCTTACAAGACTCCAAAAAGGAGCCCGACTTTTGGACCAAACAGAAGGCACTTTATCTGACCTATTACAACAAATACATATAGAATCAAATTAACCTTATAATAAAAATACTTCATTACGATTCTAATCCTAATCTTGTCCTTCATCATTCCAACATTTTATATTAGAGCTCAGTTTATATGTCTCAGTTTCATCATAATCACCTTTTCAAAACGCTAATCATGCTTTTTGTCTTTATTTGAAAAAAATTAACTAGTTAATAATACTCTAGAGTCCTTGATTAATTCAGCTGATTATTCAAAACCCGCATATGAAGTTTTATATTGTGGAATGAAGATGAACTTTAAAGTCGTTGCCAAAAACAAATACAACTTTTCTGGAAATTAGATTCGCTTCTGAAACAGTTGAGAAATGCAAGGGAAACCCTCAAGTTTGAACCCCATCGGCGTGGCATTTTTATGGCAGGAGAGGCACCGTCTCGGTGGTCAGACTAGGAGAGGCACCGTCTCGGTGGTCAGACTAGGAGAGGCACCGTCTCGGTGGTCAAACTAGGAGAGGCACCGTCTCGGTGGTCAAACTAGGAGAGGCTTCACCTCGGTGGCAGGAATAGCTCCATCTTGGTTTGGCCATCTATTACGTTGAAGGTTATTTGATTTGAAGACCTCTTGATATTTATCAACAACATCCTCTTTAAAATTTGTATTGTTTCATACCCCTTTGGGATTAACATTTAAAAGGTCATGATGTAGTAGTAACAATAATTTCGATATTACCTATACCATATATTGATGTTTTTCTTTCGATTTAAAAAGGTAACTCGTCATTGTTCTAAAAAAAAAAAAAAAAAAACAAAAAAAAAACAAAACAATAAATTGTAATAAAACATGTTCAACGAGCTCCCTCCTCATAGTTCTTTGCTAAGTGTAGGGATCAACTCTTACTCAACAAAACGAGAAAACGATCACAATCACAAAAAAAAAAAAAAAAAAAAAACCAGATTGGATGTGATATAATTTGTATAAAGGTCACATGAGTACAACCAACTAGTTAAGATCTCAGTTAAAAATAAATGTAAAATGATTGAAGAGGTCTAAAATGTACTAAACCCTAATGTAATAGTTGAATTCTCTAGTATATGGGTATATAGCTTACATGCACTTAAACCCTTCAATGATAGTGTGTAAGTGTAATTATAAGATATGCTTACAAGACAAGACAATACAACATTCCCCCATAATCTCGTTTCTTGAGAAATGCTAAAGAGACTCTTAAAAGTGGGACTCTCTATGAACTTTCTACCACCTCTTGAGAAATGCTAATTAGGAGACTCAAAAGTGGGACTCTCTATCACCTCATATTTTTTACACAATGTTTTATAATGTTGGCACGGAAGTTAACGTTAAACTGTAAGGTGACAAAGAGTTCATGAAGAGTCTTATTTTGAGAGAGTCTCATTTCTCCTCATTTCTTTGAAGGTTGGGCGGGTCCTAATAAGCAACACATGATCACCATCAAAGATAGATGTCATATTTGTCGATTTGCTCCCTGAACTTGTATGAAGTTGCCAATTTCCCCCTTGAACTTTAATTTTAGCTGATTACCCCCTTGAACTTTTATAATTAGCCAATTTCCCCATTGAACTTTAATTTTAGCCGATTATCCCACTGACCTTTTATAAATAGCCATTTCCCCCCCCCTCCCCCCTTGGCATTAGATTTTTAAAAATTCCATCCATCTTGATCACGAAAACAACTATATGAGGGCAAAAAGAATGAAAAAATAGATGAATGAAAAATTGAATGAAACTTTTTAAAATCTAACGCCAAGGGGGGAATTGGCTAATCACAAAAGTTCATGGGACAATTGACTAAAATTAAAGTTCAAGGGTAAAATTGGCTAATTAAAAATGTTCAAGAGGGTAATCGACTAAAATTAAAATTTAAGGAGAAAATTGGCAGCTCTATACAAATTTAGGGGCAAATCAACAAAAGAAGGATGAAGGCAACTCAAATTTGAAAGAAACGAAGAATAGTTGTTCAAGTTTCGAAACGTTCCTCCGAGAAATGCGGATACTTGCCGCCTCTTTACTTTCCTATCACTTGTTTCTGAAACAAAGGAAAGGATTTTTTTTTAAATTTTTTTTGGTAAAGGTCTTTCTTTTATCTTATGACAGAGAAAATACACATAATATTAAATTAACAAGTAAAAAACAAGCACTACAGTTAGCTTGATGATAATTAGTTTGTCATTAGTTATTCGGCAATTTCATATTAAACTCTCTCTCTATCTTTCTTTTGTTGCGTATGGAGAAGAGCTGTTTTGTATGAAAAGTCAGCTGCCTCTCGAGTCTTGATCTATTCCATTTCTTCGTTCCAAACAATTCTCTCCTCCTTCATCATAACTTTGTTTTTGAGAAGAACAAAAGAATCCAACATCAGCCTTCAAAAACCACATCTTTGCTCTCCTGCTCCTAATAATCAAAACCTTTTTTTTTCTGCATATCAGTCTATTGCGAATTTTTCATTGGTTTTACGGTGAAATCTCAACTTCCTCCATCTACTTAAATAAATTAGAAGCCACCCAAATACGAAGGCCAAGAATTGCATGCCCTGTAGTTCTCTTTTGGTGCAGATTTAACCTCCCAATACTACTACGAAAGGGTTCAAATGACATACTTAAACTTGAAGCTGCAACTTTTGCCTTAAGAGTGTATATTATCATGTGCAGCTTGTTCATGCCAATTACTAGGATGGAGAATTATCAAGGTGATTTAACCGACATACTAAGAGCTGGTACAACTACTGCTAACATTGAAGCTTATCCGTCTGATCATCGAGAACCTCACACCGACACGTGGCACTTCCCATCGGATCATCCCATGATATTTCCATCATCTTCATTAGCCATGGAAGAAGAAGAAGCTAAGGACAACTTTGGCGATCCATTTTCGTCGTACATGCGCGATCCGCTTCTTAACGAGCTAGACATATCAAGCTCCAGCCTTTTCAGCAGCCCCAGTTGTACAGCTCGTGTGGAGGAAGGTGTCACAACTACTACTTTTGGTGGCGGTGGCGGTCATCATGTACTTAGTCTTGGGCATCACAACCATCAAAGTGGTGGTGTTGTGGTTGATGGAGATCCAATAAAGAGGCCTTGCAACATATTCTCACAGATGCTACAGATCTCTCCAAGTGCAAAGATACCCATGTCGTCGCGTGATTCGCCGGTGATCGGTGGAGCAGTGTCGTCGTCTCCTAGGGGGATAAAAACCTCACCAGATTCTGCTGCCATGGTTGCAAGCGACATGATTATTAATGGGAACAGCTCATCAGCAGCAACAGGTTGCTTGCTCGGGAACACCGGGATGCAGATCTCATCTCCACGGAATCCGGGGATCAAGCGAAGGTGAGGACCCATGAGAGAGCATTTAATATTTCTTACAACTTGACCATGATTCCATGAATTAATTATTCTAATTAGTACTTAATTTCTGCTATATAAATTAATCCTGATTAGTAGTTAAGTTTACATTATCAGTATCATCATCATCATCATCATTTTATAGATCAACAACCTTGATGACAAAGTGCCTTTATGCAACTTGGGTTTTGATTTATACATGGTGAAGATCTAACAATAGGGTTTGTTATTTAAAGCATTTCTAAGTTATTATTAATACAAATAGGATTTAGGGTGTAGTCAAGTTAGTTAGAGCGATATATATGCAGAAAAAAACATATATATATATGCTTTATGCACTCAAGTTCGAGTCCATTTTCCTGTAATTTAGATAAATTTTGATTGACTGTTGCTTGTATAAAAGAAAATATATCAATATTCTTAGGTTTGACTAGCTCTAAAGTCTTCAGTCTTGAAGAGGGAGTAGCTCTCTAAGACTGTTTTCCAGGTGAGATTGATAAGTAGTGTCAAGTGCCAACATTACTAATTAGCATGTAGATACCTAAACACGATATGCATCTTTGTCTTTTTGGGGTTTAATCAAACCTCGAAAAGGTATGGGGCTTTGCTTTGTGTCACAATAACAATCGCACACTTAGCTTTCATCTTTTATATATCTGGGAACTACTTTTTCTACCCCAATCCACACCGCCTGAAAGGATCGATCACTGCTTTTCGATTGGTATTGGTCTCCTTTGGAATATACCATCTATTACTTCATCCTTTCAATTTCAACAAAAACAGGGATAGAAAATGAGATATTTCATTCGCTCCCACCAATCTAATTTAAATAGTGTGTTTAACTTTTACGTAAGATATTTAATCATACTTAATTATCTTTAATTATCTATATGAGTAGGAAGAGCCAGGCAAAGAAGGTGGTGTGCATTCCAGCGCCAGCGGCTGCAAACAGCAGGCCTACTGGAGAAGTAGTTCCGTCTGATCTGTGGGCATGGAGAAAGTACGGTCAGAAACCCATCAAAGGGTCACCTTTTCCAAGGTTAGTAAGTTTCACTTGTCATCATTTTTCTATATACTAGAAAAAAGTTTCACATTCACTTGTCATATAATCAGTGTTTTAAAAGGCTCGCCTCAAGGCGCGTCTAGGCGGCCTTTGAGGCTGGGTGTCAGTGTTCCTGCCTTTGTTTTGAGGGAGTGAGCAGAAGGCTTTGCCGGAGCGCGTCTGGGTGGTGGAGATGCGCCTCATGGCGTTCATTTGGGCATTGTTCTTCTTCAAAATCCAGGTTTTCCGAAATGTTTTATGCCATTCTAGTTTCAACGAAGAAGAACGAGAGACTTTCTCTCTCCAAATCCCATAAATTTTCATAATAATTACTCCACTCAACCTTTATTTCATTTTAAATACCCTATAAAAACTCCACTCAACCCTTTATTTTCGCCATTTATTTCATTTTAAATACCCTATAAATACTTCACCTCATTTATTTCATTTTAAATACCCTATAAATACTCCACTCAAACTTTTATTTTCCTTTAAATTCCCATAATTATTGCTTTATATCATTTTAAATACCCTATACTACTCCACTCAGCCTTTATTTCCTTTTAAATTACTTATAATTGCAACATTCAACCTTTATTTTGCTTGAAATTTTCCTATAATTGTGACCATTCATCCTTACTTTCCTTGAAGTTCTCTATAATTGCCTACAATAAAATAAATAATCATAACATTTTGAGACTATATGACATAGTTTCCAAGTACAACTAGACTTAGTAATAAAGAAGATGATATTATCTTTGATTTAGTTATAGTTATATTTGTTTTTACAAAGTATTATATTGTTATAAATATACTTATATATAATATATGTTAAAATTTTAGGTTCTGTGAGGCGTTGGGCTATCCATTGGATGCCTCGACCACGCCCCCGCCTTTTAATACATTGCATATAATAAAAAGTTCCTATGTAAGTAAAACTAAGGATTTGGATTGCATATCTCACTGACAACCATGAAGGGTTGTGTCTCCTTTTCTTTGATCATATCTACCCACTTAATTCAAAATTCTAAGTAGGGTTTTAATGCATTACGAGTGAAGTGCCCTTATATTAGTCCGATAAAAAAATTTGTGCTTTGGAGTATGAGAATCTTTTGGAATTTTAATCGTTAGATCATAATTTCTGTAATTTTTTAATAAAGATTTAACGGTTTAAATATTTGGATTATCCCATACTCCATAGCACCATAGGAGTTCCTAGTCTGAGTAGAGAGTGAAGTGGAAAATTAGGCTAGGGTAAAATAGGTTTTTTCGCACTCTCATAAATTTTCTTTTATAGAACTGATTTTCGTACAACTTTTTCTTTACATGTATAGCACATATTTATTTATTTATGGCACTTGATAGAATAAAGAATTAAAGAGAACTAAATAAATTAAAGTGCACCCAAAAAAATAATGTCGAGAATCATCTCCCATCAAAACTCTAAACACGTACCTTTATTTTATTTTGAATGTGTTGAAAAAATAGGGTCTAATTGCTATATTAAATCATATGAAAAATCAAGAAATAATTTATGCAATTATATGTCAAACTAATGCTAAATGAACATGACATGATGGATCAGAAAAACCTAGAAAATACGGTTGAGGCAAGTGTTGGACACTTTGTCCTTAAGATAAGTTTACTCCCCACTACGGTGCTCATGGTTGTTTGGCGCATGTCTTCCAAGATACAACAACCACGTCCTTGTAATAGTAGCACTCCAAATCATAAGGCTCCATGAACCACGATTGTGTTGAAAACTCTCTCATATGAACTCAATGAGACTCTCTAATATTTAGTGCACTCTATGTATGATTATGTAAACAATGAAAAAAGTTATAATTCTGTGATTGTATGGGCCTTCCCTATTTATAGAATGTGAGATACCTCATTGGAAAGCATGTAATTATTCATGAAAATTCAAAAGTTGCAACACTTCATTTAAGCAGACATATCTTTCTAGCATAAGACTCCACTTCTAATTTCCATTCAATTAATAAATTTAATATAATAATAGTATTAATACATTTTCCAACAGAATGATTCTAAAGTACTGAAAGTTTGTGTTCTGAAAAATGTGTGGACAAAAAGAATAGTAAATTCATTATTACTCTATTTGCAACTAGCTAGCACAAAAACTCAGCTTTCAGTACCAGTCGGTTTTGTAGAATAACCCTTCAATGCGACTATTGTCAGTTGATATGTGATGGAAGCAATATAATCAAAGATTTGATCAACATAATCATCATTATAATCATAATAATCATCTATATATTATCAATGCCATTGAACTTAACTAAATCAGCTTATTTGTTTGATACTACTTGCAGGGGCTACTACAGATGTAGCAGCTCAAAGGGTTGCCCAGCAAGAAAACAAGTAGAGCGTAGCCGGACGGATCCAAACATGTTGGTAATCACCTACACTTCTGAACACAACCATCCATGGCCTACTCAGAGAAATGCCCTAGCTGGCTCAACCAGATCCCAGCCATCCAAAAACGGCGCTGCCGCCGCCTTGAAGGTCTCTCCCAATAGCTCTCATCAGCCTCTTCAAAAGCCAACTAGCCCAACAAAGGAAGAACAAAATGAGAATATGAATGATGATAACCATGTGTGTCCAACAGTTATCACCGCTGGAAGTGCTTCAACAGTGAAGGAAGAATTTGAGGGCATTGAGAAGCAATTAGAGCTTGATCTTCATCACCAGCACTTAGGGTTTGCTTATAGACCATCAATGCCTGATGAGCAGTCCAACCAGTCTCACCATCCTGAGGACTTCTTTGCTGATTTAGGAGAAATTGAGGCTGACCCACTAAACCTCTTGTTTTCACAATGTTTCTCAGCGGATGAGCAGCAGCAAAAGGCAGCCAAGGATGCAGCGCCCTTAGATCCATTCAATCTCTTTGATAATTGGTCAGGAGATCACAACACCAACAACACTTCATTTGGTGAAGCTAAGAGGCAGTTATAACAAGGCCAAGACTAATCACCATGAAAAGATATCGATCAACCCCCACTAAACAAGAGTTAAGAGTATACTCTTTTCAAGTTAGTTTTTGTTCTTTCCTTTTGGTGGTGCAGTTTAAAACCTAGTTCTTGTGGTTTGAATTGAGTTTTACATGTTGGGGTGGGGGGAGATTCTAACTTTTCTACCTTTTTTATAAGTTTTATAATTCTGGGTTCTTGTTATTTACCAGAATCGAGTCACGGATTAGGGAAAGAGAGATGATGTGAAAAGAAGAAAGAGAGAGAGAGAGAGAGAGAGAGAAGGTAGTTGCTTGATTGGGAGCAGAACCAATGAGTCCCACATTACTTTTGGAATTTTAGTGGATGGGACAGAAAGCTGAGGAACAGAAGGATTCTACAGTGGAAACAAGAACTTCCATCAGAGACATGACTGGAAAGCTCAGTCTCAGTGTGATAGAAGAGATTGATATGAAGATGGGACTTGCCTTTATTATTCATCTTTTAAAGTGGGAGAAATTATTCAACCAGAACCTTTGGTCATGTGGGTTGGCATTCTAAAAGAAAAAAAAAAACCAAACTTTTATTTTTATTGTTTTTGGTAAAGAGAGTGAAGGAAAAAAACGAAACAAAAACTTGAGAAGATGACAAAAGAATCTTAGGAAGAAAGAAAGAATTACTACAAAAACTCTTGACCTTTCTTATCAGTCTAGTCTAGGGATGTGTAATTGTGAGATAAAATACATGCCTTGGGTTCCTCATCTTTCTGTATCCTTTATTATCCATTTAAGTTATGTGCTTACTTTGGAGATTGCTTACTTAAAGTGTATTACTGTTACTTAATGGAATATTAGATTGTTTATTACTTTTTCAGAAACAATATTACTAAAAATGTTAGACAAATCATATTTATAGAGAGTATAATTCTCTCATCTCCTAATCTCGCTTTCCTTTAATCTCCTCTTATTTAAACTGTTGCGATTATACCACTTCTACATCTTGTTTTGAATTTTTTATATAGAGAATAAGACAAAAAGAAGAGTGTGAGAGGAGGAGATGGAAGATGATGGTAATAAGAGGGGAGAGAATCCTACTCCTATTTATAGATCACATACTGTGGTGGTTAATGGTTGAATTCTTTATTTTATGATGTAAAACAGGAATTCAACCATCAACTATATAAATATATTTTAAGTAGATTATCTCTCTCTAACATCACCTAATTACTATTCATGACCGGCTCTTCATGGTGTTTTTTAATCTATGATATACTGCATACGGGTTCCAATAAATCGATCAACTTGGTAGCGGAAGCAACCTTCACTCAGTTTATTGGGAAATGGTGACACCAAGTTCTGTCAAATGGACCAAATTATGTTATATTTTCACATATGCCCGTAACATTTGACACTTGAACAAAGAACAGTCCAAAATGTTCTCCCTTTGTGATTTCACATTCTTGATTGATGGGCTAAGAGTCATTATATGTATACGGAAAATTCGGTGCAACTGTGTTAATGGGAGTGACTGTAATCATGATTTTGAAAAGAAAGAATTGGAGTAATAATTGATGGCATACCATAAAGTTCATGACCATTTACTCCTCCTGAAATTTTTGGTAATTATTTTATTTCAGAGTTGTCTCATCACAAAACAGTCCTACAACATTTGAACATTTATATGCACTTGAAAGATCATTCAATGTCTTCATATATATAGATGTTTGGTAAAAGACCAATTGCATCAACAATGCATACATATACATATATATATATATATATATATATATGTTGCCACACTATTTTGAGAATGTGATGATAAAGTTCCACATATCAATTAGAGATTAAATCATATAAGGGCTTATAAGAGGTTGAGCTACTATTTATATTGTCAATTGATTTATGGTAGAACTCCAACTTTCCTCATGATATCATAGCATGTTGATTAACGGATGAAGCCCAACGGCTACATGTGTTCTATGTCACTCTGTTTATGTTGTTCACGTGTTAAACTTGAAAAATCATCACACTTGAAGGGACGTGTGAGAATGTAAGGACAAAGTCCCATCTCTTTAAGAGACCAAACCACGCAAAAACTTATAAAATGTTAAAACTACTTCTCATATTACCAATTAGACCCCAACTTTCTTCAACTTCCAGGTAGAGCTTTCTTTTTCTCTAGCTAACACTTCAGAAACTATTCTTTATGACATTTTCTAAGCCCTACTCTAACGAAGGGGAGCAAAAATAATAATCATCATTCTTAACTTGCATGCACAAAGTTCATGGATTTTTTTTTTGTTAAAAATAGTTCTCTACATTATGAGTAAGGAATCGTGATCTCACTTATAATTATTTTATCCACAAGTTAATATCGTCATATCTCTCAAGCTGTAAGGTTTATTTTATTGTGATCGCGAAAGTCATAACTCTAATGAAGCATAAGAATTAAGAAACTTAACAGAATTAAATACGAGAGTATATAAATATTTTTGTGCGTACACTGTTAACTAAGCAAGAAACCTAAGTTGCAGATTCCCTTAATCATGAAACGACTTTTAACATCTCAAACCTTTGCCACTCAATCTTCATGCCTCTCAGCTAAGTTTTCATCATTTTTGGTTTGAATATGGAGATCTCAACTCAAATTCAATGATTTAGTAGATAAAAAAAAACAAATAATGACTAAATTTGTTCTCTGATTTGCTGGTTTAATTTGTTCTTGGTTTCTAGTGAGTGGTTTGTTAAAAGTGTCATCTGTTTGCTCATTGTTTGTGCAATCTGATTATCAATTTGTATCAGAGTGTTGTTTTGCATAAACCCTCCTTTGTTGGTTGGTGATGGTTGTAACCAAAGATTATCTTTGGCCCCTAAATCTGTTTTCGCAAAAAAATAAAGGCTATATGTAAACATTAGTTGATGATTTTATATGGTATGGTACGGTACAGTAATAATTCGAAGTTTTGGTGAGAACATGTATTAGTTGGGCTTATCTTTTATATTGTTCGCCCACTATTATTGTGTGGGACCTATATTTTCACCGTCGGTCTCATCAACCACAATCGTTTTGAACATTACTACATTAGGGTTTGTTGGCCATATGTGACTTTGATTTTGTTGTAAATTTTGGTTTTTATTAATAATACTATTTTTTCATGTAATTAGTTCCATGTCATGTGTGGGTTGTGAATTCAAACATGTAAAAATTTAAAAGTACTATGGAACATATGTAAATATATACTAAAGGTGTTACACTACGGTCTAGTGATATCCATTTTCACTTGTAAGTGAGAGGTTTTAGGTTCGATTTTCGCCAAAGACGAACCAAATTATTATGACTAGCACATTTTCCGGCCCACTTGTGTAGATAATATATATCGTATATATTAAAAATATATATACTTAAGATTAAAGGTTTTGTTAGTATATATATAGTAGCAAATGTGCAATACATTTCACGATAATTGTATTTAACTATTCTCTTATTCCATAATTCTTAGCAATAATGTAACATGATACTTAATACTATAGTCTATATATTTCCCTCTTCACTTATAATTAAAAAAAATTAGATTTTAATATCGCAAGTTTATACTAATTTTTTCTCCACTCCTTAATATACATATATATATTTTTTATTAATAAACTGATTTGACCTGATTTGAAAATGATGATTTGCTTGGCTGTTGAGCTCCATGTTTTCTCCATTTCATATGATAATTGGGAATAAAGTAGAACCATTTTCTGTTTCCAAAAAAAAAAAAAAATTGGCCATGCATCAGGGACTTTTGATGGATTCGACGGTGGCCAATGCTTGTTGTGAGTTAACAGTTTAGATAATTATATAACATAGGACATCGTCAATGACTCAAATCATGGAACTTCAAATGAATAAGTGTCAAGGAAATTCCATGTCAGATCATGGCCTAAATGACACTTCTCATGATTACTCCATTAACAAATTAAGATTCTGGTTGGATTGAGAGTAAGGTGGCTGGCACTACTTTTAATCTATTTAAGAAATAATTTTGCCCACGATCATTAGAGGGTTGGTGCCTTTTTTTTTCATAATAGTGCCTTTACTATAGGTCCCCGACACTGCGTCTCAAATTCAAACCGTCCCACATCTTTCTAGTGTATATTATTAAAGTAGTAATATCGTTTGTATTAAAAAATAGAGTTTATTTGTTATTCAGTACTACAGTTTAGTGATATTTTTTTTCACTTGTAAGTGTGAGGCCTTAAGTTTGATTGTCGTCAAATACGAATTTGAACTAAATTATTATGGCTAGCTCATTGTGAGGCTTTATCCATTCTTCCATCCCTTAGTGTAGATAATATCATATGTATTAAAAAAAAGGTAGTGTTATCCACACACACATTTTTACTTCTAACACACCCCTCTCAATTTTCGACTGTTGGATCCAATGAATTGACGAAGATCAATGACCAGAAATTAACAAAAGTGTGTAGGGGTTAAAAATGGGTGTGAATAGCACTATCCTAAAAAAATTGAGTTTGCTCTAGTACGTTATTTTGATACACTCAATTAAGTTTACGCTTTTTAGCTAAAATGATCCGTGAGATTGGCATAACTCTTCACTTTGACCCTTGAGATTTCAAATTGATAGAACTGGTCCATGAGTTTGTCAATTGTCAATCATTTTGGTCGTTCCGTAAAAATATCTGTTAAACAAGGAGAAAATGACAAAAATACCCTGAATTTTTATCAAAACCATTTTGGCCCATTGTTTATTAAATTGAGGGTATTTTTACCATTTTGGTCCTTATTTAATATAGATTTTTCATGAAAGGACCAAAATAATTGACGATGGACAAACTCAGGGACCACTTCTATTGATTTCAAATCTTAGGAAAGTAAGAAGTTATGTCAATCACTAAGACCATTTTGGTTAAAGTGCCTCAAGTTTAATGCTCATGTTCAATTAGGACTTGAGCCATTTGGATTGAGGATTGAGGGTTGGGCCTCTGGTTCTATGGATTAGGTTTGTGTTAATTATACCCTAAATTTAATTTAATATTAACGGCAACTTCTGTTGCGTTTTAAAACAAGAAAAAAAAAATACTCATGTTCAAGCCTAGTAAAACTCACAGCCCAAATTCTAGAGTAACCCAAGTGTACAACAAAGTAGCCCAGATTGCAGTAGTCGGCCCTAAATAGCTTCTCTATTTGTTAGGAAAATTGAAGACAGTGCCAGGAGTTGAGCCCTTGGACAATAGAGTATGTTCGAATTCCGTCGATATCTAATTTAATATCTAATCTAACGGAAGTTGGATAAAAAAAAAAAAAAAAAACTGAAAAAACACTACAAAGGTGGAAGATTATCAGCCACAATCAAAGTGTTACGTTGCCAAAAGTTGCAATGAATGAGCTGTTTGTTGGGAACTTATTATTTTCATGGCTTCCTTCATTTCCAGTGGTTCCACATCCTAGTTTGCACTTTGCGGAGCTGGGAAAAGCAAGCTGCAAACATTACAGAAAGATCGGTTGGTCTCTTTCCGAATTGGTGGTTTGGCGAAGATGTACAAATTGAGACCCCTGTTGTTTCTGAACCAGCAGTGCTCGTCCATGGTGGCGATGAGACCTCTGAGACTGATGCGGATAATGAGCCAAAGGGCTTCACTTTCTTCTTCTGCTGGGAAATGGGAAGGTGGGGTTTCCATGGTGCAGGGTGCTTCCAGAGGAATTGGCCTGGAATTCGTGAGAGCCCTCTTTTTCTTTCCTCTTTTGCTTTATTCTACTATATGTGTCTATATAAAATTTCTGAGTTTTTTTATATGTAGCAGATATTCAATGTATATAAATACATACATACATACATACATATATATATACACATACATATATATATATACATATATATATATATATATATATATATATATATATGAGATATAATGCTGATTGATTTGGCAAATGGGTTGCTGTGTTTCATGTGGAGAGTATAGCCAGGTTCCGGTTTAACGGGTTGGGAATGCAGTAAAACTAGAATATGTGATCTTTGTAATGTTTACTGGCACTGGCACATACATGATCCAAAATGTCATGTCCTAGAGTAAATGATCTTCAGTTGCGTTTGAAGATGCCCTGAATAAAACGACAGAATTAAGGTTTGAAGAGGGAAAGATGGGAAAATTTTCGTCTATGGTTCAACGACAATTTGCCAATCTGAATACTTTTCTGTGAGTGTTGTTTATGGCTATCACAATGGTGGAGTTGCATTTATCATTTGAAGATTGGTTTCGCATCTCGCAGAACCTTTGTTACTCTGCAGGATTTCCATGTAATTGATCATCCCTAGACCTCTAGACGATATCTGAGCTCTTGTAATTTGTGTACACGCGTAACAAATTGAAATAGTCATATTATGCCAGAAACAATTCGTACGCACAATTTCTTGTGTAGGTTCTTAAAATGATACAGAGCGACGCGTATATAGGTATAGCTATATACTTCAAAGACTATCAAAATGATACAGAGCGACACGTATATAGGTATAGCTATATACTTCAAAGACTATCTAAGCTTTCAAGTCTCAAGACTACGTTCGAATCATGACACTTTTAGCTTTCTACTGCTTGAACAAAGTAATAACACAAGGTTTCTGTAACCATTTCTTCTTAATGATTTGGTTTTGAACTTTTGGTGTGATATGAGAGACTTGTGAATTTTTCTGCCTCAAAATTGTGACATGCTTCTTTTTCTGTCTTGTACAGGTTAAACAATTGTTGGAGAAGGAGAAAGGTCACGTTGTTGCTAGTTGCCGTAATCCTGAGGGGGCAACTGGTCTTCATCATCTGAAAAGCAAATTTGCCGAACGCCTTAGTGTTCTACAATTGGATGTGACCAATGAAAGCACCATAGAGGTTAACATTGTCCGGTTTTCTGCAATTTCATTTTGTTCTTTTGCTCCATTCTGAGGCAAAAGTAACCGTAGAAGTTAGATCAATTCGCCCTTTCCTTTTTCCGGTAACACTTTGGTCAATCAAGTTTAGCTTTTAGTTATGGATGCGTTAAAATATCATAATTTGTGGTACACTTCCTGTCTGTTGATGGAAAAAAAATTACGTTCTAAAGTTCTAAAGGTTTGTTTATTTATGCATTTCAGCAATCTGCAAAGTCTATCAGCGAAAGATATGGTTCTTTAAACCTTCTAATCAATGCATCTGGGATTCTTTCAATACCTCAAGTATTACAACCAGGTATACACATTAGTGAGGGATGCATCGACATTTGATTGTCTAATCACGATCTAAACCTGCAATATTTTTCTCACAAGTTAAATCATTTGTTGTCAACGCCGGACTGTCATTTCTATTATTTTACTTCCCAGTACAGAAACGACGTTGAGGAAAGTAGAGAAGTCATCGTTGATGCTTGCTTACGAAGTTAATGCTGTAGGTCCTGTTTTAGTGATCAAGGTATCCTCACTCTAAGCCTCGTCTTTCGAATTGGACTTGGTTTTTGAATCAAATGTTTATGGAGAATCCTTGCTTTGTGCAAGCAGCATATGTGGCCTCTCTTAAAGGACGGAGGCGGCTCTGGAACTGACAGGGATGTTGCAGTTGTGGCCAACTTGAGCGCCAGGGTGGGATCAATAGGGGATAATCGCCTTGGGGGTTGGCATTCTTATCGAGCTTCAAAAACTGCACTTAATCAACGTATGATTTCTTCCTTGTGCTCTCTTAACATCGCATAATTCCCCTACTAGTTTTCGATAGCAACTTAGTCATTCCTCTTATTGTTGTGGATTTGCAGTGACGAGAAATATATCGGTGGAATTTGCACGGAGGAAGGATCCGATCACATGCATTTTATTGCACCCAGGTACGGTGGACACAGATCTCTCCAAGCCATTTCAGAGAAATGTTCCTGAAAACAAACTTTTCACAACGGAATTCTCAGTACAGAAGCTCTTAAGCATCATTCTCAATGCAAAAAGCCATGATAACGGGAAGTTTTTCGCCTGGGATGGCCAGGAAATTCCGTGGTGACCGTTGAATTATTTCGATATCGGAAAGATGGATAAGTTATTATTGAGTTGAAATATGTAAGCCTTCAATTGATATCAGAAGCACAAACATACGTGGCTTTATTGTTTGACCTAAAGTAAATATTTGAACCAAAATCATCGTATGGTTGAAACTATTACGAAATCTTATGGGTTTACAGCTACTGTACTTTTGAGACGAGCTAAATTCTGTCTCAGACAGAACTGTGTCCGTACATATGAAGAGAGTTTAGTCCGCTACGAGATCAGGCATCCTGCAGGCATGAATTTCCTCTTTTCCTCCCCCGTCCATTTAATTGGGGCTGCCCTTTTATAAGTTGTATTCTTGTCGATAAAAAAGGAAACCCGCACTTAGTATGCAGCACTAGAACAACGGAACCTACGCTCTCTTTCCTTATCTGATTCAAGGGGTATCCCTGCTGTTGAGTTATTATGCTTTCATGTCTACAACATAGCACATCCGATTCTTACATAGCCGGCAAACCCCTCCCCTTCACTTGACCAAACCTTCCAGGGCTAACGAGGCTCTTGACAGAAGGATGCCGCGGCATTCAACCTGATGATGTCAAATTTCACGTAGCAAAATTAGAGGATAGAATGTTCATAGAAATTGTAAACAGACTCATTATAAAAAGGCTACAGCTTGACAGACCTTCTGTTTTATAGTTCCCGAGCTTCCACAAGGAGAATACCATATGATCCCATGAAGAAGCACTGAGGCATGCCCCTGTAGAAATATTTTGACTTTGGGCTAGGCATTATAGAAAGATTTTCTATTACTTGCTGCTTCAACTTCATCATCAACCACAACGAAATTATCACCCGCCATAGCCAGTTCGGTCTCCCTTGTTGTATTCAATCCAGCTATAACCTGGGTCCTTAGCAACCTGTGTATCACTCATTTTATCTCTCACTTCCCTTGCCTCGTCCCATCTTCCTAAAGAAGAATAAATATTGCCGAGAAGCACATAAGGGGCTGAATTATGTGGGGTCAAGCGGAAGAGTTCATCTGCTGCCCTTTTAGCTAAGCGCACATTAGCATAAACCCTGCAAGAGCTAAGCAAAACCTCCCATATAACTGGATCATCTTTATATGGCATCTCCTCTATTAGGACTTCTGCTTCGTGGAAGCGACCAGCACGGCCTAAAGCATCAATAATGCAAGTATAATGATCCAAATCAGGCACCACTCCGAGTTCTTTTTCCATTGAATTGAATATGTCAATGCCTTCGTCGACCAATCCGGCATGGCTACAAGCAGTCAAAACAGCAACAAAAGTTATACCGTCAGGTTTTTCACCCAATTCAATCATGTCCCTGTAAAGCAGAACGGCCTCATCTCCACGTCCATTTTGTGCATACCCATGTATCATTTCATTCCAAGTAACAGTATTTTTGCTAGGCATCATATCAAAAAAGTTTCGGGCCTCATCCACATCACCACATTTGCAATACATATCAATGAGAGCACTTCCTACAAAGACCTCATTCATATATCCATCTTTTGTCATCTGAGCATGAACCTGTTTCCCTTGAAACGAAGAAGATAGCTTTGCACAACAACTCAGTACAGTAGCATAAGTGAATTGGGTAGGAAGGATCTCATCTTCCCGCATATGCTTAAAGAAAGTGAAAGCTTCCTTATCTTGAGAATTGAGTGAAAGGCCTGCTAACATAGAGTTCCAACAGACAATATCTAATTCAAGCATACTATGAAATATATGCTTTGCCATTTCTGTCTTAGCACACTTTGAATACATGCCAATAAGTCCACTTGCAACATATATATCTGTATGAAAGGCTGCCTTTTGGGAGGCAGCATGAACCTCTTTTCCAGCCTCCAGAAGCCCCATTGCAGCACAGGAGCTGAGGGCAATTGCAAAAGTTGTTCGATCAGGTCGTACATTCTGGAACTGCATTTCCCTAAACAGCTTTATCGCCTCCTCGTGATCACCAGTCTGGAAATATCCAGAGAGAATGGCATTCCATGAACTCACATTTGGACAAGAAATGTTATCAAACATTTTGCGTCCACTTTTTATATCACCAGACTTGACACATGCTGCAAGCAAGTGTATGTAAGTAACCTCATCTGGTTCAAAACAGCAAGATCGCATCCTTTGCAGATATTCTATAGCTTTCTGACTCTGGTGTATCTGGCCATACCCGGCTATCATGACATTCCATGAAACATTACTAACTTCAGGTAAACTAGCAAAAACCTTCTCGGCACTATTCATATCCGCATTCTTTGCGTACAGATCGAGCAATGAATTGTTCACATGAAGGTCTCCGTCAAATCCAAGTTTAATTGTAAGCCCATGTATTTGTTGTCCGCTCACATTACATGGAATCCCATCATTCTGATCACCAACACCAAACTCGCCACCTCCTCTTTTGGCACAAACACCCAAGATGCTCGACAATGAGATAGAATCAATACGAACCCCTTTCCTACACATCATTCTAAACATTTCCACAGCCTCCATGACTCTGTCCGTCTGCGCTAACCCTCCCATCAAAGCTGTAAAAGTAACCTCATTAGGCTCATCCATGTCAGCAAAAACCTGAACCGCATCCCTAATAAGTCCACATTTTGCATACATGGAGAGTAAAGCATTGACAACATAGATATTCTCCTCAAGACCAATTTTGATAACAAGACCATGACATCTCCTACCATGCTCCACATCCAACAACGCTCCGCACGCACTAAACACACTCGCCAACGTGAACCGGGTAGGCATGAATCCCTCCAAAATCATTGTATCGTAAACCCCCAATGCCGTTTCTTCTTGCCCATGTCCAACCAAGGCACTAATCAGAGTATTCCACGAAACAGTGTTTCGCTCCGGCATTCTCAAAAACAACTCCTGAGCATCCCCTAAACTCCCAAATTTAGAGTAACCAGCCAATATGGCATTCCAAGAGTACACGTCTGGGTGCGGCATTTTATCAAACACTCTGTCTGCATACTCGATATTGCCGCATTTCGAGTACAATTCGACGAGGCGGTTGGAGAGGAAAGTATTCGAAAAGAGACCGTTGCTGCGTACTAGAAAAGCATGAATAAGCTTGCCAGACAAAAGGGATTTCTTGTCTATGCAACTCTGCAGGAGATTTGATAAACAGGTTGCTCTGCCTTCCATGCTTTTCAAAGCTTAGCCTTTTTTTTTTTTAACTAATGCTTTTCAAAGCTTAGAGACGTTGAAACTAGGATTTGGACGGATCCTTTTTGGGATCTAGGGATCAACGAATCGTTGATAAAAAATCGTGTTGTCACAATTTTTATTTTATTTTATTTTATATTTTTTTACGTAAAATAAGATTACTTTATTTTTAAAAATATAAAAAACATTTAATTAGTACCGCACGATTTTTTATCAATGGTCCACGTACGTTGATCCTTAGGATCCCGGAGGGGATCTGGCGAGGATCCAAATCCTTGAAACTATTTCGTGTGTTCAGAGGAGAAATTTTCAGTGTGTTGTTAATACGGTTTGATACACAAATATTTTTAGGAAAAACTAATGGAAAAAACTTAAAAATTTTGAGTTTTAATAAAAATGATAAAAATGTGTTGTAAGTAAATAGTACTAGAATTGACATTTTAAAGTAAAAATGTGATTTTTCGTTAAAATAAACAATACCATAATCTTTTCGTTAAAATTCCCATATTTTTAACGCTTTCTGTAATTAGTGTATCAAGTTGTGTTCTTGGCATGATCATGCCACGTCACAGAAGCTTAAGAATTGCCACGCAGGAACAAGTTATCTAGCTGGCATTCTTTCATCGTCATCGTCCAGATCATAGGTTTTCAAACTTTTTCATGCAGCATCACTCCATTTTATGCTCCCAGCTACTTTCAAAAGACTTCATCTTTGCCGCCGTGCGACGTTGTTTTGCCAAGGAACCGTTTAAAGCACCCAACAGCCGCCGAAATAGAACGGAAACTCGAGTGTCAATGGAGAAAGGTGGGTTAGACTCCGCCGGCCGAGAATTCAAGAACGCGGAGGAGATGTGGAGGGAGCAGGTCGGGGACGACCACAGCAAGAAGACCGAGTGGTACCGCCAAGGCGTTGGCTACTGGGAAGTAAGTGCTTTTGTCAACCTTCTCTGTTTTGGTTTCCGCTTTTTGGTTCGGTCATTTCGTCGAGCAGGTTGTGGGCATCGGGAAAGTGTGTGATGTTTTTGGTGTGTTTCGTTGTAAAGGGTGTGGAGGCGTCGACCAATGGAGTGTTGGGAGGATATGCGCAGGTGAATGAGCCTGACATAATGGGCAGTGAAGCTTTTCTTAAGCAGCTTCTTTCTGAGCGTTTTCCCGACTCTGCAAATGGCCAACGTCACCTTGTTGTTCTTGGTACACAAAATCTATCTTTCTCTATGTTTTTCTTTGTTTGAGTTGCTTTAAATTGTCGTATTTTTTTAATTTAGATTAAATAAGTTCACTTTTGTTCATCAAAAATGCAAATTTGAGAAGGGTTGCAATCCAAATTTTGGCTCTATTGGTTTGTGGTTTTAAAATCAGGCAAGTTCTTACCAGTATCTAAGTTTCTGCAGATTGTGGTTCTGGCATTGGCAGAGTCTCCAAAAATCTTCTCATAAGATACTTCAATGAGGTGAGTTTAGTTTCGGGACAGCACCTCCCTCTTCTACGGCCATCTTTCGATATTCAGTTTCTGTGAATTTCTTTTTATGTTACTGTATAAAGTTGAGGTCTTTGTGTGAACTTGTATTTCATGGTGTATGTTGTCCCTGTCAATCCCGAATTGTAGAAGCAAATTCAGGTAAGTTCCAAATGGATTAATTTAATGTGAAATGCATCCAAATGCTTGCATATGTTGAACATGGATGCTAGACTTTATCACGAGACCTCAAAAATACGTGTTGGTTCTTATCTTTCTAGCTTTTGGATTTATTTATTAGATGATAAGTGATAACTGATTTAGCTTTTCTTCACTTCTGAGCTTGAGTCAGGATATCTATAGCTTTGTATTGTTTTCATGTTTTGGATTTTCAGTCAGACTGAATTATTGTTTTTGTGTTACATGGAACAAACCAGTGCCACTAAAACTTGATAGAGCTTATTATCCTTCTTAACCTTTGCACGTTTGTTCTCTTTGATTGTTTATATCTCTGTTTTCTTGAAAACCCAGGTTGATCTTCTTGAGCCTGTATCTCATTTCTTGGAAACTGCTCGTGAAAGTCTGGCTCCTGAAAATCATATGGTCTCTGAGACGCACAAAGCTACTAACTTTTTCTGCGTGCCTCTTCAGGTAATATACTCGAATTCAATACATTACCAGAAACATTGGATGGTCTCAACACTTACAACCTGCTATTTTATTTCTTTGTTCGTGTTTAGATGGTGAACTATATCTCCCATATTAGTCATACAATGGTTTGCTAGGTTATTTTTTATTTATTTTTTAAATACCTGCCATGCAATTTTGTCAATCCAATGCACTCATGAAGCGTCTTCCTTTCTTAACTTTTTCTAAACATCGGTCTCTTACCTCGCTGACTCTTTTGGAAACCTCATGAACATTTTCTTGCTTCCATTTTTAGGAATTCACACCAGAAGCAGGGAGGTACGACATTATATGGGTTCAATGGTGTATTGGTCATCTGACAGATGATGACTTCGTCTCATTCTTTAAACGGGCAAAGGTAAAACGGTTTTCTTGAATATCAATGTAAAACTATGTTTCAGATATCAAGGCATCTACTGCGATTGCATCACTATCATTTCATGATCAAATGTAGACTGTTCGCTATGGAATTGAACTTGAAGATCCACAATCTTCTGACCATTTACATCCACAAATTTATAAAATTCTGTGAAGCATTAATGTCTTCCTTAAATTTAAAATTTCTGTTCTTACTGACTTTATGCTCAGACATAGTGTTCAATTCATAGGACCATTCGGTCCCTTCCTCCCTCCAAACCAAAAACAGGAAAAGGAAAAAAGAAAAAGGAAATGGAAAAACCAGTGTACCATTACATGTTAACTTGGGGATTATTGGGTCAAAGAACCAGGTTATTGCTTATGTCCTCAGTAAGATGTAATCACTTATTTTTGTGCTATTAAGTGCCTGGGAATGTTTGATTTTATCTATTTGTTGTCAATCTTTGATAGAAGCACTTTGATGGCAGAATTATTCCTATTATACTACCACTTTTTTACGTCCAGTCAAATTTATGCCCTTAACATGTTGCTTTGTAGTTTATTGGATTGGTGCCTCTGTAATAATTCTATTTATGGAAGAATCATGACCCCTATTATTGTTAGTTTTGTGTGTAGAAAGGTACTAACATTTTTATATGGGTCACCTGTTTCTAGGTTGGATTAAAACCTGGTGGTCTTTTTGTTCTGAAGGAAAATATTGCAAGATCCGGTAAGTTGCTTGCTGTTTCACTTCTTTCATGTGGTCATGGTAAAATTCTCATCTCACCTGTTTCCACTACTACTAATACCAAGTTTACCACGCCACAAAAAGTGTATTCATCTGCATTCTTTTTTTTGTAGACTAAATTAACAGAGAATAACAACTTCTTGTTGACTAATCGTATTGATTTGTAGGATTCGTATTAGACACAGAAGATCGGAGTGTCACTAGGTCCGATTTGTACTTTAAGGAGCTCTTTCGTCAATGTGGTCTTCATCTTTACATATCAAAGGTTAAATGTGAAATTTGTACTTTGTACTATTAGCTCTAGAATTTGATGCGGACCTTATCTGATGCGTTATGTTACTTTTATTTTCATTGTTTATTGCTGATAACTAATATAGTCTAGAAGTGAAGGAGAAATGATTTAAGTAGTGCATGGACACTGCTTCTTAATAGAATAACGTCATACGATACCTGTCAGACTTTTGCCAGTACTTTTTGTTTATCATATTAATGTCAATTTTCTTAATAAAGTGAATTAGACATCTCTAACTGGAAGAGAAGTACTCTAGCTGGTTTTGGTAAACTGGTTTATTTCATAGCTGTCTTTGAGTGAATTCATATGAAATATCTCCTTCCTTGCATCAAAGTCTTCTTCGCTTATAATTCCTGTTTTTCTTTACATCAGGATCAAAAGGGATTGCCTGAAGAACTATTCGCCGTGAAAATGTATGCATTAACTACTGAGTTGCCAAAGAAGGTTCATCGGACAAGATCTAAAGTGCAAGCCAACAGACCCGGAGTCATCAAGTGAGGAATCCCAGCTTGAACCTAACATATACACAGAATACTTTTTCTGGCAGTAATTTTTTGTCCTGATTTCTTGTAATTTGCCACCCCTTAATATTTACAAGAACCAGTTTGTATTCACCTGCAAGTTCTGTACTTCAATGTTCTTGATGATTCGAATTCATTGGTTATGTGCGCATTATTTTTCTACGCTGATGTTGTCTGCTGTCCGTTACAAAGCATAATACAATATTTTGTGAACTATAGAAGCTGTTGAAGGAGGAAAGAGTCATGAAACCGAATAAGGACATCGATCTCTAATAGCATGCCGAAACTTAACAATCCACGAGGAAAATTAAAGCATTTCGGATAGCACATACAGAAACATAAAATCTTTTGCATAGTAAATGTATGAGCTCTTTCAGGAATTGGATTTTGGAGGTTCGATGAATTCAATGGTTCGTCTTGATTGTATGCGCTTGTGCCCTTTACCTCTTTCGGCATGTAATCTTTCGCGGTTATGAGATGCTAAAACCCTGCAAGACTGGTAGGCTCGACTAATGATATCAAACACTTGACCCAACCCTAGTTGTTGGTTGCTGGGTATATCTGTACACATTAGCCCTAGGCCTATTGCCTGTCTAGCTTGATCAAAGGTATCTTGTGTCGCCAATTTCTGGTCTATCACCTTCTGCAAATTTTCAGGATAATGCATTCTGATATACTCGAGAAAACCAGCCTCCCCCGTCTCAAAGTCTTCCTGCGGCCGCCTGTTTACAAGCATCTCTAGTAGAAGCACTCCAAACTTGTACATCTCTGAACAAAAAGTTTAAATTTAGATACTAGAAGTTAACCAAATTAAGAGGGGTAAAAAATAACAGATGCAAATGGTGCAGCTTCATGGATCGACTTACTTCTACTGCTTTGATCCCCGACCTTAAACCTCGAAATTCGCGGTTCCAGATTGTTTGACAGCAAGATACTGCTTGTCCTGAGGTCATATCCAACTTCAGACCATTCCTCCTGCAGATAACACATGCCTTCCACAACCCCCATCAATATTTTCAACCTGTGATTCCATGGTGTACTGTTTGACTCCAACAGCCACATCTCAAGGCTCTCACCTTCAATCCATTCCGTTACGATGGCTCTCAACCTTCTGTTATTGCACCAACCCAATATACTAACCAAGTTCTTGTGGCATAACTGAACAAGAACCTTGCATTCTTCAATCAAGTTCGGGTGGTTTTCTCCTCGGTAAATCTCAATCCTGACGTCAGTACCATCTCTCAGAGTTCCTTTGTAGATATCAACTGCTTCACTCTTCCCCTTCAAATTTCTTTTCGAAAATCCATTTGTTGCTGCCTTAAGCATTGCTGGTGTAAACCGGTGCTTTCTTCGAAGCATTCTTGGGAGGAAATCAGGCCTCCGGAAACAAAGCCACCCCAAGCAACACACCATCAGGATCACAAAGATCGGAAAACCAACCAACAAGATTACAGCCTTGATCCTGAACTTTTTCTTATCGGGGAGTAGACCTGAATGGAGAAAACTCGAAGAATTGAACCGCTTAAAGAAGAGGGCATCAGAGATTTTACTCTCAGAGAAGTGATTGTATGATAAATTAAGAGAAGTGAGGTTGGTAAGCGGAGAGAAGCTCTCTATTGGGACATCGCCGTGAAGGTCATTATGGCTCATATCAAGAGCTTGGATTTGGGTGCATTGAAGAACATCAATGGGAAAATTGCTCTCTAAGGAACTGTTGGATAAGTCAATAGTTAAGATGCTCAAAGGGCAATACTTCCAAAAGAAGTTGAATGACAAGTAGAGCGGCGTGATCTTTGGGCGGTTTTGGAGGTCTATTTTAGGGAATGATTCGATGCAGTTTGGATTCTTGGACTCGTTGCAGAGATGGCTTGCAACAATGGTGGATTTGAAAATCTCATCAAGGTCCATAGGTAGGGAACTGCAGTATCTGAGTGATGGGTTGTGATGGCAGTTTTTCGTGATCGTGGAGTTAAAATCATGCGGTGGTTTTAAGTTCCTGAGGTCTTCTATGACGGAAGTAGATAGAGCTGCCGAAAGTGAGGCGGAAAATGTGAGGAAGAGGAGGACGGAGGTTGCAGAAATGGAGGCCATGGAGAAGTTTGTGTTGATTCTCTTGAGATGGTTAATTTTAAACTGAGTTCAAACGGTTGGCAAGAAAGAAAGTGGGGGAGTCTATTTTATCACGTTGAAAGTTATCCCTGGTAACCACATGCACTCGGACTATAAAGAGCAGTTTAATTGGCAAAAAGTTTCCGACTTTTTTTTTTTAATTTTTAAATTTTTAAATTTTTTACAAAAAGTACTTGTATAATCTGTAATCTATTCCATAATTCCAATCCCGAAATTAAGTACACAATCCAAAGATCATCTCATCGACTTCCGGCTGAAGCAATTTTTTCATTTATCATTTCATTTATTTTTGCAAATGATTTTCTACCATAGTGGTGGAGAGTAATGTTGCTCTTGCATCATGATTTGGATTCAAACCCTGTTGGTTCTCTAATCTAATAAATCCATCGTTTAACAAACAAAGAAAATCGTTCTTCTTGTTGTGGCATAAATTTAGAGAGGGAAGAGAGGAAAATCGGCATAGAGTAGAGGAAAATCTCATATTTTGTGCTTTTATCTATATTAATAAGTAAGGAAGAAAACTAGCTCTCTAAGTAATACAAAGATTTTCTAGATCTTATAAGATTTTCAAACATAATCTACTAGGGTTTATATAATCACACATGTGCTATAATTTTAACTACAATACTTTCCTTAAGTGTGTAAATACTCAAGCAGATAGAATATCAGAGCATCATAAATGATGTGGCAAACGTGAGTCTCTGATGGGGATTGCATGTTGGAATAAGTCTCACCAAAGCCTGGTATATTAATATTACAAGTGTTGGCTTTTCAGTACTGGCAATGAGTTCTTTGCAATGGAGTGGCACAATCGTCCAACAAAGTTTGCATTTTCGATTTGTAATTTACTTAGTTTGGTTTGAGGATCTAATGACTTATTCAGGATGGCCTCCATATATCAATTAAGATGCTTATGTAATTTGTACTTGAACTCAGTTGGATAAAACTTATCGGCGTTGAGTGCAATTGCAGTATGTATGACTAATTTACTAATTTCGAGTGCTAGTATAAGAGGCTCCTGACATTTTTTCAGTGCTATTACCATTATATAACCCATCAATTCAAAATTTATATAAAGAGCAAAATTGTAATAATTTTTGTTTATTAAAAGGTGGATGCGGTGAGTTACACAATAATCACCAGAAAATCGTACATAACGCCAATATATTTCTTGAAAATTAGAAATTGACAAGAAATTGGTTAGATTAGCACCCTACAAAAATGTTAACTAGCTAACTAGGAATTAATTAGATAATACAGTTAAAGGAACAACAACAAATCAATAAACAAATCAGTGTCTAGCTGTGACTCTTGTAATTGTCAGCCGTTGGTTTGCAGCAACTCAGCAAATTTGTCTTTGAGCAAGGGTTTGGATTGGATGTCATCATCTTTTGCCAGCACTTCAACAAACTCCTTCAAAACTAAGCACTTCTCTTCAGAGTAGAGCTTCTCTTGAACAATTGGGGATGCAACAACTTGGAGACGCTCTTGATTAATACGCAACCCTTCTTCCTTCCTTTCCTGCTTAAACGTACAATTTCAAATTAAAATGTATACATTAAATCAATAAATAAAAGAAAGAATTATTATATTCTGCCCTAAATTCATCTAACTTGGTTGCAAAATATTAAACCATTTATACACACACACACACACACAGATGAAATAGTACCTGCTGAATTGGAGAGTCCGTCATGAGTTTGAGAACTGAAACTTGTGCCCGCAAGAACTTGACATACTTGTACGCAGCTTGCAACATTTCAGCAGTGTTCATCTTTGTGGCACCAGGAATCAACCTCCCAAGCTCCTGAGTCTTATCCGTTATCCTCCTCCTCCTCTCGCGCGCAGCTATGCTCTGCGGTGACACAGTTCCAGTACCACTGACGGCCTTATTGTTAAGCTTGGCAGCCGCAGGCGGATTCTGAAATTGGATTTCAGGAGTTGGAACCAAAATTTCAGGCTGGAGGAACCGATCATATGCATTGAAATAATTGGGAGTGGCGATCGGGAAGTTTGAATTGTAATATTGGACTTGTTGATCATGGAAGAGCTTTTGGCGTTTTGGGTAGGCCTGGTAGGAGAAGTCATATTCATCTAGGGTTGGACAGATTTCCGGCGACAGTGAGGCTAAATTCATGTTATCTGTTGGAGAACAAAAATCGGGGTGGAAAAAGTTTTCGGAGGACTCGTATGGCTGGAAGAGTGGATCTGTGCAGGTGTCGTCTGGATTAATGTTAGCTAAGCTATAGTAGTAATCCTGCAGACCGAAAATGCCCGACGAAGCTGCCTGCAGCTCTTGTTGTGATGGGAAACTAAGCATATTCATTTCTGGTGGGTTGAGAAGCTGAACAGACCCCCAGTCATCAGTAGGGCAAAAAGTAGCAGTACTCATAGCCATGAAAATTGCAAAACCTGCACGAACAGTTAATTATAGTTAATAGTTAACTGATTAATTGCTAAAAGACCAGCAATGCTATAGAAAAAGACCCTTGAAAGAGGAAAGAGAGAGATAACTAAAACAAGATTTGAAAAGCTTAAGACATAGAGAGAGAGAGAGAGAGAGAGAGAGAGAGAGAGAGAGAGAGAGATATACCTGAGAGAATTAGATTTTCTTGTGTCTGTGGACCTGAGTTAGACCTAAAGATTAGTGTTAATTAACAAACCTTATCAGATTAAGCTTACAAATTAACTGAACAAGTAACAGCAGCCTGCCTGCTAGCTTATGCTAATTAAGTAGTCCAATCTACAAGGAAAGAGAGAGGAAGAAAGAAGAAAGAGATCGAGAGAGATGCGGGGGAAGGTGGGCAGTTTTTGGTTTCGTTACTTTTGGCGCAGATAAAGGAGGTGATCTCAATGATCATGGATGATACCATAACCACTACCTCCTAATAATCTCCTATTTAGTAGCACACACCCTCACCCTTCAATTTCTAGGGTTTGCTGTGGATAACCGTCGGTTACTCATGACTCCTCGTTGGCGGCTAGCTATTGATCAGTAATTCACTAATATAATTAAATTATTAATTAATTAATTTGTCACAATTAATCTTGTAAATTAGTTCTCAACGTACCTCCAATGTTAATTAGTGTTTTGTCAATTAGACAATTATTATCCGTTAATCATTAAGTTCACTAAATGTTTCCCAGAAGAAGGAAAAAAATCAAAACTGATTGAGCAGAAATTCTGAAACTGTTATATATCATGAGAGATGAAGAGTTGTGTTTGGATTACTAGCTAAAAGATATACACATGTGACTCGCTATATAGTATTGTTGTAGTGTAATGTTGTGCCTGCAAAATGGTTATTAATTTGGGGCTTACAATGCAAAATGGTTTTTAGTAGTCGCCGCACAAATTTCTTTTCCTTAAATTAAAAAAGGGCCATGACAATCTATAATTTTGGGAGCCGGAAAAATTCACAGAGACATTTTGCTTCTCCTTGATCACCATCGTGTGATTCACCAGCGCTGCAGTGCCAAGAATCGAACTCATGATGTGTCGACGTAGTAATTGAGATAACTAATACTAGATTGAGCAACTAAAAAAAGTACTAGAGACACTAATTTGGTACGCCAACTTTTGAGAGCGGACGATGTTTCATTTGTTTTATGTAAGAGCCATTCTAGAACTGTAAGACCGGATGTTTCATTTGTGTAATAGACTATAATGGGTTTAGTTAGTTGCCTAAGTTTAGTTAGTTTTCGTTTTCGTTTTTCAAGCTGAATTTGAAGTGCTTTCTATTGTGACAAACACCTGTCTCTTTTTCTACATGTTCATTATATTTTTAAGAGACATTGACTAATGTCTCATGACTCTCATCTCAAAACTTGGAGATAATGCGAGTATATTTTTTTCTTGTAAGGTAAGTAATATATTGTCCATGATAATTTTACGTTTATTAAAATCAAGTGGTGCAGCTGTTTGGTTAAGAATCGTTGACAGTTCCGGATTTAGGGTTTATAGCATTAAGAACCAAGTGTGATTTACCTACAGTTTTTAACTATCGAAAAGAACATTAGTAATTTTGTCCAAAAGTGAGAATTTCATTAAAATATGTTAAGATGCGAGCAGATTTTGATGAAAATCTAACTTTTGAGGTAAACTACTAAGGGCGCGTTTACTAATCTATAATCAGATTGAAGGAAATTAAATTGAGGATGAATTGGATTGAGGAGGAAACATAATTAGATTCATGTTAAAGTTGTTTACTAAACTAACTAGAATCGGAATACAAATGATATTAGTTCCATATATATTGTTTACTAGTTCACTAAAATCGGAATCAAAACTAACTTGATTACTAAATTACCCTCATTTAAAATAAATTATTTTTATGCTATAATTATTAAAAATTAAGTTTATCTAATTAAATATATCCATAAACAAAGCTTTTTATGAGTTCATTATTTCCAAAACTTTTTATAAGATCGTTATTTCCAAAGCCATTTCTCCTCCTTCATCTCAAGCCTTTTTTTCCCAGCCCCTTCATCTCAAGTAAACTAAAATAAAATTTTACTTCCTTCTCTCTTCCCCCTTTCTTTCCCCAATCTTCGTCTGTAACCCCTTTCTTTCCCAAGTAAGCAGTATCCACACCCCACCATCCAATCTCTAGAGGAACCACAAAGCCACGACCCACCCCATCAACCCCCAAAAAAAAAAAAAAAAAAAAAAAAAATCCAATTTTTAGGGTGAAAGTGAAATGTAACATCCCACATCGCCCATGAGAGTGATCCTTAAATGTATATTCTCATCCTTACCTAGCATGAGGCCTTTTGGGAGCTCACTGGCTTCGGGTTTCGTAGGAACTCCGAAGTTAAGCGAGAAGGGGGCTAGAGCAATCCCATGATGGGTGACCCACTGGGAAGTTGCTCGTGAGTTCCCAAAAACAAAACCGTGAGGGAATGGTAAGCCCAAAGCGGACAATATCGTGCTACGGTGGTGGAGCGGGCCCGGGAAGTGATCCGCCCCGGGCCGGGATGTGATAATTGGTATCAGAGCCTAACCCTGGTCGCGTGTGTGCCGACGAGGACGTCGGACCGCTAAGGGGGGTGGATTGTAACATCCCACATCGCCCAGGGGAGTGATCCTTAAATGTATATTCTCATCCTTACCTAGCACGAGGCCTTTTGGGAGCTCACTGGCTTTGGGTTTCGTAAGAACTCCGAAGTTAAGCGAGAAGGGGGCTAGAGCAATCCCATGATGGGTGACCCACTGGAAAGTTGCTCGTGAGTTCCCAAAAACAAAACTGTGAGGGAATGGTAAGCCCAAAGCGGACAATATCGTGCTACGGTGGTGGAGCAGGCCCGGGAAGTGATCCGCCCCGGGCCGGGATATGACAGAAAAGTTCTTTCCTTCTCTTCTATATGGGTTTGCAAATCACAATTTCCTTGAGGATTTGGGCGTTCGTTGTTCCAGATCATGTTCATCATTATGGCGCCATTTTAAACCCCGGACGATCGTTGTTCCAAATCGCAGCGTTCGTCGTTCAGTGCTACGACATCATTTCATGTTGCAAAGGTGGGTTGATTTGTGCTGTGAGAGAAACAAATACAAAGGGGAGTGATTCCCACATAAAATCTGATTCCCTAAGTGCTAGTAAACGGCATAATGCTTCAAGCGGAATTCAATTCCGTTTCTCTCCATTCCACTCCCGATTGGTAAACACGCCATAAGAGTCATTACCACAAGGATTTGAAACATGTTTTTGTTTTATTTTAATCATATGACTATTTTCTAACTATTATATCACCACGGTAACCTTTTTACAATTAAGACATACTCATTATGTCAAAACGTTATTGGTAATTAAAATGTTGCTCTTTTGTAGCCACAAGGTCATGGATTCGAGTCATGAAAATAATCTCTTTACAAAGTACGTGTAAAGCTGCATACGATAGACGTTTCCTCGATCCTCGCAAAGCGTGAAGATTTGTTGGTTAAAGCACAATTGCCCTGGCCCTTCACTTACCAAAGATATTGACAGATCACCAAAGTGAATTATAGTGAAAAAACTTATAAATCACTTTTATTAATTTTTATTGTCAGACACAGTAACGAGTTATACCAATTTAAAAAAAAAAACATTTTGGCTAAAAAGCCAAATATGTTATAAATAGGCAAAAGTTAGAGAAGTAACATTTGCTAGGGATATGAGCGAAACAGGTGTAATGTATCACACTGTTTAGTTTTGTAATTCTAACACAAAATGATTGCTGGTAAACAGAGGAAGATAAGAATATTAATATTATTGCTTTCTTTTTTTTTCTTTTCTTTTGCTGTGTGTTATGATCACACACATAATACTCTTTAAATAGAGTCACGCCCGTGAAAACTTATAAAAGTGAAATGAATACTTTTTGAAAGACCTTATACAACAACAACATGATCACTATTCTAGAAGTCTTCCTCATCTTTGTCTAAAAACTTGTGGGCTTCACTCTCACAACTTTTACAACAAAATATAAATAAAACCCAGGGGATCGAAATGGGTTCGTCTTCTAAGACCTTGTCTCATTTCCCCTAACGAGTATCCAAACGCCCAATTCTTTTTCCCTGCCATCACAGCTCCCAACTGAGCAAGCACCCATGGACGTTCTCTCAATCTCATCCCCTATATTCCACCCCACCCCAACCTCCAAGCTCTCTCACTCCTCCCGCCCCAAACCCACCTCCTACTTCCCCACTTCTTCCCCCAAAACCCCCTCAATCAAATCTCTTTCCCTCCAAACCCCAAAACCCACTTTCACCTCCAGGTCCCAGGCCCTCGACGACTCGCTCCTTATTTCCTCGGCTCCTCAGACGCCGGCCACCGCCATGAGAGGCGCCGAGGGTGACGCCATGGGGCTTTTGCTCAGGGAGAGGATTGTGTTCTTGGGTAGTAGCATTGACGACTTTGTGGCCGACGCTATTATTAGCCAGCTGCTTTTGTTGGATGCCCAGGATTCTAAGAAGGATATCAAGCTCTTCATTAACTCCACCGGCGGCTCTCTCAGGTTGTACATGGTTTTTAGCATCTGGGTAGCTTTTATTTCGTGCTGATTTTTGTTTGAAAGTAGTGAAATTTTCAATTTTGTTGTGGAGATTTTGAGTGGGGGAGGTGACCCCTTTGAGATTAGGATGTTGTTTGATTAGATTTTGTAGTTCTTAATTGATTTGAAATTCGGGTGTTCGAAGGGCTTAGTATTTAGTTTAGTTTGTGTAGCTTTTTCCTTAGGACGAGATAAGAACAATTGATTTTGAAGGTTTTTTTCCTGTGCAATGGAAACTTAAAAGGCATGGTGCTGGATGAATATATGAGCATAGAGAATGGCCAAATCTTTGGGGTTAGGTTAAGTACAAAGCATGTTGACTTTGATATAGCTTAAGATGCGGTTGTGAGGCAAGGGAGTTCCCCGTTGGTGAGGAACCGGTGACACGCATAATGCACACTCCCACATTATTTCTTTATGTTCCTATTGCAACATTCCTTATTGATGCTAGTTATTTTGTCTCCTAATAGTCAAGCAACATTCCTTATTGATGCTAGTTATATGTTAAATGCTTCGCTTCCATGTGAGTGGTGGACATAATAAAATCGGAAAATCAGCTGAGTGTGGAGAGCTGTCAACAAAGTCTTGACAGTCTCTCATGGAAGTCTTAGTACTTGTGATAGTAGGTAGGGGAGAAAGTCTATTGTAGGTAATATCAATTTCTTGGTGAATCATGTGCAAGGACGCGGGTAAGGTTGAGCGTATTAAACTTTTAATCCTCCAATGTCTACTTGCATTGATATTTGGCATAGCTTTCTAGGGAGGCAAGGTTGTGTTGTGTGCTTTGGCATCCTGTATTTTTCTATTTATTGAAACTTTTGTGCTTCTTGTGGATTTGAGTGTGCTTTTGGGATGCCCACCAATGGGCATTGGTTTCTAGAGTTTAGAGACATACCATTTCTCTTTAGTTATGAACTTATGCAAATTTAGGGGGCTGTTGAATCTGTTGAGTTATGAGATTAAGCATATTAGTTATAGAAATCTGATTTTAGCCGGTAGTTCATGCGTCTTTATTATTTGTTATGGTACTTCAGCCAAAACAAGATCACTGGACTATTTGTTTTATTTCTTCTTTTAACTTATAAAAAAAGGGGCTTTTCTTTTATTTTTCAAGAAAGATGGGATTTTGCCTGTTTTGTTTATTGATTAAAAAAACTAACTTTTCATTTATGTATTGTCTCATCGAGTACAATCTCAATCACTTTGTTCACATTGATGTATACTTCCAACTTTTATCTAATGTTTCGTTAATACAATCGCAATCACTTTGTTCACAATCTCAATTACCAAACGTATTTTTCATTGATGTATTCTTCTGTATATGTTTGTATGGTTTGCTGTCTTCTTATCTGCTTGCTGATTTTCCTTTTTGTTATTTGTGTTAGTGCTACAATGGCTATCTACGACGTTGTTCAGCTCGTGAGGGCTGATGTCTCCACAGTGGCACTGGGCATTGCAGCATCAACAGCGTCCATAATCCTTGGCGGTGGAACCAAGGGCAAGCGTTTTGCAATGCCGAATACACGGATCATGATTCATCAACCTCTTGGAGGCGCTAGTGGGCAGGCAATAGATGTGGAAATTCAAGCCCGAGAAGTGATGCATAACAAAAACAACGTTACACAAATTCTTTCAAATTCCACCGGTCGCCCATTTGAGCAAGTCCAAAAGGATATTGACAGGGATCGGTATATGTCCCCCATAGAAGCAGTTGAATATGGAATAATCGATGGAGTAATTGACGGAGATAGCATTATTCCTCTGGTGCCTGTCCCAGACAAGGTGAAGCCGCGAATGAGTTACGAGGAAATTAGTAAAGATCCAAGAAAATTTTTGACACCAGACGTCCCCGACGACGAGATATACTAGTTTTGGGTTGGCCATATGTCTGAGATTGAGAGGTACATGATTCAGATAGCTTCCTGATTACGTGTTAATTTCATAAAACTTTCTGTAACTAAACCGTGAATGCATGCGGCAAGCTCGTGTGTTTTCTTCAGCTGGCTTTTGTAGACCCTCCCCCCATTCCGTAAGATAACAAGAAAATAACTTGTGGTTTTTGGTGGTTTATTTTCTGCATTTTGTGTTCGTCAATTTTGATAATACTGATCCAGAATTTTTTTTCAAATTAAGGAGTTTAAAACAAGGGTTTTAATCTCGTCGGTCGGTCATCTTCTGTCGTTTCGATTTCCAGATTGGTAAAAAGTTACAAGTTATATTCAGAGTTGAGTTTGTTGCATCTCACAAGTTTTAGTTTCCGTTCACGTCGGCTTATCATCGCGGTCGCTTCAGTCGATCCGGAACGGTCGAGTTGGTCCAAACCGGTCCGTTCGAGCGGTCCAAAGCGGTCTAGCGGTCCGACCCGGTCCAAACCCGGTCGAGCGGTCCTATCCGGTTCAGCCGTCCTACCCGGTCCAATGAAGCACCAGAACCGGTCCGACCGGACGACTCGATCTAACCGGTCTGAGCCAAAATGCAGAAAACTCACCGGTTTCTGCAGGTTGTAGCCGGAATCCTTTGCGGCTTAACTGCGCTGCCTTCGTAGCTCGCCGTTTAGAGCGAAAAAGCTCGCCGGAAAATGGTCGAGGCTGGGTGTTCGATCCCGACGATCGGGAAGGATGTTAGAGGCGAGGCTGGGTGTTCTTGGCTTGTGAGATCGAGATGAAGCTGGTGGTGTCCTTGGTTTGGGCCATGGTGGCCGGGAAAGTTGTGCACCGTCTGTGCACAGTGACAGCGGAGAAAGCGTGAGGGAGGAGGGAGGAGAGAGAAGAAACGCGAGATGGAGTGGGAGGGGGGGAGAGAGAGAGAGAGACCGAGTGAGGGAGAGTGGAATTCTGACAAGAGGAGGTAGTGAAATGGACCCTTTCTTCATGCCAGCGGAGGAAAGAAAAGAGGGCCGCCGCCTGCGAGAGAGAGAGAGAGAGAGAGAGAGGGAGTGATTCCGCCGCGGCTAACAAGCGCAGGTTTTAATGCATGATTAGAAGAATATTAAGACAAAGAATTGGAATAATGTCAGCTGGTTTACAAATGCCATGAGAACAAAAGTACCTGCCTCGTACCAATCTTTCCATTGTGCTGATAGGAAAGAGCATAATCTAACCTATTGTGCACTAGGATTCATACGATACCCAGCAAACTTCTGTTTACGATGGTAATTAAGATTCGTATGATTAAGAATTAAACTACTGACCTTTGCTACGTGGAGGAATGGTGATCTAGTGCACTTGTTCCATGAGTTGCCAGCAGGCTTTGGGGATGTGTATCACAGCTCAAGTTTAAAATGCATATAAAGGATATGCTTTTTCCATTTGCCCCTTTCTTGATTGCCATTTTAAATTATTCCACCGATACCTAATCTAATCTAAATTATGAAAAGTGAGAATCGAACTTGAGTGTAGGGGAAATAACCTATTGTTTTTAGTCAACTTGGCTATGTCCAAATGTTCTTATTAAAGATAGTATTTGCATCCACTCTAGGGTGCACCTCCTTGTCCACTAATTTGTGATTAGTAAATTTTCACGGTGCAAACAACGTGTCGAACACTTATAACATGTTAATTAAAATCAATAGAGTTGGATGAATCAAAACAGAGCTAAATAAGAAATTAAACTCTTTATTTCATTTACAAATTAGTGACCGAGCTATAAGTGTTTTCATGAATCGTCAATTTGTTTTACATACATGAATGACTAAACAAAAAGAAAGAAAAGCTGCGACGCTCTTGGGTGGGCCGGTCCGGTCATTTGACATGGGTCGGATACGGGTAGGCATTTGGGTCCGGGTCATGGTCGAGATTTAGGAAGAGAACCCGACCGAGACCTCTAAAACCCTTCTCTGTGTTGTGACCCAAGTGTCGAAAACCTTACCCTCTTCCCTCCTCTTCTTTCCGCCATGGAAACCCAGCCGAGTTGAAACCCCACAAACAAGACTCGGAACCCAGTTCCCGGAGACATGCGTCTTCTTCTCCATCGGCCTTTCCGCAAGCTCTCCTTCTTATCCTCCTCAACCTCCGGCCTCCTAATGGCCTCCAAGCAGCTGCTCAAGTCCGCTCCTTTTCCGAACCCACTGACCCCTTCTGCACACAGACACCCCTTCCACTCTCGCAGCCTCGTCTTCTCTCCGATTTCCTCGAAACCCGTGTTGAAAATTCGGCCGCTTTGCCTCCGGACTAACGGATATTCTTCTCTCTCCCCTGCCCATGTCGCAGAACCAGGTAAGTTTCTGCGTAAATTTGTGCTCAGTAAAGAAGGTAGGCAATTTTCTGCTTTAATTTTTTGGCTTTTTGCATGTAAGTCCTTGATAACATCGCATTTTAGAAGGAAAACACTTCAAAGTTAGTACTTTAGAGAAAAATCCAACCTACCTTATAGCACCAAAGAGTTTCACCACTGAGAATCAGTTAGAGCATCACAAGCGGATAGATAAGGGTGTTTTTCTTTTCTCCATTTGAGTTGTTAGAAGTGTTTTTCTATAAAATTTTAGTTGTCGGGGTGTTTTTTCGAATAAACTTTTGTTTTTGTTAATTTCTTTTCTATGGTGTTTACAGGTGGACCCTTTTTGTGTGTGTGAAGGATTATGAGAATGTTTTGAATTTAATGTGCTGTATGCTTTTGAATTCTATGTAGTTGAAGTGGAACCCCCAAAAGAAAATGGAATGTCCTCTATGCAAATGAGGATCTTGAAGGAGAAATTGGAGAATCTTGGCATAGACGGTGAAACAATATCTGTACCAGGGCAGTACAACCACTTGATTTGCCCAATGGTATGCTAATAGTTTTGCTTCTGCCGCTATGTTGTATTTGTTTCAGCAAATATTTTTTGACTTTGTTTGTTTAGGATTTTATAAATTACTGAATCTGTAGGTGGTAATTGTCAAAACCTACGTGCATGTCCCATTTTTGTTCGTTATTATAGGTTTAGAAACTAGTTTTGGGAGAAAAAATAAGCAATTTTCATATGGATAATAAGCAGGTAAACGCTATTGTATATAGTAATAAATTAAGTTATCAGTATTGTTTTTAATCAATAGTGTTAGTATGAGCAGACTCGACCTGAAGGAGACATGAGGGATTCACGGTAGTTATTGACAGTAGTTGGCATTATCTATTGCCCAAAATAATTACTTTCTTGACGATGTGTCTTGTTCAAGAAAATTATCATGTAAAAAAAACCAATGACTTTTGAGAACATCAAAGAGAATCTCTGATGACATTTCTCCATCTAAGGGCCGGAGACGCATTTAAGAGTGAATCATGCCAAAAAGATGGAAAATTTCCATTGTTTTAGCAATTAAACGATAGAAACTCAGGGGATTGAGTGGCCATGATGTAATGAGACTGCCTTAAACTGTGCATGCATGGTTTTCTTTTAAATGAGTAAAAGAAGGAATTATATGTGACTGAAATTGAAATGACTTCTCATACGCTAGTGCAAAGGTGGCGATTCAGAGGAAAAGAGCTTATCCATGGATATTTCGGAAAATTGGTATGCTTTTCCTAGTGTTTTACAAGTTTTTCTGATTATTTATTAACAGATTGCAAGTCACACTTTACATTGAAATTTATGATGTTTTAGGGATCGTGCTATTTGGTGTTGCTTTCGTGGAAAATGTGGGTGGACAGGTAGCACGAGGGTATGCTTGCTTTTCTTCCAATCTTCATTTATACTACATTGCCATCACATTATAATATTTTATTAAAAAATAATGAAAGAGAGTCACTTGGCTGACGGTCACCCCTTTCTTGCAGGCGTTTGTAGGAAACAGGTTGCCACCTGAAACTTCAAAACTTAAGAAAAAAAGGGAAATCACAGAGGAAAGTCTAGGACTGGAACCACTTTGTGAGGAGGTCAAAGCTCGTTACTCTTTTCTGAAGTTTGAGTTCTTCTTGTACTGGATTGTGACACTAAGAATAGAACTATTATCAGTAAAGTTATGTTTTCGTTTTCCTTATTCAACATGGTGAATATATTTTCTTTTGCCCTTGTTTCAGATTGTAGATTATTTTTCAGAACGAATGATATCAAGGGGAACATTGATGAGAAATGCTGTAATGCAAAAAAGTACAGGTGATCAGGTGCATGACACTAATGGAAAAGGATTATTAATTTTTCATCTTCATATTAAGATGTTCATGATCTTAGTTGTGTAAATTAGAAAAATATGTTTCTGTGAGTATTACAAATATCTAGGTTACTACACTCTAGAAGTATCCTCTTTTCACCTGTAGCCATCAAGAGTAAAAAAACTGCACAGATGAAATGGCAGCAGAAGTTTTATTAGTAAACATGAAGTAATGAATCCTCATTTGGTTATCTATTTTGGCTTTAGGTTCCTTAAGTATTATGCATTAAATTTCCTAATGTAAAACCCAAAACAAGTGAGTGTGAAGTTTTCTATCTTTTGGGAAGTACTTTGAAACATCAGACAGTTCACTGAATCCATCGCCGGTGGAATCAATCGTAAACACCTGAATGGTTCATAATGCCTAGGGTATTTTCCTTCATGTGTATGACATTTGTCTTTTCATTCATAATTTAATCCTTTGTGCATTTTATCGTGAATTAACTACATCCTATGGTTATAATATTTGAGAAGTTCTCAAAAAGATATTTGAGAAGTCACATTTCACAAATTGGATTGTTTTAACGTAGTTCCAGATCTTCCTTGTTGACGTAAATTTATTGTATACAAAGCATATGGATCTCAGAACAGTGGATGGATGAAGTTATGCTTATGGCATCAAACTTTCTAAAGTTGCATTTAAGTTTTCTTGTCCCTTTAATAGAGAGTGATGCTTCGATAATTCTCGATAAGATGAGTTGAGAAAACTTAGGGGGATACAACAAAATGAACTTTGTCTTTCTCATCTGTACTAAGCTAAAACCATCATCTCAGTCCTGGGGCAGATATTGCACTTTAATCTCTTTGACTGTGATGCAATTATTAGTTTTCCTTACCTAATTGCTTCTGAAATTTCACATGCAGATTGCTATTGCTTTTCCTTATCGGAGAGATGGAAAGCTTGTTAGTTGCAAGTATCGGGACATTGACAAGAAGTTCTGGCAGGTTGTTGCAATAAGTGATACTTTTTTTTTTTTTTTTTTTTTAAATCTAACCCAAGTGTTTAAACGAGTAATGGTTGAAATGATTAGCATAATATATATTTATAAGGGTGTGCCGCAAGCGACCTGGTGGTGGTGGGCTTTATCATGAAACAACCTCTTTAGATATACATGTCAGTATTTCACTGGTTAAAATAAATAAAGTCCATCGCTGGCCCATATTTGAATGAATTAAAAATAACATAAAATTTGCCAATGCGGCAATGTCATTGCTCAGATGTTTAACGATGCCCTGTCAGGCCGACTTTTGGATGTTATCCATTTTTTTTTTTTTTTTTTTCTAGGTTTGTGTAAACAGTTTTTGTAATACTGTCATTTGGATCTCATACTTTGATTTTTTTCTCAGGAAAAGGATACTGAAAAGATTTTCTATGGACTGGACGATATAAAGGGAACTAATGATATCATCATTGTATGGCTTCCACCATTTTTTCAGTAATTGATGCTTTCAAACATTAGTGTTGCACCCCATATGTACTCTTTTGTTTTATTTCATAATTTAGGTTGAAGGCGAAATTGATAAGCTTTCAATGGAAGAAGCTGGCTTTTGTAATTGTGTGAGTGTACCTGATGGTGCTCCTCCAAAGGTTTCCTCAAAGGAGTTGCCACCTGAAGAGAAGGTTTGTATCACCTTAAAATAGTTAAATTACTTTTTTTGTACTTTTATTCGTTTGACTTGTTGTAAAATGTAACAATGTGGGAACCACTCCACAATCCATTTAGAGATTTTTTTCCCTTAATTTAATTTGAAGAATTAAGTTAAAGTTAAATGCTATTCAATATCTGTGGAATTTGGAGGATCTAATGCTTATCTTGTCTATTCTGTAAAGCTAGGATACAAAGTATCAATATCTGTGGAACTGCAAAGAGTACTTAAAGAAGGTTCGCAAATAAGTTTACTACTATTATCCAAAACACATCGGCACAGGGGTTCACGTATTTGGTTATAATGATTTTGATTTTGATAGGCATCACGCATTGTACTTGCCACTGATGGAGATGGTCCTGGTCAAGCCCTAGCTGAAGAGCTTGCACGCCGCCTTGGAAGAGAAAGGTTTCCAATATAATGTCCTGTTGTTACTGTTCTCTGTTGTTAAGTTAAAATCATCTTTATGCAGGCTTCGTAAGAATAATTGTCCGCTACCCATGTGCCTGCAGATGTTGGCGAGTCAAATGGCCAAAGAAAAATGATAAGGAGAACTTCAAAGATGCAAATGAGGTCAGAGATAATGCGCATACAATGATTTGGATTTAGCTTAATTTAAACTTTTTAGTATTATCTCCAAATACATATATATGTTGGATCATTACATATAATGATAAACCAAAGATCTTAGATTAGTTTCTGACATTTGAAATATCTATTCTCACATTCATGTGATCATTTGCTCAAATATTTCTTATTGAGTTGATTTGTGGTATGACAGTGATTTTTCATGTTGCATGTTCCTATGTATGCTCCATTTGATGCTAGTGAATTCTGTTTTTTTGCCTCACATAATAGTACATCTTTATGATATCATTCTTAATCAAGTTGCATGAACAAACAAACCTCTGATACGGAATGTGTTACCTCGGCATCATCTTGTGTGATGGTCTGTATCCTGCACCTTCCATTGAACTGAAAAAGATTGTATCATTTAAGATGTATTTTAATATTTTACTTAGATCACTAAAGCAGTCCTTACCATCTCTTATTGTTTATCAACACAGGTTCTCATGTACTTGGGTTCGGATGTATTGAAGGGAATAATTGAGGATGCTGAATTATTTCCTATACGTGGATTGTTCAATTTTGCGAATTACTTTGATGAACTCGATGCATATTATCACCGGACTCTTGGATATGAGTATGGTGTCTCAACTGGGTGGAAAAATCTGAATGATTTGTACAATGTAAGCAAAACCTTGACGTTTCTGGTGACAAATAATACCTTTTCTGAATTTGAATAATTCCTCTGGTTGTGTGTCAATTCCCCCTTATATGGTCTAGGTATCGATTTATGGGTATCAATGCAGATCTGTTAATTAACACATTATTTTTGTAAGGTAAAACACTCAAGTGGAGATTTAAGCGAAATTTGTACCCTTATATGGTCTTTTTTTTTTGTCAACATATCCTTACATGATCTAGGTATATAAATGTTTGACAATTTAGCAAATTATCGGATCTGATCTGATGGTTTGTTACTGTTTCTCTGCACCAATGGCTAAGGGCGCCTGTTTGGAAGAGCTTTTAGAGTAGCTAAAAGCAGTTTCAGATAACCAAGAACACTTCTGAAAATGTTTGGTAGAAAAAGTAAAAACTGCATAAGTGCTTTACAATGAAGCACTTGGATGATATTAAAAATTTCAGTTTACTTCTATTAAATGCGTTTATGAGCAGAAGATTTTTCTACATTTCCAAATGGGCCCTTAGTATTTTATGCATTTGTTGTTGTTATTGTTATCATGAGTTGTCAAAAGTATATTTTACTTCTGGTTCCTTCTTTTGTATTCTGATCTGTTGAAATCTGGATGAGTATGACTGGTTGTAGATATGCATACTTTTCTAATTTTTATGTTTTTATTTTTAGGTTGTTCCTGGTGAGTTGACTATAGTAACAGGGGTCCCTAATTCAGGTAAGAGTGAGTGGATTGATGCTCTCTTGTGCAATCTATCTGCAAGTGTTGGATGGAAATTTGTACTTTGCTCTATGGAGAACAAGGTAAACTAGTTCATCAAAGAGTTTAAATTGTTCTGTTTTCTCCTATGTGCAACCCTTCCCTTGTTAGTTGGTTTACAGCGGATCATTATGAGAAATGTTCGCACACGTGCATAGCACTTGTGATTTGGGAGAGAATATACCTTAGACATGATTTTGTGGTGGTTATTTTACCCCCTGCCTTGTGTGATATAGACGTCATCCACATATCAATTTTACCATGTTCTCTTATGACTTAGTTGCATTTTTGCTCTCCGTTAACTGTCTTCCATATATCACACCCTTCTCATTAATGATTTATAGGTTAGGGAGCATGCACGAAAATTGCTGGAGAAGCACATAAAGAAGCCTTTCTTTGATAAACGGTAAGATTGAGTTGACCTTCTTTATTACCATTCTTAAAATGCATTTGATGCCTTTCCTGTTTATTTTACCTTTATGAATTATTTAATTAAAAGGGCATGATATGAAATAAGCTGGAAAAAGGGTATGCTATGACAGAAGCCGGAAACTATATTGGCACACCTTTTATGTTATCAGAAAACATAATAATATTTGAAACATACCAAAATGGTATTAAATATGAAAATTGATTTACGGCTTAGCTCGATAATCAGTAAGGATTTCTGAAAACCAATTGTTTGCCTTTTTCAAAAACAAAATTTTCAGTTTCAGTTTGGTAAGGCCAAACACCAAACTAAACTGATTAAAAATCTGTCCCATTTTGAACACCCCATTGCTCTCAAAGAAGAAGAAAAAATGTAAGGCAAAAAAAGTACAAAGACATCTTGCATGCATGCCGATGATTAAATAACATCTATGATATGATAAGTTCGACTGTGTTCAAATTTTACTTCTACCTATGCAAGGATATAGTAAGGAGATTGTTTCTGTAGTGCGTAAAAGCATTATTGTCTAACACTATTGATTCTTTCCTTAGTCTTTGTGCTTTTACCTTTTCCTGTAATTTTATTGCGACTCATCAGTTTAAGATCAAGTCCTATGATTTTCACAGTTTTGTAAGCCCCCATTGTTTTTAAAAATTGGTGCTACTGTACTTTGCTACTCATTGGATCTAACTTTGTGACTTTTTCTTTTATTTCTGGCTGACTATAGTTATGGTGGTTCTGCTGAACGGATGAGTGTTGAAGAATTTGAGCAAGGAAAAAAATGGTTAAATGACACCTTTTACCTCATAAGGTAAGTTTCGTTATCAACTCTATTGTTTAGGCTAGTGTTCCCAAGAGAGCCACGCCGCAAGGCTAGATTGCATCAATGTGTCTGTAGTGCACTGTTTTATAAACATGTATGCAGACCTTATGGAGTAGAAGTCTGTTTCCTTTAACTGATTTCTGATCATAGATGGTGCCCTTTTGATTTACTCCTACGGCCATGTTATAGGTGTGAGGATGATTCTCTTCCAAATATCAGTTGGGTTCTTGATCTTGCACAAGCAGCAGTACTTAGGCATGGGGTGCGTGGACTTGTAATTGATCCTTACAATGAGCTTGATCATCAACGTCCCCCGAACCAGTTAGTCTTTTCATTACATGTTGTGTGCTGCATATTTATTTGTTGCTATTTTACATATGAACCAGCACAATTTTATCCCTGAATTTTGTTAGTTACAATTTTACTGCATTACTTTGTTAGTTCTAACCCTTAACCATGCCCGCTAATGCTGCCTTTAGTATTCTTTGTATTGTAGCTGCATATGCCCTAATTCCATGTTTCTTATTTCTTTTACTTACAAGTTTACTAAAACTTCTACTTGTTACAGGACCGAAACCGAGTATGTGAGTCAGATGCTTACTAAGATCAAACGGTTTGCTCAACATCATTGTTGCCATGTTTGGTTTGTGGCGCATCCTAGACAGGTTGGTTGGTTACGTTGAGCTTGACCATGCCTTTTTCTTTGATGTGGTTTCTCTGATCATAGCTCTTGTAACAGTTGCACCAGTGGACCGGGGGTCCTCCTAATCTCTATGATATAAGTGGAAGTGCACACTTCATAAATAAATGCGACAATGGAATTGTAATTCATCGTAATCGGGATCCAGAGGCTGGGGAGATGGATCAAGTACAAGTGAGTATTGTCATGGTCATCGACGTTCATTATTTTTTTGTTGTTGTCATTGTCGTTGTAATTAACGATATATGTTGATATCAATTTGCAAACTTTGCAACTCAGGTTTGTGTACGGAAGGTACGAAATAAGGTAGCGGGAACCATAGGCGACGCCTTTTTGTCATACGATAGGTATGTTAAAATTTCAAGTATATACTCCCTCCCTCCCTCAACATATATTTTGTGAAAGTAAAGGGTCGGAATCTGAGATGACAGTTTCATTGTGGTGCTTGAGCAGGGCAACTGGTCAGTTCATGGATGTTGAAAATACTCAAAAGAGCACATGAGGAGAAAAAGGAAATTACGTTGTACAGTGGAATCCAGGAGCATGTTGGGGGTGTCGGGTGAGTTTCCTGATTCCTGGCGGGCGTTTTCGTGTCGCGAAACAGCACGGCCGCGTCGCAAGAAGGAAACGGCACTCAACTACTCGGGAGAGTTACCTTCAAATTTTGTATGCTAATTTTTTTCCCTATTATTTGAGATTGTGAATTTAGTGATTTATTGGGTATGTGATCAAGGTGTATTCAACAATGTAGAAAATTATATTAATGTTATGTGTTCTATGTTTTTTTTTTTTTTTTGACAAACGATAGCGTTGGTGGGTTAAATTGTTACTTGTTAGGGGGGGGGGTGAGGATCGAACTTGTACCAGGATGCATTTTCTGCTAATACGGTAAAACGCCATTTGCGTGTTTTGTGGTTCGAAGAAACGAAGTAATCATTGTCTGCACTCTTGGAAGACCAAAAATATGGAGTGCCAAAAGTATTCGCCTAATTCTTTTAACCTACTTTCCCACTTACTCTCGGCTAATCCAAATTACGCAATATCTTACACTTCAAGAAGTCTTAAACATGTATAATGTATGAGATTAGGTAATTGAAGATTCCAAACAAAACTAATTATTTATATGAGATTAGGATTAATTATCAATTAGAGGAATCGTATGACCCTAAGCGAAATTATCTACCACATGCAGCTTCAGCTTAACCAGCTAATCATGCAATGCCCAAGTCAACACAAGGTGGTGGACGTCATCAACCAGTGATAGCTTGCCAGATGATAATATTTCCCCTTTTATTATTGTTTTGAGTCAATTATTCGGCCGCGCAAATAATAGTCTGATACATATGTTAAAGGACAATACTTGAGTCTTGAGGAATGAGGCAAGTATTTTCTTTTGTGAATCAGTGGATGTATATGCTAAAGGACAATACTTGCTTCCATCTTATGTGTTCACCTTCTTATTTACTCAATTGTAATTATCGTATATTAACCGTATAAATATCAAAATCGTTAATCCGTTTCCTTAATACGGAAGAATAAAAAATTAATGGAGTACACAAACATAAATCTAATCATATGAGATGTTATGATGATTACAAACGGACCAATCAAGATTGAAGTCCTGGAATATTGTCATTTTCTTATACTTAATTCGCACAAAAATATGATGCTAGAGCATTATGCCAATTAACTTTTATAATTCGTTTAATATTTGGTAATTGGTTTTTTTTTCTCTTCAAAAAGTCAATTTTTATTTATGTTCTAAATCTAATTACATATTTTTATTTAAAAATTCGAAAACAAAGGAAGAATAATTAATCACCTACAAGGTGAGTTTGAAGATTCGTAACATGTAAAATTACCCTTTTGTCCCTATTTTGTTTGGGTAGCGCCCTTTTGTTCTTCTATATCAAGTGAGGCATTTAGGAATATCCGAATGTTTCAAAATTTTGGTGTGCTCTTTTTATATACACATAGATAAAGCTACGAGGCAAAAACGGTGAATCATCCATAATCCAAAATTATCCCTTTTTAATTAGAAATTTAAAAACAATTTAATTTAAAAAAAAAAAAATCCAAACTAACAAAACAAAATAATGTAAAAGAGTGAATTTTTACACGCGTGAGTGTGTGGTAAGTGGCCCTTTACCACAGTAGTGGAAAGATGTAAAACCCTTACATGTCGACGTGGGTCCGAACCCTGTCGGTGACTAATTTAATATATAATCTAATAAAATCTATTATTTGACAAAAAAAAAAGTATGAAGTTTTTAATACCCTACCACCCTCACTTAAAAAAAAAAAAGACAACACAAAATTATCCAAATATAATAGGGCTACAATCGTAACACACAAACATAATTGGGTTAAAATTGTAATACACAAAATAAAATATTCAAAATACATGCGTGCATATCAAGAATTTTTGTTTTACCAAGAGTAGAATTTATTAATTATAATCGAATTGAAATGCATACATCTTCCGCTAAAATGTTAAATAGAAAATCCAGACCAATACAATTCCATTGGACAGCCCTCGTTAAACATGTTTGGCTTCTTGGTGTGATGCACGATTACATTCTCTGGGTACAAACATGAACTCCACCGAAGTCAGACTTTGTGCAAGAGCCCAAATGTCTTCCAAGATGCATTCCACTGCAATGTCAGCATTACACTTCTTAGTAATCATTTGGATAATGACCTTATTCCTTTTTAATTTTGATCAATGTTCTTTGGCTTTTATATCTACCTAGTTATTTTAATAATTAAGCATTTACAGGTCAGCATATTTAAAATTTAAAATTTAAAATTAAAATTATTTAACCATTTTCAACTACATCCATTTCGTGTTAGAAACGTTACATTTAATATATTTATATTTGTAGCAAGTTTTTAATTTGCAATCAATTTTTTTTGTGCCAATTTTCTTTTTAGTTTTAATTATTAATTTCTTTTTTTACCCATATTTTTGAACTTTTATTTTTACCTATAATTTTTTTAATCTTTTATTTGTACCCATTCATATATTCATACTCTACCAATTTTTTTCATAAAAATATACCACTATTTTATATGTAAAATGTACAAATATATGTTTTTTTTTGAGGTTCCAAGCACTTCAATTTTGAAGAAGAAAAGTTAAAAATCTCTATTTGGTTCCAAAATTAGAAGGAATTATAAATTTTCGTTATTAAAAATTTTAATTATTACTGAATAAAATATAAAACTAATAGTAAAATTTAATATTTTATTCTTCAATCAAAAATATTCAAAATAATAAAATTTTAGAATAAGATTTTGTCAACCAATCGAAATTCCTTTTTAAAGTGGTATATGAAAATGAAGAGTTAAACCTGACGCTTATTGCCGTTTAATACTACAGTACAATAATATTATATTTTTTTGTAAATAAAAAATTTTACATTCAATTTTCGTTAAAGATAAATTTAAATTACATTAATAAAAATAACATCGCTGGTTAAAAAACAAAACAAAAAAACCCGATGGCGGTTATTAAATTTGAACGACTTAGGAAAGGCAAATCTAGCTGTCCACAAAAACCAGAAGGAAAAAACAATTTTTTAAAAACAATTTGCCAGGTGATGTCTGTCCTCCTGGCGAATTAGTCAAAGGAAAAAAAATGTCTTTCCAAGTTTTCGAACTTTGTGTTGTCTCCAGCCAATGAAATGCTGTGCATGTAGTAAAAGCACTTAAGATTGACCACACACGATCATTCCCCACTGGCAAAACTGAGAACGTAGTGGGTCCCAATGAGATTCCTTTAACGCCAAATCTGTGCTGGCGTCCAGGCTATCAAAACCCCCACCCTCGGTAGAAGAAGCCACCCAACGGCTCTCGTCCTATGCGGTGGCTTTACAGGTATGTGACCGTTGTGGGTCCCGCCACCCCCATTGGGGGAGTTTTCGAAAATATATAGCCGTTACAACCCAAGCAAAAGCCCACAACTCTCTCCTCTCTTAAACGCCACTAGTTCGCACCAGAGTGCAAGCAAATTTTCTCTCTTCCCAAACAGAGCAACCAATTTTCTCTCTAGTTTTCTGGGATTTTCTTGCATTTTCTCGGGTGATTCGCTATTCGGGTTGATCGAGAAGATGACTGTGGAGGAGACCCAGGTGGCTGAAGTGGTGGTTGTTCCTCAGGAGGAGGCGGAGAAGGTTGTGTGTGAGCATGAGAAGGTTGTTGAGGGAGATGATAAGGTGAAGGAGGTGGATGAGGCGGAGTCGAAGCCGAAAACGGTTGAGAGGAGCTCTTCTTATAAGGAAGAGAGCAACTATCTCTCCGATTTGAAGGAGTTCGAGAAGAAGGCGTTGAACGAGCTGAAATCGAAGCTGGAGGAGGCCATTTTGGGCAACAATATCTTCAAGAAGGAGAAGCCGAAGAAGGAGGAGCAGAAGGAAGAGAAAAAAGTAGCAGAGGAGGAAGAGAAGAAGGAAGAGGAGGAAGAGAAGAAGGAAGAGAAAATAGAGGAGGAAGTGAATACGAAGGAGGTAGAAAAAACAGAGGAGGTAGGAAAAACTGAGGATGTTAAAACAGAGGAGGAAGAGAAGAATGAAGAGAAAGCAGCGGAGGTTTGTGAGACAAAGACAGAGGAAGTAGCCAAAGAGAAAGCCGAAGAAGGCAAACAAGAGAAGAAATCGGAAGATGGGTATGAAGTAATAGACACGGATATCTCTCTTTGGGGAGTGCCCCTATTCCCTGGGAAGGGTTTTGAGGGCACTGATGTTGTGCTCTTAAAGTTCTTGAGGGCTAGGGAGTTCAAGGTCAATGAGGCTTTCGAGATGCTGAAGAAAACCCTTCAATGGAGGAAGGAGTCGAAGATCGATTCGATCTTGGACGAGGATGTCTGTGCTGATTTGAGCTCTGCTGCTTACTTGAACGGCGTTGATCGCGAAGGCCACCCCGTTTGCTACAACATTTTTGGGGTTTTCGACAACGAGGAGCTTTATCGGAAGACTTTTGGGAATGAGGAGAAGAGAGGGCAGTTCCTGAGGTGGAGGTTCCAGCTGATGGAGAAGAGCGTCCAGAAGCTGGATTTGAGGCCTGGTGGTGTCACTTCTCTGCTTCAGATCAATGACCTCAAGAACTCGCCCGGGCCGGCGAAAAAGGAGCTCAGGATTGCCACAAAGCAAGCTGTTGGGCTTTTGCAGGACAACTACCCTGAGTTGGTTGCCAAAAATGTAAGCCTTCTTTCACATTTTCGCTTTAGAAATCGGTTTTTATTTTCGTTTGTTTTCAATAAATTGGACATAATTTGATGGGTTTTATTTTATTTGGTTTTTGACTTGCAGATCTTCATAAACGTTCCTTTCTGGTATTATGCACTCAATGCTTTGCTATCTCCTTTCTTGACTCAAAGAACCAAGAGCAAGTTTGTCGTTGCTCGCCCGGCGAAGGTCACTGAAACCCTTCTCAAGTAAGTGGTTTCTGTCTCCTTTTACACATTGCTGAATTTAGCGGCTGGATGTGTGCTCAACAATCCAAGAGAATTCGACGGTGTATCTTAGCCAGCTTACCCAAATGAACTGTGATTGTCCACAACAGGTACATTCCAGCTCAGGAGATTCCTGCTCAGTATGGCGGCTTCAAGAGGGACAACGACAGCGAGTTCTCTGCCGAAGATGGCGCTGTTTCGGAACTTATCATCAAGGCCGGATCCACTGGAACCGTACAGATTGATGCAGCACAGAGGTAGTAATAATAAATTGTTACTGATTCATGTTCTGTTAGATTGCTTTTCCTCATGAGCATTTTCACTAAATCATTGATTTTAAATGGTGTTCGGTAACAGGTTGATAACACATTAGTGTGGGACTTGACTGTTTTGGGATGGGAAGTGAATTACAAGGAGGAGTTTGTTCCCACTGATGAGGGGTCATACACCATTATTGTACAGAAGAAGAAGAAAATGGGGTCTAATGAAGGCCCGATTCGCAACACTTTCCGAAGCAACGAACCTGGGAAGGTTGTCCTGACAATCGAGAACAATTCGAGCAAGAAGAAGAGGGTTCTGCACCGGTACAAGGCCAAGAAGTGCTCAACATTCTGAGACAGAAAGAGAGTTGAACTGCAAAAGAAGGTTGCAATGCAAGTAAATTGCTTGAGAGAGCATTATACATAGTAGAGCTTATTCTTTTAGAGTGAGGCAATAATTGGTTGAGGAGATAGAGAAAGTGATGATAGTTCATTCTTTTGGAGGATCAATGTGATTCTGTAATTTGATATATGTTTTGATGTGTATGGTTTTGCTTTGTGATTTTCAATTTGGCTAAGACTTTGAGAGTGAATATATATATTGGCAATTATTCATTTTGAAGAAAATTTGTTCAGATTGAATTGTTTTCTTTTCTAGTATTTTCCTCATCTCATCTATAATTGATTACGGAACCGAATGATCTCTGGATCCCAATAATCTGAGCCTAAAGATCAAATGATACGGGTCGTTGAAATTTGATCCAATGACTACAAACAGGGGTCCCTCTAAAAGTTATAATAATTGTAGCCGTTAGTTCAAATTTCAACGGTCTGGATCAAATAATCATTGGCCTCAGATTATTGGGATCCGAAGAGGATCCGGTTCCATTAATTACTGCCGAAAAATTTGTCTCAGATCTTATATTTGAGTAATATGGTCAAAACTACAAAACAGTTTGGAACTCTCATATAATATAACCAAGAATACTAAAAGAATTACTACCCAAAAATTTGGACTCAAAAATTATATTTGAGTCAAAATATGGTAAAAGCTACAAAACAGTTGAATTCTCAGTTAACCAAGAGTACTGAAAATAATTACTATTGAAAAATTTGGACTGAAAATCTTATATTTGAGTCAAAACAATGACCTGCTAACTCTAAAGTTTTGAGTAAGTTTGAAAAGTTTCAGAGTGGACCTTTGATGACCTGACATTCATCCAAACTTGCCCATTTATCTATGTCAAACTGTAAAATCACCTTCATATGTTGGTGATGTCCCTGCCCTAGTTAAATCCTCATATGGATGAACATTTGGAGCCCATGATTGGATTTGATATATAGGGTGGAGTCAAGAATTTTCATGGGGGTGTGGCTAAACTTTTTCATTTTCAAGAGTGACTTGCTTTGTCTTAGGAGTTAAGGTGGAGTCGGCCAATTTGTAGTTCAATGGGGGAAAATGATCTTCTTCGGATTCACTTTGTAGTAAATTATCAAATCCGATTTAAAATAATAAAACAGATAAACTTAACCAAATTGCACATCATGAAGGTCTAATCAGTGACTAATCTGACCAGAAAAAGAATCTGTAGACTAAAATAGGATCATACAAGAAATATATATAAGACTCAGCTTCAACGCGTATCAAAAAACCAAACCAGAGACACAAAGAAGATATGAAACTGGGGACAGCAGACCCACTGCCCTTTTTATGGCCAGAGCAACAACGTCTCAGTTTTTATTTTATTTTTTTACTTTTTTTTTTGTCTCAGTCAATGGGTTTGAATAAAAAAGAAAACAGTTTTAAACAGGAACAATATTTGTTATTTTTAAAGAAACGATATTATTTACAATATTATCTATATTAAAATGAAGTGAGTGCATTTAGCCTCACAATAGTCTTGTAATAATGTAGTTCGAATTTGTTTTTGGCGATAATTTAACCTAAGACCACTCACTTATGAAGAGAAAAACCGGTAGACCGTAGTACCAAGTGACAACAGTATTATTATTGTTTGCAACATACTTTGTAATTAATTGCTCAGAAACATTACGCTTTCACATCAAAAGGAAAAATAAAAGAAACATTATGCTTTCAAGAACTCAAGAAGACAAAATTGCAGTACAAAAAATTGCAAAACAATGAAGGAACAAAGCTGTGCAACAATATACCCTTCATTCCCTCATTCCTTTTGCTCTGTAGTAGCACGGTACGTTGTCTCACTCCTTTCCGTGCATCTCAAATACACCCCCTTTCCGCTTCCGAACAATCTCAACAAATTCTCAGTGACTTCCTCCAATAACTTGCAGAAAAGCTTCAGTCCACCACCCACCCTATCATGGAAGCCATTTACACCCCACAAACTACGTCATTTCAACAAGTTTTGCTGGCACTCGCTAAAAACCGCAGATACACAACGATTGCAACTCCAAAACCCTTGGCTATTGTAGCAGCCAAGCACGAACGCCATGTGCAAGCAACCGTAATTTGTGCAAAACAACATGGGTTGGAGATTAGAATCCGAAGTGATGGCCATGATTATGAGGGCCTATCATACGTATCGGATGTCCCCTTTGTCATTCTTGACATGCTTAATCTCCGATCCATTGATGTTAATGTGACGGAAGGGAGAGTTTGGGTTCAGTCAGGGGCTACTGTTGGTGAACTTTATTATGAAGTTGGAAAGAAAAGTAGGGTTCATGGGGTTGCAGCTGGATCTTGTCCGTGTTAACTACATTGCAATGTTTGGGAATTGAAGGGAAAATCAAGGAGAAAGGATTAACAGAAGGATAAACACAGAGATACTAGAGAGAGAGAGAGTGTTTAGAGAGAGAAATAGGATTCTTATTAATTAACCAAATGAAAATGAAGATTACACACACTGTTTTTATAAAAGAAATCCTAACTACTTTAACTAAATACCAACAACCTTATTAACTGTATCACTAATTGTATTTCTAACTGTATTACACTTGTACCCTTAATAGTTCGAGTGTTGGTATTGGTGGTCACTTGGGGTGGTTGTGGAAATGGTCCTTTGTTGAGAAAATATGGGCTTACAGGGGATAATGTTGAAGATGGTAGACTAGTTAATAATGTGAATGGTGAAATCCTTGACTGCAATTCAGTTGGAGAAGATTTGTTTTGGGCCATTAGGCTATCTCCAACCGAAGGAGGGCCAGCCCTCTGACTCTCAAAAAAATTAATATTTTGATGAACAGTGCATGACTATATTTTTTACCATCTCCAATCGGGGGCCAAAGGGCCATGAGCCAAACATAGCCCTGTGACAAAAAACCATCTTCAACCGAGGGCCAAAGGGTCATAGGGCCAAATATAATTTATTATTTTAAATTAAAAACTGCAAAAATGAGAATTTTTTAATATTTTTTTTAAATGAGTACATAAGGCGCTATAGGATGATTCTTGTCACATCCTGGCCCAGGCTCACGCCTCGATTTAGGTCTGGGTGTGTCAGTTCCCGTGCTACAAATAAGTACCTACAACATGATCTTGTTGCACATCTTTGGGCCAAAAGAAGTATGAAGTAGGCGTTTAAGTTTTATGTTAAATGTTTTTAAAAATGTTGTTTAAGTTTCATGTTGTTAAATGTTTTTATTTTTTTTATTTTTTTATGTTATATAATTTTTATGTTGTTTAATGTTATTTAATGTTGTTTAATATTGTTTAATGTTGTTTCATGTTACTTAATGTTATTTAATGTTGTTTAATGTTGTCGTGTGGGGGCCATGAGCCATTTGGCCTAGCCCTCGGTTGGAGACGGTTTTTGGGCTATTTTTGGCCCTCTGACCCTTTGGACCCTTCGGTTAGAGATGGCCTTAGAGGAGATGATGAAGCAAGCTTTGGAGTCATTCTTTCGTGGAAGATCAAATTGCTTTCCATTTATTTTATAAGGGAAATTTTATTTGAACCCATACAACCTTTTTCTACACCCAACTTACTATTTACACCCATATTATTTTTTATTAAAGAATCAATCTTTCTTTAAACCCAAATTTATTATCTAAACTACTTTCACAAACTCAATTCAATATATAAAATTCATCTTTACACCCATTTAGAAAATAAAATCCCAAATGAGTGAATGAAGAATTAAGAATTTGTTATGGCAACCAATTGTTATAGATGAATTGATCAACAACATCAATTTGTTTTTTAAACTTTTGCGACGTCGGTTTGGAGTGCAAGGTTGTTAGGAAATGATCTTCACCGAGCTCTTAATAGAGTAGTCCAAGTAGCTAGCCTGAATCTGACTCGTGGAACTGAGTGATGAATTTGTAATTCAAGATTAAATAGTTCAGTAGCTGCTAGGCAAGCAGTTGAACTAGTACTTTTGGAATTTGAATCATGTAAAATTATGTGGACACCTTAGTGAAAGTAAATTTCAGTAGAACTTCTCATTGTGTTTTCTTGAAGGATCACGGCAACAATTTTCATTTGAGCGAAATATGCTGCTTTTGCAGGTAAGGCATACATAGTTGAACTGGAATCAGAACTGAACAAATAACGAGAAGAGAACTCACACTTTAAACATGCACTCGTAATGACATGGAAAACATTTCAATGTCTTGAAAGCTTTCTGACGCTTTTGTTTCTTGTGGTGATATTGCTTGTAATTATTGCTCTTATTGATCGAGTTAACATGAAGCTAGAGACGAAACGAAAAGCAACCGGATTTGATTTGTAGGTGATCATAGGGTTTTATGGTAGCTCTTAGGAATTTAGTCAAAATGAATGTAGGATAAATATTGTTTGATGGTAGAACTTGATTATTGAGTATGAGTTTATTGATAAATTTTAATTTCATCTTGTACTTGATGGTAATTATACATTAGGATAAAATAGACAATTCACAGTTAGAATTTAAGTTGGGTGTAGAAAAAGGTTTGATGGATTCAAATAAAATTTCCCATTTTATAATCGCATTTATACTATAAATACTATGAAAAAGATTTTGTATGCTATTAAATGAGAAAAAGGACTATTTAATAGCATTTATAAGAAGAAAAAAAATGCTATTAAAAGTAGGTTTTGGTGTGGTTAGTTATAATACAATTAAGTAAATTGAAATCATGCTTTTAATACTAGCATGAACATATAATTAATAATATTACAATGAACGGACGTATGGAAAAAAAAAAAAAAACATCTATAACTAATAGAAAAACGTATGTGAAGATCAAACGACCTTATATACTTGATCTTCCTCATGGTGCAAGAATAGATATGCAATTCATGGTGCAACCTCGAAAAGCATTGATATTCTCGTCTTTTTCTTTGTTTCATAGCTATTATAATGGAGTAGCAGACGGGAGTTTCTGGAATAATGGATTTTGTATAAAACAAACGCATCGGTAAGAGACTACCTCATGATCTTGATTCTGTTTTTTTTTTTTTTTTTTTGTTTTTTTTTCGCCCTCTTTCTCTTTGTTAATTAGTATGCTGCAGTACTTTGAATATGATGATTACAACACCCGATCAGGGATTGATATTATATGGTGCAAGTCGCACAAACAAGTATTGGCCTTTAGCTACCTTCAAATCCTTCTGCGCATGCCACTAATCTGCAAGCAATACTAAATTATCATATAAGAATTATTATTAGCATTCTAAAAATCTTATTTTACACTCCTATATGTATATTTTTCTTTCTAATTATAAAATTTTTGGAGTGCTAAATGAAAATTTTGAAGTGTTAATAACAATTCTCTAAAAAAAATAAGGACGATATTAAATCATAAAAGAACAGTAGGAAAACTGCTTGAGATGGAAGGGGAAAATTATGATTTGTCAGAATATATGTATGAGGCTATGAGCATGTAATGTAAGGTTGATCTTGCACTATGCACGTTATTTTCTTCTCTCTTTATTCAAAAAATACAGAAAAAAAGAATAGATAGAAATGAAATAGTGATCGGGAGAAGAAAATCCAAATATTTTCCTTCTCATTAGAGTGTTTATTTGTAGACTTAGAATTTATATAGCAAAATATGTCTTAATTAATCATATATTACATGTTATATATTGACCCAGAAAGTAAACAATCACATAATAAAAAATTATTTACAACATTATGAGATTTATTTCCAATCATGAAACCGTTCAACTTTATGAAAGTAGGGCGTGTACTTAATTAGGGCAATAAATAACTACTTGCCAAAGAAGATAAGAAGATGCTTAAACATTTGACCTTTTTTTTTCGTTTCTGTATTTTACAGCTAAATTCATTATAAATGCGGGCAAGAATTGGAAGAAGCAGCAGAGCCAGAAACTAGTTGTAAAATGACGGTACCAATGTCTGTTGCATTCGTTCTCTCAGTCCTTTTGCTCTTAGTATCATGCACAACTTCAGATCCACTTCTCACCAACTTCCTCCAATGCCTTCCGAAACAACATCAAAACTTCACTTACCCAATCTTTGAAACCATTTACACCCATAAAAATACCTCATTTCAATCTGTTTTATTGGGATACATTCGGAACAGCCGATATTCGACCCTTACGACTGCGAAACCTTTGGCTATCGTAGCCGCCAAGCACAAATCCCATGTCCAAGCAACCGTGATTTGCGCAAAAGAACACGGGCTGCAAATTAGGATACGAAGTGGGGGACATGACTACGAGGGTCTATCGTACGTATCTGATGTTCCCTTTGTCATTCTTGACATGTTTAATCTTCGAGCGATTGATATTAATGTGGTGGATGAGAGCGCCTGGGTTCAGGCTGGGGCAACTTTAGGTGAACTTTATTATGAAATTGCAAACAAAAGCAACGTTCATGGGTTTCCAGCAGGGGTGTGTCCAACAGTTGGTATTGGCGGTCACTTTAGTGGCGGTGGGTACGGGCCAATGATGAGAAAATATGGCCTTACCATCGATAACATAGAAGATGCTCAACTAGTTGATGTGAAGGGGAGGATTCTTGATAGAAAGTCTATGGGAGAAGATCTTTTTTGGGCCATTAAAGGAGGTGGAGCAAGCTTTGGTGTCATTTTGTCATGGAAGATCAAGCTACTTCCAGTTCCAGACAAAGTCACTGTGTTCAATGTTAAAAGGACTCCAGAACAAGATGCTATAAATGTTATTTATCGATGGCAATACGTAGTACCTAAGCTACCTGAAGACATCTTCATCAGAGCAATTACGCGTCTCAAGAATAATACCGAGGGCAAGAAGACCGTGGAAGTATCGTTCTTTGGTCTCTTTCTTGGACAAAGGGACAAGCTTGTCTCATTGATAAATGAGAGTTTTTCTGAACTTGGTTTGCAGCGGCAAGATTGTTTCGAAATGAGTTGGGTAGAATCTACTGTGTTTTGGGCTGACCATCCATTCGGAACTCCCATAAGTGTTTTACGTAGTAGGCCACAAGGTCCACCCAATTTCTTCAAAAGTAAGTCTGACTATGTCAAAGAACCAATTCCAAAAGAGGGAATAGAATCCATATGGAAGGCGATGATTAAGATGGACAAAGTGTTGATGCAATGGAACCCGTACGGTGGAAGAATGGCGAAAATTCCCGAGTCAGAGACTCCATTTCCTCACAGAGCTGGAAACCTGTTTAAGATTCAGTACGTGACGTATTGGGTGGAAGAAAGCTCTGTGACTTCCAAAATACACCTTAAGTTCTTAGGAAAATTGTATCAAGGAATGACTCCGTATGTCTCCAAGAGTCCAAGAGAGGCCTTCCAAAACTACAGGGATCTCGACATTGGCGCAAATCTACACAACAAAACTAAATTTGGAACTGCTAGAGTTTATGGAAGCAAGTATTTCAAAGGTAATTTTGATAGATTGGTTCGAGTGAAAACTATGGTTGATCCTCAAAACTTTTTCAAGAATGAACAAAGTATCCCACCTCTGCAAAGAGAGACACAATGACTGCATATTGGAAGCTAATCATAGGGTATAATTTGTTTCTATCAGTATTTTCTTACAAGGAATAAGTTTTAAATATTTGAAAATTCCCATTTAGTGACCCGAAAAGTTAAACACATTTTTCATACGGTACCAAACTCTCTAATACAAGAAGAGCTCACTAACACATGCATCTGATATCTATTAGAGATATGGTATAAATGTAATGAAAATTTGATATAGATAGCATTTTTTGAGTTTGACGGTGCACTTCAAATTAAGAAAAATGAATTGATCAATTGAGATTCTGAGAGATTTTATTTCTTTTTTAATAAATCTATGAGTATTCAATCAAGATTTTAAGTGATTCTCTAAAATTCAATGTGTATTCAATGAGGATTTAAGATAGTTTATTAAAATCCTAATTGAATACACCCGATTTTTAAAACTATTTTAAGAAAGTTTTTAAAATCCTTAGAAATCTGAGTATATTCAATTAGAATTTCAAAAGAGTTTATAACATTTCAGGTGTATTCAATTAAGAATTTATTTTATAATTTTTCAAAAGAGTTGATGAATTTTAGGGAATTGGAGATATTTCCTAGGAAGTATTTTTGCTCACCACCTTAATTATGATGTATGCTCATCATACACTTCAACATCTGATACGTGTTCTTTCAACTATCTATGGTTAACTTTAATAATAAATGTCCTTTTCTAATTTTGAAAAAAATTAACCATAATTAGTTGAAATGACACGTGTCAGATGATGAGATGTATGGAACATACACCATAATTTATCATGGTAAGCAAAAATGCACCCTATTTCCTAGCGTATTTTAAACACTCACAAATCTCATCTCTCCTCCTGAGATTTTGACGGAATTTAATCAAAGTTTTACACGGAATCTCTACAAATTCATTAAACTTTATCAAAAATCATGGATTCATAAATTCATTAAAATCCCTTAAAACCTCAACTAAATACATGGCGTATGATTTATTTAGAAGAGAATTACATGAATATTGTTACAATATTTGATTTATTAATTAAATATTTGATTATGGGTGATGCACTCAATCTTACAAATCTTTCATTTATTAATTAACTATTTGATTATGGGTGGATGCACTCAATCTTGGGTCGTTGTTCTCCTAATAATTAATCTTTGGATTTATCTTAATAAAATATAATTTATTTTCTTTAAGAGAAAGGATAGTGGTTTTATTCAAGGTGTTAAGAAAGCACACAATCTTTTAAGAGGACATCCTAGATCAAAATTGGAGGTTTCTCAAATCAACAAGGCTATAAATAAAATTGGAAATCAAAGCCAACTTGGTCATACGGTGTGCCATTACATGTGAATTTACGAACATGACAAACTCTTGAGGATTTGAAGCCTCTCAAACTTACTTTAATATCATCAACCAACAAATCTAAAGGCAAGGACTCCCCTTCAGACTACCAATGGCCTGGACTGCCTGTAGTGCATCACTCTCCAAGATTACTAGCTGCCAATTCCGTTGTAGAGCCCAGCAAACACCATCCCGAGCAACTAGAATTTCAACCATCGTAGAATTTGTCGCATGAGTTATTTTACCGAGCGAAACCTCCAGCATAGTTGCCGGCTTAGTCGCAAAATACTATCATATTAGAGAATATACTCTACAATATTATGGAGATAGATGAGAATGTGCAACTTGGTCACAAAGTTAGTCCATAGTTTGACCACTATGTTAAAAGGTCATTGGGTGAGGGATTATACACACCATTCGACACAACTATCTTGTGTGTTGTGTGTCAAAATTTCCCCTCCTTAAAGCAAAACGTGCAAGGAAAAAAATCGAACCTAAGCCCTTTTCTCTCCCTGAGAGTTTTTCTCACTCATGTGTGAGTGTCCTTCGGTCAAGCTTTTCCTTTGCTGTCTCTGATCTTAGCTCTGGCTAGGGTCGGTGGCAGTCCTTCCTTCCATCTCTTTGCCTTGTTGGCAATATCCTAGCTCCACCTCCATGCTTTCCAACAATCCATTCCCTACCCTTCCTCATAGACTCAATCCTTCATCGACCATCTGGATCTTCTCCCACAAATCTTCAATGCAATTTATCGCTTTTCCCTCGGAAGATGTGTAAAGTTTCAGCTCGGGTGTTCACACCACCTCCTTCCATCTCTTTGCCTAGTTGGCAATACCACTGTTACTGCTACTTACAGACTGGTTCTTCCCACTGGTTTCTATTGATTTGTGGGGGTGATCTCGGGTGCTTTTTGACGGATGTTGGAGTCTTCTCTTCATCCAGCTCGGAGACTTTGTTTGGCCTGATCTCAGGTGTCTGTTGGGGGCGATGGTTTGAGATGGTTGGTAGGTGGCATTCTAACAGCAGCGGAGGCAGCAACTTGACAGAACTTGTTTCAGTTTCTGGTTTCTCTTGTTTTGTGCCTAGAACTTTGTTTGGGTTTTTTTTTTGCTTTGCTTTGGAGGTCCAATTCTATGTTGTTGTCCTAATTGTAAACTGTGCCTCTTTCTATGGAATTATGTTGCTGTGATAATGAATTAATCCCTTGTCAAAAAAAAGAAAAAAAAAAAATCAAGATCCTACGAGTAGTAGCCAAACTTCCGACCTGAGAGTGAGAAATACACAGAATTTAATACTTGGTTCGTGTGTGTCCGGTTGGAGAGATGGTTTGTAATTGCACACTTTCAATATCCTACGAGTTATTTCTGCTAAGTAACTAACCTAAACTCGATGTGATTGTGTGACTGTGACATGTATTTCTAACAAATATAAAATTAAATTAAGAATATCATCAATCGCCTCAAAAAAAAAAAAAAAAAAAAAAAACAAATCGTCAATGTAGATTCCCTTTATTAGTTGATTGATATCTAAAAGAGGCTTGTTGGTGGTCTCAATCCCACACATTGAAGAGAATGGTATTTGAAAACTTATAATTAAGCTCTGTTTTGGAGAAATTATCTGTTTATTTGTTTCTATTTGAAATGGTGTAATAAAAGCTAGGCTATACAACAATGAGTGCCTATACAATAGACCCTTGACTTTGTAATCACAAAGTATGATTTTGCTTGATCTTGTTTGCTTGACTTTGTATCCACAATTGAAAACTTGCTTAATTGTTATCTCCATCATTCTTATCTTCATCATCCCCCCGCAAGCGCATGAGCGGAAGACGAACGAGCTTGGACTTTAAGAAATGAAAATGATCAGCAGACAAGTCCTTGGTGAAGATATCTGCAATCTGAAATTTAGTAGACACATAACGGACATTCAATGACCTTGCCACTACAAGCTCACGCACAAAATGATAATCTACAACAACATTTTTTGTTCTAGCATGGAACATGGGATTAGACACCAGTGCAATGGAGCTTGTGTTATCACACCAAATCAAAGGAGTCGAAATACTAATGCAAAGCTCCTGCAGCAGTTGTTAGAGCCAAACAAGTTCAGTTGCCGTGATGGCCAACTGCCGATATTCTGATTCGGTACTTGAAAGAGCAACTGTGTGTTGTTTTTTGGAACTCCAAGAAATTAAATTTGGACCAAAACACCTGCAGAAACCACCAGTGGAGCGTCTAGTGTCTGGATCCCCGACATAGTCTGAGTCTGAAAAGCCAACCAAATCAACCGAGATGAAACTAAAGCCTTTCCTCATTTGTGCCTTTTAAGTAACGAAGGATTTGCTTGACTGCAATCCAGTGAACTGAGGTGGGCTGGTGCATATGCTGATATACCTGATTCATTGCCTACATGATGTCAAGTCTGGTGATGGTTACGTACTGCAGAGCGTCGACCACACTTTGGTAGCTGGTAGGATTATGCAAGGGAACACCATCAAGAGAGTGAAGTGGGGAGGTAGATTGAACTGGAGTAGCACAAGGCTTGGTCCAACATATCTACATGCTTCAACAAATCAACAATATATTTTGTCTGCTTTAGATGTAACCCATCATCTCCACGTGTTGCTTCAAGACTCAAGAAAAAAATGGAGGGGTCCCAAATCTTTCATAGAAAAACTCTGACCAAGTGCATGGATAAGTGAATCAACATAAGAACATTGATTTCCTGTGATAAGGATGTCGTCAACATAGATTAGAAGAATCAAATACACTCCATGGTTATTAAAAATGAAGAGAGAATGATCTGCTTGTGATGCCACAAAGCCCAAGTCAATAAGATATTCAAAAAAGCGAAGAAACCAGGCTCTTGGGACTTGTTTCAAGCCATATAAGGACTTGCGCAAATGACAAACATGATGAGGATACTCGGGATCTTCAAAACCACATGGTTGTTTCATGAAAACTTCTTTAGAGAGATTCCTGTGCAAAAATGCATTATGTACATCAAGTTGCCGTATAAGCCAATTATAAGAAACTGCAAGGGCAAGAACCAGACAAATGGTAACATGCTTAACCATCGGACTAAACGTCTCGGTGTAATCAACACCCATCTTTTCATGAAATCCATTGGTGACAAGATGAGCTTTATATCGCTCCACTGTACCATCAGATTTTCGCTTTATGCGATAGACCCACTTGCAAGGAAGAACATGAGTAGCAAATAAGGAAGGTACCAACTCCCATGTATCAGCATCTTTCAAGGCCTTAAATTCCAATGTCATTGTATCACGCCAATGAGATAATTGATTTGCCTCTCGAAACGAGGTTTGTTCAGAATCAAGAGCCTGTAATGATGTCAATATAGCATATTTGGGGTTTGGTTTTCCAATGCCAGATTTAGAATGAGTAAGCATGAGATGGGGAGTAGAAGCTAAAGAAGGTGGAAGTGCCTCATTAATGGAAATCAAAGTATGAGAGCTATCATGAGCAGGTTGAGAATGAGGTGGCAAGGAATGTGGATGTGCAGGCAATGGTGAACTTGTGGAAGGTTGCAAGAGGAAGAGTGGTGCTGCACTAGAAGAGGATGTCAGATTATGAGAAATAGAAATATGAGATGATGAAGGTACCTGAGGAAGAAGTGGTAAGGGAGAAGGAGTGATAACCACGGGAGAATAAGCTTCTGACGGCGGGACTGAGAAGGATTGTGCAGGGTTGTCGAATGGAAAAGTTTCCTCATCAAAGACCACATGGCGTGACAAATAAGCTCGTCCATTTGACATATCATAACAGTGATAACCCTGATGATTAAGTGAGTAACCAATGAAAACACATTGTTTTGAACGAAATTCCAATTTATTTTTATTATAAGGTCGTCAATAGGGAAAGCAAGCGCAACCGAAAACACGAAAACATAAATAAGAAGGCTTGAGACTAAACAATTTTTCATAAGGCGAAACATAATTCAATTGGCGTGCTGGAAGACGGTTAATTAAATAAACTGAGGTGTTGAAAGCATCCACCCAAAAAGAAGAAGGTATTTTAGCGATAGCAAGTAAAGTAAGACCCATGTCAACAATATGTCGTTGTTTCCATTCAGCAGCACCATTTTGTTCAGGAGTATGAGGGCATGTTAACCGGTGCTCAATGCCATTATCAGTTAAAAATTGTTGAAATTCCTTACTCATAAATTCACCTCCGCCATCAGTTTGTAAAGATTTTATCTTATAGATAGTATGAATAGATAGAAGATTTTCAACAAGCAATTTAAATTTTTGAAAATAAGAAAAAGCTTCATGTTTAAATCTCATAGGAAATATCCAAGTATAATGAGAATAGTCATCAAGAAATATTATAAAATACTTGGAACCCTTAACAGAGGCAATTGGTGAAGTCCAAACGTCACAATGGATCAATTGAAGAGGACAAACGGAAACAGATGGAGACAAAGCAAAAGGTAATCTAGTGCTTTTCCCAAACAGCTCGGGATGTGTCACAAGTTGAGACGATGGAAAGCACATTTAGTGTCAAAGTTGAGTTAATCCAACTCAACAATTGTTGGTCTTGTCATTGCCAAGTCACGTACTCAAGATTGAGAGTAGTAGCATCCTCAAGAAACTTTGTTGGACATGTTTTTGTACCATCAACATAGCCAACAAGATCATTACTTTTAAGTAAGGGATTAAATTGGGCAAGCCACAACATGTAATTGGTTCGATCAAGTTTGATTGAAACCAAATAGGAAATATTAGGAAGGGAGCTGGTAAGAAGAGAAGAAGCAGCCATGGAAGCTGAAGAAAAGTCGAGTAGATGGTACGGCAGAAGAGGAAAAAAAAAATTACAGTCACGAACTCACTGGGTTAAGGCAGAAGAAGGGGAAACAAATTCAGTTAGAGGTTTGGAGTTAGACAAATGGCTCTTGATACCATGAAGAGAATGGTATTTGAAAACTTATAATTAAGCTCTGTTTTGGAGAAATAATCTGTTTATCTGTTTCTATTAGAAATGGTACAAGAAACTCCTTATATAAAAGTGCTGGAGTCTTACGGCAATAAAGGCAGCAGCTCCCAACTACATCCAACTACATGTAATAAAAGCTCGACTATTCAACAATGAGTGCCTATACAATAGACTCTTGACTTTGTAATCACAAAGTATGATTTTGCTTGATCTTGTTTGCTTGACTATGTATCCACAATTGAAAACTTGCTTAATTGTTATCTCCATCATTCTTATCTTCATCACACATAAGGGCATCTTCACTATGAGATGCAAAATACCTTGAAATGGACCTTTTACATCATATCTTAGCGGAAAATTCTCTAAAGATCAAATGTAAATTATACATCTTCTCCGGAAGATGTAAATAAAAGTTTAAATTTACATTTTATTTTACATCTTTTGGTTAGGGGTTCCACCAATCAAAGAGAAGAAAATTAAATAGGATCTCAAACTTACATCCCTCCCACTGGAGTAGAACTTTCATTTTCATTTGTTGAAAATGTAAAATGAGATGTAAGTATTGTTTTTGCACTCAAATTTGCATTTTTCCATTGGAGATGCCCTAACTTCATTGCTAAACCTATTATTCTCTCTCTCTAGGCGGGATATACTTTGTTCATGCTTGAAAAATTCTGAGGATCAACCATGGTTTTCACATGTACCAATCTATCAAAATTACCTTTAAAAAATTTGCTTCCGTAAAGCATTGCAATTTGTAGGTTGGTCTGATTATTCATTGTGGCCCAAATGTCGAGATCCTCATAGCATTGGAAGGCCTCTCTTGGGTTCTTGGAGGCAATAGAGTCATCATTCGAAAAAAAATTATTGAAAAGTGAAGGTACTTGCTGTTGGTCTCAATCCCTTCTTGAATCCAAGACGTCTACTATTGAATCAAACATAGGTTTCCAGCTCTGTGAGGGTATGGAGTTGTTGGCTCAGAGATTTCATTCATTCTTCCACCGTAGGGGTTCCATTGCATCCACATATATTTTCTACGTCAATCATATTCTTCCATATAGATTGTATACCTTCTTTTGGAATTGGTCCTTCACATAGTCCGATTTAGCCGTGAAAAATTTTGGCTGAGGAAGGAGCTTAGCAGCATATGAAGAGTTATTGGGCAATTAGGATGGTACACTTCGTTGCTGTGAACCTTGAATCCTGTAAATACAAGACACTTGTAACGTGAAATAGACCTTCAACTCAACACAACATGCAAATTTGTGCGTAATTTCTCGCTTTACGCGAAATCCTCTCATATTTGGGAAAAGCCCTAACTTCGTCAATCACATTTTACAGCAGTTTGTATTGGACAACACTACTAACTGTTTATCCAAGTCTCTATCAGTAAGGAGTCTTTGGGTCCTTGTTGAAAGAGGTCACTTCGTTAGTCTTTTGACGAGTGGGTGTTATTTAGTGTTTGACACATAAAAAACCGAACTTCTTTTGAATTTTGAAGTAACTAGCAGTCTTGCCTTCAGGCTCTAAAACCCAAAGGCTGAGACGAGTTCCTTTCTCGGCCGCTATCGCAAAGTTATAGAAGTTAGCAGTATGTTCAACACCACCACTTCATTAGCTATTCGGTCTGCGCGCTACGTAAGCTTGATATTTTTTAGGGTAAATTACATAAAACTACCTCAATTATTAGGCCAATCACAGTTTTATACCCCGTCTTTAAAAAATTTCAATGTCATACCTCATCTACGAATTTTTTACAATTTCATACCTTCCGTCAGTTTGTTTGTCAATTCCTCTGTTAAATGTTGACATGACTTGAGGCGGGACCCACTCTCTATTAAAAAATTAATTAAATATTAAAAACTAAAAAATAAAATTATTTAATAATTTTTTTAAATGGGGACCCACCCATCACCCCTTCTTTTTCTCCAGCTCTTCCCGTGTCCCCCCCAAGCTTCCTTCACCACCCCACTGCCACCCTCTCTTCCTCCATCTCCATGCCTACAACCCACCCAAATAGTCCCTTAACTACATCACCGTCGCCCTCTCTTCCTTATCCTTCAAATTCAACCCCACCATCGCTTCCCCCAACCCACAACTCACCTACTCCAGCACATCCGGGTCTCGATAGGACGGAGGAGAGCGACTGGGACGAGTTTCCGGAGCGAAAATCGGCGGGGAGGGGAGGGCAGAAGAGCTAGGAATCGGACGCCGCCGAGGACGATGAAGCTAGGGATGGAGGAGGAGGAGGCGAAGAATCAACGTCGACGAGGGGGTTGATGCGGGAAAATTGGAGAGGGAAGGTGGAAAGCTAGTGGCGCTTGAGAATAGGGGAAAAGGTGAAAAAATGGGCGGTGATGAGGAAGAAGCCGTTAGCGCCGAAGAAGGAGGAGAATTGGGGGGAAGGTGGGGGAAGGGAGGCGGAACCAGAGGTTGGAGATGGGGTCGAAGGTGAACGACTGGTTGAAGTTAGAGGAGGTATTATGGGATCTGGGTTTAGGGAAGACGGGAGGGGCAGGCGCAGATAAGGGTGAGATCTGGGTTTGGGGAAGACAGGAGTGAGAAGAAAGGGTAAGGGGGATAAGGGGTAGGTCCCCATTTAAAACAAAATTATTAAATAATTTTATTTTTTAGTTTTTAATATTTAATTAATTTTTTAATAGAGAGTGGGTCCCGCCTCAAGCCATGTCAGCATTTAACAGATGAATTGACCAACAAACTGACAAAAGGTATGAAATTGTAACAAATTCGTAGATGAGGTATGACATTGAAATTTTTTAAAGACGGAGTATGAAACTGTGACTGACTTAATAGTTGAGGTAATTTTATATAATTTATCCTTGTTTTTAGGGTCAACAAATCCAAAAAGGCCTTTTGCGTATCTACAATTCGTTTGAAATATCAATCACATTGTCAGTTGCTACACCATATCTCCCAAATAAGGTACCAATCCACTAATATTGTCCTCCCACACAACATTGAAACAAAACCCCGTCGGAAAGTCATATAACTTAGTTTTCTGTTCAATTTTGTCATACAATAACTCCCAAAGAGTTGCACCTGACTCAACCCATGCGATCTTATTCGTTATGATCAGTGTACTGAAAATCGACAAGATCAATTATGCCACAAGGAGCTCTGGTTACGTACAATAGTCCACTTCTTGTGTACGATGAAGACAATAGTCATGGTTACTTCATCTTTATATACATCTTTATGTTATGCTTTAGGTGTTTAGAATTGGATTGTATTGAATGTACCAAAAGAAGTGTTTTGTATATGGGAACACGACTTCATTATTTGTTGGAAGCTAACCAGCTCCTGGAGTTGAGGGGCTGAAGGCAGCAAGGAGCTCCTGAGCAAAAGGTGTTGTCTGCATCGAAAAAGGAAGGAGAAGAAAATGAAGGGTTGGCCTCCAACGGCTAGTTTTTTGTTGTTTAAATGTGTGAGTGACAAATGTACACTCCAGATTAGATCACTTAAATCCCAATGAAGGGCTAGGATTTAATCTGGAGTAGTAAGGTAATTTTAGTGTTTAAATATTGTCTAATCACCAACTCTTTTACATAAGTATGGGTGATGAAAATGTACCATACCCTTACACATTTTCTCTACTTAATGAAGTATGGCTGCTGCATTTTTTTTGCACAACCTTGAAGTTGAAAACCACACTCCAATATCCTCTTAATTCTCTGCCATTCTACCCCTAAGAAACCGATCAAAAAACTATAACAAAAAATCATCCAAACAAACAAATTGTATCATGGCCTTAGAGCTCAGTTTCTGATCTGAAAACTTTCTGGGCGTAATCTGTGCAAGTTAAGACTTTTGGGAGCACCAACGAAGTGTCCTCAACAACAACAACCAACAAACAATTCTAAAAATGAAGGGATCCAGCAATAGCAATGAGCTAAAAGCTCCAGTCTTTGATGGGGAGAATTATGATTTTTGAAGAATAAGAATGACAACCATTTTCAAATCCTATGATCTATGGGATATGGTTCAACACAGGTATGAACTACCTGAGATGGAGATCGATGCTTTAGAGGAAGATCTCACAGAAACACAACTCAAAACACTGAAGCAGAATCGGATAGAGGATGCTAAAGCACTTGGAATCATTCAAGGTGCTGTCTCAGACACCATTTTCCCGAGGATAGCAAATGAAGAGACTGCTAAGGGAGCTTGGGAAGTTTTACAAGAAGAGTACAGAGGAGACACTAAAGTCAGAAAGGTAAAACTTCAGTCCCTTAGAAGAGATTTCGAGTATACAAGAATGAAGGAAAATGAGTTGTTAAAAGACTACTTCACTAGGCTGTTTGATGTTGTAAACAAGATGAAAACATATGGTGAGGAACTGCCTAATGAAAAAATTGTCCAGAAACTATTGATTAGTTTGACTAAACCATATGATTCGATAGTGAGTGTTACTGAAGAAACTAAAGACACTGAAACTCTCAGTGTGCAAGATGTGATGGCATCCTTAAGAGCCTTTGACCAAAGACTCGAGAGGCATGCTGATTTTGCACCTGAGAAAGCCTTTCAATCACTCAATATTGGATCTGGTAATCAAGCCAGTGCAAGCAATCAGAAACCACAGTGGAAGGGGAAAAACAAGAAATGTGAAGGAAAAGGGTATCACAACTCTAGACCTAACCAAGGCATCAACATTAATGCAGGTCCAAGAACCAAACAACAATGCAAACATTGTGATAAATTTCATCTTGGAGAGTGTTGGTTCAAAGACAAGCCTAGGTGCCACAAATGCAACAGGTTTGGGTACATTATGACTGTAGATCAAAGAATGTGCAGCAAGTAAACTGCGCAAATCAAGTGGAGGAAAAAGCAAATGTGTTCTGTGATTTTAGTGCAAAAGTGGAGAAAAACAATGAAGTGTGGTACGTTGACAATGGCTGCAGCAACCAAATGACTATACATAAGTCATTACTCATTGACATTGACACAAACTTCACTGGAAAAGTGAAAATGGGAAATGGAAACATTGTCAAGGCCACTAGAAGAGGAACTCTGGTTATCAACACCAAGAAAGGAAGAAGATGCATCAGGAAGGTGATGCTAGTGCCAGGATTGGATGAAAACCTACTTAGTGTGGGTCAAATGATGGAGCATAGGTATTTCCTACTCTTTGGGGGAACTATGGTTGAGATCTATAATGACAGATCCCTATCAAATTTGGTGACCAAAGTGGAAGTGAAAAACAGAAGCTTTCCACTTGTGTTGAAGTATTTAGACGAAGCGGTAAGGAAAACAAGTGTGACAGGTTCTATGAAACTATGGTACAAGAGGTTTGGTCATTTAAACATGACAAGCCTAGAAAATCTACAAAAGTATGAAATGGTACAAGGGATACCTAAGATGGATCACTGCAATGAAATCTGTGAAGGATGTGCATTTGGGAAGCATCACAGGGATCCATTTGAAGTTGGCAAGGCTTGGAGGGCAACAAAGCCACTCGAATTGATTCACACAGATGTGTGTGGACCAATGCAAACAACAACAATCAGTGGAAACAGGTATTTCCTAACCTTCATTGATGACTACTCACGGATGTGTTGGGTGTATTTCATGAAGTTCAAGTCTGAGGTATTCACAATATTCAAGAAGTTCAAGGCAATGGTGAAATTACAAAGTGGATACCAAATCAAAAGACTGAGAAGTGATAAGGGAGGTGAGTACACCTCACATGAGTTCAATATATTCTGTGAAGATGTGGGGTTGGAGAAGCAACTCACTGTGGCATATTCACCACAACAAAATAGGATTGCAGAAATGAAGAATATGACTATAGTCGAAATGGCTAAGTCTATAATGCATGAGAAGAACATGTCTTATATACTCTGGGGTGAAGCTGTGAACACCTCAGTGTACCTATTGAATAGGTGCCATACTAAAGCACTGGACAAGAAGACACCATTCGAAGTGTTCAATGGAAGGAAGCCCTATGTGAAACACCTGAGAGTGTTTGGCTCAGTGTGTTACACTCTCATCCCTCACCAACTAAGGCATAAGTTGGAGAAATCAAGTAACAAGGGTTTTTTTGTAGGCTATGGTACCATTGAGAAAGGGTACAGAGTTTATAATGTGTTAACTCAAAAGATAATCCTATCAAGGAATGTTATCTTTGATGAAGACTCAAAGTGAAACGGGAAACAAAGATAGAAGAAAATGACAGTGTCTCTCTACAACTTGACTTCAACAAAAGGCAAACAAGGGAGCTTATGGAGACATCAGTTCAAGAAGAAGTCATAGATAATGGTGACATACAAGGGACTCCACAGCAAGCTAGTATGAGTCCACAATCAAGTCAATCACGGAGAACAACTCCAAGTTCAACTCCAGTGAGATTGAGAAACGTGGATGAGATTTATGCTACATGTAATTACTGTGTAGTAGAACCAGAAACATATAAAGAAGCTGAGAAAGACAAAGCTTGGAAGAAAGAAATGAAGGAAGAGCTTGAAATGATAGAGAAGAATGACACTTGGGAACTTGTAAATCGACCAAGTGACAAGCCTGTGATTGGAGTGAAATGGGTGTACAAAATGAAACTCAACTTAAATGGTTCTGTGCAAAAGAACAAGGCCAGGTTGGTGGCCAAAGGTTACTCACAGAAATAGGGTGTAGACTTCAATGAAACCTTTGCTCCAGTAGCAAGGTTAGACACCATAAGGACTTTGATAGCCTTAGCAGCCAAGAAGGGTTGGAAGTTACATCAATTGGATGTCAAATCTGCATTTCTAAATGGAGTGCTAAAGGAGGAGGTGTTCGTGGATCAACCTCAAGGGTTCACAAGTCAAGAGTTTCATGAAAAAGTGTACAAGTTAAGGAAGGCTCTCTATGGCCTAAAGCAAGCTCCAAGAGCTTGGTACAGAGATATTGATTCCTATTTCACTAAAAAGGGATTTCAGAAAAGTCCTAGTGAAGCTACACTCTACACCAAGACAGAAAGCAACAACAAGACACTCATTGTCTCATTGTCTCAATCTATGTGGATGATGTTGTCTACACTAGAAATGATGTTGCAATGATTGAAGAGTTTAAAGAAGAAATAATGAAGAGGTATGAAATGACTGACCTTGGCCTCTTGCATCATTTTCTTGGCATTGGGGTAATTCAAAAGGCAAACAACATTTTCATTCATCAAAGGAAGTATGCTAAAACCTTGCTTGAAAAGTTTGGTTTGAAAGGTTGCAAACCGGTCTCTACACCTCTAATTGCAAATGAGAAACTTAAGAAGAATGATGGAAGTGAATCTGCAGATGCTAGTCTCTACAAGAGCATTGTTAGCAGTCTATTGTACTTAATTGCAACAAGGCCAAATCTAATGTTCTCAGCAAGCCTACTTTCTAGGTTTATGCAGAATCCTAGCAAGATACATATGGGCACAGCTAAGAGAGTGCTGAGATATGTGCAAGGAACACTAGATTATGAGATCAAGTATGAAATGGGGAAGTCAACTATCCTAATTGGATTTTGTGACAGTGACTGGGGTGGCAGTGAAGATGATAGCAGAAGCACATCGAGCTACGCTTTCATCTTTGGTTCAGGGGTGTTTTCGTGGGCCTCTGTGAAACAACAAAGTGTTGCACTATCCACAGCCAAGGCGGAGTACATGAGTGCATCAGAAGCAACGGCTTAAGCTATTTGGCTAAGGGTTTATACTCAAAGATATTGGCGAATTACAGGTTGATGCCACACCACTCTTGTGTGACAACACCTCTGCAATTGCCATGACCAAAAACCCAGTTTTCCATCAAAGAACAAAGCACATCAAGAGAAGATATCATTTCATCAGAGAAGCATTGCAGGACAATACAATCAAACTAATCTATTGCAGCACAGAAGATCAGATCGCAGACATATTCACAAAAGCACTACCAAATGAGAGATTCAATTACCTGAGGGGTTTGCTCGGAATGACTCCTAGAAGCAGTTTAAAAGGGAGTGTTGGAAGCTAACCAACTCCTGGAGTTGAGGGGTCGAAGGCAGCAAGGAGCTCTTGAGCAAAAGGTGATGTCTGCATTAAAGAAGGAAGAAGAAGAAAATGAAGGGTTGGCCTCCAACGGCTAGTTTTTTGTTGTTTAAATGTGTGAGTGACAAATGTACACTCCAGATTAAATCACTTAAATCCCAATGAAGGGAAGGGTTAGGATTTAATCTGGAGTAGTAAGGTAATTTTAGTGTTTAAATATTATCTAATCACCAACTCTTTTACACAAGTATGGGTGATGGAAATGTACCACACCCTTACACATTTTCTCTACTTAATGAAGTATGGCTGCTGCATTTTTTCTGCACAACCTTGAAGTTGAAAACCACACTCCAATATCCTCTTAATTCTTTGCCATTCTACCCCTAAGAAACCGATCCAAAAACTATAACCAAAAATCATCCAAACAAACAAATTGTATAATTATTTACTCACTTAAAAGAAATATATATTGTATATGACAGCTGATGAGAAGTGATATACCATTATGTATGACACACATCTCATAAAATAATAGGGATGTTATATCCACACACCTCATTTTACTTCTCACACACCTTTTTAATTTTCGACTATCGGATCAGATGAATTGAAGAAGATCAACGAACATAAATTATCAAGGGATGTGTGAGAAGTAAAATAGGGTGTGTGGATAGCACACCCCAACCCCAAATAATATATGTAAACCTTACCTTTATTGATATAAAAAAATAAAACCCTTAACATTTATTTTCAACCACTCCCATTAAAAGGTGGGATTTATTCTACATACTAATACTATGCATGTTTATATCTATCTACACAGGTGGGATACTTTGTTTATGTCTGAAAAAATTATGAGGATCAACCGTCGTTTTCACACGCACCAATCTATCAAAGTTACCTTTGAAATACTTGCTTCCATAAAGTCTAGCAATTTCAAAGTTAGTCTGATTATCTTGGTTGGCACCAATGTCAAGATCCCTGTAGTTTTGGAAGGCCTCTCTGGGATTCTTGGAGACAAATGGAGTCATCATTTCTGCCAGTTTTCTTGTTAACGCAACCAATCTGTTTGTGGTTTCAATCCCCTCTTCAGCCCACCACGTATAATACATAACATGAAATAGGTTTCCAGCTCTGTGAGGGTATGGAGTTGCTGACTCAGAAATCTCACTCATTCTTCCACCGTAAGGGTTTATTTCCAAAAAAATATCCTCTATCTCAATCATATGCTTCCATATTGATTCTATAACTTCTTTTGGAAGTGGTTCCTTCACATAGTCAGACTTACCTTTGAAGAAGATCGATGGAATTGTCGTGTTAAGCAGAACACTTGTGGGACTTCCAAGTGGGTACAAAGACCAGTATACAGTGGACTCCACCCAACTCATTTCAATGCAGTCTTTTTGTTGTAAACCTAGTTCTGGGAACCTCTCATTCACCAACGCAACAAGCTTGTCAGTTCCGCCCAAATAATGAGCTATGAATGATATTTCCACAGTTTTCTTGCCTTCAGTTGTATTCTTGACTTGTGGCATTGCTCTGAGGAAGAGGTCTTTGGGCATCTTGGGTGCTACAATTTGCCACTTGTAAAAGAGGTCCGTAGCACCTTCTTCGATTGTCCTTGGCACACTGAACACAGTCACTTTGGCTGGAACTGGAACCAGCTTGAGCTTCCAGGAAAGAATGACTCCAAAGCTAGCTCCACCACCTCCTCTGATGGCCCAGAAAAGGTCTTCTCCCATTGACTTCCTATCAAGAATTCTACCGTTCACGTCAACAAGCTTAGCATCGACGATGTTATCGATGCTAAGCCCATATTTTCTCATCAACGCTCCATACCCGCCGCCACTAAAATGGCCACCAGCACCAACCGTTGGACAAATTCCAGCAGGAAAACCATGAACCTTGGTGTTCCTAGCAATTTCATAATAAATTTGTCCAAGAAGAGCTCCAGACTGGACCCAGGCGCTCTCATCCGCAACATTAACATTAATGGAACTCAGATTGAACATGTCAAGAATGACAAAGGGGACATCGGACACGTATGAAAGACCCTCAAAGTCATGTCCACCACTTCGGATTTTAAGTTGCAATCCATGCTGTTTTGCACAAACCACCGTTGCTTGGACATGGGACTCATTCTTGGCTGCTATTATGGCCAAAGGTTTTGAAGTTGTGGTTGTAGCGTATCTGAGGTTATTAATACGCGCATGCAAAACAGATTGAAAAGAGGTGTTTTGAGGGGTGTAAATGCATTCATCGATTGGGTGGCTAGACTGAGTTTGTGTTGTAAGACATCGGAGAAAGCCATCAATAGGACCCGGATCTGAATTTGCCCATGAAACTGAGAGTGAAAGGAATAAGAGAATGGCAAGTAGTACTGGAGAGTTTGGGAACTTCATTGTTGGTAATTTGTGGTGTTGTAGCATTCTTGATTTAAATCTGGCAGTGTGACAAAATAACAAACTTCGTGTATTATTTATACTGAAGCTAGAGCACCCGACTTTGAACTTAACAGAAGCGTATGAAATTCCAACTTGTTTAATTTCTTGACCAAGTTTTCTACTTTTCATGCAGAATGCAAATAATAGCATGGAGATAAGGAAATTGATCCCCGTTGGATCCTTTTCTTAGGGATCATGGGGATCCCATGATGTACGATAAATGTTTACGATCATGAGATTTTCCAGATCTCAAGGAAAATGATCCGTTTCCTTGAGATAAGACTAAATCATCGAAAAATCAGGCCCATCTTTTCAGATGTAGGACTACGATATCTTTGGTATTCAAAAGAAGGAAAGAAGCAAAACTAAGAAATCTTTTTTTTTTTTTTTTTTTTGTCGAACATTAAATTTGTTATATTAAATGTTAGATTAGGGAGTCAATCAGGTTCAAACTTACGCCGTGGTGCAAGATAATACTCATTTCCACCACTGTGATATAAGACTAACTACAAAACTAAGAAATCTTTGATTGTTAACTATTTTGACACGGATCCATTGTTTCTAGACTTTGACTTGGTCCAGTCCTAGCTAGGGACTATCGGAGGTGAGCGGACCATGCGCTTGACATCAAACAGTTATATGTGCACTAAAGCCTATCGCGTACTCTTTCGAAAAATTTAGGCACTAACTTGTCAAACAAGCCATTTGGCTAGTTTTTGTACATTTGTTAATAAATCATACTTGATCCGGTATTTGTTATAACTAATGGGAGATGGACTGAGAATTTTAATCCAATAACGTAATTATGTTGTAATTAAATTTGAGCATATGTTAGTATAACAAATCACAGAATATGTTAATTAGACCTTTTGTAATGTTCTTTTGTCGCTCAGTCTTATAATGTGGTATGCTTGCATGTTTTGAGCTTCGAGTTATGCCTCATGTCTGTATGTGCTACCTCTTTGTACATGGTTGCGCTTTTATTGAAGCTTTCAGTTAAAAGAAAACATTTGAGATTTTTTTTTTATATTTTCATACACACATATGAGGTATTTTTTAATTTTTTTTTTTTTTTTTTTTGTAAGCAGGTATTTATAAGATAGCAAGATACAAGTTTAACCAAACAACAAGAAATTAAATCAATATTAATTAGAAGAATAAACCTAAATCCACAAGGACAAGGGAATTTAGATTAGATGTTAGATTAGAGAGTCGATCGGGTTTAAACTCACACCGTGGTACAAGATAATACTCATCTCCATCACTATGATATAAGACTCCTTGCAAAACTAAGAAATCTTTGATTGTTAACTATTTTGACACGGATCCATGTTTCTGGACTTTTCCTTTGGGAAAAGGAAATATTATTCTTTATTTATTAATTTTAGCATTACTTGATCCAGGCCTAGCTAGGGACGGTCGGAGGTGAGCGAACCATGCGCTTGATATCAAACATGTTACATGTGCACTAAACCTATCGCGGACTGTTTTAAAAAAATTTAGGCACTAACTTGTCAAACAAGCCATTTGGCTAGTTTTTGTACATCTGTTAATAAATCATACTTGACGCCGAATTTGTTATAACTAATGGGAGATAGACTGAGAATTTAATCCGATAACATAATTATGTTCTAATTAAATTTGAGAATATGTTAGTTTAACAAATCACAGAATATGTTACACCTTTTGTTTTGATCCTTTGTAATGTTCTTTTGTCGCTCAATCTTATATTGTGGTATTCTTCCATGTTTTGAGCTTCGCATTCTGCCTCATGTCTGTATGAGCTACCTCTTTGTACATGGTTACGCTTTTCATTTGAGATTTTTTTTTTTTTATATTTTCATACACATTCATATGAGGTTTTTTTTTAAATTTTTTTTTTCTTTTTTTTTTTTTGCAAGGTGGTATTTATAAGATAGCAAGATACAAGTTTAACCAAACAACAAGAAATTAAATCAATATTAATTAGAATAATAAACCTAAATCCACAAGGACAAGGAAATTTAGATTTTACATCACCCCAAAGGTAGGAAGACAAGAGAATTGAGGTAAATGTCCCAATAGTCTACTTTCATTAGAGATGATCAACTCGCCCCCATGCGTGGCAGTCAAACGAACATCCTAGTTATAAATAAATAAAAAATTATTAAATTGTAATACTAAAAATATAGACGGATTCAATTCATCAAACCAAGGTTCAGATTGTGTAGTGATTATATATATATATATATATATATATATATATATATTTGAATTTTATTCTTTCCAATCATTGGTTATATATAAAAATAATTATATATATTTGACTCTTATTCTGTCCCTGACATTGTGGCAAGCTTTTGGAAACTTCCGATGAATAGACTGCAATGGATTTTGAAAGAGTCATCTTGATTTTTTCTTCTTCCCGGATCATGTACTTCTTTGCCACGATGGATGTCTGGTTTATCCGGTTGAAACTGAATAAAAATAATGAAGTATAAGTTTATCATACGTGAACATTTTGATGTTAGCCACGTTGGGTACGTAGAGTTTTGTTTCACAAAGTTTGGCAGGTTTTTTTTATTGATGGACATTGAAGAATAGGATCCCACCTCATTACAGGATCAAATAATATACAATTGATATATATTCACTCTTAATATAACGAAGGTCTTTTGTGATAAAAAACAACACCTAACAATAGATGAGTGTGACAATGGCCCGTCTAACTGAATATCTGACATGGTATCAGCGTAGGTTTGATTGTGAGTCTTGTGGATCCGTGCCGTGCCCGAGTTACCGTGTTATGTAACACCATGCTTCCACGCTTAATGTCCAATGTGAGATTGGTTGCACTTGTGGCCACTATGTGTTGGTCTCACGTGATGGGGTATTTTAATATAAGTCTCACATCTGGGAATTGAGAAAATAAAATACAATATATAAGTGTGTGATTCTACTCCGAATAACACCAAGATCTTTTTGTAGTGTTAAGTTAAGACAATACCAAAATTTTTGTGTCAAGTAAATTATTTGTTCCAACAATTTTTTTCTCAACAGAGGTATAAACCAATTGAAATTTCAAACTTGAATTTGGTGACAAGACATATGAATCATCATCAGTAAGGGTGGAGGTGGTGGAGCACCAGGAGAAGGGGGAGGATAGTAGGCAACGGGAAGGCTAGAGAACGTAATCAGTAAGGTTTGGATTCTCTTTTTCCGTAAATAAACAGCATAGTTTGATTAATAAAGCAAAAATATTCTCTTACTACATATTTGTATCATTTTATGTCATATTTTTAATAAATATGAGACCTAACATGCGTTGGTGGACCTATTTCTATTACAAAAATGGTATAAATATGTTGTAAGCTTAACATTACTCTTAATAAAAAAAAACTCATAATTCTTTTAATTAAGGGTGGTGACATCCACACACACATTTTTAATTCTAACACACCCCTCTCAATTTTCGATGCTTGGATCAGATGAATTGAAGAAAAACAAAAATAAAAATTAACAAAAGTGTCTGAGATAAGAAGTGGTGCGTAAATATCACTGCACTTGGACAAGGATCCTCTTTGGATACTCTTTGTGGGGATCCCGAGATCAATTAATCGTGTCCGTTCATCGTACATTGTGCGGCTAGTTTTCTTAGGTATTATTTATATTTAATTTTAAATTAAAATTTTAAAATAATTTCTAACCGCATGATATACGATGAACAGACACGATTGATTGATCATCCAGATTTCCACAAAGAGGATCCGGAGATGATCATATTCCACTGCAGTTAATCAATTATGACAAAGCAATACCTTTAATTATTTTATTGTCTATCTCAGTTGTTGCATAATCTTTTGAGAGAGGAGCTCTTTGTGAGGATTCCAGAATTCTCTAATCACATTCGTTTATCGTACATTGTGCGGCCAGTTTTTGTCAGGTACTGTTTATATTCAATTTTAAATAAAAAAATTTACAATGATTTCTAACCGCACGATGTACGATGAACATATGTGATTTAAGGATTCCGGAAATTTTCACAAAGAGAATCCGACGGGAATACTCATTCCAATCTTTTTTACTTGACATGGCTGGTCAACTCGACTATCACAAAAAGTGATATGAAATTATGGCATATTTAGTTAGTAAAAGTAGCATCACTATAGTCAATAAGTACAATATATAGGGTTTTTATCGATGGAATGCTTACTTACCAAAAATGAGGACATAAAATGAATTAGAAGCTAATGGTATTCCTCTTTTATTGTTGGTTCATTTTTAGTGTTTTCTATTCACTTTTTATCGAAGGGGTGTAATATCTACACATCCTATGTTATTTCTCACATACTTTTTTAATTTTCGGCCGTCAGATCGGATGAATTGAAGAAGATCAACGGACATAAATCAAAGGATGTGTGAAAAATAAAACAGGATGTGTGAATAGCATACCCCTTTATTGAATGATGTTAGATATCTTTTTTACATTCTGAAATCCCAAACTTCATAGCCACAGAATATCTGTTGTTTGACAAGCTGATTTAGCGGTGATGGTGCGGTAAAAGAGAAAAGTTGAATATGCGCTTCATTAGGTGGTGGTGTGGTGGAAGGGAGGAAAGGCTAATTTGATATTGACGTGCTTTTTCAAAAAAAAAAGAAAATTTATTGTGCAATGAGAATAAACAATGTTGTAAGTATTAATTTTTTTTTTTTTTAGTAAAAGTGTTTTTTTTTTTAACAAAAAAAAGATAGTGTCAGTGTTTAATAAACTTTGATATAAAATTGTTATAAATATGTTAAAGGATTAAAAAGGATTTGGTATTGAATGTGATATCAAATTATGTTACTAGGATCCCAAAACCGTCTGTAAAAATGCCTGAGCACCAATGGTTTGATGATCTAACAAAATTTCTATATTTATGTTTTTAACGTTTTTATTGTACGTTAGAAAGGAAATGATATTTATGTAGTCGGGATGCCCCTTATCGTTGGTCCCTATATTTTGTCGCATAAAAGTCGACTACGCACCAAAGTTTTTGTGTGATGCTAGACGGTTGTCAAGCTAAATCCTCAAGATATAGTTGCTAGTACAAGGCAACTTCTTTTGTTTATGCTGTGAAGTTTGTAATATAATCCAGACTTTGTATATAATTGCGGGTTGAGTATTGTCAAAGCTTATATAAGGATACTGTAAAACAAATTATAACCTTGATATCGACGAGAATGTAAATATTGTTGAAATATTCCACATCAGAAAAGAGTTTAAATATTCTAACTCTCCTTTAATTAATATCGAGACTTTTTGTAGAAAACTTCATACTTGTCGGGCTGTGAAGATGATAATTAACAAGTTGGAATGATATCGATGTCGTTGAAAGTGGGCCTTTAACCCGTCTCTCTAACAATTTGACATGATATCAGAGCCATGGAGCGAACCCATACTGCCACAGGATGGGTGGGTCAATATCCTAACCACACTCTAATTAATACCGATTTTTTTTTGTGATAAACCCACACATATCGGACTATGCATATGATAATTAATAAGTTAAGGATAATATCGATGTTGTCAATACCCATTGGGTCTTGAATTTGTCACCGTTTTTATAGACTAAAGTTCAGTGAGCTCCAATCAACTCAAAAATCTTGGGTTCCGTCACATTTTCTATCAAATATTTCATTCAAGGATCATCTTCTTCTTAGGTAGACCACTCGTTAGGCTTGGGTTCGCTTACTTTTATTTGGTTTTGTGACGAAAAAAAAAAAATCATAATCAACTCAAAAATATACGGTTTGATTATTGTTTTGAAATATGTAAGAACCAATATTTTTTGAAAACAAAACTCTAAGGGTGCAAAGTGCAAGGTTTGCTAATATCTATCTATACATCTATTCTTTAGGGTAAATATCAGTTTACTACCCTCATGTTTCGTGGTTTTCAATATTTAGTACATCAAGTTTTTTTTGTCTCAGAGTCATACCTAAAGTATTAATTTTGAGACAGTCTCATACATCCGTTAGTCAAACTGTTAAATCTACCATTACCTGATAACATGGTGCCTATGTGGACAATGACTAGGCACCACGTGTCATTAAGGGGTCCATGTGGATTTTATTTTATTTTATTTTTTTGAGAAGGGGTTCAAAAAAAAAAAAAAAAACCGAAACTCGTCTTCTACCCCCGCACCCTCTCTCCTTCCATTCTCCCTCCCCCTCTCTCTCTCTCTCTCTCTTTCTCTACCTCTCTCTCATCTCTCTGTACCTCCCCCCATTCTCCAATCCAACAAAGATTCAATCTTTTCCCAATTTCGAATACGGAGGAGAGAAAGCATATTTCCTTCTTCTCTGCAATTTCTAGGGTTTCCGGTACCGACCCTGGCCCTGACCAGATCTTCTTTGCAATTTCTAGGGTTTATTGAAGAGATCCCGACCCAATCTTCTTCACTACACCACCCATTTCCCACCGCTGTGATGTTCCTCGATAGCGCCTCGGTTTCTTAGAGTCTAAGCCCGCCTACTTCGCCGGAATTAGAGCCCGAGCCCGCCTTGGACAAACCCTGCAAGCAGATCTTTCTGCCACTGATTTCTTCATCTCAGCCAGAGCAAAATCTTGGGTTTTCTCCATTTTTTGGTTTCTGGGTCTGATAGTTGCTTTGTTTTTGGGATTTTACAAGGAAGAAGAAGTGAGAAGGGAGGAAGGAAGAAGGAGAGAAGGGAGGTTGCTTTGTTTCGGTTTTTTTTTTTTGAACCCCTTCTCAAAAAAAAAAAAATCCACGCAGACCCTTTAATGACATGTGGCACCCAGTCATTGTTCACATAGGCGCCACGTCACTAGTTAATGGCAAATTTAACAGTTTGACTAACGAATGTATGAGACTGTCCCAAAATTAACACTTTAGGTATGAATCTGGGACGAAAAAAACTTGATGTACTAAATGTTGAAAACCACAAAACATGAGGGTAGTAAATTGATATTTACCCTATTTTTTAAATGAGACCAGGAAAATGGGAAAGCATTACATACAATTGAGTTCTGAACTTCTTAAGGAGAAAATAGTAAAATGATAAGATTTTAAATTTTTTTAACTTACTATCAAAATAAACCCCATGTTCTTCTACTCACTTGAGTAGTTATTTTGAGTTTTCTGGGAATTTTGAAAAAGAAAATTTAAAATTAGTAGGATGGATGTGTTAGATATGAGTTGGATTTGCTCAAATTAAAAAGCATACTCATTAGAGTTTTATATGGGGCTGAAAAAATTGTGGATATAGCTCATTTAAGAACTCAAGGAATATTTGGGTCTTAAAAAAAATCTCCCACAATGAGGGGTTATGACCTTACAGACTCTATATGGGGCTATATATTTATGTATGTAGTAGTTGAATTGTGCGGTAAAAAAAAAAAAAAAAATCTATGTTAACTGTTCTTGAGCTTTTTTGACGTGTTATCTTAAAAAAAAATTATGAACTTTCCAACTTGAAAAAAATTGAAATTCTAACAATGTTAGATTTCATCATTTATAAACTGTTGTATTATGTTCTCTTATCTCAACCTCATCAGTTGGTTATTTGCTTATTTGAAATCAGACAGAATAAGATTTCATCTCAAAACAACAATTGGATTAAATTATCTTACCTCAATCTCATACTTCGGTGTATTTTTTTTATTGACACATTCTCCCAAAGCAGACAAGATAAGATTTCGTCTTCCACTAACCGTTAGATCAAATTTCTCATCTCAATCTAACCCGTTGGATCGTTGTCTCTAAACTACCAATCTCCGAAATAATTTGATTGCATGTATACGTGTGAAATGGACATGCACAAAGCGACTAATTCTTGCGTTTGTAGCATTTAAATAACTAAATTGTAATGATTTTACAATTTTGGTCCCCCTTGCTTGTTTATACTTTCAAATAACTAGATTGTAATGCTCTTACAACTTAAGTATGTTGTTTGTTATGTTTTTGGTTTAGGTCTCTAAACTACAAATGTCATCTCAATAGATAGTGTATTTTTGTTTTAAAATTAATAGAATTAGTAGAACATCTTATATTTATTCTTTATCTAAAGCATTAAACATACAAACAAAATGGAGGACCTTTGGATAAAAATATGCAAACAAAATAAAAAATAAAAAAGAAGAATAAAAAGATAGTATAAGTCCATTTGCAATTGGAGGAGAGTGGCAGAATTTGGTTCACATAAATTGCTATTTTTCCTCATGGAATCTACTACTTTTTGGGGCTGTCTAATTTTTTGCTACCCATAAAAGGAAACTACTAGCTCAAGTGGTGAATCTAACCTCATTTTTCTCACTAAAGCTTCAAATATAGTAGCCTCATAGAGAATAAATCCTCCTTGGAGAACGATCTAAACAAACTTTTTTTCTTTTTTTTTTTTCAAATTCTCAAATCTCAAATAGGCTATGGCTCATCGCTGAGTCCCCTGGATGTGCCCCATTGAATGCAACGATCGAATCGGGTTGATGTACAGGCGACGCAAATCCAAGCGAGGCGATAGAGCCGAAGGAGGACCACTAATCAACCCAACAGAAGTTTTCAAAATTATGATTACCATTTCTTTTGCCACGTCGCTATAAAAATTGGGTTCCTAATTGCCATCTACGACGAATTTACAATACTATCCTTCCACCTTAGAATATTTAACGAATTAGACTATATCTCGTTAAAGTGGAGCGAAAATTAAATTTCAAGTGTAAAGTGACATATTTTAATTTTATAAGAAAAAATGAAATTAAATCGAATTCCAGGACTAGTAGAAATATATAAGTATAAAGAAAGAGATCATCTCCGGATCCTTCCATCAAATCCTATCAATCAACAAATATGGGCCCTTGAAATTTGATCAAACGGCTAAAGTTATTATAACTTTTAATGGGGGCCCCTATTTTTAGCCGTTAAATCAAATTTTAAAAACTCTGATTTGTTGATTGGTAGGATTTGGTGGAAGTGATCCGGAGAGGATCCCTTTCCTAAATATAACTGTAAATATAAAAGGCCATTTGGCAAGGGGCTAGTAATAATTAAGAAATCATACTTTTTTTGTTCACAATATAAAAAAAGAAAAAAAAGAAAAAAAAAAAGATGATACTTAGATACTCACAAGTGAATACTCAGCTTTTGAATTCACCCAGGATATTGTAACTTATTTTTTATTTTTAAAAATAATGGACATGTTAATAATTTTCTTGGGCTTTCAATACAAGAAATATGCCACTTAGGACTACAGTCTGGTGGTATTCTTTTTCATTGGTAAGTGAGAAATCTTACGTTCGAATATTGTAGATGACAAATTCGATAACAATTAGGTTGCTCATTGTGCGGCTTAGCTGAACTCCTCATCCTTTTAATGTAAAAACTTATCATTGTACTAAAAAAAATGAGAAACATATGGCATGGTTTGAATGGTGCAAATCAGTGAGTATACATACATACATACATACATACATACATACATACATATAGCTATAGAATACGTGAGAGGTACGCAACTAACAGCACAACTAATACAAAGCTAGAAGCCAATCGCCTCGACAACCAAACTAGAACCCGGTAGTCGACAAACCACCTTAATTTCGAGACAGAAACAACTGTCAGAATATAATATTGTAAACCTTAATTAGTTAGTTAGTTGGAGACTTTGCGCTTTCTATATATACATCATTGTAGTAACTTCTTGAGTAAGAAATCAATACAATAGATTGTGCAATTCATCTCTCTAAAATCTCATCTCTCTCTCTCTCTCTAAAATCTCATCTCTCTCTCTCTCTCTCTCTCTCTCTAGTTCTTGAAACCTTAATCATTTCTCAATCTCCCTCTACATTAACATGGTAGCAAGAGTTCTCAAGAGATGTAGGTTCGTCTTCAAAACCAGTTTTTCTTACCAAGTACAAAAACCAGTATAATCAAATTACAAATTGATCTTTACAACATTAAGAAGGGATCAAATTCAATTTCCCAGTATCTTCAAAGAATTAAAGAAGCAAGGGATGGACTTTCTATTCTTAGTTTCACATTTGCTGATGAAGACTTTGTGATCATTGTGTTGAATGGACTCCTTCCAAAATACAACAGATTTAAATGTGTACTCAGAAGGCGTGAGAGTATCATTTCACTCAAGGATTTTCGTGCACAATTGCTCGTTGAGGAAGCCATTGTGGATTGTGCTCTTGTTGAATGTGAGACAAAAGGTTCTTTCTTTCCTCTCTTTAGCTCTCAATTTCATGCTGGCTTCAATGGTGGTTATCATGCTCAATCCAATTTTAGTTCATGCTAGTCAAGCTATGGTAATAATGTTGATAGTTATAATCGAATTCTTGGCTCACTTCCATCTTCATATCCTAGTTCCCTGCCACCTGAAATTACTACATGTCAAATTTGTTCACATAAGGATCATCTTGCTACCCATTGTTCTGCTCAAACTACCAACTCATCTATTACACAAGATCCAAACTTGCAGGATCAGCTTCAAGTTTCTGATTCAATGGAGTCAATTAAGACAGACTCTGTTATGGTCAATTCTTTCTCGCATTACCTTGAATCTTCCCTGCCACTTAATTCCACAACAAGAGCTTCTATCAGTACTTCAAAGCAGAACGATTGTGATAAAACAATTATAATGAAAACCGAGGAGCAGCCAGCTAGTTCTGTTGGTGCAGAAAGTTCACAAACTAGCGGATCAGCTAAATTACCAACATCTTGTGAATCAACCCATTTACTAGAAGTGCAAGGACTATCTATACTGCATTTTTCAACTAGGCTCCATCTATTACATCAGTTTGCTCAGGTTTTTGCATACCTGTTACAGGGAAATTACAATACAGGACTATTTTTAGACTCGTTTTTTGTTCAACTTGTTGTTTTGGCCATATGGGAGAAATCTATTCAAATTGCTGCACATGAGTTCAAAGGATCTTATGTATTTCGCTTATGCAATGTTGGAGGTATATTTGATATTCAAGTAGGATACCATATGGGCATTTGTGATAAGGGTGGCGGCACCAGGTCTATGTTGATTTGGCTGCTATGGTACACATGATATAGCAATAATATACAAGCTCAAGATGCCAAGAGGGTTTTCTTAATGCAGAGACTTTGTGTAGCAGCAACCTCACTCTCCAATTGTAAGGAATACTGCACTAATGTTCTTTGACAATCTGACTGCTTCAGCCTCATGATTGGGTGGAAGGATAAAACCCAACCCTAGTTCCTCGCATTTTATAAATTTCTCTTATATTAGACGAAAATAATAACCTTATACATGTTACATATCGAAATAGCTGTGTTATATTATGTGATAAGAAAAGGCAAGAGAAAAACCATCCAAGTGAAAATAAAGACAAATGGAATTTCCATCACATGGCTATCTAGTTCCTCAGCATGAAACCCAACCCTAGTTCCTCACATTTTACTGAATTTCCACACATTATAGGTTTTCCGGAAGTTTGATTACATTTTTCCAATGGATTTCCTGTGTATATGAATTTTATGAACTTATGATTGTATCATTTTTTTCCGAATTTTACTAAGATTACAAACCCTAATTAAATATCCAAATTAATTTATTCCGAATTGAAAACCCTAATTAGTAAAGGAAACATGGGAAAATATTAAGTTAAATAGGATAATGAAAATATATATTTAACACTAAGACACACAATGTATCAACCATAATAATTCGGTACCAAACTCATCATACATATGATTTGAATCAAAGACACCCCAAAATATCGCTAAATCATATTCTTCCTGAATCCACATTTAGTCAAACAAGGAGTACTTGTAAACAAGACTCTAATGCTAATACCAAATTAGACAATAATTAAACTGCAAAAGTTTAAGTTGTTATAACCTTAGAAAATGAACTTACAATGTATATCAAATTTGCCGCGTTTAATTATTTTTCTTTGGTTTGATGTGTGTTAAGAGAGAATGTGTAGCCAAGAACAAAAGTTAGAAGACAAAACATATATGACTTCATTAAGTCAAGTCCTTTTTATTAAAGCAGTGGTCCTTTGATTTGAAAAGTTCAAAACTTAGGCTCGATCCCATTCGCCCTTGTCTCGCCCGGTGGAATCGATCCCTTGATTTGAAAAGCGTTCTGAACAAAAGTAACGAATATTCTAAATGGGAGCTAATTTCGTTATCTTAAGTCTCTTGAGACCGCGTACATCTATTGAATTAAACCTCCGCGTACATCTATTGAATTAAACCTCATGCTGTATAGCACTATAGTTTAGTGTTTGCTTCTTTACTTGTAAGAATAAAGTTTTAAGTTCAGCTAATGTGGACGACGTACTTTTGTAATCTAAAAACAAGAGATTCAAAAGTCACAAATCAAATTACTCGTAAGCGCACGAATCAATTTTAATGAAAAATGACAAATAAATGTGTAGTGAATAGTACTAGGAAAAGGTAAAAATGTGGTTTTTCGTTAAAAGTGAACAGTACCGGGAGTGTTTCGTTAAAACTCCTTTTTTTTTTAAGGCATGAATTAATTTGTGGTTAGACATTAACTCGTATATCTCTACATGATAACTATATCCTATTGGCACTACAACATAACTGGTCTTTTGCAGCGCACAAAGGGCGCCGTAAATGGTTATTCACGGCGTGAGCCCCCAAGCAGTAAAAGCCCCTATCGTAAAAGATATTTTGTCAAATACGACGTTCTCTAGTAGCTGTAAATAATTTAAGCAAACAAGTTGTAAATGCTCTTTAAGGGGTGCCTTGCGCACCTTAATTGATATTAGATACGGCGTTAATGAAGTGTCGTAAATTCTCTTTAAGGCATGCCTTGCACACCTTAATTGGTATTAGATACGGTATTAATAAAGTGTCGTAATACTAAAAAAACAATTACGGCATATCTGTGTGCCGTAATTTATATTTGATACAGCGTTTGTTGAGTGTCGTAATACTGTGAAAGGAATTAAGGCATATATCGTACATCATAAACAAAGACTAGCATCAACAATTACTGTTGAATTTGCATACAGTAATTTACATTTATTTTAATTTTAATTTTTAATATATATATATATATATATATAAAAGAATCGACAAAATTACACATTTACTATAATACAATAATTTCATAAGTAATCATATTGTCAAAATGTATTACAAGTTGAACAAAGCTAAGGTCAATATCAAACTACACATGAAATACCAAATAGGCCTCTACTAACAAAGAAATTTGTCAATTGAAAGACTTCACTTTTCCTTGAAGACCTCCAAATGAAGTCATTTGAAAGTGAAATACTGCTCCTAATGCATGAACCACACTAATTACTTTCTCTATCTGCATAGACATAAGCACATGGAGCAGAAGAAAATCTATTGTACAACTATATGTAGAAATACACATTTAATCTCAAGTAAGAAAAGTGATACTGAAAGAAAACCTAATCATTGTCATACAAACCTAAATCCCAAATTATGCCTTCACAGTTTTATTGCTTTACACTCATACATGTATCAAATGACTTAAATATACACAAATTATGCCTTCACAATTTTACTTTTTCCTATAACCTGCATAAAAATCATATACTTGTGAATAGATAAATTAATGAGTCTCTAACATTTCACGCATGAAGAATTGATGCGGCAAGTAGAAGATTGGATATTCGATCAGTGGATATGGTTATCAATTATGATATCCCCAAAAACTGTAAGGTAAGACTCACTGTTTTTTGACCTTGTGGCTTGCTGTTATCAATTTACATCAAAGTTAGCCATTTATCTAGTTTTTGGGTCTTAATATATTACAAATTCAACATCAAATTTCAATTTTTTTTCATTTCTTTTTGTTCCATTTTCTTCAATCCAATCAACTTTCTTCGGAACTAGAACAAAAGGAGAGAAAGAGAGAGTTCCCAACCTGTCTCAACTTCGTCTTTGGAAACTAGGCTCTGGGAACGGATAGAGTGCCCAACCAAGATACTCTAGCTAGTCAAAGGAGATGGATTTGGTTGGTAAGTTAAGTGCTGGTCAAAACAAAATGTTAACTTAGAAATTGATAAAGACTTTAATACTAATAAAATTAAGTATAAACTTTTCCATTCATTACCGCTGCATTTGCAACCTCTTCGTTTAAAATTTCGCCAAAGACTTGAATGCTGCCTAAAAATTAGTAAAACGAAATACAATAAATAAGTGAATATAAATCTTACCAAGGGAACTCAATCAAATTAGCATTTTTATCCAGTAGTACAAACTAAACAAAGTACTGCACTACTATTATAACAAACTCACAGAGTACTAGGCTAAGAAACAAAGTCAATAATTTAAGTGCTAGGCTATGCCCCAGTGTTATTCTACTACTACTACAACACAGATTATTTGGATTGCAGTATCACGGTAAGTCTGTAACATCTCCATCTCCCTTGCAAAAGTAGAACCTTGCTAAGTACCCCATGTGACCTAGAGGTCCGGGATATGCATACAAAGAAACCCAAGTCACTCTACAAGCCCAACCAAATCACACAGAGAGAGAAAAATTAACAAATCCCCAACACCATAATTAAAACTCTTTTAGAGGAAATTGAATTGGAATACTCTAGATTAATATTAGTCTAAATTTTTTTTAAATACTTGGTGCCTCAGATTTGATAATTCATTGGGCGCCATTACTTATTGCTGTAGATTTGAGAAGGAATCAATTCCAACATATCTATCAAAAACTGTTTCACTCAATAAAAAAGATTAGGTAACCCAAATGTTGTTCAAATGCATATATAAGTTTATAACTTACAAAAAAAGACATTATAACAAGAAAAAAAGTGCTGATACAATTCCTACAATACACTTAAAGGTGGGCATATTAACACTTATTTAAGTTATTAAATCACTTAACTTGTATATATTTGTCACTGCACTTGGAAATATAGGTGGTGATCTAATGAATAACATGAGCAACCTGCAAAGGACAGAAATGGATTGACAAAAGTTATTTGCTGCCCAGGCTATTTGGATCTTTGGACCATTTTTTCCATATTAGTGTACCTAACCGTACACAAAGAGACCATTCCTAAAAAAAACAATGAAACCCAAAATACTCAATCCCATTTAAAAAGCAAAGCAAGTAGACTTTAGTGAAACAAGAACTTCAACGAAAATTTCAAACAAAAGTTCATCACAACAAAGAGAACACAACACGCACCCAATTCCTCATATGAGCTAATAAAAGGGTTAGAAGTCAAGCAACCAAGTACCAACCTGTAATTGAAAATTAATATAAAAAAAAATGAATTAACCAAACATTCAGAAAGATCCAAATGTAGAAGTCCAAAAACACAAAAAAAAAAAAAAAAAAAAAAAAAAGAAAAAGAAAGATTGAAGTGTATTACAAACTATGGATTAGATAGTGATCCCAAAAGCCAAATAAAATCATTAAGCACAAGTTCCATCATTAGTAAAAATTGATCGATTCATTGATTTTTGTATGAGTGATGCAAGTATTGGTATACAGAAACAACATGAGGAGATAAGCCTCTAGGACGTGTAGGATTACAATGCAGAGCAACTAAAAGATAAACGTTACAATTGAGAGCATTAATATCCTAATATCCAATAAACAATAGCTTATGTTTTTAATTTTTAAAACTACTTAAGTACATAGCACTCACTGCTCTGGATTCAAAGAGAACCTCACATAATAAAATCGCTTCTCCATAAAACATAAATGATAGCTCTTGGAATTGACTGTAGAGTATAACGTGATAGCTTAAACAATTAGTATGGTTCAATTTCAAAGCATCTACAAAGCCCAAAATTACTAAACCTTCTTTTCTTATTCAAAAAGATTTTACCCTTAAACAACAAGAAAAATAGAAGCATCCCAGAAAAATAATTTCAACCTACAGATTCACAGCAAAAAGAAAAATACTGAAAAATAAAAAGCAAATAGAAAACTGATAGAAAAAAATCCTCCATATGTAATAATAAATCAAGTTAAAAAATCCCCAATCATGGAATAATAAAGCCGGGCACAAATACATATAAATTTAAAAAAATCAAACCCAAATTGGAGGCTGCGGAGTGCAAATGTGCAGGTGGAGGGGCTGTTGGAGGAAAGTACCTGTAAATTCAAAACCAAATTTATATAAAAATAAAATAAAATATTGAAAAAAAAAAAACTTCAACCTTAGAACATTGGGAGAAAAACGGCGGTCTCATGTGTCTGGGGGAAGAAGATTTAGATGTCGATTTGAGTTTTGGCGGAATGGATCTCCTAGGTTCTTGAATTTTCGGTGGTGGACAGCAAGCGACATGGAGATGAGGCCATGGATTGCGACAAAGCGATGGAGAGAGGGGTTTGTTGTCTGGGTAAATAAATCTGGGTATGACATGCACCCCAGAGAGGAGATGGCCTTCTTGTTGAGTCACGGTGGTGTGAAAGAAAGAGCAATCTGAAAGGCAGAGAGAAAGAAAGGGGAAAGATGAAGTGGAATGGTCCAGAATTTCACTTGTTTGATATTTCATTCCGGTGCTATAATTTCCCGATGTGCATTTTTTGTTAGGTGTGGAGTGGGAAAGTTTAGGCACGAAGCTAGAAACTATTATTTACGATGTATCATTCGTGCCATAAAAGGTAGGGATCCAAATATATAAAAAAATTCACTTTACGACATAACGTGATACCTTAAAAGAGAAGGAAAGTGCGTCATGTAAATTGTCAAATACGACACACAATGCTTACGCTATAAATATTTTTATTTAACGACTTGCACAAAAGTGATATCATGAATGCTAGATTATGTGCAAGTATTACGACATGAACTTTACGAATGTCGTGAATAATATCATTTAAGGCATGTCAGTACTGTATGCCGTATATTTCAAGTCGTAAAAGACCCAAATTGTTCATTAGGCATACAATTAAACACATAAAAATCCATTAAGCGTAGAAGAATCATGCCAAGTAAGACTAGCTTGATATAGTTGGTCATTCTCATTAGTTATAATTGGTCATCCTCATTAGTTTATCTACTCTTCTTAATCTTAGAACCAATAAACTTAATTGTAGGTTATCCTAATAAATTTATTTATCTAGATGCTTAAGGGCGACTAGTCATTAGAAATTTGAATCTAAAATAAAATGCGCACAAAGATTAAGAATTCAACATGGTATACAATCGAATATAATAATTCAACATTGCATACGATCGAATATTAGTTAACAAAGTACTTCACAAATATTCATGACATGTCGTCGTCATAACCTTAGACAATAACTAAGTTACACATAGAAATAAAAATAAAAGAAAGATAGAACCCATAATCCATGGCAAGGTACATCCCTAGGCTCTTTTATACTAAAGAATCCTAAAAGGTTTGATAAAAATTCTCATAAAACAAAACACATTCCTTAACAATTAATGACACAAACTAGGAAATAATCATTCTTGTCTTGAAAAACACGTCAGTCACTTTGCCCGCTAGATTTAAGGTCGTTCCATCTTCTAGAAAATTTTGGAAAAATAGGAAACATGTAGCTGTATGTCTTAGCTTTCTAGGGTTAATCACACATTACTAGGAAAAATCGGGAAAGCCTTCAAATCTTCATTCTTCCACAACTGCGCAGTTCTGATGGGAATGTAACTTTTGCAGGATTAAACTATAAAATTGGAATGTTTGGCTCCATAAAAAATTATGAAATTTGGACAAATGATCTTCGGTCTCTTCGATTCTTTATCCAATTGGCCTTGCATCAAAACTTCTTCTGAAGCCGATTTATCATAAAAAGTGTTATAAGTGCAGAATTTTGCTGAAAATAAGAAAAGGAAAGTAATAAGTTTCTTTTATAACCGATTCCTTAACAAAACCTAGGGATAATTGAGATAAAAATATGAGAAATAATGCACCTGTGAGCGAGCTTGCTACCAAAATATTTGACAAACTATTGATTGCTTGGATCTAATCTCCAACTCTATAATGTAAATATATCGGTGTCTTACAAAAAATATCTTAAACTACAATTATTTTTCAATTGTTTCATTTAGACAACGATATCTTTACATTAAAGGATGAGAAGAATGAATAGATATGAAACTCGCCATTCACTAGATTTGAATTACATATAAAGAGAAATATCATTAAACTGTAATACCAAGTGACGTTTAAACACAATTGTTGATGTAAAAGAGAAAATTCATTGATACTTATGGTATCCAATGATTAACGATATTGTATTGTGGATGCGTACCGACCATAATAAGCACGTGTTCCCTTTACCTACACTGGACAACTACATATATATATATATATATATATATATATATATATATATATATATATATATGCATGCATTTCGTTTTCTACAATCAAGACAAGCATCCTCAGTTGTCTCCGGATGAAACATTTAACAAATAAAAGGTTGTTATAGATTAATTATACAGTGAATAATTGACATATTTATATAATAACTTCATTTTTGTTCAAGAAATGTTAAGGAAGCTTTGTTAAAAATTGAACTTTCTATATACTCTCTGGCACCTTATGTTTTGGACATAATGTTTTTTAATGTTGGTAAGAAAATTAACGTTAAACTGTGAACTAGTAGAAAGTCTATAGAGAATTTCACTTTAAGATAATCACATTAGTATTTCTCTTTTGTTCATGTATGTATCCTCCAAGGCCTTAATAAAGAGTCACGTTAGCATTTGTATGTATCCTCCAAGGTTTTAATAGGGTCGAGAAAAAGTCCATGCTCTTACTGTCTTACAAATGTTTAATTTGTGAAGTTTCACGGGATATAGTATTATACTGTAATTGCAGGCCATAGTGGGAAAGATTATGACCTAACCAGTACCATGCATTGGAAAAGAATATCTACAATAAAAAGGAATTTTAATGGATGCAATCATAACAAATTTTAATGGATGCAATCATAACAACCATGCACTTGATTTTAGGCTACAAAGTTGAGCGGTGTTTGGGTCTGAAGTTCTGGTTTGGGAGAGATTTTTCAGTGTGACCGGTACATGAGATAACACACCACGTGTTATTATATAAATGGTGGGGTATGTATGCTAAAAAGTTAATAACTTAAAAAATAAAATTTCTCACTACTCCTATTAAAACACGTGGTTTACCACTTTTGTTCCTGTCACAACTAAAAATTTATCTTGGCTTGGGCCAAGTTGGTAGAATGTCAGAAAGGAGGGTATTAATTTCGGCCTAATAGTGATGATGGAGTGGCCGAGTCCTAGACGAAGTAGGTTTGATTAAAGATCAGAATTAGCTTATGATGTGGTCGAGTTCTAGAACAGGGATTGTTTGGGGATCATGATTGGTGTTTGATGGGATTTGAGTTAGTTTCTTAAGGATCACATAATAAGACTAGGTCCAAAATTCTAGTTTGAGCAAAAAAAGGGTGAGATTGACTTACTAATTGTTAGCACAAATTCCAAGTGGATAGATGGGATTTTTTAGGAGCAACTAGTGAAGCTGGATAGACAAGGATTCTTTCTGAGTCTGTAGTTGATTGTTTATCTTAAGTCTTAGTCGGCGATGAGTCTTTGATTCTTTCGCAAAAGAGGTCACTCATTAGCCTTTTCGACGAACTGGGGTATTATATGATTGGTTACTCTCAGGTCACATTTAGAGTTCGGCACACAGACAACCGAATCATTTTTATGATTAAGACACTCATCTGCTTCGAGTATCTTTGTCCATACAGTTTAAATTGATTCATTGGACCTATATTTTCACCTAATAGTTTAGGATGCCAAACCTGGTGCACACAGGATCCAGAACTTCACAATGATTTGCACAACCTTGTCTTTACATTTTAGAACTCTAAGGTTGAGAGTGTTCCTTCCTTGGACGAAGTTATTTGATTCAGAAGTTAGCAACGCATTCCACCATATCACCACATTCAAGTTATTTACCTAGTTAAGTTCAGTAGCGAATTGGCATGCTCACTTTAGAATTCAAGCCGTCAAAGGACGAGTTAGCTCTTTTTTACTTAGTATATGCGCCACGTATGCTTTGTAATTTTTAGGTTCAATACATGGTAGATTGGGTGTGTCCGGTAGGTTCAAGGCTAAACATAACCATCTTATACAATTTATCACTTTAATATATTGTTAAGTTACAAGTATGCGATAACTAAAACTGTAGTCCAGTGATAATCTTCTTCACTTGTATGTGATGCATATAAAGTTCGACTCAAATGAATGAAAATGATGTATTATATTTGTGTAGAGTTTGATACCTAGTTAGTAGCTGATTCATTGTGTGGCCCAACTCAATTCCACTATCGATGGAGTAGAATTTTTTTATGTAAAAAAAGAAAAGAAATAAAAGATCAATTCTTACCAAAACTTGATTAACGAATTTGTCATTATATATGGATATATTTGAGTTCTCTTGTCATCTCCCTAGCTATTTAGAAAACAATTCATATGGTTGCAAAAATATAATCGCATCTCCCTATATATAAACAAATAAACAATAACTAAAACCTGACAACTACTCCGACATAACTCTTTTCTAAATCATGGGTTTAGTATTTTATCTAACAAATCGTGGCTTTGTTTGTCTTTGAGAAAGCTTCAAAACTCTGACTTTTATAAAATGGAATTTTAACAAAAAGGTTTTCGGTACTATTTACTTTAACGAAAAATCACATTTTTACATTAAAAAGTCAATCATAGTACTATTTATTTTACCTTTTATTTTATCATTATCGTTAAAACTTAAAATTTTCTAACTCTTTTCATTAGTTTTTCTTTATAAAAATGATCCTAAGATCTTGATAACAAAATTTCTAAAAGTTCTTTAAAGCAATATCACCGACTTTAACAGGAAGGTTCAAGTACCATTCGGTTCAAGTACGATCTTTTTCTGTGAATTATGTGTTTTGTAGGAGTCAATTTGGATTTAGTTTGATTTTTCCAATTAAGCCTAAATTTTTTAAAGAAATAAAAGTCAATAATATCATGTCAAATTACGACTATTTAAAGTCAAAATATCACAATTTTTTTAAATATCACTATTCAAAGTCAATAATAAAATGTACACAATTTCAGTGTATTTGGACCACACATCACAAAAATATTACATTCATGATTAATCCCGCCGGAGTTTTAGGAAAAGTAAGATGCTTGAGATGTGCAACGATTGATTGGTGCCGATTTGCCCAAACGGCGAACCAGATTACTTTCCTAAAAGTTTCCATTAAATTAAAGAAAGAAACTCATTTTTCTATTAATTTTAAATCCATGCTACCAAAAATCAAATGCTATCCTACTCATTAATGCATAATCCGAATAGAAAATGATACACGTTTTAATTTTGTACATACATTTGTTTAATTTAGTATGTTGATATTTTTTTGAGTTTCTCGTTCGATAATAAAAATAAAGACATGTATGAGAGGCTAAATATAGTATGTGAAACTCCTTTTCTATATAACTAAATTGGCTAAACTATTTTGCTATCCTATCAAGTTCGAATTTCATTTTCCGCAATTCGGATAAATTTAGTATAATAATTTAAATTGTTTTGAATGTTTTAATCTTGATTCCAAATAACAAATGTAATGGTAACCGCCATGAATGGTCAGAGTGAACCAGTGCAAATACTGTTCCCACACGCGGCCTTGGTTGGTGCCTCTGTGTCTATATATAAGAGGACCGACCCCTTGCAAACATTCAACAAATTTGACAAAACCGATGAGGGACGCCATGTCTAAGATTCTTCCGGTTCTTGTTTCTCTTCTCCTTCTTCAAGCTTCTGCTTCTTGGGCAGCTTCAGATTCTGTCTACGACAGCTTTCTCCAATGCCTAAATACCAAAACGAACTCATCAAACACAACCCAGTTGTCCAGCATAGTGTATGCCCAGAACAACCCTTCATACACACCAATTTTACAAGCCTACATCAGAAACTCCAGGTTCAACAGAACCTCCACCCCAAAGCCGCTCCTCGTCGTCACACCCTTAACCGAATCCCATGTCCAGGCCTCCGTCCTTTGTGCCAAGCTCGCCGGCGTACAGCTTAAAATCCGAAGCGGCGGCCACGATTACGAGGGTATTTCGTACTGGTCTAGCCAGACATTTATTGTTCTTGACATGTTTAATCTCAGGTCGATCACGGTGAACATTGAGGACAACTCCGTTTGGGCTCAGACCGGCGCCACGCTCGGAGAATTGTACTATAGGATTTGGGAGAAGAGCAAAGTTCACGCGTTTCCGGCGGGGATTTGCCAACTGGTTGGTGTTGGTGGACACATAAGTGGCGGCGGATATGGTAACTTGCTTAGGAAGTATGGCCTTGCTGTCGACAATGTCCTTGATGCTCAGATTGTCAATGCGAACGGGGAACTTCTCGATCGAAAATCGATGGGAGAAGACTTGTTTTGGGCTATTAAAGGAGGAGGTGGTGGAAGCTTTGGAGTCATTATTTCGTACAAATTGAAGTTGGTTTCCGTCCCGGAAGTTGTTACAATTTTTCGGGTTGAGAAAACGTTGGAGGAGGATGCAACCGCCCTCGTTTTGCGGTGGCAGGAGGTGGCGCCGACTACGGATGATGGGTTGTTCTTGAGGCTGTTGTTGCAGCCTGTGAGTTCTAAAGTGAAGAAGGGTGAAAAGACTGTTAGAGCTTCAGTTTTGGCTGAGTTTCTAGGCAATGGCGATCAACTTGTGACATTGTTGGGAAAGGAGTTTCCTGAATTGGGGTTAACGAAGGAAAATTGTACCGAGACGAGCTGGATTGAATCTGTCCTCTGGTGGGCGAATTTCGACATTGGTACCTCTCCGGAAGCGTTGCTTGACAGAATGCCAAACGATGCAAATTTCTTGAAGAGGAAGTCTGATTATGTCCAAACCCCAATTTCAAAAGACGGGTTAGAGTGGCTATGGAAGAAAATGATCGAGCTAGGGAAAACAGGACTTGTTTTCAATCCGTACGGCGGGGAAATGAGCCGGATTGCGCCATCCGAGACGCCTTTTCCCCACCGTGCCGGAAACTTGTTCAAAATTCAGTACTCCGTGAACTGGGAGGATGCAGGGGAGGACTTGGAGAAGAACTACACCACAGAAAGCAAAAGGCTTTTCAGTTACATGACCCCATTTGTGTCAAAGAATCCAAGAAGTGCTTTTTTGAACTATAGGGACCTTGACATTGGTGCTAGTTCAAATGGGGCTCCTACATATGAAGAAGGAAAGGTATATGGGGTGAAGTATTTCAATGACAATTTTGATAGGTTGGTGAAGGTGAAGACCGCCGTCGATCCCGAAAATTTCTTCTACAACGAGCAAAGCATCCCAATTCTTCCAAGTAAGGAATAAGAGAACTTAGGAAGTTGATACAAAAGCATGGATTTTTGGTTATTGATTGGTCATAGATTCATAGTAATAAGTTAAAAAAAATATGCAAATGTTATAATTATTGGGTCATTTTGATTCAGTTCGTGTCACAGTGAATATATACAATGTGGTTTTACTTTTATCCTGCTCCAGATTAATATTTGGTTTTGGATTTGTGAGAGATTGAGACATGTATAAGAGAGTTGAGACAATGCCATTTATATTGAAGGCTGACTTGACAATTTTTTTCTACCTTGTGTAATGGGGTATGCTTGCCGTGAATGTCATTTTCATCTGATTAGTTTATCTCATAGAGGACTAGTTCAATCATTGGAAAAAACAAAAATTAAAGCGGAAGTAACGGGAGTTGATTTTTGCACTTTCTCTTTTTTCGGCGTAAGAAATGTGCAGAATGAGAAAATAAAAGTATGCAAATTTTGAAGAATTATGCTTACCACTAATCTTTTATTTTATTTGAACAATATGCCCAATTGGATTAAACCATCCAGATGCAGATTCTTCACCTCATATTTTGTGGAAAACCTTTCCTATAGTCTAAGATTGTAAAAAGTCACAATATAGGTTCCTTTCACTATTCCATTTAAGTCAAAGTCAAGTTGAGTTAAAATAGCTGTCATTGAAAACTGTAATTGCACAGAAGCTTCTGTTGGTGGGTTGGTCTTGATTTTGTGGCTGTGATTCTTGTGACACGGTTAGATTTGAAGGGTGTGGATTATTAGATGGAGTACAATCATTGAAGGTCCCTTGCGACTCGGTCGTTTTCTCATAGAATCATCATGTGATGTGTCTACATAAAGTTATTTGACGAGAGATAGACAAAAAATATGTGAGTACTGGCAACGAAGGATTTTTCGTTTTCTTAGTCTTTGTGCACTTATAAATAAATAGATTTACTTGCATGGCGGTATCTCAAACTAATTACAATATTAATTTGTTAATAAGTTATATTCCTGCTAAGAAGTCTTTTCCTTTAGAGATGACCCTTTTGGATTTTGGTGTTCTCTTTTTGGGGATATCACCACATACATGTGTTTACTGTTATTGTTGTGTTGAGTTGCCTTCGGTTTCAGGAGCACAATAAAGTAGAGTGAAAAAGATAAAACAAGTGTGTGTGTTTGAATAATAAGAACTGTTGCTGATTTACTGTTATGATTATGGATGTTTTGTCAAACAGTAGGGTGATTCCCTCCTAACAATGGTCATTGTGAATGCATTCTCTATTGAGTGCACTCAACCTGTTCGATGAAAGTCCGCAACCAATTAGCAGTTGATGTAATAATTAAGCTCAAAGAATCCACATACAGTTTGTTGCAGAGCACATTTGCCCTATAACATTCCCAAACATGATGTAAACATAACTTGTTTGATTGGATGATCAGATACTCAAACTATAATCTTCCCATACATTTTGTTCCCCTAAACCAGAGCTCCCCAACGGCACTGACTTTGGTTGCTGATTGCAGGTTCACATACAGATGTGAATGGCGGATCAAATTCCAAGATACCAACGGGGAAGCTACTCAGTTTACTGGTATACTTGCTTGTTGGAGGTTGGTAAGAGGGAATGCTTTACTAGCCAAGACTACGATCCATTGTATGTAAATATTTTTAATTCTTCATACATTCTTATCATTTGTACTTACTAAGTCCATCGTGCTTCCTCTTTTAACTTATAATTTGTTTGACTCCCATTATTGCGTGAAAATGGAGTAAAACGGAACAAAGATAAACAAGAAGCATCACTCGAATAAGAAGGCATTGTAGGGAGATAAAAACAACCCTAGTTTCAGTAAGAAGGCATTCGGGTAATGCCTCATGCATATAGCATGTTCGGCTTTCTAGAGTGTAGCTAGAAAGAAATAGAAACGAAGAAGTCTTGTTTAGGGTGTAGTTGAAAATAGATTTTTGGAGATAGGGCCATGAATTATGATTTCTATGCTACTACAGTACTCATGTCTAATACGAAGTCGTTTTAATCTGGAGGTGGAAACCATCATCTGAAGTGCCACTTTTAAAACCTCAATTGAGTCGAGGGCGGGTAGTTGATTCTCTGGTTAAGCTAGGACAGATATGTAAACCAAGCAAGTAGTTCCCTGGTCTGTGAGAATGCGGCACTTAATAGTAGGTGACAAGCTGATCAATGCAGCCATTTTAGAAGAGATGAGTTATTTGCTGATGTCTCCATGAAAAAATCATGCCATTTGTTAAATTTCATCCTAGAATATTCTTCACTTTGAAGTTTCCACTTCGAAACTTCCAGTGTGCATCCAATGACTGCAATTTTCTTTCAACTCATAGTACAAAGTAGGAACATCAACCAGATATATATATATATATATATATATATATATATATGGTTGATCTCTACATGTCATACGTGATACGTTAGAGGAAATAATTGTGGTGATCTTAGACAAGTCCCGAACAGGCTCACATTGGTCACGTATGCTCTTTCCATAGGCGACTTTCCAGTAGGTCTACCTCTCATCCTTTTCAACTAAGTTTGGTCCACAAGTTCAAATTTTACTTCTCATAGATTTCTTCAATTTATTCCACTACCAAAAACAGTTCTGCTTATTCGTTTGCCTTGCAATTTTGCATACAGAAACGCAGATTCTTGGATAATTCAACGCTAAAACCAGTTAGCGCTACTCCTCTCCATGAATCTCATGTTCAAGTAGCAGTTTTTTGCTCCAAGAAACTTGGCACAGAGATGAGATTCCGAAGTGGGGATCATGACCACGGGGGCCTTTCTGCTTCTAAAGCTCCTTTCATCATCATTGATCTTTTCAATCTACAGTCCATCCATATTGACATAGGCAAGGAGAGTACATACTTTGCACGGATTGAGTTAGGTGCTACTCTCGGAGAGTTGTGTTATAAAATTGCACGAAAGAGTAAGGCGCTACTCGGGAATATATGGATTCCAGTACTTGCTCACTTGGGATGATGACCAAGAAACTGAGAACTTATTAGATGGATGACAAAGGTGTACGTGTAGAGTGGCGCCAAATGTTTCGAAGTCCCCAAGAGCTGCATATTTGAACTATAGGGATCTTGAGTTGGGGAAGAACAATGCTTGTAATACAAGCTATGGACAAGCAAGCATCTGGGGCTTGAAGTATTTTAAGAGTGACTTAAGAGACTTGTTTATGGGAAGGCCTTAGTTGATCCTGGTAATTTCTTTAGAAATGAACAAGTATCCTTGTGTTCCCATCAGGGAAAGTAGAATATTAAATAGATTGGTTGGGCTTTTTGTTCATCTTTCAAGCACATATAAACTAACGATAGGTATTAGGCAGCCTCAACCAACGTTTACAAGTTCCTAACTGTGCTTGTATCTCAATAAAAGAATTATAACCTTCTTTAAATAAATGGAAATTGTTTTCGACGAATATATACTTCTTTACAATAAATGGAAATTGATGTCAAAATACACAATTGTTGTTTTATAAGATGTGACTATGAGACAGAAGTTCATGGCAAAAGAAATAAAGAAATACCTAGGAAGACTTTGAAAGAGACTAAGAAAATATATGGAGTACTTTGAGCTAACCGAAGACTTGACACAAAAATCGAGCATAATGACGTTTTAAGATTCATACAGCCGACCTCACTTAGTGCAATAAATCTTAGTAGTTATTGTAACTATTCCATTGTCACATAGATGGAAAATTCGAATTGAAACCGTATTAAATAATTTGTATTAGATTCATGTACAGATATTAAATTATTTACATGAAAAGTCTCTTTTGTTGGGCAAACGTTTATGAAACGGCTCTTTTGTTAAGCGATCGATTGTGAAAAGTCTACGCATATATCTTTTCAATTCTTCCAACTCATCTTACCTATATAAGTGAGCTTAGAGCTCATACCATTTCACATACGTAGAACAAATAGAGATGGAGATCTCCCACATAAAACTACTTCCCCTACTACTTTTCTTCCTTCTAAACTCGGTTTGTTCTACAACTTCGAACCCGATTTCGGAAAGCTTTGTCCCTTGCTTTTCATCCCGCATACATTCTAACTCAACAAGCAAAATCATCCTCACCGAAAGCACTTGGGATTATTCCTTAGTCTTGCAATCCTTCATACAGAATCTCCGATTCTTGAACACAACACCGAAACCACATGCTATTATCACTCCTTCTCGATACTCTCATGTTCAGGCAGCTGTGGTATGCGCCAAGAAAGACGGCATACAAATAAGAACCCGAAGCGGGGGCCATGACTACGAGGGCCTATCTTATGTATCCGAAGCTCCTTTCATCATCATCGATCTTTTCAATCTTCGGTCTGTCGATGTTGACATAGAGAATGAGAGTGCCTGGGTTGAGTCAGGTGCTACTCTCGGAGAGTTGTACTACACAATTGCACAAAAGAGTAAAATTCATGGATTTCCAGCAGGGACATGTCCAACTAATGGTGTGGGGGGACATATTAGCGGAGGTGGATTTGGCACTATATTCCGAAAATATGGTCTAGCAGCTGACAATGTTATTGACGCTAAGATTGTTGACGTTAATGGCAGGATTCTCGACAGAAAATCCATGGGAGAAGAACTCTTTTGGGCTATTCGAGGAGGGGGAGGCTCAAGCTTTGCAGTCATTTTGAAATGGAAACTTAGGTTGGTTCCTGTTCCTCCATCTGTGACAGTTTTCACAATTTCACAGACCATAGAACAAGGCGCAACCAAACTATTTTCGAAATGGCAAAACATTGCAGATACGCTTCATGAAGACATTTTCCTACATTCAGTCATAAGTGTTGGAAATAAAGCTGGCGTAAATGGTGGCAAAACTATTAATATTGAATTCGGTTCCTTGTTTCTTGGGCCAGTCGAGAAACTTCTCACTTTGATGCAAGACAATTTTCCGGAGTTAAGTTTAGACCGCAGCAACTGCACTGAAATGAGCTGGATCGAGTCTGTTCTATACTTTGCCGGCAAGTCGATAAACAAGTCGGAAGCTTTGCTTGGGAGAACACAACAATCTAGGAGCTTCTTCAAAGCAAAATCAGACTATGTGACTAAACCAATTTCGGAAGCTGGCTTGGAAGGTTTATGGCAAACACTGATTGAATTGAAAGCTTATTTGATATTGACACCTTATGGTGGAAAGATGAGTGAGATTTCGGATTCGGAAACTCCTTTCCCACACAGAATCGGCAACATATTCGGAATCCAGTATATGGTCACTTGGGATGATGGCAAGGAAACTGAGAAACATGTTGGCGGGATGAGAAGGCTGTATGACTACATGGAACCATATGTTTCAAAGTCCCCAAGAGGTGCCTATTTGAATTATAGGGATCTTGACTTGGGGAGGAACAATGCTTGTAATACAAGCTGTGGAAAAGCAAGCATTTGGGGCTTAAAGTATTTCAAGAATAATTTTAGGAGACTTGTTCATGTGAAGACCTTAGTTGATCCTGGTAACTTCTTTAGGAATGAACAAAGCATCCCTGTGTTCCCATCTATTTGAGTTGGGAACTTGTGATTAGTTTTTATCATACTAATGATAAGTATCAAGGTTTTTATTTTATTTTTTTAATAATAATAAAGGATTAAGCGAGATTAATTTGTCAATGAAAGGTCACAAGGTGCAAACCATATACCCTTAAACTCGAAGAATAAAGGGAAACTTTCTTGTCCCAAGAGTATTTTCAAATTCTGAAGAATTATGCTTACGACTAATCTTTTATTTTATTTGAACAATATGCCTAATTGGATTAAACCATCCAGATGCAGATTCTTCACCTCGTATTTTGGGGAAAACCTTTCCTATAGTCTAAGATTGTAAAAAGTCACAATATAGGTTCCTATCACAATTCCATTTAAGCCAAAGTCAAGTTGAGTTAAAAATAGCTGTCATTGAAAACTGTAATTGCACAGAAGCTTCTGTTGGTGGGTTGGTCTTGATTTTGTGGCTGTGATTCTTGTGACACGGTTAGATTTGAAGGGTGTGGATTATTAGATGGAGTACAATCATTGAAGGTCCCTTGCGACTCGGTCGTTTTCTCGTAGAATCATCATGTGATGTGTCTACATAAAGTTATTTGACGAGAGATATAGACACAAAAAATATGTGAGTATTGGCAACGAAGGATTTTTCGTTTTCTTAGTCTTTGTGCACTTATAAATAAATAGATTTACCTGCATGGCGGTATCTAATTACAATATTAATTTGTTATTAAGTTATATTCCTGCTAAGAAGTGTAGGTAAGTCTTTTCCTTTAGAGATGACCCTTTTGGATTTTGGTCTTCTCTTTTTGGGGATATCACCATATACATGTGTTTACTGTTATTGTTGTGTTGAGTTGCCTTCGATTTCAGGAGCACAATAAAGTAGAGTGAAAAAGATAAAACAAGTGTGTGTGTGTTTGAATAATAAGAACTGTTGCTGATTTACTGTTATGAGTATGGATGTTTTGTCAAACAGTAGGGTGATTCCCTCCTAACAATGGTCATTGTGAATGCATTCTCTATTGAGTGCACTCAACCTGTTCGATGAAAGTCCGCAACCAATTAGCAGTTGATGTAATAATTAAGCTCAAAGAATCCACATACAGTTTGTTGCAGTGCACATTTGCCCTATAACATTCCCAAACATGATGTAAACATAACTTGTTTGATTGGATGATCAGATACTCAAACTATAATCTTCCCATACATTTTGTTCCCCTAAACCAGAGCTCCCCAACGGCACTGACTTTGGTTGCTGATTGTAGGTTCACATACAGATGTGAATGGCGGATCAAATTCCAAGATACCAACGGGGAAGCTACTCAGTTTACTGGTATACTTGCTTGTTGGAGGTTGGTAAGAGGGAATGTTTTCCTAAAAGAAACCCAAACCGACTAGGACATATTTGACGAACCAAAATACCTAACAATCTCCACCTTGGTGAGTCAAACCAAGTCTTGATCGTTGCACCCCAGAGTATCCTTGAACTTTCTTGAAGCAGCTCTGGAATCTTCAAGAGTCTTCACCTTGGCAATCTTCTCCTTGCTTCATTGCACCTCAAGTGAGGAGGTGCTTCAATTTGATCAACCAACGATATTTGATCAAGTTCAAGCAATGCTTTCTTGGCTGGCACTATCTTTGTAAGGAAATCTGTGACGTTGCCATCCATATGAATCTTTTCAATCCAAATCTCCTTAGACTCCATCCAATCTCTGATTCTGTGATACCTTGCTTCAATGTATTTTGATCTTCCAGAAAAAAACTCAATTCTTTGCCAAGTGAATGGCACTTTGACTATCACACTTCTGCTTCACACAATCTTGAGTGATTCCCATTTGACTTACCAAGCCACTAAGCCATATTGCTTACTTTCCAGCTTCGGCCAATGCAATATACTCTGCCTCTGGTCAACAAAGCTGTAATTGGTTGCAGTAGTGCCCTCCAACTGATTGGTCCTCCTATGCACGTAAACACATAACCAGAAGTTGACCTTATCTTTGTCCAAGTTCCCTGCATAATCGGCATCCACATATCCTAACACCCCTACATTTTCTTTTTGACTCTCAAACATAATCCTTTTGTAGCCAAGAACCCTTAAAATAACGCAAAATCCACTTGATTGCATCCTAATGTTGATTTCCTGGATTTGCCATGTATTTGGAAACAACACTGATTGCTTGAGCTATGTCGGGACGTGTGCATACCATTGCATACATGAGGCAGCCCACGACATTAGCATAAGGCATCTTCTTCATTACTCGTTGCTCTTCCTCGGACATAGGACACTGCTGCCCACTTAACCTGAAGTGAGCCGCCAAAGGAGTCGAAAGTACCTTTGCTTCTTGCATGTTGAACTTCTGAAGAACCTTTTGAATATACTTGGCTTGTGATATCCAAATCCTTCTAGCAGTCCCATCTCTTTGAATTTCCATGCCAAGGATCTTCTGTGCAGCACCTAGATCCTTCATATCGAACTCCTCGCTCAACATCTTTTTCAAGTCTTGAATTCTAGACTTGTCTTGACAAGCAATTGGCATGTCATCCACATATAGCAATAGCAATATGATCATCCCATCTTAGAACGCATGATAGTACACGCAACAGTCATATAAACATCTTCTAAAATTGATTTTCAGCATGAATGAATCAAACCTCTTGTACCACTGTCTTGGAGACTGTTTCAGGACATTCAACATCAAACACTCTTCTGTTATTTTTACTAATCTGTAGGTTTATTGGGATATCTGTGCAGGTTAGTCAGTCAGTGTGTCATGGGATGCTTGGGTGCCTATATTGTTAGTCCTGAGTGATTCTGCCTAATTGGTGATCTTAGATACATACGAAGAGTCATTCGTGATTGATTTTGCCGAGTATAAACATTTGAATCGAACCATAAAGTAATCGTGTTGTAATTAGTGACTCAACGTTTTGCTTCTGTCGTCAAATTATGTAGCAGTGGCCAAATATAAACATTTGAAATAACATTGCTTAAAAGAGCGGTTTTAATCCGAACTCAATTCTTTTCGGGGACATATTCTAGGTTGATTCACATTCTGGGATGTAATATAGTTGGCGTGTTGGGCTGATCGTGGAGATTCTGTTTACACTGTAATTGCTGTTGTAAAGAGCCCCTATATGCTGCTTAAAGGCTGGTATCGACTGATTCATGATCTGATTACTCGAGAAGGTCCATTTCTTGAAATAGCTTGCATCCTTATTGCTGGTTTGACAATCACTATGTGGGTAATTGTGGTTGTTTCAAGTATCGTGTTGGCAGTTTTTATGAACATTTTAATTGGATTGTATGCATCAGTTGTAGTATATCAGGTTTGCGTACACCAGACTATAATCATTGTAATCTCATTGGCCTTTCATGATAAGTAAAGTTATACATTTTTTAACCGTTTGGAAATGCAAGGGAGATCTTAGGAAAGGTGTGGTACATGATTGTAATGATGGCTGAATTTGATGAGTACACGAATGATCGGCTGTATCTTCAAGGGGGATCAATCTTTCCAAAGTTAATGACTTTCCTGCTTATGAAATATTGTTCCTTAAGCTCGTTCAGTTTTACCGCAGAAAGTCACTTTCAGAAAGCGAGCAGACTTTCTTCTTATCTAATATTTTGGCCATTTCCATCAATCAGTAACCATGTGTTATGCCTGACAGCTTCAATCCTCTTGATTCCCATGTATGGATTGAATCCTATAAAATTGGCCATTGGGAATGAAAAGCCGTTTCATTGCTGTATTTTTACCCTTTTTGGTTGTATCATGTGAAATTAAGTGTCACTTTGGAATATCTATTTTTTTAGAAATACGCTTTGATGAGCTTTTAGATTCTTAGAAGGTTCAATATTAAAATGAAATCAATACGCACAATGAATGATTCGAGAGGTCTCAATTGAGTTTTATCAATATTAATAACAAAAAACCCTGATATTTTAGTATAACTAGTGACGATGAACAGTTTGATATAAAACTGTTCAAATTCGTGGATCTGGGTAAGAAACTAAGAAATCCCGATATTTTCTTTCGGTTTTAAGATCTGAAATGGACATGCATGTACTTTTATTTGTGAGATATAAGAAATTGAGAAATTTTTTGTTTATCATTCTGAAGTGGGAGGGGTATTGTCAGAAATAGGAGAATTAGTAATTTTAATCAATTTAATAAATTAAGAATACAGAGGTAGTGATCTACAAAAAAATATGTTAATAAATTGGTTAATGGGTTTTCAGTTCAGTGTTATTATTGGCTTTGATGCTTTTGTTTGACTTATGTGTATGATAGAATTGATGTTCTGTATATGTGAGCTTGCTTAAAATAAAGTTAGGAAACATCATTCCTTTTTTTTTTTTAAATACTCTGAAGTATAGCTAGGAAACATCTTTCCTTTTATATTTGGGCAAACATTTATGTCCTACACTATTAACTTTCTTTAATGCTTGCTTTGGATTTTACAGGTTGTTTTTAAAGTTTGGCACTAAATTGCTTTTTCATTGTTAATAAATGTTAATTGTGATTCAATTGTTTTTTCAATCATGTAGGGAGACGCAATCTAATCGACAGTAAAAGATGTTGACTATGCTTTACTTGATAAAAAAAAATAGAAACTGATTGTGTGTATTATGAGAAGAAGCGGAGAGCAATCTGTCTCAGTTTTGGAATTAAAGAAGCTAACTCAAGGTGCTAACTTTGAATTTTCCGGAAATATCTTTTTATTATTATTATTATTATTAATTATTTTAGACGTAGGAATTCTCCATGTTTTATCTAGTAGTTGAAAATATAAATTTGGGACTTCTTCCATTTAGATATTTGGGAGTTTGAATTTATAAATATAGATTTGTGTTTGTTTGCCCAGCAGATATTTCAAAGTTGGAGGAGGCATTGTGGATTAATAATAGGAAATATGATGCTATGCGGTGTTGGGAAATGCTTAAAGTGCTTGTGCAGTTTGCACTCTGGACCAGAATGAGGCAAATGTTCCAAAAGGTGTTGCAGTGCTTCCAGAAGGCTTTCAATGAGGTACTTCCACTTACAAATCTCAAAGAAACTATATTTGTTTTTTTTCAACTTTTGATGTGTAATAAGGAGGGTAGTGAGATTGACTACATAATTTGTAATATGGGTTTAATGACTTATAAAATTGCAATTTCAAAGATCTTAAATTACAGCTTGATTATCCATTTTTGAGATTCCTGTGTAGAGTAATTGATAGTATAATGCTATTTGAAAATTGTTATTACTGTGATTGTGCAGTGCTTACTATGTATTTGCTTAGCTTAATTATAAATTACGGGTGGTTGCAAGTTAGAATTTTATTCATGCAGAGAAGTGTATCTCATTACAAGGAACTCAATCCAACAGAATATTTACTACTTTTAAAAGCATTTTGTGAACTCCAAGCTCAAGTCAATCTTTAATTTTCATCTACTTTTTATTTCTCTATGTCTAGGTGATTTACATGGTTTGTAACCATTAAATCACCCAACTTTATATTTACAATTGTGTTTCTGATTGTTGATATCAATTAAAATACTATTATTCAGGTTATTAGATTTTATGCTATATGTTAACATATTCATTTTAATAATTACCACTTGCTTTGATGCATTGAAAATGCTAATTCTGTGACAAGAAAATAATCTTATTTCTTGTTTAATAAAACTCATAATTAGAGAAACTGTTAGAAGAGAATGATACATAATTATTCATACAATTTGTAATCCCAGAGCAATGCACGGACATTACTAACTAGTGTCAACGAACGATAGATATTAGGTAGCCTCAACCAACGTATACAAGTTCCTAACTCTACTTGTATCTCAATAAAAGAATTATAACCTTCTTTTAATAAATGGAAATTGTTTTCGACGAATATATACTTCTTTACAATAAATGGAAATTGATGTCAAAATACAAAATTATTTTTTTATAAGATGCGACTGTGGGACAAGGTTCCAAGCAAAAGAAATAGACGAAGACATAGGAAGACTTTGAAGGAGATTATAAGAAAAGAAAATAAAAAAAAAAAAGAAATTTTATTTGAACCCATATTTTGTATCTCAATACCTAGCTTATTTTTAATACCCACATTGTATTTGATTTATCTATCATTATCTCTTTACACTCAACGTTATTTCCGAAACCACCATTAATTATCAAAACTCAACTCAATCAAACTTCTTTTTACACCCAACTCAATCTACTTAAAAATAAAAAATAAAACCCTAACCAGTCCATCATCTCCATGGAGCAAAGCCCCTTCTCTCTCTCTTTAAAAAATCCTTCCATCTCCCATGGTTGTCATTCTGCAACCCCATCTACTCCTCCGTTGTCATCCAAACCTCTTCCTCTTCCTTTTCTTCATCAATTGACATCTCTAAATTTCTAGAGCACTAATTAGCTTAATAATTGGTATGTGTTCAATTGATTGGTTCAATTTTTACGTATTGATTCCTTTTTCTTTTCAATTAAATGAGCTTCTGGTTAGAGTGTTTAATGAGTTTGGTATGTTTCAATTAAATGAGAATCTTCTAGACTCTATATTTCTATATGTGGTAGAAAAATGGGTACGTCCATGATAACTTTTGGTAGATCAATGAATATTTTTAACCGTGGATATTTATTTATTTTTATTTTTTTGTTGAAACCGTGGATATTTATTAGATACAAAAGCTGTGGACAACAATTCACATTACATTGAACTGTGGCTAAAAAGTATATCGCCTTTGCACATTTTAAAGGCGAACTCATAGGTAAGCAGTTTTTATTGTGGAGCAAAACTTCGGGAATTAATCTAACCTGGATGTATAATTGAGTTTATGCATTTTAATGATTAAACTTATAAATATTTCGATCACATATGGATTTAATATCGTAGTATCTTTTAGCCTCTATATGCCACAAAAGTTGCAGACAAAAATTCACAATACATAGAATTGTGGTTAAAAAAAGTATATCATATTTGCACATTTTATAGCTGAACTCATAGGTAAGCAGTTTTTATTGTTGACCAAAACTTCGGGAATTGATCTAACTTGAATGTATAATTGAGCTTATGCATTTTAATGAGTAAATTCATAAATATCTTGACAACATATGAATTTAATATTGTAGCATCTTTTAGCCTCTATATTGGTATCTGTGGCAAAAAAATGGGTACCTCCATGAGAAAATTTTCTTTGTAGATCGATGAATATTTTCAATTTGAATATTTATTAGATACCAGAAATTATAAGTCTATTAGCGAAAGTCTAAGTCAATGCCACATACAATAGTTGTTAAGATATATTTAGGGAATTGTTATTAGTGCTCCAAAAATCTCATTCTACACTTTGCACAAATGTATTTTTCTTTCTAATTATAGAAAGTTTGGAGTGCCAAATGAGATTTTTGGATTGCTAATAACAATTTTCTATATTTATATACATTTTATTTTAGTTTGAAAGTCGACTTCCTTTTTTTTTTTTCTTTATCAAGTTGGGAGTATCACTGACTGTGACCCTGCGCAACTAGTTATTGATTCATTTTGAATAATCAACATTATTTCTTACAATGTCTTGGGCATATGAATAACAGAAAGAAAACAGTCATGATACAAGCTGAATAAGAGTAGTACTAATTAGTAAACAACTTGTGCATGACGTTTGCTTATAACCAAGTGGCATGAAGGGACAAATGTGTATATTTCATGCATGACTTGGAATAGTATTAGTAAAGTCACACAGGCCAATCAACTTGTTGACAAGTGGCCCTTTACCACATTGGTTAAAAAGTGTTGTGCTCTTACAAGACGGCGTGGGTTCGAATTCTATAGGTGATTAAACTAACAACTAACTTACTAATGCTATCGCTCGACTAAAAAAAAAAAAAATGGAAATGTATGTAGTGGATAAACACAATCTCAAAATTTAATTAAATTCACATAACAATGATAAACAAAGGCATTATCACAACTTAGGTGTGGTGAGCAATCCCATTAAAATAGAACTTAATGTGTATGTTTCATGCATGACTTGGAATAGTATTAGTCGTCGGGAGATTTTGCATCAATTTGTTTTTGTTTTTAATATGTACATATTAAAAACAAAAACAAATTGATGCAAAATCTCCCGACGACTAATACTATTCCAAGTCATGCATGAAACATACACATTTGTCTTTCTTACAATGTTTTGGGCATATGAATAACAGAAAGAAAACGGTCATGATACAAGCTGAATAATAGTACTAATTAGTAAACAACTTGTGCATGATGTTTGCTTATAACCAAGTGGCAAGAAGGGACAAATGTGTATGTTTCATGCATGACTTGGAATAGTATTAGTAAAGTCACACGGGCCAATCAACTTGTTGATAAGTGGCCCTTTACCACAGTAGTGAAAAAATGTTGTGCTCTTGCATGACGGCGTGGGTTCAAATTCTGTTAGTGACTAATCTAACATCTAACTTACTAATGTTATCGCTCAACTCAAAAAAAAAAAATCGAAATGTATGTAGTGGATAAACACAATCTCAAAATTTAATTAAACTCACATAACAACGATAAATAAAGGCATTATCACAACTTAGGTGTGGTGAGCAATCCCATTAAAATAGAACTTAATATATACATATTAAAAACAAAAACAAATTGATGCAAAATCTCCCGATGACTAATACTATTTCAAGTCATGCATGAAACATACATATTTGTCCCTTCATGCCACTTGGTTATAAGCAAACATCATGCACAAGTTTTTACTAATTAGTATTACTACCATTCAACTTGTATCATGACCGTTTTCTTTCTGTTATTCATATGACCAAGACATTGTAAGAAATAATGTTGATTATTCAAAACGAATCAACAACTAGTTGCACAGGGTTACAATGAGTGATACTCCCATCTTGATAAAGAAAGAAAGAAAAAAAAAAAAAAGGAAGTCGACTTCCAAACTAAAATAAAATGTATATAAATATAGAAAATTGTTATTAGCACTCCAAAAATCTCATTTGGCACTCCAAACTTTCTATAATTAGAAAGAAAAATACACTTGTGAGGAGTGTAGAATGAAATTTTTGGAGTGCTAATAACAGTTCCCTAAACGTCTTAACAAATATTGCACATGGCATTGACCTAGACTTTCGCGAATAGACTTATAATTTCGGGTATCTAATAAACATCCAGATTGAAAATATTCAACGATCTACAAAATTTTCTCATGGAGGTACCCATTTTTTTGCCACAGATACCAATATAGAGGCTAAAAGATAATACGATATTAAATTCATATGTGGTTGAGATATTTATGAATTTAATCATTAAAATGCATAAACTCAATTATACATTCAAGCAAAATCAATTCCCGAGGTTTTGGTCAACAATAAAACCGCTTACCTATGAGTTCATCTATAAAACATGCAAAGGCGATATACTTTTTAACCACAATTCTATGTATTGTGAATTTTTGTCCGCAACTTTTGTGGCATATAGAGGCTAAAAGATACTACGATATTAGATCCATATATGGTTGAAATATTTATCAGTTTAATCATTAAAATGCATAAACTCAATTACATATTCAGGTCAGATCAATCCCTGAAGTTTTGCTCCACAATAAAAACTGCTTGGCTATGAGTTTGCCTATAAAACGTGCAAAGACGATATACCTTTTAGCCACAGTTCAATGTAATGTGAATTGTTGTTTGCAACTTTTGTATCTAATAAATAATCACGGTTAAAAATATTCATTGATCTACCAAAAGTTATCATGGACGTACCCATTTTTCTACCATAAATAGGAATATATAGGCTAGAAGATTCTCATTTAATTGAAACATACCAAATTCATTAAACACTCTAACCAGAAGCTCATATCGATTATTAAGCTAATTAGTACTCTAGAAATTTAGAGATGTCAAATGATGAAGAAAAGGAAGAGGAAGAGGTTTGGATGACTACGGAGGAGTAGATGGGAGTGCAGAATGACAACCATGGGAGATGGAAGGATTTTTTAAAGATAGAGAGAAGGGGATTTGCTCCATGGAGATGACGGACTGGTTAGGATTTTATTTTTTATTTTTAAGTAGATTGAGTTGGATGTAAAAAGAAGTTTGATTGAGTTGAGTTTTGATAAGTAAGGACGGTTTTGGAAATAATGTTGGGTGTAAATAGATAATGATATATAAATCAAATACAATGTGAATATAAAAAGTAAGCAGGGCGTTGAGATACAAAATATGGGTTCAAATAAAATTTCCTAAAAAAAAATAGAGCACTTGGAGCTAACAGAAGACTTAGGACAAACACCGAGCGCAACAACGTTTTAGGATATATACAGCTGACTCCACTTAGTACGGTAAATCTTGGTAGTTGTCACGTAGACGAAAATTTTGAATTGAAAACGTATTAAATTATTTGCATTAGATTCATGTACAAATATTGAATTATTTGCATGAAAAGTCTCTTTTGTTAGGCAAACGTGTATGAAGGGGCTCTTTTGTTAGGCAATCGATAACCATTCAATTCTTCCAACTCATCTTGCCTATATAAGTGACTCATACCATTTCACATATGTAAAACAAATAAAGATGGAGATCTCACACATAAAACTACTTCCCCTACTACTTTTCTTCCTTCTAAACTCAGTTTGTTCTACAACTTCGAACCCGATTTCGGAAAGCTTTGTCCCTTGCTTTTCATCCCGCTTACATTCTAACTCAACAAGCAAAATCATCCTCACCGAAAGCACTTGGGATTATTCCTCAGTCTTGCAATCGTCCATACAGAATCTCCGATTCTTGAACACATCAACACCGAAACCACATGCTATTATTACTCCTTCTCGATACTCTCATGTTCAGGCAGCTGTGGTATGCGCCAAGAAAGACGGCATACAAATAAGAATCCGAAGCGGGGGCCATGACTACGAGGGCCTATCTTATGTATCCGAAGCTCCTTTCATCATCATCGATCTTTTCAATCTTCGGTCTGTCGACGTTGACATAGAGAATGAGAGTGCTTGGGTTGAGTCAGGTGCTACTCTCGGAGAGTTGTACTACACAATTGCACAAAAGAGTAAAATTCATGGATTTCCAGCAGGGACATGTCCAACTATGGGTGTGGGGGGACATATTAGCGGAGGTGGATTTGGCACTATATTCCGAAAATATGGTCTAGCAGCTGACAATGTTATTGACGCTAAGATTGTTGACGTTAATGGCAGGATTCTCGACAGAAAATCCATGGGAGAAGAACTCTTTTGGGCTATTCGAGGAGGGGGAGGCTCAAGCTTTGCAGTCATTTTGAAATGGAAACTTAGGTTGATTCCTGTTCCTCCATCTGTGACAGTTTTCACAATTTCACAGACCATAGAACAAGGCGCAACCAAACTATTTTCGAAATGGCAAAACATTGCAGATACGCTTCATGAAGACATTTTCCTACATTCAGTCATAAGTGTTGGAAATAAAGCTGGCGCAAATGGTGGCAAAACTATTAATATTGAATTCGGTTCCTTGTTTCTTGGGCCAGTCGAGAAACTTCTCACTTTGATGCAAGACAATTTTCCGGAGTTAAGTTTAGACCGCAGCAACTGCACTGAAATAAGCTGGATCGAGTCTGTTCTATACTTTGCCGGCATGTCGATAAACGAGTCGGAAGCTTTGCTTGGGAGAACACAACAATCTAAGAGCTTCTTCAAAGCAAAATCAGACTATGTGACTAAACCAATTTCGGAAGCTGGCTTGGAAGGTTTATGGCAAACACTGATTGAAGTGGAAGCTTATTTGATATTGACACCTTATGGTGGAAAGATGAGTGAGATTTCGGATTCGGAAACTCCTTTCCCACACAGAATCGGCAACATATTCGGAATCCAGTATATGGTCACTTGGGATGATGGCAAGGAAACTGAGAAACATGTTGGCGGGATGAGAAGGCTGTATGACTACATGGAACCATATGTTTCAAAGTCCCCAAGAGGTGCCTATTTGAATTATAGGGATCTAGACTTGGGGAGGAACAATGCTTGTAATACAAGCTATGGACAAGCAAGCATTTGGGGCTTAAAGTATTTCAAGAATAATTTTAGGAGACTTGTTCATGTGAAAACCTTAGTTGATCCTGGTAACTTCTTTAGGAATGAACAAAGCATCCCTGTGTTCCCATCTATTTGATTTGGGAACTTGTGATAAGTATCAAGGTTTTTATTTTATTTTTTTAATAATAATAAAGGATTAAGCGAGATTAATTTGTCAATGAAATGTCACAAGGTGCAAACCATATACCCTTAAACTCGAAGAATAAGGGGAAACTTTCTTGTCCCAAGTATTTTCAAATTTTATCACACCAAATTATCCCTTTGTTCCCATCTAGGAAGAAATAGATTGTTGGTATTGAAAATTTACTAACTCAATACCAAAATATGAGGATGGTAAGTTTACAAATTTTATCACACCTCTCACTTTACTCACTTTGTAAATGAACCGAAAGACAAAAGAAAAGGAAGCAGCAAGCTCTTGGGAAAAAATGCTCTGTAAAAGTTTTTAACTCTTATTGATTGTCTGCCCTCTCATTTTCATATTCTTCCCATACCCTCATATTTGTGTGGTAACGGTTAAGCCATGTCAATATTTTATATTCTTATTACTTTTTGTTTTATTATTTCTATAAAAAAAATTAATATAAAATGTTGATGTAACTTAATCGTGACCACACATCACAGAAGGGTATGAGGAAAGTATAAAAATGGAGGGCAGACAATCCACCTCCATAGAAATTACTCTAAACGTACGTGGACATCTCTCTTATAGATATTTTACAAGATTTTATAAACATAGCATTGATTGCTATCCATGCTAAAAGTCATATTGGCTGCTTGCATACAACAATTTCAACCATTGTCATTTATTCTTATTCGCTTTCATTTTGCTTTTGACTTCCAACATAGATGAGTTCAAAACTTGGAATTAGTTTTCCAGTCAATCATACTAATCAAAAGTGTCATATTTCTTTTTGTTCTTTTTAAATGATAAAGGATTAGGTGAGATTAATTTCTCAGTCAAAGGTTACAATATGCAAACCATCTACCTTCAAACTCGGAGGGAAACTTTCTTGTCACAAGAACATTTCCAAGGATTCAATGCAGAGTTTTAGATTATACTATTGTTTGTCACGATGGATCCTGAAAAAGATTTAGGTACCCATGTTTAGTGGGCCACCAAATTGTGCTTTGAGTTTCATAGAAGAACATAGGAATGGTCTTGCTAGGCCTAAAACTATGGCTAGAATTATATTGTAATTTTTTTTTTTCAGGGGTTTAGTTTCTACTTCTCTAAATGTTAATTTGGGATGGTGTTCACACTTCTTTTTAACTTCCACACACTTCTTTCAATTTTTAGTCATCTTATGAAAAAAAGTAAAGAAGGTCAAAGGATAAAAATTAACAAAGTGTATGTAGGAGGTAAAAAGATGTGTGGATAGCATCACCCTTTAATTTTTAGACAATCTTGAGGATCTTATTATCTCTTGTGTGTTTGGAGTTTGTCTTAAAAGTAGTGTACACACCTTTGAATTGAAAATAAATGAACGGAGAAACAAACAAAATATAACTATGAACATTATTTTATTAACAGAAAACAAATAAAAGAGATTACCACGATGACTACAAATTGATGGCTACATCATGACTAAGTTGTTCTAAAGTGAATAACAAGTATCCTATTTATAATAAATCAAACCTAATCTCTAACAAAACCTAATTCTAATGGCTGAGCCCAAATCCTAAACTTATTATTTTCCAACATCCCGGTCAAACTCATGACGGTAAACAAATGAGTTTGCCAACAAGCAGATGTGGATGCAGGCTCCATTAGTCGGACAGACAGCCAAGCTCTGCTACGTAGACAGACAGATAAGAGGCTCTGCTACGCTAATGGATAGATTCAGATAGGTATATTCACATTCCAGCAGACAGATGTTGAGAGTATTGAACTCGGTGGATGAGAATTCTCATATCACAACTGCAGTAACAAATAAACAAAAACAAAAATTATCACTTGAGCGGTCACAAGTCCAAGCGCTAGACTGACAGGCAAGCAAATTCTAGCAAAACTAATCCGTGTAGGCCTCAAAAGGCCTAACAAACAGCCAATAATTTTTTCCTTTTTCCCAACAATTCAAAAACATTCTCATCAATGTAAATGGCCCCATCATTCGGAATACGGTCAAGGCTTAAAACACATCATTTTTCAATGTACCAATCTTGTTTAATCGCAGATCACCAACTTCAGAACTTCCTCACTAAATCATTCACAACTCTCTCATCAGGTACAACGGCAAGCAGCGGTGGTGGTGGTCTCCAGCTTGAAGACAACAATGGTTAAAGCAAAGGAGTCACGCTGGTTCGATCAGATAGCAGGTGGCAAACAGAATTGTGCTCGTCAGATTCGAGTCCTTCGGGCTGCGGGTCGGGCTAGCGGGTCCAAATCAGGCAGACAGTGACATCGAAGCTTTAGCGTGATGGCGGTGCGAGACAGAGATTTAGCAGTGGAATGGTGGCTCCAGCAGCTGGGCACAACTCCGGCTCCAGACTTCGACATATTCATTTTATAATATTTTTAAAACGACCACAAAGTGTAACCCAAACTAGAAAACAAAAATAAAAAATTTTAAGGAACAAAACTAGACAAAACAAACAGTGGAGATAGACAAACTAATACAAACAACACACGAGCAGTTTAAACTCCGAATGAGAAAGAAGAGAGTTTTAACAAAAAAAAAACTCATGATACTATTCACTTTAACGAAAAATCATATTTTTACACTAAAAAGTCAATCATGGTACTATTTACCTTACCATTTATTTTATCATTATCATTGAAACTCAAAGTTTTCAAACTCTTTTCATTAGTTTTCCTTAGAAAAAAACTAGACGAAATAGACAAGGGAGATAGACAAATACAAACAAAACAGAAGTTCTTTTTAAACTTTTAATGTAATCTATAAATGGGTCTTTGTTATCATATAAATTGCTGTTTATATCCATGGCTTTAAGCCGGGTGCGTTTATCACTGCCTGTAAATTGTCCTACTTGTTGGGAAATGCAAACAATACACAAGCGGATTAAACTCCTAGGGTGCGTTTGTTGCACCGGACTGTCTCGGACTGGACTAGCTTCAGGGACTAAGTTGGACTGGCTTAGACTAGACTAAGCTGGACTAATTTAGTGAAGCGTTTGGTGTAGTGTCGGACTAAGAAACAGGATAACAAGAAAAATGAAAAAAAAAAACCCATGATATATTACAAAATATTTTATTTTCTTCAACTTCAATTTCAACCAAATATTAACGTTATTCCTGTTAAACATTTCATCTTCTCCATGTTTAAAGTATGTTGGTGTCACTCAAATACCGTATTTAATCCAACCTCCTTTCTTCTTCTAGCAATTGCCACCAGTGCCATCTACCATACTAGATATTGCAAATTCTTGAGATTTCAAAACCAACAATTGATAATTTGTTTCACATTTAAACAAAAACCCATCCACAACAAAGCAACCCATCACAATTTTTTCCCAAAAATATCAAATTTACACAAAAGAATCAATGTGGGTTTTGCGAATAAGGAAATATACCAACAAGAACAAATAATACAAAAGCCATACATCAGATCTAGCAAAAACATATACATACATATATGTGTGCGTGTATGTATATGTGTGTATATATACATATATATACAAACCCAGAAAATGGGGCTTTCTATAATCTCAGCTTAAATTAGAAAGAACCACCATTGCAAACACCATTAAACCAAACGGAACATATTCAAAAAGCTGAAATTCATATTATATTACCAAAAAAATAAGCAAATCTGAGGAAGATCGAGGATATATGTCATTACATCTTTCCATCTGAAAATATCAGTTCTTCGTGCCCAGATGGACTTCGCGGCCAACATCATCTGAATTCAACCTCCTTCTGAGCGAGCTGACGCGGTGCTACGGCAGTGGTGGCCATCGTCGAGACTTAGATAGAGAGAGCGGGAGATGACCTTGGGAAATGGAGTGGGGTGGCGCCGGCATCGATCTGGGTCTCAGATCGAATCGACCCATCGGTGGGTGCTAATTCGATTTTGGGATTTAGGGGTGGGTGGTAATGAGATAGAGCAGGGAGAGAAAAGAAGATCCATGCAGGGAAGGAGTGGAGGATTTGATGTCGAGGTCGTTGATTACGATGAGCAGTGAACAAACGAAGCAGACGAAGGAAAGGCTTAGCAGTCCGCTGCATTTTGGGGGGTTTCGCTAAGAACCTCTAACGAGGTCTCTAGTCGAGGCGAATCCCGTTTAATCCTACTAAAACTAGTCCCTGGGATTACCAAACACGGGACTACACTAATTTTTAATGTAGTCCAATCCAGTGAAGGTTAGTGAACCCAAACAAACACACCCCTAAGGATCAAACCTTAGGTACCGTTTGGTACGTGGGACGGGATGGAACAGAGTGGGACAAGACGTTCCGTCCCACGTTTGGTGCGCCTAAAACGGGTGGAACGAGCTGTTCCACGGGACGAGTTTTGGGTGAATTTTCGTTCCACCTCACCCCCCTGGAACGACTCGTTCCACATTTGTGGAACACAAAATTATAACCTCTTCGTCTCCTTCTTCTTCCTCCTTGTTTCCATCCGAGGGCATCTTTGCTCCCGCTCCGTTCCATTCCGTCATGTCCCATCCCGTCCCGTCCCATTCTGTTCCGTCCCGTCCCGTCCCATTCCGTTCCGTCCCGTCCCGTCTGCATACCAAACGATACCTTACAGAACGAAACTAGACGAAACAAACAGCTTAGATGGACAAACTAATACAAACAAAACAGAACCAGATTAAACTCCGAAGGATTTAACCTGCTCTGATGCTAAGTTAAAAATAAACAAACGGAAGAACAAACGAAATATAACTATGACATTATTTTATTAATGGAAAACAGATAAACGAGATTGACAAGACGGCTATAAACTGAGAGCTACATCTTAATTGAATTAGTAAATAATAAACATCCTATTTATAATAAACTAAATTCTAATTTCTAATAAAAGCCAATTCAAACGGGCTCAGTTCAAATCCTAAACTTATTATTTTTCAACATGACAAACAACAAATTTTAGGCTAAGTTTCATTATAAGGAAAATTAATGAAAATGACTTGAAAACTTTGAGTTTTAATCAAAAAGACAAAAATGTATTGTAAGTGAATAGTACCATGAGTGACTTTTTAGAGTAAAATTATTCTTTTTCGTTAAAATTAACTTCATTATATACAGGGAACTTATGTGCACATGCCTATTTGTACACGAATGTGATGCGAATAAAGTTTGAAAACCAATCATGTGCCATCATATTGATAATCATATAATCCACATGTTACAGAAACATTTCCAACAATGCATAACCGCATCTATGAGAGAAAGTCTTCCTCCAACCACGGAAAAAAAAATTAATAAAGAAACCGCTACATCATCAAAGAGTTACGCGCGACTTCAAAATCCTATGTATGAAAGCTTTAGAAGAGTCTAACATTTTTTACACTATATTCTACTTCTGGAGAAGATTTGAGCCAAGTCATAAATACAATGATCTATTCATAATTAAATTTCAAATTCTAACAATTTAAGTATTCTCATCATTTATACAAAACGAACATAAAACATTTTACTTGGTTAAAAAAAAAAAAATACCACTGTATTGCATGTTAAAAGGAGTATAACTTTAAACCAATATCTCGTCTGTTCTTTTATTTCTCATAAGAAAAATGATGATGTATGCATCCCTGCATTGAGTACGCACACCGATGATGTTTCTAAACCTTTTTAGGTTTAATTATCATACTTTACTATCCTTATTCTTTGGAATGATGGAAAGCTGACTCAACTTTCCTCAAACCAAATCCTTATTCAAGCCAGGTTTAATTATCATACTTTACTATCCTTATTCTTTGGAATGATGGAAAGCCGACTCAACTTTCCTCAAACCAAAGCTTTATTCAAGCCAAGTTGACTAAGGTAAATGTTCCTCACCCGTCTAGGCCGATACCAGCGATCTTGGTGAACTTCTTTGACATTTTCTCACTTATTATGTCCTGCTAGAGTTACTCCTTTATATTTTTCGTCTATTTACATTTCAAGTCATGTATCTTAGCTTATCGGCCTATATTTTACTTTTGTAAGCATTTGTAATCTCGACTTCATCATGAAATGATGACATTCAGTTTCTCGTTTTAGTTTTTACTTCTCATTCGCTTACTTTTTAGGTAAATACATGCAAATTCACATTAAATTTTAAGTCTTCATTTGCTTGAAACATGAAAAAACTTAATTGAATCAATGTCTCACTCGGTGCAAAATTTTTTGGTTAAGAAGTCAATTTGACAAGCAACCTTTACACACACTCAAACACAATCTCTGTATGTTGACAACCTCCAATAGTGGCATGCTTATTTTCTTTTTCTTTGAGTCATCCCATGACAATGAGACCGAAAACAACTTACAGTAAATACATGTTCAATCCAGTTCAGACTCTACCTAAATTTTGACACCAATACGATCATAGTGATTAATTGATGAGAGTGTCTCATCACCAAATTAATAAAAAAGAACTGAACTTTAGGAACACTGTGGACCGTATTTAGCAAGAAGTTATATCAATCAACTATATCATTAGTTTCTCTACTACGTAGTTATCTGTCTCTAATTAAAGTGTTAAAACACTTTTGTCATGGCATCTCCTGGATCCTAGCAAACCCAGGAATCTTGCCTCTAAACAATAGATTTGGTAGTTGCATGTCTAAAGATGTCTTCAGTTAAATCCAGTGGCCAATATTTTATAGCATATATATATGTATATATATACCTAGTCGAACTAACAAAACTAATTCAAAACTTAATAAAGATTATTACATGGGGGTTCCTTCTTTACATTCTGAATGGACTTGTACAAACTAATTAAGAAAATTAATGTTTATTAGAGTGCTTTGGCTCTTTAAACCCTTTACGAGTGTCCAGATTTTATGTTGATATATGTAACTAGTAATTCCTCTTTGTAAATAAAATAAGAATTTTATATGTGTATATAAACTTTTATTATCAAACTGTGATTTGCAGACGAGTTAAAAACACAATATTAGCACAAAAATTAAGTACAAACCAGAGGATTTAATGCATTATTTGATGGTTATATGAGAACATAGCAAAAACAACGAATTGGAAAAAAAAAATTAGGGAAAATTTAGAAACTAGCTATTGTCCATGCTCACAATTCACCTAATGATCTAATTTAATTAGTCAACATTACCAAATTTCCTTCAAACATGGCGTGCCTTAACACTATATATCCTTGGTGGAACTACATATGTTTCCAATAACAACCCACCAAATATATTCCACTGTACATCTGTAATAATATTGGTAAAGCGCTGACCGGTTAGAGGAGTGGAAAGTGGTGCAGATATTAACCCAACTGAAGTGGCAGATATTTGAATGTATATGCTCAATGTTGGCCGCATATTTACCAATATTTCAGTACCATGGCAGACAAAGCTTCTTTAGAAAATACAAGAATAGAACTTTCTTGAAAAGTCCAAAATTTGAGTGCAATGAGAGAGTAAATGAGGCATGGGAGAGAGAGAGAGCAATTAGTGGGGTGTAATGATGAGTCTGATGGATTGGTTGGGTGATATGGTGATGGAAACCAAAGGAAAATTCTAGAGATCCCACCTGAGAGAAGCAAGAGAAGCGTGCCACCCGTTCCATTTCTTTCTACGATGGCGGACACGCGTACAAAAAGGGTAAAATCCTCTCAACAAAAACATTGTCGATGATCAACACGTGGAAAGCATGTATTGAAGGCAGAGCAAAACCCAAAAATGTCCAAAAGACCACAGACGGAACGATGCAATTGAAGGAGATTTGGAGAGATGCATTTGAAGTGAACCTATCCACGATGATCCACGCGTTGCAAAACAATGGAAAACGCGTGAGAAGGCTGTGCAAAAGAAGAAAAGCAACGGGCAAACTACCATGTGGCCTGCTTTAATTCCCATTTTTTAAATCTTTTTTTGGTCGTGGCACCCATGCATTCAATTTCTTTATCCAATTTTTTTTATAATTGTTTATTGTTCACTGTGCCATGGCCTGGTTTAAGTTTTAACTCCCATTTTAAAAAAAAAATTTGTCCTACCACCGGTTCTTTAATTATTATTTTATATTTCTTCGTCTCCCAAATGACGTATGTGGGTCAAAGAACAGTGCAGAGCACCTTTCCGTATGTAGACTCACTCTACCAAGGGGCAAAATTGCCAATTCATGTAGCATCTTTTAAAAAGCTGAAAACCATGCGTTAGATTAGGGGCAAAATCAGAACGGCACTGTTAATGAACAGTACAAATAGCTGAGCTTTAGTATATGTAGAATATAGAGCACTTAGAACTAACAGAAAACCTGACGGAAAACGAGCGCAGTGACATTTTAAGATTCATACAGCCGATTCCACTTAATAGAATACGGCTTTATTGTTGTAATTATTCCACCATCACATAAATGAAAAAATTCGCATTGAAAATGTCTCTTTTGTTAGGCAAACGTTTATGAAAAGCTTCTTCTGTTAGGCAAACGTTTGTGAAAAGTCTGCCTATATATCTTTTCAAGTCTTCCAACTCCTATTACCTATATAAGTGAGCTCAAAGCTCATACCATTTCACATTTATAGAACAAATAAAGATGGAGATCTCACACATAAAACTACTCCCCCTACTACTTTTCTTCCTTCTAAACTCAGTTTGTTTTACAAATTCGAACCCGATTTCGGAAAGCTTTGTCCCATGCTTTTCATCCCGCATAAATTCTACCTCAACAAGAAAAATCATCCTCACCGAAAGCAGTTCGGACTATTCCTTAGTCTTAAAATCTTCCATACAGAATCTCCGATTCTTGAACACATCAACACCGAAACCACAAGCTATCATTACTCCTTCTCAATACTCCCATGTTCAGGCAGCTGTGGTATGTGCCAAGAAAAACGGCATACAAATAAGAACCCGAAGCGGGGGCCATGACTACGAGGGCCTATCTTATGTATCCAAAACTCCTTTCATCATCATTGATCTTTTCAATCTTCGATCTATCGATGTTGACATAGAGAATGAGAGTGCTCGGGTTGAGTCAGGTGCTACTCTCGGAGAGTTGTACTACACAATTTCACAAAAGAGTAAAGTTCATGGATTTCCAGCAGGGTCATGCCCAACCATCGGTGTAGGGGGACATATTAGCGGAGGTGGATTTGGTACTATACTCCGAAAATATGGTCTAGCAGCTGACAGTGTTATTGATGCTAAGATTGTTGACGTTAATGCCAGGATTCTCGACAGAAAATCCATGGGAGAAGAACTCTTTTGGGCTATTCGAGGAGGGGGAGGCTCAAGCTTTGGAGTCATTCTAGAATGGAAACTTAGGTTGGTTCCTGTTCCTCTATCTGTCACAGTTTTCAAAATTTCACAGACCATAGAACAAGGTGCAACCAAACTAGTTTCCAAATGGCAAAACATTGCAGATAAACTTCATGAAGACATTTTCCTACGTGCAGTCATAGGTGTTGGAAATAAAGCTGACGCAAAGGGTAGCAAAACTATAATAATTGAATTTGATTCCTTGTTTCTTGGGCCAGTCGAGAAACTTCTCACTTTGATGCAAGACAATTTTCCGGAGTTAGGTTTAGACCGCGGCCACTGCACTGAAATGAGCTGGATTGAGTCTGTTCTATACTTTGCCGGCATCTCAAGAAATGAGTCGGAAGCTTTGCTGGGGAGAACTCAACAATCGAAGAGCTTCTTCAAAGCAAAATCAGACTACGTGACTGAACCAATTTCGGAAGCTGGCTTGGAAGGTTTATGGCAAACACTGATTGAAGTAGAAGCTTATATGATATGGACACCTTATGGTGGAAAAATGAGTGAGATTTCGGATTCAGAAACTCCTTTCCCACACAGAATTGGCAACATATTCGAAATCCAGTATATGGTCACTTGGGATGATGGCAAGGAAACTGAGAAACACATTGGCATGATGAGAAGGCTGTATGACTACATGGCACCATATGTTTCAAAGTCTCCAAGAGGTGCCTATTTGAATTATAGGGATCTAGACTTGGGGAGGAACAATGCTTGTAATACAAGCTATGGACAAGCAAGCATTTGGGGCTTAAAGTATTTCAAGAATAATTTTAGGAGACTTGTTCATGTGAAGACCTTAGTTGATCCTGGTAACTTCCTTAGGAATGAACAAAGCATCCCTGTGTTCCCATCTATATGAGTTGGGAACTTGTGATTAGTTTTTATCATACTAATGATAAGTATCAAGTTTTTGTTTTTTTTGTTTTTTTTTTTTTCTTTCTAATAATAATAAAGGATTAAGCGAGATTAATTTGTCAATGAAATGTCACAAGGTGCAAACCATATACCCTTAAACTCGATGAATAAGGGGAAACTTTCTTGTCCCAAGAGTATTTTCAATGTAGAGTTTTAGAATATATTGCTGTCTGTGAAAATGAACCCTAAAAAGGATTTAGGATACCATGTATAATGGGCCACTAAAGTGTGCTTTGAATTTCATAGGAGAAAATAGGAATGGGCTTGCTAGGCCCAAAACTACTGCAAGAACGACAGTAATCATTTCAAGGGGCTAGTCTCTACTTTTTCTATATTTTAGTTTGGATGATGTTATCTACACACCGTCTTTTTTACCTTCCATACATTTTTTCTAATTTTTGACTGTCGGATGAAAAGAATTAAAAAAGATCAAAGAACAGAAATTAACAAGGTGTGTGTGGCAGGTAAAAAATTGTGTGTCGGTAGCATCACCGTTTAGTTTTTAGACAAACTTAAGCATTGTGTTATCTCTTATGTGTTTGGGTTTGTCTTTATAAGTAGTGTGCACAACTTTATCAAACAAGTGTTAGGCTAAGACCTGGTTTGGTACTGAGGTGATTCTGAAAAAAGCTGCTATAAAAAAAAGCTGGGAGCTGTTTTTGTGTTTGGTAAACCCTCAGCTTCAGCTTTTTTTCACAGTTTTGGATGAAAAAAAGCCAAAAACAAGAAGCTGCAAAACCTAGCTTTGAAAAACCGGCTTTTTTTCACATCTGTTTTACATAAAAGTTTACCAAACATTCTAATATTGCTTTTTTTTTTTCAAAAGCACTTTTACAAAAAAGTTTACCAAACACTCAGCTGCTTTATTTCACAGCTGCTTATTCTCACAGCACAGTTGAAGCAGTTTTTTTTCAAAGCACAGCAATACCAAACCAGCCCTAAGCTTCATGATATCCACGGAACTTATATGCCTATGCCTATTTGTACACAAATGTTAGACGAATGAAGTCCGAAAGATAATTGTACATGACCGCATCGTATTCATAGTCATACAATCCGCATGTTACAGAAACTATTCCAACAATACATAACCGCATCTATGGGAGAAAGCCTTCCTCCAACCACATTAAAAAAAAGACCCGCTACACTTCAAAATAACTTTGCACTCCTACGTATGAAAAGCTTAGATGAGTCTTAACTTTTTCTACACAATATTCTTACTCCTGGGGAAGATTTGAGCTTAAGTTATACAATGATCTAACTATAATTTGGTTTTCAATTCAACACAACAATTAAAATGTCGTGGTCATTTATATAAATTGAACTTGAGACTCTTCACTTACAAATTGAGAAAAATATCATTGATGTCGTATTGTTAGAGGAGTATAACTTTAAAACAAAATCATCTTCTTTTTCTTTCTTTTTTCCCAGAAAAAAAAAAAAAATTATTCCTGATGTATTCATCCCTTTCATTGCATACGCATACCAATGATGTTTCTGAACCTTTTTAGGTTTAATTATCATACTTTACTATTCCTTGAATAGAATGCGTTGTGTTTGGACCACAAATAAAAATAAAGTCTGTTATGGGGTCAATTTATATTTAGTTATACCCCGACTCACCAAGTTTGAAGTTCAATTTAGGATCCTTTTTTAGGACTCGGACAACCAACTCACATCAATCCAATCGGTCTGAGGACTAGGGCAGGGTTCTCCACCGAGGGCTCGTATAGGGTTCTCCCTAAAGCACGTCTGCCACGCAGACGACCAGTCCCGAGAATATCTCTTCTTCTTAAATGATGATCAATGCCTCATTTTGACATACAGATGTGACAACAACAATCGTGCGAAAATGTCACAAGACATAGCTGAAAGCCATCAACTAGGAATTGTAGTTATTATCAACATCAAATGACAGATATACCCCTCCTAGCGGAACTACACTGGGGTCATTGAGTTCACATGACCCCAATAACCCAATGTTTCTCCTTTTTTCATTATTTATTATTTTTTTTTTTTTTACCCTTACAAGTTTGAGAAAGAAATGGTTTGTTAGTGTGAGTTTTAACTTTTTTTTTTTCTCAACCTGTCTCCCCCTTGCTGCTGCTTCTTCTATTTTCTTATTTCTTTCTTCTATCTTTTTCTTCTTCTGAGGTGTTACTTCTTAATTTAGATTTCCTCTGTCCTTAAAAGTGTGCTTAACTCAAACTCTTCTTAGTTGACGAAAAAAAACCGTGTTCTTATTTCCTCTTCTGTTCTTAACTACATATTTTATGGATGTATTGACTTCTTGATTCATGGTTTATTGCAACGTGTGATGCTTGATGTTTCCTTTTACTTTTTGTTAGCGCTTTAAAGATGAACAAAAAATACAACATTACTATGTGAAAAATATGATTAATTTTTAGATTTGCTTATCATGACTTTATTGTTATATAATTGTGGCTTCACCACTGCTACCCGTGCTCCAGATCAGTAACAAGAACGAGATTACTCATTCTTCATTGCCTAGAAATAGGACCAAAGGCCTTCAAGCTCGGGACTTTAGTCAAATTCAATCACTACGATTATACAAACCTTTGAGTGATTCTTCAATCAACCCAACTGCTCTCCAGCACAAACCCAATTGCTTAGCAAAACCTCTAACTCTTCAGCTACAATCTCAAAACCTTCCTTCGATGCACACATTGCCTATGATCCCTAAGATCTAATTATAACTTTGTTACTTCTTGATATGATTTGGTTGACGTGCAATTCCAACCACCTCTGAATTCCTGTCTGAGGCAAATGTTCATTACGTAGTCCAATTTGATACTAGTGATCTCGGTGGACTCGTCTAGGATTATCTCACCCACCATGGCTTAAATCTTGTTACAGTAGTACTGTTTTCTTTACATTTTTAGCTATTTACGTTTCAAGTCTTGGAGGTCGGTTCATCAGCCTAGATTTCAGGCAAGTACACTCAAGTCAACACTGAATTATAAGCCCGCGCTCACTCAAGACACAAAAAAGAATTTAACCAAACCAGTGTGCCACTCGATGCAAAATCTTTTGGTGAAGAAGTCAGTTTTACACACAACCCCTCACACACGCTCAAATACAATCCCTTTGTTGGCAGCCTCCAAAAGTGGTGCACCTATTTTCTCTATCTCTCGAGTCATCTTGTGGTACTAAGACCAAAAGCAACATTCGGTGTAAATGCGTGTTAAATCCATTGCAGACTCTGTCCAAATTTTAACACCAACACGGTCAAAAGTGATTAATCGATGAGAGTGTCTCATCATCAAATTAATAATAACAACTCAACTTTAGGAGCACCACGGACCTTAGTTACAAGAAATTATATCATTACCTTCTTTACTACGTACTCATGTGTCTTTAATTAAAGTGTTAAAACACTCTGTCATGGCATCTCCTGGATCCTAGCAAACCCACGAATCTCGCCTTTAAACAATAGATTTGGTAGTTGCTTGTCTAAAGATGTCTTCAGTTGGCCAATATTTTATGTTATATAGGAACTTTAACGAAATGTTTCGGTACTGTTTACTTTAACAAAAAAAATCATATTTTTACACTAAAAAGTCAAACCTGATACTATTCACTTTACCCTTTATTTTGTCCTTATCATTAAAACTCAAAATTTTCAAGCATTTTTCATTAGTTTTTCTTATATAAGGGAACTTTAATGAAAGTACGATATTCATTAATACAAAAAACACATACAAAGAGAGGATATAATGCTAACATGGGCCTCAATAAAAATCTTGCTGGGGATTTCAACCCGGTTTAAGGAAAAAAGAGTGTCCTGCACAAATAGTTATCATCACCATAACGTAAACGGTTACACTTGATTATCTTCTAACAAAGCATCTAAAATAAAAGCATCGAATTAACAAAACTAATTTAAAACTTAATAAAGATTGTCACATGGGGTTCCTTCTTTACATTCTGTATGGACCTGGACAAACTAATTAAGAAAATTAATTGTTATAAGAGACTTCTTTGGCTCCTTAAACCCTTTATGAGTGTCCAAATTCTGTACTTTCATATTCTATGCTAATATTGGTTTTTTTGCCCGTTTATTTACTTTTCCACACTTAAACGTGAGCGCACAATATTATTTTTAGGAAAATACTTGACTCTTAAACCTAAAGAGTCATTCTTTTTGGCAAATAAAATAAGAATTTTATATGTATATATGAAATTTTCTTATCAAACTGTAGATGAGCTAAAAGCGGTATATTAGCACAAAAACTAAGTACAAACTAGAGGATTTAATGCATTATTTGATTTTTCTCTTAAAAATAAGAGTAGCGGGTGTCTTCTCCACGACAATCCACCATTTTGGGAACTGGGAAGACTAAGAAAGACATTTCAGCATTCCCTGACCATCATCTTGTGATTCACTAGCGTCAATAATCGAACTCAAGATGTTAGACCTGAAATTTGTCCCCAACCATTGGATCATCATATGGTTGTTTTAATGCATTATTTGATGGTTATAAACTTAAAACGACAACATGGACATTAATAAAACAACTAATTTTGGAAAGGGTTGCTCTAAGAATTGGAAAAAAAAATTAGGGAAAATTAGAAACTAGTTATTGTCCATACTCATAATTCACCTAATGACTAAATTAATTAGTCATCACCATTACCAAATTCCCTTCTAGCATGGCGTGCCTTAACGTTATCCTTGGTGGAACTGTATACGTTTCCAATAACAAGCCAACAAGTATATTCCCACTGTACACATGCGAACTAAACTAGTGGCCATAGTTAAAAAGAATAAAACACACCTAATCTGTACATCTGTTATAATATTTGTAGAGCACTGACCAGTTAGAGGAGTGGAAAGTGGTACAGATATTAACCCAATTGAAGTGGCAGATATTTGAATAGCTCACTGTTGGGATGCTTACGAATATTTCAGTACCATTGCAGACAAAGCAATATGCTCTAGGTGAGTGATCTAAGACTTATAAGTTGCTTTATTTGACATTTGCAGATTGAGTGGCTTTCTTAGGACCCTCCGGTGTCTATGGAATCAATATATTAATAGCTTATGGAGTCGATTCATCTTTTGAAATCCAAAACCTTAAAAGTTGAATGGTCTTTGCGTATTTAGCGGCATGATTTAAAAAAAAAAAATGCTCCCCACCATTTAGAAGAAATTATTAGCTAGAGATGACCGTATCATATAACACATGACATGCTCAAGTAATATTGAGCATTCATAAAAATTATAAAACCCGAATAATGAATTCAACGTGCAAATAATAATTTATCTTTTTCACTTCTTGAGTATGAACATCTAAAATAATTGTGGAGTTCATAATGACATTTCGGGTAACTCATGTTTTTCTTTGTTCTCAAGTACAAATAACTTTTGGCTTCCTTTTAAGACTAGATTCATCAGAGTTTGTTGAATTTAACTCTCTTTTTGGTTTCCTCGACTTGTAAGTTGTAAAGTTTAATGTTAATTGATCCATACAAAACACGAAGTCAGTTTAGTCCTCTTATGATTTTATTGTAACTTTCTGGAAAAAATGTCGGCAATGATTTTACTCAACATTTCCTCTTACTTTAATATATACAGTATATTGGCCGAAGATGAGATATAAATATGCAAGACCTTGTACAACTTGTTATTGTATCTTTTTCACAGTAAATGTCAAGAGTAATTCCAACGAATTTTTTTTTTAGAAAATCTTGATGGTACAATGAAAAAAAAAAGTTTAAGATGATTTACATGTGAGTTAAGCACATATTAGAACAATATTATAAAAGAAAAATATGACTTGATATGTATTTAGATGGCTTACCAGCCACAAACTAACAAAGAAGCTAAACTTGATCAAATAAGCAACATTAAGAGTAAAAGCAAAGTGGTGCCTCTAGCTTCAAGTCATAGTTATGTTCAATATAATCCAAGAAGCACGTCTGGTCAAAAAGGAATTAAAGAGGGGAGGAGAAAGAAGCTATATATTTATTTCGTGCAAGTATAATATTATTTACAAAGTTTGACACTTGCCAACATCTCTGCATCGTGAAAACGAATTAGCATAATTTTTACATGCATTTTGAAAAATACCACCATTAATCTAACATATGTATAAAACTCAATCTCTCGTTTTAAAACCAAAGTCTTCCTTTCCCAAAGTTCAAGATGGTTTGTTCACGTTAAAGTAAATAAAAGAACACTATTTGGGAATCATTACAAAGGACCATTTATCTCATTATACTGAGAAATGATACACACAGTTTATTGTTCTTTGATACACCTTTTTTTTTAAAAGAGATCATTTCCGAATTTTTTCCATCAAAATTCACGGATCAAGTGATTCGAACCTTTGAAATTTAATCAAACGGTTAAAAACAAGGTCATCTTTTAAAAGTCATAATAATTTCAAGGATTCGGATCACTTGATCTGTGGGCTTTGGTGGAAGAGATCCGATTGTCCACAAGAACTGTCGCTACAGTTTTAGCAACAGTTCGAGTTAAGAATCGCTATCTTCATACCGAACCCCTCTTTTCAATTTTTTTTTTTTTTTTTGCTTATGTTTGTTTTAGTTCTCTTACCATAACAACAAACTATCAAACTCCTATTCTTCAAAATATATTTTTTCATGCAAAATCTATTATCGTACATATTTAAACACTTGTAATCAACGATTTAAAACCTAAATTTAAAGATATTTGAATTTAATAGTGGTTACTCAGATAAAGTAATGTACGAAGAAAAAACTCAAAGGAATAAACAAAAAAAGCAGAAAATAAATAAATTAAAAAATGAAGTGGGAAAGATCGGTACCACGCTACCGATCCTTGCCCAGTCGTATTTAAATTATCGTTCAATCTATTTATTTTCACCTTCGCCTAATCGTGAAGTTTGAAGACAATAGTAATACTTTTTGTTATATTCTTGAGTGTGGAACGTCATTTTAACAATGTTTTGGGCCTCCCTACTATATTTTTCACTTATTTTTTTAGTTTTCGACTTAAATAGTCTATTAAATATAAATTTGTTGCTCAATAAATCGTAAACTTGCTTCCAAATAAATAAATGAAATAGAAAAGGATACGATCAGTACTTTGATACCGATTGTCCATAAGAACTGTCGCTATATTTTTAGCAACGGTTCGGGTTCAGAATCGCTATCTCCATACCGAACCCCTCTTTTCAATTTTTTTTTTTTTTTTTTTGCTTATGTTTGTTTTAGTTCTCTTACCATAACAACAAACTATCAAACTCCTATTCTTCAAAATATATTTTTTCATGCAAAATCTTTTATCATACATATTTAAACACTTGTAATCAACGATTTAAAACCTAAATTTAAAGATATTTGAATTTAATAGTGGTTACTCAGATAAAGTAATGTACGAAGAAAAAACTCAAAGGAATAAACAAAAAAGCAGAAAATAAATAAATAAATAAATGAACTGGGAAAGATCGGTACCACGCTACCGATTCTTGCCCAGTCGTATTTAAATTATTGTTCAATCTATTTATTTTCACCTTCGCCTAATCGTGAAGTTTGAAGATTATAGTAATACTTTTTGTTATATTCTTGAGTGTGGAACGTCATTTTAACAATGTTTTGGGCCTCTCTACTATATTTTTCCCTTATTTTTTTTAGTTTTCGACTTAAATAGTCTATTAAATATACATTTGTTGCTCAATAAATCGTAAACTTGCTTCCAAATAAATAAATGAAATAGAAAAGGATACGATCAGTACTTTGATACCGATTGTCCACAAGAGCTGTCGCTAGATTTTGAGCAACTGTTCGGGTTAAGAATCGCTATCTTCATACCGAACCCCTATTTTCAATTTTTTTTTTTTTTTTTTTTTTTTGCTTATGTTTGTTTTAGTTCTCTTACCATAACAACAAACTATCAAACTCCTATTCTTCAAAATATATTTTTTCATGCAAAATCTATTATCGTAAATATTTAAACACTTGTAATCAACGATTTAAAACCTAAATTTAAAGATATTTGAATTTAATAGTGGTTACTCAGATAAAGTAATGTACGAAGAAAAAACTCAAAGGAATAAACAAAAAAGCAGAAAATAAATAAATAAATAAATGAACTGGGAAAGATCAGTACCACGCTACCGATCTTTGCCCAGTCGTATTTAAATTATCGTTCAATCTATTTATTTTCACCTTCGCCTAATCGTGAAGTTTGAAGATTATAGTAATACTTTTTGTTATATTCTTGAGTGTGGAACGTCATTTTAACAATGTTTTGGGCCTCCCTACTATATTTTTCACTTATTTTTTTAGTTTTCGACTTAAATAGTCTATTAAATATACATTTGTTGCTCAATAAATCGTAAACTTGTTTCCAAATAAATAAATGAAATAGAAAAGGATACGATCAGTACTTTGATACCAATTGTCCACAAGAGTTGTCGCTAGATTTTTAGCAACTGTTCGGGTTAAGAATCGCTATCTTCATACCGAACCCCTATTTTCAATTTTTTTTTTTTTTTTTTTTTTTGCTTATGTTTGTTTTAGTTCTCTTACCATAACAACAAACTATCAAACTCCTATTCTTCAAAATATATTTTTTCATGCAAAATCTATTATCGTACATATTTAAACACTTGTAATCAACGATTTAAAACCTAAATTTAAAGATATTTGAATTTAATAGTGGTTACTCAGATAAAGTAATGTACGAAGAAAAAACTCAAATGAATAAACAAAAAAGCAGAAAATAAATAAATAAAAAAATGAACTGGGAAAGATCAGTACCACGCTACCGATCCTTGCCCAGTCGTATTTAAATTATCGTTCAATCTATTTATTTTCACCTTCGCCTAATCGTGAAGTTTGAAGATTATAGTAATACTTTTTGTTATATTCTTGAGTGTGGAACGTCATTTTAACAATGTTTTGGGCCTCCCTACTATATTTTTCACTTATTTTTTTAGTTTTCGACTTAAATAGTCTATTAAATATACATTTGTTGCTCAATAAATCGTAAACTTGCTTCCAAATAAATAAATGAAATAGAAAAGGATACGATCAGTACTTTGATACCGATTGTCCACAAGAACTGTCGCTAAAGTTTGAGCAACCGTTCGGGTTAAGAATCGCTATCTTCATACCGAACCCCTCTTTTCAATTTTTTTTTTTTTTTTTTTTTTTGCTTATGTTTGTTTTAGTTCTCTTACCATAACAACAAACTATCAAACTCCTATTCTTCAAAATATATTTTTTCATGCAAAATCTATTATCGTACATATTTAAACACTTGTAATCAACGATTTAAAACCTAAATTTAAAGATATTTGAATTTAATAGTGGTTACTCAGATAAAGTAATGTACTAAGAAAAAACTCAAAGGAATAAACAAAAAAGCAGAAAATAAATAAATAAAAAAATGAACTGGGAAAGATCGGTACCACGCTACCGATCATTGCCCAGTCGTATTTAAATTATCGTTCAATCTATTTATTTTTACCTTCGCCTAATCGTGAAGTTTGAAGATTATAGTAATACTTTTTGTTATATTCTTGAGTGTGGAACGTCATTTTAACAATGTTTTGGGCCTCCCTACTATATTTTTCACTTATTTTTTTAGTTTTCGACTTAAATAGTCTATTAAATATACATTTGTTGCTCAATAAATCGTAAACTTGCTTCCAAATAAATAAATGAAATAGAAAAGGATACGATCAGTACTTTGGTACCGATTGGTCCACAAGAACTGTCGCTACAGTGAAAATATTGAATAAATTAATCAAAATTAATGGACAATTTTTTTTAAAATAATTAATGGACAAGATTAAACACTGTGTGAGAGGTTAAAAACGTGTGTTATCAGTTTCCTTAGTATTTTGACATGGCCTAATCAAATTCTAGTATTCTTTTTCTCATAAAAATTGTCTGAAATTAGAGGTTAACATAGGGTGCAGGAAGAAATCGTTTAAGTTTAGGTTAGGTCAATAGTTTGTTTCCCTAAATTGTAATTTACAAAACATCTCAATTTACTGTAAGGACTAGTTTATATTCACCTCTTCAAAGTAAAGTAATTTTCATACTCTTTTATTCTCTTCCTAAATAATTTTAAGAAAATTTTATTTGAACCCATGTAACAATTTTTTTACATCAAACTTAAATTTAAATTGTTAATTGTCTATTGTTATTTATTGCATAATTACTATTAAGTACAAAATGAAATTAATAATAAAACTCAAATTCATCAATAAACAAATTAAACCCTACCATCACTTATTGTTTATCCTACATTCATTCTGGCTAAAACCCTAATAGGTCTTGTAGAGAAAAACAAGTTTTTTTTTATTGATGGATGGTGATTTTGAAGTTTTGAATCCTCCAACTAAGGTATTGACTCAATTTATTGTTCGTTTGATTTTAATTTTTTTAAGGTTTAGAAGATGAGTATTTGGGTTTCAATTTTTTTCATCAATCTCGAATGGTTTGTTAAACTTTCTACAGTTGGAAATTATGAGGAAAAACTTCTTACCAATGTTCTTAGATTATAAACTTCCTTGCTTGTTGATAAATATAAGGGGATGAATTGTTTAATTTGTTGCTTATGCACATCAATAGAAAGAAAAAAAGGCAAATGTATAGGTTTGGTAGCATAAAGAAAAAAAAAAAAAAAAGTAGCCATGGAAATGCTAGTGGGAAGAGGGGGGTGGGGGCAAGGATGCCTCTTTAAAAAAAAATTTAAGTACAGATGTTATTTTATAAAGGGAATAAGTGTAAAGATAACTTAACATTTTAAATTAGGTTTGAGAAGGTAGTTTAGGTAATAAATTTAGGTTTAAAGATAGATTAATTCTTTAATAAAAAAATAATATGATTGAAGAGAGTAAGTTATGTTTAGAAAAAAGTTATATAGGTTCAAATAAAATTTTTCATAATTTTATTAAATTAAAAGAGAATCAACGAACTTAAATAAAAGAGTAAGTTCAAAACGAAAAAACAAGAGTATGAAAGTCATTATTTTTTAAAGCCTTAATTTCAGGGTACGGTTAAGAATGAAATATCCTGGCTGATAAGGATTTAAATATAAAAATTTTAGTTATAGTCTTAAACTATAACACGAGCGCAATAGCAGCTGAATTGAGGGCCACGATAGTTAATTGTGGGCATGTCATTGTCCAATTGATTATGCATTACTTTCTCTAGACGAGGCATGGCGGTGACACAATAGTCAAATTGAGAATCTAGAAATGTGAAAGTTGAAGCGCTTTACTTTCCTTCCTTTCACGGGTCCTTTACTTTGATCCAAATATATGACAGACAAATGATAAACACACTATTTCCAACTTCTTACACGATTTTGTTCAATTTCTAACCGTTATTTTCGTTTTATTTATTTAATTCAATTGAAAAAACTAAACAGTTGTGTGAGAAAGTCATATCTGCAGATAAGGATCGAGCTTCACGGGATGTTTGTTTTTTATCTTTCCTCGTCCACTTCCATCTTTTGCATGCCATGAATAATATGTATTTAATATTTGCATGTATTTAATACGATCATTACTGACTGTCAGATATATTCATTTGAATAATATGTATTTAACACAATCATGGTCTACCCGTTGAGATGATGATTATATTAAATACATGTAAATATTGTAGCAAAATCGATATATTATATTACCTGTAAATATACATAAAATCTAATTGTTATTACACTTGTTTTTTATAATTTATTTTAATAATGAAATTTAAATATTAAGTAATAGATAGTGATTGTACAACACAAATTTATATGATTTAATATGATTTGTTTTATGGATTATTTGTCCCTCATGCTCACTTTAGGGATAAGAAAGAAAGTAAATAATCTCAATCATAGTACCCACCCAAGCCAACCCGCCTTAAGATGGCTTAGCACCACATGAAAACATAGATTGTGTGAAATTAGCTCTACATGTGGCCCTGCTTTCCTCATACATTCCCATCCACCAAATGTCCATCCCTAGTCAATATTATTATCTTAAATTTTTGGTATTTTTTTTTTTTTTGGGTAAATATTGAAAGTTTGGAGTGCACAACTAAATATTTGAAGGGCCAATAAAAATTTCATTTTTTTTCAGTGTTTTAAAAAACGGTTGAGGTGGCCACCTAGGCTGTGACATCCCACATCGGCCAGGGGAGTGATCCTTAAATGTATATTCACATCTCTACCTAGCACGAGGCCTTTTGGGAGCTCACTGGCTTCGGGTTCTGTAGGAACTCCGAAGTTAAGCGAGAAGGGGGCTAGAGCAATCCCATGATGGGTGACTCACTGGGAAGTTGCTCGTGAGTTCCCAAAAACAAAACCGTGAGGGAATGGTAAACCCAAAGCGGACAATATCGTGCTACGGTGGTGGAGCGGGCCCGGGAAGCCCAGGGGAGTGATCCTTAAATGTATATTCACATCTCTACCTAGCACGAGGCCTTTTGGGAGCTCACTGGCTTCGGGTTTCGTAGGAACTCCGAAGTTAAGCGAGAAGTGGGCTAGAGCAATCCCATGATGGGTGACCCATTGGGAAGTTGCTCGTGAGTTCCCAAAAACAAAACCGTGAGGGAATGGTAAGCCCAAAGCGGACAATATCGTGCTACGGTGGTGGAGCGGGCCCGGGAAGTGATCCGCCCCGGGTCGGGATGTGATATAGGCGCCAGGCGGCAGTGTTCCGCCGCGATTAACTCAAAATCGTTTCTTAAATCGGCAAGGTCTGTGCGGACGCTGAGACGGATCTATTAAGGGACCTGGGTGGTCCTGGGACCACCCGGAAGCCCGGACTAGTGGCTGTGAGACCTCCGCAGACCACCCAAATATGGGTATATGGTGGAGGAGAAAACAGCGGTGACGGCTGCTCTGTCATGGCCTTCTGCAAACCAGAAGGTGGAGAAGAACTGAAGAAGACGACTAACCATTTGGTAAAACGGTGTGTTTTTGCTATTGGTTTGAAAACACTCTCGTCAGGCACGTGGGAGGCCTTTTAGCCTCACCATTTTTATTAAAAAACTAAAAATCACGTGGGTTGCTTTGTTATACAGTCCACTTTATCAATTCTAATTTGTTTTCTCCTCCACCACTCAATCCTCTCATTCCTAAATTTAAGTGTTATATTTTAGTTTAAATTAATACTATAAAATGTCTTGAATTATATTTTATCTCTCTGAATTTAATTTATTTAACTTACTAATCATTCAAAATGTCTTAAGTTATATGGTATATATGCTTAATATGTTTTTAAATTTTGAACTTGTTGGATACTCTTTTTGTATTTTATCATTCTTTTATTATCTTATCCATGAATTTCATACTAGTAGAATTTTTTATGTGTCAATATGCATTTATTTACAAGATATACAAGAAATTTACCTAAATCCACCTAGGCGCCCGTCTAGATTCCGCCTAGGCGCTAGGCGCTAGCTCGCCGCCCGACTAGCACCTAGCGTTTCTTAGAACCTTTCTTTTTTTTTTTCTTTTTTCAAACGATAGCGTTAGTAGGTTAAATTGTTAGTTGTTAGAGAAGAAGAGAAGATGGAGATGGAGATGAAGATCCAACTGAGCACTAAGATGCATAAATATATTGCTTTCCGTCATTACGGTAAAGCACCCGTTGCAATTCCCTTTTTTTTCTAGTACAATAATATATGTATACCAAGAAAATATAGTATAAGGGTCTACCATAGTTTTAAGTGGCAAGTCGACGACAAACCTATTTTAAATAAGGATTTTTTAGTCCGAAACCGAAGCTCTAGTATTTTATCTAGCAAATTCAAGAAAAATAATTCTCTGATTAAAGTATGTATTTTAAAAAAAACTTGAACTTTTGGATATGAAATATTGATAAGGAAAAAAAGCTGATCAAATATATTGCACGTTCCTTTTGCCCAGAAAAATGAATTTTCTGATTCGGAACCATTTACAATATACAGGGGAACTTGAATTTAAAGCAAGAACATGATAAAACTATGTCTGGATAATCAAAACATTAATTGTAAAGGACCATGAATTAAAAGAAATGGTAGATCAAAGATGTTGACTACTGCTGACTTGGTCCATACTCCACACTCTTCACACACTTGAAGAACAATACCAGTACATACGAGATAAAAAAATATGTATTTATTTGTTGAAATCTCATGTATAAAATAATAATATATGTGACATGTGGTAGTCACAATTTGTTATTATAAAATAAGCAGAAAAAATTATACCATATTAACTATTTGGAAACAATCATCCATAACATTTTTTTCATGCCAACGCCACATGACGTTTGCATTAGCTCAAGAAGACGTTGCGGTGTCAATGAGAGAATCATGCTTCTATAAAGCAACACACACCATCATCCACTTTCCCAACACCACACCAAGCGAATACCTTAAACGAAGCAATTAGGCATGAAGCATCCAATTCCAAACGCTTCAATTTTCTCACTGTTTCTTCTCCTGATTTCAACTCCATGGGCACATCCTCAAGCTTCATTACAAGAAGATTTCAGCCAATGCCTCTCGGAAAAATCTGAGATTTCAATCCCATTCTCCACGGCCTTGATCACCCCCAACAATTCTACATTCCTCCCATTCCTACAATCCTCAGCACAAAATCTTAGGTACTTGGTCCCTACAGCGCCAAAGCCTGAGTTTATCTTCACACCATTGCATGATTCCCACGTCCAAGCTGTTGTCATTTGCTCAAAGCAGCTTGGAATCCATCTCAGAGTCAGAAGTGGAGGCCATGATTATGAGGCCGCCTCTTATGTCTCCCAAATCGAAACGCCTTTCGTCGTTGTAGACCTGGCCAAGCTTCGATCAGTCATCGTTGATATCCAAGATAACAGTACATGGGCTCAAGCTGGTGCCTCCATTGGTGAGGTTTACTACAGAATTGCAGAGAAGAGCAAAACACATGGCTTCCCTGCCGGGCTTTGCACGAGTCTAGGCGTTGGTGGGCACATAACCGGAGGTGCATATGGCTCCATGATGAGAAAATATGGCCTTGGAGCCGACAATGTCATCGATGCAAAAATCGTTGACGTGAGTGGGAGAGTTCTCGATAGAGCAGCAATGGGAGAAGACCTTTTTTGGGCAATCAGAGGAGGAGGAGGAGGAAGCTTTGGAATCATTCTCTGGTGGAAGATAAAGCTGGTTCCCGTTCCGGAAACCGTCACAGTTTTTACTGTTCCTAAAACCTTGGAAACAGGCGCTACAAAAGTCCTACATAAATGGCAACAAGTAGCTGCCACTGAGCTCGATGAAGATCTCTTCATGAGAGTCGTCATACAAGTGTCAGAAGGTAGCAAAACTGGCAATAGAACTGTCACAACTCTTTACCAAGCCCAATTCCTTGGAGGTGCTGATAGATTGCTTGATGTTGTTCAAACCAGCTTCCCTGAGTTGGGATTGACCAAAAAAGATTGCACAGAAACAAGCTGGCTCAAATCTGTGATGTACATAGCAGGGTACCCAAGTTCGACCCCACCTGAGGTAATAATCATCTTACGTATTTGTTCAGGCTCAAATAGGACTACTTATGTTAGAAATACTTCTACTCATAAGTGCTTTTGTTAAAAGTATTTTTACTATAAAATGTCAAAATTTTTATTTAAAACCGAAGTAATACTTAGAAAACCACTTGAAAGTGCTTCATGAAGCGCCTAGCTAGCAAGTGCTTTATGAACAACATCAAAAATACTTTTCTCAAAGTGTTACTGCCAATTATTTATTTAGAAAACTTTTGTTATTATAGAATGGATTACATAATACTCTTAGCAGTCCCAAATAGGCCTTTGGCGGAAACAATTTAATGCGTGAGGACGTAGCCCAATTATTTGTGTGAATCGTCATATATCGTGTGTTCTTTGCGCTTGCTTGTTTCTAAATGAAGTTTGGACATTCACCGTGTTCGTTTTACTCTTTTGGTGGATCTGCGGACTAAAATTTTATTTGTTGGTGCCTTTAAATTCCTAACAGGTTTTGCTTGAAGGAAAATCTACGTTCAAGAACTACTTCAAAGCCAAATCAGATTTTGTAAAAGACCCAATTCCTGTAAGTGGGCTTGAAGGTTTTTGGAAGAGGCTGATGGAGGAAGAGTCTCCTCTAGTAATTTTAAACCCATATGGTGGAATGATGGGTAGGATTTCAGAGAGTGCAATCCCTTTCCCCCACAGAAAAGTTCTCTTCAAAATCCAGTACCTTACCACATGGCAGGATGAGAAAGAAGATGAAGGAAAGCACATGGATTGGATCAGAAAGCTTTACAACTACATGGCCCCTTATGTCACAATGTTTCCAAGGCAGGCGTATGTGAATTATAGGGATCTTGATTTGGGGGTTAACAAGAAGAGTAACATAAGCTTCATTGAGGCAAGTGCTTGGGGGAATAGGTATTTCAAGGACAACTTCAACAGGTTGATTAAAATTAAGAGCAAAGTGGATCCTGATAATTTCTTCAGGCATGAACAAAGCATCCCTCCTCTTCCACTCCCTGCAAGATCTAGAACTCGAGGCCATCACCATACAAAACAGAACAGCTAGATTATGGTGTTTGCAGCATGGTAAGTAAGGATTTGTTTGGTTTGATAAGTGTGCTTTGTTGAAGGGACTACTTAGCCAATTATACCTGGTATAGTGATTTTCACATTCCCGGTTTCTCTATTTGCACTCATCTCTTTGCTTCCGCCTCTAGTTATTTTTTAATTTATTCGATCTAAAAACAAAGAGAGAAATGCATAGGAGAAAAAGAAAGTGTGAAAATCACCTACCATTTTATATAGACTATAATAAAGTCATCAAAGAAGTATCTTGGTCTCGCCATCCAACTGTTGTAGAAAAGTGATGTTAATGTAACTGATATGAGGGTTGCAATAATGTGTTTGTAGGAGATAATTGAAATAAAAGTTTCTTTTTATTTCATTATTTAATTTATAAAATAAGGTTAACATACTACCATCTAATCTTTTAGAAACTACCAAAATTCGAAATTATATGACTGTTTAAATAAAAGAGAAGCTTGAAATTCAAATTTTCAAAGTAATCCGAGTTATTATAGCCCAACAGACCACTTCATGGGTTATATTTCAACAACCCAACTGATTTTTAGTCTCACTTTACATCTTAAATTGAATCTGTCATATTTTGTCTCTTGAAAGTGTAAAAATTGAGCAATTTCACTTCATTTCTATAAATTCTGACTCATGACTTTTAAATGAAAGGGCAGTATGGTTATTTCAGACCGTGCTAGTTGAGATGAGCCATTAGGGTTGGCGATGTATGAAATTTTCAAACTGCCCTAAACCTCTAAAACTGCCAAATCTCTGCCGCCGCAGACATAAATAAAGTGACTTAACTCAATTTTGGCAGTTTTAATAGGTGAATGAGGTAAATCCAATTTCAAAAATATAGTAAAATTAAAAAACAGTTTCAGACCACGAATCAATAAACAAGCCTAAGAAAAACTACAAAGAAGTTTCCTCAGTTGGAAGTCTAGAGCCTGAGAACTGCAAGGAAATAAAATAATTAAGCTGGAATTATGGCGCGTTTACGTAACGGTAATGAAAATATGAGGAATTGAATTAAGGAGGAATTGAATTGAGAAGAAGTTGGAATGAGGAGAAGTTAGAATCGGATTCCTATTGAAGTTGTTTACTTAAATGTTTTGGAATCAGAATAGAATTCCATAAAGCTGTTTACTAATTCAGCAGAATCGGAATATAAACTAGTATGATTACTAAAATACCCTTGTCCCAAATCAAATATTTTATATATTTTAATGGGTTTACAAAGGATAGTCTTGGAAATAAAAAAAAGTAAGTGATGACATATAAGGAACAAAAATATTATTCCAATTGTCCAAACAATCAGTAATTGGATTATCGCCTATATCTAGGAAATCCAATTCCACCAATACAAGGAATTGAATTCCAAAATTTCTATGGGCCCCATTGCTTTTTTGATTCCTTCATATTTAGTAAACACCGTAATATTCTGTAATTGAAATTCAATTCTACATTCTCATTCCGATTATAAATACATAAACACGCCCTTAGGCTGATTTGATTGCCCAAGATTTATATTTTGACTAAACCCGTAAGGCTGGAAAACGAGGCAGGCCTAATCATGCATATATTGGGATATTTGTGGTGGAAAATGGAAAAGGGTCCTCGATTGATTCTTTTCTTGGGGATTCAGGGATCTTGTAATCGTGTCTGTTCATCGTATATCGTGCGGTCAGAAATCATTTAAAATTTAAAATTTAAAATTAAATATAAATACTACCTAACAAAAACTGATCGCACAATGTACGATAAACAGACACGATTACGAGATCCTCAGGATCCCCAAGAAAAGAACCCAGCGAGGATCATTTTCCATGGAAAATGAGTGTCCGCTGGATCCTTTTCCGTGGAAAATGAGTGTCAGATATATCAAAGTACATGATTCCGGAAAGAGATCTTTTCCGGATCTCTTCTACCAAGACCACTAGATCAAGTGATCCGGACCTTTGAAATTTGATTCAACGGTTAAAAATAGGGACCCTCTTTAAAAGTTATAATAACTTTAACCGTTAGATCAAATTTCAAGGATCCGGATCACTTGATCCAGTGGTCTTGGTGGAAAAGATCCGAAGAGGATCTCTTTCTTATAATTCCATATCAGTGTTGAGTCATTGATCAAGGTGATCTATAATTTTTTTTTTTTTTTTTTTTTTTGTGATTCGAATTAAATACTAAATTGTCATTAGATAAATGGATTCTCGAAATCTTAATTTGTTAGAAAACGGGCTAAACAAACATGCACGTGGGAAAGTATACAATAATTGAACCCCCAAATTTTGAGTTATTAGACTATCTCTAAAGAAGATGTCAAATTTTGAACATAAAATTTAAATTTTGACAGCTTATGTGGCACTTTGACATCTTTTAAAGTTTTGTTCTCCAACCAATATGTCAAATTAAATTATTATTTTATTAATAAATTATTAAACTAATTAAAATTTAATAAAGGACTTTTAAAGTTTAAGCAGCAATCTGTTCACTTTCCTTGATTGAAAAGAAGAAAAAAGTAGAATAATTGCATCGGTCAACTCAACATTAATTATAATAAATGATTAAAAATTAAAAAAAATACATTTAATAATTAATAAAAAAAACATTTGAAGCTGCTATCAAATTTGACAGCAACCTCTTTTGCTGCCAATGCATGTCATCGCCAAATAGGATTTGGCACTTCAGTTGAAGAATATTAGTGTGGTCTTTTTTACTGTTATAACTGATGTGTACATTTTGGCATCTCCTCTGGAGATGCTCTTAGGAGAGGGATCAACTTCTTGTCTTGAACAAATTTTTTGTATCATATCAGTAAAGTGTTGGATGCTGTTAATTAGGGGTGGTTTTTGTACATTACTGTACCAAAACTTCTGTACCAATTACCATACCAAATATTTGGTACGGTAAAATCTATTACCATTACCGTACCAAACTTTTGGTATATCGAATATCGGTATACCAAATAGTTTGGTTGGTATGGTATGTCAATGGTAATTGCCACTTTATTTTACGCCACTTAATTTGCCCAAAATCTAATATTTTTTTAATTAATGTAGAAGTGTAAAAAATATAGAAAAAATATATAAACGCTCGTAATGACAAGTTTTACAACTTTCGTGAAGAACTTAACTTTGAAAGTCGCCATTATAATCATATAAATCATAGATCAAAATTTAACCGTTGATTGTTGTTTACATTTAAGCTTCATTTTTCTCATCAAATTTTGTTTTTTTTCAGATTTTCTTTTTTGAAAACATGATCTATTAGAGAATGTAGGAAGATGAACGGTTTGGATCGTTGATATTATGTTCAGAGTTTTACAGTTAGTGAAAATATTGCTTGATGTTTATAAAGTTTCTACAAACTATATGACATCGACTCATATTTCAGTTAACCATAAATATCAAAACATGATATCAAAGATATGAACTGTTCATCTTCTTACATCCGCCAGATGATTATGTTTTCAAAAAAGAAAACTTAAAAAATGAAATTCAGTAAGAAGAATAAAACGTAAATGACAATCGACGGTTAAATATAAATTTAAGGTTTATGTATTATATTGTTGGATTTTGAAGCTGACCTTTTCATGAAAGTTGTAAAGCTCGTCACTATGAGTGATTGTATATATTTTTTTTTTTACATTTTTTACACTTTTACAATAATTATTATTAATTTTATTAATTTTGCCCTCAAATAATTATATAAATAAATACATAATATAATATTAATAATATTGATAGGTACGGTATACCACCGGTACTGATTTTGGATACCAATACTGTACCGAAATAGTATGGTACGATACAAATACCGTACCATTACCAATTGGTACAAATTTTTGGTAATAATTTGGTATGGTATGGTTGGTAGGGTAATTTGGTAAAAATTTCCACCCCTATTGTCAATTATGAATAACATATTTAAATGAGTTTTTATTTTCACTTAATACTACGATTTAGTGGTATTCTTCTTCACTTATAAGTGCAAAATTTTATGTTTAATTCTCGTCAAAGGCGAAATTCAATTCAAAATGATTTGATATCACTAAAATGATTCCATATCCACTAAAATGATTCCATATCCACTAAGAGACCTTCAAACTTCTATAAAGCTGCACAAGACACTTGGCTATTTCCTCAGCACCATCGAACTTCCAACAAGCAAAACAAAATGCTTCCAATCTTTTCAATTTCTTCTCTTTATCTTTTCCTTGTGCTATCAATTTCATGGGCACATCCTCCACCTTCAACACAAGAAAATTTCATCCAGTGCCTCTCACATTATTCTAACACTTCCATTCCATTCTCTTCAGACTTTCTCACTCCAAAAAATTCTAGCTTCACTGCTGTCCTTGAATCATCTGCACAAAACCTCCGGTACTTGGTCTCTTCATTGCCAAAGCCGGATTTTATTTTCACACCGGTGCATGATTCTCATGTGCAAGCCGCTGTTATTTGCGCGAAAAAGCTTCGAATCCATCTCAGGTTCCGAAGTGGAGGCCATGATTATGAAGGCCTCTCCTATGTCTCCCAAATCGAAACACCTTTCGCTGTTGTTGACCTTGCCAAGCTTCGATCCGTCAGTGTTGATATTAAATCCAACACTGCATGGGTTCAAGCTGGTGCCACCATTGGTGAACTCTACTACCGAATTGCAGAGAAAAGCCAAACTCATGGTTATCCTGCCGGGATCTGCACGAGTCTAGGAGTTGGTGGGCACATAACTGGAGGTGCATATGGTTCCATGATGAGAAAATATGGCCTTGGTGCTGATAACGTCGTTGATGCACGAATCATAGACTCGAATGGGAAAATTCTTGATCGGAAAGCAATGGGAGAGGACTTGTTTTGGGCAATAAGAGGAGGTGGAGGAGCAAGCTTTGGAATCATCCTTTGGTGGAAGATAAAGTTGGTTCCAGTTCCACAAAATGTGACAGTTTTTTCAGTTGCGAAGACCTTGGAACAAGGTGCCACAAAGTTCCTCCATAGATGGCAACAAGTAGCTCCATTTGTTGATGAAGATCTCTTTATCAGAGTTTTCATACAAGTATCAAATGACAGCAAAACGGGCAATAACACTATCACAACTGTTTACCAAGCTCAATTTCTTGGAGATTCTAAAAGATTACTTAATGTTATGCAACAAAGCTTCCCTGAATTGGGTTTGACAAGAAATGATTGTACTGAAACAAGTTGGATCAAATCGGTGCTATATATAGCAGGGTACCCAAGTGGAACTCCTACTGAGATTTTGCTACAAGGAAAAGCTACCCTACCCAAGATCTACTTCAAAGCCAAGTCAGACTTCGTCAAGAACCCGATTCCAGAAATTGCGCTCGAGGGGCTATGGAAGAGGCTGCTCCAAGAAACCTCTCCAGTGATGCTTTTGAATCCTTATGGCGGAATGATGAGCAGGATTTCTGAAAGCGCAATACCTTTTCCCCATCGAAATGTTCTCTTCAAAATTCAGTACTTGGCTGGATGGCAGGCTGGAGATGAGGCAGAGCACATGGAATGGATTAGGAAGCTTTACAGTTACATGGCTCCTTATGTCACAACGTTTCCAAGGCAGGCATATGTGAATTATAGGGATCTTGATTTGGGGACTAATAAAAAGAGCAGTACAAGCTTTATTGAAGCAAATTATTGGGGTTACAGGTACTTCAAGGACAATTTTAATAGATTGGTGAAAGTTAAGACCAAAGTTGATCCTGATAACTTCTTCAGGCATGAACAAAGCATCCCGCCTCTTCCACAAACTTAAGGCCATATATAGATGGCTAGGAGCTTCGATATGGTGTTTGCAGAAGCTTAAGGGTTTCGTTGCTATGATCTGTGTGCTCTGTATATGCTTCTGTTTAGCCAATTATATACATTGGAATAAAATTTCAGAGAAGTCTATTTGCCCTCTATTCTCTAGTCTCAGTGTTTTGTAAAGTAGTGTAATGTAACTAATTTGCACTCTGCAACAATGGGTTTATTGTGGTAGATAATTTAAATACAATATTTCTCATCATAGATGAGATTAGATTAATTGGCCAGGATAATATGCCGGCCCCTTTACACCTAAGTTCAAAACTCTCTTCTCGTTGATTAAAGTAGTTTAGAATATAATATACCTTATAAAAAATCTGGCTTAGCCCAACTTTTCTCTAATTTTTAGGCATTAGTCACTCAGCTAAGTTTTGTAAAAGAAGAATTTACTGTTAATTATACTCATCAACTAATTTGTAAATAATTCTCAACAAAATGTAGGTATCCATAAGCTCAAAAAGGGGGGAAACAGTAAGAAAATGGGGAGAGGGTCCCCAAGGCAACTAGGGGACAAAGTGGTAGTCTTTTTTTGTTATGGAAAAATCAAATTCTATTTATATTACTGTTCTCCATTCACATGCTCGGTACATCCATTCTGTAGCCACTAATTCGAGAGCTGGTGCTCCTTGGTTTCTTTGTTGTGTATGATTATCCCCAGAAAGAAAACCAGCCTCAACTTTGGAATGAGTTACTTCATCTTCAGCCTGCTAATGCTCCTTGGATCCTTCTTGGAGATTTTAATAATATTCTTTATCTAGACGAAAAGGTGGGTGGCTTAGAGTGTTGATAACTATTAGAGTGTTGATAAGTCCAGCCGAGCCTCCTTTCACCTCTAAGGCCTCACTTTTCAATTTTTATCCCAGTTAGAATTTTAGTTCGGTCATTTATCAGATCTTCAACGGAACTGTCCATCCTTCCCTCTCTTCAGACCCCCAACGCAACCACCTTCCCTCTCCCTCCCAAATCTCACGACCAAGCCTCATGCCTCGTTCCCAAAATTTCATTTGTATGCCCAATTTCCAAATTCTCGACAATCCAATATCATCCCTTCAAGCCCAATTCCTTTTTTGGGTATTCCATTTTATTTGAAGGAATTGAGACAGTTGCAGAGAGAATGTGAACAAAGAAGAAAATCTTTTTTTTTTTTTTTGCTTTGGTCTTAGATGTCATTTTACAAGAAGGTAAAATTGGTATGAACTTTATTTTATTTTATTTTTTAAAAAGTGGGTGGAGAGATAAATCAATAGGATGGGTTTATCAGCACTACGTTTTGCCTCATGAAGCTTTGTATGCCTGGCAGTTTGACAGCTTTAGTGGAATTGCTGCTGAGACTTTTCTTTGTAATTTTATTATCTTATTGGAAGAAAAAAAATAATAATACACTCAAAAGAGTTTTACTCATTAATTCAAAGGGTTGCAAACAAAAGTTAATACGTCGTTTTAATTTTCCTTTGCAAAACTTGCTAACTGACCGTTGATTGTATTTCAAGAAAATGTTCAAACGTTCTATACAGACACAAGCATAATTCTTTATAACTGATATCATTAATAAGGAAAAATTTTATTTCAGTTATAATGTTCTTTAATTTTCTTCCCGTTAATTTTTTCTTACATATTTTAGGACAAAAATTAAAGTATAAATGAAGCAGCTAACAGAAGTAAAATATTGGTGGGGAAGCAAGTCATGGCTCACCTTCTAACATTTGCAATAGTTTCTCTCTTCTCAGTTTCTTCTGCAACATATGACCTCATCCAGGAATTGAATTTTTATAGTTGCGTTGGCTTCCATTCGACAGGATCCTTGACCAACGTAAGCACATTTTTGTTCGATCCTCATTCCCCTTCATTTTCGTCTGTCTTTGAGTCCTCCATCCAAAACCTCAGATTCAACAGCACGAATCAGAAGCTTCAATACATCATCACACCCTATCTATACGAACACGTGCAAGCTGCCATCATTTGTAGCAAAATACATCGCTTGCAGGTCAGGATTCGAAGCGGGGGTCACGACTATGAGGCCCTCTCTTACAAAGCTGATGTACCCTTCATCATCATCGATCTCGTCAAGCTTAATAAGGTTAAAGTCAACAGCAAAGAACGCACTGCATGGGTTCAATCCGGTGCAACACTTGGTGAGCTTTACTACCATGTTGCCAAAAAGAGCGGAGGAAAACTTGGTTTCACAGCCGGTGTTTGCCCTACTATTGGTGTTGGTGGACATATCAGCGGTGGAGGTCAGGGCGTGTTGATGAGGAAATTTGGGCTTTCAAGTGATAATGTTGTGGATGCAATCGTGGTAACGGCAAATGGAGGTATTGTTGACAGACAATCGATGGGAGAGGACTTGTTTTGGGCCATTAGAGGAGGTGGAGCTGCAAGCTTTGGAGTTGTACTTGAATGGAAGATCAAGTTGGCTCCGGTCCCTCCGAAGGTCACGGGTTTCACAATCCCCAGAACCCTAGAACAAAACGCAACCAAATTGGTTCACAGGTGGCAAGCCATTGCATCCAAGTTTCATAAAGATCTGTTCATAAGAGTCATTCTTTTTGTGGGAAAAGGTTCCAGTGGTGGCAAAACAATCCAGGCCAACTTCAATGCCTTGTTTCTTGGCACCATTGATCAACTAGTCCCATTGATGAAAAAGAGCTTTCCCGAGTTGGGTTTGAAGCCTGAGGACTGCAAGGAGATAAACTGGATTCAATCTATTTTCTACATTAATGGTGAGAACCCAGGGCAGCCATTAGAGCTTTTGTTGGACAGAAACCATGTGCAAAAGGGCTTTTTCAAAGCCAAAAGTGATTTTGTGACAAAACCCATCTCAGAAAAGCACTTAGAAGCCATATGGAAGGTGATGCAAGACGGTGAGGCTCCTGGTATAATGATTTGGGATCCTTATGGTGGAAAAATGGCTGAGATTTCAGAAGATTTTACTCCATTTCCACATAGAGCTGGAGTCTTGTACAACATTCAGTACTTCACGAAGTGGTTTGAGGGGGGAGCTTTGGCTGAGAAGAAGCATTTGGAAGGGATCAATAGGGTTTACAACTTCATGGCTCCATTTGTGACCAAAAACCCTAGGACTGCATATATTAACTACAGGGACTTGGACATTGGAAGAAATATCAAAGGAACTTTGGAGGAAGCAAAGGTTTGGGGTGAAAAGTATTTCAAAGGAAATTTTGAGCGATTAGCCAAGATAAAGGGTAAGGTTGATTATGAAAACTTCTTCAAGAGTGAGCAAAATTTTGTGCCAATTTAAGAGTTGTTTGATTTTATAATCAAATTGACGAATTTTAATAAGACCCTCCCTCCATCCTTTTTGCTGTATTTTTTTTTTTACTGGAATGGGGGGTGAGTTTGATTGGCACGCCTGATATGCCTCTCGAGTCACTTAACTCAGTATTGGGCAGAGAGGGCTTAGCAAAGCCCAATCCAGTTGTCAGATCTAGCAAGGCTAATGAGAAGCTTAGACCAACATAGTTGAACAGGGAACGATTCCGGAAGATTAATGAATGGGATAACAATCCTTATAAGCATGATTCAGTTTTAGATCTTGATATTCAATGTGGTTAAAAAATCTTTTCCATTCAAAACTCTAATCACCCTAAATAAAACGGCTAATTGACTTGATGATCAGAATAACTTTTTATCGAAGTTCGTTTATATTTAAAACAATTAGAATTATCACAATAAAAACTAACATGACACTTAAATAAATATGTAACTTTTTACCGAAATTCGTTTATATTTAAGACAATTAGAATTATCACAGTAAAAACTTATGTGACACTTAAATAAATGTGTACGACATAGACGAACAATGAGAAACATATAAAATAGTGGATCAGTAATGTGGATAACTATCAACCCCTTGTATGTGCCGCATCACGTTTGAAAATGTCAGCAGATATGACCCCTTCAACACATGTTGCTCCTAGAAGCCTAGAACAGGAGGATCGAGTCAGGCATTTTCACCCTCAAAGAGGAGAGATTTTTCAGTGTGATCGGCACACAAGATGATATATCACGTGTTATTATACAAATGATGAGATTTGTGTTAAAAAGTTAATAAACTTAAATGTTAAAATGGTCCTTGTGTTTCAGTCATTAGGCCAAGTTAGTTCCTCTGTTTTCAATTTAGCCAATTTGGTCCTTGTGTTTATCTCTGTGAGCCAATTAAAAACATTTCCATCTAATATCTGTTAAAAAAAATTCATAAATTATTATAAAGTTATTTATAAAAAAATTTATTTGATTTAAAATATTTAAAAATGAAATAAAACTATAAAATAAAAGAAAAATTATTCTCTTATATGTGTTATTATCATATAAGAGGAAGGGTAATTATATCTTATAATTTTTCTTATGAATTTTTAAACAGAGATTGAATGAAATATTCTTAATTGGCTAATAGAGATAAACATAAGGACTAAATTAGCTAAATTGAAAACACGGGAACTAAATTGACCATATGCCTATAACACAGTGACCATTTTGACATTTAAGCTAAGTTAATAACTTAAAAAATAAAATTTCTCACCACTTACATAAAAGCATGTGGTATACCACCCGTGTTCCTGTTACAATGAAAATTTTCTCCTTGAAAAGAAAGTGAGAGCTAGCCGGTGCATTAAACTATATATGATGAAGATTTCGTTCTAGATGGAGCTTTGTAATTAGTTGGCTTGCAACCATGCAGAACTCAAAGCATATGGAAGTCCCACATGCATTAGCCTATACATTTTGCCAATTTGTACCAAGTGGAATTGGCTACTATACTTCATTAATAAGAATGAATTCAGTTGGCTCCTTCAACTAGTGCTTAACTATGAAAAGTGACAAAAAATTAAAACACTCATTAGCTTTTATATGCTTATTTTTTTCCTTATCATCAAATCATAATTTGACATTGAAATAGTTAAATATTTTATAAAATAAAATTAGATGACTTGCGTCTCAACACATTATTGATTACAATTTTAACAAGAAAACAGTAAGAGTAACTTCAAATGCCGAGTGCCAACTAAATTATAAGCAAAGGACAACTTTTGGTTTTAATGTGGCAGATGATAGATATTCTCAATTCACTCCATCGGAATCATCGCTTTCTTTGGTTTTGTTCCTATACACGCAGCGGATGAGCAGAAGTAAAAACAAGCCGAATTCAGCATATCTAATAGCTAGTTAAGTTAAATATTCCACCCCCACCAAGAAAATATACCAATCAAAATACATACATACATATATATATATATATATATATATATGTAGCCAAACCAATCTATCAAAATCTAAAGGCCTAAATTCCTGAAACAGATGGAGTTCATTGCACTACTAGCTTCTTTGTTCTTGGTCTCAATTGCTTCGGTAACTTCTGTTTCAATCAGTGTTGAAAATTTCTGTCAGTGCATGGCAGACTACAGCAAAATTTCTGACCAAAACATTCACACCTCAAACTCTTCTTTGTATTCATCTCTATTGCAATCTTCCCAGCAAAACCCTAGGTGGTTAAACTCCACATTAAAGCCTCTTCTCCTTGTCACACCTTCCCATGAGTCTGAAATCCAAGCAGGTGTTCTTTGCAGCAGGAAACTTGGCCTGCAAGTCAGGGTTAGAAGTGGAGGACATGACTATGAAGGCCTATCTTACCTCTGCAAAACCCCATTTATCATCATTGACCTCATCAATCTCCGTTCCCTCGAGGTCAACCTTGCAGATGAAACAGCTTGGGTGCAGTCAGGAGCTACACTTGGTGAGCTTTATTATAGCATTGCCACGAAAAGTGGGGTCCATGGATTTCCAGGAGGTTTATGCCCTACTGTTGGGATCGGAGGGCACTTGAGTGGAGGTGGGTTTGGAACCCTAATCAGGAAGCATGGCCTAGCAGCTGACAATGTCATAGATGCTCGGTTAATTGATGTGAATGGAAGAATCCTTGACAGAAGAACAATGGGTGAGGATTTGTTTTGGGCCATTAGAGGAGGTGGGGGATCAAGTTTTGGGATCATAGTTTCATGGAAAATCAAATTGGTTCAGGTTCCAAAAATCGTGACAGGTTTTACAGTTGACAAAACCCTAGCAGAAGGGGTTACCAGCCTTGTTCACAGGTGGCAACATATTGCAGACAAATTTCATGAAGATCTTTTCATCAGAGTCATAATTCAGAATGTGGGGAGTGGGAATCAGAAAACGGTTCAAGCATCTTTCCAATCACTGTTTCTTGGAAAAATTGACAGATTAATCCCACTGATGAAGCTGAGCTTTCCAGAGCTGGGATTGCAGGCAAAAGACTGCATTGAGATGAGTTGGATCCAATCTGCCCAGTATTTTGCTGGATTCCAAAAAGACCAGCCCTCAGATGTCTTGCTATCAAGAAATCCCCTCTGGAAGATGAATTTCAAGGCTAAATCCGACTTTGTGAAAAACCCAATACCCGAATCAGGACTCCAAGGGATTTGGGAGAGGTTTCAGCAGGAACAAAATGTGTACATAATTTTGGATCCATATGGTGGCAAAATGAATGAGATCTCAGAACATGAAATCCCATTTCCTCACAGAAAAGGTAATTTGTTCAACATACAGTACATAGTGAAGTGGGATGGAATTGGAGTGGAGGAAACCAACAAGCATATCCACTGGATAAGAATGCTTTACAGATTCATGAGCCCTTATGTTTCTAGGTCCCCAAGGGGTGCCTATATCAATTACAAGGACCTTGATTTGGGTGCCAACGAGCAAAACACAAGCTACTTGGAGGCAAGTACTTGGGGCACAAGCTACTTCAAGGGTAACTTCAAGAGGCTGGCAAAGGTGAAGAACAAGGTCGATCCAGATAACTTCTTCAGGAATGAACAAAGCATCCCTCCTCTTCCTTGTTTGTTTGAAATCACAGAGGTTTGAAACAAATGTTTCTTCAGGTTTAGGTGAATTCGCTGTCTATTCAATGCCAGGCATAATGAGTACAAGGACCTCAAAAAAAACTCTTTTGTGTCCTGTTTCTATGATGAAATCAAGTGCTTTTTCATATGCAGATATCAAGTAAAAAAACATAAGCAAAAAATCCCACTCGTAAGCTTATATGGATCAACCAGCATGTGAAAAGTTAGTCATTAGAAAAGTTAATATTTTCTTACCAAACAGTACCGAGCAACATAAGTCTTGTAAGATTTCCCATAGTGAAGGAATTAGCAGCTGGCATTTTCTTTTAGGAAAACTAATGAAAAGGGCTTAAAAACTTTGAGTTCTAACGATAAGGACAAAATAAAGGGTAAAGTGAATAGTACCAGGATTGATTTTTTTGTGTGTAAAAATGTGATTTTTCGTTAAAATAAACAGTACCACGGATTTTTCATTAAAACTCCCGTTTCTTTTAAGAATCATCTGGTATTTCATGCCACATATGTTGAAAGTAATACCGCGATTTTCTTTCTCTTACCTTCATTTCTGTTTAATCTCTGTTTTTAATTTGAGAGAGCAGATGACAAATTTGTTTCTTTCCTTTACCCACCAATTTAACTCTTAAACTACAAATTTTAGGGTTTCTCTAGTATGCACTGATGCATGGGATATGCTGAGATTTAAGCGATTAGATTCTTAGCCATTCGATACTTGGCCACACATCTTAACCTTTTATTCATTAGGTGTATGCCTACATTATAATATAGTAAAATTTTCTGCAAATTTTATAGTTACTGTATAATTTTCGGAGAAATGTGTGGTACTGAAAAATGAATAAAATATTCTTCAGATGTAGGCCATACATTATAATATAATAAAATATTCTGCAAATTTGTCTCTATATGTTTTTCGAACAAATTATTGTGTGATACTAAAACACTAATTGCATAGTGTAATAATCTACTTTTTGGAATTGGTTACTATGATACCTCTTTTCTTCAAATTGTCAAGTGTCCTTTTGTCCCGAGACATTTTTGCAATTTGCTCTCTTCTGTACCTTACAATATTCCAATTAAGATGTTTAGGAAAAGAATAAAACTTAATTCACACTCTGCCACTGCCAGGCATGGTAAGTTGATCAAGAATTTCAAGTGATGTATTTGCAGGAAAGGTTAAAGCTCAACAAAATTTATTCATCTGGTGCAATGAATTTCAAAACAAAATCTACACTCCATCACAGTAACTGGCTCAGAAACTTACAAAGTTCTTCGGTGAAAATAACAGAAACGCATTCCCGTCGGATGTCTCTGAGTCCTCAATTTCTCCAAGATTTCCAGCCTACTCAATGGTCGAAATCAACAAAATTTCAACGATTCTCACAACAATCTATGTGTACAGTTCAACACATCAGAGAACCCTTGCAGTCCAAGTACGACAAGCTTTGCAAGACTGTGTCTCAGGCTCGGGTCTTATTTACACCGGGTGTTTGTAGAAGGTCGAATGAAAAATCTTGTTGCTTCTTCGGCAGCAAAGAAAACCACTTTCTTACAGACTCAGCTGGACCGGACTGACTTGCAATGGCTGCAGAGTTCGCATTATTCTGAATAATTGTTTTGAAATCAGAAAAGAGAAGCCCCAACAATGCCGTAACAGTGGCAATTTGAGTAGGAAGACCGACACTCGTTGCAGAGTCCCGACATAAAAATGCAGATAATTCCCCCCTCAAGATTTCAACTTCTTTATCTCCATATCCAAGGTCATTAACTCCGATCCTGAAAACAAGTAACATATCGTTAAACTCAAGTACTGGCACAAGTAGCATTACGACATTTGGCTTTATATAAAGATTAGAAGAAAGTAAAGAAGAACAATAATTCCAGCAGAAAAAGATAAAGAAAAATGCAAGGGAAAGTAATCAAAGACATACCTCCCAAGCTGACCAAGGAGAACAACAATTCCAGCAATCACATTCTCAGCCATGCATGATTCCATAACTTTTAATAGCCGAGGGATAATATTAGCACTTGTCCATTCCCAACTCTGCATTCAAAACAGAAAAACAAGCAGCAAGTCCAAAAATTAGTACCTAATAAACCAATAAATTTACCAAAACCGAAATGACTACAGCAAATTGAGAAAATTCATACTCAAATGGATATTAACACATACCATGTTGATTGCAACCAACTCCAACAATGATAGGAGGTCACTGAGATCACAATCCATGAAATTGGTAGGAGTGTTTGATTGAATAGAAGCATTCATTTGGAGCCTTTCTAAAAGCAATGATGTAGCAGCATCCATAGAAACAGCATCCTCAAAAAATGGGCAGTTGATACATGGACTGAACATGGTTTGAGAATTGCTCGCAGATGGAATAAAAGAACTAGCAGTATCTGATGAGCTTACTCCCTCAAGGTATGTAACAATAGATTTCAAGATAATCACTAAATTGGAATTGCCAAAGTTAAAAAACTTCTCTCCACCCAGATAAGCAAAAACATGTAGGATAGTCAGAATCAATGAATGATTGGACCTGCTAATCTGCAAAGTATTGTAAGACATTTCGCAAATAAAACCAGTGCGGTCAATTGCTGCACATATTGATGCTAATACAATGCTCCCTGCTACCAACTCATCGGCTGATGCTGGTCGAGAGGATATATGAACCCCATCAATCAGGGTCTCTGAAGATTCATCCTTACACACCACAAATCTTCCATTTATTAGGAATTCCTCCATGATATTAAGTGGTTCCTCCAAACTACCAAATTCTGCAAATATGCTTCTCCCTTCCCAATCAGACATCACTGCACAAAGGGAAAAAACAGTATGATTAATGAACAAAATCCAGGATGAAACCAATAATGGTTTTCTAAATTATATCATAACATGATCAGGGAAAAAAATCAACAGACCTGAGCACATGTGTCCAACATAAGAATCCAAGCAGGGGTCTGACGTCCAATTCAAGCTCCCAAATTTACTCAAAGCAGCAGTGGAGAAGTTAAGCAGCAACAATGAAAACAATACGCAAACCTTTTCCCTATACAGGATCACCAAAAATAAATCAATTAGCACATATATCCACTAGTAAACTAAGCATAAGACCTCTTGATATAAACCAACTTTGCAGTTCGAAAATAAAACAAGATTAAGATCAATATAAGGACCATAAGAGAGAGAGAGAGTATTTACTTGGGAAATAGTTTTTCTTCAGTCTTGAGAGCAAGCAGAATTTCTCGCACCCTCCAATCTGTATCAGTAAACAAAGGGCATTGTATAATACAAGCTCTGAAGGCATAACGTATCCTAGAACTGCTGCTGCTGTCTTTAAAATTAGATAACACCACATATCCAAGTTCTCTTCCAAAGGGGAACACAGCTTCCACATTTCTTGCAAACGGAGCATCAGACATCAGTTCAGCACCAGAGTCCTCGAGATCACAAGCTTTTGCAGAATTACCCAAACAGTTCCCGCTCTTCCCTAGTATTTCAAGAGCATCAACTTCAACTCCACAAAAGGGTGGCCGTTTTTCTTTATTTGATAATCCTTCAAAGTAGGATTCCCTTAATGAAGGTTTAATCTTATCTGCACTGGATGCTTCAAGGCCTTGAACCTCAATCTCAGGAAGTGTAGGAGACAGTGGCATTTCCATTGCCATCCTGTAGCATTCCTCATCAGAAGCTTTGTCCAAGTCTAACAGTTTCAGGTAGTCCCCATCAGTTACTTCATCAAAACTTGGCAAAGTCTCAAAATCACTTGTAGCAGAACCGTTTATGCCTTTTCTGCTTGCTTGAGCAACCCCTATCAGCTCATTAGCATTTAATGGAACTTGTCTGCAAACATTTGCACATCCAAAGACTTCATTTTCAAATTTATCAGCCGTATTTTGCTCATTACTGTCAGCATATTTCTGCATTGCCGGTTTATCTTCAACACCTTCATTTCCCTTTTCATATAGCATTCCATGCATTGCATTACCCTGCAGACTAGGAAGGAGATATCTCCCTTCTTCATAAGGTATTTTCATTTGCTTGTCCAACAAACAATGCAAAACAGAAAGGTTTTCCTCTACCCGCAGGTGCAACTGCTTACCCTCTGTATATAAATTCTCAATTGATTCAACTACATGAAGTATTCTCTTTCTTTTCCTGCTATGCTCATTAACTCTTCCAACCCCATCAGTTCTAACAGGACTTCTGACACTGTTTTCAGCAACCACAGCAGCATTTGCCTTGCAATTTATTTTGGTAACCTCAGCAGACAAGTTGGATATTGTTGGTTGCACATTCTCTTCAACCAATTTTTCCTGTGATCCCACCAACTGTCTATCAGAAAAAGATTCCATACTGGAATGTATTGCACAACTCTCTAACATTTTTCGGTTAGAGCCTCTGACTGGAGACTCCAATATAGAATCAATACCTGAGATAGAATCAGTGCAGTTTCCTCCAGATAAAAGAAGAAATGGTGCAGTATGTTGCGTGGCTTCCCTTGCATCCAAAACTGGACTGCCAGGCTTGAGACGCTTAACTCCACTTTGAAGGTTCATCTACAAATTGCACAAGTCCATTTCAGTAAACAGAAAAGAACTACAATGTTGTGAAATTCAAATTACTGATAATATTCAGGTAAATAATGTTAAAGTCCAAGAAAGAAAGATTATGCTTGTTAAAGACAAGACATACCCAAAAATATTAAATAAAAACCCAGGCATTGGAAGCAAAACTAAATATTTGAAAGGTTAACTGGCATAAGTCAGATGTAAAAGGAAACATGCAACTCTCTGACACAAAACTACAACTACAAAATAGGTGCGAGAGTAAAATTATCACGTTTTCCCCATTTCTAAGAAGAGAACAACAGAGGAGCTGAGTATTTTCTTTCCTATGTTTCTACTTGTACTTGGAGGTAAAAGAAATGTTTCAGGGCTGGACTAAAGAGTTCAAACATATGACTCACCAACTTAAGACACCTTTTTGAAGTTTGAACCCTATTAGTGTTATTCTGGTATTATTCTAAAACTTCCAATCATCGAACCAGATTACAACACTAAGAGCCATCAGATGAATAAGGTTCATTTGTCATCAACAACGCCTGAAAAAAGAAAATAAATCAACAGTAGCTGTAGCAAATGCTAAAACATGTACGTTATGCTCCGAGTATAGATTCCTAAACACTATCATGAAAGCTAACAATACTAATTATCTACAAAATCAAATTAAAATATGGTAGCAATAGAGATTAGGCTGAAGAAAACGAACCTTTTTTGGGTCATCTATACCTTCAGCACTATGTGAGAAAGTTTTATTTAGCATACCCAGGCGCTGTGAAAATTGATCAAACTCCACTTGCAAGTGACCTAGTTCTCGTTGCAAGATACTGTTACGACTTCTTTCCAGCTTGACCACTTCTTTAGCATGTTTTTTTTTATTTTTCTCAAACTTAAGTTGTTTCTTCAAATAATTCACTTCTACACTTTCAGCACCCCTATCTTTTTGAAGTTCTACAGCAGATGCATCAATCAATTTTCTGGAGGATAATTCCACAATTTTCTTCTTAGCGTCGTCCAACTGCCTAGACAGATGATCAGCACGAAATTTTTCTTCCTTAGCCTTCTTCCAATTCACTTCCACAAGCTTTTTCTGCTTTTCAGCTTTCACCCTCTCTGACTCTGCCTCATTTTTCTCCTTTATTACCTTCTGTTTTTCAATTTCATACCTTTTGTTCACTTCGTCAAAATATGGATGCTCCAACACCAACTTCAATTCATCTGATTTACTCTCTTGGAAAGCTACCCCACTTCTATTGTTATCAGATTGGGCGTTTGGAGCCTCATCCAATTCTCTTAAACGCCTAATTTCATTTATCTCTTTCTGTAACTCATCAATCTTTTTCCTACACTCTACCAATTCCAAAGACAATCTTTCAACGTGACATTTTTTTTCCATAGTCATCTTCCTATTGGCTTCAGCAAACTTCCTTTGCTCTTCAGCCTTGGCCTTCTCTGAATTTGCAATCCCTCTCTCCTTGACCACCTTCTGTTTTTCTCCCTCAATCTTCTTGTTTGCCTCAACAAGCTTCAATGTCTCAGAAGCCAAATCAGAACGTGCTTTATGAGCTGCTTTCTTCAGTACCTCCAACTGAAACTCATAATTCTTAGCCTTCTCTCTTTCAGTATTGGCACGCTTCCTTTCGTCATCAGCCTTACTTTTTTCAGCTTTAGCAGCTTTTCGTGCTTCAGAAACCTTCTTCTCCACTTCAACATTCTTACTTTCTGAGTCTGCCTTTTTCTTCTCTCTCTCAATAAGCTCCTTGAGATGATTAATTTCCTTTTCATGGTCAGCAACTTGAGCTTTAAGAAGGTTTACTTCACTTTTATCTTCAGCATCTGCATTTTCTCTCTGCTTTAGAGAATATATCTCAGATTTCAACCCAGAAATATCGTTCTCCAGAGATGCCCTAGCAGCAGATTCTTTTACTTTCTCCTCTTTCTCAACATCGGCATTCTTACATGCTGAGTCTGCCCTTTTCTTCTCTCTCTCAATATGAACATTGAGATGATAAATTTCCTTGTCCCGGTCAGAAACTTGTGCTTTGAGAAGGTTTAGTTCACTTCTATATTGAGCATCTACATTTCCTCTCGGCTTTAGGGAAATATCAGATTTCAACCCAGAAATTTCTTTCTCCAAAGATATTCTAGCAGCAGATGCATTTTCTTTCTCCTCTTTCTCAATATCTACCCGTGCTCGCTCTTCCTCTAGTGCTGCAAGTACAGAGTTAGAAAAGCAAGAAAAGGAGGTTAGTCACTTGGAAAAGTTATAAGCACACTCTCTATCATAACTATTTACAAACTAACATTGCATATTGACTGGACAGCTTCAGAAAAGCATTTCATTTTAACCTAGTTTTGCATCTGGTTCTAGATTTCAACACATAAAGTGACATCGTGTTTAACATGAAACATACAAATCTCACAGGTAAACTAGTAACATTAAAGCATAAATTTGAACAGGAAGGGAACTAAAAAAGTATAACCTGCTTGACAACTAACTAAAACTTTAAAACTTTTCAACATAAAACAAATAGGTACCCAATTTACAGCTACTTGAAAGGAGCTTCAGACGTGAATTTCGTTAACAAACCCACAAGGCCATGTTCAGAAATTATTAACATTTCAACAGCTTACTTAACAATACTAAATTTTTAATGTCTCAAAGATCCTATAAAATTTACCTTTCTTGAGATTGGAATTCTCGGCTTGAGCTCTTTCAACCTCCTGTTGAAGTAAGTGCACAGCTTCCCGCAGTGCATTCCGTCCCTTTTCGAGCTTCGAGTACTTATGTTTCCACTGCACAGCAAGCATAAAATTGGGTAACAATGAAATCGAATACCAATAAATTCAAAATATTAAAACTTCAGAAGAAAAAGAAAAAAAAATAAATGAAAATTTGAAAAATTGAACCCTTACCGTAGCACAGCACGAATTGACCACCTGGGGATTCACTGGCCCGTCTGCCACCATTGCTGCAATCATGTCGCCAAATCAAAGAAGCTTTAGAAATGAGAGGTGAAAAGTTAACGAATTGATGTAGAGAGAGAGCGAGAGAGAGTCGTACTGGTTCTATTGCAGTGGGACGAAGGAGTTGAAGTGGTCCATTAACAAGTAGCAAAAACCCTAAATCCCCAAATTGTTGATGAATCTCTCAACGCAAAAGAGAGCGAGAACCCAACACAAATTACAACTGACCATTGAATACTGGCAGTGAGAGGAAGGAACCCTATTTGGTTTGGCGCTAGCGAATACCCGTGGCAAATGGTGATCATCGCCAGGGATGCACGTGTTCCATGCTACAACATTTTTGATTTTCTTCAAGCAGTCACGCCCTAAGTATTATTCTTTTAATAAAAAAAAATTCCAGTATACATTTCGAGATTTATTTTCATTAATGTAATTAAGACGCTCAATGGCATGTTTACATAGCAAAGCATGAGAGAAGAATAAATCAGGTAACCTAGGATTATAGAAAGTAAGGAAAGGGAATCAGATCAACTATCCTCATAATTAATCAATTCATGATTTTAAATACTCAATTACGGATTTTAAGAGAAAACCCACCCCTTACATAGAAAGTTAAGAATTGAAATAACCACACTCGTATTTTAGTAAACAAAAAAATAACTCAAAAATCACAATAATTCAAATTTTCAATACTTGAGTGAAAAAAATGCCGTGTCACCAAGTATGTCATGATGAAGGTTGTTTTTAATTGGACTATAAAAGTTCAACGTCAAGGCGCACCTATAACCTCACCGGATTGTCTCTTTTAATAACTACGATTAACATTGTACACACAACCTCATGCCGGAAGATTGTTTTTTTGGTAATTATGATGAACGTCGTACACACGAGTACTCTCCGATTACGAAGCACATTACTTCCACTTGAGTATGGTTTTCGATAATATCTTTAATTTAATAATGTCCAGACAAATTCATGATTTATTGAAAAAAAGATTCAAAAATTTGATAGGCAACCCTCAATTTAAATATTGAAGTTCTAATTTATATTCTCAATGCTATAGCTAAAGTCAACAAAACGACTAATAATAATAATACTAGGGAATTGATTGCAGACCTTTGAAAAGTCCACTCTCGAGGAAAACATGCAACAAGATAGCTTAAGAGCCAAGGCAAAATATAGACAACTTGGAGAAAGTCTCCTCCCATAAACAAGCAATGATTCCGACGACAGTAATCCATGTTATGTTAATTTGTACATGACAGCACCACAAAAATTGACACCTCCGTCCCACATGCGATGCCAACCCGAAGACGTCGATAAATTACGCGTACAGCAAATTTAGGAGACAGCAAATTAAAGAATATTAATGTTGAAATTCACTTTCACTTGCTTATCCTAACCCAATGCCGGGTGCTAATCCCTTCTTCCAAAATTATCTGACTTTCTTGGCTGCTTTCGACTGTGGAAGTGTTGCGAACACCCTGTCCCATAAACTTGAAGTTATTCCGAAGCCCTTATCTTGGATCCTGAAGTGATGATTCAAGTGGTATTTCTGCAAACACAAGCAAACACCGTGTTATTCTTGTTGGGCATTGACCGGTTCCCGTCAAGCAGAAAGTGTAAAAGATTTGTAAGTTCTGATCATGATTACAATGCAAACAGAGATATTAGGTCTAATGGGTAAAATTCCTGCAAGGATGAAAGGCGTAGTGATCTTTACCTTCAGATTTCGGGGTACCTCACTTGATGGCTGGCCGTGATGAAGATAGTAATGGGTGCAATCATACATCACGTAGCCCAATAAACCGCCTCCAAACAAAGCAGGAGCAACAGTAGGAGAGGCCATCAGCTTCACCAAGTTAAAGAACTAGCACAAATGACAATGGCGTTATGATTGGCAATGAAATTCTTTTTCATATAAAACAATCCTAGACAAATTTATTTAATGGTAATATCGTTAAGGTCTAAGTAAACCTCAAGACCAAAATTATGCAATCTTAATACCGAGAACAGTAACCAGATATCCTATCTAATCAAATTCAAAACAATGTATCATGGCCCTAGGACATGTAATTTTGCTTCCATTAGAAAAATAAATAGTTTGACCCTTCAGAATAACCATTAACCACAGTATTCTTGAACCACACATAGTGACAACGAGGCAGGACAATAAGAGATATGGAAGAATAGACATACTGGAATGCATAAAACAGCTGTCGCAGCAGGAGGGAAAACAAGTCTCAGGCCGTCCATTGGGTGCTTATGATGGCAGCCGTGAAGGAGATAATGTAAGGTGTTCCACCTGAAGCAGTTACAGCAGAACAATTGCATTAGTCTCAGTGACATTCAGAAGTTATGCATGCGTAAACAAAAACATAAAAAGTGGGGAGAGAGTCATAAGAAACAAACCAGTAGCTATTTGTTTCAAAGTGGAAAAGAAAGCGGTGCAACGTGTATTCAAGCAATGTCCAGACAAAAATGCCAGAAACAACCATCAGAACTATTTCAGGGAATGTATGGCCCATCCGTACAGACACTGAGATGGAATAGAACACAACTGGCAGCCATATGACAGGAACTGCCCACCACACCGTGCGGGTCAAGAACTAATTCAAGTAGAAAAATGAGTCAGAAATAGAGCTCTGCAAATTCTCAAGAAAGAAATTTAGCTGCATGTGCACTGTGCTACCATATGAGCATATGTGAATTAAATTTGTAACGGATTAACTAAAGGAGGAGGCAGTACCTCCCAAAATTCACTTTCAAAAAATCGAGGGCCTTCTTTGCTAACAATCGGCTGGTGAACCCACTCTTGGTATGCTTCTCCAAGATGGCCAACCTGTGAAAGATTGTGAAAAGCCAAAAGTTACAGTCAAATTCAATACAATCATCAAATACAATAAAGAGAGACGGGGTCGCAAGAGAGATCACAATGCTCATAGATTTATAAAAAAAGGAAAAAACAATTCTAGAGAAAAATGTGACATGCTATGAACTCTCTGAGAAGGAAAAGGAGGCACCAAATATAAGCGGTAAATGTCCCCGTGCAAAGAGACTGTTTAGCAAATTTCTCAGCATCTATCCAAAAATAAAAGATATATTTGGAGAAATGCATTGAAAATCGTCGTTGAAAATCTAGAAGGATGGCACTTCGTATACTTACGAATGAAGAGCCTCAGATCTAAATGGTTATACATATTCAAGTCCATATACGAACAAATAAAAAACATTAGGCAAGCCTTACCTGAAATACAAGGGCTTTATCCAAATCAACTTTGAAGTCCTGTGCAACCATCTTGTTACGTATAACACTGCTGGAGAAACAGCAAAACTAATACATTAAGTTCAATGATGCGGATCTATAGAGGACAAGAACCAAAAAGATATAATGACATAGTTGCAATAAGGATTCAGATATTAGAGATAAAAAATTGTAACATGTGAGAAGTTAGTATCTGATATTACATCTGATTATAATATCAGTAATTGAACACTGGTTTAATCTTATGGACTCAGTCTCACTGCCAACGACAATTTAAAGGAAAGTTCTCTTTGACTTCCTCAAACTATTCCGTGAAACCGACTAATACCTGCCTATAGGCCACAAATCTTTGTTTGAAAATTATCAAAAGATAAACTTATCAAGGTGAAGCAGTAATCAGCACCAGAGAAAAAATACAGCTAAGAATTTATCCAGTAAATGACGACATTTATGGCGACATTTGATAGCTAAGAATTTATCGGACTCATTTGCACTATGATCCAAATCTCGAATTTTCTTCATCAATTTTAACATGCATCCATGAGAAAAAAGATGAATCTTGACAACAAAAACGAAACACTGTATCCATAACATGATGCAGAAAGGAAATTTCCACTCAAATGCCTCATTTGAAATTAATCAAGTCACAGGAGATCCATTTTTTCTTGAAAACAAGAAAATCCAGCTTTCCCTTTTCCCTCTACTTTCCCAGCTACCAAACAGATAATCTCACTCTGCAAAAACGGCCCCACACAATATCACACAAAGTATCAAGACTCGTGCTTTATTCTCAAACCCCATGATTTGTTCCCCTTTTCTTCCATGATTTCTCACCAACCAAACAGCATTTAGCATCATGAAATTCAAAAAATCCACACTGTTCGACAAGAAAAAGGAAACCCACAACGCACCTATCGAACCCAAATTCAAAACCCACAACTTTCGAAACCAAAACACCAAAAACAAACACACCTAGATCTACAAATCGCACGAAAACTACACAAAATTTAAAAAATCAGACGAGGGAGAGCAATGGGTTACCAATTGAGAACCCGGGTCGGATCCAACGGAAGAGAACGACGGAACACGGCCACCCTTTGTCCCTCTCTCTCTCTCTCTCTCTCTCTCTCTCTCTAGAATATGAACCACCAGCACCACCACTAGAAGAGGTTTCAGCGTTGAGGGTCAAGCGGTGCAGTGGCAGAGGAATATCTGAGTCTCTCTCTCCCTGTTTGTGAAATACAAGTCGGCAGATGATTTAAAGAGATGGGACGATTTGGGCCGTCGATTTTGTATGGCCATAGCCAGCACTCCTCACGTTGGATTCCAAGTTTCTAAAACGGTAGCCAGTCTGGCAACTTTTCAAGTTCTTTTGACGATTCTTTTTAAAGAAACTAATGAAAATGGTTTGAAATTTTTGAGTTTTAATGATAAAGATAAAATAAAAGATAAAGTAAATATTATCGGAATTGACTTTTTAGTATAAAAGTATGATTTTTCGTTAAAATGAACAGTATCGTATGTTTTTCGTTAAAACTCCCCTCTTTTTACAGCGGAGTGCAGTGGGTTAATTTATAGTGTAGAAGTTGAGATGGTGTCTGTTGTCTGAGTTCGTTTTTCTTGTCAATGAGGTGGTGAGGATAAAAAAGTCTTGTGGGTCCTCCTATGGTAACTTTGTTAAGGAATTTGATTCACTCCAGACATTAATATTCAGCGCGTAGAAATCAAAATATTGACCACACAAATTGAATATGGTTGTTCTTAATTAACTTATTTCGTTGATTCATTTCACACAGATTAATGAGTCTGATTTTTTTTTCCATACAAATCAAAAATCCAGATTTTTTTATCTTTACTCCGGACATCCATAGGGATCTAATTCCCTTTGTTTTTTTTTTTTTTTTTTTGTTCGAAAATTCCATTTGTTAATTAGGGAATTTGGTTGGCCTACATGAGACATTTTTGTAGGAGAAGGGCAAAATCATTCCGATCGGTTGCCTCAACTGCCGGTCAGCGTCAACAGTTGGCTAACTTCGGTAAAGGCACCTTTCTCTCGTTTTCTCCCAACTGTGACATGTTCTCTTTGCTCAGATGATGAATGTATGGATGGTTTTTATGTGTTGTTAATACCCAACTATCGTAACGTCCTGTGTTAATATTATAGTAGTATATATAAGCTTTTATATACAAGACGTTAATAATATTGACATGTCATAAAACATAAATTACTCTCACATAATCTTAACGACATTTAAAGTTTAAAAAAATAATATTATTTTTCTCTATAATATAAAGATCTTAAATTCAATTCACATAGGTAAAAAGTTCAATATATAGTTGTAACAATTTCATTGTATAGTTTAACTAAAGTCCCTTAGTTTCGTTTATTCAAGGTTTAAAGGAAAACTTAAATTAATTACATCAAAAAGCCTTTAGACCAGTACAAATATAGTCAAGATAATACATGAAAAATCATAAAATATATATATATATATATATATATATATATATTGATTACGGAGCTACTTTACCACATATTATTCCCTCATTTCAAGTAAGCAAACATGTCATAAATCTTTTCTAACATAGAAGATATTTTAATGTCATCGCTACATTATTTGGTCTATTAATATACATCTCCGCTAACGAGCTTAATTAAGTCATGTCACTGCAATTCAATTTAGATCGGTTTAGAAAAATTCAAAACTATAACGGAACCAAACCATTACGGTCCAACCATTGAAATTTCTTTTGTAAAAAAATAATAGAAAAGCCAATCTGGCCACTATGGTTTGGTCAATTCGGCCAACTGATGCCCACATTAACATGGTACTAATAAGAAAAACATATATAATTTAGGGAAAACAAAGAATGAATCGAACCAACCAGCAAGGCTGACTACTGGTTAATTGCTGGGTATATTTACTCTGAAAGTGACGGTTCAAGTGAAACCTCTGCAGTTAAACATACACACACGTACGACCAAGTATTGCTTGTTAATTAAGTCATGCATATTAGAGATCAAGGGAGGATTATTTGATGAAATAGAACCATAAATTAGTCTCCAAATTAAAATTAAATTTAAAATATTGTTACCTTGAGATTCAAGAAGACGAACTTTTAGAAGGCTTCCCATATGGTGCAGGTACTAATGAGTGAGATCGTATGCTGTGTATCCCAACACGCCCCCGCTTAGGGATAGGTAATGGTTATGGCGAGCGGGTAACTTCGGTTATTTATCTATAACCGTTTAATCTCTTACCCGCATAACCATTTACCCGTTGGGTAATTGCATATAAACGATTAATCATACAAATAACCGCGTACCCATTTAACCGTAACCGCATATATCTGTTTTTTTACCCATTTACCGTTTTTTTACCCGTTTACATGTTTTTTTAACAATTGGAAAATTTTAAAAAAAAATCATAATTTTCTTTTTTTTTTTACCATTAAACAGTATCATGTTTGACAACGAAATGAGATTTTTCTTAGTAGCCATGCGCCTGAACATCAAACATTAATTTATAACGGCAATTAAAATTTGAAAATTAATTAGCAGCACCATCCATACACATGATCATGGAACATTAATTTATAACCGCAATTAGCAAGATGAAAGAAAACACTAATCAGACACCACTACAATTGAGATCGTCACTCTGAAATTAATAGACCGAGGCCCCGTATCCCTTCCAAGTTCCAACCAAAATACGTTCAGCATGCAATGCATGATAAATAAACTTGAACTCAAAATTAATAAGATCTTTCCGACCTGAATATTTATTAATTTACGGTTTTAGTTTTTTTTTCTTTCTTTCTAATTTTATATATATTAAAATAAACGATTAAATATGTAACCGTTTATAACCGTGGGTAATACCTATAAATGCTCATTTAAATTTCACGGATAAACGGTTATTACATATAATCGTTTATTTGTCTAAACGGTTACCCGTAACCGTAACTGTGAATTTTAAATGGGCAGGTAACTGCGGTTATCTAAACTCATGGGTATTTTGCCGATCCCTACCCCCATCAAACAAAGCAGGAGCAACTGATGGAGGGAATAAAACCATAAACAGAACCAGAACTAGCAGACCATGTAGATTGATATATCAGAAGCAGCGTACATAAATATGTGTGTATATATCTCTACTAATTAATAAAACACTCATTATCAACCAAAATTTTATGAAATTACTGGTTTAACCCTCTAATTAAAACAGAACATGAATAAGAAATATGGTGTAGAAATGTAATTTCACACAATTAGAAGACTTAAAACAGCGGCAGTTGCAGGAGGAAAAACAAGTCGCATTGCATCCATAGGGTGCTTGTGGTGGCATCCACGCAGAAGATAATGCAGTGTGTTTCCCCTACAAAAAGTTATTAGAAAAAAGCAATTCAGTTCATCCATGTCAACTACACGATTTATGAAGGCCCTCTTATATGAAAACAGAGACAATCATCACTTATAGGGTTTCAACTTTGAAGGCCACAATATATGGGTTATAACCTATCCCCCTTTATACTACATTGCAACGGGATCTCCTTATGAAGTTCCTTACTACGGGTTCGTTTGGATGTGTTTTTAAAATGATTGAAAGTACTTTTAGATAAAATTGTTTTAGGTTCCAAAAGCACTTGAAGTGCTTTCTGCAAAAAACGCCAGTTATGTGCTTCTTCAAGGAAGCACTTTAAGTATTTTTCCAGGATTTACTTACATTTTTACTAAAGATTGGTTTTAAAAACATTTTCACCAAAAGCGTTTTCAGTCGTTTTAAAAGCACACTCAAACGAGACTTTAATTATAATAATTTTATAGCTAACTACATTTTGCACACTTCAGAGCATTTACAATGGGTATGTCAAAAAATTTTGTCAAATTCTTAATTGATGGTTGATGTTGCATTTTAAAGCAGATAATGATAGGAATATCAAATTTTTAAACCAAACTTGTAAAATCAAATGATGTACGTCACCAATAGAAAATAAGCACGTTAATCAATACTTAAGTAATGATTCAATTATCAACATTCACGTAATTTGGTTTACAAAATTTCTAAACATGGTCTCTCTAGCACTACCCTTTTAAAGCATGATGTCAAGTCCCTTATTATAGGAAAACTAATGAAAATAGCTTGAAAACTTTGAGTTTTAACGATAAGGACAAAATAAAGGATAAAGTGAATAATACCAGGATTGACTTTTTAGTGTAAAAATGTGGTTTTTCGTTAAAGTGAACAGTACCGTGAACTTTTCGTTAAAACTCCCCTCTTATTATATTCCAACCAGTATGTTAACTATTATTTTATTATCATATAGGACCACGTTAAAATAAAATAAACAGTAAAATCATTTTTAAAACTTTATATCCTAGTGGATGGTTGAACCATGAATTAATAATTAAATAAAATAGCAACTGAAGGTGGAAGAGCAACGTCAAAATTGACACTGGAAACAACCAATCCAGGTTACCTACAAGATTACACACTAAGGTTTTAAAATTGTATCAATTTCTAAATTTTGTCTCTTTGAATGTTTAATTATCCATTAAATTGAAGAGTGTATTTGTCAATGTGGTGCAAATGTGGTTTACAATTTAGCCCATATAAGGATCTCAAGTTTTCATCATATCAAAAACCAGACCAAAAAATTTCAATACCTTGAGGTGCGATATGAGAAAATTAAAACATCGCGGCCTATTTTAAAAATTACCCCAAACCTAGGGGTATATTATAAGGGACGACAAGGGGATTTTTGTGGCTGTGTCCTGCATGAATTTCCAGGATATTTTCTTTCCCTTGCAGACAAAAGCTATGGCTGCAAGGGCATGTTCATCTTGGGCGGACTTGAGGGGTTTCAGAAATTTCTTATTGGAAGGAGACTCTCTTCAGATTGTGACGGCTCTCTATGATACTTCCATTAACATGTCAACATCAATTGGGCAATTAGTAGAAGACACAAAGAGCATTCTCAGTGCGATCACTGAAGAATTATGCACCCATATCTGTCGCCAAGCTAACATGGTTGCTCATAGACTTGCTAGGTTCGGTTTAAATGTTGGCAGCCAGTGTGAGTGATTTGCTCAGCCTCCTAGCTTCCTCATTGATCTCCTTGTTGAGGACACTATGTAAGTTGTAACTGATTATGGTCTTTGGTTGAGATTTCTTTTGGTCTCTTCCTGAATGAATACAACTCAATCGATTTTATCAAAAAGGGTATATTATTAACCCATAGTTTTATATCATACGTGGCGTAAACCATGTACTGTCTGTTTAGTTTTCTTGTAAGAACCCAGATCCTCTCTGGATCTAATGATTCTGAGCCTAAGGATCAAATGATCCAGGCCGTTGAAAATTGATCTAACGGCTACAAATAGGGGCCCCTCTAAAAGTTATAATAATTGTACCTGTTGAATCAAATTTCAACTGTTTGGATCATTTGATCCTTAGGCTCAGGATCATTAGATCTGGAGAGGATATGGGTTCTTCTTGTAATACCCTAGGTTGTTCAGTAATCATTCCTTTTCATTATTCATTTTTGGAAAAATTCGTTTGGTAATTTAAAAAAAAAAAAAAAAAATTAAAACTACTTCTTGAGTTTTCAAAATTTCTTCTGTTTTGAGTTTTTTAACTGAAAACTATTATTAGTTACATAAAGAATAAAAACTGAAAATTAGAAACAAAATAATTATCAAACGACTCTCTAGCAAGCCTTGATGGCTATATATTATGTAAGCTTGGTTTTTTGCCATCACCACCAATAATCAATATGATGATCATGGCTACGTTCGGTGTTTTGTAATGGTTCCCAGCCAAGTTGAAGATGAGTTATAAAAATATGTTGGGCCCTTTTAATGAAGAATATAAACATGTAAAGATCTCTATGATGTGATGCCAACTTCGTATTGTAGTTTAATGATCTAGAATGACCATCTAAATTTTAACTTTTTAAGCATCCATTCCAGCATCGTTGTAGTTGTGACATCCCACATCGCCCAGGGGAATGATCCTTATATGTATATTCCCATCCCTACCTAGCACGAGGCCTTTTGGGAGCTCACTGGCTTCGGGTTCCATGGGAACTCCGAAGTTAAGCGAGTAGCACGCGAGAGCACTTCCAGGATGGGTGATCCATCGGGAAGTTCTCGTGTGAGTTCCCAGAAACAAAACCGTGAGGGCGTGGTTGGGGCCCAAAGCGGACAATATCGTGCTACGGTGGTGGAGCGAGCTCGGGAAGTGGTTCCCCCCGGGCCGGGATGTGACAGTAGTCATCCAAACAAAAAACTATTCATCAGTTGATTATCATGACGAAATTTCACGTAAATAATTATCTTAATATCGTTGAAGTTTGTATTTTAATAAAAACACATAGAAGTAGCTTCTTTCATAATTATAATTTCTGAATCAGTGCTCGATTTCGAAAAGAAGTGAACACATGAAGTTGTTTGCATAATATTTTATTATATTTATACGAGAATTAACGTTAAATTATGATGTAACATAAAGTTTATAAAAAATCTCAAGAGAGAATCTCTTAAAATTTCTATAATTTATATGGTTGGAGTAGGACCAAATCAATTATTGACCGCTGCCACTTGCCCGCCCCTGAGGCTGAGAGTAATCAATTGTTATTTTGGATAACTACAATATGTGCTTTCTACGCTTTTCAGATTGTTTGCACTTTGGTACCTTGACTTTATTTCGTTTCAAGTTGGCCTTAAACTTGTGATTGTGTTTTTAACGAGGCCAAATTATGATGCCGTTACACGAGTTGAAAAAAGTAGTGTCCCGTGAACATATTTTGAAGGGTATTTTATTAGTACAAAGGATATTTTACATTAATTTACTATTAAGAAAAAAGAGAGAGAGGTTGGACCCGAGAACCAATGGTTGGCTCTGTGCATCCGGAGGAGTTGTGGCCTGTAATCATCAAGGTTGAAAAGTAATTCCGACAGCCCCGCCCCACCCAAACGAAATTCCACAACGCTCTCAACATACGAAATTCCAAGTCGTGATAGCAAAGTGAGTGAAGGTCACCGGCATGGAAAATCGATACCATATGACAGCATTGGAAGTTTCTTATATTCCAAAGCCAAATAATTAGGTGTGGCGTCTTTCGCATTCGGATTGTTACGAATTTTCCATGAACTCCATTTGACGTTTGGAAAACGTTATTCTAGCACAAATCTATGACGTCATTGAATAATGCTTCATGTGACGTATTTATATTGAGAATGAATCTCATATTGATGAGATAACGAACTTTACATGGGTTTATAAGTTGAGTTACTCTTCATATTACCAATTGGTTTTTCAGTGGAACCTCAACTTTTTTCATGGTATCAGAGAAGGTTGAGTTACTCTTCATGAACCCAACTGCCACACACGCTCAACGTCACCCCGTTTGTGCTATCCACGTGTTTGACTTGAAAATTTGCTACATGTGAGGGTGTGTGTTGATAATGAATCCTATATTTATAGTATGAGGGACCTTACATGAGCTTATAAGTAAATTGTGTTGAACAAATTGAGTCTAATTAATTGCTATAATAAATCACATAGAAAATCAAGAAATAATTCATGCAATTATATTTCACAATTATCTATACACATGAGTAACCAATGTTCAATGAACATGACATAATGGATTATAAAAACCTAGAAAATACAATCGAAGCAAGTGTTTGACACTTTATGACAAGTTTACGCCCCACTACGGTGCTCATGGTTGATCGGCGCATGTCTCTCAAGATACAACGACCACGTCCTTGTAATAGTAGCACTCCAAATCACAAGGCTCCATGAACCATGATTGTGTTGAAAATCCTCATATGGACTCAATGAGATTCTCTAATATTTAGTGCACTTTATGTATGATTATGTAAATAAATGAAAAGTTATTTTTGTGATTATAGGGGGCTTCCCTATTTATAGAATGTGAGATACCTCTTTGGAAAACATGTGACTATTCATGAAGAGTCAAAAGTTGTAACACTTCATTTAAGTGGACATATCTTTCTACCAAAAGGCTCAACTTCTAATTTTCATTCAATTAATAAATTTAATATTATAATAATATTATTAAATTTTCCAACAATCCCCCACATGAATGGAAATTGACTCAACACTATCAAACGACAATGCATACACTAGAGAGAGAATTCAGTAGGAAAAGTACCGCATCGAGATAAGTGGCTTTTGACTTTGAACATTCCGTAGTGAATTACTATCGGATTTACTTGGCTAATTAGTGAACATGATATCTTGAACTGCTCGGCCGTTTGTGTAAATCAAGACAATAGTAATCACACAATACCCTTCCAGACATCCCGTGGTTGCTCGGTTGTATTCATTTTGATCCTGAACAATTCTTGGTGTCTCATGAGTGCTTTTAGAGAACTAAGCCCTTCAAAAAATTCTCATATGAACGACCCATTCCTCACTCAAGATAAGTGACTTCCCATTAAGAGTATCCTACAATACCCCACTTGTTATTTCCAAGTATTCATTAAAAGTAAAGTTTATCCTAAATACGCTGCAGATAGCACTGTTTCATCATAGAACATGGGTAAGAGATTATCTCCACAGTGCTCCCATTGAATCATCCACAATTCGGTTGTCCATTTGAACCTAGATCTTGGAATCTCCACTCAGCTAGGTTGGGTTGTCATTATGGTGATTCTTAAGACGTAGACTTTTAACCCATTCCCCTCGATGATACAACTAACTCTCTAGTCAAATCTTTAATTTATTGGATCCACCAGGTTGATGACTATCACTTATGGTGCGCGCTTCAATTTATGAAATTATATTTCATTCGAGAGTAGTTGTTTTCCAATGTTAAGTCCTTCAAAACATATGTTAGGACTTAAAAAGTAATTTGCTAATACTCGTGTACATTCCCCCACATTTAAGGTATTTGCTAGAAGATCTCCAACTCTTCAATACCTTAAATTTTCAATTATAAGAGTAATCGTTATCTCTTTCTAGAAGCAAGTTACCTTTACATTCTTTTTAAGTATATTTCATTCTCAAAAATAGCTAAGCCACTTCCCCACAATTCACACACATTGCAGTTGCTTTGAAGCTATTAATAATTCACTTTCATACTTTAAGAAGTAAGAAACATGTGAAATATAAGTTATCCGTCTATCTTCACATGCCAAGCCTTTTAGCCTCACCAGCCCTTCTAATTAGGAAAACTTGGCACTTTATTTTAGAGGCACCTTCATGGTTCTTAGCACTTTAAACTCTCCAAGTTCTCATGGCTAATGCCGTGTAAACACATTTCAAATACGTTTGTAGTGTACTTAATACAGATTAGTCCTAAAAAGGACAAATGCCTTTCTACACTTAGTCAAATACTTTTAGCGTCCACAACATCGCTCACTTCTTTTAAATTTGAACAACTGTACAAATAAATGAATCATGTCCATATAACCTTTTAAAATATATGGAAAGATACAAGATTAAACCACCACACTATCGTGGAGAAAAGCTTGATGCACTTCTTCTTGATGCACTTCTTCAACGTTTTGTATTATTTCACTATTTGTACCACTTTAGAAGAATGAATAAGTGAAGTTTGATAGCAAACCAAACCTAGCAATTCTTATAGTACATGAATTTTCATCAGCATGTCGAGACACCAGTCCCGTAAATATGCACTTATTCCAAAACTTCGCACTAACGCACACATAATTTCCCAAATTCCTATGGGAACATGTATATGGAATTGTCAAACAGTTGCATCCTTTCACTAACCACCACTTGTGTTTTGAGTCACAACTCTTCATTAAGAGTTACTCAAACTTTGACTTATGCAAGTCTAACAATTGCATCCCCTCAGACAATCTTTGGTCTTTGGTTGAAATGCTAAACTCTTTTATCTGGAAAATATGATATTTCCTGTGTCAAAATGGTTCATCCATCTTGAACTAGAATTTGTTCATCCCTCCACTTCTAATCAAGAGGTCCTGTTATCAAATGGTGCGACTCGTATAGAAGAATGCACTGGATTTTAATACCTAGATTTCCAGTTGATAAGATTCTCATACAGAACACGAATTTAATCACAATAAAACGATCAATTTTTTAAAGTTCGCATTTTGTAACTCATAATTGGATATATTGAAAATGGAGGGAAATGGTCGTGCCGCCATACACCAAAGTGAGAAAAGACATGTCCAATTTAATATGAACATATAGATTTGAGTTCAACAAACAAATATAGCAAACACAAGAATTAACACATAATTGTCATGTTCTTCGAAATAATATGTGATCGGAAAATATTTTGTCTACAGCCGAATCATGCACCAATTAATGTAGCAACCAAACCAAATAAATTTGACATGACTATATGGAAACAAAATCATAGTTTTATGCAAAGATTAGTTACCATACCATTCTCTCACAAAATTAAACAAGAAGAAATTATGTCTCTAGGACCAAGAATTATTATATCACGCATCATTTAATTCTCAAATAAACATAACAATCAAACCATAAACTTGTCTTTAGATTGTGGGAAAAATTGAGTCTAATTGGTATAATAAATCACATAGAAAATCAAGAAATAATTCATGCAATTACATATCACAATAATGCATGCACATGAGTAACCAATGTTAAATGAACATGATATAATGGATTAGAAAAACCTAGAAAATATGGTCGAGGCAAGTGCTAGACACTTTATCCTTAAGACAAGTTTACGCCCCACTATGGTACTCATGGTTGATCGGCGCATGTCTTCCAAGATACAACGACCATGTCCTTGTAATAGTAGCACTCCAAATCACAAGGCTTCATGAACCACGATTGTATTGAAAACCCTCTCATATTGACTTAATGATACTCTCTAATATTTAGTGCATTATATGTATGATTATGTAAACAAATGAAAAGTTATTTTTGTGATTATAGAGGGCTTCCCTATTTATAGAATGTGAGACACCTCTTTAGAAAGCATGCGACTATTCATGAAGAGTCAAAAGTTGCAACACTTCATTTAAGTGGACATATCTTTATACCAAAAGGCACAACTTCTAATTTCCATTCAATTAATAAATTTAATATAATAATAATATTATTATTAAATTTTTCAACAAATTGTGCTACTTTTCATATTGCTAATTAATTTTATGATGTAATCTCAACTTTCTGAAACGTCATTGAAATGTAGTGAGAAATGAGAATCTAAGATCTCGTATATATAGTTTAGATCTATGATATCTTTTTTATCTTAAGGTCGACCTGTTTGTGCTAGTATGATATGTCATGGTTTGACATTTTAACAAGATAATTTATGTGTACCATAAGAAAAATCCAATATGAGGCAATTACTACTTCCAAGTGTTACATTAAGACTAGTTGAGACAAATTTTGACTTCAAATGCGTAAGATGTTGAAATTTTTTAGATTGACGGGCCCAGGAGGTTTACTCTAATGATACCAATACAGTCTCTAACTTTACCACCTACCCAATCTGTCAGGTATGAGGTTTTACTACAAAATGCCTCAGTAGTTAGAGTAAGATAATCATATTTAAAGCCACACTTGTTGACTTCCCCCACTGGTGTGGGATTGCCAACACGCCCCCTCACGTGCCCCATTTAGTGGTTCACACGTGAAAATCCACACATCGGCAATTGAAACTTAGAGGTCGGCTCCAATGGAATCCAAACTTGTTTTCAATCTTTTTCAAGAAGTGACTCTTAAGAACTCAAATGCCGGCTCTATATTAAGAGTCCCAACTTGTTTCCAAGCCCACACTTTTTGGTGACAAGCCTTTAGCTTGCACGGGCCCGTAATCGTGGGCTTTGATACTATGTTGAATTTTTTTTTTAGATTGACGAGCCGGGGGCCCCACTCTAACAACATCGATATTGTCCACAACTTTACCACCTGCCTAATCCGTCAGGTGTGAGGTTTTACCACAAAATGCCTCAGTATTAGTTAAAGTAGGGTAATCATATTTAAAGTCATCCTTGTTAACTTCCCCCACCAATGTGGGACAACCAACACGCCCCATAACATGTAACCCCATTTAGTGGTTCACATGTGGAGATCCACACATCGGCAATTGAAAATTAAAGGTCGACTCCAATGGAGTCCAGACTTATTTTCAGTCTTTTTAGGAAGTGCCTCTTAAGAACTCAGAGGCCGGTTCTATGTTAAGAGTCCAAGCTTGTTTCCAAGCCCATACTTCCTTATGACAAGCCTTTAGCTTGCACTGGCCCAAGCTTGTTTCCAAGTGACAAGCACACTCTTCCTTGTGACAAGCATTTAGCTAGCTTGTTTCCAAACCCACACTTCCTTGTGACAAGCCTTCAAGCCTTTGGACCTTTGGCTTGCACGGGCCCAAGCTTGTTTCCAAGCCCACACTTCCTTATGACAAAGCCTTTGGCTTGCACGGGCTTAAACTTGTTTCCAAGCCCACACTTCCTTGTGACAAGCCTTTGGCTTGCATGGGCCCGTAACCGTGGGCTCTGATACCATGTTGCAATTTTTTAAATCGACGAGCCCCGGGGGGGGGGGCTTCACTCTAACGACCCCGATACTGTTCCCAAATTTATCACTTTCCCAATCCGTTAGGTGTGGAGTTTTACCATAAAAAACCTCGGTATTAGTTAGAGTAGGGTAATTATATTTAAAGCCAACCTTGTTGACTTCCCCCACCGATGTAGGACTGCCAACATAAGACATATTTGGCTGGATTTAATTTAAGATCAAATGCTAGCTGAACAAATTGAAATTATCTTTCTAACACTTTGGACAACAAAAATAATCAATATTCAATTGTTTAGAATGCTGCTTCTATATATGTTATACAAGGGTTATCCTTCAACCCTCAACGTAAATCAAAATCCCTTACAACTTCACATATTGGTTTCCCATTTCTTCTTTTTCTTATTCTTGATCTTCTTCATTTTCGTTCCTAATTAAATGGAAAAATAATCAATATTGAATCACGCCTGTTTCAGAAAGCATAATATATGGAACGATGTATCCAACGTAACATTGTCTCTGCAACATCTACTCCAGAAATTTGGCTCGTGGGAAGAGTTCATATCTAGGATCGTCGCCTCGATGTTTATAAAGCGGCATATCCAGGAGTTACAGTTAACTTTTGTTAAGGAAGATATCTCGGATTGATTATGTCAATATTGTAATTTGATATGTAGTTATTCACTAGTCTGATTGTCCTTGTTTATAGGCATCAGTATAGGATTATGATTGTATAGCCTCCTTATATATTTGTAACCCTAGCTTTATCGTAATACAAGAAAGAATTCCAGCAGCTCTATCTTTTCTATGATGGTATCAGAGCACTGATCTGGGAATAAAGCAAAACACAAAAGCTACCCTAGCCAACGCAGGCATGGGTGACAAACCAGAAGCACAGTCAACCTCTTTAAGCATGACTTCACACCTAAGGTGGGACAACCCTAACCACTCACTCTACCTTCACCATTCGGACCAGCCTGGTGCAGTCCTTGTACCGTAGCAATTAGTGGAGGACAATTACAATACATGGGCTTAGTCCATGACCATGGCCTTAACGGTCAAGAATAAGCTTGGACTCGTCGATGGCACAGTCAAGAAGGCGCATGAAGACAAACCTGAATAATTGCAGCAATGGAACCGATGCAATAATTTGGTGAAGACGTGGCTTTTAAGGTCGATGTCCAAGGAAATTTCAGGGAGCGTCATCAACTGTAAAGATGTTTGACAAATGTGGCTTGACCTACAAGAAAGATTTTTCCATGTGAACATCGTCTAACTATTTCACATAAAGAATGAGATTCACGGCTGCGTGCAAGGAACCATGACAGTAAGTTCCTACTTCACCAAACTAAAAAGTCTCTGGGATGAATGAGATGTATTATGTTTGATTTCGGCATGTAGTTGTGAAACAAAGAAGGAGATTGCTTCGTATGTTAAAACATCATGAAGTTTCTCATGGGGTTGAATGATTCTTACGCCACCGTTCGCAGCAACACTATTCTCCTTAAGCCACTGCCCACAATAAACAAAGCCTACTCATTAGTTCTTCGCCATGAGCGACAGGCATAAGTTTCCAGTCTACCTAACCAGAAGCTGCGGCATTTGCCGTGAAAACCACTAGCCGAGAAGCCGAATCAGATGACGGTGGACTTCGATGTGGGAAGTGCAACAAGACAAATCACACTACTAAAAATTGTCGTGCTCATCTCAAGTGTACCTTCTGTGGATGGAAAGGTCATTCTTTTGATTTTTGCCGCCAAAGGAAGGCAACCGCTGAAAGTGAACAAAGTCGCCATTTCTCCTCCAAAGGCAATCAAGTTGCAACCCACGACAAAAATGAAGTGATACCTAACTTTCCTTTTTCCCAGGAGGATTGTAAGCAAATTCTCCAGATGCTGAACAAGAGCAAATCATCTTTTGCCAACCAAGTGGGTAATTCTTCAAATCATGAAGAACTTTCAGATAAAGCTTTTTCTTTCACACGCAATGGCAAGAAAAAATGTTTGAATTTTGGATAGTGGGGCCACAGACCATATCGTTTGCAGTCCTGATTCCCTTACATCTTCAAGACCTGTTGAAAACCATTCCATTGAATTACCAAATGGCTCATTTGCTAAAGTCACTCATGTTGGACAAGTTGTATTCTCTCCTAACCTTGTCCTTGATAACGTTTTGTGTGTACCACTCTTTATGTTAAACTTGATATCAATTAGCAAATTAGCCTATGACTCATTATACATCACAATCTTTCCAAAACCAATTTTGTGCCATACAAGACTTACGCTCGGGGAAGATGATTGGGATGGGAATTGAACGGGAAGGACTTTATTATCTTGACCTGCCAAAGAAAGGAACATGCCACACCGTCAAAACCCTACCTTCTAGCTTTTGGCACCAACGTCTTGGGCATCCATCGCATAAAGTTTCTATGTTATTTCTATTTTTCCAAAATAAGTCATGTGATTCAAATAAATGTTTCATTTGCCCATTGGCCAAACAAACGAGATTACCGTTTTCATTGAGTTCCATATCCACCAAGTCATGTTTTGAGTTAATCCATGTTGATATTTGGGGTGGTTATCAAGTTTCTTCTATTTCAGGTACAAAATATTTTCTCACCATTGTTGATGATTACACTAGGAGCACATGGCTTTATTTGATGAAACACAAATCCGATACAACATAATTCCTTGTCCAATTCATCCACATGGTAGAAAATCAATTCAATACTAAGGTCAAAATGGTTCGAAGTGAATGGTCCTAAGTTCAAACTTTCCACTTTCTATAATCTCAAGGGAATTGTTCATCAAACTAGTTGCATCAACACATCCCAACAAAATGTTGTCGCTGAACGTAAGCATCAACACTTGCTCTATGTTGCTCGAGCCTTACTTTTTCAAGCTAATCTTCCTAAAAGTTTTTGGGGGATGCAATCCTAGCTTCTGCCTATCTCATAAATCAAACACCCATACCCATTCTTCAAGGAAAAACACCATATGAAAAATTGTTTCACAAGGAACCGAATTACTCTCACCTACGAGTTTTTGGACGTTTGTGTTTTGCATCAACTTATGCACAAAAGCCTTCAAAATTTGACCATCGTGCACGTCGTTGCATTTCCATTGGTTATCCATATGGTAAAAAAGGTTACAGATTATTTGATCTTACCCTCCAAAAGGTTTTTGTGTCACGAGATGTTTTTTTTTTTTTTTTTTTTTTAAAGAACAATTTCCCTACCACACCTCAGACATTTCCGCTGCCCCTACTTCCTTGTCCATTGCGAACTCCTCACCATTGCACTTAGATATGGACTCTTTCCCTCCCATTATTCCTCGGGACATCACACCTAACAACTTATCTTTTGACTTTCATGATACCCCACCAACACTAGACACATCACAGCCATCTTTATCCCCGTCGCCAATACCGAACATGATCTTGCCTTCTTTAGAAACACCACCTACTGCCCTTATTTCCCCAGCACCCACCAATAGCCCTCTCAGCCCTGCCCCTCGACCATTACCACTCCATTGCAGCACACGTCCCACTAAGACTTCCTTATTTTTGCAGGACTTTCACGTTGAGACATCCCTCTCGTCAAGGACTTTCACGTTGAGACATCCCTCTCGTCAAGGCCTGCTCCGACATCTTCAACAAACATGGTTAAGTCATCAGGTACCTCTCATCCACTCTCTCACCACTTATCATATACTCGTCTTTCACCCCACCATAAAACATATACATCTAACCTCATGGTCATTAAAGAACCCACAAGCTTTTAGTAGGTTGTTCAAGACCCCCATTGGCGTGCTGCTATGCAACATGAGATTGCCGCTCTTCAGGCCAATCACACTTGGTCTCTTGTGCAATTGCCACTCCACAAACGACCCATTGGATGCAAATGGGTCTATAAAATGAAGCTAAAACTCGATGGGACAATCGAGTGGTACAAAGCATGGCTGGTTGCGAAGGGTTAAAGCCAGATAGAAAGGGTTGATTATAGAGAAACCTTTGCCCTCGTGGCCAAATTGACTACTGTCCGTGTGCTTCTTAGTGTGGTAGCCTTGTGAGCATGACACTTGCATCAACTAGACGTCAACAATGCTTTTTTACATAGTGACCTTGACGAGGACGTTTACATGACCTTACTTCCTGGATTCGGACGAAAGGGGGAGACTCGAGTCTGTAAATTAAACAAATCCCTGTATGGTCTAAAACAAGCTTCGCAACAATGGTTTCTTAAATTATCCAATGCACTCAAGGTTGTTGGGTTTCACCAGTCATGGTCTGACTACTCACTGTTCGTCCGAAGTCATCAAGGTAATTTTATCACTTTGTTGGTTTATGTTGATGATGTAATACTAGCAGACAATAATTTGCAAGAAATCGAAGAGACCAAGCAGTTCATTTCCAAATGTTTTAAACTGAAAAACTTGGGCAAGCTCAAATATTTCTTAAGGATAGAGGTTGCATGATCAAAACGTGGGATCACTCTATGCCAACGGAAATATGCATTAGACATATTGGATGATGTTGGGCTCTTAGGTGCCAAACCTTCACGATTTCCGGTTGATCAAAACATCTTTCTAACACAAATGGAAGGGAAGCTACTCAGTGATGCATCTCCATATAGACGCCTTGTAGGTAGACTAATCTACCTAGCCATAACAAGGCTTGACCTAGCCTATATGATTCATATGTTAAGCCAATTCATGGAAAAACCTCGACAACCACATCTTGAGGCAGCACACAAGGTCCACAAATACATCAAAAATGCACCTGGGCAAGGTATCCTCTTGCCTTCTACGAGCACATTACAATTGAAGGCATTTTGTGATGCCAAATGGGCTGGATGTAAGGATACCAGGAGGTCGATAACAGGTTATTGTGTTTTTCTTGGTCAAGCACCGATTTCCTGGAAAACAAAGAAACAAACTACCGTATCTCGCTCCAGTGCAGAGAACGAGTACCGTTCCATGTCCACTCCATGTTGCGAGATTACATGGTTGAAGAATATCTTGAAAGATTTGAGGGTGAGTCACCCACAACTAGTCACATTGTTTTGTGACAATCAAGCAGCACTACATATTGCTTCACATCCTGTATTTCATGAACGCACAAAGCATATAGAGATCGATTGTCATCTGGTAAGAGAGAAAGTTCAAGGAGGGATGATACGTACAGCTTACATACGAACAACTGATCAACCAGTTGACATATTCACCAAGCCATTGAGTTCGACATAGTTTGAGACATTACTCAGCAAGTTGGGTGTGGGGGAGTGTTAAGGAAGATATCTCAGATTGATTATGTCAATATTTTAATTTGATATGTAGTTATTCACTTACTTATTTAGTCTGATTGTCCTTGTTTATAGGCATCAGTATAGGATTATGATTGTATAGCCTCCTTATATATTTGTAACCCTAGTTTAATCGTAATACAAGAAAGTATTCCAGCAGCTCTATCTTTTCTATGAACTTTTTGTTTAGAAATTATCATGTCTGTGAAGTGAAACCAGGCAATGTTGAAGTTTCAATTCTTTAAGAATTTTTCACAGGCAATGTTGAAGTTTCAATTCTTTAAGAATTTTTCAGAAGTTGTATTACAACAGGCTTTTATATATGCCTTCATAGAGTGGCAAAAATATTGATTTACTTAAAATAGAAGAGATTTTCTTCTTCTGCAATTGTTTAAATCTTGGTCTCTGATATCAATCTATCCGTTTGATAAAACATAAACCAAAAAAATATGAGCAACGAGACTAATTGACACGAAAGTTACAGCTATCACAGATGTTACTGGAAAGTTACGGATGAGTTTTCATTTCTAGGAATGTGAGGATGTGAGACATGTAAAGCTCAATGATCACACATATTATACCTGTCAATTTAGTTTCTGATTTATCATGAAAGTGAAAATTAAGTCCATAAATGATTTTTTTTAGAAAAATTAGTCCTTGAATTATAAAAATTTGGCAACTACATCCTTAATATTATATTCAATTATCTGTCAACTTCAGTCATGTTACTTGTATGTGATACACATTGGAGGGTAGATTAATATTTTTTCATAAAGAAATAATGTATAAAGTTAATTTTGGAGGGTAAATTAGACGTTAGATTTGCAACCTATATGAAATGTTATTGGCTTATAGGCGAAAAAATGACGATATTACCCTCTAAAGTGTGTCATGTAACTTCATTTGACGGAAAATTGGATAAAATAGCTTTAAATATAATAGTAGGGATGAAATTAGTAATTTTTAATGAATTTAGGGACTTATTTTACTAAAAAATAATTTAGGGACCTAATTTTTACTGCAGTGATAATTCAGAGACTAAATCGGCACTTCACCATATATTATCCAAGTGTTTGGCTTACTACCATGTGTTGTTTCACATCGGAGAACTAAGAACCTTGCCGGGAGGAATTTGGCCACTCCCCCTATAGGTAACTCAAAAACACAATTTTACTCCCTGAAACTCAAAGTTCGCTTCACTTTAAACCCGTGAACTCGATTTTGATTCCTCTTTGCGCCTTAAAACTTGAAAATCGTCTCTATAGAACTTAAAATTTGTTTCACATTGTGTTGATCTGTTAATTTCTTATATGAGTTTGATTTGGGTGCGCTAGGCTAAACAATTTCTTTTTTATTCTTTTCATCTCTTCAATTTCTTTTAAACTTAATATTCTGTAATTGTTGAATGTGAGCGCAAAATGGAGATTTATAATCAAATTTAACACATGTGGCATAATCTTATTAGGTGTTGGGTCTCACATATGTTTTAGGAGGTAACCTATAAGTTTCAGAGAGAAGAGAGAGTCTACAAGTCAAAGTGGAACGAATTTTGAGTTTCAAGAAGTAAAGTGGTGACTTTTGAGTTATAAGGACACAGTGAGATCAAAATGAAATTCCAAAGGGGTGTAGCTAAACTAAGCCTTTTTTTTTTTTTTTTTTTCAAGTGAACATTGCATTGTTTTTTTTTATTAAGCAATGATATGGTATTTCATTGATGAAGTATTCGGAGAATAGCAGCAACTACAAAGAAACAGGAGAAGCTCCTGCTACATCAAAGAACTACTGTCCTACGACAATACATCAATAATAATATTCAGTGGTTCCTCGAACCAAGTGCAGTCGCTCGGGGATGGTTACTTGAATTTGCCTTTGAAAGGAGAGAAATTTACAAGACATGAGTTTACCGTCTCAGGTATTTAAATTCAAAAACGAAATGTCGTGTGATGAAAATTTTACGCATATTATTATTTTATTGAAATAGGACATTATGATAGCAATGAATCTATTTCATATAAGTCATTCTTCTTTGAAAGAGATTGGCACTGCAAGGATGTAGAGAATAGCATCACGTTAGAAAATCAAGAAACCTTGCATAAACTGATTGACATGTAAAGAATTGGATAACTCTTTTAATTTGTTTTGAAATCGAACCTATCTTTATTCCATCACTATTTATTATCAAAGAAAATGAACGTAACTTTCATTGCTTTACAATCATTCTTTTCACACTGTGACTTAGTCTTGGGGAGAAAGTGTCCAGAATTTGCATCTGGACAAAGATATATAAGGCAATATAGCCCGATAATCTGACCAAATCAGCCTCTGCCGGAGCAGTAAACACAGAAAAATATGCCTTTGGTTATTTAGTTATTATTAGGGTATATTATCAATTTCCCCCCTGAACTTGTGACCATTAGCCAATTTCCCCCCTCAACTTTAATTTTGGCCAATTTCCCCCCTGAACTCTCATGATTAGTCAATTTCCCCCCTCAACTTTAATTTAGCCAATTTCCCCCCTCAACTCTTATAATTAGTCAATTTGCACCCTACTGTTAAATTTTTAATTTGATCATAATTAAACAAGTGTGTGTAAGAAACTAAATAAGATGTATGTTAATCATGTTCCTATATCTTTATCCTATTACAAATAGATTAAAATTTAGAATTTAACAATTTATCATAAATAGTATTATTAGTCATAATAGATGGAAAATTTGTTATTATTTCTTCTTCTACATGCTTTAAACCCGATTCATAACTTTTTCTTATAATCAACCCATGTCAGATACTAACTGTATTATGTTTTTGTACATTTTACCCTATATTATGCAGGTGAGTTTATGTTAATTTTAGTACTTTGTTGGAAGCTATTAGAAAGATTGAAAATTAAGAAAAGAATAGATGGAAAATTAAAAAAAATAAAAAATTAACAGTAGGGTGCAAATTGACTAATTTTGAGAGTTGAGGGGGGAAATTGGCCAAATTAAAGTTCAGGGGGGGGAATTGACTAATTATGAGAGTTGAGGGGGGAAATTGGCCAAAATTAAAGTTCAGGGGGGAAATTGGCCAATGGTCACAAGTTCAGGGGGGAAATTGATAATATACCCTTATTATTATAGTTCTGCTTTTCATGGTTTTTAATTTTAATTTTATTTTACAAGTTAGTATTCTTCCAATTGGACCCAGATAATTTAGCCGCATGCTTTGTCTTGGTATGCATAACATAATGCTTGATCGTAATTACAAAAAATCACAAGGAATAGAAAATTAATTGAAGAACACTCTTTGAAGAAACTTTGGACTTAATGGATGTGTTTGTTCTTAAACTTTAGCTTAAGTGGACGTTTAAGACTTATCCAGCGTCTATATTGCAAAGCCGGCTTTTTTTTATAAATTAAGTTTGTTTTTCTGCCTTCTCTATAAATAACCAACCTCGTACATCAATTGCTTCACATCTCTCTTAATCCCTTCCATTTTTCACTTGCAATAAACTTCACATACAATCCCATTGAAGAAGTTGAAAAATTAAGATGGCAAACCAAATCTTGCTATTGACTACTTTCCTAGCCATGACATGTTCGCTGGTTGTTGCGTTCGAGCCTAGTCCGTTGCAGGATTTCTGTGTTGCTGATACTACTAACTCAGGTTCGTCTTGAATCGTTTGGTTAAGTTTCGCAATGATGTTTAGTTTACATTAAGATGTATACCTCTGATTCTACTTAATCCTACAGTGACTTTAATTTTTATGTTGGTTTATTAACAGCAACAAGAGTGAATGGGCTACCTTGCTTGGACTCCAAGCTAGCAACAGCTGAGCATTTCTTCTTCAGTGGACTTCACATCCCGGGCAACACCTCAAACCCTGTTGGTGGAAAAGTCACCCCTGTCAATGTGGCTCAAATTCCAGGACTCAACACCCTCGGCATCTCACTCGCTCGCATCGACTACGCACCAATGGGTGTCATCCCACCCCACACTCACCCCCGCGCCACTGAGATTTTAACCGTCTTAGAAGGCAGCCTCGATGTTGGCTTCGTGACCTCAAACCCCGACAACAAGCTCATCTCAAAGGTCCTTAACAAGGGCGATGCGTTTGTGTTCCCTGTCGGACTCATTCACTATCAGAAAAATGTGGGCACTGGAATGGCCGTTTCACTCTCTTCTTTGAGCAGCCAAAACCCTGGAGTCAACACCATTGCTAATGCTGTGTTTGGATCCAATCCCCCAATTTCAGAAGATGTCCTCGCCAAGTCTTTCCAGGTCGACAAATATGTTATTACTAGTATTCAGGCCAAATTTTAGATGTTTTCCGTGGAAAATAGTATCCAATAATTCACATCATCTCTCCGTTTGTCCTGTCGTTTTCGCGTATTGCGAGTTAGGTTTGTTTAAGTGTACTAAAATCTCAATGAAATCGAATGATTTTGTGTGAAATTGTTCGGTATTTGAGTCCCTTTTGTGGAAGATATCATCTTTCTTATAGTAGCAGAACTAGTGAAACAATGAAATTAATGTTTACAAATTGTGAAAATACTCTCCAAGAAGAAAAAAATCGTGATTTTTCATTGAAAATTTGGTTCTGCTTGAAATTTCTTCCGATTTCCCTGCGACGGCAACGCAACATTGAACCGGCAACACGAGTGTTCTTTGGAGTTTAGTCGCAAACCAGCAACAAACCAGCTATGATTTCCTCACACAATAATCCAGCTATAAACCTAACGTTTCATCTTCTTATTTTATGCAATAAATATGTTAAAACAAGACACATTTTTGTTATGTAGAACTCTGGCAGCATTTCACTTTACTTCCTGATGAAGGCAAGAACTCTTGTGCACTGCATTTTGATTCATTGTCCAACGACTCAAACGTAACTGCATTAGTGGCTTCAACTCGATTTCATAACTTGTTTACCAAGGGAATTGTTTCGTGGAATGCAACGGTCTTTAAATCGGAGCAGTTTAAGGAAATTAGCAGTGCTTATGACAGATATGATGAGAGCAGATTATGTAATAACTCGGTTGCTTCATGTGTGCTCGGAAGTTAAACGTACAAGATCAACCATCTTCTCAATAGTATAATATACAAAAATGTATGTGTGTGTATATGAGTTTTACCTCTGAATACCACCGATAACGTTAGCGGTAACCACAGAACTCAGTCAATGATATTAACTGCTACTCGGTGAAAACTTTCGGGCGCGCGTGTGCCATCTACATTTGACAATAAAAGGAATACTGGGAGCAGCAGTAATCTACATGTACCTGAAGTATGGGAGTTTGGAGAACGCCAAGTGAAGTTAACTAAGGGCTTCCAAATGCAGGAGATGGTGGAAAGTAGGCAAATGCAGCCTAGTTCAGGTGGAAAAAACGAAACAAAAATGTCAGGTGCTCTCAACTCATCGGGCGTATGCCCTGCTGTCCGACAACTGTGGAAAAGCGGGTAAGTAACTGAGATTTGCAGAGAGAAGGTCGTCAAATGATGAGCAAGAGAAACTAGCCCGAAATTAAGAAATCGGTAAATAGAAGGCTTTGGTGACAATATTGTAAGTGAAAGAAGGCGGAGAATAGATCCAGGGTTTTTGAGACGCTTCCAGGTGCTGGTTCCATCTTTTTCTATCATTCTTTAATCATTGAAAGGAACTGAGTTCTGATAGGCGAAACCCCTCGTTAACATTCCCGTGAAATACAAGACAATGTTTCTGTAAATCCGATGGTTAACCATGACTGCAGAAGTTTCTCACCATCTAGTAACAATGTTGCTCAATAAATTTGGTGTATAAACGAGCGGCTCATGGCTGGTATTTCAGCACGCCGAGTCTACAGCAGAACAACAGATATAACGAAAAAGTGATTCGGATATCGCAAAGAAACAAAAACTATCCAAGGAAACGAGAACTATGTACTAATATTTTGTATCTGTAACAATTTTACAGTTTTATAGTACAACACCTCAAGCAGGGTTGCCAACGAAAAGGTTGAAATTTCTTTGTATCACACTGAGCCTTTCACAATCAGACTACAATTCGAGACTTGAAGAACACTATATCCGAAGCAAAACTAGACAGTCTAAATTGAGATTGGGACAGAACACCTTGTCATGGACATACTTTCACCAGTCTCCTTAGAGTTCCGATCAACTTCGACAAAAAAAAGAAAGTGATTGTAAGAAAGAGGGTTACAAGCCGACCTCCAAAAAGTCCGGCAAGAACTATAAGAAAGAGAACCAGATACCCAAAACCCCCTTCTTTTCGTTCTCTTCCCTTCTTTTCAACAACCGGTGGTGTTACTTCGCCAGCCAATGATCCTCCACCGTTATCAGAAACTCCGTCGGAGCCTTGGATTTCAGACTTCTCCTCTGTATCTAGTGAGAACAACGATCTGTTTTCGCTTTCTTGTTCCTCTTGTTTCTCATCTTCACGTTCTTCTTGTTCTTCACATCCTTCTACCTTATAATCTCCGAGGAAACTAGAATCGCCACTGTACAGCACAGGCTCCAGCTCCTGCTCGTTTTGCTTTCCCCTTCGACGCAACTTCTTAGGCACAAATTTCTTGATAAGTTTAGCTTTAATCTTAGAATTTTTCATACCCCTATTCTTCTTATCCCCAACAAATTCACCTTCTTCTTCGCCACCCTCCACGAGCTTTATCTTCTGATAATCCTTCCCCAATAACTTAACCAACGACACATCACCGACAGTCTTATTGGCACAAACCCTTCTCTTATCCACCACCCTCCTCTTCTTCTCACATTCCACCCCAAGCAACTCATCCAAACTTTTTTCACCGGCGGTTTTATCAGCGCAAACACTTACCTTCTCCGCAGGTTTCGTCTCCTCACATTCCATACCAAGCAACTCAATCAATCTTCCCTTCTTGTTAACATCAACAATCTCAATCTCTTCAATGGCAGAATCTAAAATCAGAGTCTTTTCTCTCGCGGTCACTCCCTTCATATCATCACTCGAATTGAAACCATTCGAAAACAATAAAAACGCAGAAAATCTCTGAGCCATAACAGATTTCGCATTCGAACATGGTTTCAAAAACAAAGCCAAGTGCTTACCCGCGTATTCCAGAAGCAGAAGCAGAAAAGCGGACAATGTGATCCCAACCACGAGCTTCTTGGTGCTCAAAGCCAAAACCACCACCACAATAATCTTCATCACCGTCGTCAAAATCACCCCCCAAATCCCGCCGACGCATTCTCCACCACCGACAACACAATTCTCCGCACGATTTTCAAACTCAGTAGCCTCAACGCCACGATCAACTTCTGTGGGCTTCAAATCGACATTTGACGAATCTGGCGAACTGGGTTTTACCAAAACCGGCAAATCGCTCGAACCCAGTTCACAATTCGGAGCGATCCGATCGTCGACCCGGTCATCGACCCGATTATCTTTCTTCTTGCTCTTGTTCTTATGCTTGTTCGACGGTTTCTTCAAGTGATCCCGGTTCTTGACGAAGAGGTCGATGAGAGAGGCGGGAAACCCGGTCTGAACGAAAAGCGAACCGCCGCGTTTCGGCGATTGGAGGTCGGCGACGAATTGGGAAATCCGTGTCGCTCGGGTCTTCTTCCACGGAAGCGGCATGGTCACTAAAAATTTGGGAACAACAAAAAACAATTGGTTTCGACAGGAAACTCAATTTCTGAAAAAAATATATTACTGGGTTTTAATTTATAGCAGCCGTCGTCTACTATTTCGATTAAAAATTAATTAAAAAAAATTACAGAAAAATAAAAGGGTTTTGGGAAAGCGAGAGGAAGTCAGATGGGGGTGAAAGGTTGGATCTTTGAACGCGGCAGGTTGAAAATTCCTTTGGTGTCTTCTTGTTACTCGGTTTCAGGGTCCAGAAATTTTTTATTTGTTTCTGTCGTGTCGGAAATTGTTTGGTAACGGGAAGAGATCGATCCGAATTTCTCCCATCAAAGGTTCAGGATCAAGTGATATACGCTGTTGAAATTTGATCCAATGATTATAAACAATGAGAGCTCCTTTAAAAGTTATAATAATTGTAACCGTTGGATCAAATTTTAACAGTCCGAATCACTTGATCCTGAGCCTTTAATGGAGAAATCCATATCGGATCTCTTCCCTTTGGTAAAGTTTTTGTTTCGGTATTTTGTTGGATTAGTTTTTTTGTTGGAAGAAATAGAAGAGAGACGTTTTGGGGAGGAGATAAGTGAGGAAGAGGAAGAATAACTAATTTAACTAAAACAAAGAAACGGTTTTGAAATTGATGTTGGTTACGGTGAGTATTATTACATTGATTTGATTCAGTCTTTGTCTAAATCCTAAGTTTTTTCCGCTTAAATTTGTATTTATACAAGCGATATTTAAGAATAAAATAATCAAAAATAGGATTTGTGATGCAAGGGAAAATGCATAAACTAACTCTCATGAGCTGTATACACTTTATTTTCTGATCATATACACGAAACACAAGTTTAGAGTAATTATGCAAACGATTCTTAGACAATTGATGTAGTTTTTGGTTCTATAAAGTATTGAATTTGTAATCTGTAACTTATATTCACCGCTTACCACTAATCATATCAACATGCATGGTTAGCAGGAGGCCATGCTTATATAAAACCAAAGTAGTTCTTGAAATAACACTTGAAACAACCCTAAAAGAATTTACACAAAGTAGCTCTTGAAACAGTAGCACCTTTGCTAATATCCTAGTCCAAGTATCCCATCCAATTAAACTTATTGTGCATGAAAATAATAGATATTATTCGATCCAACAACTAAATCATAATAGGCTAATGAATATACGAACAAACTACATCGAGTATCATTTGCATGGTTGATTGTTGAATTCGATTCAACAACTTAAAAGACGTCGTAACTCAATGTCTTGCCTTTATTAGGTGTTTAAAAAAATAAAAACAAGTTTAAAATCACAGTAGACTAACGAATATACGAACAAAATTATTTATGATTACAAATTAAAGCAACATTTTGACTGACTTATTAATGTATAAAATTATAATAAAAAATCATAACTAACCTATCTCTAATAAGCAAATAACAGACATCAAATCATGCAGGAACTGGCATATGTAAGAACAAATGTCACCAACAAATCCACTTTCAGCCTTTCATGTGTAAGATATCCCCCATTCCCACTCCACACCGAAAACCACCCGATACCAATATTATTGGATCAAGTTAGGATATTTCTTGGATGGGACCCAATATTTACCATGATGTGATTATAAAATTTAGAATCCGATGGCTGCTAATGCTTTTATCACATAAAGATGGAAACATAAATATATATTATATGTACACAAATATCTGAGGTAATTAAAGTGAGAACGGAAAGAAGAAATGAAACAGGCCGGTTGGCTTAAGCACTAAGCACGTAGAATATCACATATTCACAGCCCCTTTCGAGGGTATATATACGGTTAGGATTGATTCGGTTTAGGTCTAAATTTATCCAGATTTTCGATTTGGATTGCTCGTTTTCGGTTTTTATTCCAAATATATTTTCTAATCTGTTATTTTCAAGAAAAAGAATATATAATAGACCGAAACACTAATATTTGGCTTGATATCTAATATGTCGATAATACTCATCAGATTATTTCGGTATATGTCGATATTTGTTGATATCTATGCAACATAGTTCATATGACGTATATAAGCTCAACAAGTGTTTGACGAAATACCTCAGTGAATAAACTGAATTTTTTACACGCTCCGCTCTATTTTTATTGAAAAATTAACCTTTAACACTGAGACTCCAATTGTTCAAATCTTAAATCTGCCACTGTTGACTAACAATAGCTCATTGCATATTTCAAACATTATTTAGTTAAATAGGTTGCTTGTTAACATCAAATAAAGATGATGGTTGAAAAAAACAAAACAAAACAAAACAAATAATGCATGCATGACTTTGTTGTGCTTTTCACATAAAGCTCTGTAGACTGTTTGCAAAAAGGTTTAATCTCTCCTTGCACCAAGGAAAGCTAAAACATCTCAATTGGTAGCAGATTATCTTGTAATATACGGGTAAATTTAATAGAGTCTTGGTGGAATATATTCTATTTTCACAAGAGTAAGTTATTGCAACTTTATCAAGTGCGCAATTTAAAAAAATAATAATTAAAAAGGTTTTGCTCAATGAACTCATGTAAAATGTATAATTTTTTTGTCGAGGGAAAGAGATTCTATTAAAAATCATCAAAGATGTTCATATAATATACATGTTAACGTGCATCTTAAAACAACTCAAGAGACTACACATGTCAAATGAACATCATAACTCTATAATTACAAACACATCAACAACCAAATACGTTTCCTTAATCAAAGAGGACCTTTAGTTCACTAAACCCTAGTCACGAGAATTAAAACATTGCAAACCCAAAAACTATCGTGAGGCTCCATGAAGAAAAGATCGTACGATTCTTTAATGATTTTGTAAACGTGTATTTAATTATGGAGAGGGTTACAGGGAACCAAAAGGGAGACCCCATCCCCATGAAGTTGGTGTACCTTTTTTCTTACATGTAAAAGACCAGAAAATGCTGGCGTAAAACGCAGGGGTGTTAGGTTATAGGAAAACTCGAATGAGAAACACATGGACTGATGATGATTGACCTCAATTTTCTTTTAGTTTTTACTCAATATGGTCACATGGTTTTTTGAGGTTTGCTTCTTTACTACTTCAAAGTTCAAACATCAGTACAAAAGCAAAGTTGAATATGCTTGCTTGTACATGAAAGCAATGGTTGAAACATTGAAAACGTATGAAGATTATAGTTTAACAAGCGTAGGTAGATAAAGGAGAGATTTTTAAGTGTTATTGTCATATATATATATATATATTTGTGCTTAGAGTTGTAACTTACACCACATATTATAATGGGTTAGGATTAAGGGACAAATATTTTAGACACTTCTATACTCCTTTTTAACCATTAGATTTTATAGCATCTAACGATCTTGATTAAGTGACGTGGAGGATTTTAATGACATGGATTATAATTAAAATAGAATAAAACTGAAAGAAAAAGGCAAATCAATCTAACGTTGGAACCTAGGGAGGAGGGACTGGCCACGAACATGAGAAGAAGGTGTAGAGAAAATTCCAGCGCTTTCACTACATATTGCTTTCATTCAATTGATACAAAATCAAGAAGCGCATAAAGCATATCAAGCTATCACTCGATCTAAATCCGAAATCCTAATTCTTTATTTTTGCTATATTTGGGTGATAAATTAGACTGAAAAAAAAAAAAAAAAAAAATTCTTCCCTTGTTGGCCAAAAGGCAAGAGCAGCGTGAGGCCACACATTAATCTCAGATTCTCATCTTTGTTTGCGTGAGGCAAGATCAGTGTGTGTAGGGTTTACAGGTTTGGGTGATAAACCCTCAAATTTACATCTTTCTCTTTGATCACATAAAGCTCGCCAAAGCACTCACTCACGTTTTTGTTCTTTAGCAATTATGCAAAGCAATGGAGGTCTTCCTCTCCCTCCCTCCAAAGCGTGGGTGATTTTTTTTTCCTTTTTTAATTCCTCTCAATTTTATATCTCTATGTTTTAATCTTTATTTATTTTTATTAGTTATAACGCACGCCATTGTCCACGTTATTTACTCTTTAAAAGCCGCTATACTTAATTAAGACCGTTGAATTTTATAAATTTAGTCGCTAAAAAGGAGTAAAAAAATTTGTCCAAATTTTTGTTCCTTCATCTAACCCTATTATAACATATGTTTTTAATCATTCATACCAAATATCAATTCAATTAGGGTTGAGCTTTGTTTTAAACATGATTTAGATGGAATTTAGTTTATACACTCGCACTTTGGTAAAGGTTTACTTATCCCATGCAAGTTACTCGATTTACATTCATAACTGATGGAAAAGTACTAGTATGATACATAACCGATTAGGTGAATGACAACTTAATAAGTTTAGATGTTGTAACATGTGTAAATTGATGTTGTAGTACTCCAATCATTGAACACGTGCGCTGTAACATGAGTAAATTGATGTTGTAGTACCTCCAATTATTGAACGCAAAACCAATCAATAAAGTAGCCGACTTTTTTGGTTTATGGAAAGCAAAGCTGGAAGCACATTGCACGGTGTTAATTTAATTGGATATCTCCAATTTTATTTGGACCTTTTGATTTTGTTCAATAAGGAGTGGTAAAGAGCAAAATTCCATAGGAGAGGGAAGGGAAATTATTTGCCACTCACCATTGACCATTGACCATTGACCATTGACCATTGACCATTGACGAACAACACGAATTCCATTTTATTTAATCATTATCATGCGCATGCATTTCATCATCTGCAATCAAAATCGCAATATTAGCCCAACATTGAAGTCCAAAACTCTGTCTGAGTACCCATTTAGCCCGACATTAACATGGACTGATGGGCTATATGCCCGAGCCCGAGCCCGAGCTTCCAACCCCAATAACTCTTTAAGGCAGTTATCTACAACGATTGAACTCGAGCTTTATTTTGAGAATATGCTGGGTAAAAAGAAAGAAATCTTAAGAGGTGGATTTGTTCTGGTGATTATGATCTTTCTTTTAAACTCACTGAATTTTGAAGTCAAACATATTCATGTAGTTTAATGTAAAAATATCGTTTGTACTTAAAAAAATATCTTAAAAAAGAAATTAATTAGGGATGAAGATCGAGTGTCAATTTCATATTTAAACCTTAAAGTAGAATCCTAATAGTTTTTTCTCATCCATTGTTCTATTTCCTTATCATGTTTGTGTAAAACAAATAAGTTGGGCTTTCCAATTCTAACTACTAGGTTAATGTTAGAGGGCTTAGATGTTGTGAATATGATTTTTTTTTAATTACAAAAATAGCGTTAGTAGATTAAATTGTAGTTGTTAGGGAAAAAGAGAATCGATAGAGATCAAACTTATATCAAAGTGCCTAGACATTGTTGCTTTCCACCATTGTAGTAAAACAATTGTAAGTTTGTAGAAAAATGTAACATAATTTAAATCCATTACACACATATATGCTTCTATAGCTTTTGTCCATCTTTGTTTTGCTTGAAGCAAAAGAAACACTGGTGGGTATTCTCTAATAATTCTTAAACAAAAATCTCATAAATCTTTTAATAAAAAAAAATTGAATTAAAATGTCCATCCACCATAAACCATAAAAAAAATGCAACAAAAAAGAAAAAGAAAAAAAAAATCCAAAATATCCAAATTTGAATATGGTATATAACTATAGACAGGAGGTGGAGTTGTTAGCGACCCTGCCACTTTTGAAAGTGCATGGGGTTGTAATGGAAGTTTAGATTGGCCCTACATAATCGTTGGAAATTTGTTGGTTGGTACAACTCACACACAATCAAGTGACTATTTCTACGATTCGAACTTTGAATGAATATAAATTTTGATAAGTAGACAATTAATACCATTCACCTAATTTACTAGTACCAATAAAATTGTAAATTTTCTCATTTTGTAATGAAAAGTACTTGTTATTGTATTATCATATTAATTTTCGATCAATGTGCTTGCTAATAAACCATAAATCAATAAAAACATGACACACGTATAATAAGTAATCTAAACACATTATGATTGCCGACTTGGCCACATATGTAGATGTGGGATGATGTGGCTCAAAAAATAATCCAAAAAAATATCCAATTGTTTAAGAATTTTGGTATAGATCCGATCTTCACCAATTCTTCTTCCTCTTACCACCTAATAATTTAATACAACAATGCTATCGTTTGTTTAAAAAAAAAATCCAAATTACAAACCCACAAACCATCTTGGTTTTGTGTCTCAGGCAATTTAGGGCAACTCGGACAGCATATCGCCCCTAAAGTTAGAAAATCCCTAAGCCCTACAAAAAACAACCAATAATAATCCACATTCGATTCTTGAAAATACCCCTATTCTTCATATTTCACCGGAACTCACCCTTTAAAATATAGGAAAACTAAAGAAAATAGCTTGAAAATTTTAAGTTTTAACGAAAATGACAAAATAAAGAGTAAAGTGAATAGTATCAGAATTGACCTTTTAGTATAAAAATGTAATTTTTCGTTAAAATGAACAGTACTAGACGTTTTTCGTTAAAGTTCTCTTAAAATATTCAAATTCCCATGCCATTTTAGCCAACTACCCGTTCCTATCCATCCGAACACGGCAAAACCAAACCTATCACGCTAAACATTTTCCCTCCCTTTCCCTTCCATTTTCCCAGCAACCAAACAGGTCTCAAGGAATCTCACCCACCCCGCCCCCACACCCCCCCCCCCCCCAAAACAAAAAAAAAAAACAAAAATTAGAGAAATTCTCCACATTCAGTGGGGCCAGTTCCACCCACCCCGCCCCACCACCACCCACACCCCCCCCCCACAACAAAAAAAAAAAAACAAAAATTAGAGAAATTCTCCACATTCAGGGGGGCCAGTGTGGCAACCAGATCGGCGCCAAGTCATGGGAAGTGATTTGTGACAAGCACGGTATCGACAACACCCGAAAGTACAACGGTGACTCCAAGCTTCAGCTGGAGCGAATCAATGTCTATTACAACGAGGCCAACGACGGAAGGTACGTTCCATGCGCGGTGCTCATGGATCTGGAGCCCGGGACAACGGACGCAGTCAGATTCGGCCCATTTGGGCAGGTTTTCAGACCTAATAACTTCGTGTTCGGGTAGTCTGGGGCAGGGGGACAATTGGGCAAAGGGGCATGATAAGGAGGGCGCCGAGCTTATCGATTCCGTGCTCGATGTGGTGCGAAAAAAGGCTGAGAATTGCGATTGCTTGCAGGGTATGGTGAAAATTTAAAACAAGATTTTGGGTTTGAATATTTTTTATTTTTAGGGATTTGATCATGCTTTTGTTTGAAATTTGTTAGACAATACAATCTTAATTGGAGTCTAGATATGATTGTAATCCTAATTGTAGTTGTATGCCTAACTTGTAGGGATAATATCTTGCTGAGCAAGGAATGTAATTGTATATATTTCTTATTCACGTATCAATGAAATATATTTTCGGGTCGGGGTGTGTCCAGACTTGATTTCGAAGGCGATGATTGGTGTGGGTAAGCGACGTGGCGACCTCTATCACATTGTGGCCCTTGCCTCCTCCATCCCATCCCATCACCCCCTTTGCAACGTCGTCAACATCCTGTCCTCCCTATGGCATACCACCTTGGTCACCCTTCCCCTCCTCGTTTACAAGCTTTAGCTTCTAGTTTTTTAAATTGTTCTCTTGATTTTAGCCATGTTTGTGATGTTTGTCCTTTGGCGAAACAAACTCGTCAACCTTTAGGTTTAAGTTCAATTTCAACGACTTTTCCTTTTGCTTTAATTCATTGTGATATTTGGGGCCTGAATAGTCAATCTTCCCTTTCTGGAGCTCATTATTTTTTAACAATTGTGGATGATTTTTCTTGCTTTACGTGGATCTTTCTCATGAAACATAAACCAGATACTCAACAATTAATCAAGGATTTTTTTGCTTATGTCAATACCCTATTCCATACTAAAATCCAATGCATTCATATTGACAATGGCGGCGAATTTCTTTCTCTTCGCCACTTTTTCTCAGATAATGGGGTCTTGTTTCAAACTTCTTGTGTTTATACCCCTTTACAAAATGGCGTTGTTGAACGCAAACATAGACACCTCCTAGAAACCGCACGCACATTTCGCTTCCAATCACAACTTTCTCTCAAATTTTGGGGTGAATGTGTTCTTACCACTACTTATCTAATCAATCGTCTCCCCACCCGTCTTCTCCATAATAAATCTCCCTTTAAGGTCCTCCATAACAAACCCCCAACCTATGATCACTTCGGCGTTTTTGGTTGTCTCGCCTATGCCACCTCTGTTATTCCACCCACTAAAATTTCCCCTCAGGCTCATCGTTGCATCTTTCTTGGTTACCCTCATGGCCAGAAACCATACAAACTATATGACCCAGAAATTCACTGCACCTTCACAAGTAGGGATGTAATCTTCCATGAAGATTCCTTCCCTTATGCCCTTAAATCCACCCCTACCCTATCGCTCATGCCTACCCTGCCTATTCCTTTTCTTATGGACCTTTCCTGTCCACTACCTCTTGTCACTACACCACCTTCACCTCATGCCACCTCATCCACCTCTACATCTATAGCTCCATCCCCTGATGCCACCTCACATGTCCACCATTCCGCCACTACACCCCCGGCCCCACCTGCTTTCTCCACTGATATCCCCTCAGTTTCAACCCAACTACCCACGAACCCCCACCTCCTCGCCCACGTCTCATTCTGACATTCCCCGTGCGCACCGCACATCTTCCCGTACCCATAAACCCTCATCATATTTAAAGGAATACGTTTGCTCGTAGGTGATTTTGCCACCACACCAATCCTCAACTTCGCAGCCCAGTTCTACAAAAGACACACGATATCCACTTTGTAATTTTATTTCTCATCACCGTTACTCTCCTAAACATCTTTCATATATATATATATATTCTGTCAGTCGGAATGTGGAGCCCTCATCTTTTGCCGAGGCTGTCAATGATCCTCATTGGCGTCGAGCCATAAATGAGGAACTTCAAGCATTACATGCTAATGGTACTTGGACCTTGACTACCTTGCATCTGGCAAAGTTCTCATTAATTGTAAGTGGGTGTACAAATTGAAGTATAATTCTAATGGTTCCATTGAACATTATAAAGCTCGCTTGGTTGCTAAAGGTTACACACAAGCTGAAGGTATTAATTATCATGACACTTTTTCTCCTACTGCTAAGATGATTACAATGCGCTGTCTTCTTGCTCTTGCTGCTAGTCAGTCTTGGTCTCTTCATCAGCTCAATGTTAATAATGCTGTTTTGCACGATGACTTACAAGAGGAAATTTATATGTTTCCTCCTTCTGGTCTTCGACGATAGGGGGAGAATCTTGTGTGTCACCTCCACAAATCTCTTTATGGTCTCAAGCAGGCTTCTCGCCAATGGTTTGCCAAATTCACTACTGACATTTTTTCTGCTGGTTTTCAATAATCAAAAGTAGACTATTCACTGTTCACCAGAAAGTTCTGACTTCTTTCACAACCTTACTCTTTTATATGGATGATATTGTGATTCCAGGCAACGACGTCAGTGCCATTGATTCTCTGAAGTCTTTTCTCCGTGATCATTTTCGGATAAAAGACCTTGGTGACTTAAAATACTTTTTGGGTACTAAGGTCTCTCGATCTCAACGGGGATTTATATTTCACAGCGTAAGTATGCATTATAGATTCTCAAGGATTATGGTTTTCTGGGAGCACGGCCCATTGCTTTCCCTATGGATGATAAAAAATTATCTGATTAAGGAGAACTTCTCAAGGATCCTAAAAAGTATCGGCGCTTAGTAGGACAGTTAATTTATCTTACCATAACTTGACCAGATATCACATATTCTGTCCATGTTTTGAGTTGGTTTATGCACGAGCCACGTGTACCTCATATGGATGCTACGCTTCATGTTGTTCGTTATTTGAAATCTACTACAAGTTAAGGCTTATTATTCCGTTCTAACAACTAGACCAAGTTAGCTGCATTTTGTGACTTTGACTGGGCATGTTGTCCTATCACTCACCGTTCGACTACTGGGTATTTTGTATTCTTAGGAAATTCTTTGATTTCATGGTGAACAAAAAGACAGAAAACCGTGTCACTTTCTTCAGCTGAGGCAAAATATAGGGCTATGGTAGGTGCTTGTTGTGAGTTAGTTTGGCTTCAATTTTTGTTGAAGGATTTGAACATTCCTTTAAATGGTCCTTCCATTTTATTTTGTGATAATCAAGCAGCATTACATATAGCCGCTAATCCGGTTTTTCATGAGCGGACTAGTCACCTTGAGATGGATTGTCACTTTATATGCAATAAGATTGCAGATGGCACTATAGCAACACAGTATGTTGGTACGGCACACCAATTGACAGATTTGTTCACTAAGCCTCTTGGGAAGGACACGTTTTCGACTTTGATACGCAAGTTGGGTGTTCTTGACATTCACTCTCCAACTTGAGGGGGAGTGTTAGACAATAGAATCATAAATGGAGTGTAGATATGATTGTAATCCTAATTGTAGTTGTATTTCTAACTTGTACGGATAATACCTTCCTGAGCAGGGAATGTAATTGTATATATTTCTTATTCACGTATCAATGAAATAGACTTTTACCCCATATATCTCTTTCTACAAAATTGAATCTCAATTGGGTTTGTAAGGATGTTTTCTCCCATTTTGATAGTAAGTGTTTTGAATTTTGCAATTACAGTAATTTTCTTACTAAGTTGTGTTTCTTTTCGGTTTAGAATTTCAATGGCTGATTGATGTGAATGAAATGATTCAGCTTTGTAATGTTGGCCATGTGTTTTGAACAGGATTCCAAGTATGTCATTCTTTGGGTGGTGGCACTGGCTCTGGCATGGGAACTCTTCTTATTTCCAAGATCCGGGAGGAGTATCCGGATCGGATGATGTTGACATTCTCTGTCTTCCCGTCTCCAAAGGTGTCTGATACGGTTGTGGAACCATACAATGCCACCCTTTCCGTCCATCAGCTTGTCGAAAATGCTGATGAATGTATGGTTTTGGACAATGAGGCTCTGTAAGACATCTGCTTTCGTACCCTCAATCTATCCAACCCTACTTGTAAGTCCAAATCTTGATATACGGTGGCTGATAATGACAATGATTTTAGAGTGTATAATGGTGTTTTCTGTTTGATTTTATCTTAAGTTCAAAAGGATTCTGATAAATTAGCTTACGTCATAAATTATGTGCATGTTCGTGTGAATTCTTGTGAGATTTTGAAAAGGAATGTAATGTGATCCTTGTAACATATTTCTTTGCACGACTAATGCAGTTGGGGATCTTAATCATCTCATCTCTGCTACCATGAACGGTGTCACATGTTGTCTTCAGTTCCCTGGACAGTTGAACTCTGACCTACGGAAGCTTGCACTTAACCTTATCCCATTCCCGTGGTTGCCCTTCTTTATGGTTGGGTTTGCACCCCTAACTTCAAGAGGATCGCAGCAGTACCGTGCTCTGTCTGTGCCCGAATTGACCCAGCAGATGTGGGATGCCAAAAACATGATGTGTGCCGCTGACCCACGCCATGGACGTTACCTTACTGCGTCTGCCATGTTCCGTGGTAAGATGAGCACCAAAGAAGTTGATGAACAGATGATTAACGTCCAGAACAAGAACTCCTCATATTTTGTTGAGTGGATTCCCAATAACGTTAAGTCCAGCGTGTGTGACATCCCACCCAAGGGTCTAAAGATGGCATCCACTTTTATTGGGAATTCGACTTCAATTCAGGAAATGTTCAGGAGAGTTAGCGAGCAGTTCACAGCTATGTTCAGGCGAAAGGCTTTCTTGCATTGGTACACAGGTGAAGGAATGGATGAGATGGAGTTCACCGAGGCCGAGAGTAACATGAACGATCTAGTTGCTGAGTACCAACAATACCAGGATGCAATTATCGAAGAGGAGTACGAAGAGGAGGAAGAGGAGGTTGGTGCTTGATGCATCGTGTTATCGTCATAGTTTCTCAGTTTGTGTAAACTCGTTATGTCTGTTGGCTTAATTCGAATGAGTGATTGTCTGGTGTGAACTAGTCCATTCCATTTTTGTTCCATCTGTTTTTTAGTAGGGAAAAATATATCAGAGAAGAAAAATATATTAGAGAAAGAAGGGAGGAAGATAGGGAGGAAGAGTTTAGTTTATTAAAACTAGCAAATGAGCACACACTGTCTGTGTGAACAAGCGCTCATCTCCTTCCACGTTATCTTCAAGTGCAACCGCTTCAATTTATTCAAACTATCCAAAAAACATCATGATTTCACTTACGTGTATGAAAAAAATGATAGTGGGATAATTCTCTTATTAAGTGCACATTTTTTATCTTATGTAAATATTTTGATATAAAATTACTATTTTGCCCTTCTTATGTAAATATTGTGTATCAAAAGTGAGGGCAAAATAAGAAAAAATGGGAAAAAGTTCAAAAGATACAAAATTACTATTTTGCCCCCCTCATGTCAACATTGTGTATTCAAAAGTGAGGGCAAAATTGGAAGAAAAGGGGGCAAAAAGTTGACAAGCCCTCTTCTCTTAATGGAATAGATAGATAAGTCTAGTTCTTAAGTTTAGAATTATTTTATTATCAATAATTGTCTTTTTAATGATAAGATTTATTATAAAAGTTAAATTTCTTCCTAATTATCTCTTTAATTATTTCTTCTTAATTCTTTTGTTTTGTTATTTCCTATTCTTCTTCCTGCTCTAAACCCTATTTATCGTTTTATTCTTAATTTTTATAATCAACCTATATCACAGGGTAATTGTATTTATCTACTATGACATTTTTTAAATTTTTTTATAATCATCTTTTATCACGAATTGATGTGTTTTTCTTGTAGGTATATTATGCTTTTGTACATTTTAGGTAGGTTTCATATCTCACTTATATGTATAATAGACATTCACATATTTGTTACTTGAGTTAGCGTCGTATGTTTTAGATGGATTTGTGTTAGTATATCAGTTTTTTGTTAGAAGATTTTAAGAATTTATTGGAATTAAAAGATGCATAAAATTTGAAAGATTTTAATTCATTTCTTATATTATTTTTTTTAAAAAAAAGAAAAAAAATAAAGAGAAGATGATATTAGCTAATAACCATGTTAATTTTTAGATTCAGATCCCCCTAAAAAAAATATAAAGAATAACACAATTTTTTTTTATTATTACTGTTTACAATTGTCTTCATGTGCAATTTGTAGTATATTCATAAAAGCTATGCAATTTATAGTTTTTATTTAATTACTGTATATCACATACACTGCCTTTCATCTGTCATTTCTTTTCATATTTCCATCTTTCTTATTATCTGTTTTCAGTTTAAAACAAACAACAAACAACAAAAGCACAAACATAAACACCGCTGATTTTTCCTATAAAATTGAAGCAATTAATGTATCAATATCAAGGCATATAATAATTATAAGTTAATTAGTTCTTAATTCCAAATAAAACGAAATTTAGTTCTTAATTGTTTTATATATGAGTAATGCAAGCTTCTATATATAAACTTTGACTTGGCAATTCTTAATTTCTTAACATATACGGAAAGTTATAATTTCAATGCCGGCAACGATCGATGCCACCACCTGAATAAAACGATGTAATAGATGACAAGCTTTGAGTTAAACAAAAAGATTTTCACACACGGTTAGAAGCCAGACTTTTTCAGTGCACAAACAATACGAACTCCTACTCTCTCTATAAAGGTAGCAACATGCTAGGTCTTTATCCACAATTCAAGTTTACTAATTTCCTTACAAAGTTTAAGCAAATCAAAGAGCGCAAAAGATTTTTCGAAATTCCAATGGCTTCTCAGCTTCTTTTGTTGGCATTCCTTGCCATATCTTCTTCCATTGCTTTGGCATCTGACCCAAGTTCACTTCAGGATTTCTGTGTCGCCGATAAAGCCTCAGGTACCTAAGCTAAAATCATACTTATATTTGAACATGTGTGTACATAATATCAGTCAGCTAGCTGGTAGGAATTATATTAGTTTCTAATGTATTTTTTCCAACATGATTTCAGTATCCGTGAATGGTTTTGCGTGCAAGGACTCCAAACTCGTCGATGCCAATGACTTCTTCTTCAGCGGACTTCACCTACCGGGCAACACATCCAACCCAGTTGGCTCACGGGTGACCCCTGTTAATGTAGTCCAAATTCCAGGACTTAATACTCTTGGTATCTCCGTGGTGCGTATTGATTATGCCCCATGGGGTACTAATCCTCCACACACGCATCCTCGCGCTACTGAAATCTTGACAGTTCTGGAAGGGAGCCTCCAAGTGGGTATTATCACTTCCAACCCTGAAAACCGTCATATCACCAAGGTGCTTCAGAAGGGTGATGTGTTTGTATTCCCAGTAGGTCTTGTTCATTACCAACACAATGTTGGAAATAGTAATGGAGTTGTCCTTGCTGCTCTTAGCAGCCAAAACCCAGGTGCCATTACCGTTGCAAATACAGTATTTGGATCAAAGCCTGACATCCCCGCTGATGTTCTTGCAAAGGCTTTCCAAGTGGATAGCAACGTAGTCTTCAATTTGCAGGCAAAGTTTTAGAGTTCCATTTGGAAGGATCACCGATTCAATTGAAAGGGATCCGACTTACAGTTCATTGATGTTTGCAATATACTGTTTAGAAAATTGTATAGGTTTACTTATCAGTACAGTGAGCATGTTAGTCTACTATTTTGTAATTTTTGTTATTTTAAGAACAAGGGAGTACTGTAATTGTGTTTGATTCCCATACTTCAAGAGGATAATTGACTTCTCCTCATATAGAAATATAATCAAAGCTGGTCTATTTTGCTTTATTTGTTGAAGAAGAATCATGGACAGTACTTCTAGCTCATGAAAATAATTTTTTAAGTTGACTTGTTATGTAAACAAACGGATTTTTATTACAAATAAAATAGACGATTAAGCGATTAGCTCCTTGGTGTAGGACATTTGAGTCTACGGCAGAAAGTAGCTAGGGAGGCCTTTCCTCCAAAAGTTTCGAAATCTACCCAGTTTCAACCTTTCCGGAACTCCATATATGCATGAAAATCCTTTAAGCAATTGAAAGCTAGTTTCCGAACCAGAAATGTCTCTTAAAATGCTGACAGATTTGCTTTCTGTGAACTTCAATATATATCATTACTACACACATGTATGATTTTCCTTCTTTTGTGGCTATAGTTTAAGAAATCTGCCCTCCTTTTTTGATATTCATGTTTTTAACTAGCAATGGTTGAGCTTGTTTATAAAAAAGGGTTAAGCTAGGCAACAAATACAACTTTTGTTCCAAAAAAAAAGAAAAAAAGAAAAAAAAAACAAATACAATTTGGATCAATATACAAATATCGATCATCTCGTTGGCAAAGCTTCTCCTCTTTGTTTTCACTATATAGAGGAAGTACATATAAAATTTGATGGTTTAAGCTGTTACTTAGTACTACGGTATAACGGTATTCTTCTTCACTTGTAAGTCATAAGTCTTAGGTTCGAATCTTGTAGATAGGATTTAGTAAGGATAATGCTAGGGAGACCAAAATTTTAAACTAAATGACGTGTAACCAATAGGAAATAAGAACATTAACTAACACGTAAATATCAATCCAACCATCAACCATCACATCATTTGGTTTACAAATTTAGTTTAAAAATTTGATCTCCCTAGTATTATCCATTTAATAGTATTTCATGTACTTTGATTATCTAAGAGTCATCATAAGTATTTGGTAAGCTAATTGGTTTCATGCATCACATTAATTTTGTTGATGAGTTCAATGTATGGGATGGGGGTAAAGCCTATAATTCATTGTAAGCTTAGATTTGTCAGGACAGTTTTTGGATGTTAAGTAAAAGTAAGAGTTTATTCTCTTCCATTCTATCAACTTGAGATTTCAGTAAGAATCAACAAGGCATAGATTTCGTTTATTCTTGACTATTTTCGTCTCAACAAGAAATAAGGATTTATTGTAATGAAAATAGGGATATACACTACCTAACGAATTTAGACAAGGCTTGAAGCCATGTCTGCTGCTACAAGACCAGGTCAGACTGGATGGATGCGTCTACTTATTAGATTATGATCTGCAGGCTAGATTAATGGACATTTTGGATGTCTGATATACTTAGCTTATCTGCAGCCTAGATTAATGGACATTTTGGATGTCTGATATACTTAGCTTATCTGCATAGTGCGGAATGGTCTATGATTTCATTAAAGACGAAATGAATAGTAATTTAAGTAGAAGGTGGTTCCAACATATCATAAAATAATTGTCGGTATCAGATCGCATATTCAATATAGAGAAGTTTAACAATTTTTAAAGTTTCATGCCTTTGTCTGCAAATTACATCTTATTGATTATATATGTCCCCATTTACTCCACACTTTATCTTAGTTTGATCAAGTCAAAGCAAGACAACCCGCTTTCAAACCAAAGTTTCTTGAAGACGAAAAAGAACCTCCAATATCATGAATTGTCAATATTCTGTTTAATGCTTCCAGCCGCATATGGAATAGAATATTAACCATGTTGATAGAATATGATTTTCAGAATATGTATCAATCTATACACTCTATTAATTAGAGAAAAAGCAGAGTAATGTAGATGCTAATTAGAGTTTTTATAAATTTTATTCTAGAAAGCCAATTCAAATTTGTGAGTAATATGATATTTCTTTATCAAATTTGACCTGGCAAGTAATTTCTGTTACACTGTTTTTGTGTACCTGGAACACTGTCACACGATGTTATAATTCCATTCAAATTGTAACACTTGTATTTTATGATTATATTAATACAGCTTAAAAATGGAGCATATTAACTATTTCGTTTATTCAAATGATAACACGCGAAAAAGTACATGCGGCAAGTGTTTCAGCTATGACATAAAAATTTATCGACATAAAGAGAGGAAACCTTCCTTAATGCCAGCATGCCCAGCAACAATGCCGGCACCTGAACAATAAAGTTAATCAGATAAGTGATGACATATACATGCACAAGTAGCAGCTTCCTATGAAAAACTTGTATTACGCGGTTACAAATTAAGACTAGACTTTTTCAGTTCGTAGGAAACAATACATGTGTGCAGGGATACTTCTCCCTATAAAAGCAGAGACACAGATAGGGTTTCAATCCACAATTCAAATTTATTCTCACTTTCACAAAGCTTAAACAAAGTTGGTCAATCTCTCTCTGCTTACTGTCTTGATCAAATGGCCTCTCAGTTTCTATTTTTCGCATCCCTTGCTGTAACCTTTTCCGTTGCTTTGGCATCGGACCCAAGTTCTCTTCAGGATTTCTGCGTGGCTGATGCAACGAGCTCAGGTAGCTCAAATTGTCTTTTCGTATATTTTCCGTACATTTCCCAAAAAATAAATGCATGCATCATATATATCAATTGGTAATTATGTATGTTGCTAATGTTAATGTACTTTTTCATCGTGGTTTCAGTACTGGTTAATGGTCGTGTTTGCAAGGACCCTAAGCTTGTTGAAGCCAACGATTTCTTCTTCAGTGGACTTCACCTAGCAGGCAACACATCAAATGCAGTTGGTTCACGTGTGACTCCAGTTAGTGTAGCCCAAATTGGAGGACTTAATACCCTTGGCATCTCTGTTGCGCGTATTGATTTTGCCCCATGGGGTCTTAACCCTCCACATACACACCCTAGAGCTACTGAAATTTTGACAGTCCTGGAAGGGAGCCTCAAAGTTGGTTTTGTCACCTCCAACCCCGAAAACAACCTCATCACCAAGGTGCTTCAGAAGGGTGATGTTTTTGTGTTCCCAGTAGGTCTTGTGCATTTCCAGCAGAATTTTGGACATGGTAATGCAGTTGCCATTGTAGCTCTCAACAGCCAAAATCCAGGTGTCATTACCATTGCAAATGCTGTATTTGGATCAAAACCTGATATCCCTGCTGATATTCTTGCAAAGGCTTTCCAAGTGGATACAAACGTGATCTACGGTCTTCAGTCCAAGTTTTAGAGAAATTCCAATTTGGAACCCCTGATTCAATCAAAAGGGTTTTGTAGCTCATTTGAAGTGTGTCTTTAGAATATTGTTACAGTTTCTTTTTCATCGCAGTCATGTTGGTCTACTGTTGTGTTTGATTCAAAAGATTTATTTGTTTACGCTCATAAGATGTGATCAACTTGTTCTTTTGTTTACTCTATCAATTTGTTCTTTTGTTTACTCTATTGCTCCAAGAATTAATAAAAGGAAATGTTCACCACCATATTTTGTGCCTTATGCCATAGAATTTCAAGTAAAACATGAGTGCTTTGAGTTTGGAAAACTGTTTCTGTTGGAAATTCAAATAAAAACAGGCTGTAAAAGGTTGCTTCTAGCTGTTAGTTTCTTTACAGGTTGTATCCACACATGCTGCAACTACAAAGACTAAAGTTTCCTCCATGTGCTAGCTGAAATGGTGATGAAAGACAGCAAGTGTGCTGCCATGTGATGTGCTAGCAGGAAGACAGCAGTGTGCTGCTGTGTATTAGCCGAAAGAGTGTTGATTGCAAGCTGGAAAGATAGCTGCATATGTGTGCTAGACTGTCCAAAGTTCTTGCATGTGTTTTAAAGGGTGTAAAGATGTTAAACACCCCATTCATTGCATGTGTTGTTGCATTGTTTATCAATTTCTGTTTTGTATAAATAGGCCATCTTGCTAAGCTTTATAGCATCCCATCCAAATCCCATTTCCATTCTCATTTTCAGCTTGTAAGCTTTAAGAGTTGTAAACTCTTCTAATATTTCAAAGTGTTTGTTATCACCAAGCTTGCTACTTCTTTCATATATCAAAGTCCAAGTGTTTTTTTACCAAAGCTTGTTGCTTCCCTCCTTTCTCTATTTCTTTGTCCAATTTTATTGAGAGTGAAAGTGAGAGGTGTGATAGAGTTTGTAAACTTATCACCCACATATTTTGGTATTGAGTTAGTAAACTCTTGTGAATACCAACAATTGGTATCAGAGCCAGAATACCATTCTGGCAAGTGCAGTAGCTATGGCGTCCCATTTAGTGCAACTCCAAGTTCCCACATTGAAGAAAGAAAATTATGAAAGATGGTGCATCCAATTCAAAGCATTGTTTGGATCACAGGAGCTATGAGAAGTTGTCAGTAGTGGGTATGTTGTACCCACTGCCGAGCAAGAAGCCGTATATACTGCGGATCAAAGGAACACTCTCAAAGACTTACGAAAGAAGGACCAAAAGGCGCTGTATCTTCTATACCAGGGTTTGGAAGATTCAACGTTCGAGAAGGTTGCAGAAGCAACAACGAGCAAGCAAGTATGGGATACACTCAGTACAATCTACAAAGGAGTAGATCGAGTCAAGAAAGTGAGGTTACAGTCACTTCGAGCAGATTTTGAAACTGCTCACATGAATGAAGGGGAGAGCATCTCCGATTATCACTCAAGGCTCATTGTGATAGTAAATCAGATGAGGAGAAATGGCGAGAGACTCGATGAAGTACGAGTTATGGAGAAGATACTCCGATCACTCACATCTAAGTTTGAGCATGTGGTGACTGCCATTGAGGAATCCAAGGATTTGGAGGTGATGAGCGCAGAGGAGCTACTAGGATCCCTCCTAGTTCACGAGCAACGCATTCAGAAGAATGCAAACCCCATAACGCTAGAGCAAGCTTTGGAGTCAAAGTTGAATATTGACAAACCAAATGGAGCTCGTGGGCAGTGGAACTCACGTCGTGGGAGTTCATCTAACCGTAGCCGAAGACGAGCTCGAGGAAGAGGTCGAGGCTATGCACAAAATCGAGGTCAGTCTCAAGAGTGGAGATCTACTCGAGGAAAGGCGCATATCCAATGTCACAATTGCAAGCAATATGGACATTATGCCAATGAATGTTCACATAAAAATGGTGAGCATGTCAACATGGCAGAATCAAGTGGAAATACTGATGAAGAACTTACAGTCTTGCTAGCACACCATGATTCCAGTAGCCAACAAGATGTTTGGTATTTGGACTCTGGTGCAAGAAATCACATGTGTGGAAAGAAGGAGTTTTTTGCCGAACTAAAAGATGGGGCCTATGGATCTGTAAGTCTTGGTGACTCTTCAAAGTTGCCAGTTGAAGGCAAAGGGAAGATCAAGATCATCCAGAAGGATGGTAAAGAAGAATACATCTCTGATACCTACTACATACCAGGTATGAAGAGCAACATTCTAAGCATTGGTCAACTGCTCCAGAAAAGGTACATTATACATATGGAGAATATGTTTCTCACTCTCAGAAATGCAAGGAGAAAACTTATTGCACGTGTTCAAATGTCAAAGAACCGAATGTTCCCGTTGAAGTTGAACACAAAGATTGGGAGTTGCAACATCGGTGTGATGGAAGATGAGTCATGGAAATGGCATCTTCGATTTGGCCATCTTCATTTCAATGGCCTAAAGTTGTTGTCAAGTGGAGGAATGGTTCGTGGTTTACCCCAGATTGAAGCCACACGCCAAGTATGTGAAGGTTGTGTGCTTGGCAAGCAAGCATGACTATCGTTCCCTGTTGGTGATACATGGAGAGCAAAGGCACCATTGCAGTTGGTGCAGACAGATATATGTGGTCCATTGGATCCCATGTCTTATGGAGGTAATAGGTATTTTATTACCTTCATTGATGATTTCAGTAGAAAGACTTGGGTCTATTTTCTCAAGGAGAAGTCAGCTGCCCTAAAAATTTTCAAGGAGTTCAAGGCACTCACAGAGGCTGAAAGTAACCACAAGCTTGTGGCTGTGAGATCAGATAGAGGTGGAGAGTACACCTCCAATGCTTTCCAAGCATACTGCAAGGAGTAAGGAATTAGGCATCAACTTACTGCTGCCTATACCCCACAGCAAAATGGGATAGCCGAAAGAAAGAATCGAACCATCCTTGACATGACAAGGTCCATGCTTAAGGAGAAGAATTTGCCAAAAGAGTTATGGGCAGAAGCTGTAGCTTGTTCGATTTATTTGTTGAATCGATGTCCAACAAAGAGTGTCAAGAGGATGACACCACAAGAGGCTTGGAGTGGATACAAGCCGAATGTTACACACCTAAGAATTTTTGGGTGTGTTGCATATGCTCAAGTTCCAGAAGCCAAGAGGAGGAAACTTGATGATAGAGGTGAGAAATGTGTGTTTGTGGGCTATAGTGAAGAGTCCAAGGCATACAAGCTCTACAACCCACTAACTGGCAAACTAGTGGTTAGTAGAGATGTCATCTTCAGTGAGGAAGAAACATAGAAGTGGAACAACAAAGAAGTCAGTAAAGAGAAGATCGTCTCCACTGATTTTGAAGAACCAGAAGTTGTACCACCTATTGAGCAACAGCCTGCTCAAACAATCACAACAACTCCAGTGCACAGAATTGCAAGGAGTGGTCCTACATCTAGTGAGGAAAATAGCTCCTCAACTCCAGTGAGGTTAAGGAGTCTCACAGAGATTTATGGACAAGAAGAAGAAGAAACCAATTTTTTCTACTTCTATGCAGACCATGAGCCTCTCTCATTCAATGAAGCTGTGGAAGAAAATTGTTGGAAGAAAGCCATGGAAGAAGAGATCCATGCCATCGAGAAAAATGACACTTGGGAGTTGACAAAGCTTCCACCAAATCAGAAGGCTATTGGTGTTAAGTGGGTGTACAAGATCAAACGCACTGCAGATGGGAGTGTAGATCGGTACAAATCAAGGCTTGTAGCAAAGGGCTACAAACAGAAGTATGGAGTGGACTATGATGAAGTCTATGCTCCAGTTGCAAGACTTGAGACGGTAAGATTACTAATCTCTCTTGCCGCTCAGCATAAATGGAAAATTTATCAATTAGATGTCAAGTCAGCCTTCCTTAATGGAGTTCTTGAGGAAGAAGTGTACGTGGAACAACCGGAAGGCTTCCAAGTACAAGGAGAAGAAGAAAAGGTGTATCGTTTGAAGAAGGCTTTGTATGGCCTCAAGCAAGCACCACGAGCTTGGAACTCAAGGATTGATAACTACCTTCACCAAAATGGATTTCAGAAATGTCCATACGAGCATTCAGTTTACATGAAGAATGGTGCAAAAGGGGAGTTCTTAATTATTTGTCTCTATGTAGATGACTTGTTGTTTACAGGAAACAATGAAGCAATGTTCTGTGAGTTCAAGCAATCCATGTTCAGTGAATTCGAGATGACTGACAATGGATTAATGTCTTACTTTCTTGGCATAGAAGTGAAGCAAGGAAGTGACGGTATCTACATCTCTCAACAAAAGTACATGAGAGATATATTGGAGAAATTCAATATGGACAAGTGCAATATTGTCAACACTCCAGTTGCAACTGGATTGAAGCTGTCCAAGGAAGGAGAAGGTGAGTTTGTAAACTCAACCGTGTACAAAAGCTTGGTTGGAAGCCTAAGGTACCTTACAATCACAAGACCTGATATAGTTTATGGTGTTGGACTCGTGAGTCGATACATGGAAACACCAAGGGAGTCTCATTGGCTGGCCGCCAAGAGAATTTTGAGGTACATAAGAGGTACTCTAAACTATGGTCTATTTTATAATTTTGGTGAAGATGCAAAATTATTTGGTTATTCAGATAGTGATTGGGGAGGTGACCAAGATGAAAGGAAAAGCACAACTGGCTATGTGTTTTTTCTAGGATCAACAGCTTTCTCATGGACTTCAAAGAAGCAATCAATTGTTGCTTTGTCATCATGTGAAGCCGAGTATGTTGCTGTAGCCTCAACCATGTGTGAGGCAATTTGGTTAAGAAATCTGTTGAAGTCAGTGTGTCATCCACAAGTGGAATCGACTGTGATTCATGTGGATAACGTGTTTGCAATCAAACTTGCAAAGAATCCTGTTCAACATGGAAGGAGCAAGCACATTGATACCAGGTTCCATTTTCTAAGGGACCATGTGAAGCAAAAGACAATTGAGCTTGTCTATTGTCACACAAAGGAACAAGTGGCTGACATCTTCACTAAGCCACTACCAGTTGAATCATTCCAGTTATTGCGTGAAATGCTAGGCATGAAGGCGTTTTGATTTGAGGGGGCGTGTTGGAAATTCAAATAAAAACAGGCTGTAAAAGGTTGCTTCTAACTGTTAGTTTCTTTACAGGTTGTATCCACACATGCTGCAACTACAAAGACTAAAGTTTCCTCCATGTGCTAGCTGAAATGGTGATGAAAGACAGCAAGTGTGCTGCCATGTGATGTGCTAGCAGGAAGACAGCAGTGTGCTGCTGTGTATTAGCCGAAAGAGTGTTGATTGCAAGCTGGAAAGATAGCTGCATATGTGTGCTAGACTGTCCAAAGTTCTTGCATGTGTTTTAAAGGGTGTAAAGATGTTAAACACCCCATTCATTGCATGTGTTGTTGCATTGTTTATCAATTTCTGTTTTGTATAAATAGGCCATCTTGCTAAGCTTTATAGCATCCCATCCAAATCCCATTTCCATTCTCATTTTCAGCTTGTAAGCTTTAAGAGTTGTAAACTCTTCTAATATTTCAAAGTGTTTGTTATCACCAAGCTTGCTACTTCTTTCATATATCAAAGTCCAAGTGTTTTTTTACCAAAGCTTGTTGCTTCCCTCCTTTCTCTATTTCTTTGTCCAATTTTATTGAGAGTGAAAGTGAGAGGTATGATAGAGTTTGTAAACTTATCACCCACATATTTTGGTATTAAGTTAGTAAACTCTTGTGAATACCAATAGTTTCTGTGTTTAGGCTAAAAATGAAAAAGCTTTTCATTTCCTTTTAAGCTTGCAATGCAAAGTGGACTTCATTTAGAGGCGCAAAACCCAATCCAAGGAGAATAACTGCTCTGAAGAATATCGGCGTCCTTCAATCCCTAAATATTCACGTCAGTCGACAAGGCTCTGCTCAATGTGCTTCATACTATCGCCTAACTGTCATGGCGTCCAATTTTGAGCCAAGGATGGAACCAGTGGTACCAAATTATCAATCCTGCTAGTACCTATCATGCAGAGGCCTAGCAACAGAGTAACCACTGAAGAGTATATTCCTTCATTCTTGCAAACGTCAAACCTCCTTTAATCAAATGTTTAGTTGCACACTTGCAGTAAACCTCCTCCACCTCGCTTGGCCTAACAGGACCAATAAAGATGTGATACCTCCAACTTTTTACATTCATCATTTTTGAAAACTATAAATTATTTTCAAATTGAATACAAAGCAACCCTAAGCAATTGAAAGTGCTTGGTTGCCGCTAGCTAGTTTCCAAAGCAGTAATGTATATCCAAATGCTGGCAGATTTGTTTGGTATCCTTTCTTTTGTGAATATATTTCAAGGAATCTGCCATAGTCTTTTCGATATTCATGCTTTTAGCAAAGCTTGAGCTTGTTTATGAAGAATGGTTAGCTAGGCAACAAATGTACATATACAATTTATATGGAAAGATCATCTCCCATGCAAAGCTTCTCCTTTTTGTTTCTCAAACTATATGTAGGAAGTACATATACATAAATCTGTACGTCACATTGAGTTTTCCACATAACTTGGTCCTCATTCTTTAGGGGTTCAACTCTCTACCCACTGCGAGTCGAATAATAAACCTTAAGCCCAAAATAAATGGTGGAAGCCTGGAAGTTATCAATTGCAAGTCTGCAAACTGCACCATATAATAATCAGCTGAACCAAAACCCATTCTCTCAACAAGCCTCCTCATGTGTGGAGCGTGTGGCCATTGAGCCTAATTAACACGGGATTACCCTTGCTATGAGAAATGGATGCGTATCTATTTTGTTAGGGCAGCCTAGATTAATAATGCATTTCTGATGTCTGATGTACTTAGGGTTTATGTGCATGGCCGAATGTGTACATATGATTTCATTTAAAAACAAAAAGAATAGTAATCTAAGGACTAGGTGGTTCCAAAATATCATCATAAAATAATATTAATCTAAGTTTAACATTTTTTTAAGGTTTACTTATGTATGCAAATTACATGTCTCCATCTACTCCAAATTTTATTTTAGAATAATGTTAAATAGACTATTTATTTAAACCATATTTTATAAATCATACGATGTATTCTCTAAAAACTCTTAATTTGTTTTAGTCAAAGCAAGACAACCAACTTTTAAACCAAAATTTGCTTGAAACAAAAAGAAACCTCCAATATATGAATCGTCCATAAATTCTATTTTATGCTTCCAGCTGCATATAGAATAATACTAGATCTAAGCGACTGCAATCTTGTTGAAGGAGCAATCCCAGATGATATCGGTTGTTTGTCCTCTCTAGAGGACTTAAATCTTCGGGGTAATGATTTCGTTAGCCTTCCTGCAAGCATTAGGTGGCTTGATAATCTCAAGTTTTTGAACTTGGAGAGTTGCAAAAGTCTTCAAGAATTACCAGACCTCCCATCAAATGAAGAATTAACTGTAACAACTGACGACTGTACTTGCTTAAATTTGTTGCCACATCCACCAAATATAAGTAGATTAAGGTGGTTTTTTTTAAGAGCACTAAATTGCTACAGATTGATTGGCAATGATGTTAGACAAATAAGGAATATGATTGGAGTCCTTGTGTAATTGTATATAATATTATTATTGGAATAATAAGCCGTCCTACAGCCGTCAAGCCGTCCTACAGCCGTCAAGCCGTCCTACAGCCGTCCTACCTTGTCCTACCTACACACTAGGACGGCTACCTTGTCCTACCTACACATTTGTATCATGTATATATATCCTTGTAATCTTGTAGAGAAATATAATGAAAAAATTAAGCATTCTCTTCCATAAGCATTCTCTTCCATTTTTTCACATTCACGTATCAATAACAAATATATTTTTTAGCCTACATACCTTTTTCTACATGGTATACAGAGCAGGTTTATAACCCTAGCCCTAATTTTTTTTTCGGCAGCTTTCTCTGCCGTTCCCATGGCTGTTCGTGGCCCGTCCCGTCCCTCCTCTGCTCGTCCTCCCCTCCACTGCACCTACTGCAATTTTGATTATCATACCCGAGACACCTGCCATAAACTTCATGGCTATCCCGTTGGCCATCCCCTCCATGGCCAACCGTGGCGACCACCGCGCCGTGCCACTGCTTCCAGTTCTTCCCGCAGCCATGCACCTTCCAGACCTCCCCGGCAGCCACGGTTTTCTGCTTCCCGGCCCCATAATTTCACCCAGGCCAATCACGTGCAAGGCACCCAGGCCCCCGCCTCCTCTTCTACTCCAGCGACCCACCAAGTGCACGGGACCCAGCCCACTTTGCATGACTTGCAGCTTGCCATGCCTGACCTCTCTGCCGAGCAGCACTCCCGTGTTCTAGCTGCTCTACGTGACACCACCACCCCTCCTCAGGCCAATGCCGTGCTCACTACTGATTTTGCCCAAGGTTTGTTACCTGTCACCTCTCGTCATGGTCAATGGATTCTTGACAGTGGTGCTACGGATCATATTACTTCTTCCACTTCATGTTTGGTTAATTGTTCTCCTTCACATTTGCCGCCTGTTTCTTTGCCTAGTGGTGCTTCCGCTCCCATTACTTTTACCGGCACTCTTCCTTTAAATTCCTCAGTTACTTTGAAGGATGTTTTATGTGTCCCTAATTTCCGAGTGGACCTTTTATCGGTTGGTAAACTTACAGATGGATTATCGTGTTCCATAACCTTCTTTCCTTCTTGGTGTGTTTTGCAGGACTTGGTTTCGAAGGCGATGATTGGTGTGGGTAAGCGACGTGACGATCTGTATTACCTTGTGGCCCTTACCTCTTCTCTCCCCACCCGTCAACCTCTCTGCAACATCATTACCATTCCCTCCTCCCTCTGGCATAGGCGTCTAGGTCACCCCTCCTCCACTCGTTTGCAAGCTTTAGCATCTAAGTCTCTTAATTGTACTTTTGATTCTAGTCATATTTGTGATGTTTGTCCGTTGGCAAAACAAACTCGTCAACCTTTTCTTTTGAGTTCAATTTCATCAATTTTCCCTTTTGCTTTAATTCATTGTGATATTTGGGGCCCGAATCGTCAATCTTCTCTTTCTGGTGCTCATTATTTCTTAAGCATTGTGGATGATTTTTCTCGCTTTACGTGGGTCTTCCTCATGAAACATAAATCCGACACTCAACAATTAATTAAGGATTTTTTTGCTTATGTCACTACCCAATTCCGCACTACCATCCAATGCATTCGTACTGACAATGGTGGTGAATTTTTATCTCTTCGTAGTTTTTTCTCTGATCATGGGGTGCTTTTACAAACTTCTTGTGTTTATACCCCCCAACAAAATGGCGTTGTTGAAAGAAAACATCGTCATCTTCTTGAAACCGCTCGCGCCCTTCGTTTTCAATCCCATCTTCCTATCAAGTTTTGGGGGGAATGTGTTCTTACCGCTACTTATCTCATCAATCGTCTCCCTACCCGTCTTCTCCATCATAAATCCCTATTTGAGGTTCTCTTTTCGAAAACCCCATCTTATGACCACTTCCGCGTCTTTGGTTGTCTGGCATATGCCACCTCTGTCACTCCCACCACCAAATTTTCCCCTCGGGCTCATCGTTGCATTTTTCTCGGTTATCCTCATGGACAAAAGGCCTATACCCTTTACGATCTCGACAATCACCGCATTTTCACTAGTCGAGACGTCATCTTTCACGAAACTACTTTCCCTTATGCCGTTTCTCACCCTCCTATCCCATCCTCTTCGCCTACCCTACCCATCCCACCCCCTCTGGACTTTACATATAACCCACCCCTTCCTGCCCCGATGCCTCATCCTCCTCCACCTTCCTCCCCTTCCACGCCTCCCACAGATTCCCTTGCTGCCCCATTACCCATTCCTCCTCATGCCCCTGCCCTCTCGGCATCCCCTCCTCCCCCCCCCCCCCCCCGCTACTTCCTTACCTTTCACCTTTTTACCCACGGACATCCCTACTTCCCCACTACCTACCAATCCTCCCCTTCCCCGCACCTCTTCCCGTGCCCATAAACCTCCATCCTATTTAAAAGACTACATTTGCTCGCAGGTGATTCTGCCATCCCACCCATCTTCGACTTCGCAACCCGGTTCTACACAAGGTACGCGATATCCACTTTGTAATTTTCTCTCTTATCACCGTTACTCTCCCAGGCATTTTTCTTACATTAACTCTGTCAGTCGGACTGTGGAGCCTTCCTCCTTTGCCGAGGCTGCCACTGACCCCAAGTGGCAACGTGCTATGACTGAGGAGCTTCAAGCTTTACATGCTAATGGTACTTGGACTTTAACTTCCTTGCCCCCTGGCAAAATTCCCATTGGTTGTAAGTGGGTGTACAAACTCAAGCACAATTCCGACGGCTCTATTGACCGCTACAAAGCTCGTTTGGTTGCTAAAGGCTTCACTCAGGCTGAAGGTATTGATTATCATGACACTTTTTCTCCTACTGCTAAGATGATTACGGTGCGTTGTCTTCTTGCTCTTGCTGCTAGTCAGTCTTGGTCTCTTCATCAGCTTGATGTTAATAATGCTTTCTTACATGGTGACTTACATGAAGAAATCTATATGTCTCCTCCTCCTGGTCTTCGGCGACAGGGGGAGAATCTTGTGTGTCGCCTTCACAAGTCATTTTATGGTCTTAAGCAGGCTTCTCGCCAATGGTTTGCCAAATTCACTAGTGCCATCATTTCTGCCGGTTTTCAACAATCCAAAGCTGACTATTCATTGTTCACTAAAAAGTCTGGTATTTCTTTCACAGCTTTGCTCATTTATGTGGATGATATTGTGATTACAGGCAATGATACTAGTGCCATTAATTCTCTGAAGTCTTTTCTCTGTGATCATTTTCGGATAAAAGACCTTGGTGATTTAAAATATTTTTTGGGTATTGAGGTTTCTCGTTCCAAACAAGGGATTTATATTTCTCAACGCAAGTATGCATTAGAGATTCTCAAGGACTATGGTTTTTTGGGAGCACGACCCATTGCTTTTCCTATGGATGACACAAAATTATCTGATAAAGGAGAACTTCTCAAGGATCCTGAAAAGTATCGACGATTAGTAGGTCGGTTAATATATCTCACTATCACTCGGCCGGATATCACCTATTATGTGCATGTTCTAAGCCGTTTTATGCACGAGCCAAGGATATCTCATATGGATGCTGCGCTTCGTATTGTTCGTTATTTGAAGGCTACTCCAGGTCAAGGTTTATTATTTCGTTCTGACAACCAGACCAAGTTAACTGCGTTTTGTGATTCTGATTGGGCAGGTTGCCCTATCACTCGCCGTTCGACTACTGGGTATTGTGTATTCTTGGGCGGTTCTTTGATTTCTTGGCGGACGAAACAACAGAAAACCGTTTCGCTCTCTTCAGCAGAGGCGGAATATAGGGCCATGGCAGGTGCTTGTTGCGAGATAGTTTGGCTTCGTTTTTTGTTGAAAGATTTGAACATTCCTTTGGATGGTCCTTCCATTTTATTTTGTGATAATCAAGCAGCGTTACATATAGCTGCCAATCCTGTTTTTCATGAACGAACTCGTCACATTGAGATGGATTGTCACTTTATACGAGATAAGATTGTAGATGGCACAATAGAGACCAAGCATGTGGGTACGGCACAACAGTTGGCAGACTTGTTTACCAAACCTCTTGGGAAAGAAAAGTTTTCGGGTATGTTACGCAAGTTGGGAGTTCTTGACATCCACTCTCCAACTTGAGGGGGAGTGTTAGACAAATAAGGAATATGATTGGAGTCCTAGTGTAATTGTATATAATATTATTATTGGAAGAATAAGCCGTCCTACAGCCGTCAAGCCGTCCTACAGCCGTCAAGCCGTCCTACAGCCGTCCTACCTTGTCCTACCTACACACTAGCCGTCCTACAGCCGTCAAGCCGTCCTACAGCCGTCCTACCTTGTCCTACCTACACACTAGGACGACTACCTTGTCCTACCTACACATTTGTATCATGTATATATATCCTTGTAATCTTGTAGAGAAATATAATGAAAAAATTAAGCATTCTCTTCCATAAGCATTCTCTTCCATTTGCATTCTCTTCCATAAGCATTCTCTTCCATTTTTCCACATTCACGTATCAATAACAAATATATTTTTTAGCCTACATACCTTTTTCTACAAATGAAGCGAAGAATAACATGATATTTTTGATTGGCAATGAAGGGAAGAATAACATGATATTTTTGATGTTACATCGATTCCTTCAGGTACTCTCTCTCTCTCTCTCTCTCTCTCTCTCTCTCTCTCTCTCTCTCTCTCTCTCTCTCTCAACTTGTTTTCATTAATATAATTGTTTCTATGTTACAGGGAACCCCTCCTTTCGTCGTCCACAGTTTCAATATTGTAGCTCCAGGAAGTGAAATGCCAGAATGGTTCGATAATCAAAGAGTGGGAGATTCGTTAGTTGTAATGGTGCATGATGATGTACATCCAACTAAAGGCAAGTTGATGGGTTTTGCTTTATGCGCTGTTTTTGGACCTCAAAACCCAGCTGCCCTTGAACTTGATTGTGAATGTCATGCATGCGGAATTAAATGTCATTCGATAGTAGACGGATTGATGAACACCTCTTTGCTTGTGAATGGGGTTTATTATCATAAAGCTGGCAAGGTTCAGTCAGATCACCTTTGGTTACTCTATCTTTCTTATAAACGTGGTGATCCTAATAATTATTGGAAAGGTGACTTCGATGAATTTGAGTTTTCATTCAAGACCTTTTGTTCGGGAACGGAAACCAACAAATGTTTGAAGTTGAAGAAGTGTGGGGTGCGCACGGTGTACGAACAAGATGCAGAAGACCTCAACACCCTCTACAATAGCATTTCCCTTTACGAGCCTATGGACGACCCTCATTGTGCTCTCCCCAAATCGGCAGACGTGCAAAGTGCCCTTAATATGAAGCAAACAACTGAACATTTTGGTGGTGCAGGATCAAGTGGAAGCTCATCAGTCTCTGCTAAGGAATCACTTACCAAGAGCTTGAAATACGACTAATCGTCTTGTGCCAATTTAATCATCCGGTTTCTCCAAAAGAAGTACTTTATAAAGGGTAATATGCTTTCTCAGAATTCATTTCAGTAAACCTCCTAGTTGCAATTAGTCCTGTATTGAATTTCTGTAAACCTCTGCCTCATTACCTGTTAACTCGTTCTGGTGTCCAAAATAAAGCAGCTTCCTTTAACAAACAGAAATTCATTGACAGAATCCTTATGCAGTATTTTATTGGATCACGAAACTAAAGCCACTGAGAGAGAAAATCATCTATGTTATTAGAAGTATGCGAAACAATGTGGTCAATAGAATATCCTCTAAATCTTTTCCTTTAGCTCTTGGAAATATGATGCGTTCATGGTGTTTTCGTGCTTTAGCATTTTTCTCCGTGGAGACTTCAAATTTTTTGGTATACAACCTTTTCTGTCAATTCTCAAACTCAGAGTTCTCAAACCATTTTCGACATTGCAGTATGCACTGTTCTAAAAATATGTCTAGAACCGCCTACACCATAAGCGGCTGACCACCATCCCGATTAATATCAAGGCATTTGAAAAATTAAGAAAGGTCACGTAAACCTGCCTAGCCGCCCACCTAATCTCCACGGCACCCACCTAACCCGTCTAGACTCATCTAGGCACCCATCTAGACTTATCTAGGCACCACGCTTTGGTCGCAACACTTACTTAGATAGAAAATATATAATTTTCATTTTGCATTGTATTATTTCAGTACTTGTAAGATACTTGTTAAATACTTGGATGAAGGTCATTAAATAATTGTTTGTTTCTATGTTTTCAATATGTTTTAATACTTTATAATATATATATATATATATATCATTTTATTTTGCAATTTATGCACAATATAATTATGTATTTTTTCTATGTATAAGTAGACATTTATATTTTTATGTTAGATAAAATTAAAAATCCGCTTTAGCCCTGCTTAGGTGTTAGGCCCCAACTAGCTACCCGATAAACTTTTAACGTCTTTTAGAACTTTGACAGTATGTAGAACATTACGTAACAAGCGAATTATATAACAGTTCTACTTGTTGGAACCTGCAGGATATTTATTGTAAGGCCGAGTCCTTTTCTGGTTTGCCACTTTTTTCTTCTTTCCCTCTAGAATTTGGTTCTCGTCTCTTGAATTAAAATAGGAATATAAATGCTTCTGGTTTTTAGTGACAAACTAGAATTTGCACCCGCGCGTTGCTGCGAGATTGAAAATTATATGAAAGATTATGCACCTGCAATCTTTATAAACAATGTTCGAGTCAAAAACTGAGTTACAAATGCAAATGCAATTTATACACAACCTCATCATGAATGAAACAAATTTAAACATCTAAAGAGAATTCTATTTCTTCAAAGCAGAAAGGGGAAAATAATTGTTTCCTTAACTATTGAGGGAATACCTGCCAAATAAAGCTTACTACATTCTTAGACTTTTCATGTGCTACATGCAACGAACGTAAAGCTTGGATACCAGACTTGCTCCCAGTTTGAGTTGTATCCAAAGAAGGGATAACTGACATTATTTTGCAATAAATTGCAAAAAGTGCCTTGTACAGCTCTCCATGCTGCAGAAGAAAACAAACACAGTAGTCAACTAATGATGTACGATGATAAAACCATAAGGCAAATCAAAAGGTGATGGTGATAATTTAAAAAAAAAAAAATGCATGACAACTTCAAAATTGAGTTTTGGAGAGAGAGAGAGAAAAAGAGCAAAGAGAGGTTGTAAGCAAAGACCAAATATATAAGACTTTTCATTTACATGCATCCCAAATTAGGGTTCCAAAATCACAATAATTCTGGAAATTCAGGTTCCAACATTCCAGAAATAATTAAACAAAAAGAAAAAATTAAGAGAAGAGAGGGAGGAATAATGCATACCAAGGAAGAGAAAAAGCTGGAATGGATCGAGATGTTTAGGGACTGAAGTGAATTGGTATCTGGGTCTGTTTTGTTTTTTCTTGAAGTTATAGTAATTTGTATGCACCATCCATTTGTATTTATAGTAATTACTTGCACAAATCTCAATCACCTTACAATCTATCACTACACACATGTAGTTCATACAAAATTGCAGGAATAAATTAAACTAACAAATTAAAAGAAAGGGACAAATAATGCATACCAAGGAAAAGAAAAAGCTGGAACCGACCCTGCCATGGTATATAGGCATCTCAATTTTCAATACCAATTACCCTTCTCAAATCTAAACATCTCTCTCTAGTCCTCCCTCCCATACCAAAGTCCTCTCAACACCGCATCACATAGTAACACAAAATCGAGTTATTCATGATTACTCAAATCCCAAGTTGGGTGAGTGACTATAAATTCTCAAGGCATCTAGTGACCAAGAGAATGACGCTCAGTCTTACCTTCAAAAATAGCCATGTTAGGTTATTGTAAAAATTATGATCCACTTTTATCATATTTATTAAACTCTAAATAAAAGATTATGAACCATTGTGTTATTTACATGTACCAACATGCAGGAAAAACATAGGGTTTCATATTCCAAGAGAAAAATAAGTTAAGGAAAAACCTCAACACCTAACCTTATTATAATGGTGGCTGCTGAGTACAGCATCTGATCGTCTCAAGGACCTCTTTGAAACCGCCGTGGAAACATGTGATTGGGAATCTAGATGACAGCCTAGAACAACATTGTATTTCAAAGCCTGATATTCATAAAAACCTGTGTCAGCTTTAAAAAATCTAACTATTTTCTGAATCACCAGCTACAATTCTTTAAAATCAGTTTCCTGGAAACAAAGATCATTCAAATGTCACTATTATTAAACCTATTAGCAGGAACAAAGATTCTTAAACTTCCTATCTCCATATATGAATTTAAGGAGGAGAGAAAAACAGAGTTATGCAAGTATAGAGGTGCAGTGCAGTTGATTTTAAGTTGTCAATGGGAGAAAATACCTGGAGTTGGAGATAAACTTGGTGAAAGTAGAAATCTTCAAGCTGCAAACAAATTGATCCTGGTTTTTGTCACACAATGTCCTTTCATCAGAGAAAATTATAGCAAAACTTTTAAAACTAAACAAAATTGTGTGAAATGATTAGGAAAGCAGGATTTTTCCAGACTATGCAGAGAAATAAAATTTAAATTAAAAAAAAAATGTGAGTTCAAATAGAACTATATAGAGGTACAATGAGCAGAAAATCTTATTTAATGATAGTCTTTTAATTTATCATAGGTTTTTTTGTTACCAAAATTTAACAATTCAAATTAAATTCACCAAAAAAGCATACATGTTTTTTCGTTAACTTGTACATACATTTGTGAATAATTAAAGAAAAACGGCAGTTTAAAAATCTCACTTCTTCAACAGAATTTTGTAGGTGGATATAAGTATTTTGATTTTGTAGAAGCAAGTTGGATAACATGTAAACATACATAGATTACAATGCTGAGAAAATAAGTCTTTATCTTTTATAGTAATAAACTATAATTTTAAGAAATTTAATTACCATTTCATTCAAGAGTAAAGTTTGAACGCCTTGAAATTTGTGGAAGCTCAAAACCTGCAATATGAATAGTGACAAAAAGGGCTCAATTGTTGAGAAGCATTTGTAAAGAGGAACTCAACATTGGACCTCTAGCAATCACATAACTTTGCACAAAACACTCAGGTAACTTTACCAGGATTACACAAAAGAGACAAAAACAGAAGAATAATTCCATACCTCTGAATCTCATATGGGAGACCAGTAGATTCAAATGAATTGAATGGTGGAGGCACATTAGCACCCTTGCAAAAGATGTAAATCAGATCACTCTGAGCAGATAAAAAATTGATATCAGACATCCAGAGAACAGATCATCATTCAGGACAAAGTTGAGTTTGAAGTTCTTTGAACACCATTCGGAACAAATTCCCATGTTACCTTCATTTAGGACAAAAAATTTACAAAATTAAAGTTGGGTTTTTCATATTCTCTATTGGGTATCGAAAGTCGTGGGGAAAGATTGGAAACAACCAAACCAACATCCAATTTAGCACACACCTAAGAAAAACAGAAGCAAGAAACAAAACAATGAAAGATCATAAAAGGTTCAACAATACTAAACAAAATTACAGTTGGATTTAAAGATGCATACTCAAGCAGCTCCTTAGTGCTTTCAAATATGGCCAGGTCTTCTTCCTTGAGATTCAAGGATACTTCTATGCCATCTCCATCTCGTGTATCCATTAACACAATTAGATTCTTGAACTCCGTACCTGAAGTCACTCATGGTGGCTTTCCCCATCCAAAATCAGGTTCATAGAAAGGAAACCTGCATCAACTGCTGCAACTATAAGTTTCTACATCACTCCTTACCATGAGATTCCAATAATCCTTGAAAAATTCCCATACATCGTTTTATTTTAAATTCCCTTAAATATTCTAACACATTGATATGTACAAATTTTCACAGAATTAATGTAAAAATTACCTTTTTTTGGAGACCACAACCTCAAAAACCGCTACTTAACCCAGAAATTTAATCACAAAAAATTCTGCAAAACCTAAAAAAATTTATTAAACTGACATAAAACCAAACCCAAAAATATAAGGGTACAATTCTACAAACTCACCAATTTAATGAAGAATTCTCCAAAACCCAGAACCCTCTGCCAAATGAAATGGTCAAAGCATGGAAAGTAGACTCGAGAAATCCAATCGTTAAAAGCCATCAAAGGAAAGGTTGAAGTATAGCTATAAAAACAGGTCCAACCAAGTAAAGTAATCCACTTGGTTATTAAACGTAAAATTCTACAAAATCACTAAAAACTTGTTAAAATTCAATTATATTAAATCACAAATTTGAAGCTGATTTTGACATGCAATAGGTCTAAAAGGTACCTGAGGTGATAAGGTATGGTTTGACATCTTCTTCTTTCTTCACCTCTTTCTAAGGTGCTCTTTGCATAAACTACAGTAATTAAAAAAATAACCCAATTACGTTGTATTAATCTGTAAATACAATTAAAGGTCCACCAGAAAATTATATAACTCAAAATTAAACAACACCAAGATGAATTTAAGCAAAACCTAGATCAGATTCTAAAGGGGTTTATCAAAAATAATAATTTAATCAGAAATTAACACTAAAAATAAATAAAAAACCAAAAAAATTGCAATTTTATCGTTTCTTTTCACCTTTTAAGTTCCTGAGAGTGCTGGAAAGCTCTCGCTTTGCCATATTAGCTTTCTGGGCTTCTACTTTGGAATCTAAGTGAGAACTGAAGGCCCTGCGGGAGCAGAAGAGAAAGCAACCTCTAGCAACAGAGAAAGCAGTGAAGGTTTTTTAGCAAGAAAGTGCGGTTGGTAATTTGTGAGACAAAGATCGCACGGTGGAAGAGGGAGAGAAGGTAGCCTTGGAGAGCGAAAGGAATCGAGGTTCAAGAGCGACAGAAGCAGGGAATTGTGAGAGAGAAAAGTGGAACGGAGGGAAAAGTAGAGAAGAAAGGTCGAGAAGTAGTCGATGTGGAGCGATGAGCAACGCGTGGACAAACGGCATAATGGAGAAGAAACAGAGGGCATTTATGCCATTGAAAATGACAAAAGCTGAGGAGTGATCGACAGGTGGAGATGAAAGGCAAAGTCGTCTTTTTACTGTTAAAAAAAGGGAAAAAAATGGGCAGATAACAAATGAATTGGAAGGCACTTTCGTCCGCTTACTGTTAATGAACAGTAATTTTATCTTGTTGAGTATTAGTATATACACACATGTATGTATATTTCTCTGCCACTTTGCATTTATTATCCCTTTTTCGAGGAATGGGCCTTCGTTGCTACCACCAGACAATGGCAATGGCAATGGCATCCCCCTTTTCCTCTTGCCTCTTTCTCAAATGGAAAAGAAACAGTGAGAGAAATAAAATAATAACATGCATAAAAAAGAAAACCCACTTTCAGAGAGAGCTGCAACAGTCGGTGAGGGAGTTCTTGAGAAAAACAATTATATATATATATAATAAACAAAACAATCACCAATTGTTTTACCCCGTGGATAAACACATTGGTTTTTGGACAAAAAAATGATAAACAAATAGACTGCAGGACAAAACAAATGATTATAGTTGTTAGGAGTTAAATCCAGCCACATAGTTTGTGGCGCCAAAAAGGAAAAAAATTATAAAAATATTGTTTGGATTTTTAAAAGCAAAGAACCGCAGATGATGGAGAACGGCACCAGAAAGCAGAAAGGACAAAATGGTCAACTCACTGCACAATTCCAGAAAAAGACAAAAATTTGCTCAGCAAGCGAGGGACAAAACCGGGTGGGCACTGTTAATGAACAATGCCAATCCGCTGAGCTTTAGTATATATAGAATATAGAATATATTAACCATATAAAATAAGATTGTCTGAGTAAAATACATGTATATACTTGTCTGAAATATATATTCTTTTTATTAGAGAACGAGCAGAGAAATAGGTGTTAATTAGTAGTAGTACATTTTTTTTTCCCTGGAAATCCAATTCAAATTCTAGAGAAAGGAAACATTCCTCCATGCCAGCAGGCCCAGCACCAATGCCGGCACCTGAAAAATAAAGTTATCAGATACGTGATGGCATATACACAAGCAGCACGTTCCCATGAAAAATTTGTACAATACGCGGTTACAAATTAAGACTGGACTTTTTCAGTTCATAGGAAACAACACATTCAGAGATACTTCTCTCCATAAAAGCAGAGACATAGGTAGGGTTTCAATCCACAATTCAAACTTATTCTCGCTTACAAAGTTTAAACCAAGTTGGCCAATCTCTCTCTGCTTACTGCCTTGATCAAATGGCCTCTCAGCTTCTATTTTTCGCATTCCTTGCCGTAACTTCTTCCATTGCTTTGGCATCTGACCCAAGTTCTCTTCAGGACTTCTGCGTGGCTGATGCAACGAGCTCAGGTACCAAGAATCTTTTTTTTTCTTGTTTTTTTTCGTAGTACGTATTTCCAAAAACCAAATACAGGCACCGTATCAATTAATAATTATATATGCTGATATTAATTTTTCTCATCATGGTTTCAGTACTGGTGAATGGTCGTGTTTGCAAGGACCCTAAGCTTGTTGAAGCCAACGATTTCTTCTTAAGTGGGCTTCACCTAGCGGGCAACACATCAAATGCAGTTGGTTCACGTGTGACTCCTGTTAGTGTAGCCCAAATTGGAGGACTTAATACCCTTGGCATCTCCGTTGCGCGTATTGATTTTGCCCCATGGGGTCTTAACCCTCCACATACACACCCTAGAGCTACTGAAATTTTGACAGTCCTGGAAGGGAGCCTCAAAGTTGGTTTTGTCACCTCCAACCCCGAAAACAACCTCATCACCAAGGTGCTTCAGAAGGGTGATGTTTTTGTGTTCCCAGTAGGTCTTGTGCATTTCCAGCAGAATGTTGGACATGGTAATGCAGTTGCCATTGTAGCTCTTAACAGCCAAAATCCAGGTGTCATTACCATTGCAAATGCTGTATTTGGATCAAAACCTGATATCCCTGCTGATATTCTTGCAAAGGCTTTCCAAGCGGATACGAACGCGATCTACGGTCTTCAGTCCAAGTTTTAGAATATATTCCGATTTGGAACCTCTGATTCAATCAAAGAATTTCATAGTTCATTTGAAGTGTCTTTAGAAAATTGTTACAGTTTGTTTTTCATCGCATGTCATGTTGGTCTATTGTCACTACTAGAAATTTCCACTTTGCCGGCAAAATTAGTTTGTCGGCAAAAGTCAAAATTCGTCGGCTAAGAGCCTTTCCCAACGAAAAATTTTGTCGGCAATTTTGTCGCTAAAAGCATGTCGCGCAAGATCTTTCTCGACAAATCTTAATATTTCGTTGGCTCATTTTTAAGGCGACAAATCTCAGCCGTCAAATTGTGCCCGTCACCAAAACAACATTGTAACAAAATATTTTGTCAGCACAGGTTGTTTTTTCACGATGAAGTTATTTGTCGGCGTAGTGATCTTGTCGCGACAAAACATTTTGTCGGCTTAGTGATCTTGTCGCGACAAAACATTTTGTCGGCTAAGTAATCTTGTCGCGACAAAATGGTTTTTCGGCTACGTAGTCCTATGCCAACAAACTGGTTTGTTGGCTCAAATTACTTGTGTAGACAAAATAATTAGTTGGTTGAATCTTTTGTGAACAAAAACATTTGTCGTCTAATTGTTTTTGTGCCGACAAAACATGTCAAGTCCAATATTTTCTAATTTTTATTCACATTTGTTTTTAATAATATTTTCAACCATCACAAACAAGCAAGCTTAAGAGATCGAGAAGGGGCGTGAATGAAGAATTAATGTAGGAACAACATCAAATTCATGTAATATAAAATAATGTAAGGTTCACAATTCGATTTAGTTACAAAATACAAAAAAATCTATATTTTCATTTCAACATTGCTATAATGTAGATAAAATATCCTTAAGTATCACCATTCTCACTATAGTCCTCATCACATTGATATTCAGCATCATGAAATTGGGAAACGATGAGGATCATCATGAAACATTCCAGTATCAAACAACTGTAGAAGAAAAACAAATTAAAAAAAATTGATTAGCAAACTTTAAGGGTGCTAAATATCATTGACACTAAGGAAATGCAAGGCCACACTAGAGTGGTATTTCTAAACAAATAACTTGTGAAACCATAAATGTGTAAACAACAAGATAAAGATATCTACTAATCAAGTTAACTGACCAACACCATGCAGCATCACAACCTAGAAAAATTACATGTTTAATAGATACCAGGTAATAATCAAGTTAGCATCAACTACTTATATGTAATTCATCACTGTAAACAACAAGATAAACATAACTGCAAGGCAACATGATTCTCACACTCTGTAAGCAAGGCAACATGATAAGTAGATGATATAAATCCTTGAAAGGTCTATAATGTATATAAACATAACACTACCAACCTAGCTAAATAGGTTATAACTCTAGAACATAAGCATATGCACCTGGAAACATAAATAAACGATACTAAAGCACCCTAATTCATCACTGTTTATAATCTTTATTAGTGTAAACAAGAAGATATAGACATCTACTAATCAAGTTAATCCTCAAATATCAAAATTACCTGGCGTGAATGATCCTCACGCTGGTCTCTATGCCGTGCTGATACCAGTTGTAAGCTATCTAGCTCAGAATTCCACTTAGCCATAGACAACCTGCAAGTGTTATAGAAAGGAAAAACAAATATGTCAAACCTAAACCACAATATCGAAAAATTACATTGGATATCTGGAATTAAAGTCAAAGGACATTGTTTTTACTAATATTATACAAATGGATGCCCAAATCAACCAAAAATTGGAAACCTAGATCGTTGATTACATTCATTACATGATCATTATCACTTCCTATTTCATTAATAGGTCGCGACACTGGTTGTGGGTTTGAACAACTTGAAACAGTTCTCAATCGTTCCCCATGATGAGTCCATGTAGTATAATTGAATGACATTCCATATCTACCCAAATCTTGCTGAATTTCTCTCAATGACTTCAATCTACAGTTGTTGCAATTCTGGCATGGGCACTTAGTATAACCCTTAGCGTTGACATGTTTGCTTGCCGTTTTCAAAAATTCTGAAATCCCATTTAAATATTCCCTACTCACTCGATTCGGATTTCGTATCCATTCCCTGTCCATGGCATATAAAGTATCTACTCCCTGTTTACAAATTTAATTTTACATGCAACATTCATTAGGACCAGCAATAAAACAATGAATAAGATAGGCTGAGGGTGACGGTGTAACAACATACCTTACCAAAGAAAGCAACTAGCCTAGAATATAATCAGATTCTTCAGTATATAAGCCCAGCCTTGTAACCGCCATCTGTATAGGAAAATTGAACAAATTTAGAGAGATATATATATATATATATATATATATTTATATTCCAATAAAAAAATTGAATGGAAGGTAAAACAATTGCAGATGAGAATTAGAAGGGGAAGAACCCACAATATACTCGCAAAAGAATCGAAAAAGAAAAATGAAAACCCTAAGAGAATTACACAGAAAACTAATGGGTTTATCCATCAGAAACGTAAATTGAAGATGACAATTAGGAGGGAAAAACCTTTTTTAGGCTTTGACTTTGACGATGGTTTCGATTTCCACCGGAATGAGGCTGTCGGTCTATCTATTTGCAGCGACGGAGATGGAGGTGGAGAGGGAGATGAAGGTGGAGAGGGAGGGAGCAGGAGTGGGACGGAGAGAGATAACCGCTTCGTGCGCTTAATTCTTAATTTTTTTTTCCAACTCTGCGCGTCTATGTTGATACCGCTCTTTTATCCCGCTCGCGCCTCCTTTTAATTTGTTAAATAGTGTTTTCTTAAAGTTTAGAATTGTGAGTGACATGCATGGTACATTCAAATAGCACTGGCTAGCAATTTGTGCAATTAAATTTTGTCTTCTACTGATTTCTAATTTTAATAGAGGGTTCTGATTCGATTTTTTTTGTTATGTATAATCTTTAGTAGTTATGTGCCTTGAGTTGACCCTAACAATTATCTTTACAAATCATTCATATCATACATACCATTAAATTTTTGAAGTGTTATACGTACAAAATAAATAAATTTAAATCTACTTAATAAATATATATATATATATACACACACACACCATTTAACTTGATAGGATACAAATTTTACGAAACTAATTTGAATGATCCAACCGTCAAACTTGTTTGTATATCCATCGAGATTGCATCACCAAAAAATTGCAAAAAAAAAACCATTCAGAGATCAAGTAACGGGAAAAAAAATTTCGACGGTTATCAGTGAAAAATCACGATTTAACGGTTATTTTAACTCCGAATTTGATGATTTTTTACAGCTACACTCCTTGACCATATACGAGTACAATGAATGAACTCGATCTTCAATTTAAAATATTTACAGTAGTGGATACCACAAAATCTTATGTTATACTTAATGAAAGTATGAATAAACTCTTAAGTGTTAGTGAATCTATTATTTTGATGGGATACGCATTCTACGAAACTAGTTTCAAAGATCCAACCGTCAAACATGTTTGTATATACTTCGAGATAGCATACGCCAAAAATTGCAAAAAACAAACATTCAGAGATGAAATAATGGGACAAAACTTTTCGACGGTTATCAACGAAAAATCACGATTTAACGGTTATTTTAACTCCGATTTTGATGATTTTTTACATCTACACTCCTTGACCCTAAACGAGTACAATGAATGAACTCGATCTTCAATTTAAAATATTTACACTAGTGGATACCACAAAATCTTATGTTATACTTAATGAAAGTATAAATAAACTCTTAAGTGTTAGTGAATCTATTATTTTGATGGGATACGCATTCTACGAAACTAGTTTCAACGATCCAACCGTCAAACATGTTTGTATATATTTCGAGATCGCATACGCCAAAAATTGCAAAAAAAAAAACATTCAGAAATCAAGTAATGGGACAAAACTTTTCGACGGTTATCAATGAAAAATCACGATTTAACGGTTATTTTAACTTCGATTTTGATGATTTTTTACAGCTACACTCCTTGACCCTATACGAGTACAATGAATGAACTCGATCTTCAATTTAAAATATTTACACTAGTGGATACCACACAAATCTTATGTTATACTTAATGAATGTATGAATAAACTCTTAAGTGTTAGTGAATCTATTATATTGATGCGATGCGCATTATAGGAAACTAGTTTCAATGATCCAACCGTCAAACATGTTTGTATATACTTCGAGATCGCATACGCCAAAAATTGTAAAAAACAAACATTCAAAGATCAAATAATGGGACAAAACTTTTCGACAGTTATCAACGAAAAATCATGATTTAACAGTTATTTTAACTCCGATTTTGATGATTTTTTACAACTACACTCCTTGACCCTATACAAGTACAATGAATGAACTCGATCTTCAATTTAAAATATTAACACTAGTGGATACCACAAAATCTTGTGTTATACTTAATGACAGTATGAATAAACTATTAAGTGTTAGTGAATTTATTATTTTGACAGGATATGCATTCTACGAAACTAGTTTCAACGATCCAACCATCAAACATATTTGTATATACTTTGAGATCGCATACGCCAAAAATTGCAAAAAACAAACATTCAGAGATCAAGTAATGGGACAAAACTTTTCAACGGTTATCAACAAAAAATCACGATTTAACGGTTATTTTAACTTCGATTTTGATGATTTTTTACAGCTACACTCCTTGATCCTATACGAGTACAATGAATGAACTCGATCTTCAATTTAAAATATTTACACTAGTGGATACCACAAAATCTTATGTTATACTTAATGAAAGTATGAATAAACTTTTAATTGTTAACGAATCTATTATTTTGATGGGATATGCATTCTATAAAACTAGTTTCAACAAGTGGGAAAGACCCGCCAAGTTTTTTCATAAATAAGAATCCTTATCAAACTGAAATCGGATGGCGCGAGAGAATAATATGGGAGGGAAGTCGGGATTAGCATGCAATTGGGAAGGAGATCATGAGGCGACAAAATAGGATTAGCATGCAACTGGGAGGGAGATCATGATGTGAACCGACAAATGGGGGATGTGAACCGATTATGGGAGGGAGATCATGTGGCGGCAAAATAGGATTAGGAAAAAATGGGAGGGAGATCATGCAATTGGGGGATGTAGGTTTGGATTGCCTTGGGAAATTTATAAGTTTGTTCTTATAATTATATATTATGTTTTTATAATGGATGATTACGTACAACCGTATTCAAATTTACAATTGTGATTGACTAATTTACTAATAATTGATCATAACCTAAACCAAGTTATCTGTTGTTAGAAAGTAGTTTGGAGTCAAATTGATAAGAAGAACTTTTTCACTACATGATCTAGATTTACAGTTTTACAACATAATTTTCGCATGAGAATATTAGTTAGTTTGCATTGGAATGTATATGGAAGCGAACATAAAGAGATTGGGTTAAGTTGCAAGACTAATACTATAAGGAATTTTTTATTTTTCCAAACACTCACATATTATGAAATCAAATTGTCAATATAGATTATTGATGGCATAAAACTACAATCCAGAAATATGAAATGCTAGATATCTTTTTATCTATGCTCCCGTCCGTATAGAGAAACAAGAAAGACAGAATGAGAGCATAAATAGTCGCCAAGAGCTTTGATTGCGTTCCCCGGAAAAAAAATGTAAAGGTGCACTGGTGAAAACCTCTCACGTAGAGTTATTATTACCTTGCCGATGACATACTTTATTGCCTCTTTAATCAATTTACTGATGAAATACTTTGTTGCCTCACATCATCGGCTAATATTTCAATATAACGGGAAAAGTTCCCGCCAAAATTTACCCGTCAAAACAAAATTTGTCAGGGCATCGAATTTACGCCTACAAAATGATCGTCGGCTAACATTCCAATTTTCTCAGCTAAGATTGGTGTTATAAATTGATTCTACGTGAGTATTTAGCCGACAAATTAAAATTTTCGTCGAGAAATGACTCTTGTGCCTTCAAAATTTTGCTTTGTCGGTTTATAATTTGTCAGCAAATTTATATTTTCTAGTAGTGTGTTTTGTTTAATTCAGAAGATAATTTGTCTATGTTCATTGGAAACGTGATCAAGTTGTTACTTTGTTTCATAATTCTATTATAAAAGTGGAAGTTCCATATGTTGAGTAAAACATCAGTGCTTTGAGTTTGGGAAACTTTTTCTATCTTCATATTCTACACTTTTCAGTCTTAATTTTAGACTCCATAATCTTGAACCAACTATAATGTTATGAGGTATTTGTAACCAGATAAATTATTTAGTTTAATTTGCTTGACCTGTTACATGATAATTTATTCATGCCCAATTAGCGTTGTACTCCAAGTTGATATGTTGTTTTGTTTGATTATTTTCCTTACATTTTGTGGCCTGGTCTTGTAGTGTTGAACTTTTTACTGCTATTTTAGGCCTTTTCTCTATTGTATTCTGCTTGTTTTAGCCTTTCGCTCGTTCATTGTTCAGTTCAATACTCAACGTCAAGTCCCCAATAACAGTAGCTACCAGCCTGCTACGCTTGAGATTCAATCCTGCATTGCTTCGATTTATTATTCTCCAGAAGAAAACATAATAACAAGGGAGACTTTGGATGCGGTCCTTAGTTATGAATATTCTTTTATTGAAACTTTGTTGATTTTTAATTTTTGATAAAGGTCTCTGAAATTAATGTGATAATTTATTTCTATATACATTACTATATTTTTTAAATTAAAAATTAGAAAGTTTAATTGTTTATATAAATGAGATTTTAAATTAAAACTAAACCATAATTTGTGGGATTAAAAATATTAAAATATAAATATATACTAGTGTGTGTGTGTGTGTATAAACATGGGTACATTCATCAAAATTAACCAAAAAATTAATTGTATCAAAACATGGGTACATTCTTCAAAATCACAAAAAAAAAAAAAAAAAAAAAAAGATATTAGGCTTAATAACATTAGTAAATTTCTTCTATTAAACTTGACATGGATACATTTTAAAATCAAAGAAAAAAGAATGTACCCATATAAGTTTAAAAATGGATTGGAAAAAAATTGAATAGATTTTATATAAAAAATTGTACATTTTACATATAACAAATCGGTATATTTAAGAATGAGTACATTTTAAGATTTAAAAGTTTTACATGAATGGGTACATATAATTAGCATGGGTACATTTAGCAAAATAAAAAGTATAAATAAAAAAATATATATATATGGGTACATGTAACATCCCACATCGCCCAGGGGAGTGATCCTTATATGTATATTCCCATCCCTACCTAGCACGACGCCTTTTGGGAGCTCACTGGCTTCGGGTTCCATGGGAACTCTGAAGTTAAGCGCACGCGAGAGCAATCCCATGATGGGTGACCCACTGGGAAGTTGCTCGTGAGTTCCCAAAAATAAAACCGTGAGGGAATGGTAAGCCCAAAGCGGACAATATTGTGCTACGGTGGAGTTGGGCCCGGGAAGTGGTCTCGCCCGGGCCGGGATGTGACAAATTGGTATTAGAGCCTAACCCTGGCCGCGATGTGCCGATGAGGACGTTGGGCCCCTAAAGGGGGTGGATTGTGACATCCCACATCGCCCAGGGGAGTGATCCTTAAATGTATATTCTCATCCTTACCTAGCACGAGGCCTTTTGGGAGCTCACTGGGTTCGGGTTCCGTAGGAACTCCGAAGTTAAGCGAGTAGCGCGCGAGAGCATTTCCATGATGGGTGACCCATCGGGAAGTTCTCGTGTGAATTCCCAAAAACAAAACCGTAAGGGAATGATAAACTCAAAGCGGACAATATCGTGCTACGGTGGTGGAGCGCGCACATGAAGTGGTCCCGTCCGGGCCCGGATGTGATAGTACAAATACAAACAAACTTTAAAAAATATGGGCACAAAAGAAATTAATATATGGGTACAAATTAAAACTGAAATGAAAATTGGTACAAATTAAAAATGGGTACAAACTAAAACTAAAAATATATGATAAAAAAATTTAGTCATAAATATAAATATTCTAATTGTAACATTTTTAACATTTAAATGAATATATTTAGAAATAAAAAAATATTTTATTATTGAAATAATTAATATGTTATTAATACCCAAGGACCTTGTCAAAAATTGAAAATGAATAGGATTTTAATCAATGGAGTAGCAAAAGGAAGGATGAGAACCTAATTTGTCCTAACAACAATAATAGAAGCCAACTCAATGACTATTGGAATGGAAAATTTTGGGTGTTTCTATTCTCCTCCAACAAGTAATTTTGAACACGTTGAGAAGCTTTAGACATTATCTTCGCTTGTCTTCAATGAGAGCATAGGGGCGGGGGACCTGCAAGAAAACACTTTGACGCTCAAGTTTGTGTTTGTTCAAGACGCTTGTAAAATATAGAACAATCTCATACCTCCCTCTTCTTCCCCTGTTATGGTGGAATTCTAGGCCTTTTATAGGCATGATGTCTTGGGCTCCAAGTCCCACTTTCCTTCTATTTCTCCATGTTCCATGGAGTGGGCATTATGTCTTATACAAGATTAAAAATTGATTTTAGTCCTTAGACTCTATTTAATATCTCTTTTTTTATTTATAATTGTATGATGTTCATAAATTAAATTGCATGAAAATATTATAAATTTTAATTCTCATTATGATAAGTATCTTATATAAGAAAATATTTTCGTAGAAATTTTTCAGTACACTTATGTTTTTGCATATTTTATTATGTGCCACTAATCCATTACAATATATTTAGGCATAAATATTTTGATACACTAGGTTAATATAATAAGTTTAGGTATGGACATTTCAGTATACTAGTTTAATATAATATATTTAGGTACCGATATTTCGGTACACTAGCTAGTATCATATATTTAGGTACGAAATTTTCAGTACTGCTATGTTTTTGCATATTTTCTTATGTACCACTAATTCACTACAATATATTTAGGTACAGACATTTCGGTACACTAATTTGGTAAAATATATTATGATACGGACGTTTAGGTACACTAATTAGAGGAAGTTAAATAAAATTAATGAATTAAAATGTATATAATAATAAATTTTAATTTTAATGTAATGATATTAAATAAGATATCTATTAAATATTTGAACAAAAATATAATAGGAAATTGAATTAAGTACACATTAAGGGACTAAAATCAATATCCAATCCAACACCATTTTTTTTTAAATTTTAATCTTCTTCAAGGATTAAAGTTCAAAAACCCACTTCATTTAAAAACAAAAAGAATATTAATCTAAGTACTAGGTGGTTCCAAAATATCATCATAAAATAATAGTAATCCAAGTTTAACATTTTTTTTAAGGTTTACTTTTGCATACAAATTACATGTCTCCATCTACTCTTGATTTTATTTTAAAATAATGTTACATAGACTATCAATTTAAACCATATTTTATAAATCATACGATGTATTCTCCTAAAACTCTTAATTTGTTTTAGTCAAAGCAAGACGACTAACTTTTAAACTAAAATTTGCTTGAAAACAAAAAGACACCTCCAATATATGAATCGTCCATAATATTCTATTTAATGCTTGCAGCTGCATATAGAATAATAAAATACATTAACCATATTGATAAAATAAGATTGTCTGAGTAAAATACATGCATGTATATAATTGTTTGAAATATATATTCTTTTTGCTAGAGAACGAGCAGAGAAATAGGTGTTAATTAGTAGGGTTTTGGTTTTGTTTCTAAGAACTCACAAAAAAAATTTTCAATGGGTCACTCATCCTAGGATTGCTCTCGTCCAAACTTGCTTAACTTCGGAGTTTCGATGGAATCTGAAGCTAATGAGTTCCCAAAATGCCTCGTGTTATATGGAGGTAGACATGTACATATAGGGCACATCATCTCCTATTTGTTAGTCGACGTGGGATGTTACATTTTAATCCTAGAAATCCAATTCAAATGCTAGAGAAAGGAAACATTCCTCGATGCCAGCAGGCCCAGCACCAATGCCGGCACCTGAAAAATAAAGTTATCAGATACGTGATGACATATACACAAGCAGCACCTTCCCATGAAAAATTTGTACAATACGCGGTTACAAATTATGACTGGACTTTTTCAATTCATAGGAAACAACACATGCAGAGATACTTCTCTCTATAAAAGCAGAGAAATAGGTAGGGTTTAGGGAGGGATGGTTTATTATAACTTTTAAGGAATCAAAATAGATAGATCATTAGATAAAATTTCAAATACCCAAATTACTTAAACCGATGATCTTATTAGAAAAGATTCGGAAATGATCTCTTTCTTACTCAAAATACACAGACTATGCGGCCCTCACAAAAGTATTTCGACAACTAGTTTCTTAAAAAATAAAAATAAAAAGAAAGAAAATAATCAATAACTTCACATCACCAATCTTTCTTGACTTAACTTTAAATAATTAATTAAACTTGACTTGACTTTGCACAGTACCGTCGTTTATTGACTAATGACTCAGCACCAAGTCTTTTTTTTTTTCTTTTTATGTCAAAACTAAGTACCAAGTCATAAACCGCCTATTGGTGGACAAGAACAATGACAGCCAAAGTCAAGATGAGGACTGCAATTTCTCCCCAACACAAAATATGCCACCAAGCGTTTTAATCCCTTCCATATATATATTCCTACAGAAGGCCAACCTTCTTAATTAGCAGTTCCTTAGTTTCTTGGATCCGTCTCCTGCTTGGATTTTCTCTGCTACTGCTAGGATCTGCTCAACCCTTTTTAGTTAATACTATATGACGTTACATAGGAGGATGCAGATTTTGCATCTCTCTTTAGTAATGGTGGTAGTGGTTACAATTTTACTAGGAACTCCAACTCCAACAACAGCTCAATCTCTCCTTCAGCCTCAGGCACTGCCTGGCTGCCCTGACCATTGTGGTAATCTCACAATTCCATACCCATTTGGCATAGGCACTGGTTGCTACCTCCAAAGCCGGTTTAACATCACTTGTGAAAATTCCACTCAACAGCCAACAACACGTTTGATGACGAGCAATATCGAAATTACCAACATACCTCTTTATGACGGTGAGCTCCAAATACTGCAACACACCGCCAGTGATTGTTATGATGCTCAAGGCAACTTGACCAGACGGATCATTCCCATGCTCTGGGTTCCTCCTCCTTACACCATCTCCGAAACCAAAAACGTGTTCGTTGCAGTTGGATGCGACACAAATGCGTATTTTACGGGTTACCAGGGTGAACAAAGGTACACAACTGGGTGCGTGTCCATATGTGACAATCTTGGCAACGCTATCGATCAGCATGATACTTGCTCTGGCATTGGATGTTGCCAAACTAAAATCTCCAGTGGGCTGAAAAATCAGACTGTGACCTTGGGAAGCTTTAAGAATTATGCGGATGTGCGGGACTCCCACCGATGCAGCTACGCGTTCCTTGTGCAAGAAGGCGAGTTCAACTTTAACAGCACGAGTGTTCGAGAACTAAACGATACAACCCAGCGTCCGGCAATTATTGATTGGGTAATTGGGAATGAGGCATGTGATATTGCAGCTAAAAAGGAGAGCACTTTTGCATGCAAGGCAAATAGCTACTGCCATGATCGGTCTTCAGGGGGCTACATATGCCGGTGCCAGTCAGGTTACGAAGGGAACCCATACCTCCCAGGTGGTTGCCAAGGTAAATAAATCTAGACAGCATTTGACCATTTGATTATTATCATAAAACATTTTGCGTTCATCAAAACATATTGTATGTATATGTATATGTATGTATGTAGGTCTACTTTTTTTTATTATGGTTAAACAAATAAATTTCCAATATGCTTGACTTTTTTGCATATATAATGTAATAGAAGCAGGAGTTAAATCCCTAAAATAGTGCTAGGAACCTCAATCAAAATATTTAAATAAACAAGGTTTTAAGATAACAATTAGGTTGACTAGAAATCAGAATCAAAATGACCCTTATCATTAAAATAACATGTAAGCGTAGCTGACGATGCCAAAGTAGCCACCAATTAGCCACGGATGCTGTTGCTCAGTGAAGATATAATCTGTGGGTTCGTGAACTGTTTCCTTCAGTATCTTTTAGTAGCGAGTTGTTAACAAAAAGTCTCAAAAGTGGGATTTAATTTTTACCTATTGTTCATGGATTTAATTCATTCTTTTTCTGTTCAGATATTGATGAGTGCAAGGCTCCAAACTCCTGCAGTATGGGAACCTGCATAAATACACCGGGAAATTATACTTGTAAATGTCCGAAAGGGTACAAAAATGACGATCCGTATGAAAAAAGTTGCATCAAGGACAACGGGCTCAGTCTCCTGCTTATTATTTCACTAGGTATGCATATGTTAGTTTTATTTTACTTTTTCTTTGGCGCGTGTTTTTGCATATACAATGGATATTGGTGGAGGGAAAAGTTGAACTCGGGTCTTGTGTATGAACTTAGTTACAAATCTCTTGCTTGGATTGTTTGTTTATTACTAGTAATTGTGCCCGCACATTGCTGCAGGTTTTAAAAGTGTATGTATAAAAGTTGTAAAAAGTTTTACAAACATGTATGTGTATCCATCATATTTACAGTAAGGTACAAACATATAGGGATAACAGATGGTTCATTTTTGACCTGGTAATGTAGTAATTGTAAGAATCAATGTAGTTGTAATTCAAAGGTTAAAGTTGTCCTCTAGGGTGTCAAAAAACGTTGGTTGAAATGTGAGTTTGTGAAGGGTTGTTAAGTTTGTAAATTGATAGTTAACACGTAGGAAAGTGTTGAGGTAATTAATATTCAGCTAATTAAATTTATGATTAAGAAGAAATGAATACCGAATACACTATAGAACAATACTGATTTCATTTAGGCATAATTTTTTGAGCCAAAAACTTGAAAAGCACAAATTTCAAATTGTAAACCAAAGATTAAAATCCTGGATAAACACGTGAAATAGTTTCTAGTGTTAACTATAGTTAAAATATTAGTTTGTTTTATTTTAAGTATCACCGACACACCACCGATAAAAAGGTGCAAGCTTATATTGTATCTGATTAAACTACTACAACAACATTGTAACAGAACGAACATAGAAATAGATATATTATTCGACAATACCAAATCAAATGGTCTCTATTGCTTTATTCATGTGACTTGGTCTACTACTTTATTCATGGTGTTCTTGGTTTACTCCAGTGATAATGGCCAGGTATGGGCATGGTAGAAGTCTACTACTAAAAAACCTTAACCATAAATGTATACCAAATTCGTCCCGCAACAATTTCTTCCCTGTTCTCTCTCCCTTTTACCCCCTTTTGTCTTTTGACTGCTCCTTTTTCCCCCTTATTCTTTTTTTATTTGTTCCTCTTCTTCCATTTGCACTCCCATTTTCCCCAGATTGATCCCTTTTTCCTTCCTTTTTCCACCCACTCATCTTGATGATAATCGTCCACTCTTCTTTTATTTTTTTTTAATTATTTCTTTTATCGTTTAGTTACAAGGAATAGATAAGACTTATAAATTTAAAATAGGAAAAATTAGAATGTTCTACATCTTTTCTATAGTTGTTAGATTAAACATTCATCCCTTTTAAAGATTTGATTAAGGTGCTTTGATCAATTGCCACCTGAATAATTTTCTATTTATTTAATCTCCATGTCATTAATTTAAATGCATTTATATAGAGGCATAAGGTAGCTTAGCAACTAATTGCCTATAATATAGGAATTTAATTTCGTCAATCCCCTTCTACGCATTAAATGACATTTTTTTAATAAAATAAAATAAAAATTAAATCAACTAATTCCTCATTACCTTATTATCAGTATTAAAAAAAAAATTCTCTTTCTATTAAAAATGTCTCAATAAAAAGTCTTCAATACATATTTTTTCACGTATAGATATATAAAAAATATATTTAAAACTTATGGTACATTTGAGAACAAAAGTATTGGCTTTTGGTACGTTTAGATTTCATATGTACCGAGAAACCAAATGTACCAAAAATTCAAATGTACGATAAAACCAAATGTACCCATTGTTATGTAACCCTTTTGGTACGTTTAGATTTCAAATGTACAGAGAAACCAAATGTACCAAAATTTCAAATGTACCATAAAACCAAATGTGTCCATTGTCAAGTAACTATTTTGGTACGTTTAGATTTCAAATGTACCAAATGATTAAATGAACAAGAAATCACAAATGCACCATAAAACCAAATGTCTCTATCAGTACATTTACATTCCAAATGTACTGAGAAATATAAAAAATCAAATCTACTATAAAACTAAATGTGTCCATATTATAGGTAACTAGATGTAGCTATGTAATCAAACAAATCTTTAATATGTGTTGGGTCTTCTAAATAATAAATTTTGATAATTTTTTATATAAATATTCTACTATATTCACAAAAAAAAAAAGTAAAATTATAATAAACAATAAAAAAAATGCATAAATATAGGGATAAGAGGAAAAAAAAAAGGAAAAAAAAAACGAAATGTGAAAAACTAAAATTCTAAACAAAATTGAACTTATGTGAAAAACTGAATTTAATAACCAAAATTTTAGAAAAATGTTTGATCAAATTTTCAAAAGAAATGTATGTTTAGTATAAAAAATTAAAAAACGAGCCACCTATATTAAAACACTTATGCATTTAATGAATGTGTTCAAAGCACACATCTAATCTAGAACACTAAAAGAAATAATATAAAATTGAATGAATAAAAAAATAAGTCCTACACTGAGAGGACTCGAAGGTACCGATGGGGAAGTGAATTATCGTAGAGTAATCTATAAAACTTCAATTTAACGTTACGCAGGTCTTGGTGCGGGCGTGGGACTATTGTTACTGCTTATCAGCGCATGGTGGATCCACAAAGTCCTGAAGAAAAGGAAGAACATAAAACGCAAGCAAATTTTGTTCAAACGAAATGGTGGTTTAGTATTAGAGCAACAATTATCTTCAGGTGAAGTTAATGTGGAGAAAATCAAGTTGTTCAAGTCGAAGGAGTTGGAGAAGTCTACCGACAATTTCAACGTCGATAGAATTCTTGGGCATGGAGGCCAAGGTACTGTGTACAAGGGCATGTTGGCTGATGGTAAACTTGTTGCCGTAAAAAAGTCCACAATTATTGATGAAAGCAAACTTTCAGATTTCATCAATGAGATTGTAATTCTTTCACAAATCAACCACAGACATGTTGTTCAACTATTGGGTTGCTGCTTGGAGACTGAAGTTCCGCTTTTGGTTTATGAATTTATTCCGAATGGAACACTTTCCCAGTATATCCATGGGCAGAGTGAGGAGTTTCCACTTACATGGGAAATTCGCTTACGAATTGCCACAGAAATTGCAGGAGCCCTTTTCTATTTACACGCCTCAGCTGCCTTTCCCATTTATCACAGGGACATCAAGTCTACCAACATACTCTTGGATGCAAAATACAGGGCGAAAGTTGCCGATTTTGGAACTTCAAGATCAGTTGCCATTGACCAAACTCACCTTACCACACTTGTACATGGCACATTTGGTTACTTGGACCCGGAATACTTCCAGTCAAGCCAATTTACGGATAAAAGTGATGTGTATAGCTTTGGAGTGGTCCTTGTTGAGCTATTAACAGGACAAAAGCCAATTTCTTTTAGCCGGTCACAAGAACAAGGCAGAAGTCTTGCTACATACTTCATTATTTCGATGCAGGAAGATCGTCTGTTTGACATTCTTGATGCTCAAGTTGTGAAGGGAGGGTCTAAAGCAGATATCGCAATAGTTGCTAACCTTGCAAGGAGGTGCTTGAATTTAAGTGGACGAAAACGCCCTACGATGAGAGAGGTCACGGCAGAGCTGGAGGGGGTTCAAATGGCCGGAAAGGCTACTTCTCATGGTGGAAAGAATTACGAAGAGGTTGAATATGTGAGGACTGAATCAGTTGAGCCATGGGATGTTATCTCAAGCTCAACTGATACAGGGCCTGCAGTGGATGGTGGTGCTACATCATCACAAATGCATGAAATCCCACTCTTCCCTTTCAAGTCATGGTGAACAATAATCCTATATTTCTAAATTTTAAATATTGTAATGAATGTTCCACTTTCATATATTTAGGTTTTTCATTTTTTCTTAAACCCTTCTGTTTGAGTGAATGAGACTGCAGTTTGAACCTTCGGATCCTTAGGCCACATATCGGTGCTGGTGATTTTTTTCCCACACATATGAACGGAAACAGAAAACTAATCTTGACAGATCAACAGTCAATTAGCTAATTGATCCTACAATTACTTGTCCTATAACCAATCCTCTACCTGGCCTGCTTTTGTTATATAAGCAAAAAATAAAAATAATGAGATCAAATTAAACTCTGGTTTTCTTCTTTCTCATTCAAGCGAAAGGGGAGGCGGAATTGAACTTGGGACCTCAATTGCAGGAGTTGAATGATCTTAACCAACTAAACTACAAGTCTATATTAGAGCTAAAGCAAAAACTTTGCTTCTTAATGTGGCTTGATATGGCAATATGTGAAATGAGCTTTGTTGAAATCTAAAGACGTGTTGCACGGTGTTGATCTTGATATTGTTAAAAGGAATAGGGGAAGAGTCTCAACATCTTAGATAGAGTGGTGCAAGGATTTCAATTCCCCGACATGAGATTTATTTCTTCTTCTTTCTCTCAATCTCCATTGTGTAGCAAGATAAACTCTTCTTCGGGTCTTGATCAGAGTTGACGTTAGTGGTGTTGTTGTGAGGGATGAAGGTTTCCTGATGATACGTACTTGAGATTCCTTTAATTTGATTATAAGTAGGAACAAGATGAAGTCCTGAATTAATGACTCATAGTGTTAAATCTTCAACCCCCAGTGTCATTTTTCTATGAACAAAAAGGTTTTGGTAAATAGTCCAATGGAGATCGAAAGAAAGAAGAAGAATAAACAGACTAAAAAAATATAAATTCATAAAAATAATGGTAAATGCTTACCAATAATCCAAACAGGGAACGTCGATGAACCTTTGTCGTATAAGAATTAGTTGAGATTGTGGTGGTCCGCATTAACATATGCCTACTCTGGTACTCAATTTTCACATATGTCTACCAATAATCCAAATAGGAGAGCGTCGATGTTACTCAATTTTCACATATGCCTACTCTCTTATGTTACGTGGTTTGAAATAAAGGAATAAATGGGCTATATTGGGAAGGAAAAATAAACCATGTGTTTATTGGTTAAATTAAGATCTTCAAGGAAAGCCCATGCCAAATGGAATTGCAATTTGATTGAGATTTCAAGGTCTTAAAATAGTAAAGATCTTTTTTTTTAAAAAGAAAACTAGCAAAAAGGGCTTGAAAACTTTAAGTTTTAACGTTAAGGATAAAATAAAGGGTAAAGTGAATAGTACCAGCATTGACTTTTTAATGTAAAAATGTGGTTTTTCGTTAAAGTAAACAGTACCGTAGGCTTTTTGTTAAGACTCTATTTTCTTAAATCTATTATATATAAAGATAATGGAAAAGATGAATAGTGATTTGGTGTCATCATGCTTCAACAAAAATATTTGAACAAAAATGCCCTCAAAACAAAAAACTTTAAAGGCATTCCAAAATAATACATCAAATAACGTAGGGGCATTTTAATCATTTTAATAGTATTTTTTTAATAATTTACTTTTTGGTGTTTTTTTTTAAAATTAGTACTTCACAATAAGCTAGCAATAATGTGATTCAATTTCTTTATTTTTAAACACGTTCAAAACATCTTGAGAGGCATGTAATGCCGGTTATAAAAAAAGTTATTCGCACGCGGATAACAATGTGATTAAATAAGTTATCAAATAATTGTTTTTTTTTAACAAATAATATTATCTACACTAAGGGAGATTGGGATGAGTTTAACCTCACAATGGGCTAGCAATAATGTGATTCAATCAGTTATTTATTAAATATCATTTTCTCTATTTTTAAACATGTTTAAAACATCTTAAGGGACGTGTAGTGCTGGTTATAAAAAATGTTTTTCTCACACGGATAACAATGTGATTAAATTAATTGTCAAATGTTTTTTTTAAATAAACGATATTATCTATACTAAGGGGGAGGAGGTGGGTTTAGCCTCACAATAAGTTAGCAATAATATGATTCAATCAATTATTTATTAAATATTATTTTCTTTATTCTTAATGTAAATTCTATAGAGACCGATTTTATTATGTGAATTCAGCTGCTTTAATTGGTTTATGAGGAATTTCTTCTAGCATGATCTAAAATTATTCATTTACTTCAAATATTTGACTTTCCTCTTGTCAATTTATGCATATAAATACATTTAAAACATATAGGTCGTGAGTAGCACGTCGTGATTAAAAAAATGTCTTCTGCACGCGCTTGAGCGTGAAGACTAGTTACAAATTAAGATGATTAAAGTTGCCATACATGTATCAAAGATCTGTGATTTATCTGGTCAGTCTTAGAACCAGATGAAGAAAAGAGTAACTCTTATGTCGAATGGGAGATAAATTAGGGGCTGACATAAAGTCCCTTTCATTCTTACTGCATATTCTTCACTTTTCTGCCCAACTTTTTTTCTTTTGCCAGTCTTCCTTCCCCAACAACTCCCTAGGTTTTAAAACCCAACTCTCAATTCTACTCCCACAGCCAAAACAAAAGTACCATACAAGATATGGAAGGGGTTTGCTTTCAATCCTTACAATATGGAATGCTAAATCTGCGTCTAGTCTCATTGCTAGTACTGGAACTGGTGTTTGTATTATCAACTACATCAACTGTTGAAGCTTAAAAAGACTTCACTATTTTGGAGATGTTTATCTCACAAAGAAGAATGTAATATAGCGGAATTAATAGGCAAGAGAAAGAAAGAACACTCAAAGTATTACATAAAATTTTTATTTTCACACAAACTTAGTACAAGAGGAAACACTCAAACACTCTTACGCTTCTTCACTCTTTTTCTCACTTCTTGCTTTCTTTCTTAGTTTTTACATCACAACACCACACATACCTATATTTATAGGCATACTTTGCAGACTTACTACTGCCCACCGTCTTTGGGAACCACACAAATTTACAATCAGCTAGACCTTTCTAGCATGCAAATCGACATTGGCTTGCATAATGTCCTCACAATTTTTCTAGAACTTTCCAGTGCATGATCATACACACTCCCACCGACTTACAAAACTTTGCTAGAATTCTCTACCATATGCGTGAATCTTTCTTTGTGCATAGGCTGGATCAATTCTTTTGGGCCAAGACAAGATTATCATTCAACATCAACAACATCCGGAGGAGATCATCGTCAATTCCTCCTGCCTCCTAAGCCCTGCCTGTCTGCTCCGACCGCTGCGGTAATGTCACAATTCCCTATCCATTTGGCATGGCCGAAGGTTGTTACCGCGGACCAGAATTCTGTATCAATTGTACTTCTACTACTCCTGCTGACATTATTGTTAATGTCGACGAACCCTCAATAAGGCCAATACCTCTGGTGAGGGCTAAAGACAGTCTAGTGAGGGTTACTAACATATCTCTTGATGGTGAGTTGCACATTTTGCAACCTATAGCCCGTAAATGCGGTAACAAAAATTGAAGGAAAGTAGACTCTCCCTGCCCAATCCTTTCACCATATCCGGTTCCAAAAACAAGTTCTTGGCCGTTGGCTGCAATGCTGCAGCATATATTGATGGTTACCGCCGGTGCTCAAACCTACACGGAGGCCCTGACAAAGAAATAATTCTAGCTTCATATGCTGTCTCTGTTGCCTGGTGCTCTGTTGATGGTACTGATGCAACAACACCACCAGCTAGGCCCGGTACACATTGATAATGTGAACATGCACAAAACTACATTGGGTTGTGTACTAAGATGTGATTTATTTTTTGAATTAGATGTTATAACTTATAATAAACACCATAAGATAGTAATAGGGTAACAAATCTACCAAAACTCAAACGTGATGATCATGAACTAAAGTTGCGTCTTAATTAAAAGACACGTCTGCTCAATTAACATCACGGGGCATAAAATGAAAAAGTCTTAACAAATTCCAATGTAACTAACTATAAAGTACAGAAGTCTGCCAAAAACAAGGACACGAAGCTAAAATGTGTGCTCGAATAATGTGGGCCTTGATAAAAACCTTCTTGAAGAAAACCACATAGGACAAAACTTCGGGATAGAGAAAAAAGAGCATCACACATGTTTAAACTTCAACATAAACCAACTTCTGTATATGGCGTTCACCACCTCCATCATTTCCAAAACCGCGACACTTTAGTAACAATATGTTCAAGGTTAACTCCAAACCACAGAAGATAGTAATTAAGAAACCTACGCCAAAGATATAAAACAAATTACTAAACCAAATTAAACAACAGTATCAGAACATAAACCGAACTTAGAAAGAAAAAAAAAAACAATAATAAATCTAAGATAAATCGTACAACTTACCAACACTAGGAATAATTGACTCGGAGAAGACTTATACAAAACCCGTATGGCTGCCTCCAGCATCGGGGTCGTGCAATTGGAGTCCCAGCTTTCCTTTTGAATTTTCGGACATGATTGTGTGATGATCGTACGTACTCCATGAAGATTTTGGTACTCGAAAATAGGTCTTCGTACACTTACGACGCCACGTAGTGATGATGCCATTGCATAACTATCTTCTTTGTTACGTTCTTATCAGACTCCCAAGCATCCTCAATTCCAATGCTCAATCACTGGGAAAAAGGAAACAAAATATCCACTTTGAACATGGAAAGAGGTTTCCTGATTCGACCCGCCAGACCACTATTCCAAAGAGAGGAAGGTTCGAATCTCTCCTATGCTTACAAGGAGATCAGGAAGGTCCGAACATGGATGAAACGGCTAACAACAAGAGGGACCTGCGGCCTGCCTAAACCAATATTCCTCGGTATTCCAAAGAGAGGAAAGTTCGAACCTCTCCTATGCTTACAAGGAGAGGAAGGTTCGAACATGGACGAAACGGCTAACAACATGAGGGACCTGCGGCCTGCCTAAACCAGTATTCCTCGTACTCACGGGATTATTACAAACGAGTAAGTTTACATTACCCATTCAAACAAGGACTTTTGCAGCAGTATATAATATATGCCCTCCCCATGAACGAATCACAAACAAACAGAAGAAAACAATTATACTTTTGAGAGCTCTAACCCGTACAAACCTTGTTGCAAGCCTCCAACACAGATTTTTGGCGTTAGATTTCGGAGACATGGGTGGTGCTGCCTCCACATCCAAGGTAACGGGTGTTAGCGAACAAAACGATCCGCTATGGCTTTGTGGACAAAGAAAAGACGCGCTGGAATTGGCCATAAAGAGAAGGTCCCTGTTTGTGGATGCATTATGCAAGTATAACCGATCGCTTTACGAAGTAGCAATCGCTCTAAGGATTGCAAACGTCCATTCTCAAACCAAAGATTGCTCGTCTTCGGATTCCATAATTTCGATGAGCTCCGCAAAGGTAAATAGAGAGAAAGTAGGAGAAGAAACCAACATCTCAAAGAAGAAGAAGGCAATGTTGAGACTCAAAGGCGTTCTGGTGATGAGAGTAGTGAAAAAAGAGAGGGAAATTTGAGTGATTCTGATGTGGGTCAAGAGAGGGAATTGGTGGAAGCATTGAAAGATATTGAGGACTATTTCATTAAGGCCTATGAATCTGGTTGGGAGGTTTCTAAGATGCTTGATGCCAATATGGATCAAATACAATCTTCTGTGGAGGAAATTGAAGAAAAATCGAACAAGCTCAAGCGTTCATTGACGACACGAAACCACCCAAACAAGCTCATGCGGTCATTGCCACTAAAACGCTCCACCTCGTCTAGATGTTCCTCCAAAAGCGTCCACAAATCAAGCTCCAAAGCTTCTTCAAAATATTATTTCAACAGTGGTATTTCTGATGGCAATGGAGCAAGGACATTAATGGGCCATTCGTTCACGCTGAGGGAATTACTTGAGCAAGTTAAAGAAAACGGTTGACAAACTTTCCAGAAAAATACATGAAAGCTCAAAGAAGGAGCATTTGAAAAAGAAGGTAGATGAAGGGAAGAAGGAGCAGTTGATTGAGGAGAAGAGGCAAGTGAAAAAGAAGCTAAAGGCAGAAAAGTTGAAAACACGTCATTTCGCTGAGAGTGGATTTCAGGAAGGATTCTCCAAGGTTTTTGAATACCTGGCTAATTATTCAAGGGGTGCTACGGAAATGTATGATGGCCTTATAGCATTCGACGGAGATGCATGCGTGGGGATTGATGACGAAAGTGACGGCAGCTCATCAGAACATGTTACAGGCAATTTCAAATGATAGGCTTTCAGAAACTTTTATTTTATCTTTTATTTTTATTCTTTTTGGTGATGAATAATATGTAGTTTTTGTTTGTTTGTTTGTCCTAGTTTAAAGTATATTATATATGGAGCATTTACAATTAAAATTGCTCTGCTCGTGGCCTCGTATTGAAATTTTCGATTTGTGATATGAAGATAAATTACAATTGTTGCTGGTGGTATTATAATTTACAAGGGAAAGTTTTCTTTTCTCAATTCTCACACTGAAAATCTACCTCTTAAATTAGTTTATCTATATTCTGATAACATTCACAGATATGCTTGCTTTATACGGTGCTGTAATTTGGATATTTTTGTTTTTGCTGCATAAAATTGTGTCGCTCCTGTTTTGAGAAGGTGCGCGTTCAATCGCAACCAGCTAGTAGTGCTCAATACCACGTTAACCACGTGTTTGGTCTCATTGCACAATATTTTGTCATGACCAAAATCATTCATTTTTTAGATTCTCCTTCATAAATTATTCTTACAAAAATTTGTCCATAATATGCGTTCATTTTTTTATTGAGTGTGATTCTGCTTTGACAGTGCATATCTTTCCAATAGATCTATTCAATTGGCTAATTGTTTAGCCAACTTTTGTGTAGATTATGTTGGGATTAATTGGTGGTATTCTTGTCCTCCGTGTGCGGGAACTATGGTTCATGATCTTTTGAGGATTCCGAACTTCAGCCTTCTCCTAGGAGTTGTTTTAATGATTTTCTTATGCTTAGTTATGAGTGGTCGATCATGTTTCCAGCTCTACCATTTTCATTTATTGTTGTTTCTAATGGTTTTTTTGACAGTGAGGGTTGGATTTTTTGCTTCCCCAACTAAATATAACTTAAGATTTTTATTTTATCAATATATTCACAATAATGTCTTTCCACAATAGCAATACTGGAGTAAATTTGACATTATTGTTTAATTGAAAAAAATTTGTGACAGTAAAACTAGACAAGCATAGTGTTGCTAAAAACACAATGAAATGTTCACAATAACAATCAAATAGTTAAATAACTTCCGATTTAGACAAATTTTTGCAAAAATAATCTATTAAAACGATGAGAATGCTTTTACTTATTAATTTGGGAAGATCTCACATTCAGATAATGCGACGGTGTTCCTTGCAAATTTTATATTGTTGGATAAAATATTAATTTAGTGAAGGTCAAAGTTTTCCCTTACTTCATTTTTTTTTTTTGGCAAATCCCATTAGTTCACGTTAATCACGGGTTTTTTATTTGTTTCAAATTTATAGTTGATTTTTTATTTATTTTTATCTTTAGAAGGGTTCATTGGATGTATAGGCACACGATAAATGACAAGATTAATAATGAGAATATTCGAGGTAAATTAGGAGTAACTAAAGTTGAAGGTAAGATGAGAGAAAATCAGTTAAGGTGGTTTGAACATGTGAATCGAAGACCTACGACGCTCCCATAAGAAGTTGCAATTACTAGACAGAGGCTCAAGGCCCAAGGGGTAGAGGAAGACCTAGGAAGAATTGGACAGAGATTCTAAGAAAAAACTTGGACTACCTGGATCTAACGAAATACATATAGCCGATCCCACTTAGTAAGATAAAGCTTTGTTGTTTTTGTTTAGAAATGACTAGCAAAAGTGCCCACATGGTGCTGCGGGTTTTTAAATCGTATAAAAATATGTAGAAGGTTACAATGTGTATAAATACTATTTACATACATGTGAAATCTATTTACAAACCCTAAAAAAAAGGTTTCAACTTTGACATAACAAAAACAGTCTGCAAAAATCTTAGCAAGAATTAACTCTATATATATATGAAGGGATCCCCTATAATGAATAGTTTGCACAACCCAAGATGATATAGCAAGAAATGAAGAACGAAAAACCTTTCCTTCTATAAAAATGAAAATAGTAAATAATAACATCAGTTCTAGACATATTTGAAGTGTCGAATATAGGAGCATACTTATTAGCTATTGGATTATACCTCGTCGATGACAAACAGCCAATTTCCGCACCATTTTTCTAGAGCTTCATAATTGGCATAGTCTGGAGCTACGTAACAAATCTCTCCACTTCTTTGAGATGGTTTCGAGCATTCTGCGGTTCCCATGTCTACCTTTGCTTAACATCTCAATGCCAAATCATCAGGAAATCCAGGAATAAGACATTGGTGCAAAGATTCTCTATATTCCAACAGATTGCTAAATATAACCAACCAAATACTCGAGACCAAAAAAGAGAAAAACTACATGCGTATAGAGCTATAGATAAGATATAATTCAGTTCTTTGCGAATCCAAAGTAAAACCCAACGAAATAAAAAAATGAGTATATGCAGTAACAGTCATATAAGAGTGAGTTCATCGGCTGAAATTTGGTATTTTAAATTGGCCCATTCATCATTTCTATAAAATTTCAATCATGGCATTCCCACTTAGCAAAACTAATCTTAGTATGAATAAACTGAAAAGCTATATCATTGTAACCCGAGTCAACTTATCCAATCAGAAAAGTAGTGTAATATCTTTAGTGGAACATAACATGGTCAATCCAGCAAGTTTTGTGCGAAACTCATTGAAATCTTTTGATGTCCTTATCATTGAGGTAAACTTGTAGCTCATCCTCTGCACATTGATGAAGTCGTTCCGACTCAGCTTCACCTGCAGAAACAAAAGTAAACTAGGACAAAGCAATATGATGCATTGTCTCTTTGAGCTTGAGAAAATGACATACCTTGCAAGTACTCAAAACAACTTGGCATGTTCATGCTCCAGCACATAACATCCATCGGCATATGTCAATTTTAGTACTCGCCTACATTCCACTATCTGGAGATAGAGAAAATTTAATTTAAAAAAAAAAAAGAAAAAAAAAGCAACACTCTTGGTAGAAAAGTGTGGTAATTTGTGGTGTAACTGTAGCCAGGCCTCTGTAATGAACTTCAGATGTGACTCAAGTTGGCACTCCATATCGCTCAGCTTCTCAAGCTACAATAACAACATCAATAGTATACATAACTCGAAGGAAAAAAAAACGAAAAATAATAGAAACTGAAGGAGAAAATTGTATATATAGAAAATACACTGCACTATAAGCATAAAGCCAGGAACAAAAACCACACAATTGAAATTAACATCAATCAGCTATACCAGAATTACTAACCAAGAAAGACATGATAGTAAAATGTTTTACTTATGTGCATAGTGCATCTGCTGCAAGTCTACAACTGCTTTTCGCCGGGATTACAGTGAAGAGAAAGGAAAAAAAATTACTCTAACATGATTTATTTCATAAATACCATAGATTGTCATGAAGAACATGTATTTTGAAATTATAGATACGATTTATACCCCAAAAAGTAGATAATAGAAACTGCTAAAGCATCAATTGAAAAAATAAAAAGCATCTGCACATGCACACTATGATAAACGTCAATTAATTGACATTAAGTCAAAGAAAGCATCTGCTAAAGCATAATTAACCCGACCTACTCTAATCCATGAACTCAACTCGGTATCCCTTCCTATTCTGAATTACTGTCCGAGATTCAATTGGATCATCATCCAAGAACCGATACATGTGGTTCCCATCCTCAAATAGATTTTTCCTGGTGCAACATAAAAGCATTGTTGAAAACAACGGAAGAAAATATGTCAGCAATGGCATAATATATGTGACGCAAGTTGGTTTGACATGAAAACAATAATTGTAATTGTCCACTTATATTTCACGCCTTCATTGTTTAAGAAATATGTCAGTCCAACCTTTTGTAGTTCAAATGTAATTTTGCTTGAGTATTTTTCTTTGAACTTCTTTCCATACAGAATTTCCTAGCAATAAAACAAAGTGATTGAGAATATAAAGAAACTTCAAGTTAAAGTTCAAGGGACTCGCTCAAGAACATCATGCAAAAAAGAGTTTGCATGCAAGCTTTCTCCCAAATTCAATAGCATGCACATCATAACAAAAATCGAAAGGTAGAAGGAAGAGTTAATAACAATAAGATTAGCTAGCAATATGCTTTGCATATATAGTAGATACAACACAATTGATGAAATCATTTCGTGCATATGAGATACAACATCGTCATTTACAAAGACCATAAATGCACTAAACAGAATAAACACTGAACAATAATTAAGCTCACTCTCAATTCAAAGCCTCAATCTTTATCCAAGCTAAGCAACAACAACAAAAAAAGGCATTGTAAAAAACAACAGAAAAATTATTGAGAGTAATGATTATACCGATAAACTACCTACCATTCAATTTCAATTTTGAACTAACCCCCAAACGATTAAACCAAAACACAACAGTCACCCCAAATTTTCCATTTTTTTTCGCATCTTTCAACACATTAAACACATCATGGACTGTTCATATCAACACGGATGGTGTGATTATATTTAAAAAATAGCGAATTAGTAAAAAATTAATCAAAACTTGGGAATTATGGTTGTTTATGTTGACTGATATACACATAAGCAACCTACCACATCAGCAATCCACATCAGCAAGGTTGTTATCCACATCAGCGAGTCTGTCAGTTAGACAGTTAGGATTGTAGGAAGCTATAAGATGGTTATTAGTTTGTTAGAAACTTGCTACAAAAGCAAAGAGCATGTATAAATAGAGAACTTCTCTCTATGACTCGTATCTGATTTCATTCTGCAATATACAAAGTATTATTTCATTCTCTCTTCTTCTCTCTCTCTACATTTCTCTGCAATCTTGTCTTACTTTGCTTTTCTTCTTCGATTCATAGTGTAGTTTTAATATGGTATCATCGCCGGTGGCGATCGTCCGTTTTCCGCTGCACTATTTCTGACCGACTACTGTTTTATGCGAAAGGTGGATGAAGATTTGGTGTTCTTGGTGCTCGTCAATGGTGGTTTCTTTGCCGAGAAAGTTTTGTTCCCTCTAGCTGTTTGCTGTTTTATGTTAGTGAGTTCTTCGTTACTCTTTTCTCTGTTTTTTACAAGGCTGATAGCCAGTTGAAGTGTTTTTCGAAGATATGAATGTTTACAAAGGCCGATTGCCATCTGTTTCTTGGTTTGTATAATTTCTACTCCTTGAAGGCCGGAGTGTTGAATCTTGAAGTCTTTCCGCTCTATCCTCTTTGTTAAAGGCCAACTGCCGAAGAGGGTTTTGTGAGTTGCTCTTAATTGCAAGTTGTATACAAATCTTAATTGATAGTTTCTTGAACTTTGTTGGGAATAGTCGAATTCCTGTGTTAAATGTCACCATGTCAAAGAATATTACAGGATCTGTGAAGTTGCAAGATGATAATTTTGTTAAATGGAATTTTCAGTTTCAATCAGTCTCGAGTGGTTATGATTTGTTGGATTTCTTTACGAGAGATAATCCATGTCCACCAAAATATGTGATACATACTGAGACTGGTGTGACAAAAGAGATAACTACTGCCTATAAGAATTGGGTGAAAAAGGATATGGCTTTACTTAGTTTGATTATTGCAACCTTATCGTTTTGCTTGTCTCAGTATCCAGGATTAATCAGCTGAAGACTGAGTTCCATAATGCACAAAAAGGAGGGGATTCGATTGACAAATTTCTGTTGAAATTAAAGGCCATAAGAGATCAATTAATCTCTGCTGGAGAAAGGGTATCTAAAAATGATCTGTTTATTGCTATTTTAACTGGATTACCACAGGAATTTGATATGATCAAAACTGTGATATTGGCAAGGGAAACACCAATCTCTTTGACAGACTTTTGTGCACAGCTTCTCAGTGCTGAACTTACCATAGAATCCAGAGTCATAGCTCTTACAGGTTCAATGTTTGCAATGTATATGAATGGTGATAATGGCAATGGTCACACTAGTTCCTATCAAGCAAACGGTAGTTATCCGGTGAAAGTTCAACCATGGGGGCAAATGGTTATCAAGGAGATGAAAGTTCTAATGTGGGGGCACATGGCTATCAAGGAGGATATGGTTTTACTGGCGGTAAGCAAAGGCCTTTCAATAGTCAGAATCGAGGGACATTCAGTTCTAACAAGAATTCCTATGGACACAACTCTTCAAAACATTACTTTGGCAGCAAAAATAAGGGATTAAATGACAGTTTTTCTAATCAAGGTAAGAGTTCACAGTCAAGTTTCAATGGTCAGTCATCCATTGGTGGATCAAAGAATGGTTCAAATTGGCAGAGTTGGAATGGGAATACTACCTGTAGATCATCTATTACTCCTGAATGTCAAATATGCTCAAGAAGAGGTCACATTACGCTTAATTGTCATTTTAGGAGTACTAATAATAACAATCAATATCAACTCTTGGTATGTCAGATCTGTGGAAAGAAGGGTCACAATGCATTGGAGTGTTTTCATAGGAACAATTATGCCTATCAAGGGGCTCCACCACCTCCAACACTCACTGCCAAGTCTGCACAAGGTCCAGAGAGTTTCTCTCTAGTACCTAATGAGTCTCAACCACATGGGTTTTCTGCTGCTGATACATGGGTCCTAGATACAGGTGTTACGCATCATACGATAGCAAATGTCAACAATATGAATCAAGTCACTGCATACAACGGTGATGAGAAGATAATCATTGGAAACGGTCAAGGTTTGGATGAGAAACATATTGGTTACACTAAACTCATTACTCAAGATCATTGCTTATTCTTGAAAAATGTTTTGCATGTACCACATATCATTGTGAATCTTCTGTCAGTTAAGAAATTGTGTTATGATAATGGCTGCTAGTTTATATGTGATGATAATGTGTTTTTTATACAGGACAAGGCAACCAATGTGATACTCTACCAAGGAATGAGTGATGGGGATCTTTTTACAATACCTGTGACAGTGTTTTCAAGATCTTGTTCTACAAATGAAAAGACAAAAGATGTGAAAGTTAGCTTTATGGGAAAGAAGATAAAGACTGCAATTTCGCATAAGAGGCTAAGTCATCCTTCTGAATAAGTATTGGCATCTATGTTGAAAGCAACAAAAGTACCAGTTAGTATAGATTCTTCTCAGTCAATATGTACTTCATGTATTTCAAGTAAAATGTGTAGGTAATATTTTCCTGTAAAACAAAGTAGCGCTACCTTTATGTTTGAAAGAGTACATTCAGATGTATGGGGGGCCTTCTCCAAAGATATCAATTGAAGGATATAGACATTACATCAGTTTTATTGATGAGTATTCAAGGTTCTTGTGGATATTTCCTTTGGTTAATAAATCTGAAGCAATCTCTGCATTTATAAAGTTCCATGCTTTTGTATTAAATGTTTGCAAACTGATGGAGGAGGAGAGTATATGAGTAAAGTGTTTGTCTAATTTTTGGAAACTGATGGAGGAGGAGAGTATATGAGTAAATGTTTGCAAACTGATGGAGGAGGAGAGTATATGAGTAAAGTGTTTGTCTAATTTTTGGAATAAAAAGAGATTGTTCATAGAATATCATGTCCATATACTCCTCAACATAATGGCATTTCTGAGAGGAAACATAGACATCTGATAGAGACTGCATTGACTTTAATGTTTGAAGCAAACTTGTCTCCATCTTTTTGGTTTCATGCTTGTTCATATGCAACCTTTTTTTATTAATAGAATGCCAGGTAAAGTGTTACAAATGCAGTCTCCATATCAGATGCTATTTGGTAAGATCCCTGATATTCAGAATTTAAAAGTGTTTGGGACAGTTGTGTATCCATTTCTCAGGGCCTATAATGCAAATAAGCTACAAGCAAGGTCTGTACAGTGTGTTTTCCTTGGTTATGCTCTAGGGTATAAGGGAGTTAATGTTACAACATTGAAACAAGGAAAATGAATCAGTGTTTCCCTATAGAGTACCAAGTTCAGTAAACATTCACAATTTTCATGTAGCAATTAGAGACCCATTGTGATTCAGGTTCCTATCCAGAATGTTACAGAAGCTCCAGGTATTCATAGAGACAATCACAGTGAGGCTGCACATGATATGTCACTGTCTTTATCTGAAAATAATGCTCATTCTGTTGGTAGATTGAACTCATTGGATTTAGTATCTATTGCAAAACATTCATCACTGTCACAGGGTGCTTCATCAACTCATTATCCTCATCCGATCACTCCTAGCTCTCATGATGTATCATAAATGTTGCCTGTCCATAATGACATACTACTTGAGGTAATTCGACCCTTCTCATCTTCCATATCATCTACTTTTGGTGAATCAAGTAATGCTTCTGTTCATCCAATGGTCACTAGATTGAAGAGTGGTACAATACCACAGAGGAGTTATAAGGGATATTTAGCTACCTTGCCTGAACTTCAGTCACTTCAATTAACTGAAGACACTTACTTTGGTGGAGGTTTTTCCTTTTGGTTGTTAACAGTGATGCTGCTGAACCATCAACATTCAGGAAAGCTGCTACAATGCCATAGTGGCAAAGTGCGATGGAAGAAGAGTATGACTCTCTTAGGGCTCAAGGAACTTGGGAATTAGTTCCACCACCTAGTGATAGGTCTATTATTGGCAGCAAATGGGTATACAAAATATAAAAAAATCCAGATCGCACAATTTCAAGGTACAAAGCAAGGCTGGTGGCACAAGGTTTTTTCGAGGAGCAAGGTGTTGATTATTTAGAAACATACCACAGTTAGAATTATCTTAGCATTGGCTACAATTAACCATTGGGATTTGAGACAGCTTGTTATTAAAAATGCATTCCTGCATGGGGAATTGCAAAAAGATATCTACATGAAACAACCTCAGGGTTTTGTGGATATAACTAAGCCAACACATGTCTACAAACTGATTAAATATCTCTATGGGCTTAAACAGGCTCCAAGAGCTTGGAACTCTAAGTTCACAAGCTATCTACTTGCAATGAGATTTAAATCTTCAACATCAGAATCCAGTTTATTTGTCAAATAGTGTGAAAATGATATTGCCATACTACTTCCCTATATAGATGACATTATCATTACTGGTTCCAATTCCAGTAAAGTTCAAAGGATAATCACGGAACTATCTGAGGTGTTTGAGCTCAAAGATATGGGCAGGTTGGCATATTTTCTTGGTTTGCAGATCAATTACAAGTCAAATGGAGATATTTGTATTAATCAGTCTAAGTATGTTAAAGATCTTCTTCACAAAGCTGGTATGGACTCATGTAAACCAGCATCAACACCATGCAAACCTCATAATCCTTTGCTTCTCACTAAAAGAGATACATTGTCAGATCCCAGTTTATATAAAAGCATTGTTGGATCACTGCAATATCTAACCTTTACAAGGCCAGATATTGCATATGCAGTGCACACAGTGTGTCAATTCATGGCTAAACCAACTGAGGTTCATTTTGGGGCAGTTAAAAGGATATTAAGATTTTTAAAAGGAACTATGCAGCATAGAATCACATTCTCAACTAGTACAGAAGTTGGCATTAATGCATTTAGTGATGCAGATTGGGCTGCAGACTTAAATACAAGAAGGTCTGTCACTGGATATGTAGTTTACATTGGAAGTAATCCAGTTTCTTGGCAATCAAAGAAACAAGACTCTATGTCAATAAGCTCTACAAAAGCTGAGTATAAGGCCTTAGCTCATACAGCCGCTGATATAGCTTCGATAAGAAATGTGTTAAAAGATATGGTTGGGGTATTGAATTCTTCCCCTATGATCTATTGTGACAACAAATCTGCCATTGCTCTAAATGTAAATCCAGTGTTTCATTCCAGGATTAAGCACTTAGACACAGATTATCATTTTGTAAGGGAGAAAGTCCAAAAAGAAGATCTCTATGTTCAATACTTGTCAACTGAAGACCAAACTGCTGATATTTTAACTAAGGGGTTGCATAGTCCATCATTTCTCAAGCATTCTTTCAATCTCAAGCTAGGAAACCCAGTTGAAATTAAGGGGGATGTTGACTGATATACACATAAGCAACCTACCACATCAACAATCCACATCAGCAAGTCTGTTAGTTAGATAGTTAGGATTGTAGGAAGCTATAAGGTGGTTATTAGTTTGTTAGAAACTTACTACAAAAGCAACGAGCATGTATAAATAGAGAACTTCTCTCTGTGACTTGTATCTGATTTCATTCTGCAATATACAAAGCATTATTTCATTCTCTCTCTTCTTCTCTCTCTCTCTCTCTTTACCTTTCTCTGCAATCTTATCTTACTTTGCTCTTCTTCTTCGATTCATAGTATAGTGCTAATAGTTTAATTGTACCTAAGCTGCATTAGTCATTGTTGGTGTTGTGGTTGCTGGTGTTAATTGGCCTTTTAGGGAGTTGAAGACCTTCAATTATAGAGGAATACAGAAACTGGGATTAAAATTTAATTTCTCTATGTAAAGGATAGTTTAAAGTTTAAAGATTAAAATTCTACACACTTTCTAGCCCTAAATTTTCCTGAGAAACAAAAGGAAAGTGAAAGAAGTCATACCTGGTCAGCGAGAGCAGACGCGATCAGCGAGTTTGGCGAATCATGCTAGCAAAGATATCTGGTGAGAAAAGGAAAAACAAACAGGGGCAAACTCTCTTTGCTGCCTGGGACACTGAAATTAGGGGCGGCTAAAAACCCATAATTCAATCACTGAGAAAACATAAAAAAATTAAACACCAAAGAAATCAATCACTAAGAAAACATCAAAAACCAAAATCACACCAAAACCCCATAAAATTAAAAAATGGGTTTTATTTATCGGGTAGTGAATGAGTACAAGTACCACGAATGGTGCTGAGGACTAAATCAAACAACAGTAAATTTAAACCCTACTTTATTTATTTTTTTAATTCGAAAAAGGGAAGAGGGTAATGATTTTTCTTCACAAACCTCTCTAACCCAATGAAGGATGCTCCTATCAAGTCCGTCGGTGAACTTATCTCTTCTGGGTTCTTCCTTTACCTGCACAAAAAGTCAAAAAATTAAAAACCCACAAACCAAAAACTAAAAAAATAAATCTACTTTTTTTTTCTCCAGAGATCCTGACAAAGAAAACTGAAGAGATCTTTCCACTGTGTTTCTAAGAGAGAGGTCGAAATGGAGGAGACGCTATCCAACGGATGGGGAGGAAGGAGGAAGGAACCTGGAGAATGAGGGAAGAACAGTGCATCGTTTCTATTTTTCTAGGAAAACGATTTGCATAAATTTTGATTGGTTCCGTCGTTTTTGGCAACAAAGTGAAAGACAAAACGCAACTCGAGAACGGCGATGGGAGGGATGCACCTTTGAGGCGGGTTTGGTATTGTTGTGCTTAGAAAAAAAAACGTTTCTGTTGTTATGTGAAAATAATCAACTGTGAAATAAAGCAGTTGAGTGTTTGGTAAATTTTTTTGTAAAAGTGCTTTTGAAAAAAAAATAATATTATAATGTTTGGTAAACTTTTATGTAAAACAGAAGTGAAAAAAAACCAATTTTTCAAAGCTAGGTTTTGCAGCTTCTTGTTTTTAGCTTTTTTTCACCTAAAATTATGTAAAAAACTGAAGCTGAATGTTTATCAAATATAAAAATAACCTCTAATTTTTTTTTATATTAACTTTTTCAGAATCACTTCAGTAGCAATTAAGGTTGAGATCAGTGAATGGAAGCAAATGGGCTTTTCCACTGCTTTCCACCGCTTTCCACCACTTTTCTTTCCACGATGACCAACACGTGTAGATGTGGAGGAGGGAAAAAAAATGCAATTACAGAAAATGAAAGGCAGAGAATGAAACAGCAGAGAAATCTAACAGGAAAGGCAGTCGGAAGAACGCGTGGCCAGCAAGGACAAGGTGGTCCTTTCGCTGTGCAAAGGAGGCCGCTCAACGGTAGACCAAGAAGAAACAGGGGGACAAATCTATCCGGACACTGCTGATGAACAGTGCCATCCGACACTGAGTTTTAATATATATATGATTTATTAAACTTCTTACCGTGAGGACGATGTAAGTCAGTGTTTTAAGATTAAAAACAAGAAGGAAAAGCTAGATTGTAGTACAAAGACCTTATAAACCTTTTATAGGTTTCTAGAAAACAAGAAAACAATATCTACAATTTAATTTTTTTAGAAACCAATAAAACGTTGATAAGTTCTTGCTCCACCATCAATCTTTTCTTTCTTGTTTTTACTCAAAACACTTCCATCAAGACCACCAAATCAAGTGAATTGGGCCTTTGAAATTTTATCAAATGGTTAAAATTTATTATAACTTTTAAGGAATCAAAACAGATAGATCGTTGGATAAAATTTCAAATGCCCAAATCACTTAATTCGGTGATCTTTTTAGAAAAGATCGAAAGAGGATCTCTTTCTTACTCAAAATACAGAGACTATGCAGCCCTCACAAAAGTATTTCGACAACTAGTTTCTTAAAAAATAAAAAAAAATAAAGAAAATAATCAATAAATTCACACCAGCAATCTTTCTTGACTTAACTTTAAATAATTAAATAAACTTGACTTGACTTTGCACAGTACCGTCGTTTATTGACTAATGACTTAGCACCAGGTCTTTTTTTTTTTTTTTATGTCAAAACTAAGTACTAAGTCATAAACCGGACAAAGCCTAACGGTGGACTAGAACACTGACAGACAAAGTCAAGATGAGGAAGGCATTTTTCCCCCAACACAAAATATGCCACCAAGCGTTTTAATCCCTTCCATATATATATATTCCTACAGAAGGCCAACCTTCTTAATTAGCAGTTCCTTAATTTCTTGGATCCATCACCTGCTTGGATTTTCTCTATTACTGCTAGGATCTGCTCGACCCTTTTTAGTTAATACTATATGGCGTTACATAGGAGGATGCAGATTTTGCGTCTCTCTTTAGTAATGGTGGTAGCGGTTACAATTTTACTAGGAACTCCAACTCCAACAACAGCTCAATCTCTCCTTCCGCCTCAGGCACTGCCTGGCTGCCCTGACCATTGTGGTAATCTCACAATTCCATACCCATTTGGCATAGGCACCGGTTGCTACCTCGAAAGCGGTTTAACATCACTTGTGAAAATTCCACTCAACAGCCAACAACACGTTTGATGACGAGCAATATCGAAATTACCAACATATCTCTTTATGACGGTGAGCTCCAAATACTACAGTTCGCAGCCAATGATTGTTACGATGCTCAAGGCAACTTGACCACACGGAACAATTCCAGGCTCCGGGTTCCTCCTCCTTACACCATCTCCGGAACCAAAAACATGTTTGTCGCAGTTGGATGCGACACATATGCGTTCTTTACAGGTTACCGGGGTGGACAAAAGTACACAACTGGGTGCGTGTCCATATGTGACAATCTTGACAACGCTATCGATCAGCGGGATACTTGCTCTGGCGTTGGATGTTGCCAAACTAAAATCCCTAGTGGGCTGAAAAATCAGACTGTGACCTTGAGAAGCTTTAACAATCATAAGGCTGTGTGGCACTTCAACCCATGCAGCTACGCGTTCCTTGTGCAAGAAGGCGAGTTCAACTTTAACAGTACAAGTTTTCGAGAACTAAACGATACAGCCCGGCTTCCGGCAATTATTGATTGGGAAATTGGGAAGGGGAATGAGTTATGTAATATAGCAGCTAAAAACGAGAGCACTTTTGCATGCAAGGCAAATAGCTACTGCCATAATCGGTCTTCAGGCTACATATGCCGGTGCCTGCCAGGTTACGAAGGGAACCCATACCTCCCGGATGGTTGCCAAGGTAAATAAATCTAGACACCATTTGACCATTTGATTATTATTATTATTATAAACAATTTTGGGTATATCAAAACATATTATATATATGTATGTATGTATGTATGTATGCATGCATGCATGCACATGTATGTATGTATGCATGCACATGTGTATGTGTGTATGCGTGTACGTGTGTGTGTGTGTGTGTATGCATGTGCGTCTATGCGTGTGTGTGTATATGTAGGTAGGTCTACTTATTTGATTATAGTTTAAACAAATAAATTTTCAATTTGCTTGACTTTCTTGCATATATGATTGTATTATTAGGATTTGGATCCATCCGGATTTAAATTGTGGGGATCCTAGAGATCCTCACATCTTAATCATTTATTGTGTATCATGCGGTCAGAAATCATTTGATTTTTTTATTTAAAATTAAATACAAATAGTACTTAACGAAAACTGGTACCACGATATATGATAAATGGTTAGAATGTGAGGATATCTAAGATTCTCACAAAGTGAATCCAAAGAGGATCCTCTTCCGTATTGTTAGGCTCATTGGGGGTTTGCGTTGAGGGATTCAGAACACTTTTGATCCCTTTATATCTTATTATATGTTGCAAAGTACTAGTAGTAAAAAACAGCATTAGTCAGCAAATAATTGCCACTTTTGTTTGTGCCGTGTGTGGGGGATATGTGGTCCGCCTTTGTGCGACAGCTTGATGTGGTCTTGCCTTCAAGCAATGATTATGTGGTTTCATCTTTCAACGAAGATTTTATGTAGTTTCACTCTCCAACGATGATTGTGTGGCCTTGCTCATCAGTGAAAATCAATATGTGGATTGGTATAGGTTTGTTGCATATATCGTTCTTGTGACAAATTTGTGTTGGTGCACCTGTGGTTGTGATATATGTGTAAGTTTTTAATTAATTGCTTGTTTATGCAAATTCACTCCAAATCAATGTGTTCATCATTAAAGTATTGTTCCAATTGATACATTTGTATTTGTTTGTGATGATCAAGAAAATACTGCTATCGTTTCTTGTCAAAAAAAAAAAAATTGCTAGTTTTGTTGGGGTGACTATAATATTAATTAGTAAAGAAAAATTGTTCGTGGTAAATAGAAAAAGAATGCACTATGCAGTAATAATCTAGACGAACAATTTTTGTTACAGTGGTTTCAAGACATTAAAATAAGAATAAATTAAGTTTACATTTCTCTTTTTTTTTTTTTTTTGGGTTTTTTGAAATGGGTCCAAAGTAACTAAAAATTGGACCTATTTCAAAAGTCAAAAGTCACTAAAAATTGGACCTATTTCAAAAGGTAGTCTATAAAATTGGACCTATTTCAAATTTTCCCTTTTTCTTTATCATCAATTAAAATTTTTTTTTTTTTCATTTTTGACAAGGTCTTTTAACTTTTGTCCATGTCATTATTTGAATATCAAATTATTCACATATCATCATATGTCAATTTTGAAAATAAAAAACTTATTAATCATTTCCAAATACATCTTTTTAGTATTTTTCATTTTTTTTAATTTGTACTCATTTTAAAAATTTGTACCAATATTATTTTTAGCTTTAATTTGTACCCATAATTTTAAGTTTTAATATGTACCATATTTCTTAATTTAATATGGACCCATATTTTTGTGGTGAATGTACCCATGCTAATACCATGTATTTATTTTATACTTTAAATTATATCAGTAGTTATTTCTTAAAATATATTAATAATTACATGGGTGCATTAAATTTTTTTATTTTTTTTTTTGGTAGAACTATGTGAAGAACAGTATTACTTTATTATTGATTTTTAAGTAATTATTGTAAAAGTATTATTTGAGTTTATTTAAATTTCATAATTTGTGGGATATTGAATACATAAATACAGGAGTTAAATTCCTTAAATGATGCTAGGAACCTCGATCAAAATATTTAATTAAACAAAGTTTCAATCTAACAATTAAATTGATTGGAGACTGAACCCAAAATAACCTTTAAAATCATATGTAAGCTTAGCTGGCCATGCCAAGTAGCCGCCAATTAGGCACAGATGCTGTTGCTCTGTGAAGATAGTGCCCACAAGCTAACAGTAATTGGGAATCCCTTTCACCTGAGTCAACTGAGCACGAAATTCAAGCTGTTAAAATTTAATTCAACGGTTAAAAATAAAAAGTCTTATTAAAAGTTATAATAACTTTTAATGTTAGATCAAATTTCAAGAATCCGAATTTTTTGCTTAGTTAGCTCAGGTAAAAAGGGTTCCGAAGAGGATTCTTTTCCTAGTAATTGCACCCAATTACTAAATTTGCAGTGGATTGTCAAAATCTGTGGGTACATGTACTGTTTCCTTTGGGCATTTTATAGTACTGAGTTGTTTACAAAAAGTCTCAAAAGTGGGATTTTAGTTTTACCTTTTGTTCATGGATTTAATTCATTCTTTTTCTTATCAGATATTGATGAATGCGAGGCTTCAGACTCCTGCAGTATTGGAACCTGCATAAATACAGCGGGAAATTATACTTGTGAATGTCCGAAAGGGTACAAAAATGTCGATATGGATAAAAAAAGTTGCATCAAGGATAACGGTCGAGCAAAGCTCAGTCTCCTGCTTATAATTTCACTAGGTAATTATTTTACTTTTCTTTAGGCGCGTGTTTTTATATATACAAAGGATATTGGTGGAGGAAAAAGTTGAACTCGGATCTTGTGTGCAAACTTAGTTACAAATCTCTTATAGGGTTGTTAGTTTATTATCTATCACATCATATAATCCTAGTCTAAAATTCTAAGCGTGCTAATTTTTCTTTGAACAATTGCACTCAGATTTTGTTTACTCGACCATTTTTAGATCCAAAACTTTCAAACATATATTAGAAGTGCTCTCTAGAAGACAGATTTTCAAATCAATATTGTTAATAATGTACCAATCAAAATTGGTATGTACACTTTGTTATTGACATGATATTAAAACTGATATCGGCACCTTGTTAACAAATATAATAAGAGTCTGTCTTGCCCAAAGAATGACTAATACTTACATACATATTCTTAGAAAGATCCATGCATGTACCAAATGAGTAAATATTCTCATTGTGTAGTATATGTCATTTTTTGTCACAAAAGATCACTTTGTCCAAAACCTAATTTGTTCTAAACAAGAAAAGCACTAGCCAGACGACAAAAACAAGATTAATACATGGATGATTTGCTCTGTATAATTTCTTGTAATTTTGCAATCATCTTTGCAGGTGCCAGTGGAGGCTTCTTGCTTTTACTAAGTGGATCTTCTTGGATATATTGGGGAATGCAGAGAAGAAAGTTCCTCAAACTCAAAGAAAAATACTTTAAAGAAAATGGTGGCTTATTGCTACAACAAAAAATCGCTAGTCAAGGAGGCACTGTGGAGACAACAAAAATTTTCACGGCAGAAGAACTTGAGAAGGCAACAAACAATTACCATGAAAGTAGAATCCTTGGTGAAGGAGGCTATGGAATAGTTTACAAAGGAATATTAGCAGCAGATAACAATAAAGTGGTTGCCATAAAAAAGTCTAAAATTGGTGTCCCAACCCAGAAGGAGCAGTTTGTCAATGAGTTGATTGTTCTTTCTCAAATCAACCATAGAAATGTGGTGAGGTTATTGGGTTGTTGTTTGGAGTCAGAAGTTCCTCTACTAGTTTACGAGTTTGTCACTCACGGCACTCTTTTTGAGCACATTCATGGTAAAAAGAGGAAAGGATCATCATTTTCATTGGAATTACGACTCAAGATAGCAGCTGAAACTGCTGGAGCACTAGCATACTTACACTCCTCCGCTCTCATGCAAATTATACACCGAGATGTGAAGGCGACCAATATACTGCTAGATGAAAATTACACTGCAAAAGTGTCAGACTTTGGAGCTTCACGATTGATTCCTCTTGATCAAGCCCAACTTGCAACTTTAGTGCAAGGAACATTCGGATACTTAGACCCTGAATACTTCCTCACGAATCAACTAACAGATAAGAGTGACGTCTATAGCTTTGGAGTTGTCCTTATGGAGCTACTAACAAGCAAAGTAGCACTTTCTTTTGACAGGCTTGAGGAAGAGAGAAACCTAGCAAGCTTCTTTGTTTGCTTAATGGAGCAGGATCGCTTGAATCAAATTCTCGATGATGCCATAGTCAACGAGAGAAACATCGAGACACTAAAAACAATGGCCAATCTCGCAAAAAGATGTGTAAGGTTAAAAGGGGAGGACAGGCCAACAATGAAAGAAGTTGCCATGGAGCTAGAAGGAATGAGAATTATAGAAAAGCATGCATGGGGAAAAGCTGAAATTTTTTCAGAAGAGACTGAGTACTTACTTGGGACACCTAACTCAGATGCTTATCCTGTGGCTTTTAGAGCTGATTGTGGTCCTAGTACTGGTACAGCTAGTGAGTATGACAGCATTCAGATCCAGATGTTAATTCCATATGATGATGGAAGATAATTCACTGCTTCATATAATCAACTCAACATTGTTTGTCATTTTAGACATAGTGAAATAATGTTTCTTTTCATCAAATAATAAGTGTAGCCACATTGGCTAGAGCGGATTTGCTTTCTCTATACACTCTAATTTGAAATTTCCTTTGCTATAGTTTAGATTTTAGTTAAAAGTAAAGTATTGCTTGTATAAAAAAATATATATTATTTGTCATCATTTTGGAAGTTTTTATTTAGGGTATGTACCAGAGCAGTAGGTGGTGGAGATCTCAACCTTGCACGTAAGAAGTGGCCCAACACCACAAACTAATTTCTTCTTCAAAAGGATTTGCATGGAATTTAGCGTGTGCATCAGAGCAGTTGGTCGGGGATACCAATTGTTTGACTGGTTAAATGACGTTATGTGTTGGCATTCAGTGTTTGCAATAACTACATCAAACTCAGAGAATGAAGAAAAATAATTATATCAAACTCAGAGAAAAGTATTTCAAAGAAGAGGGAGGAGACAACAACAATCTTTACAGCAGAACTTAAGAAGGGCACAGACAACTATTATGAGAGCAGAGTCGTCGGCGAAGGAGGCTTTGGAACAGTCTACAAAGGAATACTACCAGATAATGAAGTGGTTGCCATAAAAATGTTGAAAATCGGAGCTTCAACCCAAAGTGAGCAGTTTATCAATGAAGTTATCGTTCTTTCTCAAGTCAACCATAGAAATGTGGTGAAACTATTGGGTTGCTGTTTAGAGACACCGGTGTCATTACTAGTTTACGAGTTCATCACCGGGGAAACTCTTTTTTATCATCTTCATAGCATAAAGAGCAAAGAATCATCGGTTTCATGGGAGTTAGGATTGAATATCGCAGCAGAAACTGCCAGAGCACTAGCATACTTATTACTTGCGCTCCTCCACCTCCATGCAAATCATACACCAAGATGTGTAAACAACAAATATACTATTCGACGACAATTCCATAGCGAGTGTCGGACTTTGGAGCTTCGCGATTGATTCCTCTAGATCAAGCTCAAATAACAACTCTTGTGCTAGGCTAGGGTACTTGGATCCTAAGTACTTTCATTCGAACCAGCTAACAGAAAAGAGTGATGTCTACAGTTTTGAAGTTGTCCTTGTGCAGCTACTAACAAGCAAAATGGCACTCTCTTTTCCTAGGCCTCAGGCAGAGAGAAACCTGGCAAGCTTCTTCATTTGTTCCGTGGAAGAGGGTCACTTGACTGAAATTCTAGACGACAACAGTCACCGAGAGAAATATTGAGTCACTGAAAGAAGTGGCTAATCTTGCAAGTAGATTTTTGAGGGTGAAAAGGAAGGAAAGGCCTAGCATGAAAATGGTAGCAATAAAGCTAGAGGGGATGCGGACCTTGGGCCGCCTTGAATGGCTTATGCTGGAGGTGAGGGCTGGGCATTTTTTTTAAACGAAACCGACTGAACTGCACGAAGAGCACCCGCGGCTATTTGGTTTGGTTTGGTTTTTTTTTTTTTTTTTTTTTTTTTTTCTTCTTCTAATTTTTGGTGGCTAAAACGAACCGCACTTATCTTAATCGGTTTGGTAAGCGGTTCCAAAAATTCTTAGGCTACGGTTAATTGAACCGACCTGCATATATTTAATTTTAATTTTTTAATCATAATTAATACGTGTAGTAATATAAATAGTTAATTATTTACAAGTTATTGTGTTGGGAAATTTTATTTAAATTCATCTAACCTCTTTCTACACCCAATTGCATAATTACTATTAGGTACAAAATGAAATTAATAATAAAAATCAAATTTATCAATAGAGCCACATACTATAATTAAACCCCAGCATCACCACTTGTTTATCCTATGTTCATTCCGGCTAAAACCTTAATAGCTTTGATAGAGAAAAATAAGCTTTTCTATTGATGGATGGTGATTTTGAAGTTTTTAATCCTCCAACTAATGTATGACTTGATTTATGGATATTTTATTTGTTTGCTTCTTTTTTGGATTAAATTTCATACTTTTTATATTATATTGTATTTATTTTTCTCTGTCGTCTGTCTATGCCCCAAAACACCAGTGCAAGGACTTTTGATTAGTACTGCAAATACATAAAACTTGATTCTTGTTGCAAATAAAGGTTGCTCAACCTTAACCACGAACTAGCGGGTGGCATGTCTTGCACATTTTTTATTCGAAATAGCTCCAATTTGTTTATTTGTTAGCCCTATGTCACTTCAAAGTTTATTAAAAAGTACATAAAAATGCTCGATTTAAAAAGAACTGAATTAGAGCTTGCATAACATTCTCTTGGCAAATTCAAGTCTATGGAATGATCTCTTGGATCCTAAATCCATGGATGGGTTGTGGTAGCAGAAAGAAAAAAAGCTGCCATGGAAATGCTAATCCTATACAACAGATGCAATTATAGAGGGGCAAAGGACGCCTCTTTGAAAAGAAAAAAAAAATTCAATTAGAAATGTTATTTTATAAGGGAACGAGTGTAAAGATAATTTAAAATTTTGAATTGGGTATGAGATGGTAGTTTAGGTAATAAATTTGGGTTTAAAGAGATTTTAATTCTTTAATAAAAAACAATATGAATGAAGAGAGTAAATTAGGTATAGAAAGAGATTAGATGAGTTCAAATAAAATTTCCTTAATATGTTTCCATAGAAACAAAACTTAATTAGTTTAAAGTGTCCTCTTTCTTTTCATTCAAAAGCAAATAGCAAAAAGTAAATGTAATATTTCGGTGCCTAAAAGGCAGAGAGGAATGAAATTATGAAGGACATTTTGATGCCTTTTATGATTATTAAATGCAGAGGAGATATATGACCCCCAAAAAATGTAGAGGAGAGAGATGAGAGCCACACATTCGGAGGAGAGCATTCGGCTCTCCCATTTGGAAAAAAGAGCAATCGGCTCTTCCATTTTGGGAGTTAGAAGCGGACGCTGGGGGCACCATTTCGAGAAGTGTAATTTTATTTGAACTCATGTAATTTTTTTCTACATTCAACTTATTCTTTTCATCCATATTATTTTTTATTAAAGAATTAATCTCTCTTTAAACCCAAACTTATTACCTAAACTACCCTCTCAAACCCAATTCAAAATGTTAAGTTATCTTTACACTCATTCACTTTATAAAATAACATCTGTAATTGAAATTTTTTTTTATTTTTAAAAGAGGTGTCCTTGCCATACCCTCCTCTTCTCACTAGCATTTCCATGGCTATTCTTTTTTTCTTTCTGCTACCAAACCTAGACATTTGCCTTTTTTCTTTCCACTAATGTGCATAAGCAACAAATCAAACAATTCATCCTCTTATATTTATCAACAAGCAAGGAAGTATATAATCTAAGAACATTGGTAAGAAGTTTTTCCTTAGAATTTTCCAATTGCAGAAAGTTTAACAAACCATTCAGGATTGATGAAAAAAATTGAAACTCAAATACTCATCTTCTAAATTTTAAAAAAATTGAAATCAAACGAACAAAATATTCATAAATTGAGTCATACTTTAGTTGGAGGATTCAAAACTTCAAAATCACCATCCATCAATAAAAAAAAACTTGTGACGCAGCAAGAAGATAAACAGAGGGATCCTTACGTTCACCCTTAATGACTCATCTAGAATCCACCAGAAAAAAGTGAGAGAATTCTCAAAGACTATATTGATTAATCTAGAATACAAAAAAAAGAAACTTAGAGCAACACTTACATTGCCTATTTATTCTACTTGTAACACCAGATTAATTATAAATATTGAATCTTATTTAAATCATAGTGTGTAACTCATGACCTATTGCTCTTCACCCTGCGCCTATCAAGCTGTGTTTCAAATTCCGCCGCTAAATGTTCTACGTTAGACTCCTCACAGAAGAACTCACCCCCAAGTTATCTTCAGGATAGAGCGCTTCATCTTCATGTTATTCAAACAAATCTGCAACATTAAAAAGTGCTCAAAATTCCCATAGATGCGGCCAGATCAACAACATAAGCATTGTCATTGATCTTCTTCAAAATCTTATACGGTCCATACTTGCATGGCTTCAGCTTGCTGTAGGTTCCAACAGGGAATCGCTCCTTTCTGAGATACACCATCACATAATCTCCCTCATCGAAAACTTTAGCACGCCTATGCTTGTCTGCAGCAGGTTTGTACCTAGCATTGGTTTTTTCCAGCTTATCTCGCACTTCTTCTTTAACCTCCATAACATTTTTACCATAAGTTGAGCGCCTACGCTAGCTCCATGGGCTTTGGGAAGTTTGACCAAGTCAACAACATGGTTAGGAACTCAAGTATAGACCAAAGAGAAAGGGGACTTTCCTGTGCCACTATAAACAACGTTGTTGTAAGCAAACTCCACTTGAGGCAAAGCATTATCCCACTTTTTTGACTTATCAGCACAAACACTTTAAACCATGTTGCCAAGCATTCTATTAGTCACCTCCGTCTGGCCATCGGTTTGTGGATGCACTGTATTGCTACATTTCAAGGTAGTACCAAAGAGCTTCCATATCGTTATTCAGAAGTGACTCAAAAACTTGGTGTTACGATAAGATGTAATAGTTTTGGGTACACCATGCAAACGCACAACCTCCCTAAAAAAACAGTTTGGCTATGTGAGTAGCGTCAGAAGTCTTTCTACAAGTTATAAGGTGTGCCATCTTAGAGAACCTATCAACCACAACAAACACAGAATTGACCCCACTTTGGGTTCGAGGAAGTCCCAGCATATAGTCCATACACAAATCTTGCCAAATGTCGGTAGGAACCGGTAAAGGAATATAAAGACCAGTATTTTGTGCTTGACCCTTTGACACCTGACAAACATAGCACTTTCTTGCAATTTTGCCAACATCATTCTTCAACTTAGGCAAAAAATAACGTTCCTCAATTCCTGCAATGGTTTTGTCCCTGCCTAAGTGTCCACTCAAACCGCCTCCATGAATATCTCAAATAAGCTTCTTTCATAAGGACGAGCTAGGAATGCACAACCTGTTGCCTTCAAACAAATACCCATCTCTAATGTGGTAATCTGAAACAGGTTGATTTTGATCACACTTCACCCAAACTATTTTGAAATCAAAATCAGCTTCATATTACTCCTTTAAAAACTCAAACCCCACAATCTCTTGTGCTAAAGTAATCAACAAATTTGCTATTCGACTCAAAGTATTGGCAACATGATTGAGAGATCCAGATTTATGCTTAATCACAAAAGGAAATTTTTGAAGGAAAGTGGCCCATCGTACATGCATTTTACTCACTCTTCTAGTTGTTGATGAACTTCAAAGCTTTGATAACGCTCTCATTGCTTCAAAGCACGCATAACCGCGTAAAATTCCTGATCATAAGTACTCTATTTTTTGCGGGCTTCACTCAACTTTTCACTGAAGAATGCCACTGGTATTTTTTCTTGATACAACAAAGCTCGCACGCCCAATCCGCTTGCATCACATTCGATCTCGAATATCTTCTCGAAACTGGGAAAGGTTAAAACCGGTGTAGTGCTAAGTTTTTCTTTAATCAACGCAAAACTTTTGTCTTGTGCTTCACCCCATTGAAACTTCCCTTGCTTGAGACACTCAGTAATAGGAGCTGTAATAGTACTAAATTTTCATACAAGGCGCCTGTAAAAAGTAGCGAGGCCATGGAAACTACGCAACTCACTTACGGTCTTTGGAGTAGGCCATTCTCTGATTGCACGTACCTTGTCTTGATCCACATGAATTCCATCTTAGCTAACAATATACCCCAAAAACAGCAACTTATTTGTAAGGAATGTGCACTTCTTCAACTTAATATAAAGTTTATTCTCTTCCAGAACATCCAGAACTTGTCTCAAGTGCACTAAATGCTTTTCTTTGGTTTTACTATAAATCAGGATATCATCAAAATACACAACAACAAATGACCCAGTAAAAGGACGCAAAACCTGGTTCATAAGTCGCATGAAAGTACTTGGTGTATTTGATAATCTGAATGGCATTACTCATTCATACAGACCATCCTTGCTCTTAAATGTCATCTTCCATTCATCTCCTGGTTTAATTCTAATCTGATGATAGCCACTGCTCAAATCAATTTTTGAAAACACCTTAGAACCCTCAAGACATCCAGCATATCCTCCAACTGCGGAATTGGAAATCTATACTTAATGGTGATCTTATTAATGGCTCTACTATCAACACACATACGCCAAGTGTTATCCTTTTTTTGGCACTAACAAGACGGGAACTGCACAAGGACTCATACTTTCACGAATAAATACTTTTTTCAGCAGCTCTTCAATCTTCTCCTTCACGATCGCATTTTCTTTCGGATTCATCCGATAATGGGGTAGGTAGATTAAGAAGGCTTCCTTCGGGACTAAATCAATCTGATGTTGAATACCTCGCATAGGAGGAAGTTGCTCTGGTAAATCTTTAGAAACCAAATCTTCAAACTTTCTCAAAATTTCCTGCACTTCTTTTGGAGTGTGACTTATAGCAACATCTGTCACCAAGAACCCCTTAAGTACAGCTGGATACATGAACCCAACTTCTTTGATAATGTCTTCAAACTCGTGGCTATTCCTGGAGATAGATAGAGCAATTTTGCGAGAACCCCACTCAAAGATAAACACATTATCATGCCTGTAAACACGAAAAGTTCCTGAAACAAGAAACAAGAATACGTGTACAAAATATATTTTATGTTTAATGATTTTGGGGTTACAATCTCTTTGTAATTTGATCCTCTGATTCTATCTTCGTAGGGTGTAGGTTTGTGGATGAGCTGTTGATCCAAAGGGCCGTCGGGGCTTGATCTAGGGATGAACAGTTGATGAACGGATCTTCGAGGGCTTTTGAGCTTGATCTTGAAGACTGGGTGTATGGATTTCTTCAAGGGGCCGTCGGGGCTTGATCTTGAGGGTTGATGGATGAGCGGATCTTCAAGGGCTTTTGGGCCTAATCTTGAAGACTGAGTGTATGGATTTCTTCAAGAGGCCGTCGGGGCTTGATCTTGAGGGTTGATGGATGAGCGGATCTTCAAGGGCTTTTGGGCCTAATCTTGAAGACTGATTGGATGTGTGGATTTGTTGAGGTTGTTGATCCAAAGGGCCGTTGGGGCTTGATCTTAGGACGAACGGATGATGAACACTTTCTTCAAGGGGCCGTCGGGGCTTGATCTTGAGTCGGCGGAAGTTCTTCAAGGGCCGTTGGGGCTTGACCTTGAAGGAGGGTTTGACGAAGAACGAAGAGTGTTTTCTTGATCCTTCGGGATTTTGCTTGAGAGCTTTAGAGTTTCAAGGCTTCAAGGTTTTGGTGTGATGTAAATTCCCTTCCTTTTTTCTCTTCTTTCTTCCTTTCTTTCTTCTTTTTCCTCTCTTGAAATGAATGCCTTGGCCTCCTATTTATAGAATTCCAAAACTTGATTTTTTGGATTTAAATAATCAGATGAAATAAATCATTTCTGCTAGATATTGACACGTGTCCTATTTGATGACATTTCCAATTTATTTCGATTTTTCGTTGAGTCACACGCTACATGTAAAATTTATGTGACACGTGAGCGTTGAAATTTTAATTATTGGTTAACATTCATTTCACCGAAATTTCGATGTCTACAAATGCCCCCACTTCAAGGCACGTCGTTGACATGTGCTTGTCACGTGTAGAAGATGCGTTTTGAAGTCCCTTAATGTAGATGTCAACCCAAGGGCCGTCGAGGCTTGATCTTGAATTGAGTTGGAAATTTCTTCAAGGGCCATCCATCTTGAGTTCGACTGGAAGATTTTCTGGTTTCCTCCAATCGTTGATTTTCCACAAGCTTAATCTTGAACTGGGCTGGAAGATTCTTTTGGTCTCCTCCGAAGGTCTGAACTTACTCCTTTTATCTGGAGTTGAATTTGATTCAAGGGTGGTGAACACTTGATTTTGAATCGGACTTGTGATTTCTTCAAGGGCCATTGAGGCTTGATCTTGAACTGGGCTGGAGGATTCTTCTGGTCTCCTCCGCTCATTGATTTTCCTTTGTGCTACTCTTGAACTGGGCAGCAGGATTCTTTTGGTCTCCCCCCGAAGGTCTACGAGCGGTTTCAGGATATGGCAGGCAAGTACGAGGTGGAGGTGCTGACCTGTTTCTTTGTTCAATCTTTCCAATTCGTATTGAATACGAATCGGAAAGATTGAAGTTTCCTTGTCCCTTCTCTGGCAGTGTATCAACCGTTGAAGATGACTACTCGAGAGCAATACTAGGTAAGCAATCAGGAATAGATTCCAGGTAGTCGGTTCCAGATCGGAAGACTGACTCCAAGTGCCGGCTGATTGCTTCTTTCACTTTGCCATGCGAGTAAGAACAAGGACAAAGGAAAAGACAGGGAAAAAGCATGATATGAGATACCTTTGCTTTCGAAGAAACAGCGAATGAATCAACACATATATTTGTTGTGCTTGTCTCCACATGCTTCGATGTATCATTTTCACTTGCCTTACTTGCTCCCCTTTGCAGAAGTGGTATTTCCTTATGCAGGTTTAGCATCTTCTCTTGTAGTATTTGTCCTCCGATGCAGGAGTTGAATGCAACCTTTGCATTTAAATGGTGCTTCACTTCTTGGTGGCAACTGGTTTGAGTGGAGGTTCCGACATATTACTTTCTCTGTCCTTGTCTTGGCAGGTGAGAACAAGGGCAAAGGAAAAGATAGGGAAAAAGCATGATATGAGATACCTTTGCTTTCGCCCTTGATGATATGAGATACCTTTGCTTTTGAAGAAGCGGTGAATGAATCAGCACATGCTTCAATCTATCGTTTTGCTCCTGGGTCATCTGTACTCCAGGCATCTGGTATCTTCAAAGGTTGAATAGGTTTTCTCAAAGGAAGAAGAAGAATTGTGTATTTCGAGAGGCTTTGCTGGGAGTGCGCCCTCAGAGGTGAGGAAGAGTTGGGCATTTTCTTCAGGTCTGCCTTGCCATAAGAGACGAAGGTCGACACATATAGGGATTTCTTAATAGCAAGTGGTGGTACCGTTCTTTTACCCTTGTCGACAAACGTCTCTTTGATATCTGAACGACGCCTCTTCGATTTCTGAATGACGCCTCTTCGATTTCTGAACGAACGCCACTTTTGACAAAGTTGCACGCGTTTTCTGAAAAGCAGAGAAAGCGTCGCCGAACTTTGCGCTTGTCGGCTAAAGACGTGTAGTTGCGATGATGGCCTCCACGTGTTCTCGACTTTGTCAGATATCTTTTGACAAAGTTGAACGCGTTTTCTGAAAAGCCGCGAACGCGTCGCCGAACTTCACGCAGGAAAATCTGGATTTTTGAATCGGTGGTCGTGTCGCTTGGCTTTTTACAGAGGTATCGATCACTCCAACATACACACTCTGAAAATTGCCCATTCTTGAAAATTGTCTCCGGCCTTTTGAGAATTATCTTCATCCACCCATTCTCTCTGAACACCTTTGAAAAAATGACTAACTCATCGAACCTTTGCTTAGATTTGAGTCTCAGCAGCGATCCGGTTGCACCCGGTCAAGGTAATGTATGGCGCCCTTCTTTTTTATCTTCTAACGGTCCTCTTACAGGTGAAGACTCCGTGATGCAGGACGCCACAACAGCTACAATAGTAGCTAGGAACCTCCTCACTCCAAAAGATAGTAGGCTGCTGTCAGGACGGTCCGATGAGTTGACCGTTCAAGAGTCCCTCGCTCTCAGCGTTCAGTGTGCAGGCTCTGTGTCCAACATGGGCCAACGCCTACTTGCTCGCTCCCGTCAGGTTGAATCGTTGATGGCAGAGGTGGAAAGTCTCAAGCAAGAGATCAAGCAGCTGAAGTATGAGAATAGAAGTTTGCACGTGCTTACAAACAACTATTCGACGGGCATGAAGAGGAAGCTTGATGAGCTGCAAGAATCTGAAGGTCGGATTCAAAGTGATCGTCAAAGGTTTTCGTCTTTCCTCCAGAGGCACCTTTTTCCTGGGTCTTCCAGCGTTTGGCCAAGTATTGAGGCCTGGAATGCTCTAGCTTCAATGCCTCCCGCTCCGATGCCTTCTGCTCCGATGCCTTCCGCTTCTAGAGTTTTGCCAAGTAATGGGGCTTCACGTGAACATCCTTTGTGAAAGCTCCATCTTTTTTTTTTTTTTTGGTACACACTTGTAATTTCTTGGAGATTAATGGACATGTTTTATTTTATTCAGTGTATTGTGCTAAATACAGATAAAACATATACATCACCGTCCATCATCATTACTTTTTATTTTATTTTATTATTTATTATTATTTATTTGTTTTTTTTTTTTTTTTTTTTTTTACTTTTCTTTGCTTTCGGTGGCACTGATCCACCATTCGTTTATATATATATATATTTCAGATGGTGCCAGAAGCACCATCATTGTTTTTTTCTTTCTTTTTATTATATATATATATATTTTTTCCTTTTTGCACATGGTTCCAGAAGCACCATCATTGTTTTTATTATATATATATATATATATATATATATATTTTGGGATGGTGCTTTCCATCCAGATTCCATTATTTTTTTTCTTTAAATGGTGATCTGCAAGGCTGAGTTTGTGGGTGAAAACCCAGGCCGAGTCCGAGAGAAGACGGAGGAAATCTTTGGGTGTGAGTTGACAAACTTTGATTTTGTCAATCACATTCAAAGGCAGCAGCAGAGGCAAGCAGACGGATGAGATCTTTGGGTGTGAGTTGACAAACTTTGATTTTGTCAATCACATTCAAAGGCAGCAGCAGAGGCAAGCAGACCGATGAGGTCTTTGGGTGTGAGTTGACAAACTTTGGTTTTGTTGATCACATTCAAAGGCAGCAGCCATGGCGGAGGTGCAGAAGCAGCCAGATCTTGAGGCAGTGCAAAGCGTCAAGTTTGAAGACCGGCTAGTCGTTTGACAGCGGTCAATGAAGCTCTTCGTTGATTTTGATCATGGTGGCTAGGGTGAGGAGTTTGAGGTTTGTTGGCAGCGTGAGGAGACAGAGGAAGAAGCTCCACCATCACCATTGAGCACAGGCAAGGAGCACAGCCACTGAGCACAGGTAGCAGTGAGTTCCCATTTGTCGCCCGTGTAAGTGTTGATGCGGTGAGTGTAAGGCACGATCACGTCCTTCACAAGCGATCCTTGGTCCTCCTTCAACCGCCCAAAATCGCAAACAAGCAGTACACAATTTTTTACTTTGTCAATCACTTTGTACAGAGCATTGGGGTCCGAAGCCATGATCACATGGTCTCGCCCATTGTTCCTCTTCCAGTACTCCTGCGATTCCAGCCACTCAATCAAGGCCACCTGATTCTCCTCGTTGCTGTACAACGGCTTCTCTGACCGGGAAGCCGGTCGCGCCAGGTTAACAATCAGGCTCAATGACGAGAATAACGGCACGTAGAACAAGTCTGCCTCTTCCGGATCCAATACCCTCTCAACGGGCGAACCGACCCGTTCCGATTCGGGTTTGAGCAGGTCCCGGAACAGGTACCGCTCACCCATGTGCTGGTGACCCGGGTACTTGAGCTTCGAAACGTCGTCGTCGGTTGCTGCAGCGTTATGCAAAGAAGGAAAGGCTGCTGCTTGTAATTTGATCCTCTGATTAAACACGAAATGGATGAGGTCTTTGCAATTGCCTTTGGAACTCCACCGGACTCACCACCGGATCCGATCCGATAACCCGTTCTGTGTGGCCTGATCTGACAAAGTCAGGCGGCGGCACAACTTGTTCCGGTATCGGCGCTGGAGGAGGAGGAGGAGGCGCCACGGCAGCAGGGACGACACCCTTTTCCATGCCGCAGAGAAATTCCACATTATTTTGGACCGGAGGCTTGGAATTTAGGTAGGGCGCCTGGGCGGGACTCGAATTAAGAGCCTCGACGAACCGATCTTTATTGGACCTTGCATCATCCGACCCGAATCCACCGTTGGGGCTCGCATTAAAGAGGAACAATCTCATGCGGGCAGGCCTAGTGGAAGCCCGGTAGAGGCGATCGTACTCGTGCATCATGTGCTCCCAGTCGTCGTCGTTGGTAACAGAGATCAAGGCGTCGTGGTCTTCGCCAGGGAGTTGGTACTTGAACGACACGTCGTACTCGGAGAAGGAGGAGAGCTTGGAAATGATGGCTTCAGAGAAGTGGTTGACGGCGGCGGTAAAGTCACCGGAGGAGAAAGCGGCGTTGCCTTTGGCTTTGGCTTCGTCGGCCATGGCTGTTTGGCGATTGAAGAAACCTATTCTACAGACAGTAGAGGGATTACGGGTTGAGGGCATGGCTTGGGCCTGGATTTGGGCTGCTCCTTTTTTGTGGATTTCAACTTCTGTTTCTTTGAGTTGGCATGGGTTTTAAGTGTAGGCAAACCCACTTTAACATGTATATATAATATATATATATATATATATTTTATTATTTTTTTTTTTTTTTGAATAGAGAATATATATATATTTTTTCTAATACATAGTAACATATGTATTTTTTTCTTTTCTTTTCTTTTGTAATAAAATTGACTTTCTTTAATGAAACATTTATTTATTTATTTTGATGTGACTGTACTTGAAGTTTTGAAGTTTCAAGTTGCCTACGTACTCTTCCAAAGAAGAGATCAAGTCATAACGTAGTTCAAATGAGTGATGGTTTTGATGATGATTTTGCCGTACACAGTTTATGCTCTTGCGGGCTAGGAGCTTTTGGTGCCGTTTGCAGTTTCAGCTCATGCAGGCAAGGAGCTTTTGGTGTCGCCTTTTATGCTCGTGCAGACCAGGAGCTTTTGGTTATCGCCTTTTAGGCTCGTGCGAACGAGGAGCGTGTGGTGTCTTTTGCAGTTTCAACTCGTGCAGACAAGGAGCTTTTGATTTTTTGTCAAACGATCTTAGAGAGGCATTCCTTGCAATCTTTATAGCAAGGAGTCTTGACTGAGTGATTGAAGAAGTCTTTGGGGAAGAAATCGCGCATCGTGATGGCAACGGACGATCTTTGTGTCATAATTTCATCATCCTCAACATTTTCATGTAGCTTTGAAGGTTGACGGTAGCTGCTTTGCCCCCTTTCCGATTGGTGAACTTGTGGAGGAGACCTATGTTTCTTGTGCATTTTCTTTGGAGTGACATAAGTCCATCCTTCAACTTCACTTGACTTGACTGACATGGTTTTGGAGCATGCCCCCAACGGTTAAGGTGAAGATTTTGAGTTCAAAGAGCCAGAAGTGACGGAGGTATAGTTTGACTTCACCACATCATTAAGATCTAGCTCGATGATCCCTTTCTGAGCCAACTTCATGATGAGATCTTTTAGCACAAAGCACTTTTCCGTCGGATGACTAATGAAGCGGTGGAATTTACAGTACCTTGGACTGTCAGTACGGTTCATATCTTCTGGCCGTTTGCACTCAGGTAGGTTGATCACCTTTTTTTTCAGCAAGTCATCTAACATGGCAACCACGTCAGAGTCGGGGAATGGATAAGTCTTCTCCTCAAGCTCCTTCAAAGTGCGTTTACGTATCTCTTGATCACGAAAAGCTTCGGTTTGAATCGCCTTGCTTCGTGTATGGGTTTTGACTGGAGTTGTGTTGACCGTCATTGCTTCCTTGGTGGGTTTCCACGCAGCCTTATCCACCTTGGGCCCCAAAACTTTGTCATTCTTGTAGTCGGCGATCTGTTCTTTCTTCCCATGACGGGTGATGCTTAACTCCATATCATGGGCGCGGGTGGCTAACTCCTCAAATGTTCGTGGTTTGATGCCTTGAAGGATGTAGTGTAGTCCCCACTGCATGCCTTGAACGCACATCTCAATGGCGGAGGTTTCAGAAAGCCGATCTTTGCAATCCAGGCTTAATGAACGCCATCTATTTATGTAGTCGATGACAGGTTCATCTCTCCACTGTTTCGTACTGGTCAGCTCTAGCATGCTTACAGTACGACGAGTGCTGTAGAAACGGTTGAGGAATTCCCTTTCTAGCTGGTCCCAACTGTTGATAGACTCAGGTTCGAGGTCAGTGTACCAGTCAAAAGCGTTACTTTTCAGCGAACGCACGAACTGTTTGACGAGGTAGTCTCCCTCTGTCCCAGCATTGTTGCAAGTTTCAATGAAATGGGCGACATGTTGCTTCGGGTTGCCTTTTCCATCGAACTGCATGAATTTTGGGGGCTGATAACCCCTTGGCATCTTCAAAGCATCAATCTTCTTGGAGTAAGGCTTTGAGTACAGTACGGAGTCATGCGAGCTTCCTTCGTATTGTGTCTTGATAGTGTTTGCGATCATCTCCTGTAGCTGCTGGATAGAGAGAGATCCCATGGATGCCGTTGCTTGGTCTAGCTTCGGCTTCTCTTCAACTTTCTCCGCTGGTGGCTCCTCTTCTTCGTCGTCTTCTTTCTTTAATAGGCCAATATTTGGGTCGACTTTCACGTCGGGCAGCGCATCTAGTTGGTTGACAAGTGCGGCAATCTGCAAGTCCTTCTCTTCCACAGTCCGTGTGAGCTTTGCGATTACTTCATTCATCTGAGCTAGCTGCTCCTCGATTGAAGTTGCTCCAGTGGTCATGACTTGCATGGTTGTACTGCCGCTTGGATCAGGGTCGGAGAGTAGGGACTCTGAGTATTTCCTCGGGCTTTCGTCTTCTTTACCTTCTTGAACCGTGATGTAGAAAACATCTTGGATCTCCTCTTCAGTGCCGTTCTCTTGGGTTTGTTGACATGAAGATTTGCCAGTGTGGACGATGATGCGCCTCCTTACCTTCAGTGGTCCTTTTGTGTCGACCTCTAGGATTGCTTGGCGCTTCATCCTTGAAGGAATCAAGCTTCGAGCGTCGTCTTTTTCTCCTAACCCATCGAGCTTTTCTTCCTTTGGTGTTGTCTTCCTCTTTCCAAAAGGCTTACCATTATCTTCAAATCTTTCTGAAGCTGATCGTCGCAGAGGAGAGATAGCTGTGTTGCTTTGTTTCTTAGGCTTTAACAACCTTTCAAAAACAGAGCTTTGGGATGTCGGCGCGTTAAGCCCCTTGAAGACAGAGGTTCGGTCCTGACCACCAATGCGATTAAGCACTGAAGTTCTGGAGCTTGAATGGCTCATCTTATCGAAGACCGACGTCTGAGGGGAGGGTTTAGGCTCTTCTTGGTCTTGTTCAATGCTCACGCTGATGTGTTGAGCGCTAGCTTTCTTCACTTTGCTTGAAATCTTCACGGGTGCATTTGGTGTGAAGCCAAGTCCAGCCTTGTTGTTGTCAACTCCATAATCATGCTCCTTCAACTTCTTTTGAGTCTCGGTGAGGTCGCGATCTTTGTTGTTGACGGTGTTTGAAACCTTCTTTCCAAGATTTGAAGAGGAAGCAAAGTCATGCCTAGCCTTTGACATGAGTTCGTAGGCATTTGGGTTGAAGCCTTCTTCGGTCCTCTTAGTTGGAAGAGAGCTTGGTTTCACTTGGACGCCATGCTGTGCCTCCAGACGGTTGATGAGTCCGGCGGTTTGCAAGTTTTTCTCCTCTGCAGTCTTTATCAGCCTTGCAATTGTTTCCTTCATCTGAACCAGCTGTCTTTCAATGGAGGTAGTGCCGATAGTCATGACTTGTTCTTTGTTTGAAGCCATGGACTGTGCTTGAATATCTTGAACGGAGACAGAGATGAGAGGTAGAGATAGTCCCACCGGGCGTGCCAAATTTGTAAACACGAAAAGTTCCTGAAACAAGAAACAAGAATACGTGTACAAAATATATTTTATGTTTAATGATTTTGGGGTTACAATCTCTTTGTAATTTGATCCTCTGATTCTATCTTCGTAGGGTGTAGGTTTGTGGATGAGCTGTTGATCCAAAGGGCCGTCGGGGCTTGATCTAGGGATGAACAGTTGATGAACGGATCTTCGAGGGCTTTTGAGCTTGATCTTGAAGACTGGGTGTATGGATTTCTTCAAGGGGCCGTCGGGGCTTGATCTTGAGGGTTGATGGATGAGCGGATCTTCAAGGGCTTTTGGGCCTAATCTTGAAGACTGAGTGTATGGATTTCTTCAAGAGGCCGTCGGGGCTTGATCTTGAGGGTTGATGGATGAGCGGATCTTCAAGGGCTTTTGGGCCTAATCTTGAAGACTGATTGGATGTGTGGATTTGTTGAGGTTGTTGATCCAAAGGGCCGTTGGGGCTTGATCTTAGGACGAACGGATGATGAACACTTTCTTCAAGGGGCCGTCGGGGCTTGATCTTGAGTCGGCGGAAGTTCTTCAAGGGCCGTTGGGGCTTGACCTTGAATGAGGGTTTGACGAAGAACGAAGAGTGTTTTCTTGATCCTTCGGGATTTTGCTTGAGAGCTTTAGAGTTTCAAGGCTTCAAGGTTTTGGTGTGATGTAAATTCCCTTCATTCTTTCTCTTCTTTCTTCCTTTCTTTCTTCTTTTTCCTCTCTTGAAATGAATGCCTTGGCCTCCTATTTATAGAATTCCAAAACTTGATTTTTTGGATTTAAATAATCAGATGAAATAAATCATTTCTGCCAGATATTGACACGTGTCCTATTTGATGACCTTTCCAATTTATTTCGATTTTTCGTTGAGTCACACGCTACATGTAAAATTTATGTGACACGTGAGCGTTGAAATTTTAATTATTGGTTAACATTCATTTCACCGAAATTTCGATGTCTACAATGCCCTTTTGTGGGTAGCATCAACATCAAACTACCATGGCCTTCCCAGTAATACATGGTTAGCATCTATGTCAATTACATCGCACCAAATCTCATGTTTGTAATGTTTACCGATAAAAAGAGGAATCTTGCATACTTCTGTCACTTTCATCGACGATCCTTTCTTCACCCAACCCAACATATAAAGATCTGTACGCTTCTCTGTCGGAAGTTTTAAATAATCAACCATCTTTTGTGACACAAAATTCTCACGGCTACCACTGTCCACAATCAATGTACACACCTTGTTGTCAACAGAACATAATGAGCGGAATTTATGATTTCTCTGCCCTTCTTGTTTAGGCGAAATAAGCTCGTTGTAGTACTATGCTAAGCACTTCGTCCTCCTCAATAGCAATACGAGTCATCATCAAATTCACAACCTCATTATTATCTTCATATGCAAACTCAGCCCATCATAATCATCATCATAATTTCCACCTTGATCATTAGCTTCTTCGGTTCCTTATACAAGGTTCGCTTGCTTCCGTTTCGGACAGCTATTGGACTTGTGGCCATGCTGGAAACACCTATAGTAGACATCACCAGTTGCCTTAGCATATGGACCAAGGTTTGGCCTCTGATTTTGATTCTAATTTATGTTAGTGTCCCAGCTACTTTCTCTTCTGTAATTATGCCATTTATAATTATTTCCTTGGGTCGACTGAACCTCTTTCTTCTCCTTGTTAGGAACATAAGAATCTGCTGTCCTTCTCTGGTAATTATTATTATTGCCATAGCTCGATTTCTTCTCTTTTTGTTCATGTTCTTTCAGTTTTTTCTCTAACTGTTGTGCCTTCATAGCCATATTTTGAGCCTTATGGACATCCCAGAAAACTTGTAACCCGATTATATCCTATATTAACATCGTCAATCCATTAACATATCTTGACACCGTCTGCCCCTGAGTCTCATTCAAAGAATTTCTTTCTACCAACCTTAAGAACTCGTCAATTTAATCGTCTACTGCCCTGCTACCTTGGGTACAATTATGGTAGAGGCGATAAAGATGCTGCTCGTAATCCACTGGAAGGAAACAGTCTATCATCAATTGTTTCATCCTACACCATGTCCTGACCGGTTGTTTGGCCTGCCTCTATCGCGACTTCTGCAAATTATCCCACCATAAAGCCATTTCCCTTCAAGTGAAAAACCACTATCTTAACCATCTTCTCCTTCGGTACCAACATAATCTTGAAGAATCTCTCTACCTCCACAAGCCAATCTAAAAATCCTTCAATGGATAGATGGCCATTAAAATAATGGATGTCGGCCTTCATCTAATAATCTTCAATGGGTTGTCGGTTGTTCTGATTAGTAGCATGTGGGATCCCTGGATGTTCTATCTCTTCCTTAGAATCTGATTCACTAGCCTCCCATTGACGATGACCATTGTGGTTGCTTCTATCACCACCACATCGGTTATCTCGATCATTTTGTAGATTGTTGTTGTTGTTATTGTTGTTTCCCATGTTGAGAAGCAATTGACGAATCTCTTCAACGCTTGCAGCAAGAGCATCAAACTCCTTCCTGGAAATTGGTTCCCCGCCAGGATAGGTCCTATAATTCGTCGGGTTATTCGCCATTGAGCCAAGGCAAACCTGTTCTGATGCCAACTGACGCAACAAGAAGATAAACAAAGGGATTATCACGTTCACCCTTAATGATTCATCTGGAATCCACCAAAAAAAAGTGAGAGAATTCTCAAAGACTATATTGATTAATCTGGAATACAAAAGACGAAACTTAGAGCAACACTTACATTGCCTATATATTCTACTTGTAACACCAGATTAATCATACATATTGAATGCTATTTAAATCATAGCGTGTAACTCATGACCTATTGGTTTACACCCTACGCCTATCAAGCTGTGCTTCAAATTTCTCCGCTAAATGTTCTACGTCAACTTGTTTTTCTCTACAAGACCTATTAGGGTTTTAGCCAGAATGAACGTAGGATAAACAAAAAGTGATGGTAGGGATTAATGGGTTTATTGATAAATTTGAGTTTTATTATTAATTTCATTTTATACTTAATAGTAATTATGCAATAAGGTAAAATAGACAATTAACAATTTAAATTTAAGTTGGGTGTAGAAAGAGGTTACATGGGTTCAAATAAAATTTCCCTTTCGAGAAGGCAGCAACTGCTGCTTTGTTGCTCTCTTTGGGTTGCTTCATTTGTGTTTTCTTTTAGTCAATCACTCGTATTGGTGCTACAATCTGTAGCTTTTAAGAGAGGAATTTGTTATATATTTTCGTCTTCACACAAACCGAGAACTGATCCAAATCAACCTGCCACTATAAGTTAACCGACCTGATCGATTTTTGACTCAAATTTGTCGGTTTCGATTTGCAATTTTAGCCCAACCAACTAGGTCGGTTTGGTTTCAATTATGGCCCAAAACCAACCCAAACCAACCCACACCCACCCAGACCCAATGTTGTTCTAGTACTAGCATAACTATTGGTGCGACTAGCTTGTACGAAAACGTGGAAATCGAAATGTTAATGCGAGAAGATGATGTCCGAGATTCCATCAACTTCTCAATAGCCGATAATCCATCGTTTCTCAGTAGTGTACATCTTGGAATATAATTAGCAGAAAGCTACTCAGGCACACGGGAAAAGACATACATTTCAAACACAAGATATTCAAAAACGAGTTTAACACGAAAATGGCGTCTACAATATATGAAATTTCAGTTACAAATCTCAGGAAAAGCAAGTAATTTGCCAACTTAATCTAATTTGTTTATTCTCGAAAGTCACAAGAATCACCTAGACCGAAATGCTCAACCTGTTCATTACATCGAAAATCTTGATCACGAACCTTGAAACAAAATTTGAAATAGAAATACAAGAGAAGCACAACCTAATTAAATCGCATTCTTTAACATAGAAACCCTACTCAAGGAGATGAGAAAACTAACATAACCGTTGTCGTACTTTAAGGTTGAAAAAATTGCTCCCACTTGAGCAGTAGGAGATCATCTGATCTGGGTAGGAGAACAGAGCAAACCGGACGCATCTGATCCAACCACTGAAAGATCACAAACAGTACAGAGCTTCCCTTCCTGGTCCGGAACAAACCGAGAACTGCAGTATGGGCATGACACATCCTTCTGTCCACGGTAAATAGGCACGTAAGTTGCCCCATGGACCACAAATGGGTTTCTGAAATCACAGTTTAGCTGGGTTGCATTAGTCATGTTCTTTTCGGCAGCTTGCAGGATTTGTCTTGCAGTCTTTGCATGGTTTTCAATGGTGGGGTTGGTTTCCAAAAGTCGTCTGGCGAAGTCAGCTCCGACCTCCCTGTAAACAAATGCCAATGAGAAAAAAATGGCGGAAAATGTGAAAGAATGTTGGAAATTGTGAAATTACCATTCGGTCCTGGAACCGTTTAGCGCCCTCTGCGCCGGCTCTGGACGACGGATTCGGCTTAGCTCCTGACGGTGCGGGTGAGGTTGGTCATGTTGCCAAACTCCACCGCCTTGCTCACCGCCGATCTCAGTCATGACATTTTCTCCTACTTTTTAACAGAATAACAAAAAAAAAAAAAAACACACATCAAATATCCCAAATCGCAAATTCTGATGCAATCTCCTACCTACCTACTCAATTAAAAACCTAATAAAAAATTAATCTCCAAATCCCCGATTTTTAAATCATATTCGAAACCTAATTCAAAAGCCTGTGATCCTAATTCAATTAGAATTTTGAAAGATTTTAATTCGAATCTAGAGTCTTTAATTAAGATTTGAAGTTATTAAATTCAAGTTATATACAATTAGATTTTAAGATAATTTATTAAAATCGTTAAAAATTTGAGTGTATTTAATTAGAATTTTAAAAAAGTTTATAATATTTGTGTATTTAATTAGAAATTGATTTTAAAAAATTTGATAAAGTTAAGGAATTAGAGAGATTTCGTAATGTATTTTAAACATATATAAATTTCATCCTCCCATGAGATTTCGAAAAAATTAAATCAAAATTTTGTATGAAATCTATACCAATTAATTAAATTTTATAAAAATTCATGTATTTATAAATCTATTAAAGATCTCTCTAATTCTCAAACTCTGGAGATAAAACAGAGAGGATTGTGGTCGACGGCACGGTACACGGTGCGCCGGCGTTTGTACAGAAATAGCTCGCTGGAATTGGAAGAACCAGACCCAGACCTTAACATTTTTACGGTACAAATATACTCAGATGCAAAGACAGAGCACCACCATTGAAGAGGAATCCTCCTGGAGCATCAGTTGCCGCATATTCAAATCTAAAACGTTTTTACTCTTCAGAAAGTCACTGAACATATATACTGTAAAATATTAGCAAAAAAATCTTTAGAAAAAAAAAAAAACATACTATCGGATCGGGGAAGACATAACCCGGCTTCCGGACCGAGTTCTGGTGGAAGCCTGCAAACAACCCGCCCTCTCTCTCCCCAAACCCTAGAACGCAGCCCCTCACTTTCTCGAAACCCACTCTCAAACCTTAGAACGCAGCACTCTCACTCTCTCAAAACCCACTCTGAATAACACGGATGCAAAAAGCCGCCCTCTCTCCCGCCGTCAGCTTCGGTTCGAAGCCGCTTTGTTTTCACCTAAACTCCAAATCGCGCTCTCCCTCTCTCTCCCCAAAGAGAGCATCATCGCTCAATCCCCTCTCTTTCTCTCCCTCGAACCGTACAGCCCCCTGTGACTCTGTCTACATGCAAACCCTCTCCTCAACCACTCGGAATGACACCAACACCAGCCACCCACCGCCCAAGCGCAATCGCAGAAATCCTCCCATAACGGACACCCTTGCCCCATCTCTCTCTGCAAATCCCCGAATCTCGTAGCCATCGAAATCCCGCCATATCTCTCTCTCTTCGGATTTCAGTAAGAAATGAGGGTTTGAGAAGGAAATGGAAAAGGCCGGCTTTTCCATCCCTTCTTCCCCTTCCACGATTATCAACACGTGTGCATCAAGAGCAGCGGTAGAGAGAGTCCAAAACGCTGTCCATTCGCACAGTGCAATTTCATCCCCTACTCTCTCTCTCTCTCAGCAAGCAGGGCCGCTGTCCATTCGCAGCTCTCGTCTCTCTCCAATCTGTCAGTGCTTCTGCCCCGCTTCCCCAACAACAACAGGCCTACTGAAGCCGAAGCCGAAGCCGAAGCAAAAGCAAAAGCCGAAAGCCTAAAGCCCAGATGCAGCCCAAACGCTCAAAATCGGTTTTAAGGTGATGGTAAAACCGTAAATGTAACGAAATTTACCCAATGGCATAGACGTAAATATATCAAAAAGAACGGGCGGTGGCAATTTTGTAAATAAAGTGAAATCCGGCCGAATTCACTGTTCATTTGAACAGTGCAATTGGATTTCTTACTTTAGACTTGAGTAATGATTTATTAAACTTCTTACTGTGAGGGGAAATTTTTCATTATCACGAGAACACGAGGGGTACATCAAGTGTTTTTATGCAAGTGGTGAAATTTTTTATTTTTTCAGTTATTAACTTTTTAATACACATATCATACCATTAGTATAGTCACAAGTGATGTATCATTCCATGTTCCGATCACACTGAAACATCTCTCTGAAGACGGTGCAAGTCTGTGTCTTAAGATTAAAAACAAGAAGGAAAAGTTAGATCGTAGTACAAAGACCTTATCAACCTTCTATACATTTCTAGAAACCAAGAAAACAATATCCCCAATTTCATTTTTTCATAAACCAATAAAACTTTGATAAGTTCTTATCTTTTCTTTCTTGTTTTTACTCAAAATATAAAGACTATGTAGCCCTCACAAAAGTATTTTAAATAGGGAAATTTTATTTGAACTCATATTTTGTATCTCAACACCCAGTTTATTTTTTATGCCCACATTGTATTTGATTTATCTATCATTATCTCTTTACACCCAACGCTATTTCCGAAACCGCCCTTACTTATCAAAATTCAACTCAATCAAACTTCTTTTTACACCCAATTCAATCTACTTCAAAATAAAAAAATAAAACCCTAACCAATCCATCATCTCCATGGAGCAAGGCCCCTTCTCTATCTTTAAAAAATCCTTCCATCTCCCATGGTTGTCATTTTGCACCCCCGTATAATCCTCCGTGGTCGTCTAAACCTCTTCCTCTTACTTTTCTTCATCATTTGACATCTCTAAATTTTTAGAGCAGTAATTAGCTTAATAATTGGTATGTGTTCAATTGATTGGTTCAATTTTTACGTATTGATTCCTTTTTCTTTTCAATTAAATGAGCTTCTGGTTAAAGTGTTTAATGAGTTCGGTATATTTCAATTAAGTGACGGTGTGGGTTCTTACACAATGGCCTGGGTTCGAATTCTATCGGTGACTAATCTAACATCTAACTTACTAATGCTATCGCTCAACTACAAAAAAAAAAAATTTCGAAATGTATGTAGTGGATAAACACAATCTCAAAATTTAATTAAAATCACAAAAGAACGATAAATAAAGGCATTATCACAACTTAGGGGTGGTGTGCAATCCCATTAAAATAGAACTTAATATATACATATTAAAAACAAAAACAAATTGATGCAAAATCTCCCGACGACTAATATTATTTCAAGTCATACATGAAACATACACAGTTGTCCCTTCATGCCATTTGGTTGTAATCAAACATCATGCATTTACTAATATTATTCCAAATCATGGATGAAACCTACACATTTGTCCCTTCATGCCACTTGGTTATACGCAAACATAATGCATTTACTAATAAGCAAACATCATACATTTACTAATACTATTCCAAGTCATGCATGAAACCTATACATTTGTCCCTTCATCCCTTCATGCCACTTGATTATACGCAAACATAATGCATTAACTAATAAGCAAACATCATGCATTGACTAATATTATTCCAAGTCATGCATGAAACCTGTACATTTGTCCCTTCATGCCATTTGGTTATAAGCAAACATCATGCACAAGTTGTTTACTAATTAGTATTACTACTATTTAGCTTGTATCATGACCGTTTTCTTTCTATTGTTCATACACCAAGACATTGTAAGAAATAATATTGATTATTCAAAACGAATCAACAACTAGTTGCACAGTGTCACAGTCAGTGATACTTCCAACTTGATAAAGAAAGAAAGAAAAAAAAAAAAGGAAGTTGACTTCCAAACTAAAATAAAATGTATATAAATATAGAAAATTGTTATTAGCACTCCAAAAATCTCATTTGTCACTCCAAACTTTTTATAATTAGAAAGAAAAATACATTTGTGCGAAGTGTAAAATGAGATTTTTAGAGTGCTAATAACAGTTCCCTAAATATGTCTTAACAAATATTGTACGTGGCATTGACTTAGACTTTCGCAAATAGACTTATAATTTCTAGTATCTAATAAATATCCAGATTGAAAATATTCATCGATCTACAAAATTTTCTCATGGAAGTACACATTTTTTTGATACAGATACCAATGTAGAGGCTAAAAGACGATACAATATTAAATTCATATGTGGTTGGGATATTTATGACTTTAATCATTAAAATGCATAAGCTCAATTATACATTCAAGTTAGATCAATTCCTGAAGTTTTGGTCAACAATAAAACTGCTTACCTATAAGTTCACCTATAAAACATGCAAAGGCGATATACTTTTTAATCACAGTTCTATGTATTGTGAATTTTTGTCTGCAACTTTTGTGGCATATAGAGGCTAAAAGATACTACGATATTAAATCCATATATGGTCAAAATATTCATCAATTTAATTATTAAAATGCATAAACTCAATTACACATCTATGTTAGATCAATTCCCGAAGTTTTGCTCCACAATAAGAACTGCTTAGCTATTAGTTTGCCTATAAAATGTGCAAAGACGATATACTTTTTAGCCACAGTTCAATGGAAAGTGAATTGTCGTTGGCAACTTTTGTATCTAATAAATATCCACGGTTAAAAATATTCATTGATATACCAAAAGTTATCATGGACGTACCCATTTTAATACCACAGATAGGAATATAGAGGCTAGAAGATTCTCATTTAATAAAAACATACCAAACTCATTTAACACTCTAACCAAAAGCTCATACCGATTATTAAGCTAATTAGTGCTCTAGAAATTTAGAGATGTCAAATGATGAAGAAAAGGAAGAGGAAGAGGTTTGGATGACTACGGAAGAGTAGATGGGGGTGCAAAATGACAACCATGGGAGATGGAAGGATTTTTATAAAGAGAGAGAGAGAGAGAGAGAGAGAAGGGGATTTGCTCCATGGAGATGATGGATTGGTTAAGGTTTTATTTTTAAGTAGATTGAGTTGGGCGTAAAAAGAAGTTTGATTGAGTTGAGTTTTGATAAGTAAAGACGGTTTCGGAAATAATGTTGAGATACAAAATATGTGTTCAAATAAAATTTCCCTTTCAACAACTAGTTTCTCAAAAAAAGAACAGTAATGCTTTTCTTACCATGTTTTTATACCACATTTATATGTCACCTTATGTGGCATTTAATGTAGACAACGACATCATTTAAATTAATCAAAATTTAATTTAAATTAATAATCAATAATTAAAATAAAAGCTGAAATTAAATGGTGATTGTGGCCTATAAGGAGTCTTCTTCTTCTTTCCCCATTCAATCATGTTTCTTCCCCCGTTTCTTCTCCCATGCCAGTTCTTTTATGCCATATTTTTTTCGCTCCCTTATCTGGATTATTAGTATGCATCTATCATTTTTTTTTCAATGAATTTAAATTTTTTTAGTCTGTTTATTTCTTCTTCTTTCTCTCAATCTCCATTGTGTAGCAAGATAAATTCTTCTTCGGGTCTTGATCAGAGTTGACGTTAATGGTGTTGTGGTGAGAGATGAAGGTTTCCTGACGATACGTGCTTGAGATTCCTTTAATTTGGTTATAAGTAGGAACAAGATGGAGTCCTTAATGACTCATAGTGTTAAATCTTCAACCCCCAATGTCATTTTTCTATGAACAAAAAGGTTTAGGTAAATAGTCCAATGGAGATCGAAAGAAAGAAGAAGAATAAACAGACTAAAAAAATATAAATTCATTGAAAAATAATGGTAAATGCTTACCAATAATCCAAACAGGGAAGCGTCGATGAACCTTTGCTGTATGAGAATTAGTTGAGATTGTGGTAGTCCACACTAACGTGAAAAAAACTGGAGTGAAAAAATATGGCGTGAAAGAACTGGCGGAAGAAGAAACGGGAAAAGAAGCATGATTGAGTGGAGAAGGAAGGAGAAGACTCCTCGTATGCCACAATTACCATTTAATTCCAGCTTTTATTTTAATTATTGATTTATTAAATGGTTTTTAATTTAAATTGAATTATGATTAATCTAAATGATGTGGTTGTCCACATCAAATGTCACATAAGGTGATATATAAATATGGTATAAAAACTTGGTAAGAATAGCATAACTGAAAAAGATAGAAAATAATCAATAAATTCACTTCAGGTGTAAATACATAGATTCACATCGCTTTATTTATTTATTTATTTGTATATTCCAAGTTGATTAAGGTAATTAAGTAATCTTTCTTGACTTAGCTTTAAATAATTAAATAAACTTGGCTTGACTTTGCACACCCCCGTCGCTTATTGACTAATGACTCGGTACTAAGTCTTTTTTTTTTTAATTTGGTCAAAACTCAGTACCAAGTCAGATCGATATTTTCTTGTGCTCGTCCTGGAAATAAACCGGACAAAGCCTAATGGTGGACTAAAACAATAACAGACAAATTAATCAGCCAAGATGAGGAACACAAAATATACCACCATGTGTTTTAATCCCTTACATTTATATTAATTCCTACAGAAGGCCAACCATGCTCAAGGCAACGCGTACCGACTAATGACTAATACTAAGTCAGATGGATGCTTTCTTGTGCATTTCCTTGAAATAAATGGGACAAAGCCTAATTGTGGACTAAAACAATAACAGACAATTAAGAGTAGGGACACATTTTCCCCCAACCCAAAATATTCCACCACGCGTTTTAATCCCTTCCATATATATATATTCGAAGGCCAACCTTCTTAATTAGCAGTTCCTTAATTTCTTGGATCCATCACCTGCTTGGATTTTCTCTGCTAGTGCTAGGATCTGCTCGACCCTTTTTAGTTAATATTATATGGCGTTACATAGGAGGATGCATATTTTGCATCTTTCCTTAGTAATGGTGGTGGTAGTTACAATTTTACTAGGAACTCCAACTCCAACAACAGCTCAATCTCTCCTTCCGCCTCAGGCACTGCCTGGCTGCCTTGACCATTGTTGTAATCTCACAATTCCATACCCATTTGGCATAGGCACTGGTTGCTACCTCCAAGTCGGTTTAACATCACTTGTGAAAATTCCACTCAACAGCCAACAACACGTTTGATGACGAGCAATATCGAAATTACCAACATATCTCTTTATGACGGTGAGCTCCAAATACTACAGTTCGCAGCCAATGATTGTTATGATGCTCAAGGCAACTTGACCGCACGGAACATTTCCAGGCTCTGGGTTCCTCCTCCTTACACCATCTCCGAAAAGAAAAACGTGTTCGTCGCAGTTGGATGCGACACATATGCGTTTTTTACAGGTTACCGCGATGAACAAAAGTACACAACTGGGTGCATGTCCATATGTGACAATCTTGACAACGCTATCGATCAGCGGGATACTTGCTCTGGCGTTGGATGTTGCCAAACTAAAATCCCTAGTGGGCTGAAAAATCAGACTGTGACCTTGAGAAGCTTTAACAATCATATGGACGTGTGGGACTTCAACCCATGCAGCTACGCGTTCCTTGTGCAAGAAGGCGAGTTCAACTTTAACAGTACAAGTTTTCGAGAACTAAACGATACAGCCCGGCTTCCGGCAATTCTTGATTGGGAAATTGGGAATGGGAATGAGTTATGTAATATTGCAGCTAAAAACGAGAGCACTTTTGCATGCAAGGCAAATAGCACCTGCCATAATCGGTCTTCAGGCTACATATACCGGTGCCTGCCAGGTTACGAAGGGAACCCATACCTCCCGGATGGTTGCCAAGGTAAATAAATCTAGACACCATTTGACCATTTGATTATTATTATTATAAACATTTTTGCGTATATCAAAACATATTATATGTATGTATGTATGTATGCGTGTATGCGTGTACATGTGTGTCTGTGTATGCGTGTACGTGTGTGTCTGTGTGTGCGTGTGTGTGTGTGTCTGTAGGTAGGTCTACTTATTTGATTATAGTTTAAATCTACTTATTTGATTATAGTTTAAACAAATAAATTTTCAATTTGCTTGACTTTCTTGCATATATGATTGTATTGTTAGGATTTGGACCCATCCGGGTTCAAATTGTGGGGATCCTAGAGATCCTCACATCTTAACAATTCATCGTGCATCGTACGGTCAGAAATAATTTGACTTTTTTATTATTTAAAATTAAACACAAATAGTACTTGACGAAAACTAACCACACGATGTACGATAAATGATTAAAATGTGAGGATCTCTAAGATTCTCATAAAATGAATCCAAAGAGGATCCTCTTCCGTATTGTTAGGCTCATTGGGGGGTTGCGTTGAGGGATTCTGAACACTTTTGATCCCTTTATATCTTATTATATGTTGCAAAGTACTAGTAGTAAAAAAAACAGCATTAGTTAGCAAATAATTGCCACTTTTGTTTGTGCCGTGTTTGGGGGATATATGGTCCGCCTTTGTGCAACGGCTTGATGTGGTATTGCCTTCAAGCAATGATTTTGTGGTTTTATCTTTCGGCGATGATTTTATGTGGTCTCGTTCTCTAGTGATGACATTGTGTGGCCTCACTCATCAGCGAAAATCGGTCTGTGGACTGGTATAAGTTTGTTGCATATATCATTCTTGTGACAAATTTGTGTTGGTGCACCTGTGGTTGTGGTAGATGTGTAGAGTTTTTAATTAATCGCTTGTTTGTGCAAATCCAAATCAATATGTTGATCACTAAAGCATTGTACCAATTGGCACATTTGTATTTGTTTATGATGATCAAGGAAATACTGCTATCGTTTCTTGTCAAAAAAAAAATTTGCCACTTTTATTGGGGTGACTATAATAGTAGTAAAGAAAAATTGTTCGTGGTAAATAGAAAAAGAATGCACTATGCCGTAATAATCTAGATGACCAATGTTTGTTACAGTGGTTTCAAAACATTAAAATAAGAATAAACTAAGTTTAAATTTCTCATTTTTCTTTCTCATCAATTAAATATTTTTTTTTTCATTTTTGACAAGGTCTTTTGACTTTTGTCCTTGTCATTATTTGAATATTAAATTATTCACATATCATCATATGTCAATTTTGAGAATAAAAAATTTATTAATCATTTCCAAATATATATTTTCAGTATTTTTCATTTTTTTTATTTGTACTCATTTTTCAAATTTGTACCAATATTATTTTTAACTTTAATTTGTACCCATAATTTTAAATTTTAATATGGACCCATATTTTTGTAGTGAATGTACCCATGCTAATAACATGTATTTATTTTATACTTTAAATTATATCAGTAGTTATTTCTTAGAATATATTAATAATTACATGGGTTCATTAAATTTTTTTTTTGGTATAACTATGTGAAGAACAATATTACTTTATTATTGATTTTTAAGTAATTATTGTAAAAGTATTATTTGAGTTTGTTTAAATATCATAATTTGTGGGATATTGGATACACAAATACATGAGTTAAATCCCTTAAATGATACTAGGAACCTCGATCAAAATATTTAATTAAACAAAGTTTCAATCTAATAATTAAATTAACCAGAGACTGAACCCAAAAATAACCTTTAAAATCATATGTAAGCTTAGCTGGCCATGCCAAGTGGCCGCCAACTAGGCACGGATGCTGTTGCTCTGTGAAGATAGTGCCCACAAGCTAACAGTAATTGGGAATCCCTTCACCTGAGCCAACTAAGCACGAAATTCAAGCTGTTGAAATTTGATCCCACGGTTAAAAACAAAAGGCTCCATTAAAAATTATAATAATTTAAACTGTTGGATCAAATTTCAAGAGTCCGAATTTTTTGCTCAATAGGCTCAGGTAAATAGGTTTCCGGAGAGGATCATTTTCCCAGTAATTGCACCCAATTACTAAATTTGCAGTGGATTGTCAAATCTGTGGGTACATGTACTGTTTCCTTTGGGCATTTTATAGTACTGAGTAGTTTACAAAAAGTCTTAAAAGTGGGATTTTAGTTTTACCTTTTGTTCATGGATTTAATTCATTCTTTTTCTTATCAGATATTGATGAATGCAAGGCTTCAGACTCCTGCAGTATTGGAACCTGCATAAATACAGCGGGAAATTATACTTGTGAATGTCCGAAAGGGTACAAAAATGACGATATGGATAAAAAAAGTTGCATCAAGGACAACGGTCGAGCAAAGCTCAGTCTCCTGCTTATAATTTCACTAGGTAATTATTTTACATTTTCCTTAGGCGCGTGTTTTTATATATACAAAGGATATTGGTGGAGGAAAAAGTTGAACTCGGATCTTGTGTGCAGACTTAGTTACAAATCTCTTATTGGGTTGCTAGTTTATAGGCAAAGTACAAAAAACTATATCAACTGTTAGGGTCACGATAGTTTCATACCTCATCTTTTAAAATTGACAATGTCATACCGCATCTTACGAATTTGTGACAATATCATACCTCTGTCAATTTTTCTGTTAAGTGCTGACGTGGCAAGAAACATGAACTACTCACTAATCCAGCTGGATTAAAAAGTAATTAAATATTAAAAAAATTAAGAATAAAAAAACAAAACAAAAAAAATTTCCTAGGAGTGCGGCATCCCCTTTCCCCTCTCCTTCTTATTCTCGTTCTCCTCCTCCTTTTTCTTCATCCTTCTTCTGGGTTTTTTTTTTCTTTTTTTTTTTTTTTTTCCTGGGTTGCAATTTCCATTTTTTTTTTCCTCCTCCTCTTCTTCCTCCTTCTTCTTCTTCTTCTTCTTCGGTTCTTCCTCCTTCTCCTGGGGGGGGGGGGCGAGTTGGGTTGGGTTTTCAAATTTTTATTTTTATTTTTTCTTCCTCCTTCTTCTTCTTCAGTTCTTCCTCCTTATCCTAGGGACGGGTGGGGTTGGGTTTTCAAATTATTATTTTTTTATTTTTTTTTTTGTGTTAAAGATTAAGCAGAAGAATATGAAGATGGGGAAGAGAGAGAGGGGGAGGGAAGGGAAGGGACGACTAAGTTTTTTTTTTTTTTTTTTAAATTTTAAATTTACTTTTATTTATTATTTTAATATTTAAAAAATATTAAATATTTTTTTTAGTTTTTAATAATATTTTATTAATTTTTTAATAGAAAGTGGTCCCAGTCTCTTGCCACGTCAGCACTTAACAGAAAAACTAACGGAAAAATTGATGGAGGTATGACATTGTCATAAATTCGAAAGATGCGGTATGACATTGTCAATTTTAAAAGATGAGGTATGAAACTGTCGTGACCCCAATAGTTAAGGTAATTTTTTGTACTTTACCCTTAGTTTATTATCTATCATATCATATAATCCTAGTCTAAAATTCTAAACGTGCTAATTTTTCTTTGAACAATTGCACTCAAATTTTGTTTACTCGACCATTTTTAGATCCAAAACTTTCAAACATATATTAGAAGTGCTCTCTGGAAGACATATTTTCAAATCAATATTGTTAATAATGTACCAATCGAAATTGGTATGTACACTTTGTTATTGACATGATATTAAAACTGATATCGGCACCTTGTTAACAAATATAATAAGAGTCTATCTTGCCCAAAGAATGACTAATACTTACATACATATTCTTAGAAAGATCCATGCATGTACCAAATGAGTAAATATTCTCATTGTGTAGTATATGTCATTTTTTGTCACAAAAGATCACTTTGTCCAAAACCTAATTTGTTCTAAACAAGAAAAGCACTAGCCAGACGACAAAAACAAGATTAATACATTGATGATTTGCTCTGTATAATTTCTTGTAAGTTTGCAATCATCTTTTCAGGTGCCAGTGGAGGCTTCTTGCTTTTACTAAGTGGATCTTCTTGGATATATTGGGGAATGCAGAGAAGAAAGTTCCTCAAACTCAAAGAAAAATACTTTAAAGAAAATGGTGGCTTATTGTTACAACAAAAAATCGCTAGTCAAGGAGGCACTGTGGAGACAACAAAAATTTTCACGGCAGAAGAACTTGACAAGGCAACAAACAATTACCATGAAAGTAGAATCCTTGGTGAAGGAGGCTATGGAATAGTTTACAAAGGAATATTAGCAGCAGATAACAATAAAGTGGTTGCCATAAAAAAGTCTAAAATTGGTGTCCCAACCCAGAAGGAGCAGTTTGTCAATGAGTTGATTGTTCTTTCTCAAATCAACCATAGAAATGTGGTGAGGTTATTGGGTTGTTGTTTGGAGTCAGAAGTTCCTCTACTAGTTTACGAGTTTGTCACTCACGGCACTCTTTTTGAGCACATTCATGGTAAAAAGAGGAAAGGATCATCATTTTCATTGGAATTACGACTCAAGATAGCAGCTGAAACTGCTGGAGCACTAGCATACTTACACTCCTCCGCTCTCATGCAAATTATACACCGAGATGTGAAGGCGACCAATAATCTGCTAGATGAAAATTACATTGCAAAAGTGTCAGACTTTGGAGCTTCACGATTGATTCCTCTTGATCAAGCCCAACTTGCAACTTTAGTGCAAGGAACATTCGGATACTTAGACCCTGAATACTTCCTCACGAATCAACTAACAGATAAGAGTGACGTCTATAGCTTTGGAGTTGTCCTCATTGAGCTACTAACAAGCAAAGTAGCACTTTCTTTTGACAGGCCTGAGGAAGAGAGAAACCTAGCAAGCTTCTTTGTTTGCTTAATGGAGGAGGATCGCTTGAATCAAATTCTTGATGATGCCATAGTCAACGAGAGAAACATCGAGACACTAAAAACAATGGCCAATCTCGCAAAAAGATGTGTAAGGTTAAAAGGGGAGGACAGGCCAACAATGAAAGAAGTTGCCATGGAGCTGGAAGGAATGAGAATTACAGAAAAGCATGCATGGGGAAAAGCTAAAATTTTTTCAGAAGAGACTGAGTACTTACTTGGGACACCTAACTCAGATGCTTATCCTGTGGCTTTTGGAGCTGATTGTGGTCCTAGTACTGGTACAGCTAGTGAGTATGACAGCATGCAGATACAGATGTTAATTCCATATGATGATGGAAGATAATTCACTGCTTCATATAATCAACTCAACATTGTTTATCATTCTAGCCATAATGAAATAGTGTTTCTTTTCATCAAAGGATAAGTGTAGCCACATTGGCTAGAGCGGATGTGCTTTCTCTATACACTCTAGTTTGAAATTTCCTTTGCTGTAGTTTCGATTTTAGTTAAAAGTAAAGTATTGCTTGTATAAAAAAAAAAAAATTTTTGTCATCATTTTGGAAGTTTTTATTTAGGGTATGTACCAGAGCAGTAGGTGGTGGAGATCCCAACCATGCACGTAAGAAGTGGCCCAAACACCAAAAACTAATTTCTTCTTCAAAAGGATTTGCATGGAATTTAGGGTGTGCATCAGAGCAGTTGGTCGGGGATACCAATTGTTTGACTGGTTAAATGACGTTGTATTGGCATTCAGTGTTTGCATGGATGTTAGATTTGAAAAATAACTACATCAAACTCAGAGAACGAAGAAAAATAATTATATCAAACTCAGAGAAAAGTATTTCAAAGAAGAGGGTGGAGACAACAACAATCTTTACAGCAGAACTTAAGAAGGGCACAGACAACTATTATGAGAGCAGAGTCGTCGGCGAAGGAGGCTTTGGAATAGTCTACAAAGGAATACTACCAGATAATGAAGTGGTTGCCATAAAAAAGTCGAAAATCGGAGCTTCAACCCAAAGTGAGCAGTTTATCAATGAAGTTATCGTTCTTTCTCAAGTCAACCATAGAAATGTGGTGAAATTATTGGGTTGCTGTTTAGAGACACCGGTGTTGTTAAAGATTGCAAGAATCAAGAATGAAGATTTGATTATATAGCAGCTGTATAGGAAAGTATCATTGTAATATTTAGTTTCTGTTCTTGTAAGTTAAGTTATTCTTACCTAGTTTAGCATGCACTCATGTATATAAGTGTTGTAAACCTATTACGTTTAATCAATATAGAAAACCTAATTGGTTTTTCTACATGGTACCGGAGCATTAATCTTGGGACCCAAGAAAGTAACAAACCCTAGCCGCCTATCATGGCAGAGAATGATGACAAACTCAAGCCCTCTGGTTCAATGGAGGGAAGTTTGACGTTAATCATTCTTATTACCTGCATCATTCCGATCAGCCGGGAATGATGCTCGTTTCTCAGCCGCTCACTCCAGACAACTACAACACTTGGAGCAGGGCGATGATCGGTGCATTGAAAGCCAAAAACAAACTTAGTTTTGTTGATGGAACCTTCAAGAAACCAGAAAAAAAGGTTGTTGCAGCAGACTTGCATCAGTGGGATCGATGTAACAGCCTGGTTAAAACATGGTTGGTAAATTCAATATCACCAGATCTTCAATCAAGTGTCATTTATTATGATCTTGCATACCAAGTTTGGGAAGACTTGAAAGAACGGTTTTCTCAAACAAACAATATGCAGTTATACCATATTGAAAGTTCAATTCATGATTGTGTCCAAGGAGCTATAACCGTAAGTTCCTACTTCACCAAACTCAAGGCGTTGTGGGACGAGAGAGATGCTGTGATTAGCCTACCCGATTGCGACTACAACACTTTGCAACATGTGTTGGCATTCCAGCAAAATCAAAAGGCAATTAAATTTCTTATGGGACTCAATGAAACATTCAGTGCAGTCAAGGATCAAATTCTGTTGATGGATCCACTTCCTCCCGTCAACAAAGTATACTCCCTTGTACTGCGACATGAGAAGCAGCACAACACCACCACAGGCAAAACACCAGTTCAGGAAGCTGCTGCCTTTGCTGCAAGGGGACCAGATTCTAGCAAGAAGGGTGCTGATATGAAATGTACTCGTTGCAACAAAGATAATCACACCTCTGCAGATTGTCGTGCCCATTTAAAGTGTGATTATTGTGGATGGAAGGGTCATACGATAGATTATTGTCGAAAGCTTAAAAGAACGGATCCGGAGCAACAAAGAAGTCATTCTAAGCAGCGACCGAGAGGAAATAACGTTTCAAGCAACCTTGAAAGGCAAGACTTGGGAAATTCTTTCCCTTTTACGCCTGACCAATGCAAGCAGATCTTGACCATGCTCAATGGCAATCAAGCCAAGGCAAACAACGTTGGTAAAGTTTCCTCTCTCAATGATCTCTTAGGTAAAGCTTTCTCTTTCACTTCTCATGATCAGAAGTCATCATGGATCTTGGATAGCGGTGCCACAGACCACATAATTTCCTCACACACCTTGCTGACCTCTTTTGTGCCTGTTAAGAATAAAACCGTAAAACTACCATATGGTTCTTATGCTACTGTGACACATATAGGAACCATGCAGTTTTCCCCAGATTTTATCTTACATGATGTCCTTTGTGTCCCCACGTTCCAACTCAACCTCATCTCTATCAGTAAACTTGCCTATCAGTCCTCGTGCATCACCATTTTTCTAAGTTATTTTTGTGTGATTCAGGACCTTCGTTCGGGGAAGATGATTGGGACGGGGACTGAGCGAGAAGGCTTATATTTCTTGGATGCCACCAACGGGAGACCCACCTTGTCCACCTGTCATGCTGTTACGAAAGCTTCATCCCAACTCTGGCATCAACGCCTAGGGCATCTCTCTGACAAAGCCCTTCATCATACTTCACTTCCTAAAAATAATATTGGTTCTTTTGTTTCGAATAATTGTCTTGTGTGTCCTCTAGCCAAACAAACAAGATCTCAGTTTTCATTAAGTTCAATTTCAACTAGTAAGCCTTTTGAACTATTACATATAGATATTTGGGGGGGGGGGGGGGGGTTTCGTGTTGCTTCACTCACTGGAGCACATTATTTCCTCACAATTGTTGATGACTACACTCGTTCCACTTGGATTTACTTAATGAAACACAAATCTGACACACGACATTATTTGACAAGTTTTATCAATCTCGTTGAAAACCAGTTTTCTCACAAAGTCAAGATCATTAGGAGTGACAATGGTCCCGAATTTACTCTTGCTGCCTTCTACTCAACCAATGGTATTATCCATCAAACCACTTGTGTTGCCACTCCACAACAAAATGGAGTGGCTGAACGTAAACATCGTCACCTCCTCAACGTTGCCCGGGCCTTACTTATTCAAGCCAACTTACCTACCAATTTCTGGGGAGAAGCCATACTCACTGCAGCTTACCTCATCAATCGTACGCCCACCATCGTCTTGAATGGTAAAACACCTCACGACCTTTTGTTCCATAAACCACCTAAATACTCCCATTTGAAAGTTTTTGGCTGTTTATGCTTTGCATCCACATACCCATCTCATCCGTCCAAATTTGATGCAAGGTCTACCCCATGCATATTTCTTGGTTACCCCTATGGCAAGAAAGGGTACAAAGTCTATGATTTTAACACACGTCAAATTTTTGTCTCTCGTGATGTCGTTTTTCGTGAACACACTTTTCCCTCTACTCATTCTTCCGCACTACACTCTGATACCAACCCTCCACCAACCTTACCCTATCTCTCTCCACCAACCTTCTCCAGCTGACATCCCACCCAACCTACCACCCCAACGTTCGTCTTCTCGCATCACTCGACCACCTTCTTACCTTCAACAATTTCATGTTGGTGTCTCGCTGCCTTCTCGTCCTCACCAATCATCGGCCTCTATCGTTGGCTCACACACAGGTAGTACTCCTCATCCTCTTTCTCACTCTTTAACTTATGATCGCTTGTCCCCTACTCATTGTGCCTTCACCACATCTCTTTCCCTTGTCAAAGAGCCCCATACTTACCTGCAGGCTATCCAGGATCTTAAATAGTGCCAAGCCATGCGCGATGAAGTTACTGCTCTTGAAGCCAACCACACCTGGACCCTCCAACCTCTTCCACCTGGGAAGAAACCCATTGGCTGCAAATGGGTCTACAAGGTCAAACTCAATCCCGATGGCTCAGTGGAACGCTACAAAGCACGCTTGGTTGCCAAAGGGTACACACAAGTCGAAGGCCTCGATTACACCGAGACATTTGCTCCTGTTGCTAAGTTAGTCACGGTTCGATTATTACTTGCTGTTGCTGCTACCCAAGGTTGGCATTTGTATCAACTTGACGTCAATAATGCTTTCCTCCATGGCGATTTACTTGAAGATGTTTACATGCGACTTCCACCTGGATATGGACGAAAGGGGGAGACATGAGTATGAAAACTTCAGAAGTCTCTCTATGGGCTTAAACAGGCTTCGAGACAGTGGTTCCTTAAGCTTTCTTCTGCACTCAAGGCCGCAGGTTATCGCCAGTCCAATGCGGATTATTCTTTGTTCGTCCGATCCAGAGGTACCAGCCTTACTACTATTCTAGTGTATGTGGATGATGTGATATTGGCAGGTAACGATTTACCATTTATTGAGAAGACAAAGGAGTTCTTGGCTAACAAATTCAAACTCAAAGACCTAGGATAATTGAAATATTTTCTGGGCATCGAAGTGGCAAGGTCATCTCAAGGTATCTCATTATCACAACGGAAGTATGCCTTAGATATATTGGAGGACACTGGTTTTCTTGGAGCGAGGCCGGCACGGTTTCCCATGGATCAAAACTTGACACTCACACAAACAGATGGAGAGTTACTGGAAGACCCATCTGCATACAGAAGGCTTGTTGGACGTCTAATTTATTTGACAATAACACGTCCAGATCTTGTTTACTCTGTCCACATTTTAAGTCAATTCATGGACAAGCCTAGACTGCCGCATTTAGATGCAGCGCACCAAGTTTTGAGGTACATAAAAAGGTCACCAGGGCAAGGCATCATGCTTCACTCAACAAGCTCACTTCAGTTGAAAGCATATTGCGATGCAGATTGGGCAAAGTGCAAAGACACAAGAAGGTCAGTTTCGGGGTATTGCATCATGCTTGGAGATTCACTCATATCTTGGAAAACAAATAAACAAACCACAGTAGCGAGATCAACAGCGGAGGCAGAATATAGAGCCATGGCGTCTACATGTTGCGAGATAACTTGGTTAAAGTATGTGCTTAGTGATTTATGTGTCGAGCACTCACAACCAGTTATGTTGTTTTGTGATAACCAAGCTGCACTTCATATTGCATCCAACCCCGTGTTCCATGAAAGGACAAAACACATCGAAATTGATTGTCATTTGGTTCGAGAAAAGATACAAGAAGGAGTTGTCCAAACTGCTCATGTACGAACTCTACAACAATTGGCAGATTTATTCACCAAGGCACTGAGTACCTCCCAGTTTGAAAGTCTTCTTAGCAAGTTGAGTGTAATCAACATACACTCCAACTTGAGGGGGAGTGTTAAAGATTGCAAGAATCAAGAATGAAGATTTGATTATATAGCAGCTGTATAGGAAAGTATCATTGTAATATTTAGTTTCTGTTCTTGTAAGTTAAGTTATTCTTACCTAGTTTAGCATGCACTCATGTATATAAGTGTGCGTTGTAAACCTATTACGTTTAATCAATATAGAAAACCTAATTGGTTTTTCTACAGGTGTCATTACTAGTTTACGAGTTCATCACCGGGGCAACTCTTTTTTATCATCTTCATAGCATAAATTGCAAAGAATCATCGGTTTCATGGGAGTTACGATTGAATATCGCATCAGACACTGCCAGAGCACTGGCATACTTATTACTTGCGCTCCTCCACCTCCATGCAAATCATACACCAAGATTTGTAAACAACAAATATACTATTCGACGACAATTACATAGCGAGTGTCGGACTTTGGAACTTCGCGATTGATTCCTCTAGATCAAGCTCAAATAACAACTCTTGTGCAAGGCTAGGGTACTTGGATCCTGAGTCCTTTCATTCGAACCAGCTAACAGAAAAGAGTGACGTCTACAGTTTCGGAGTTGTCCTTGTGCAGCTACTAACAAGCAAAATGGCATTCTCTTTTCCTAGGCCTCAGGCAGAGAGAAAGCTGGCAAGCTTCTTCATTTGTTCCATGGAAGAGGGTCACTTGACTGAAATTCTAGACGATAACAGTCACCGAGAGAAATATTGAGTCACTGAAAGAAGTGGCTAATCTTGCAAGTAGATTTTTGAGGGTGAAAAGGAAGGAAAGGCCTAGCATGAAAATGGTAGCAATAAAGTTAGAGGGGATACGGACCTTGGGCCGCCTTGAATGGCTTATGCTGGAGGTGAGGGCTGGGCATTTTTTTAAAACGAAACCGACTGAACTGCACGAAGAGCACCCGCGGCTGTTTGGTTTGGTTTGGCTTTTTTTTTTTTTTTTTTTTTTTTGGTTTTCAATTTTTGGTGGCTAAAACGAACCGCACTTATCTTAGTCGGTTTGGTAAGTGGTTCCAAAAATTCTTAGGCTACAGTTAATTGAACCGACCTGCATATATTTAATTTTAATTTTTTAATCATAATTAATACGTGTAGTAATATAAATAGTTAATTATTTACAAGTTATTGTGTTGGGAAATTTTATTTAAATTCATCTAACCTCTTTCTACACCCAATTGCATAATTACTATTAGGTACAAAATGAAATTAATAATAAAAATCAAATTTATCAATAGAGCCACATACTATAATTAAACCTCAGCATCACCACTTGTTTATCCTACATTCATTCCGGCTAAAACCCTAATAGCTTTGATAGAGAAAAACAAGCTTTTCTATTGATGGATGGTGATTTTGAAGTTTTTAATCCTCCAACTAAGGTATGACTTGATTTATAGATATTTTATTTGTTTGCTTCTTTCTTGGATTAAATTTCATACTTTTTATATTATATTGTATTTGTTTTTCTCTGCCGTTTGTATGTGCCCCAAAACACCAGTGCAAGGACTTTTGATTAGTATTGCAAATACATAAAACTTGATTCTTGGTGCAAATAAAGATTGCTCAACCTTAACCACGAACTAGCGGGTGGCATGTCTTGCACCTTTTTTATTCGAAATAGCTCCAATTTGTTTATTTGTTAGTCCTATGTCACTTCAAAGTTTCTTAAAAAGTACATGAAAATGCTCGATTTAAAAAGAACTGAATTAGAGCTTGCATAAAATTCTCTTGGCAAATTCAAGTCTATGGAATGATCTCTTGGATCCCAAGTCCATAGATGGGTTGTGGTAGCAGAAAGAAAAAAAGCTGCCATGGAAATGCTAATCCTATACAGCAGATGCAATTATAGAGGGGCAAAGGACGCCTCTTTGAAAAGGAAAAAAAAACATTCAATTAGAGATGTTATTTTATAAGGGAATGGGTGTAAAGATAATTTAACATTTTAAATTGGGTATGAGATGGTAGTTTAGGTAATAAATTTGGGTTTAAAGAGATTTTAATTCTTTAATAAAAAATAATATGAATGAAGAGAGTAAGTTAGGTATAGAAAGAGGTTAGATGAGTTCAAATAAAATTTTCCTAATATGTTTCCATAAAAACAAAACTTAATTAGTTTAAAGAGTCCTCTTTCTTTTCATTCAAAAAGCAAATAGCAAAAAGTAGATGTAATATTTCGATGCCTAAAAGGCAGAGAGGAATGAAATTACGAAGGACATTTTGATGCCTTTTATGATTATTAAATGCAGAGGAGATATATGACCCAAAAAAATGTAGAGGAGAGAGATGAGAGCCACACATTCGGAGGAGAGCGTTCGGCTCTCCCATTTGGAAAAGAGAGCAATCGGCTCTTCCATTTTGGGAGTTAGAAGCAGACCCTGGGGGCATTATTTCGAGAAGGAAAATTTTATTTGAACTCATGTAACTTTTTTCTACATCTAACTTATTCTTTTTACCAATATTGTTTTTTATTAAAGAATTAATCTCTCTTTAAGCCCAAACTTATTGCCTAAACTACCCTCTCAAACCCAATTCAAAATGGTAAGTTATCTTTACACTCATTCCCTTTATAAAATAATATCTGTAATCGAAATTTTTTTTTTTTTTCAAAAGAGCTGTCCTTGCCATACCTTCCTCTTCTCACTTGCATTTCCATGGCTACCCTTTTTTTCTTTCTGCTACCAAACCCAGACATTTGCCTTTTTTCTGTCCACTAATGTGCATAAGTAACAAATCAAACAATTAATCCTATTATATTTATCAACAAGCAAGGAAGTATATAATCTAAGAACATTGGTAAGAAGTTTTTCCTTAGAATTTTTCAATTGCATAAAGTTTAACAAACCATTCAGGATTGATGAAAAAAATTGAAACCCAAATACTCATCTTCTAAACTTTAAAAAAATTGAAATCAAACGAACAAAATATTCATAAATTGAGTTATACTTTAGTTGGAGGATTCAAAACTTCAAAATCACCATTCATCAATAAAAAAACTTGTGACGCAGCAAAAAGATAAACAGAGGGATCCTCACGTTCACCCTTAATGACTCATCTAGAATCCACCAGAAAAAAAGTGAGAATTCTCAAAGACTATATTGATTAATCTAGAATACAAAAAAATGAAACTTAGAGCAACACTTACATTGCCTATTTATTCTACTTGTAACAGCAGATTAATTAAAAATATTGAATGTTATTTAAATCATAGCGTGTAACTCATGACCTATTGGTCTTCACCCTGCGCCTATCAAGCTGTGCTTCAAATTCCTCTACTAAATGTTCTACGTCAGACTCCTCCACTTCGAAAGAACTGGCCCCCGAGTTATCTTCAAGATAGAGCACTTCATCTTTATGTTATTCAAACAAATCTGCAACATTAAAAAGTGATCAAAATTCCCATAGATGCGGGCAGATCAACAACATAAGCATTGTCATTGATCTTCTTCAAAATCTTATACGGTCCATACTTGCATGGCTTCAGCTTACTGTAGGTTCCTACAGGGAATTGCTCATTTCTTAGATACACCATCACATAATCTCCCTCATCGAAAACTTTAGCACGCCTATGCTTGTCTACAGCAGGTTTGTACCTAGCATTGATTTTGTCCAGCTTATCTCGCACTTCTTCTTTAACCTCCATAACGTTTTTGGCCATATGTTGAGCGCTTATGCTAACTCCATGGGCTTTGGGAAGTTTGACCAAGTCAACGACATGGTTAGGAACTCAAGTATAAACCAAAGAGAAAGGGGACTTTCCTGTGCCACTATAAACAGCGTTGTTGTAAGCAAACTCCACTTGAGGCAAAGCATTATCCCACTTTTTTGACTTATCAGCACAAACACTTTAAACCATGTTGCCAAGCGTTCTATTAGTCACCTCCGTCTGGTCATCGGTTTGTGGATGCGCTGTATTGCTACATTTCAAGGTAGTACTAAAAAGCTTCCATAGCGTAATCCAGAAGTGACTCAAAAACTTGGTGTCACGATAAGATATAATAGTTTTGGGTACACCATGCAAACACACAACCTCCCTAAAAAACAGTTTGGCTATGTGAGTAGCGTCAGAAGTCTTTCTATAAGGTATAAGGTGTGTCATCTTAGAGAACCTGTCAACCACAACAAACACAGAATCAACCCCACTTTGGGTTCGAGGAAGTCCCAGCACATAGTCCATACACAAATCTTGCCAAATGTCGGTAGGAACCAGTAAAGGCATATAGAGACCAGTATTTTGTGCTTGACCCTTTGACACCTGACAAACATAACACTTTCTTGCCATTTTGCCAACATCATTCTTCAACAAAGGCAAAAAATAACGTTCCTCAATTCCTGCAATGGTTTTGTCCTTGCCTAAGTGTCCACTCAAATCGCCTCCATGAATATCTCAAATAAGCTTCTCTCATAAGGACGAGCTAGGAATGCACAACCTGTTGCCTTTAAACAAATCCCCATCTCTAATGTGGTAATCTGAAACAGGTTGATTCTGATCACACTTCACCCAAACTATTTTGAAATCAAAATCAGCTTCATATAACTCCTTTAAAAACTCAAACCCCACAATCTCTTGTGCTAAATTAATCAACAAATTTGCTCTTCGACTCAAAGCATCGGCAACATGATTGAGAGATCCAGATTTATGCTTAATCACAAAAGGAAATTTTTGAAGGAAAGTGGCCCATCGTACATGCATTTTACTCACACTCTTCTAGTTGTTGATGAACTTCAAAGCTTTGATAATGCTCTCATTGCTTCAAAGCACGCATAACCGCGTAAAATTCCTGATCATAAGTACTCTATTTTTTATGGGCTTTACTCAACTTTTCACTGAAGAATGCCACTGGTATTTTTTCTTGAGACAACAAAGCTCGCACGCCCAATCCGCTTGCATCACATTCGATCTCGAATATCTTCTCGAAACTGGGTTAAAACCGGTGTAGTGCTAAGTTTTTCTTTAATCAATGCAAAAATTTTGTCCTGTGCTTCACCCCATTGAAACTTCCCTTGCTTGAGACACTCAGTAATAGGAGCTGTAATAGTACTAAATTTTCATACAAGGTGCCTGTAAAAAGTAGCAAGGCCATGGAAACTACGCAACTCACTTACGATCTTTGGAGTAGGCCATTCTCTGATTGCACGTACCTTGTCTTGATCCACATGAATTCCATCTTAGCTAACAATATACCCCAAAAACAACAACTTATTTGTAAGGAATGTGCACTTCTTCAACTTAATATAAAGTTTATTCTCTTCCAGAACATCCAGAACTTGTCTCAAGTGCACTAAATGCTCTTCTTTGGTTTTACTATAAATCAGGATATCATCAAAATACACAACAACAAATGACCGAGTAAAAGGACGCAAAACCTGGTTCATAAGTCGCATGAAAGTACTTGGTGTATTTGATAATCTGAATGGCATTACTAGCCATTCATACAGACCATCCTTGCTCTTAAATGTCATCTTCCATTCATCTCCTGGTTTAATTCTAATCTGATGATAGCCACTGCTCAAATCAATTTTTGAAAACACCTTAGAACCCTCAAGACATCCAGCATATCCTCCAACCGCGAAATTGGAAATCTATACTTAATGGTGATCTTATTAATGGCTCTACTATCAACACACATACGCCAAGTGTTATCCTTTTATGGCACTAACAAGACGGGAACTGCACAAGGACTCATACTTTCACGAATAAATACTTTTTTCAGCAGCTCTTCAATCTTCTCCTTCAAGATCGCATTTTCTTTCGGACTCATCCGATAATGGGGTAGGTAGATTAAGAAGGCTTCCTTCGGGACTAAATCAATCTGATGTTGAAAACCTCGCATAGGAGGAAGTTGTTTTGGTAAATATTTGTTGTTCTGGTAAATCTTTAGAAACCAAATCTTCAAACTTTCTCAAAATTTCCTGCACTTCTTTTCGAATGTGACTTATAGCAACATCTGTCACCAAGAGCCCCTTAAGTACAACTGGATACATGAACCCAACTTCTTTGATAATGTCTTCAAACTCGTGGCTATTCCTGGAGATAGGTAAAGCAATTTTGCGAGAACCCCACTCAAAGATAAACACATTATCATGCCCTTTTGTGGGTAGCATCAACATCAAACTGCCATGGCCTTCCCAGTAGTACATGGCTAGCATCAATGTCAATTACATCGCACCAAATCTCATGTTTGTAATGTTTACCGATAAAAAGAGGAATCTTGCATACTTCTGTCACTTTCATCGACGGTCATTTCTTCACCCAACCCAACATATAAAGATCTGTACGCTTCTCTGTCGGAAGTTTTAAATAATCAACCATCTTTTGTGACACAAAATTCTCACGGCTACCACTGTCCACAATCAATGTACACACTTTGTTGTCAACAGAACATAATGAGCGGAATATATGATTTCTCTGCCCTTCTTGTTTAGGCGAAATGAGCTCGTTGTAGTACTATGCTAAGCACTTCGTCCTCCTCAATAGCAATACGAGTCATCATCAAATTCACAACCTCATTATTATCTTCATATGCAAACTCAGCCCATCATAATCATCATCATAATTTCCACCTTGATCATTAGCTTCTTCGGTTCCTTATACAAGGTTCGCTTGCTTCCGCTTCGGACAGTTATTGGACTTGTGGCCATGCTGGAAACACCTATAGTAGACATCACCAGTTGCCTTAGCATATGGACCAAGGTTTGGCCTCTGATTTTGATTCTGATTTATGTCAGTGTCCCGGCTACTTTCTCCTCTGTAATTATGCCATTTATAATTATTTCCTTGGGTCGACTGAACCTCTTTCTTCTCCTTGTTAGGAACATAAGAATCTGCTGCCCTTCTCTGGTAATTATTATTATTGCCATAGCTCGATTTCTTCTCCTTTTGTTCATGTTCTTTAAGTTTTTTCTCTAACTGTTGTGCCTTCATAGCCATATTTTGAGCCTTATGGACATCCCAGAAAACTTGTAACCCGATTCTATCCTATATTAATGTCGTCAATCCATTAACATATCTTGACACCGTCTGCCCCTGAGTCTCATTCAAAGAATTTCTTTCTACCAACCTTAAGAACTCGTCGATATAATCGTCTACTGCCCTGCTACCTTGGGTACAATTATGGTAGAGGCGATAAAGATGCTGCTCGTAATCCACTGGAAGGAAACAGTCTATCATCAATTGTTTCATCCTACACCATGTCCTGACCGGTTGTTTGGCCTGCTTCTGTCGCAACTTCTGCAAATTTTCCCACCATAAAGCCACTTCCCTTCAAGCGAAAAGCCACTATCTTAACCATCTTCTCCTTCGGTACCAACATAATCTTGAAGAATCTCTCTACCTCCACAAGCCAATCTAAAAATCCTTCAATGGATAGATGGCCATTAAAATAAGTGATGTCGGCCTTCATCTAATAATCTTTAATGGGTTGTCGGTTGTTCTAATTAGCAGCATGTGGGATCCCTGGATGTTCTATCTCTTCCTTAGAATCTGATTCACTAGCCTCCCATTGACAATGACCATTATGGTTGCTTCTATCACCACCACGTCGGTTATCTCGATCATTTTGTAGATTGTTGTTGTTGTTGTTATTGTTGTTTCCCATGTTGAGAAGCAATTGACGAATCTTTTTAACGCTTGCAGCAAGAGCATCAAACTCTCTACTGGAAACTGGTTCCCCGCCAGGATAGGTCCTATAATTCGTCGGGTTATTCGCCATCGAGCCAAGGCAAACCTGTTCTGATGCCAACTGACGCAGCAAGAAGATAAACAAAGGGATTATCACGTTCACCCTTAATGATTCATCTGGAATCCACCAAAAAAAAAGTGAGAGAATTCTCAAAGACTAAATTGATTAATCTGGAATACAAAAGATGAAACTTAGAGCAACACTTACATTGCCTATATATTCTACTTGTAACACTAGATTAATCATACATATTGAATGATATTTAAATCATAATGTGTACCTCATGACCTATTGGTTTACACCCCGCGCCTATCAAGCTGTGCTTCAAATTTCTCTGCTAAATGTTCTACGTCAACTTGTTTTTCTCTACAAGACCTATTAGGGTTTTAGGCAGAATGAACGTAGGATAAACAAAAAGTGATGGTAAGGTTTAATGGGTTTATTGATAAATTTGAGTTTTATTATTAATTTCATTTTGTACTTAATTGTAATTATGCAATACCGTAAAATAGACAATTAACAATTTAAATTTAAGTTGGGTGTAGAAAGAGGTTACATGGGTTCAAATAAAATTTCCCTTTCAAGAAGGCAACAACTGCTGCTTTGTTGCTCTCTTTGGGTTGCTTCATTTGTGCTTTCTTTTAGGCAATCACTCGTATTGGTGCTACAATCTGTAGCTTTTAAGAGAGGAATTTGTTATATATTTTCGTCTTCACACAAACTGAGAACTAATCCAAATCAACCCATCACTATAAGTTAACCGACTTGATCGATTTTTGACCCAAATTTGTCGGTTTCGATTTGCAATTTTAGCCCAACCAACTAGGTCGGTTTGGTTTCAATTTTGGCCCAAAACCAACCCAGATCCACCCAGACCCAATGTTGTTCTAGTACTAGCATAACTATTGGTGCGACTAGCTTGTACGAAAACGTGGAAATCCAAATGTTAATGCGAGAAGATGATGTCCGAGATTCCATCAACTTCTCAATAGCCGATAATCCATCGTTTCTCAATAGTATACATCTTGGAATATAATTATCAAAAAGCTACTCAGGCACACGAGAAAAGACATACATTTCAAACACAAGATATTCAAAAACGAGTTTTAACACGAAAATGGCGTCTACAATATATGAAATTTCAGTTACAAATCTCAGGAAAAGCCAGTAATTTGCCAACTTAATCTAATTTGTTTATTCTCGAAAGTCACAAGAATCACCTAGACCAAAATGCTCAACCTGTTCATTACATCGAAAACCTTGATCACGAACCTTGAAACAAAATTTGAAATAGAAATACAAGAGAAGCACAACCTAATTAAATCGCATTCTTTAACATAGAAACCCTACTCAAGGAGATGAGAAAACTAACATAACCGTTGTTGTACTTTAAGGTTGAAAAAATTGCTCCCACTTGAGCAGCAAAAGATCATCTGATCTTGGTAGGAGAACAGAGCAAACCAGACGCATCTGATCCAACCACTGAAAGATCACAAACAGTACAGAGCTTCCCTTTTTGGTCCGGAACAAACCGAGAACTGCAGTATGGGCATGACACATCCTTCTGTCCACGGTAAATAGGCACGTAAGTTGCCCCACGGACCACAAATGGGTTTCTGAAATCACAGTTTAGCTGGGTTACATTAGTCATGTTCTTTTCGGCAGCTTACAGGATTTGTCTTGCAGTCTTTGCATGGTTTTCAATGGTGGGGTTGGTTTCCAAAAGTCGTCTGGCAAAGTCAGCTCCGACCTCCCTGTAAACAAATGCCAATGAGAAAAAAATGGCGGAAAATGTGAAAGAATGTTGGAAATTGTGAAATTACCATTCGGTCCTGGAACCGTTTAGCGCCCTCTGCACCGGCTCTGGACGACAGATTCTGTAGAAAAAGGTATGTAGGCTAAAAAATATATTTGTTATTGATACGTGAATGTGGAAAAATGGAAGAGAATGCAAATGGAAGAGAATGCTTATGGAAGAGAATGCAAATGGAAGAGAATGCTTAATTTTTTCATTATATTTCTCTACAAGATTACAAGGATATATATACATGATACAAGTGTGTAGGTAGGACAAGGTAGGACGGCTGTAGAGGACAAGGTAGCCGTCCTAGTGTGTAGGTAGGACAAGGTAGGACGGCTGTAAGACGGCTAGTGTGTAGGTAGGACAAGGTAGGACGGCTTATTCTTCCAATAATAATATTATATACAATTACACAAGGACTCCAACCATATTCCTTATTTGTCTAACATTCCCCCTCAAGTTGGAGAGTGGATGTCAAGAACTCCCAACTTGCGTAACATACCCGAAAACTTTTCTTTCCCAAGAGGTTTGGTAAACAAGTCTGCCAACTGTTGTGCCGTACCCACATGCTTGGTCTCTATTGTGCCATCTACAATCTTATCTCGTATAAAGTGACAATCCATCTCAATGTGACGAGTTCGTTCATGAAAAACAGGATTGGCAGCTATATGTAACGCTGCTTGATTATCACAAAATAAAATGGAAGAACCATCCAAAGGAATATTCAAATCCTTCAACAAAAAACGAAGCCAAACTATCTCGCAACAAGCACCTGCCATGGCTCTATATTCCGCCTCTGCTGAAGAGAGCGAAACGGTTTTCTGTCGTTTCGTACGCCAAGAAATCAAAGAACCGCCCAAGAATACACAATACCCAGTAGTCGAACGGCGAGTGATAGGGCAACCTGCCCAATCAGAATCACAAAACGCAGTTAACTTAGTCTGGTTGTCAGAACGAAATAATAAACCTTGACCTGGAGTAGCCTTCAAATAACGAACAATACGAAGCGCAGCATCCATATGAGATATCCTTGGCTCGTGCATAAAACGGCTTAGAACATGCACAGAATAGGTGATATCCGGCCGAGTGATAGTGAGATATATTAACCGACCTACTAATCGTCAATACTTTTCAGGATCCTTAAGAAGTTCTCCTTTATCAGATAATTTTGTGTCATCCATAGGAAAAGCAATGGGTCGTGCTCCTAAAAAACCATAGTCCTTGAGAATCTCTAATGCATACTTGCGTTGAGAAATATAAATCCCTTATTTGGAACGAGAAACTTCAATACCCAAAAAATATTTTAAATCACCAAGGTCTTTTATCCGAAAATGATCACGGAGAAAAGACTTCAGAGAATTAATGGCACTAGCATCATTGCCTGTAATCACAATATCATTCACATAAATGAGCAAAGCTGTGAAAGAAATACCAGACTTTTTAGTGAACAATGAATAATCAGCTTTGGATTGTTGAAAACCGGCAGAAATGATGGCACTAGTGAATTTGGCAAACCATTGGCGAGAAGCCTGCTTAAGACCATAAAGTGACTTGTGAAGGCGACACACAAGATTCTCCCCTTGTCGCCGAAGACCAGGAGGAGGAGACATATAGATTTCTTCATGTAAGTCACCATGTAAGAAAGCATTATTAACATCAAGCTGATGAAGAGACCAAGACTGACTAGCAGCAAGAGCAAGAAGACAACGCACTGTAATCATCTTAGCAGTAGGAGAAAAAGTGTCATGATAATCAATACCTTCAGCCTGAGTGAAGCCTTTAGCAACCAAACGAGCTTTGTAGCGGTCAATAGAGCCGTCGGAATTGTGCTTGAGTTTGTACACCCACTTACAACCAATGGGAATTTTGCCAGGGGGCAAGGAAGTTAAAGTCCAAGTACCATTAGCATGTAAAGCTTGAAGCTCCTTAGTCATAGCACGTTGCCAATTGGGGTCAGTGGCAGCCTAGGCAAAGGAGGAAGGCTCCACAGTCCGACTGACAGAGTTAATGTAAGAAAAATGCTTGGGAGAGTAACGGTGATAAGAGAGAAAATTACAAAGTGGATATCGCGTACCTTGTGTAGAACCGGGTTGCGAAGTCGAAGATGGGGTGGGATGGCAGAATCACCTGCGAGCAAACGTAGTCTTTTAAATAGGATGGAGGTTTATGAGCACGGGAAGAGGTGCGGGGAAGGGGAGGATTGGTAGGTAGTGGGGGGGTAGGGATGTCCGTGGGTAAAAGGGTGAAAGGTAAGGAAGTAGCGGGGGGGGGGAGAGGGGGAAGGAGGGGATGCCGAGAGGGCAGGGGCATGAGGATGAACGAGTAATGGGGCAGCAAGGGAATCTGTGGGAGGCGTGGAAGGGGAGGAAGGTGGAGGAGGGTGAGGCGTCGGGGCAGGAAGGGGTGGGTTATATGTAAAGTCCAGAGGGGGTGGGATGGGTAGGGTAGGCGAAGAGGATGGGATAGGAGGGTGAGAAACGGCATAAGGGAAAGTACTTTCGTGAAAGATGACGTCTCGACTAGTGAAAATGCGGTGATTGTCGAGATCGTAAAGGGTATAGGCCTTTTGTCCATGAGGATAACCGAGAAAAATGCAACGATGAGCCCGAGGGGAAAATTTGGTGGTGGGAGTGACAGAGGTGGCATATGCCAGACAACCAAAGACGCGGAAGTGGTCATAAGATGGGGTTTTGGAAAAGAGAACCTCAAATGGGGATTTATGATGGAGAAGACGGGTAGGGAGACGATTGATGAGATAAGTAGCGGTAAGAACACATTCCCCCCAAAACTTGATAGGAAGATGGGATTGAAAACGAAGGGCGCGGGCGGTTTCAAGAAGATGACGATGTTTTCTTTCAACAACGCCATTTTGTTGGGGGGTATAAACACAAGAAGTTTGTAAAAGCACCCCATGATCAGAGAAAAAATTACGAAGAGATAAAAATTCACCACCATTGTCAGTACGAATGCATTGGATGGTAGTGCGGAATTGGGTAGTGACATAAGCAAAAAAATCCTTAATTAATTGTTGAGTGTCGGATTTATGTTTCATGAGGAAGACCCACGTAAAGGGAGAAAAATCATCCACAATGGTTAAGAAATAATGAGCACCAGAAAGAGAGGATTGACGATTCGGGCTCCAAATATCACAATGAATTAAAGCAAAAGGGAAAGTTGATGAAATTGAACTCAAAAGAAAAGGTTGACGAGTTTGTTTTGCCAACGGACAAAAATCACAAATATGACTAGAATCAAAAGTACAATTAAGAGAGCTAGATGCTAAAGCTTGCAAACGAGTGGAGGAGGGGTGACCAAGACGCCTATGCCAGAGGGAGGAGGGGATGGTAATGATGTTGCAGAGAGGCTGACGGGTAGGGAGAGAAGAGGTAAGGGCCACAAGGTAATACAGATCGCCACGTTGCTTACCCACACCAATCATCGCCTTTGAAACCAAGTCCTACAAAACACACCAAGAAGGAAAGAAGGTTATGGAACACGATAATCCATCTGTAAGTTTACCAACTGATAAAAGGTCCACTCGGAAATTAGGGACACATAAAACATCTTTCAAAGTAACTGAGGAATTTAAAGGAAGAGTGCCGGTAAAAGTAATGGGAGCGGAAACACCACTAGGCAAAGAAACAGGCGGCAAATGTGAAGGAGAACGATTAACCAAACATGAAGCGGAAGAAGTAATATGATCCGTAGCACCACTGTCAAGAATCCATTGACCATGACGAGAGGTGACAGGTAACAAACCTTGGGCAAAATCAGTAGTGAGCACGGCATTGGCCTGAGGAGGGGTGGTGGTGTCACGTAGAGCAGCTAGAACACGGGAGTGCTGCTCGGCAGAGAGGTCAGGCATGGCAAGCTGTAAGTCATGCAAAGTGGGCTGGGTCCCGTGCACTTGGTGGGTCGCTGGAGTAGAAGAGGAGGCGGGGGCCTGGGTGCCTTGCACGTGATGGGCCTGGGTGAAATTATGGGGCCGGGAAGCAGAAAACCGTGGCTGCCGGGGAGGACTGGAAGGTGCATGGCTGCGGGAAGAACTGGAAGCAGTGGCACGGCGCGGTGGTGTTGGAAATGTGCCCTAAAACCAATCATATGATGATACTTTATGGACATTTCACATGTTAAACTAATCTAGTTTAATATTAAGGGCAAACATTATTGTTTGAGCCGTCTCATATAAATGTTATATGCTTAAACGATAAGTCCAAGGAATATGTGATTGGGAGAATACGATCTAAAGAAGTTAGATTCATGAGACCATTCTTTCGTAGACACATCCTAAACGTTCCTGATCATAGGATTGTCAATTGGGCATTGACAGTCCGTTAAGATCAGTACGTGCTGTGTCTTCTCTCAGGGAGAGTGACTAGTCTCGAGTCATTGGTGTGAGTGACACCAAGACAAGCACGTAGGTGCTCAATAGAGAATGAGTTCACTGAACACGATCAACGAAGAGTTCTCATATTCATGTCACATGAGAACTCATGGTTGGGATAATGCAAATTAGTCTTTTGACCTGAGGCATCACAGTTGTCTTGTGGTTAGGTCCTTAATCTTTGATTATGTCAAAGTCACTCCATCAGGAGGGTGTCCACGGCATCGTTGGGGTTAAGCCACTTAGCCATGGAGGCAAGTGAATGCGCAACAAGGGATCTCTAACCTTCAAACTGTTTGAGGGAGAATACTCTATGATATGATTAAGAATCTTTGGCCAAAGTATGAATGAGATTTAGGAATGTGTTCCAAATCACATTCAAGGTAATCATATAAGCACAAGACTCACATTGGATAGTAGACATGAATAAACTATCAAACCAAACAATGTGGTCAAGAGTATTGTATTAGAGAAAGACCGTATTGCATTTGTAATCCTAAAACTGAATAGGTTCTCCACCTCTTCTGATTAGCTTGGGTAACCATGACATGCTGCTAGGCGTCAACCATGGTTTGTGGAAGCCCTAAAAGTGTATTATCACTAACGGGAGAATTGAAAGTAAGTTCCAATTCACAATCAATTTGAAAGAGTTTGAATCGCCCACTGCCTCGCTAAAAGGAACCTAATGGATCGTACACCGTGTAAGGTAAAGATTGAAGATTCAACGGAGATGAGTAAGAATAATTAAATGGTTTAATTATTTATGGCAAGGATTAATTAATATGTTAATTAATCAAACGAATAAGTTCGTTAAAGACCTCGGGATAGTTTTGGACCTTAAGGCCCAATGGGCTTCGAACGTCAAGTCCATTGACTTAAGTTGTGTGAATAATGATTCACAAAGGCCCAAATAGCCCAATGAATACCCTAAGGCCGGCCATTTAGAGAAAGAGTGGGTTTTGGACTTATTTACAAGTTTGTCACTCAAATGAATTAAGGTATAAGTGTGACTTAATAGCCAAAATTCATTTAGGGTTTTTTTTGGGGAAATTGGAGAAACACAAACTCTCCTTTCTCTCTAGAAATGGCCGGCAACCCTTGAGGAAAACATCTAGCAATCTTACTTCCTCAAGGTCACTCATTTCTTCTCCAATCTTACCTTGGTGTGGAGACTTAGAGGTTCTCAATTTTAGGAACTTGGAGAAACATTTTCATCCATCCAAATCCATGGATCTAAGATGCAAGGAATGAAGGCCCTCTCTTTGGGTGATTAGCCTTTGCTTATGCAAAGAGGAATCTACAAAGGTATTGATTTCTCAACTCACTTTGTTTTGAGTTGAGTCTTGGTTCACCTATCTACTAGGCTTTGAAGTTCATGGGTTAAATTTTGTTTTTGAGTGCATATAAACATGATTCCGCCTTTTAATTGTTAATTGCATGTTGTTGATGTTGCTCAAATGAACTTGTTTTTCACAAATCTTCCTTCAAGTGGTATCAGAGCCTAAGTCTAGTAGTTGGTGAATCCTTTTGGGTTTTGTAGTTCATAGTTTGTGATTTGAATGTTGTAATTGTTACAAGCTTTATTCTTGCTTCTTTGAATGTAAATTTTGTTAGAAAATTTGCCATCTCAAATGTTGTAGATGTAGTTCATATGAGCATGAATTTTGGAGCTAAATTTTGGTGCCATGTTTTTGGGGAAATTCGGCCAAATCCAAATGGTGGATTTTTGGGTTCTTGTTTGACTTGTTAAAAGTGTTTTAAAGTGACTTTTGGAACCCCTATGTACCCTAGTATGATTGTATGTTATTTCCCTTAAGTTTGAGTGGTTTTGGTATGTTTTTGGGTGAAGAATGTTCATGGAGCTCTTATGGGTTTTCATGGATGTTCTTCATTGTTCTTGATATGTTCTTGCCAAGAACAAAAGGTTTGGTGTTTTGATTCAAAGTTTTGATTTATTTCATAAAATTTTTGTTTTGAAATATTTCTTATGTTTAAATATATTAGATATTTATTTTGAAAAATATAAAGAAATTTTAGTGGGTAGGTGTGTAATGATTTATTCCATTTCACACACCCCACTTACAAAAACTTTGAAATTTTTTATATACTTTGCTTCAATGGCCGACCACCCTACTCAATTAGGGTCCTTGTGGGGCTTTTATGCAATTACATAAAGTTTTGATACTTTTGTGTATTTGTAGTTTGACCCAAAAGTTTACGTTTTTACGTAAAGGTCCAAAATCACTAAAAGGACAAATTGTTTTGCTCCTTTAATGAAGTTTTAGCTTTTGTGGAAATTTTTGGGTTCTAGTTGTAATTACATGAAGTAGTGGACTTTTGTGTTTTTACAAAGTGACCCCAAAAGTTTAAGTTTTGCAAAATGGCCCAAAAGTTGAGGTCATAGCATTTTGGCCCAAATTAGGTAGAGAACAAAATTGTTTTGTCTCTTTAAATGAGAATTGGATTTTCATTTCATTTAGCTCCATTTAAATAAATTCTATGGATACAAAAACCAAATGAAAATGTTGCATTCAAGTTTAATTAGTTAAAGCGTTAATTAATTAAAGAAAGGGTGATTATGAACCTAAGCCTACTATAATTGAGCTATGTGAAAGGCCGTTTCAAATTTGTTTGAACCATGGGAATGTGTAGATTAAATTTTGGTTGTAATTTGATATGATCAATTGTTGTAAAAGAGCATAAGCTCTTCTTTACTTTAAAGTAATTTGATTTGATCAATTGTTGTAAAAGAGCATAAGCTCTTATTTACTTTGAAGTACTCCTTTCTTGTTTTATTCGATATGCATGAAATTGGAGTAGTTGGGTCCAACGCCCAATATGACAACACGCCTTAATGTGATTAAACGCGTAACTAAAATCAATCACCATCCTTAGACCGAGATTCAACACTAGGCTCGTGTTGAATCGAATCAAAGGTTCATAGTCATCCTAAGGCCCTAAGGCAACTATATAGTCCATCAATGAATGCAAACCTTATGTTAGTAGTATCATATACTCTTGCTTTAAAAAAACCGTTTTAAAAGCTTAGTGGGAGTATTATATACAACTAAATCAATCAAATGGACCAATAGTTGTAATAGGACCAAAATTGTTTTAATTAGATTAAAATGAATATGTATGTGATGAGACCTAAAACCCTCAACCAAACCAATATTAAGTTGATAAGCGAGAGATGCTTTGAATATCTCTTTGAGTTGAGTCTTGGTTCACCTATCTACTAGGCTTTGAAGTTCATGGGTTAAGTTTTGTTTTTGAGTGCATATAAACATGATTCCGCCTTTTAATTGCTAATTGCATGTTGTTGATGTTGCTCAAATGAACTTGTTTTTCACAAATCTTCCTTCAGGTGGTCGCCACGGTTGGCCATGGAGGGGATGGGCAACGGGATAGCCATGAAGTTTATGGCAGGTGTCTCGGGTATGATAATCAAAATTGCAGTAGGTGCAGTGGAGGGGAGGACGAGCAGAGGAGGGACGGGACGGGCCACGAACAGCCATGGGAACGGCAGAGAAAGCTGCCGAAAAAAAAAAATTAGGGCTAGGGTTATAAACCTGCTCTGTATACCATGTAGAAAAAGGTATGTAGGCTAAAAAATATATTTGTTATTGATACGTGAATGTGGAAAAATGGAAGAGAATGCTTATGGAAGAGAATGCAAATGGAAGAGAATGCTTAATTTTTTCATTATATTTCTCTACAAGATTACAAGGATATATATACATGATACAAATGTGTAGGTAGGACAAGGTAGCCGTCCTAGTGTGTAGGTAGGACAAGGTAGGACGGCTGTAGGACGGCTTGACGGCTGTAGGACGGCTTATTCTTCCAATAATAATATTATATACAATTACACAAGGATTCCAACCATATTCCTTATTTGTCTAACAGATTCGGCTTAGCTCCTGACGGTGCGGGTGAGGTTGGTCATGTTGCCAAACTCCACCGCCTTGCTCACCGCCGATCTCAGTCATGACATTTTCTCCTACTTTTTAACAGAATAGCAAAAAAAAAAACACACATCAAATATCCCAAATCGCAAATTCTGATGCAATCTCCTACCTACCTATTCAATTAAAACCCTAATAAAAAAATTAATCTCCAAATCCCCGATTTGTAAATCATATTCGAAACCTAATTCAAAAGCCTGTGATCCCAATTTAATTGGAATTTTGAAAGATTTTAATTTTTTTAATGAATCTAGAGTCTTTAATTAAGATTTGAAGTTATTAAATTCAAGTTATATACAATTAGATTTTAAGACAATTTATTAAAATCGTTAAAAATCTGAGTGTATTCAATTGGAATTTTAAAGAAGTTTATAACATTTGTGTATTTAATTAGAAATTGATTTTAAAGAATTTGATAAAGTTAAGGAATTAGAGGGAAATTGAGAAATTTCGTAGTGTATTTTAAATATCTATAAATCTCACCCTCCCCATGAGATTTCAAAAAAATTAAATCAAAATTTTATATGAAATCTATACCAATTAATTAAATTTCATAAAAATTCATGTATTTATAAATACATTAAAGATCTCTCAAATTCTCACACTCTGGAGATAAAACAGAGCGGATTGTGGTCGACGGCACGGTACACGGTGCGCCGGCATTTGTACAGAAATAGCTCGCTGGAATTGGAAGAACCAGACCCAGACCTTAACATTTTTACGGTACAAATATACTCAGATGCAAAGACAGAGCACCACCATTGAAGAGGAATCCTCCTGGAGCATCAGTTGCCGCATATTCAAATCTAAAACGTTTTTACTCTTCAGAAAGTCACTGAACATATATACTGTAAAATATTAGCAAAAGAATCTTTAGAAAAAAAATACATACTATCGGATCGGGGAAGACATAACCCAGCTTCCGGACCGAGTTCTGGTGGAAGCCTGCAAACAACCCGCCCTCTCTCTCCCCAAACCCTAGAACGCAGCCCCTCACTTTCTCGAAACCCACTCTCAAACCTTAGAACGCAGCACTCTCACTCTCTCAAAACCCACTCTGAATAACACGGATGCAACAACCCGCCCTCTCTCCCGCCGTCAGCTTCGGTTCGAAGCCGCTTTGTTTTCACCTAAACTCCAAATCGCGCTCTCCCTCTCTCTCCCCAAAGAGAGCATCATCGCTCAATCCCCTCTCTTTCTCTCCCTCGAACCGTACAGCCCCCTGTGATTCTGTCTACATGCAAACCCTCTCCTCAACCACTCGGAATGACACCAACACCAGCCACCCACCGCCCAAGCGCAATCGCAGAAATCCTCCCATAACGGACACCCTTGCCCCATCTCTCTCTGCAAATCCCTGAATCTCGTAGCCATCGAAATCCCGCCATATCTCTCTCTCTTCGGGTTTCAGTAAGAAATGAGGGTTTGAGAAGGAAATGGAAAAGGCCGGCTTTTCCATCCCTTCTTCCCCTTCCACGATTATCAACACGTGTGCATCAAGAGCAGCGGTAGAGAGAGTCCAAAACGCTGTCCATTCGCACAGTGCAATTTCATCCCCTTCCCTCTCTCTCAGCCAGCAGGGCCGCTGTCCATTCGCACAGTGCAATTTCATCCCCTACTCTCTCTCTCTCTCTCTCAGCAAGCAGGGCCGCTGTCCATTCGCAGCTCTCGTCTCTCTCCAATGTGTCAGTCCTTCTGTCCCCCTTCCCCAACAACAACAGGCCTACCGAAGCCGAAGCCGAAAGCCCAGATGCAGCCCAAACGTCGTCTCTCTCCAATCTGTCAGTGCTTCTATCCCCCTTCCCCAACAACAACAGGCCTACTGAAGCCGAAGCCGAAGCAAAAGCAACAGCCGAAAGCCGAAAGCCAAAAGCCCAGATGCAGCCCAAAAGCTCAAAATCGTTTTTAAGGTGATGGCAAAACCGTAAATGTAACGAAATTTACCCAACGGTATACACGTAAATATATCAAAAAGAACGGGCGGTGGCAATTTTGTAAATAAAGTGAAATCCGGCCAAATTCACTGTTCAGTTGAACAGTGCAATTGGATTTCTTACTTTAGACTTGAGTAATGATTTATTAAACTTCTTACTGCGAGGGGAAAATTTTCATTATCACGAGAACACGAGAGGTACATCAAGTGTTTTTATGCAAGTGGTGAAATTTTTTATTTTTTTAGTTATTAACTTTTTAATACACATATCATACCATTAGTATAGTTACAAGTGATGTATCATTCTGTGTTCCGATCACACTAAAACATCTCTATGAAGGCGGTGTAAGTATGTGTTTTAAGATTAAAAACAAGAAGGAAAAGTTAGATCGTAGTACAAAGACCTTATCAACCTTCTATACATTTCTAGAAACCAAGAAAACAATATCCACAATTTCATTTTTTCATAAACCAATAAAACTTTGATAAGTTCTTATCTTTTCTTTCTTGTTTTTACTCAAAATATAAAGACTATGTAGCCCTCACAAAAGTATTTCAAATAGGGAAATTTTATTTGAACTCATATTTTGTATTTTAACACCCAGCTTATTTTTTATGCTTACATTGTATTTGATTTATCTATCATTATCTCTTTACACCCAATGTTATTTTCGAAACCGCCCTTACTTATCAAAACTCAACTCAATCAAACTTCTTTTTACACCCAATTCAATCTACTTCAAAATAAAAAATAAAACCCTAACCAATCCATCATCTCCATGGAGCAAAGCCCCTTCTCTATCTTTAAAAAATCCTTCCATCTCCCATAGTTGTCATTCTGCACCCCCGTCTACTCCTCCGTGGTCGTCTAAACCTCTTCCTCTTCCTTTTCTTCATCATTTGACATCTCTAAATTTCTAGAGCACTAATTAGCTTAATAATTGGTATGTGTTCAATCGATTGGTTCAATTTTTACGTATTGATTCCTTTTTCTTTTCAATTAAATGAGCTTTTGGTTAAAGTGTTTAATGAGTTTGGTATATTTCAATTAAATGACGGTGTGGGTTCTTACACAATGGTGTAGGTTCGAATTCTATTGGTGACTAATCGAACATCTAACTTACTAATGCTATTGCTCGACTAAAAAAGAAATTTCGAAATGTATGTAGTGGATAAACACAATCTCAAAATTTAATTAAAATCACATAAGAATGATAAATAAGGGCATTATCACAACTTAGGGGTGGTGAGCAATCCCATTAAAATAGAACTTAATATATACATATTAAAAACAAAAACAAATTGATGCAAAATCTCCCGACGACTAATATTATTCCAAGTCATGCATGAAACATACACATTTGTCCCTTCTTGCCACTTGGTTATAATCAAACATCATGCATTTACTAATATTATTCCAAATCATGCATGAAACCAACACATTTGTCCCTTTATGCCACTTGGTTATACGCAAACATAATGCATTTACTAATAAGCAAACATCATGCATTTACTAATATTATTCCAAGTCATGCATGAAACCTATACATTTGTCCCTTCATCCCTTCATGCCACTTGGTTATACGCAAACATAATGCATTGACTAATACTATTCTAAGTCATGCATGGAACCTATACATTTGTCCCTTCATGCCATTTGGTTATAAGCAATCATCATGCACAAGTTGTTTACTAATTAGTATTACTACTATTTAGCTTGTATCATGACCGTTTTCTTTCTGTTGTTCATACACCAAGACATTGTAAGAAATAATATTGATTATTCAAAACGAATCAACAACTAGTTGCACAATGTCACAGTCAATGATACTTCCAACTTGATAAAGAAAAAAAAAAGAAAAAAAAGAAAAAAGGAAGTCGACTTCCAAACTAAAATAAAATGTATATAAATATAGAAAATTGTTATTAGCACTCCAAAAATCTCATTTGTCACTCCAAACTTTTTATAATTAGAAAGAAAAATACATTTGTGCGGAGTGTAAAATGAGATTTTTAGAGTGTTAATAATAGTTCCCTAAATATGTCTTAACAAATATTGTATGTGGCATCGACTCAGACTTTCACAAATAGACTTATAATTTCTGGTATCTAATAAATATTCAGATTGAAAATATTCATCGATCTACAAAATTTTCTCATGGAAGTACCCATTTTTTTGCTACAGATACCAATGTAGAGGCTAAAAGATGATACAATATTAAATTCATATGTGGTCGGGATATTTATGACTTTAATCATTAAAATGCATAAGCTCAATTATACATTCAAGTTAGATCAATTCTTGAAGTTTTGGTCAACAATAAAACTGCTTACCTATGAGTTCACCTATAAAATGTGCAAAGGCGATATACTTTTTAACCACAGTTCTATGTATTGCGAATTTTTGTCTGCAACTTTTCTAAAAGATACTACGATATTAAATCCATATATGGTTGAAATATTTATCAATTTAATTATTAAAATGCATAAACTCAATTACACATCCATGTTAGATCAATTCCCGAAGTTTTGCTCCACAATAAAAACTGCTTAGCTATTAGTTTGCCTATAAAATGTGCAAAGACAATATACTTTTTAGCCACAGTTCAATGGAAAGTGAATTGTCATCGGCAACTTTTGTATCTAATAAATATCCACGATTAAAAATATTCATTGATATACCAAAAGTTATCATGGACGTACCCATTTTTCTACCACAGATAGGAATATAGAGGCTAGAAGATTCTCATTTAATAAAAACACACCAAACTCATTAAACACTCTAACCAAAAGCTCATACCAATTATTAAGCTAATTAGTGCTCTAGAAATTTAGAGATGTCAAATGATGAAGAAAAGGAAGAGGAAGATGAAGAGGTTTGGATGACTACGAAGAGTAGATGGGGGTGCAAAATGACAACCATGGGAGATGGAAGGATTTTTTTAAAGAGAGAGAGAAGGGGATTTGCTCCATGGAGATGATGGACTGGTTAAGGTTTTATTTTTAAGTAGATTGAGTTGGGCGTAAAAAGAAGTTTGATTGAGTTGAGTTTTGATAAGTAAGGGCGGTTTCGGAAATAATGTTGAGATACAAAATATGTGTTAAAATAAAATTTCCTTTTCAACAACTAGTTTCTTAAAAAAAGAACAGTAATGCTTTTCTTACCATGTTTTTATACCACATTTATATGTCACCTTATGTGGCATTTAATGTAGACAACCACATCATTTAAATTAATCAAAATTTAATTTAAATTAATAATCAATAATTAAAATAAAAGCTGGAATTAAATGGTGATTGTGGCCTATAAGGAGTCTTCTTCTTCTTTCCCCATTCAATCATGTTTCTTCTCCCATGCCAGTTCTTTTATGCCATATTTTTTTCGCTCCCTTATCTGGATTATTAGTATGCATCTATCTTTCTTTTTTTCAATGAATTTAATTTTTTTTAGTCTGTTTATTTCTTCTTCTTTCTCTCAATCTCCATTGTGTAGCAAGATAAATTCTTCTTCGGGTCTTGATCAGAGTTGACGTTAATGGTGTTGTGGTGAGAGATGAAGGTTTCCTGACGATACGCGCTTGAGATTCCTTTAATTTGATTATAAGTAGGAACAAGATGGAGTCCTTAATGACTCATAGTGTTAAATCTTCAACCCCCAATGTCATTTTTCTATGAACAAAAAGGTTTAGGTAAATAGTCCAATGGAGATCGAAAGAAAGAAGAAGAATAAACAGACTAAAAAAATATAAATTCATTGAAAAATAATGGTAAATGCTTACCAATAATCCAAACAGGGGAGCGTCGATGAACCTTTGCTGTATGAGAATTAGTTGAGATTGTGGTAGTCCACACTAACGTGAAAAAAACTGGAGTGAAAAAATATGGCGTGAAAGAACTGGCGGAAGAAGAAACGGGAGAAGAAGCATGATTGAATGGGGAAGGAAGGAGAAGACTCCTCGTATGCCACAATTACCATTTAATTCCAGCTTTTATTTTAATTATTGATTTATTAAATGGTTTTTAATTTAAATTGAATTATGATTAATTTAAATGATGTGACTATCCATATCAAATGTCACATAAGGTGATATATAAATGTGGTATAAAAACTTGGTAAGAATAGCATAACTGAAAAAAGATAGAAAATAATCAATAAATTCACCTCAGGTGTAAATACATAGATTCACATCGCTTTATTTATTTATTTATTTGTATATTCCAAGTTGATTAAGGTAATTAAGTAATCTATCTTGACTTAGCTTTAAATAATTAAATAAACTTGGCTTGACTTTGCACACCCCCGTCGCTTATTGACTAATGACTCGGTACTAAGTCTTTTTTTTTTTAATTTGGTCAAAACTCTATCTCTTGGGGGATTGATCCAGATAATTGGTTACCGCGGAGTTAAAGTTTTTGTAGGCTGCTCAAGTTGCCAAACGACGAGGGAACGGTTCCGTTGAGCTGATTGTTGGTGAGCTCTAGAGACACAATACATTTCAACCTTCCAATCTCTTCAGGAATAGTGCCGGAAAGTTTATTATCGTAGAGGGAGAGATAAACAAGGTTTGTCAAATTGCAAAAAGAAGTTGGGATAGAACTAGAAAGGGTATTGTTGTACAACATCATTGTGGTTAGATTTTTCAAGTTTCCGAAACTCAGAGGGATTGGGCCTGATAAATAGTTGTCAAACAAGTAAACTTCAACCAACTTCGAAAGGTTTCCTATTTCGGGAGGGATAGGACCCGAAAGTTGGTTTCCGAAGAGAATCAAAGAAGTCAATTGGCTCAAATTACCGACAGAAGCTAGAATTGAACCCTCTGAATTGTTTAAGTTTAGAGCTAGCTCATAGAGAAATTTAAGTTGGCCTGTTTCTTGAGGAATTGAGCCGTTAAACTTATTTGCATTTAGGTGAAGAACCTAAAGATTTGTTAAGAGACCGATTTCGGGTGGGATTTTTCCAGACATTTGATTGTAGGATATATCGAAATAGATGAGTTTGGTGAGGGAACTGATCTCAGGTGGGATTTGATCAAAAAGTTCATTCAAGCTGAGGTCAACATATGCAAGATTAGGCAAGGACATGAATGGAAATTCGAGTAGAGTACCATGTATACCAGAATTGGTGAGGTTTAGACCTGGTTTGGTACTGAGGTGATTCTGAAAAAAACTGCTATAAAAAAAAGTTGGGAGCTGTTTTTGTGTTTGGTAAACACTCAGCTTCAGCTTTTTTTCACAGTTTTGGGTGAAAAAAAACCAAAAACAAGAAGCTGCAAAACCCAACTTTGAAAAACCGGTTTTTTTTCACATCTGTTTTACATAAAAGTTTACCAAATACTCTAATACTGCTTTTTTTTTTTTCAAAAGCACTTTTACAAAAAAGTTTACCAAACACTCTGCTGCTTTATTTCACAGCTGCTTATTCTCACAGCACAGCAAAAACAGCTTTTTTTCAAAGCACAGCAATACCAAACCAGTCCTTAATCTGTTGACACTTCCAGCAGAGTTGCATGAAACACCAACCCAAGTATTGCATGGGGCTTCATATGCATTAATCCATGAGGTCAGGTTGTTTTGGGTTTGGTTTTGAAAGCTAGCTTTCCATTTGAGGAGTGCTTCTGCTTCAGTGGAATTGGCAGAAGCAAAAGCACTTTTTGGTGATGAAGCTAGCTGAAGATACAAGATAAGGCAAGCTAGAAAGCATACTTTTTCACAATAAGTTGAAAATCTCACCATGGTTTTTGTGTGTACTTTTTTTAAGCAACTCAGGACTTTATTTATAGTGAGATGCATTATTAATTTGCATATCTTCTATTTGTTTTTGTTATCCCTCCTAAACTTGCTCTGATTTTGTGGGTAGACCGTCTCTTGTTTAGATGCTACTTGTGCCTCAGTAGACGGTGGATTCTAAACAACTAGCATTGGATTTTTGACCTATTTAAGTTTTTGCTATTAAACTTAAAGAAAATGGGAGAAACCTAGTGAATTTTAAATATTCTTTCTTAATTAATATATGTTGGAAATTATATATTATATATTGTAATATATAATTTTAATAATTGAATGAAAAATATTGTTAACCAATTTCTTAGAAAGGTTATGTTGTTTAGTTGTATTCCTTGATAAGTGATGTATACTTATAGATGAAAAGTTACATCTCTTTTGATAAGTAGAAATTGGATTCTATTTAAACCCATGAAACCATTGGTATTATAGATAGAAAATTAGAGTTAATTTTACTCTTGAGAAATAGGGTTTCCCCACTTTGTTTCTCTCATGTTTTGTGAGTCAAATTCCGAGTCGTGTCTTGAGAGTACGGAATATATAAAGTTCGTCAGAGTTCGAAGATTGAAGTGCTTTGACTTCGGATTATAGATTGTTGAATCCTGGGAGATGGACGCCTACCGAACTACAAGCACAAGAGTAGGGGCGAAATTCTATCTTTAGGACATTGCATTTATGCAAGCCTCAATCTCCAAGTTTGTCAGTTATTCTAACTTTTTCTCTAGTTGTTTATATTAATCTCATATATAATTGATGTCGTGAATTTCTTTATGATTATTATCATTGGAATTATATTGTTATTTTTCATATTTTCTAATATTGCTCCAACAATCTAAAGATAGAATTTTTTTCTCTTGCATTGTTAGAGAATATGACTCTAATTAATAGAAGTTAAAATGAATAAGATTGAATGTAGCTCTAAACACTAAGAAGAACAAACTCTGATCTTTCTTTGAAAGATTTGTGGGGCGGAGTTTTATATGCATATTGATATATATTAGTAGAATTATATCTGTATGTTGTCATACTAGTGTTAGTTGCATCATACGTTTTTGAACTTCTAATTTATATATACTAGAAGATGTCTTTCACTTTTCATGACAGTTATTTGTGTGTTTTCATTGTTTGCATATGTATGTTATGGCATACATGAGTATATGTATATCTCTTGGTCCTGGTTATTGTCAATATAAAATGAATATGCCATGCGTATGAGATTAATAACTAAAATAAAAAATAAAAAATAAAAAATATATCTGCATTTGATAGTGAAAGGGTATGATGTTTTTGACTAGTTCCCACCACATTAAAATTTGAATTTCTCATATGGAATGATGGCCAGAGTGTTCTTTACGGAGAAATTAACAAAAGAATGAGTATTTGTTGATGAGTCTGGCATCATATCATAATGCACGCTGCTTGTTGTATATTCAGTATACAAAATAGAGAAAGATCAAGTGCCAATGAAGGGACTGGTGGTGAATTGAAGAAACATTGGAATTGATACAATGATCAGTATGCAAACTAGTGGTGCTGTTTGGGGTAAAATGAAGTTCCAAATTTTTGGAAAACTATTTTTCCTTGTGTCGGTTATATGCTTGTTGTGTTTTGTCGTCTGCCGTATCTCTAGAGATGGCATCCTTTCATACCCAAAATGAATAAAGGGAAAGGGATACCCTCTTTGCTAAACGTTGGAAGGACATCATGACTTCCACCACCGTAGTTAAATTAAGAATGTTATGAGGCAATTTGGATATAGGTTTTCTTTCAGATTTTGCAATCTGAAAGTTACAACTCTATATGAAGGGGTGTAAATCATGATAAGTGTCAATGGAAATCAATTACATGGTATTTGTTCCAACCAATTGGTTAAGACTGACGATAGCATGAACGATGATTTTTCCCAAATATATTCATGAAACAAATGCAGAGCAATTCGATGTTTGGTTATGTATTTCCTAAAGAAATATTAGTGGATTAAAATGATATGCCTTGTGAACGTTAGCGTTGGATTTGAATGCAACCATGTTTTAAGGATTTCCTTTTATTACTACCAAAAGATGTATATCCTCTTTTACCGAATTGCGTCTTTGGGGTAGTTGAAACGATGCACCGCTTGGCATCATTTGATGAAAAGGCATTGGAATTTGGTTTAGAAGATAGATATACAAAAAGGCCATGATTCAGAGAAGATTAAGTCTTGAAATTATTTAAACGAGGAACAACATCAGTGTTTGGATAGTCAACGTGTGGACCTCAATAAAAGTGGACATACTTTCATGCTGCTCTAAAGAAGTGTGCATTTCCGAGAAGAGGGAAATGTCATGGCAACCAATCAGTTAAAGTGTGGGGGTCTTTCGTAAAAGGAATGATGAGACATTGAAAAAGAGGCTTATTGAGTAAGCATGCACAATTGAATTAGACAAGGTCATGCTTATTAAGTAAGCATATGAAATTGAATGTACATAGCCATTGGGTTCCGTTATTCATAGCTCAGAGCATCCACATGTACTAGATGAATTCAATGATGCTAACTAATTGAATTTTTTACAATATGAAGTCAAAGTACATAAATGGAAATATATGCGGTTACATAAGGAAATCAATCCTCAATTAGAGGTGTACTGGATACGAAGCATATTGACTTCATATATTGTGATGGTTTGTCGAATAGTATAAAGTAGAATGTCTAAATTGAAAAGAGTAATTTTAGATAAAAGAGATAATAAGCAATATATTTTATGATAAACAATTTTTAAGGTATGAAGAGGTTAGAGACCTTCTTACAAATACCTTAAATGTGGGGGAGTATGCCCAAGTGATAGCAAATTACTTACTTAAGTCCCAACATGTACAGTTGAGGACTTGACATAGTAAACAAACTATTCTCATATGAAATATAATTTCATAAGATGGATTGTGCACGCCATTAATGATAGTCAACCTAGTGGTGGATCCAATCATTAAAGGTTAGACTAGAGAGTAAGTTGTTCATCGAGGGGAATAAGGCTAAAGCCAACATAACTAATGAATTAGCCGAGCGGAAACCTAACTTAGTTGATTGGAGATTCCATGGTCTAAGTTCAATAGGCAAACTGGTTGGGCATGATTCAAAGAAGTTAACACACTATATGCCTCATTCCTATGGTGGAAGAAGTGTGTTGTCTGCAGAAGTTTTAGGATGTATATTTGTACTTAATGACAGTGATATCTTATAAATAAGAGGAATAAAGCAGATTATTCTTAATCAGTGGTCACCTATGTGAGAGTAGAAGTGGGTCGCTTCTATGAGTATGAGATTGCTAAATTCTCTAAAGCTCTCATGAATCCGGGATTTGTTCAGGACCAAAATGAACACAACCGTATGAACCATAATATATTAGGATTAGTGATGTGTGTTGCTTATTGTTTCGGTTTACTACTGCGGTGAACAGTTCAAGATTATATATTCACTGCGTCACCAAGTAAATCCGATAAGTATTCACTAGGGTAGGTTCAAGTCCAAAAGACACCTCTCCCGATGCATCTCTTGTCCGTCTGTACTCTCAAATTCTTCCTAATTTTTCATTCATGTGGGGGATTGTTGGAAATTATATATTATATATTATAGTATATAATTTTAATAATTGAATGAAAAATATTGTTAACCAATTTCTTAGAAAGGTTATGTTGTTTAGTTGTATTCCTTGATAAGTGATGTATACTTATAGATGAAAAGTTACATCTCTTTTGATAAGTAGAAATTGGATTCTATTTAAACCCATGAAACCATTGGTATTATAGATAGAAAATTAGAGTTAATTTTACTCTTGAGAAATAGGGTTTCCCCACTTTGTTTCTCTCATGTTTTGTGAGTCAAATTCCGAGTCGTGTCTTGAGAGTACGGAATATATAAAGTTCGTCAGAGTTCGAAGATTGAAGTGCTTTGACTTCGGATTATAGATTGTTGAATCCTGGGAGATGGACGCCTACCGAACTACAAGCACAAGAGTAGGGGCGAAATTCTATCTTTAGGACATTGCATTTATGCAAGCCTCAATCTCCAAGTTTGTCAGTTATTCTAACTTTTTCTCTAGTTGTTTATATTAATCTCATATATAATTGATGTCGTGAATTTCTTTATGATTATTATCATTGGAATTATATTGTTATTTTTCATATTTTCTAATATTGCTCCAACAATATATGAGATGCTATTTGTCTGAGAGGACTTTGAATTTTCTTACACTTTGTGTTGAAGTCTTTATCTCTTATCTTTAAAATAGAAGATTGGAAAGTTTTCAGTGTGAACATATATTCATATTGTCAACAAATTTGAACTTTAGCTAGGTATTGAAAGCAATCCGTAAGGTATATTGACAATTTCCCAAATCGATAACGGAGTATTTGGTATCAATGGTATATTTAATCAAGTTAGTTAGGTATTGAAAGCCATCGATAAGGTATATTGATAATTTCCTAGATTGATAATGGAGTATTTGGTGTCAATGGTATATTTAAAGAAAAACTAATGAAAATGGCTTGAAAACTTTGAGTTTTAACGATAAGGACAAAATAAAAGGTAAATTGAATAGTACTAGAATTGACTTTTAGTGTTAAAATATGATTTTTCGTTAAAGTGAACAGTACTGTGGACTTTTAAACTCCCTATATTTACTCACGCTAAATATAAAAAAATAACTTCAATAATTAATTCAATAAAGACTGGTATGCAAACTCAGTTTTAAAATGCACAATTTTGAAAATACAGTCGAGTTAACAACTTGATTCTTTCTCTCTAAGATAATTTATGCTCCATCATGGTGTTCATTGTTGATAAACGCTTGTTTCACATGATACAAAATTCACGTCTTTACTTATGAAAGGACTTCAAATCATAAGTAGCAATCATGATTGAGTTGAACTCTTTCAAAATGACTCACTGAATCTCTATATGAAAAGACTCACATGAAACTGTATGATTGGATTCAATTGAAGGAAAAAATTACTCTCTACGCTCATATTATTTTTAATTAAAGAATTACTATCTATTTAAACTCAAAATTACTACCTAAACTATCTTTCCAAACCCAATTCAAATTGTAAATTTATTTTTATACTTATTTAAGAAATAAATTTCAAATTGAATAATTTGGTGAAGTATCTACTTGTTTTATGAATCTTCCACATACCTAACTCTTCAATTTTTTTTGTTTTTTTTTTATATCGATGTCCCTGTGATTTAATTTGCATGTAGGAATGAATAGTTTTATTGAGCAGCAGAAGATACTTCAAAGGTTCTGTTTTCAAAGAACCTCAAGCTGCATAAGAGAAATAGGGAGGAGGAATTTCTCCCCTCCTAATTTCTCCTTCCTTCTCCTCCTATTTAAATGATTACAATTAAGTCACGTCAACATCTTGTATTGATTTTATTAGGGAGAGAGACAAAAAAAAAAAAGAAAAAAAAAATTTATAAGAGGAGGGGAGGGAATGGTATGAGAATAGGATGGGAGAAAATTTTACTCCAAGAAATAAAGATCTTCTCAATCCTTTGTCTCCCCTCCCACCCTGAGATCTTTACCTCCTTAATCAGAAGGACCTACCTCTCTCTTTCTCTCTCTTTCTCTCTCCTCTCTTTTTCTTCACCCCCACTATATATAATCCACTTCAAGTTCGATTATCGCCAAAGATGAATTTAAACCATATTATTGCTAACACATTGTGAGGCAAAGCGCACCCCTCCCTCTTAGTGTAAATAGTATCTCTTGTTCAAAAAAACAAAAATACGTATGTAATTGTGAAAACGAAAACAAACCTTTAGACCTCCCAAGTCATACTTTTTTTTGGAATATGAAATCTCGTCGTGGACAAATTTAATCTTTGTCGTTTGTAATGTTATTTGTCCCATGATTATGAATAAAAAAAATTAATAGTTTATCATTCAACTTTTAGCATTGTATTCGATCAAATATTTTAGGACTTTATATTAAGACCACCGGATGTTAAAATTCGAATCTTTCACTGGTCAAGAGGGTGCTTCATAAAGCTTATTTTTTAAAAGCATGCAAAGCAACAACGGATGGTATAGTAAATCTTTCCAAATTGCCATTAGCACTCTCATTTATCTCTCAAAATATATGACAGACTTTATTCTCGAGACTCACAGACACATCAAAATGAAAGAAATTTGAGGTTTCACTATCAAATATGGGGAGAAGTTCACATACTAATAAGCACACGTTCGTTCTTTCTTTCATTGATATAGGATTCATGCTCTCAACACGCTTATTGGGATTGACACTCTCAACACATTCTTTCGCGTGTAGCAAATTTTCAAGCCTAACATGATGTTGGATTCATACTCACAATACTCCCCCTAATGTATGGCAGATTTTTAAGCTTAACATGCGAACACACAAATCGGGTAAAGTGGCACATTGACTGTTGAGCTTCATAAATGAAACAATCTGCTTTGATACCATAAAAAAGTTGACCTTTCTTGCTAAAGTTAGAGAAAAGATTTTTTAAAAATCAATTAACAATAATCACGTACAAAGTCTCTATTAAAAACAATTAACAATAAGCATTAACAATAACCTGTGATTAGGTTGCCTACTTAGGAGGCAAGTTGGTCTGAAACGATGGGCTCATGGCCATCCCTTAATTATCACTTTCACATACATTCCCTTTAGGGGTGGAAGTTAGAATGGTATTTTCAATTCCATTAGTAAAGTTTTCAAATTTGAATCCGAGCTCAAAAATTCTGATCCAAAAATTGAAATGAAAACATAATGCAATTGGGAATTCTGATCCGTCCAAAAATCACCCCTAATCCCACTATTGCCAATTGCTTTTAAGATTTTTTTTTTTCATACCATATATAAATAAATTTTCACATATATCTATTATTTAAGAGAATTTTCTTGGTCAAAACTTTAGCAACCGAGAGAACTCTTTTTGTTAATCCAATTGTTAATTTTTTTTTCTTCAAAAGATTTAAATATTAATTATTACGTTATTTATCAATCAAGTTGGTTTAAAGAATTAAATGATTATGAATATAAAATTTGTTCGGAAAAGGTATATTATTTTTAAGTGAAGGGATGCGCTCATTCCCTTAAAAAGGAGCTGCAAGTATTATAGTTATGTAAAATGTTTAATCATCTATTGGTTTATTATCGTGGTTAATTTAGTAATTAACTTCGCTACCCACTATCATATTTGCTGTCTCCACCGCGTCATTTTATCCTTCTAATTTCAGATGTGTGATCCCTTCTACTATTTCAGATCGATATAAGCAATCCGCCTTCCCATAACTTCAACATTAATGTCCTTAGATAAAAACGTAGTTACTTGGTAGAATCATAAAACTTAGTTGCTGCTGTCCAAAAAGAGTTAAAAATACTTGAAGCACAAAAAGTTGAAAACATCTGAAATTTAACAAAATAATAAGTATTTATGAGCAAGGCTTTGGAGGTCTCTTCCTTGCCAGAACCATCTCCATTTGCAGATGCAACCTACTGATGACCATCTTCCCTGCATGCTCTGCAATAACCAGAAGAAACTTTCATTATTATAGATGACTAGCTAGATGTTAAGGGTCATTCAACAACCATTTCAATTTTTATTTTTCGTTTTTAGAAACTTGCTTGGTAAGTGTTTAATAAAAATTGAAAAGCAAAATCAAAGTGTATACTGAAAACACACGCACAAAAAAAATAGCTTTTAGCTTTTTGTTTTCATTTTGCATTTTTTGAAATTAAAAACAAAGTAGTTATCAAACAGCTTCTAAACAATAATTTAACATGCATGAGAGAGAGAGAGAGAGAGAGAGAGAGAGAGAGAGAGAGAGAGAGAGAGAGAGAGAGAGAGAGAGAGAGAGAGAGAGAGAGAGAGAGAGAGAGAGAGAGAGAGAGAGAGAGGGTAACTATGTATTGCATTTTCTGAAACGTTGGCAAAGACTAATTATGATGATATCAATAGCAATACAAGGAAGGGAACCCTTTTCATTAGTAGAGATATAAAGTTTGGCTCCTTCATTTCCCTAGCTAAGCTAAGCTATTCACACATCCTAAATTACTTCTTTCACACGCTTTTAATTTTTTTAATATTTTTTGAAACACCACTAACACTTGATAGAAAATATTAAAAAATAAAAAAGATGTAAAAAAAGTAATTTGGGATGTGTGAATATAAATATAAAAGCGGTCTAGGTTGCCAAATGTTATTGCTAGGTCAAGGTTTCTGTATACCCATTAAGTCATCCACAAAACTTCCACATAATTTCGAGATAATAAAATAAAACTTGTCAAAATCAAGTGTTGATGAAATTATGCAAAACGAAATTTCTTCTTGTTATTATTTATGAGGTTTTCAATGTCGAAAGTGATCGATATGTCAATGTCTGATATATTATGCAATTAAGCATGGAAGAAAATAAAAGCAAAGTCTGATTAGAGTAGAAAACATGAGTACGTCACTACTAGAAATACTATTTGCTCTACAAATTTATGCTCCATGAATCGAAATTTGTCAGGTAACAATCACGTTTATTAGAAGTGTGAAATTGGTAACAAACGGAATATCCTGTATATAAAAATTATAATCTGCTAAACTGACTAGTCAAGCCCACTAGTTAACTAAAATAGATTTGTTAGTCGATAAATCAAAGATTCAATAACCAATATCAAAAACTATTCTAGTTAGCAAGGTCTCAGTTCGTTCCAAGTTATTAATGTGTCAAGTGAGCATGATTGTGTCACATCCCGGCCCGGGGCGGATCACTTCCCGGGCCCGCTCCACCACCGTAGCACGATATTGTCCTCTTTGGGCTTACCATTCCCTCACGGTTTTGTTTTTGGGAACTCACGAGCAACTTCTCAGTGGGTCACCCATCATGGGATTGCTCTAGCCCACTTCTCGCTTAACTTCGGAGTTCCTACGGAACCCGAAGCCAGTGAGCTCCCAAAAGGCCTCGTGCTAGGTAGGGATGGGAATATACATTTAAGGATCACTCCCCTGGGCGATGTGGGATGTCACAATCCACCCCCCTTAGGGGCCCGACGTCCTCGTCGGCACATACGCGACCAGGGTTAGGCTCTGATACCAATTGTCACATCCCGGCCCGGGGCGGATCACTTCCCGGGCCCGCTCCACCACCGTAGCACGATATTGTCCGCTTTGGGCTTACCATTCCCTCACGGTTTTGTTTTTGGGAACTCACGAGCAACTTCCCAGTGGGTCACCCATCATGGGATTGCTCTAGCCCCCTTCTCGCTTAACTTCGGAGTTCCTACGGAACCCGAAGCCAGTGAGCTCCCAAAAGGCCTCGTGCTAGGTAGGGATGGGAATATACATTTAAGGATCACTCCCCTGGGCGATGTGGGATGTCACAATTGTGTGCACATTATAATTAAATATTCAAGTGATACATGTAGCATGTATATATATGTGAGATATGTGACACAATATAAATAACTTTGAACACAAGATGTTTTTGGTCGGAAAAACCCACATCTAGGTTAACAAAATCGAGGACTCTCCACTGAGTCCAATCCACTAGTATAATCAAGGTTCTTACAAAGTACCACGCAAAGCTCAATTCTTAGACCTAGTCTATAATAGCAATACAAGGGGCCATTTTCATTAGTAGAGATAAAAAGTTTGGCTCCTTCATTCCCCTAGCTAAGCTAAGCTACCCACATATACATATTTAAACGCGGATTAGGTAGCCAAATGTTATTGCTAGGTCAAGGTTTCTGCATACCCATTAAGTCATCCACAAAACTTCCACATAATTTCGAGATAATACAATAATACTTGTCAAAATCACGTGTTGATGAAATTATGCAAAACGAAATCTCTTCTTGTTATTATTTATGAGCTTTTCAATGTCGAAAGTGATCATTATGTCAATGGCTGATATATTATGCAATTAAGCATGGAAGAAAATAAAAAGCAAAGTCTGATTAGAACAGAAAATAGGAGTCTGTCACACTACCAGAAATTACTATTTGCTCTATAAATTTATGCTCCACAAATCAAAATTTGTCGGATAATGTAATTTTACCCGACGCAAATTTCAGTTGGTTGGGCAAAAATGGTCAACGATTAGGGTTTTGTCGGAGGCTATGCGCAAAAAAGTCATTTAGTTGGGCAAGTCAATTTTCGTTAGGCAAACATTTGGCGTCAAGGAAAAAATGGTGCGTAGGATGTGAAATCTTGTCCAACGAACCTCAAAATGTTTCATCACCTAAAGGCTTAGGTTTTATGATTTTGTTTCGTTGTGTGCGTATATTATCCTTTGTTGACATACTCTTTGATTATAACTAAACCTTATTCCAATATATGTGTCACAGATGTATTATAGAGTTATTAACAAATGTGTCAATTTTGTGTGTCCAAATAACATCACCAAATTATGAAGTCTTATATCAACACTATTGTTTGAGAAACTTATATGAGAAATCTAGACACATACACAAACGGGGACTCATTCATAGTGTCATCTGTTTCTTTCACACGCAATAGTTTTTTATACTATTGTTAGTCGTGATGAAGATAAAAATATCAGAGTCGCGAATTTATGAAATTAAGTAATCACTTTCTCAATGACTCATGCCCAGCTTGTAGCGGGGGATACATGCCTGATATGTATCATTCAGCATTGAAGACAAAGTTAGATTGGACCAGAAAATAGGAGTCTGTCTTACTTTGAATCTTCCAAACCCAACTGACTAATGCGTGCATGCTCCATGAGGATCTGAAGAATACAGTACAACTGGAATTTTACGATTTTGCATGTCAAATTCCATCTACTATATATTATTAATTAATTTTATGATGAAATCAATTTTTTTTTAGAGTGTCAGAGCAAATTAGTCAACATATTAAGTCATTTTCATCATGGTTGTATTCTTTTGTTGTGTGGGGCATTCCTCACATCCTCAGGCGTGGTCACTTTTTATGAAAATGACTTGTATACATAGAGAGATATAGTTGTTAATTACCATTGCATACATTGAATAAAAGAAATTTACTAACACATATTTTTTTTTTTTATTAAAGGGAAGAGAGAGAGTTTGAAATTATTACAATAATTTTAAAGATGGGGAGTTCCGAAATCGAACACATGTGTGGAAATCCAAAACCCTATTTACTATGATTTTAGACCACTTACAAGTTTCAGTCACACATGAAAACTTGAAGAGGAAAAAAAAAAGATATCGATCGAACATATTTTAGCCACCAATGGATACCTTATGGGTATTTGTATTCATGTTCCTCGTGTTGCTTTCGTCATCTTTGCGTACGTCTAACTACAAGTTGCTTTTTCTTCTTTATTTTTTCGTTTTTATATCAATGTAGTGCTAATACTCCGACGGTTATAAGGTTTGTAATTGTCTGTTTTTTCTTTCTAAAATATAGATTTTTTTATTTGGTAAAATTTGTTTCATTTCTAATTTAATTAAGAATGTAACTGTGTAAATCATAAGTAAATATTATGTAGAAATCTTATGAGATATAGAAGATTATGTAGAAATCTTATGAGATCTAAAAGAAGATTATGTAGAAATCTCATGAAATCTAAAATATCTTTCTTATTAATGTTTGATCTTTCCTCATGTAAATTCCTCAATGTCGTATCTCTCTTTTTACTCTATGACCACTCTCCCTTCACTCCCTGTAAATTTATACTACAGTTGAGTTTAAAGTGTTTTTCTTTATTCTGTGAACTTACTAAACATTTGTACGTGAAAAGCCGCATGAAATTTAGCTACAGCATGCCTAACATCACTGTTATAAAAATCTCCACTAGGAGGTCACCGTCCTGATTAATTTCTAGGAGTTTGAAAATTAAGAATGAGCCCCTAGATTTGACTAGCCCCCCCTAAACAAAAAATAGATAACTTTCATTTTATATTTTAATTTTTTAATAAATTATAAAAAATTTGTTGAATACTTAGATGAACACTCATTATATGCTTGTTCCCCATGTTTTCAAATACTTTTTGATCTATATGTCATTCTATTTTTTTCATTTATATATCCCATCACAATTATGTATTTTTTTAAGTATAAGTAAATATGTAACATAAAATTAAAACTATAAAATCGCCTAGGTGCTAGGTCACTCCCCGCCACTCGACTAGCGCCTAGTGCTTTTTAAAATCATGCCTAACATTGGTAACGAGAACAACATTTTTGCTTAACTTTTTTTAGCACCCCTTTTTCCCACAAAGATTATAGTAGGTAACAACTCTTATTTTGGATTTAACTTTTTCTTCCATTCATATTCGTTTTTCAACTTTTGAACTAGCATTAAGGATTTGTTTGAGGAACTATGATTCTCTTTCTTCCTCTTTCCATCCATTTCCATTCACTCCTCTCACATTTTTTATTTTGTCTTTACATTTTTATAAAAAAAAATATATATAAGATGTTGACGTGACTTAAACGTAACCATTCAAATAGGAGGGGAGAACATGAGAGGAAAAAAAGAGAGGAGAGAATGCAACAGCGACACATTATTATAGCTATTATCCCGATCCCGGTGGTTTAGAACCTATTGGTACTTCTATTGCACCTTTCCTGCCAAAATCATCTCCATTGCAGATGTGACCTACTGATGATCATCTTCCTTGCTGCATCCTCTGCAATAACAAAGAAGAAACTTTTCATCATTACAGATGACTAGATGTTTGTTAAGGGCTCGTTCAACAACCATTTAAATTTTAAATTTTTAGTTTTTCAATTTTATTTTTGTGAAACTTGTTTGGTAAGTGTTAAAAAAAAATTGAAAATTGAAACCGAAATCAAAGCATATATTAATAACGCCAAAAATTAAAAAAAAAAAAAAAACTTTCAGTATTTTGTTCTTTTAAAATTAAAAACAAAATAAGTATCAAACAGCCAAAACAATAATTTAATGTACATGAGAGATAAGAGAGAGGGAGGGTAACTATGTATTGGATCTTCTGAAACATCGGCAACAATTAATTTTGATGATAACAATAGCAATACAAGGAAGGGAACCATTTTCATTAGTAGAGATAAAGTTTGGCTCCTGCATTCCCCTAGCCAAGCTAGTAAGCTACCCATGTGTGTATATATAGAGGGTTTAAATAAAAAAAAATTACATGAGTTTAAATAAAATTTCACATATATAAATGCAACCTACACCAAAAACGTTTTATCTAACCAAATGTTATGGCTGTGGATTTGCTGTCCCGTAATGCATGCCCCGTTTGTGCCTCTTTGTCTATTTTTTTTTTACACATGTCTTTACACTTAACAAACCATTAGCACTGTTAATTCTTATTAAAAAAACAATAAAAAATCTGTCTCGTCTTCTGACCTAGTTGGCCGACGCCGCCGCCTTCTTCATACCACCAAAAAACAGAGTCTGGAAAGACGACTTCATGAATCTAAATGATATCGTCAAACATTAGATTCGATTTGAAATTGCAATTGATCATATTGCATAATCTGGGTTTGTGCGGTTTTGAATTGAATTTTTGTTGAAAAGATTAAAATTTTAGAAAGAAAGGCACTGCTTACGTCGGTTTTGTGCGTCTGTAGGGAAGATCTTTGCTGTAAAGTCTTCTATGATTCTGATATGCCATCTTTAGCGGTTGCTGTGTCGAAGAAAATGCTTGTTCCTGATAGCTAGAGTGACGGCTCTTCGTCTTTGACGGAGCAGTTATGTTCTATGGTATCAATTAAAATATTATGCTTTCAATTCAGGGAAGAGTGGATTTCTACTTGGAGCACCAAGAGGCCATGGCAGCAAACCAGCTTAACAGAATTAAAACGGAGAAGATTGCGATGAACTGGGACTAAGACGAGATTTTTTAATTTTTTATTATGTTTTAATAAAACTTAACAGTGTCAGTGTTTTTAAAATGTAAGGACAGATGTTAAAAAATTAGACAAGGAGACACACACGGAACATGCATTCCGGGACAGCAGACCCACAGCCAAATGTTATTGCCAGGTCAAGGTTTGCATCTGCATGCCCATTAAGTCATCCAAATTTATGTTCAAGTAAAATTCTTAACATTTTATAGATTTTTTGCCACCTCACGTAAATTTCTATTTTAACATTATAAATCATTGTTCCAAAAATATAAAGTGTAAAAAAAAGTCATAGAAATTCTCTTTTGAAAGAGTTTTTTTTTTTAGCATTTCTCTTATGTCCAAATGACTTGCAATTATGGCAAAACGAAATTTCTTGTTATTATGTTGGAGGTTTTCAATACCTAAAGTTTTCAATGTCAAATGTCAGTGCCTGATTTTTTTGTTAAGCATGGAAGAAAATAAAATAAAGGATTGGACCAGAATTAAGGAGCCTGTCAATGTCATAGTTTGAATCTTCCAAACCCCTGACTAACTCATGCTAATGCATGCTCCTCACTCTATATATGAGGATGTGAGGATTTCCTACTTATTTTCAAAGTATGGAGTATTTAAGCACTATTTTACATATCATATTATAAGTTGGAGAAAATTAACATATTTTTTTGTCTTTCTACTTATTTTATAATACGTGGAGTATCCGTTTGAACATGGAAAACTAGAAAAAAATTCTCCCTACCTAGAAGGTTCAAAGATTAATGTCATATACTAATTCGGAGTCGCACATCTCTCTTATAAGTAATACACTTGCAAGTGTTGTAGGTTAATTAGCAAGAAGTGATATTCGCATTCACTTTTTTCTCCCACATACGTAACTTCACAACGATATTGCAAAAATCTCTTTTTCCTAACGTCAAATATTCAGCGGCTGTCTTTGCTTCTCTCTCGCATGTCTGTTTGGTCATGTAAAGGTACAATCTATATTAGAAAGGAGAAGGAAAAAAAAGAAAGAAAAAAGAACTATGTGGTACGCAAATGAAACCGCATTATTTTACAATAATTCCTGATGAAAAGTTGTTTAGTTTCGTTGATCATTAAACTTGTAACAAACATAACTCAGACAAATTCTAATTAATCAGATGTCCCACCTAAAGTGCAGAGTCAAACAAATGCAGGCAGATATGGAAGCTCTCATGGCAACCAACAAAAAGACCAGAGAACCGTTTGAGACCAAAATTTTCGCTGCTCGGCAAGACTATGTTGGAGTTTTGAATGGAAAAAACCATGAGTTTATTTTAATCTGCACTCGTGGATTAGTTTTTTGCAGATTTCAAATTATAAGTCTTACACAAGTAGACTCAGCGTATTGAATTAAGTATAGATTAAAAGAGTTTGGTATGGATTAGGATGCAGTCCATGATTAGAGCAATTAAGACAAGGGCTCGGAGACCTTGGGATCTCAGAATTAATCCAATCCTTATGTGTGTGTGTGTGTGTGTGTGTGTGTGTGTGTATTTTCAGATAACAATGAGTTTGTATTCAAATCAAACGACACAACTGTAAAAGGCAGTTGTTTATTCTCGTCCAAAAGGCGTGAACAAGTCTATAAATTTAGTACCAAGTCAGATCGATATTTTCTTGTGCTCGTCCAGGAAATAAACCGGACAAAGCCTAATGGTGGACTAAAACAATAACAGACAAATTAATCAGCCAAGATGAGGAACACAAAATATACCACCATGCGTTTTAATCCCTTACATTTATATTAATTCCTACAGAAGGCCAACCATGCTCAAGGCAACGCGTATCGACTAATGACTAATACTAAGTCAGATGGATGTTTTCTTGTGCATTTCCTTGAAATAAATGGGACAAAGCCTAATTGTGGACTAAAACAATAACAGACAATTAAGAGTAGGGACACATTTTCCCCCAACCCAAAATATTCCACCACGCGTTTTAATCCCTTCCATATAAATATATTCCTACAGAAGGCCAACCTTCTTCATTAGCAGTTCCTTAATTTCTTGGATCCATCACCTGCTTGGATTTTCTCTGCTATTGCTAGGATCTGCTCGACCCTTTTTAGTTAATACTATATGGCGTTACATAGGAGGATGCATATTTTGCATCTCTCTTTAGTAATGGTGGTGGTAGTTACAATTTTACTAGGAACTCCAACTCCAACAACAGCTCGATCTCTCCTTCCGACTCAGCTGGCACGGCCTGACTGCCCTGACCATTGTGGTAATCTCACAATTCCATACCCATTTGGCATAGGCGATGGTTGCTACCTCGACCGCCCGTTTGAAATCACTTGTAACATTTCCACCCAACCGCCAACAGCATTTTTGATGCGGGGCAATGTCGAAATTACCAGCATATCTCTTTATGACGGTGAGGTCCAATTACGACAGTTCGCAGCCAGTGATTGTTATGATGCTGATGGCAACTCGGCCGGAACGAACAGTGAGCTCTCGGTGCCTCCTCCTTACACCATCTCCGAAACCAAAAACGTGTTCGTTGCAGTTGGATGCGACACGTATGCGTTTTTTAAAGGTTATCGGGGTGAAGAAAAGTACACAACTGGGTGTATGTCCATATGTGACAATCTTGGCAACGCTATCGATCAGCGGGATACTTGCTCTGGCGCTGGATGTTGCCAAACTAAAATCCCCGGTGGGCTGAGAAATCATACTGTGACCTTGGGAAGCTTTAACAATTATACACATGTGCGGGACTCCCACCGATGCAGCTACGCGTTCCTTGTGCAAGAAGGCGAGTTCAACTTTAACAGCACGAGTTTTCGAGAACTAGACGATACAACCGAGCTTCCGGCAATTATTGATTGGGTAATTGGGGATGAGTCATGTGATATTGCAGCTAAAAAAGAGAGCACTTTTGCATGCAAGGCAAATAGCTACTGCCATAATCGGTCTTCAGGGGGCTACATATGCCGGTGCCGGTCAGGTTACGAAGGGAACCCATACCTCCCGGATGGTTGCCAAGGTAAATAAATCTAGAGACCATTTGACCATTTGAATATTATTATTATAAACAATTTTGCGTATATCAAAACATATTATATGTATGTATGTATGCATGCACGTGTGTATGTGTGTATGCGTGTACATGTGTATGTGTGTATGCGTGTACGTGTGTGTGTACGTGTGTGTACATGTGTGTCTGTGTACGTGTGTATGTGTGTGTGTACGTGTGTACGTGTGTATGTATGTAGGTAGGTCTACTTATTTGATTATGGTTTAAACAAATAAATTTTCAATTTGCTTGACTTTCTTGCATATATGATTGTATTGTTAGGATTTGGACCCCATCTAGATTCAAATTGTGGGAATTCTATGAATTCTCATATCTTAACCATTTATTGTGCATCGTGCGGTCAGAAATAAATCTAGACACCATTTGACCATTGGATTATTATCAAAACAATTTTGCGTTTATCAAAACATCTTGTATGTATTTATGTATGTATGTATGTATGCATGCATGCATGGATGCATGTATGTATATATGTACATGTGTACGTATGTATGGATGTATGGATGTACGTACGTACGTAATGTATGTATGTATGTATGTATTTACGTATTGTATGTATGTCTACTTATTTTATTATGGTTAGACAACTACATTATCAATTTGCTTGACTTTCTTGCATATATGATTGTATTGTTAAGGTCGGTTGAGGGATTGAACACACTTTTGATCCTTTTATATCTTACTAGCATCTTGCCACACCCTCGTGTTGTGGCAATTTGCTCTTTTACACTTTTTATTATTTATTAATTTGAAAATTTTATTTTTGTTTAGTTTGAATTTTTTTTAAATTAAATTGTTTTATTTTAGAATCCTGATTAGGAAAGGATATTCTGAGAATATTAAAAGCTTCACCATTTTGGTCCACTCACTTTATATATAATAGGGTAAATATCAGTTTACTACCCTCATGTTTCGTGGTTTTCAACATTTAGTACATTAAGTTTTTTTCGTCCCAGAGTCATACGTAAAGTGTAAATTTTGGGACAGTCTCATACATTTATTAGTCTAGCTGTTAAGTCTTCCGTTAACTGGTGACGTGGCACCTACGTGGACAATGACTGGGCGCCACGTGTCAATAAGGGTCCCACGTGGATATTAAAAATTAAAAAATTACAAAAATTACAAAATTACAAAAAAAAAAAGTTGTTCTTCTCCTTTGAATATCTTCTTCTTCTCCCTTCCTTCTTTAACCCTCCTCTATCTCCTCCTATGCACACCTTCTCCGCACACCATCTCCACTTTCTCTCTCTCCTCCTCTGCATACCATCTCCACTTCACAGCTTCTGGGCCACTCTGCTTTGCCAAAGAGTTACTAAGTCGGAACCCTAAACTCGCCGCCGAGCTGGACTCCCGCGGCTCTTTGCCTCTTCATCTGGTGGAGTCAAAAGGGTGGATGGAAATAGTGAAAATCTGGTGCAGGTCAACCCAGATCTGGGTTTGGGGTTGGATCATGATGGGTTCACTCCCCTGCATCTGGTTGTGATCAAGGGGCAAGCTGGCCGAGTTGGCCCCAGTCAGATCGACGGCGAGAATGTGCGGAGGAGGGTGTTCGGATGAGAGAAGGGAAGGAGAGGGTCGAGGGTTGAGTAGGGTGACTAGAAACTTTTTTTTATTTTTTTTTTATTTTTATTTTTTTTAATTTTAAATTGAGTGGGTTGGGGGTTGAGGGGAGAGGGTTGGATTTGCACATATGGGTGGAGGCCGAGAAGGGAGGGATGGTCAGGGTTGAGGAAGAATTTTTTTTTTTTTTTTTTGTAATTTTGTATTTTTTTTTAATATCCATGTGGGACCCTTATTGACACGTGTTGCCCAGTCATTGTTCACGTGAACGCCACGTCATCAGTTAATGGAAGACTTAACAGTTTGACTAACGGATGTATGAGACTATCCCAAAATCTACACTTTAGGTATGACTTTGGGACGAAAAAAACTTAATGTACTAAATGTTGAAAACCAAGAAACATGAAGATAGTAAACTAATATTTACCCTATATACCCTATAATATATATATATATATATATACATACATACATACTAGCCTCTTCTCATATGCTTACGGGTGTGACAATTGGCTATTTATTATTGTTATTATTTTTTTTTAAGTTTACTTATTGTAAATATTATTTTTTATTAGTATATATTTTGAAAAATAATGAACTTACTAACAACTCTACACCATTTTTTTTTAAATCCTAATGGAGAAGGGCAATTTGGGTATTATGAAAACTTCACCATTTTTGCTTTCTCTCTTTATATGTAGGTAAATTATATTGCAAAGTACTAGTAGTAAAAAACAGCATTATTCGGCAAATAATTGCCACTTTTGTTGGGATGACTATAATATTAGTACAGAAAAGTTGCATAACGGTGTGGGTTCGAGCCTCATCAGTGGCAAATCTAATTTCTAACTTAATGACAATATTGCTCAACTCCAAAAAAAAAAAGAAAAAAAAAGTTCATGGTAATAGAAAATTAAAGTACGCACTACGGCACTAGCAGTAATCAGCTAAAAGAACATTTTCTGTTACAGTGGTTTTAAAACATTAAAACTAAAATAAATTAGATTCTCGTTCCTTATTTTTCTTTCTCATTAATTGATTTTTTTTTTTATCAAGGTGGGCTAGCAATAATGTAGTTCAAATTCGCTTTTGCATAGATGCAAAAGTTAAATCCCTTAAATGAGCTAGGAACCTCAATCAAAATATTCAAATAAATAAGGTTTCAATCTAATAATTAGGTTGACTAGACTAGAATCAAAATGATCCTTAAAATAATATGTAAGTTTAGCTGACCATGCCAAAGTAGCCACCAATTAGCCACAAGTGCTGTTGTTCAGTGAAGATAGCGCCCACAATCTAATAGTAATGGTGCTCAATTACTAAATTTGCCGTGGATTGTCAAATCTGTGGGTTCATGAACTGTTTCCTTTGGGCATTTTTTCGTAGCGAGTTGTTAACAAAAAGTCTCAAAATAGGGATTTAATTTTTACCTATTGTTCATGGATTTAATTCATTCTTTTTCTGTTCAGATATTGATGAATGCAGGGCTTCACACTCATGCAGTATTGGAACGTGCGTAAATACAGAGGGAAATTATTCTTGTAAATGTCCGAAAGGGTACAAAAATAACGATCTGGATAAAAAAAATTGCATCAAGGACAATGGTCGAGCAAAGCTCATTCTCCTGCTTATTATTTCACTAGGTATGCATATGTTAGTTTTATTGTATCGCCTTTGGGTTAAAAGATGAAAGCTCTTAACAAACTCAGCTGCAAATTTCTTACTTTAGGTTGTTAGTTTATTATTTACATGTCATATCATTAGTCCTAGTCTAAAATTCTAAACTTGCTATTTATCTTTGAGCAATTGCACTCAAATTTTATTTACTTTACCCACTTTTAGATCCAAAACTTTCACACGTACTTATATCAGAAGTGTTCTTTGGAAGACAGGTTTTTAATCAATATTGTCAATAATGTGCCAATCAAAATCGATATGTACACTTTGTTTTTGACATGATATCAAAATTAACATCGACACCATGTCAATAACATACGGAGAGTCTGTCTTACCCAAAGAATACTTACATATGTGTCAATAACACATGGAGAGTCATCTTTGCAGGTGCCAGTGTAGGCTTCTTGCTTTTACTAGGTGGATCTTCATGGATATATTGGGGAATGCAGAGAATAAAGTACCTCAAACTCAAAAAAAAGTACTTTAAAGAAAATGGTGGCTTATTGTTACAACAACAAATCGATAGTCAACGAGGCCCCGTGGAGACAACAAAAATTTTCACGGTAGAAGAACTTGAGAAGGCAACAAACAATTACCATGAAAGTACAATCCTTGGTCAAGGCGGCTATGGAATTGTTTACAAAGGAATATTAGCAGCAGATAACAATAAAGAGGTTGCTATAAAAAAGTCTAAAATTGGTGTCCCAACCCAAAAGGAGCAGTTTGTCAATGAGTTGATTGTTCTCTCTCAAATCAACCATAGAAATGTGGTGAGGTTATTGGGTTGTTGTTTGGAGTCAGAAGTTCCTCTACTAGTTTACGAGTTTGTCCCTCACGGCACTCTCTTTGAGCACATTCATGACAAAAAGAGGAAAGGATCATCATTTTCATTGGAATTACGACTCAAGATAGCAGCTGAAACTGCTGGAGCACTAGCATACTTACACTCCTCAGCTCTGATGCAAATCATACATCGAGATGTGAAAACGGCAAATATACTGTTAGATGAAAATTACACTGCAAAAGTGTCAGACTTTGGAGCTTCACGATTGAATCCTCTTGATCAAGCCCAACTTGCAACTTTAGTGCAGGGAACATTCGGATACTTAGACCCTGAATACTTCCTCATGAATCAACTAACGGATAAGAGTGACGTCTTTAGCTTTGGAGTAGTCCTTATGGAGCTACTAACAAGCAAACGGGCACTTGCTTTTGACAGGCCTGAGGCAGAGAGAAACCTAGCCAGCTTCTTTGTTTGTTTAATGAAGGAGGATCGCCTGAATGAAATTCTCGATGATGACATACTCAACGAGAGAAACATCGAGACACTAAAAACAGTGGCCAATCTGGCAAAAAGATGTGTAAGGTTAAAAGGGGAGGACAGACCAACAATGAAAGAAGTTGCCATGGAGCTGGAAGGGATGAGAATTACAGAAAAGCATGCATGGGGAAAAGCTGAAATTTTTTCAGAAGAGACTGAGTGCTTACTTGGGCCAGTTTACTCAGATGCTTATCCTGTGGATGTTAGAGCTGATTGTGGTCCTAGTACTGGTACAGCTATTGGGTATGGCAGCATGCAGATCCAGTTTACTCCATATGATGATGGACGATAATTCGTTGCTTCAAATAATCAACTCAACAATGTTTATCATTCTAGCCATAGTGAAGGATGTACAAACATCAAGCAGAAGCCGTTGCCAGTTGGAAATGACTCAACATCTACATAAAACTTTGTACAGTTTAAGTATGTTTCATCATAGTCGTCAGTGTGGCCACATTGGACAGAGCGGATGTGCTTTCTCTGTACACTTGAGTTTGAATTTTTCTTTTGCTGTAGTTTAAATTTAGTTGAAAGTAAAGTATCGCTTGTATAAAATAAAATCTCTTTTTCATCATTTTGAAAAAGTTTTTATTTAGGGTATGTATCAGAGCATTTGGTGGTAAAGATAGCAACCTTGCACTTAAGAAGTGGCCCAACACCAAAAATTATAGCTAATTTCTTCTTCAAAATAAGTAGAGTTTGGAAGATCCTGAGTTATATGTGCATTGGCATCCCGTACTCAATAAGTGTGTATGGTAATTAATTGTTAATATGTTAGTGAGAAATATTTCATAAATAAAGTTGTAGAAAGAAAAAAAAGATCCCCTTATATCAACTACTAAAGTCAGTAAAATAATAGGTAAGTGCAATAACAGTTGGGTGCAAAAGTGGTTTTTTTTTTTTCGTTTGAACAGCTTTTTAAGTTTTTTTTAATTATCTGATACCAAAGTATTTCAAGGGAAATGGTGGCTGCTTGTTAAAACGACTCGCTAGACAACAACAATCTTTACAGCAGAAGGACTTGAGGGGCCAGACACAACTACCATGAGAGCAGCAGAATTTAATGCAGTGGTTGCCATAGAAAAGTCGAAAATCGAAGCTTCAACCCAAATGTGGTGAAGCTATTGGGTTGCTGTTTAGAGACACCGGTGCCAGTACTAGTTTATGAGTTCATCACCAGGGGATCTGTTTGATCATCTTCATAGCATAAAGAGCAAAGAATCATCGCTTTCAAGGGAGTTACGACCAAAGGTCGCAGCAGACACTGCCGAAGCACTGGCGTACTTGCGCTCCTCCACCTCCATGCCAATCATACACCAAGATGTGAATGTAATACATTTATCTGTGTCATAATGTAAAATATATGACCACATCTATCATGCTGTTGCTGCTCACCGCAATACTCAGGTTTGATGTATATAAAGAATTGATGTTGGCGGGGCATTAGGGTCAAGCAAATTTGGTTACACTTTGAAGGCTCTAAGCTGTAAACTACATATGAAATTGTCAAGTATTTCTGATAATCATGTATCTAAATACATTGTTTGAAGTGTCATACAAATTTTAAAACTTTGGCTTCGCGTTGTAAGTTGTAAGGGGTGCTGAACCAATTTTGAATATGTATTAGAGTAGATAATTGCAACATGCACTATGCTTGATGTCTGTTGCACTAATTCAAAATTATGCTCTTGTTATGTTGCAGTGCATGAGTTGCTTGGGTTGAAAGGATCAAACTTCCAGAGATGATCAAACTTCCAGAAATGATTCTTTGCTCTTTATGCTTGATATCGGATGATTCTTTGCTCTTTATGTTATGAAGATGATCACAGAAAGTTACTCAGGCGCACAAGAAATGAAATACATTCCAAACACAACATATTCAAAATTCAGGCAGATTGACATTTCTCGGATGGAATTCAAAAACAAGTTTTAACACGAAAATGGTGTCTACAATATATGAGATTTCAAAGTCACAAATCTCTGGAAAGGCAAGTAATCTACCAACTCAATCTAATTTGTTTATTTTCAAAAGTCACAAGAATCGCCTAGACCAAAATGCTCAACCTGTTCATTACAGCGAAATCACGATCACGTACCTTGACATAAAATTTGAAATAGAAATACAAGAGAAGCACACAACCTAATCAAATTGCGTTCTTTAACATAGAAACCCTGCTCAAGGAGATGAGAAAACTAACATAACCGTTGTCGGATTTGAAGGTTGGAAAATTTGCTCCCACTTGAGCAGCAGGAGATCATCTTATCTGGGTAGGAGAACAGAGCAAACCAGATGCATCTGATCCAACCACTGAAAGATCACAAACAGTACAGAGCTTCCCTTCCTGGTCCGGAACAAACCGAGAACTGCAGTATGGGCATGACACATCCTTCTGTCCACGGTAAATAGGCACATATGTTGCCCCGCAAACCACAAATGGGTTTCTGAAATCATAGTTTAGCTGGGTTGCATCAGTCATGTTCTTTTCGGCAGCTTGCAGGATTTGTCTTGCAGTCTTTGCATGGTTTTCAATGGTGGGGTTGGTTTCCAAAAGTCGCCTGGCAAAGTTAGCTGCCGTGTTGAGATTACCAGCCTTGTAGCAAACACTCATGGCATTTAGTAATGCAAGTCTCAAGTGAGGCATCTGAAGGTTGCAGTGGGTGAAGTAAGCCGCTAGCTCCTGTTGGCGAACCGGATCGCCTTTAAGTTCCTTCCTCTTAATCTCCATCTTCAAACCCAGAACATACTCCTTTACAATGATAATTAATTCTTTTACTTCATCAACCTCTCTCCTTGAATCAACAACGATCAGAGGAATAGTATGCAGAATACCAAGGAGAAGACGTAAAGCATCAGCAAATTTCCCTTGGGTTGTGGCCTTGTAACCCGCCTTAAGCTTCTCTTCTAGCTCTGAGAATTTAAATACAAGAGCAGGAGGACCCCTAACATTAGGTGTAGCTGATTCACTCCATCCCCTCTCAATGGCCACAGTGAGCACAGGAGCTGCCGAGAAGGCACGTAGATACGTATGACTGCCCATGTGTAAATCGAGAAATAATTGTCTCAAGGGATCAAAGTTCTGTACACCCAGCTGCCTGCTCAACAAACGCATTGCAATATCGAAATTCCCAGCGGAAACATGTTCAGCAGCAAGAGATGATTTCTGGGACCAGATTTGGCTTACAGGCATACCCGGAGTTGGGGCAACAAACACAGAAGAACGGGCATTGCTGGCAGTTTTTGGAGTATCAATCTCAGGTGGAAGTTCAAGATCTTCAAGATCCCATCCTCCCTCCTCATTTTCCTCGCGTGCTTCCTCATCATCCAGCACTGCACTGATGTCTCCATTTGGAATATTGTCCACGTCAACAAGATCCAACTCCTCTCCCCAATCAGCATCTGCAGCCTCTTCATAATCTTCCTCAACATTCTTGCCCACATTATCAAGACCACCCTCAAATATTCCTCTCGTGACCCTCAACAAGGGCCAATCTCCTCCGCAGATGATTGGCGTTGGTGGTAACAAAAGAGACGGAGATTTCACCTTGGGTAAAACAGGAACATTATCTCCCAGTTCAGCCGCCAAACGTTCAGCAATATCATGGAGCCCATGAATTACAGCTGTGCTATAAGCAAGAGGTAAATGACCTGCATTCTCCAAGATCTTAACACGCTCTCTGATGTCACCTAAATATAAAGCATTGTGGAACTGGCCCATCACATCATTCTTGACTTCAGCAATTTTCAACATTTTGGACAATTTATCCAAGTTTCCAGTCACAAGATATAAGAATGATAGCCTCTCAAAATTCTTTGTCCTCTGATATGCGTATTCTACAATGCCTGCATTACCCTGACGAAGGGCCTCCACTCCCAATCGATACCAGTGATCTTTCTCATCAATTTCCTTGGCAGAAGCAACAGCAATCTGGATGTTCCCGCTCCCTAGTGCCAAGTTGAAGCGAGTCCTCTCATCCTTCACAAAATGAAGGGCAACCTCAGGGAAACCTTTCTGCTGTAGATATGCAATCATGGCCTGGCCACAGAGCTCAGAACTCCTTATCATGCTCATAACCTGGTCATACCTCTTCTTCAGTAAGGATAACTTGAAAACATATTCTGTTGCATCAACAACAATGGCACAGTTCTTCCCATCTCGATCCAAGCAATGTATGGTGTTTCCATACACTTTTGTTATATATACAGGAACGTCGAGGGTCCTGATGATTCCACTATCCCCATTAGGAAGGCAGTATTTGATGTGGTTCAAGGTTGTATATATGAAGACGCCATTGTCATCCCAAGCTCCACTCTTTACACGAATTGTCTCATGGAGAGTGCACTGATGCACTAGCTTCTTATTTGCTATGACAATTGAGTGTTTGCTCAGTAAGGCAATGCTCTCCATGTCATTTGACCAAACAATATACCTTACAAAAGGAGTTTGAAGCTCCCCAACAATAACTCTCTGCTGCAGGTCAAAAATAATGACTCTGTCCTCTGCCCTGCACAGCAAGTTTCCAGTTCCAGCATAAAATATTGCATCAGCAACAATAGGTAGGGCACTCTTCTTGACAATCTCATTTTTCAGATTTTTAACTATAACTTGGTTGGAGCTCTTTTCAAGCACTGCAAACCTATTTCGAGCCACGAACACAGCTGGGCCTCCAATTCCTCTTTTTGCCTCCTGCGCAGTATCACCCCGACCAAAGCTATCTTTGGGTATAACGTATAGTTCATAAGACCCCCCATCCACATCTGAACATATCAAAACAGCATTTTCTGTAGGGCTGTACGATAGTGTCTTTGCCCCTTGATTCAAGTTGGAAGAACCAGGCCTTCGAATAGGCATAACCTGAGTGTCTCTCTGGGTAGAGAACTCATAGAAGCGGAGAAAACGATCTTTAACATAGTATATTGAATCACCGCTAACATAAAAGGCAGGACGCTCCCTCTCCAATTTGAAGACAATCATGCCACTATCATGGCCAGCGGCCAAGAGGTTCATTTCAGGATGTGCTGAAAGAATCCAGAATCTGTCATGCTCCCTACGAAATGTCTGAAGACCAGTCCGTTTTGTTGCATCCCAGACTCGGATACTTCTATCCTCTGAATTGGACACAATAATATCCTGCCTTGAATGGAATAGAACACAGGATACATTGTTCATGTGCCCCCTTAGAGTGTCCACTTCCCAAGCCTTTGTATCTGAAATCAGAAAGATTAACAGGTTACCAATTGGTAGTTCAACCAAACATGATTATCTGAATCTATACATGCATACTATTTCACAAGAAATACATAGTACATCTAATTATCTGAATCTATACATGCATACTATTTCACAAGAAATACATAGTACATCTAGTGGGATAAGGCTTTGTTGTTGTTGTATCTCCAAAAGCAATTGTGTGGCTTTTTCAGTGGTAATGATATTATTTGTGAAACTGGCCATGAATTAATTTTACAAAAGTTAGCATACCTAATTTCTAGAAGCTAATGAGGTGAAACTAAACCCTATAAAAATTTCAGTTCTTCCTTTTTTTTCTTTTGGGTGCTGAGAAGGGGGAATGATATGTATAGATGTCTGGTATTTGACAGAATAATAATAGAAAAAATTTAAATGACAATTCGGTTGCTATATCATGTGCTTGGTTGCTACAGAAAGGCAGATACTAAGTATGACGATTAAAGACTAAAAGATCAGTCTTTAGGTATATATTTTCCCAACACATGTTGCGTTTGACATAACGACAACTGAATCTATTATCTAAAAAGGATATAATTAAATAATTAATTCGATTTAAATATTCCCAACTATTTAAATTTAAAGAAATTTTTTTTATAACAAACTGTCTTTCAATTATTCTCGTTTCTTCTTAAAAAAAATAAAAAATAAAAAATAAAAAAAAGAAGAGATTTTGGTACATGAAAGCAAGAAGCAGATGCAGAAATATTTTTTCGTTTCTTGTTAAAAACCAATCTAAGAGAGGTGCACAGTTAAAAATTGTTTATTTCACATGAAAACTGAAATAGAAGAAAAAAGACATACCATTCATCCGCCAAAGTTTCACTTGTCGATCGTCTGCTCCAGAGACGATTAGAGGGAGTGTAGGATGAAATGATGCCCAATTCACACCCCTATCATGACCTTCCAAAACATACTTCACAACAGCATCAACTCCACCAAAGAAATCTGCATTCATCTGACTCAAGCGTAGGATGTCATCTGCTGGGGCAACTGTCTTTTTCCTGAGGGCACCAATATCCCAAACACGAACTGTTTGATCCAACGATGCTGAGACAACAAGATCCTCCTTTGGATGGAATAAGGCACACATAACATAATGGTTGTGTCCAGTGAGCACAGAAATACAAGTTCGGGACTGCCAATTCCATATTCTGATTGTCTGGTCATCACTTGCACTGACAATCCAAGGGTACTCATGATGGAATTGAACAGTTCGGATGTAATCAAGGTGTCCAAGAAGTGTAAAAAAACATCTATGCAACTTGTAATTCCACACCTTGATCTTGTAATCATCCCCTGCCATTTAAGCATAAACAATCAATTACTTCTCTCTAGACTCTCTTCCAAATCGGCAGTGCCATCATAATAACTTAACACTTCACAAACAAGTAAATGCTTCTCAGGTTGATAGAGTAAGGAAAAACAGAGGTACTGATTTTCAGATTAATAATATAAGAGTAAATAGTTCAGATCTGATTGATTCTACATGGCATCAAGAAGAACCTAATGAACTACACTACCATTCTAATGGATGCATCGGGCGAGGTTCAGCAAGATGACCATACATTACACAATGTGACAAAATAACAAGGCAGTATAAACTACATTACTCCCATTTCATATCGAATCTATAACATCAAGTGCCTGAAATTTGCAGATTTCTACACATAGCAAACGAACAGACAAAAATAAGATTGAATTGTGACGTTATACCTCCAGAGACGAAAAGCGGCTGAGAGGAGTGGAAATGGACGCCACGCACAGGGCCATCATGCTCGTCAAAACGGTCGATGAGAGTGCCCATTCGGTAATCCCAGAGCTGGATCACACCGCTGTGGAGACTGGCCAAGATCCATGGCCGCTTGGGGTGAAAGCTCAGCCCTTTCACCCGATTACTCTTGGTCTCGAATTTCGTCAGCATCTCGAATCCCGATCGAAACGCCCCTAATTGAAATCAAAGATCAAACAAACAAGCACAATCTAATTGATTTAAACTCAATTCAAGAATACAAATCACCCCACAGATTTCCCCAATTTATAATGCTTTCGATCCAACTATCCATTTTTTTCCTAATCAATTTTCTCAGTAGCCAATCAGCATGTGAAAGTACAGAGAGAGAAAGCGAACATACCTCAGATCTGGGAATACGGATTCTTGATTAGCAAAGCAGAGATACGATACGGTGGATTGGATTAGCAAATCGCCTATGATCCAGACAAATCTTCTCGCGGCTTTTCTCGGAAACCAATCAGCAGGCGAAAGAAATTCGGGAAGAGAGAGAGAGAGAGAGAGAGAGATTCAGATCTGGGAATTCAGATGTGAAATTATTCAAAGGCTGGTGACATCGAAACGCAATGCATAGATAGATAGGTAGAGAGAGAGAGAGAGGAGGTCACTAGCAGCAGTGAATGACCTTGCCGCAGATCTGTTTTCGTTTTGGAATTCAAGCAAAAGCCTTTTTACTTTTTCTTTTTTTTTTTGGACAAGGTGACCAGTGGTCACGTTTAATTCCTTTTGATACTGATTTTTGGGGGTTTATTATTTCATTTTATGGGGGGCAAATGATGCACAAAAATTGGAATCTCTCTCAAAAGAAACTACTTTGAATTGAATCTTCTTTCAACTGTTAGAGCAAAGTTCGAGCAAATTAAGGAACTTGTAATTCAATCGATTCAAGGTGTTCAGTCATGCATAAGAAGTGTTTAAATTTCTCCTATCGAGACGGTCAAAGCAAGGCATAATATTGTGTTGTCTCAATTGTTTTTTTCACCAAAAGTCTTGCTAGAGTTACAAAGAAACCAACATGATTAAGTGGAAATGACATGTGAAACATTTTGTTCCCAATTTGTTGATATATGGAGTTTTACAAAATGTTACGTGTTTCTTTCAAATTAAAACTGTGCTTGCTAATTTAGAAGCTGTTTGATAACCATTTTATTTTCAACTTTGTTTTCACGTTTTCAAAAATTAAAAACTGAAATTTTGTTTCGTAGCTACTTTCAATTTTCAAAAACGAAGACTAAAACAAACAGGTAAAAAGGCCAAATTTGAAAACTAAAAACTGATAACGAAATAGTTATTCAAACAGCCCATTAACGATCGACAAAGAATCTAGACCATGACTAATTAGTTAAGGGTTCGATTTCTTCCAACTAACGAAAAAGAAAAGCGTTATAAACATTGAACAGCTTGCATCACGTCAACAGCAACAAGCCTTGTAAAACATTATTCCATCTATCAAAAGTCTTAATACCATTTATTGCAAATTTGGAACAAAAGAAAAGGGAATGGCTTCAAAAGGAAGAAAAGATAATTCAATTGTTTACATTACCAACCTACAACAAAGTTCGATGTTATATCCCTATTTTTTTGTCCCCCTCATTCCACCCACCAGTTTTCCTCTGTATGGTACAACAATCAAAATTCCACCATTGTAGAGTTTCGAATACTAGCTGGTACGTGTTTCCGAAAAAGGGCAATTTACCTGAAGGCGAGAACAAATTTGGTGAATGGTCTTCTGCGGAAATTGCCTTACGTTAGGACCTGCCTGGCTTCGATATCCTTAAGTCTAAGGGTTACGGCTCTCTTGTGCGCCTCTAGTCCCTCAACTTCGGCCATGGTTGCCACGTATGGGCCGAGCTTTAGCAAACCTTCCTCTGTCAAAGACTGCACTGTCATGTACTTGAGAAATGAGTCCAAAGACACACCACCATACATCCTCGCATAACCATATGTTGGAAGGACGTGGTTCGTCCCACTCGCATAATCTCCCACACTCTCCGGTGTCCACTGCCCTAAAAATACAGAACCTGCACGCGAAAGATATCAAAGTTCAGATATCTACTTATTTTATATTGGCCAGAAACAAAATCGAAATTTTGTAGTGGCGAGGGAAAAAAGGCTGAAGCTAGTGAGTTTCATCTGTACAACTACAAGTACAAATGAGTGATCAGTAATCACTCACGTAGACCAACGTTTGGAACCATCGGGAAAATGGCAGCAAAGATCAGCATTGTGATACACAATTGAAAGACAAAAAGGAGGACAACTGTCAAGTAACAGGCTAAGAGAACTATACCTGCATTTTCAATGAAACTCTCCCACTCTTCTGCATCCTGGACATTGATGATCAGATGCTCGGGTGCATACAAGTTTGAAAACGAGACTGCCTGAGACAGCCATCATCATGTCTAATTTCAGGATCACGCAGAACGTCTCAAACAACATGCAGGTAAACAAAAATGTTGCTTTGTAGACATGCAGATACAAAAATAGTTGTCATTTTTGTTTTACAAGAAGCGATAGCGAACAAAATAGTTGTCATAAAAATACTAAAAAGAAACACTTTTAATCAAATGCACCAATTGAGATAATAAAATATGGACAAAAATAATGAGGACCTTTAATGTTGAGAGCCGAATAAACTGAACCAATAGACAGCAACAAAGCAATTCTAATTTTCCATGGAAAGGGAATCCTGAAACAAACATTGCACTTTTGGACACCATTTCATAAATCACATAAAATTCAGCTCCAGTGACTAATATAAAGAGGCAACTTAAGGACTTAACCCTAGGCTGTTATTTCTCCTTTCACGTCCAAGATTAAAGTGTGAGTGTTCTAATCCTAGATCTAACGACCCAAAATTACCTTCTTAAGTTGCCACGTTACCAACTCCTTACTAGAGCAAGACTGTATCTAATTAGAAAGCAAGACTATCCATACTATGATATTTTCGTTGAGTTCTGTAGACTCTACAACCTCTCCAAGGTAATTTAACATTTGATGAGATGAATTGCATGCTACAAATACCGTGACACTAGTCACTATCCTCTACCGATTTCCACATGTGATTCCAGTGATGTACGTAAAGACTTCCTAAATTTGGTGATAGGGATATCATGTCAGGATGCAAGGACAAACCTCAACCATATCCCGAGCGAACACTGTGAAACTGTGGCTCAGTGCTTTTGAAGCAAACTCTGCCCTTGGTAGGCTGTGGCACTGTTTGCTGATTTCCTCTTCTATAGCTTTAACATCCACACCATCCCCAGCAACTACAAGAACAACTTGACTATCAGGACCATGCTCAGCCTGAAATTGCCTTAGTTAGTTATGCATCCCGTTGGCCACAAACATTCCAAAATACTATATCAAGCATCCATATTTCATATAATGCACTAAAAGTTCTGTAACAAATAACAATGTGCCTCGTTATACATCTTACAACATCCAGCTTGAAGTCACTTCAGTAGACTAAAGTTGAATCAAAGCCTAAATCTTTAAATCTGTAAGTGGCTAAATTGTATTCAGTTAAAATACCCAGTATGATTATGTAGCAAGTTGAAACTAAATACCTAGTTCTCCTACCAAATGTTAAATTATGAAAGCGATCAATCATAAACTAAGAGAGGCATTGCAGAAAAAGGAAGCACCTGAGAAAGCAAATCAGCAGCTATATGGACAGGACTGGCATGTTTGTCAGCAATGACCAAAACTTCCGAAGGGCCCGCAGGCATGTCAATTGAAACCATGGCTTCGCTGTTCTGTTAACAAAATCAGAAAGGGAAGTGGGGCAGTCAAATCAAGATGGTAAATGCAATGAATCTCCCTTAACTCCCATGTTTCAGCTTCTCTAGAAGTTATGCAAAGAACTTAGAAGTATTTGTACCTGGAGAATCATTTTTGCAGCGGTGACATATTGATTTCCAGGGCCAAATATTTTTTCAACCTGAAATTATTTGAAAACAAAAATTAAATAAAGAAGAGCAGAATATTACGACTTACAATTTTGAGAAAATTGAGAAGATAAGTGAAATTTCTAAGAAACATAACAACATAATAGCTAAGTTAACTTCAGTCCTCTGCTTTATAAATCATGCTCAGAATATATGAGCTAATAATTTGGTAACAAATATAAGGCACAGCACAAATATCTGGAGATGTTATGAACAACACAACAAGATAAAAGGGAAACTAACACCTTTGGGCAAGATTGCGTACCCCAAGCCATAGCAGATATCGCCTGTAAATCACAAGAATTATCAGATTACTGTATGTGATGAAATACATATAAGTAGGTTTTCGGTGTTTACAGACCTGAGCACCACCAGCTTTAAGGATGTGAGTCACACCAGCCTTCTTAGCACAATATAGTACTTCCTGGGGGGCAAAACATAAATGATCAGCTCTCGTTTTGGAATCCTTTCATTATGCATTCTGTAAAGAATCACCTTGCATATGGTGCCATCCTGACTTGGGGGAGTTGCGAGAACAACAGTTTTACACCCAGCAATCTGTGCAGGCTGATATGCATGATAAAGCATATGTCCATCAAATCCTTATGACTTGATAATAAAGAACCATGATAAAGATTAAAGGACGATACACGACCAAAAGCAACTTTTGCAACGAAAATGATAAACTTACAACAGAAAGCATCAGAGCTGTTGAAGGTAAAACTGCAGTTCCTCCTGGAACATAAACACCCACAGAACCGATGCTTCTTGCCACACGTTTACATTTGACACCCTGAATGGTTAAGGATGCTTAGAGACTCTGGGTATATAGAAAAAAGCAAGCTGCAATAAGGACTTACCTTCATGTTCTCGACACTTTTCTCAGCTGATTTCTGAGCAAAATGAAATGCATATATATTGTCATATGCCACATCAAATGCTTCTTTAATAACTGCATCAAGCTGCATAAGAAAAATATCAGAATTCAATACATAAAATGAATATCTTGTATCCAGAAAATATGTCTACACAGAGATACCTCAGGATCTGGAAGCTCGGATACTTCTACAACTATGTTATCCAGTACAACTTTGTCAAACTTTGCAGTATACCTGTGTGAGAGAAAAATAAATAAAGCATATTAAAACAACAAAAAAATCATTAGTCAAGTTGCTGAGTAGAAAGGCATGTTAATAAATATATAGTCATAATAAATCATAAAATAATAAAAAGGATTAATGAAGTACATACTCCTTAACTGCAGCATCGCCTCTTTTACGAACCTCATCAACTATAGGGTTGACCTGACCAAGAATAGCTACTACATTTTTTGAGTTCATGTACAAAGATAACCGGGAAAAAAAAAAAAAAAAAGATAAAAAATTTGTCAGGTTCTTAAACAACAGTCAGGATTTGGGAACAAAAGAAAGGCTCACCGTGCTGAAAATTGAAGAAAAATCTATTCGAGGACGAGCTTTCAGGCTTTCAACCTCAGGTGGGGATAGTTCAGATAACCTGTAAGACTTCATTGAGCAAGTTATCCCCTGACAAGCAAACCCTGAGCAAACAGTAAACTTTAGTAAATCAAGAAACGAAGTAGTAATTCCTCTTAAGTCTTACGTTTCGCAAATTTTATTTGCACTTATGCACATAAACAAATTTAAACTTTTTAGTTTTTAAACCACTGAATAGCTTTTAGTACGATTCGTATTTTCAATCCAGCTTTCAAAAATTCTCTAAAATCGTGCACAGCAGTTTTACCAAATTTCGAGTCAACTTGATATCAACAAGCACTATACTAACTCAAATACAATACAGATAGAAAAGTTACAGAAATCGAATCCACTCGATCAAGAAGGGTCAATCTCTACTACAAAAATGTATAAGAAAAAAAACCAACTTTGATACAATACAGACAGAACTCTCAGAGATATCGAATTGACTCGAAATTTGACATACATGGTGAAAATAACTACATAATCACATTCAATGTGAGTAAAAATGTCAATCTTTCAACTGACCATTATAATTTGACACCAAAATCAAAGGAACGAACCGCAATTCAGCGAAAGAAACCGAGCAATGATGGATTCATACCTTGTCGGAGAAAAAGATTTCGGGTTTTCGGGGCGGCAATGAGCGGATGAAATTGTCGTTTGATGAAACAGCTGCTGCTGCTGATGCTGATGCTGCGATTAAAACACTGAATCCGACTGTCCATCATAACCGCCTTCAAGCTAAATTAATACACAAATGTAAAAGCGAAAAGAAAATTCTCTCTTATTTTCTGTTTGGGTGGCGAGAAAATGCGAAGAAACGAAAAGAAAATTGACAGTTTTGAAATTATGCACGTGGTGGCAGAGGGAGAAGGAGAAGCTGAAGATTTACCTGCAAAATGGAAAGTAAGCGCGCGCGACGGCGGTGGGTGACTGACTGAGCGTACGGGCAGCCACTGGTTCTAGTAGCCAAGAGCATCCAATGGAGATGCCAAAATAGCTATGAAATGACAGTAAACTCCAGCTTTCAATTTCCTAGTGGCGCTGAGTCAATTAATGGTAAATTCTTTTACTGTCAAATTTGAAAGCAAATGTTAAATTTATTATATAGTTTTTTAATAAATTAATATAATATATAATAAATGTTGTTGTGTTTTTCAAGTTTTTGATTGATTGCGTTAATCATTGAACCTCACAAAAAATTAAAAAATTTAATAAATAACATTATTATTTGACATATCGGGTGGAATAAAATATTACATAAAATATCAAATTGTCATATAAGCTATTAAATATCATTTTGATGTTTAAAATTTGACACATCTTTTGAAGATGCTCTAATAATGCGGAGTTGGAGTGGGCTAGAACAAAACCGGGTTTTAGTTTTAATGGGCCACATGCCCAAACTTCCCTCACCAGAGACTGCGTTAAGAGTTCAGCCTATAACCAACCGGAACCAGACCGAAATTAAAGAAAACGGTTGTGTTATATTATTGGACCGTCAATTTAATTCAAGGGGGCTCAGATTAATGTCCGGACAAAATGACGGGAGAGCATCGCTGTTGGAATAATTGGGTTCAAACATAAAGGTATGTTTGATAACCATTTTTATTTTAGTTTTTCTGTTAGAGATAAATGGAAAGTATTGAGAAAATGAGGGATGACAAGAGTAGAGAAAGGGAAAAGAGAGAGATGGATGCGAATGTATAATGCAAAAACTTAAAAGTTTATTTTCAATTTTTGTATTTTCAATTTTCATTTTGTGTATATATATATATATATATTTTTTTTTTTTTAATTTTTTTTTTTTGTCAAATGATAAATTTTGTATATTATGCTATATGAATTTCTACTACTTTAACTCCAGTGTAGTTTTAAGAAGAAAAAAAAAAAAAACTAAAAACTAAAAACGAAATAATTATTAGCTGACTCAAAACAAATAATGAATGCAGTAAATCCATATCAAAATTTATAACCTCAAAGTAATTGAAGAAGCAACAAGTTATTGATACCTTCCTTCCTTTATACTTTGTATCATAAAAAAACCCTTTTACATATACAAATCTTGAAGCAAAAATATCACACTGAGATGGAAACAACAAGAAGAGACTGAAAAATTTTCCAAAAATCCTCCAAGTACTGCTATATAAGACTGGTTCTGATTCCTCATGGACTATCCTGAAATTCAGTTATGTCCTGGAAACTCTGCAACCTTCTTCTCCTGCCCGCCTTGGGAACTGGGGATGATAAACTGATGTAATCTACTGATTCTCGATCCTGCTGCTGATCAAATCGCAAAGAACGGCGCACTGCAGAATTCCTTGGTGAACCAGCATTTCCGGATATAACATTTTTGTCTTTAAGATCAACTGACTCAAGCTTTGAGCCCAGACTTTTCACTTGTGTTTGCAGACAAGGACTTTCAGAGGGTATGTTACAGTTGAGGTTTTCGTTGTTAAAGTCAAAGTATTCGGTGCTTCCGTTAAACAACTCTTGTTCTTCTTCTTCAGCCATATCTGCCCAACTTTTCTTACCACAACTGTACATTAAAAGATCAGGACCCTGCTTTTGATTTTCTGCTACGGGTTGCTGGACCTCATCTATTTCACCAGAACTGTTCTCTCGGAAGCAGCCTTCCACAACAATCGGTTCCATGCTGCCTAAAACAGTTGTATCAGAGCTCTGATTCTGACCTTCATCAATGACAATATCCAGTGCTTTTGCATTTTCACCTGCCATTTGTGGTTCTGCAGATTTCTTCATACCACCGTTTTCCCAGCTGCCCCTTCTCCAGTCTCCGTTCACAGTATTCTGGGAAGAACTGACCACAGTTGTTTTATCTTTCAGTTGGAAACAGCCATCACTCACCCAAGAGGTACCCTTCCAATTTCCACTTGACATAGGTTGCAGAACAGATCGTGCCGCTACACCTATTTGTGGTTCTGCAGATTTCTTGATACCGCCGTTTTCCCAGCTGCCCTTTCTCCAGTCTCCGTTCACAGTATTCTGGGCAGAACTGACCACAGTTTCTTTATCTTTCAGTTGGAAACAGCAATCACTCGCCCGAGAGGTACCCTTCCAATTTCCGCTTGACATAGGTTGCAGAACAGATCGTGCTGCTACACCTCCTTGGGGCCTCCTCAAATCTCTGCTAATTGGTGAAGACAACCTAGACACCGAGTTGTGAACTGCGACTTCTGACTTTCCAACAGTTGAAGCTGGCAAATCTTCATTGAGACTTTGAACAGCATGTGCTCGCACGTTTTCTGTTTTTAGACATCCGTCGAATGAGAGTTCCCTCCTCGGATGTCCACCATTAAATCCCCAAGGAGATCTTCTTGGTTGTGAAAATTGAACTTCTGGATCCCATATAGCAGGAGCTGGAGAAAAATATGTCTTAGCATTTGGAGTTGTTTCTGCTCCCACTGTACCACCCTGATTATCCTTCATTCTGCTGGAAAAACTAGACCTGCTCTCACACAGGTTTTTGAAATAACGATCTTTCTTCCATTGATCAACAGATAGATTCTCTTCTTCGCGTCCATCTGCCCGCCTTCTGGAGAACATGTAAGATCTTCCATCCTGTTGAATTGGTCTTAAAACTGATTGTGCCTCTAGTTCGGTCAGCATTTGATAAGCACGCTCAAAAGACTTGGCATAAGATTCATCCATTGGTTTATTTCCAGATGAATCTCTTACAACTTGAAGCAGATGTTTTGCTTCTGTAAACCTGTTCATGTGCATCAAGCAGATTGCTAAATTGCATTGCTTGTTCTTATCCGGTTCCAATGACAGAGCTTTCCTGAGATTTTTTACGGAACAGATCATATACATATATAAAAATACATCGTTTCACACGTAGGAATATAAAGCAGGATGTGCAGAAACTTACAAGTAATACTCTTCAGCAGTTTTGTAATCACCTTTCTGCAAGTAAGCCCAGGCCAAGTTCCCTAGTATTCTGCATTGATAGAGAACCGAAGTCATCTAATTATGCAGAACTTTGGGGACCAATTAGTAAGAAGAATGAGAAAAGCAGCGTATTTCACCTTGCTCTCTCTTGTTCAACAGTAATTTGAACCTTCCTCCCCTGAGCTCTTGCAGTCTTTGTCCTCCTTCCACAAAAAGCTATACCTTCGTCAATGTGTTTCAATTTGGCCTCGAGCAATTCAATCTCTTCTTCAATCCTTCCTGACCTCTGCAAAACCGATAAATGATAAACATACACAGACACGCACAAAGAGAAGCATATGCAATTGCGATAACCTTATTGCAACAGGTTGATATACCTCGAAATTATGATAGAATATTCAGCAGTACGATGTAGAAATAGATGCTAAGGCATTCTAGAAATAAATACATTGTTGATAAACTACCATACATATATTCTACCGATATAAAACAGGAGAGAAAAGTGAAAGGGAGCAAATAAAAGGGCCACGAGAGAGGAATTTCCGATGTTTAATTTACACTGCAAGTCTGCCTAGAAAAGTTACAAGAAGGCCTACTTTTAGCCTCTTAGTTGCCTCAACATATCACAAGAAAAATTGTAACCTAGTTCTAGACTTCTAAAGTTCCTACTATCAACTCACATTTGAGCACTAATCTTTCTTAAAGTCTTGCATATCATGTGTAAAATACGTTTGCATCTCCTACCATGATTGAGTTGCAACTGCGTATTCAAACAAGGAGATAACAAAATATAAGTAATTTGTCGTAGAAATGGAGGTGCTTTACCTTGTACAGTTCAACTAACACATTGTTAAGAGATTCCTGAGAATCATACGGGCAGAGATGACGAAAAGATTTGATAGCTTCAATAGCCTCCTCCGCTCGATCCAATTGTTTCATCACAACTGCCATGTCTTTCAAGGCACTATCAACTCGATCCCCGGCATTTATAGCTGCCCAGAAGAGGGATATGGCTTTGCCTGGATCCTTGTCTATCAACTGCATTCGAAGAAATGCAAGTCAATCAAATACATATAACAGTGAGGAAAAATAAAAGAACCTTGATCATGCAATTTATATCAACCAGAAAAAATCAAAACGGCTACCTTCTACTTTGTATACCCAAAACCTAGTAACTTTTGTCTGCAACTCTAAGGTAATCGCAGTAAGAAAACAACCAATTTCACAAGAACAAAAAACTTAATTATTCACTTCTTTTTTTTATCTTAACAAATTGCAAGAAAGATATTCCAATATAATTTCCACCAATTTAAGGAACAAAATTGGCATCTAAATTCTTACTTTCCAGGAAAAAAAATCATCAGGGGTAACCAATGAACAAGAAAGAAGAACAGTAGCTAATTTTGAAAAATAAAACCCATAAGAAAATTTATACCAAATTACCCATAATAAAAGTTCAAACTTTCTTACCTGAACTTGTTTGGCTCTGACGTAGGGAGAATCGCCGGCAGGTACTTTATGCACAACGCGAAAAAGATCATCTTTGTCCGAAGGCGACATTCTCTTCCTCTCTGACATCGGCAACGCCGGAGGGGTTGGCGGCGCCGTCTTCCATGTCGCAGGCGGCGTCGAGAAGCCTCTTGTGCCAAAGTTCTTGTCTCTGGTCCACATTGTCCTATTACAGTATTACTACGAAACAAAATCTATGAAATCACCCAGAAAAATATCACTTTCTCGGGAAAATCCTGAGACCCTTTTTGTGAATATCTCCAAGAAAGGGTTTTTTGGTAGCCGGAAGGACGCGTCACTTTCTTGGGAAAATTTTCAGACGCGTTTCTTGATAGAGCGAGAAATCGGTTTTGGAGAGAGAGAGAGAGGTGAGGAAAACCAGTTAGTTTGCCTTGCGGTGAACTGTTTATATTGTTATTGGTTACCTGGGGATCGATGGGAAAGTGAGAGAAAATCACAGAGAAAGTGGAAGAAAAAAGCAGAAAGGGAAGAAAAAAGCAGAAAGGTGAGAGAAGGTGGATTGAGAATTGAGAGAAAGAAAATTGGCCGTTTATTCGTTTTCAAAAAGAAAATAAAAAGGAAAATTAGCCGTTTAATTATAATTACTAGCCGTTGGGATTAGGGACGGTTCACACGTGTGTTTGGCGCACATATGAAAGTTGAGTAATGCCACCCTCAGTGGGTACAGTACGTACAGTACGGTTCGATGCGATTCCACATTTAAACTGGAATCGGAAACAGAAAATACTATCTGTTCGGTTTGATGCGGTTTCGCTTAAATTTATTATTAGAATTGTACGGTTCGATCTATAACGGTTCAGATTTGGTTCTTGTCAGTTTACGGTTTCGAGTACTAAATTATTGAACACCAACTCATCATGCATTCACATACGTCTTCTAAAACGATTATATAAAGTTGCATACAACACAAATCCTTTTTAATGCAAATGTCTTTGGCAGTGGCACCAAGTTAACAAAAAGAGACAATTAAAAGAAATATGCATTGGTTGGTCAGCAAACAAAAAAAAAATCAAGAACTTAAAGAGACAATTAAAAGAAATATGCATTGGTTGGTCAGCAAACAAAAAAAAAATCAAGAACTTAAGCATCCTTAGTCTCCTGATATTGGCAGTAGCAACAGCAACAACAGCAAGCAAAAACATTTGAGGGTGGGTGAGCTCTAATTATGATGGATTCACTGCTTTGTAACTTGGTGAAACTAATTTTTCAACCTACACACACGTAATTAATTAATTTATTATTAATGAAAGGTTTCCATTTGGTTTCGATCGGTTCTTGTTCCTTGGAAACCGAAACCAGAATCGGTCATGTTCGATTTTTGACTTAAAGTTGACTTTTCCATTCAACGCGGTACTTTTCGGTTTTTTTTTTCATATGGTTCGATGTGGTTTTGTGGTTTTTATGCCCACCCCTAACCCTCAATCTCTTACCACACACGTGCGTAGTATCATTTATATCATGTCTCTAATAATAAGAAATTTTACCCCGAAATATACATTTTGTGGAATATGACGATGATAATTTGATGCTATGGTAATAAAATAGAAATAAAACAAAAATCCAAAAAAAAGATTAAAGAAATGGAGGATTGGTGTTATGGCATCAATTTTTTCAGATAAGGATCGGTAATATGTACTCGAGTTACGAGTGAAAATTGATAGTGTCCCACCGATCCTCTCCTGATCCTTATTGTCAGTGGATTTTTATCTTCACACAACACTAAATTATCACCTTTCTATTCTACAAAATGTACTTTATCGTGCAAAATTTCTTATAACTCAATTTTAAACACAAAAGTAATGATACTAAACCTAAAATTAGAGAAATTAAATCTAAACAAATGATTTTTGTTCTGTTTTATTTTCTTGCTACGTTGTTTTGAGTTTATTTGGTTTTCGATTTTCTCTTGCAATTTGAATCACCTGCCTTCTCGATGCACTTTTACAAGGGTCACTAAACATGAATCAAAATATGAAAAAATTTCATATAAAACAATTCAATTTCACGGTGTCTGTAGTGCACATTTTCTTCTACAAATCACAAGATGCAAACACAAGGTACAAACTGAGGGATGATCGTTATTAGGGATTTGTCGACCTGAAAAGATTTGGCAAGAACATCCTCAGAAATGGCAGGTTTGGATCCAAACACAGCATGATGTTTAGGGTTTTGGCTGCTCAAATAAGATAGAGCAATGGCAGTTCCAGAACCCAGGTTTTGCTGATAGTGAACTAGCCCAGCAGGGAAAAACAACACATCACCCTTCTTAAGGACCTTCGAGATGAGCTTGTTCTCGGGGCTTGAGGTCACAAGGCCAACGTTGAGCTTGCCTTTTAAGACTGTCAAAATCTCGGTGGCACGAGGATGAGTGTGGGGTTGGATAACACCGATTGGTGCGTAGAGCGAGTGAGATGCCGAGGACAAACCTAGGCTAGTAGCGTTAGCAATGCAGAAATCCTGCAACGGGCTAGGCTCAAAAGCAACAACCAGAGAACATGTTATGGCTAGGAGAGTAGTCAATAGCAGTATTTGGCTTGCCATCTTAGTAATTCAACTTCTTGTATGAGATTATATTTACTTCTATATGAAGTTACTGCAAATGAGAGATTGAAAGGATTGGAAGAGAGGTGAGGGAATTGAACGTTTCCCTTTGGTTTCCAAAATACTAATCAACATGCATATATATAGTACGTGTTATATCAAGCCAAAGCTTTATGCTAAATTATCCGAGTCCTATCTGATTGACTTGGCTCCAAAGTAACATACGTTCCATGCTAAATATACATACTAAAGTTACAATTATATCAAATGGGAGGCGTCTCTGTCTAGGGTTTACAGACCATACGAGGCTGAGGCTGAAATGGTTAGATAGATTATCAGGTATATATATCGCCTTTTTTCTTTCTCCGTTTGCAAACACCGGCCAGATTTCCCTAAGTCAGTAAAAAGAAGGATATGGAAATTAATATACATTATTGTAGCATAGACGTGAGAAAAATATGTACTAACCAGTATAAGTTCGACACTCTGCCTGCAGTTTAAATTAATTTAACATAAAATATCGCTTGTTTCAAAACAAATATTTCATTAGTTAAACAAATCCTGATAATCATGATTCATTAACCATTTACAAATATATAACCCACATACAAAAAGAAAGACGAATAATAGTTAATGACTAACCCAAGATAGTGATCCATAATGCTAATATCAATCCATGATCCTAACAAAATCCTTGTCAGTCCATAGGATTTCCGGTCGGGTCTTAAAACCCTTCCATTTCGCTACTCTATGGGATTGTTGATATCTTGTTTCTGAATATTTTGCATCGGGTAATACTAAGGAAACTAAATTTGAAGATAAAATTTGCAAACTAAATGATGTATTACTAATAGGAATGAGCACGTTTATCAAGATTAAGTAATAAATCAATCATCAACTTCCATGTCATTTAATTTCTAAAATTTTGTCTACAAATTTAGTCTCTCTAGTACTACCCTTCTACATCAATCTACCAATAGCACAAAAATTGATATACACGATATGTTTACAATTTTACACTAAAAAATCGAGGAATACAACTAAACAAATTAACAATTTTTTATTATAACTGATACATTTACATTTAGGGTTGTCTTGTTACATTCAGTGGCGTATCCAAGGGGGTCCTCTGGGTCTCGAGACCCTACAAAAGTCAAGAAACATAGAGAGAAGGTCACCGGACTCTAACTATGTGGTATGGGACCTGAGAATACCCACAAACTTACATTATTGTGCAGAGGGAAATTTTATTTAAACTCATCCAACATATTTCTACACCCAACTTGTTCTTTGCACCCATTTGATTTTTAACTAAACTATTAATATATCTTTAAACCCAAATTTAATACCTAATATACCCCCATAAACCCAATTCAATATGTGGATTTATTTTTTTACACCCATTTCTTCAACAATTGCTTCATAAGTTAATATCTAAATAGGCTTGATCCTAATGATGGGCGTTCAGTGGTCCCATCATTCATGTGACTCAGTGGCTCCGAGACAACCTGAAGAGCAAGAAGGACCATGTTGAGATTCTTAATCCTAAACTTCAAGGTTACCCAGACACACAGGAACAATAAATGCTCCAAGCTCTTGGAATCTCACTCCTCTGCACCAGCAACCGGGCGGAGGACCGTCCCACGATGAAGGACGTGGCTGCATTGTTGAGAGAAATTCGACACGATCAGGTCCCGGTGGGAAGCGAGGTGCATAAGCCGGCTACCAATGCCTTGAAGAATTCATCGTCTTCTGTGAAGTCCAGAAATATGTAAAAAAAATTTACCCCAAATTTGGACAGAACTTAATTAACACTAAACTTTATTAATTACAGTAAATCATATTAGAGTCAAACTGCATTATAATTAAAGTGTGAAATCGTACATACTAGTTTAGTACATGAAATTTTAAGAGAATGTAGGAAGAGAGAACAATATTGCTGTTATGAACAGAACATCGAAAGGATAAAATCAAAACTGGAAAGATGCACGAGATCAAACTGCGAAGTATTGTGACTATCTTGTTGGCAAATCAGGATCACTGCAGTTTACAAGCCCGGTACTACCACACTGATATCCCCTCGAGCATTCGACAAAAGTAATTGGGCATCAACCGACATACATATTTACACTATTAAGACTAACTTAAATAAGGTCTGAGTTTCGTGCATGATACACAAATTGAGGTTCATGGGTGTCGAGAAATGCTTCGATGTTTTAATCATCTTCAAGATCCAGAATATCATTAGTGGCTACATTCTCTAACCCTCGAAATTGCTTAAATTGATCCACACGCCCTTGGTATTTTGAGTACAAGTTTTTCACTTTAATATCACTGCTTGTTTGACTCTTTTTGTGCCACATGGTAGAAAATGGTGGCATAGTGTGACCTCCACACAAATGTACCTACAATACAAAGTCATGAATCAATTTAGAGTTATCAAATAAGATAAAATCACAATCTTATCTTCACCTCCTAAATCAGACCTTTTAATAACAATTACCATATTATTCAGCTTTCCCTATTCACGAACCCATCTAATCAACGCAGATCCTTTGAATATCTGCACGTAACACATATTTTATTTAGAAGTAAAATTCTAAAATTAACTAACATGTCAACGACACTATAAATATATGATTAACTCATAAGTTGTAAATTGGTCAATATAATCCACTACACATTCTTGTCCAACCTCGTTGCCTCGATCAGAGTCATCATTGAATTCTTGTTGCTAAAAAAATAAATAACAAAAATATGATTACGGTAACGAGGAAACATGAATTCGCTTGAGTCTAGATAATGTTCAATATGTATATAGATGCAGAATTTGTGTTTGTGCAGAATTTGTGTTTGTTCAATATCTAACGAGGAAACATGATTACGGTAACAAGGAAACACGACACTATAAACATGAATTCGCTTGAGTCTAGATAAAGTAACTGGTCTATATTCAATATGTATATAGATGCAGAATTTGTGTTTGTGCTGGAGTCTAGATAATCTGTATTTTTTGCCTTGATTAGACTGGGCGTTAGCCGAGCAAGATATGCAAAAGAATCATGGTTTTCGCTTCAAGATGCTTTCGTTCTATTTGTTGAAAAAATTACAGTAAAGTAACTTTTACCCTCTAAAAATCAAAATCAAAGAACAAAAAATTCATAAATTGAGTCATACCTTGGTTGGAGGATTCAAAACTTCAAAGTCACCATCCATTAATAAAAAAACTTATTTTTCTCTATGAGAGTTATTAGGGTTTTAGCCAGAATAAACGTAGGATAAACAAAGATTGATCGTAGGGTTTAATTATAGTGTTTGGGTTTATTGATAAATTTGAGTTTTATTATTAATTTCATTTTGTACTTAATAGTAATTATGCAATAGGGTAAAATAGATAATTAACATTTAAAATTTAAATTAGGTGTAAAAAGTGGTTAAATAGGTTTAAATAAAATTTCTCTTGTGCAAATAATGAGAAAGCATGCATGTAGCGTGCATGATATTGATATGCCATGTCATTTTTATGGTAAGAGATATCATGTTTTTTATATGGTCAAAGAGATTGAATGTCTATTTCACTCCTAATTTTCATAAAGAAGATAGATTTCGAACAAGGAGCCGATCGAAGGAAAAAATTTCAATTATCTTAATTTCATATTTGATTGATCAAAATCATGTGGGAATGCTTAACCAAAATGAAATATTTTTTGAGGAATGCATGCTTCTATATTTGCGAATTGGATTCATATAAGATGTTGGAGCAATACCAAAGGTTACAGTTTTCTTATTAGATCTGCATCCTTAAATTTCAGTAGACAATTTTTAGTTTCTAAGATTCTTGATTTCCCTTGAAAGAAATTGCAAACTGATTCAAAAAATCAAATATTATTACAAGCAAATTTTTTCATTAGAAAAATGAATCAAAGTTGCAGAAATCACATGATCTATAGAAAAACGCTAGCATTTTTTACGATTGATACTATGATAATAATACCAAGAATCATGAGAGGATAGAGAAGTTTAGAGAATTGTTTGGAGAAAAGAACAACCGGAGCCACTTTTGAGGTTGCAGTGCAGGGTTTTGTTAACAGAGAGAATGTGGTATTGAGAAAATAACAGCACCAACTATCAAAAAAAAAAAAAAAAAATTATTCTCAACCACAATGTCACATGCTAAACCAAATAGTTCTAAATAATTTTAAGCATATGATTTATTATATTAAATCTTTACATAAACAAATGAGATTTTTGAAAGTTCATCCAAAATGTATGTTTAACTTTTTGTTACTGTTTCACTCCAACACATTCTTTGTCCATCTCAAACTAACATGCATATCAGCATTTTACAGTCTTATCATTCTGACAAAGTTTTTTTCTCCTGCTGGATAGCTGCCCCTTTCGCTTTTTACAGTATCGTAGATGGATGGAAGAAGGGAAGTTACAGATACCCCTTCCTCTCTTCACAGCCTCGTAAACAGATGGAAGAAGGAAGTTACAGAATGAGACAAGAAGTGGATAGCGAGCTGTTATTAAAATATTATGAACATGATAATTATCATAAAAATTTTCATGTTAATTACATACAAATCAGTACTATAGCACTGAAGATGAAATATAGAGTCGAAAACATTCATTTTCTTGCCATGTATATTGAAAAACCTCAGAAATATCACAATAAAGTAAACAATACTGATAAAAATTGAACAAAGCATAAGGAGCAATTGGATATAAATCAAGATTGATGTCAAAGAATTTCATACAAGACCACTCGATTTCATGGAGACTTTAGTATACACTTCTACAAATAAGTATAAACTGAGGAATGATATGAAATATCATAAGCCAATTTAATTCCACATGGAAAAACATCTAAAATTTTGCTTGAAGATCCCTAATTACGGATTGTTCCACTTGGAAAGACTTGGCCAAAACATCCTCGGAAATAGCAGGATTGGACCCAAAAACAACATTGGCAATGGTGTTGACTCCAGGGTTTTGGCTGCTCAAGGAAGATAGAGAAATGGCAGTTCCCGAACCCAGGTTTTGCTGATAGTGAACTAGTCCAACAGGGAAAACAAACACATCACCCTTCTTAAGGACCTTGGAGATGAGCTTGTTCTCGGGGTTCGAGGTCACAAACCCAACATTGAGCTTGCCTTTCAAGACCGTCAGAATCTCGGTGGCGCGAGGATGGGTGTGGGGAGGGATAGCACCCATTGGTGCGTAGTCAATGCGAGCGAGTGAGATGCCGAGGGTGTTGAGTCCTGGAATCTGAGCCACATTGACAGGGGTGACTTTTCCACCAACAGGGTTTGAGGTGTTGCCTGGGATGTGGAGTCCGCTGAAGAAGAAATGCTCAGCTGTTGCTAGCTTGGAGTCCAAGCAAGGTAACCCATTAACTCTCGTTACTGTTACAATTTACAAACCAACACAAAAAGTTAAGCCATTGTGAAATTAAAGCTTATCTTAACATAATTAAACATTTCGACATGAACCTGAGCTAGTAGAGTCAGCAACACAGAAATCCTGCAATGGACTAGGCTCAAAAGCAATGACCAGAGAACATGTCATGGCCAGGAAGGTAGTTAACAGCAAGATTTGGTTTGCCATCTTAATTTTTCAGCTTCTTGTACGAGACTGTAATTCCAGTTCTTGCAAATATGGAAAATGGAAAGGATTCAGAGAGATGTGAAGCAATTGTTGGATGGACTTGGTTATTTATAGACAAGGTAAAATTAGTGATGGCCTTCAATGAAGAACAACCATACAAAGAAAACACGGCCGGCCGCCCGGCCGGCCTTGCATTCTAGACACCGGAAGACTGAGGAGCTTTGAGTTAAAGCAAAATGTAAACATGTACATCCACTAAATCCAAATTTGTTCATACATAATCCTTTGTTCATTTTCTACTCCTTGTTAATGTGATGTGCGTTTAGAAAACTTCTCTGAAGCGACACGAATAGGCTCATCAAGAAGAAACGGCGCCGCAGCTGTTCCAAAACTCCTGAGAGGCTGTGAAAATTCCGCATTGTTTCATGGATATGTTAAACATATCAAGCCAACATCTGGGTCTAATTTATACCATATTTTAAGAAACCGTGTAAAGAATCTGTAATTTAAAAAAAAAAAAAATTAAAAAAAAAAAATTCAATAACTAAACCATGAAAGTTAAGTTGAAGCAGCAGCTTATAGAAAATCTTAAACTCAAATTACAACTAATTAAAGGCGCTGCCGCGTTTTTGTTCCAGCATCCTGCTCCGGCTGGAGCTGATATGGTCAGATTATCAGTCATATATTTGCCGACTTGCAACTTCTGGTCAGTTTATTTCTAAGACTGTCTTTGTGGGAGAAGGAAGAATGTAAATTATGTTGTCATTTTTCTTTCCGTTGGCGCAATCGGGTAGTTGGTTGTCCGACGGAGTAGGGCAAACATAAAGGTGGGAAGGGGATCGGAGTTGTACGGGAAATTACTTAAAAGAATTTGAGATGAGAATAAGTAATGCATTGTGCACCTGAATAGCCACAAATTTTTTAAGATGTTCTAAATCTGCAATATAGGAAGATCATCTCCAGGAGGTAGGGATCCCCGCCTTCAAAACCAGGTTCTCATTCAGCAGATCCACCGAATCCGGTTCCATGTCAAAATAAACCACCATTTCATTGGTTCGGAAATGCTGCATAAATATCTCAGTTCGTCAAATAGCAGACCTTGGCCTATCTCTGCTGTTCCATTCCCATATAACTTGGTAAGGTTGTTCCAAACCTGAAACCTCTAGAAAAGCAACTTCTTTAGTTGGGAGTTCATGTCTAAAGACAGCAATCTGGGAAGCAAAACCTGGTTCTGTATCACCGGAACCCCCAACTCCACTGAACTCAACACTGTAATTGTGCCTCGCAGCCAATTCAGTTGCCCAGCAATTGAACTGCTCTCTTGTCCACTCGAACTTGTGGCCATGGTTACGAAATTTACGTTGTGCTTGACTTTTGTCCTCTTGGTCATCTTCTTGGCTTGACAAATTGGATTTCTGGAGTATCACTTTGTATTCGTAGTTTGGAGTGGAGACAATAAGAACCCTTGGACGAAATAAACTTAGTACCACGTTTCCAAACTCAGATGCTTGATCTTCCTCCATATGCTCTATTACCTATGATTTCCAATCAGAGTAAGCAACATCATAAACCAATTACAGTACAACGAGGGCACTTCATTTCTGTGCAAACAGGAATATTTACAGGTTTTATGTGGCAGAACTTTCTAAAGACGGGTTTAAAACAAAAATATGTTAGAAATTACCTCTAAGCAAGTGCCAATATCAAATCCACTCAACCGGGAATCAAAATTTGTAATCGAACCATCATAAAGAATTGCAGATTTCATGGCTGACGTACTGGCATCTGAATTTGAGTTTAACTTGGAATGACGTATATCTGCAATATTAGCAGAAAATTAAGATTCATGGCCAAGGCAAGTGTTTAACTAAACAAACTTTATGGGAACAACTTCTCAATCAGCACACTTACACACAAGGAAGAAACAGTTCTATTTCGTTTCTTGTACCCACCATGACCAAGCAATCAAGCATACACACGGATAAGGTTCATCCAAACAAAGGATTTTTTAAAATTAGATAAAACCACTATTAATGCTCGCAACCATAAATTAGAACAAACTCTGTCTTAACAAAGTGTATCACATGTCTACTGGCAAGGCAAGATGTCACCCACTGAGTTTTCTGGTGGCAAAATCACCAGCTACTAATTATATGTGTAGGATCCGGAATATCTATCACATCATTTCTTCCTGTAAATGTTTTAATTAAAAGATAATAGCAGGAAAAAAAATCAGATATATACACAAAATGAAAAAATCAGTAGTTGAATTATGATACAGACCTTTGCCGCACGGGCAAGACTCTTTTGTGAAATATAACACCAGCAATTTTTTCCAGAGAAGTTGGATAGTTTAGTAAAGAATCCAACAAACTACCAGAGCCACATCCAAAGTCAACCTGCACCAATTACAAAGGACGTGAAACTTAATGTCATATAAAAAGGGGTAAACTTTTTCTGCTTGATAAACTGTGTAAAGCCAGAAGATGATAAAAACTCATTTACCAAAGTAGTTGCACAAGATTTTTTGATGCTTTGCACTGCATATTCCACACGCTGTTTTGAAAGTGGAGGGCTGAAAAAAGCCTGCTCCATTGTATCCTCCAGTGGTTCGGTTACTTCCAACAAAGTTATACTGTACTCCAAATAGCAGGTTTCTGAAGACAATAACGAAAGCATTCTAGCAGAATTGCCAGCTGCAGCAAAAACCAACTCTTGAGGTGGCAAATCCATACTGAAGAAAGCCGATTGACCAACAGTCATTTGTGTGATAACTGACTCGAGATGTGGAATCACTGCTCCAGATGCTATCTCAAACTCAAAGTCATCACTACTTTCCAAAAGTTCTTTCATATGTTTTCCTTCAGTCACCAAAGAAACAGAATAACTCGCACATGCTAAGGACCCAATAGATGGAAAAACACCAGAATCCGGTCCTTCTATACTTAAAGAACGAAGTTCAATTCCAGGGAGAACAAATGACGCATTCACAGAGTTGGAATACGCTAATTTGCCATCTTCGGTCTCTTTATGCCCAACATTATGAATATGTTGGCACAGCATAAATGTTTTAATAAAGGTTTGGGAATCGAATCTAATGTTATGGCCATCAGCAGAAGCATTTAGTCTCTCTAAAGGCACAGTTGGAACCCCAAAATATGCATTTAACCATAACAGAACTTTCAAAGAAGCATTCTGGATAGCATCACTCTGCTTCTTAAAAGTCTCTTTTGGTGAGCACTCTAAAATAATATCCTCAAACTTGGAAATTATTTTTACTTCACATCTAAAGCTACCTCCGGATTCAACTATCTCATTTACGCCAGCATCAACAACACAGCCATTTGCACATTGTGTCTCTTTCCCAGCCAAGTCTGTCACCTTTAACTTCTTGTGTGATATTGGTGACTCGGATGATTCTTCTAGAGTGCTTCGAGGAGTGAACATGGTACATTTATGGCTTCTTGAATGATATTGTGTGATAAGGATTACTTTTTCAACCCTCTTTTCTAAAGAACATGGTACATTTATGGCTTCAATTGAAAAGTTTTCTCTGGAGTCTGATTGCTCCACAGATGATGACTCTATTATTTCAGGAGTGTATGGATTTTTCCTCCTAATCCAGAGCTCTTCCTCACAAGTAGCAAGCAGTCCAGATAATCTAGCAGCAGCCCTCATAACATATGATATAACCAAGAAACGATTTGACTCCACCTCAGGATCAATGGATTTACACATATTACAAAGTCCTTCATCAAAGATGGTAATGACAGAAGCAGGAATCTGACCAGAAAGGTCACCTTCTCTCTGCAAAGCTGCTCTGAAGTGACCACTCAGAGGATGAAGAGATGGAAGAAACTACAACAGTGAAACATAAGAGGAAATGTGAAAATAAACTCAAATCGGCTTGAAGAATATCTCAGAAACTTATTTCCTAAAGCAATCCAGGTCAAGATAAAACACATCAAGACAATTCCTTCCATCTCGACAAAGTCGAAGCAAATTGAGTCCTTGAAAAAAAAATAACAAGTAAAGAAGAAAGTGAAAGATAGAGAGAGGTTAGAGAGTAATTTACTGAATAAGCAAAAGAATTTAAGCATGAGTTACTACAGATAGATTTAGGAACAAAGTTTCAACGTACATATATGTTAATGCATACAGTTGGAGCATGACTGATATAAATAAGCAGAAGGGGCTTCCAAAGCTCTCAAATTCAAAGAGATAACAGGGATGCTAGGTCCAAGAAAAAGTTTACACTCTTGTCCAATTAAGAAAGGTAACCATCATATGCTTTTTGCAAAATTAAATGTACACACTTATATGTTGCAGAACATGTATCAACTGTTTACCAACCTCGTCTTCCAAGTGATAACCTCTCTTGTGGTCGGCTCTCTAGTGGTCAACTCTCTAGTAATCGATTCTAGTGGTTAGCTCTTCAGAAGACCATCTTCGAGCGGTTAGCACCACGAATGAGCACCTTGGAAGACCACTTGGTATTGGTATGGTATCACCATTTACTCCAATTGGCAAGCACTCCGAAAAGATCACCTCTCTCAAGTGCTCTAAGGACGACGGCATCCCTGCGCGCTTTTTATAGACTACCATTAAATGAAGACCCTTTAACTATTTGACTAAGACTAGATATTTGTTAGTCTCTAGTGTTTGTTGAGCTTTATATATTTATTAAGTGTTTATTAAGTGGTTTACATGAGGCCACGTCATCTTGTAAATGTGGGTAGCCCCTTGCCACATACATGACCTTTTGGTGAAAGGTCTCTCTCCTTTCATATTCTCATCCACGTACCTCCCTTCCTTTCACATTTTATTTTTTGTCTTATCGTATTTACAAAAAAATCAATATAAAATGTTGACATGATTTAACCGTAACCGTTCAAGCATGAGGAGAGAGAAATTAGGAGATGAGAGAATCATCCCCCATATAAAAGGGCTATCAAGTAGAAGAAGGGGTCGCACCCTTCTACCTCACCAAGACTCCTAAGCCTAGTTTACTACAGCGGACCACCCCCATTTATGGATGAACTTCTGTACATCCTCGTGTTTACTCTAGCATCCCGTAAAGTTAACTCCCAGTTTTGAGCGTTAAAAACGTGGGTGGCAAGTCCTGATAGATTCGGTTTGGAAGCGAGTCTGGCTACGTGGCCAAGTCACAGTTCTTTACACGTGGTGATACCCGATTGGTTGAAATTGACGTCCCGTCACACCTGGCTTTCGGAACAAGTGTCGTTAGACTCGTCACGCCGTCAGCATATGCCTCCCACCGAATATCAACCTCAGATCATATGGTGCGTGCGATCGAGAATTCCTCTTCAATTTGATTCGAGTCGTTTAGAATATCGTATTAAACTACATATAAACGACATGGGGCAATGTATGTTAACTTGAAACGGCCAGTGGTGGTGGATCGTCGTGGAAGCGATACAGAGCTAAACAGAAATTTGCATCCCTTGAAATATAATCCATTTCCAATTTTCCAGTGGTTAGTTCAATTAGCTGATCACACTAGAAAAACCAAACGACATACAAAAAGGGAGGCCAATGAGATATTAAACTTCCCTCCCATAAATAAGCTAACTTCAAACTATATGGAGGAGAGATCCTCATAGATGTTCTTAATACCTGGCCTCTCCCCAACACTTCTTAAACATCGTAACGATATTCCAAGGACCTCCTTCATTCCCTTCTCTGCTGCTGGCATTCCCATTTCCGGCACCAATGCAGCGTCAAAACATTCAGAGCCACGCCCTTCTGATACCCTCAGCCGGACCCAGTCTGTCAAATCAACCCCACTTCCTTCACCTGAAATCACATCGCCCGCACACCTTCCAGTTAAGAGTTCCAGCATTACCACTCCAAAGGCGTAAATGTCTGACTTGAAGGAGGGAAGCGGCTTCTTGGAAGCAGCCAACTCTGGTGCACGGTAACCCAAGACACCAGCATCGAGAATCTGTTCAATGGTGCCAGCTTGTGTCATGAGGCGGTGGAGGCAGTAATCAGCAACACGGGCATTCAGGTCTGGCCCGTCCAACAAAATATTTGATGCTTTGAGGTTACCGTGTGGAACAGCACGGTCAAAATGGAGATAGTTCAGACCACGTGCAACGTCAACTGCAATTTTGAGCCTTTGGGCCCAGGTCAGTGGTTGACCCTTTCTTCCTGGTCGATCTGAAAATAGTTTAGGCTCATTAGAAATGCAAAGGGAAGTTACCTAAATACAAACACGCGCACAGATAGATAGGTGGGATAAAGATCATAATACACGTCTGCATTCTTTAAGAGGAATGTATTTGATCAGTGCAAGATAAATAGGCCAAAGAGACTAATAGAAAACAGCTTACCATAAAGAAAGCTTGCAAGACTTCCAGGTGAGATATAATCGGAAAGAATGAGCTTCTCATGCTGTGTGGGGCCCCAATAGTACCCCTTCAAACCTACAACATTTGGATGCCTCATGTTCGCAAACTTTTTAGCCTCCTTAGCAAACTCCTTTTTCTGTTTCACCACCCCTTCTCTCAACCACTTCACTGTCAAGAGCAACCCGTTATCAAGTGTTGCCCTGTAAGAAGTCCCATGGCTACTTCTTCCCAGAACTTCAGCAGGAGCCCTTGACAGCTCCTCGGGGGTCAATGCGATTGTGTCATCAAGAAAATGCAACTCACCGACCAATTTATCCGGCGACCTCACATCCAGTCTTGCAAGGTTTTCTGTAGTGACCGACTCTCCAGACTCTGGTGACCAAGAGAAATGGCTGTGCTTTGAAGGAGAAAAACCAGCTACAGCTGCAACTTTTTTGTCGGGGCTGACAATTTCAGATGATGATCCTTTTTGTGAAGCCATGAGATCCTCAGCTGAAGTTCCACGAACACCAGATTGAGTTGGTTGAGCGTGCCTGTGGATGTCTTTGCTTGTGGTATGCTCTGAAGGGATTCTTCTTGACATGCGGATGTAGTGTACGAAGATAGCAAGCAGAAGAAGAATGAAGACGGCAACCACACATGAAACTATAATGATTACTTTGACCATTGTGCTGATTGGTCTCCTCTTTGAACTTTCATTTTCAGTACCATTGGATCCCGGAGGACCATTTGGAAATTGTAAACGTGCATTCCCTGGGAAGAAGGAAGATCTTGGAAACTTTCTCAGATTTTCCGGGACATCTCCAGAAAGATCATTGTATGAAGCATTAAAACTTTCAAGACTAGTAGGCAAGTTGTTCGGCAAAGGACCTGTAAAATGATTCTGTGATATGTCGAATGAACTTAATGTGCTGATGTTGGTGATTGAAGTTGGAAGGGAGCCAGAAAAATTATTTCTAGCAACATTGAATACTTTAAGTCCCTTCAATGAACCAAAATGATCAGGAAAATAGCCACTAAGCTGGTTCTGAGAAAGATCAAGAACCTGAAGATTAGACTCACTTGACACAGGAGATGAGATATTAATAGACCCGGTGAGAAGATTATCACGAAGGTGAAGTTCTTGTAAAGTGGGCATTGCTAGCAATTCGGCTAGAATTGTTCCATCGAGATGATTGGAACTGAGATCAAGCACACTAATCTTTGGATACTGTGTTATAACACTTGCTATAGAACTACGAAGGGTGTTATGGGAGAGGTTGAGATAATTTAAACGCAAGAACTGTGGGGTAACATCAGGGATGGGTCCTGTCAAACGATTTTGACTCAGATCAAGATATTCGATGTTCCCCCATTTCACCATCCTGGTTAAGTTTCCTTCAAATTTGTTATTCGATAGATCAAGCACAGCACAACTTCCGGTCAGCAAGGGTAACTCACCAGTTAGCCCATTTGAGGAGAGATTGAGGAAACGCAAATTTGTTGACGTAATCATATTTATTGGCCCTGAGAGATGAACTTAGATGTGAGAGGCATACTAAAACACACTAAACACACATGACTAAAGTAGAGGCCACAAAAACATATTTGTAACAAACGCAAAACGTAGTATGTAGATAGAAGTACCTGAGAGATTGTTGCCGCTCAAATCTAGTTCACTAACAACCAGAGAATCACCTTTTAAAAGACCATTAGGAATATCTCCAGTAAATCTGTTGTTGCTCAGCTTGAGGACTTCGAGGTCATACACGAAATTAAATCCAGGCAATTCCCCTGACAACTGGTTATAGCTGAGATCCAACACCTTCAAGTTTTCAAACATCTGTAGCTCACCGCTGCTTACCAGGGACCCATTGAGCTGATTGTGGCTAAGATTCAAGTACTTTATAGTCTCCGAAAGGCGAGGCAGAAATTTCTGCTGTTGTGAACTGGAACTAACAAACATATTGCTACTCAAATCAACATGAGTGACGTCAGATAGCATCAAAAATTCCAGATCCATATTACCATCGAGCATGTTGCCATGCAAGTCAAGCACGTCAAGACTTGAAATTAGCTCAAACCCCTTTGGTATTTGCCTGGTAAATCCGTTCAATGACAGATTTAGAGACACCAGTTTAGGCAGCTTTGTCAATGCTGCTGGCAGTGGCCCGGACAAGGAGTTGCGACTTAAGTCCAATGACTGAACTGAGGAAAGGCCTGAAATTGAATCTGGAATAGAGCCTGAGAAGTTGTTACCAGCTAATGAGAGGTTCCTTAAGCTCCCTAACCTACCAATCCCAGGTGGTAAAGGTGAAGAAAATAAATTGTTGGACAGGTCAAGAAACTCAAGGCTTTTGAAGTCAGCTATGTTGCCGGGAAACTTCCCCATTATCGAATTGTTGGCCATGGAAAGTCTCACAAGCTTCGTCAGATTCACAAACACGCTCAAGTCCACATCCGCGGAGAGACTCAAATTATCAAGGACAACTCCGGCAACATTTCCGCCATTACACACGACTCCATTCCAAGAAGATGGGCAGCCATCAAAGTCAATGGACTCGTCATTCCAAGAATTGAGAACATAGCCAGTGGGATCATGCTTGATACCCTTCTTGAACTCCAGCAGCGCCAAAATATCCTGCGAAGGGAGCTGCCCCATGGCAGAAATAAACAGAAGGGACACCACAAAAAGCCAACGGAGCATACTTGGCCTATATCAATGGCTTAACCCAGTTGAAATGAAAGCTCAATGTTAGAACAAGAAGTAAACTTTAAGCCTCTACAACCAACAAATTCAAGCAGGAAAACCAAACCAATATTCCAACACCAACTAAAGCACAACGCAGAACCCTTGCTTTCGATTTCGAATATAACGAGAAATAGCTATCAATTTTGTGAACACGACAGTTGGAATCAAACATGCAATCAGAACCCCAAATGCTCATCAAAATAACACCTTTTTCCTAAGAAAAAGGCCAAACCTTCGAACTTTGAAGAGCTTCAAAGAACCCAGATTCTCCTTCTCAAAGAGCAACAAAAATGATTTCAACAACACAGCACAGCATCAACTTACACAGACTGAAAGCAGTAAATCCCAGAAACAAGCAGCAAAAACTGAGTCACTTTTAGAAATCCAGAAACATTTTCCTGCTAAAAGATCCCGAACTTAGCAACAATGTAGCACTGTAAAAACTATTTTTCTACAAAGATTCAAGCTTTGAAGCAAAACCCAGAATCTGAAACTGCTAAAAAATTAGAGATGGGATGTAAAGGCCTTACCTTTTCCACATTGCTTCTTCACAGACCTAACAGTTCAACCAGCTACAGAAAACAAAAACTAGAAGTGGGTCTTTAAAATTATAAGCCAAACTGCAATAAATCAAGGGACCCAGAAGAAATATGCCCACAAAAACCCTGTTAAAAAAAAGTACTTTTGGACTTTTCTTAACTGTCCAAAAACTTTGCTCTTTTTTTAATGAAAGCAAAGAAAGGCAGTACCAAGAGATGCATGTGGAGACGCTAAAGAAAAAAACCAAAGGGGTTCTGTGGCATCGGGGGATTAAACAAAAACCCTAAAAAAACCCTAGCCTTTGTGCCCTTTGGGGTTTAACTTCTTTTAATAGTAGCAATTGGAAAGTAAGCGGGAAAATATGAGGGCTTTTTTTATAAGAAAACTAATGAAAAATGTTTAAAAATATCGAGTTTTAACGATAAAGATAAAATTAATTTTTTTAATATAAAAATGTAATTTTTTATTAAAATAAGTAATACTGAAAATTTTTCATTAAAATTCATTTTTTTATAAAGATAATACTAGGGGATTACCCGCCAAAACAGGGGACGGAATCTCTCCCTTTCCTAGTGGACGTCAAAAGAATTTATGAAATCCAGTTTAAGATTTAGGTTTCACTTTTTGGGGGACTTAAAAATGTCTGAAAAATTAATGGCACGGAGGATCGTGAGGCCAGTGCCAGGTAGGACTGAGTGTGGGCTCCGCCACTGCCCCTTTGACGAGGGTTCTTCACTCCTTTCAAGTTCCCATAAGACCAGAGAGGTGGAGTAGGTGGATGCATAATGATATGTTGTGGCAGTGGGACCCTGAAGCAAACCAGCAGGACCATTGTGGTAATGACACGTGGGAAAGATATGTAGGGAAGCTAGACACACGTGACCTGCCTGATAGACTTCGATTACATTTGCGGGGGTGATTGGAGAGGATACCATTAATTAGGGATGAGTTTGGTTTCGTTAAGTTTGGTTTTTTGTCAAAATCGAAATCAAACAAAAACTAAGGTTCGGTTCAATCCAATTTTTTTTTAGTTCCTTTTTTTATCCAATTTGATTTTGTTCGGTTCGGTTTTGGTTTTTTATTTTATTTTATAAAACTTAACCTTTATTTAATGAAAATTTTAATGAAAAACTTTCGGCACTGTTCACTTTACTCTTTAGTTTGTTAAAACTCAAAGTTTTTAAACATTTTTCATTAATTATCCTTTATTTAATATTGTAATTTGGAAAGAGGCTTGCATTGGTAGACTAAGAAAACAAGGAAAGTGAAATGTGGGAAGGTAGTTGTATATATACAAGATCGTATAAATCAATCATATTCTATCAACAACCTCAATTGCAAAGAAAAATGATCACCGTATCCACCTCAAAAACAAACAAATAGATAAGCTCTTTCAGGTTTCAGTCTTCCAAAACTTTTCTTTATAACCAATGAAACATCCTCCCTAATTGAACAAGTATACTCCTCGAAAAAAACCCTCGGTTAGTTTCAAACTTGGCAACAAAGTTTCACAAAAGAAACATCATGGGCATACATTCATGAAGTGTAAAGGGATTCGGTTTGATTCGGTTTGGTCCGGTTTTTTAACCTCCAAAATTGAAATCAAACCAATAAGGTTCGGTTCGGTTCGTTTCAGTTTTTTCTTTTTCGATTCAGTTTTTTTTTTTTTTTTTAGTGTTCGGTCTGGTTTTTTTTTTTCGGTTTTCAATTTTTTGAACCCACCCCTACCATTAACTACCCTGGCTCTTGGGCCTTTTGGTCATGACTCATGCTGTTGGAGTCATTGTTTTAAAAATTATTGCATAGACCTATTTAGCCATCCACTTAGCCGCCTTGATTTGCTGAAGTATCTGCCTAAGTCGCAACTTTTCACATATATAGAAAATAGATAACTTTTATTTTATTTAATAAATTGTAAGAGATTTGTTGAATATTTGAATGAACACTCATTATATGCTTAGTATCCTACCCGCCACCCGATTTGCGCCTAACGACTTGTATAATCTTGGTATTTTATATTTTATGTAACCTTCTATTTTGTATTTTACATTTTCCAAATTTCCTATACAAGTATACATTTTTTAATAGGCACTTATTTATGTGATATATAATAAATTTAAGTCAAATCCGTCTAGTCCATCTAGGGGCCTAGGCGCTAACTTCCAGTAGCATTTTTTAGAACATTGGTTGGAGCATAATTGTCTTTTAAAGGATTAGTTATCTTGCAAGAATGCTAGTATTTGTTGTTTGGGGGGGGGGGGGGGGGGGGGAAGAAGAGATTTGATCCTATGACCAAAAATTATTGTAGCTTTCAAAGGTTTTCATTAACTTATCTGCTTTTGATTCTTTTGATTGTAGGATCAAATTTTAAAGACCATGATTATTTGATCCCTAAACTCTGAATGTATAGATCTGGAGAGCATCTCTTCCCGTATGAGGGGATCACCAAACATAGGTGATAAGGGCAATCCAATTTCACTACTAATCCTAACCATCAAACGAGAACTTAGATTAACACGTACGGAAATAATAAAAAGGGATGAGGAGGAAAAGAAGCTCAACTCCCTAAAAGGAATTGGGAAACCTCAGTGCTCGGCCAAAAAGCACACCCTTTATGCTGCTAGTGGGAACGGGTTGGTAACCAACACCTTTATATGATATCAACTTTCACATTTTGTCATGCACTATCCTCCTGCAGTTGTTTGTCTCTTGATTTCTCGTTAATTTAAATCATGCGGATACAAACAAGATTGAGGGGCCGAAGAGGACCAGAAAATACTTCCTTGCCACAACTTTACCATCCCCTCTTCATTCTTATCAAGAAAGAGGGGCAATGGAACCGGGACACGGAAGTTTCTCCTCTAGGTCGCGGGTGTGTGGTACCACTCTTCAACAAAGGTTTTACCCTCCCCAATCCCAATTCTACGAGCTTGGCAGTCGGCAGCAACTCAATGTCCTCGTGGAGGGGTGTAACTTGGATAATTGGATTGTTGCAATTGAGGTAAAAGATAAGGGGGAGTAAAAGGAAATCAAATTTAGAATCTGGATGGACAGGAAATTTCAGATATATCATGTATTTATATATTTGCTCTCCACAGTCTACATTCAACTTCCAACAAATATCAGAGTGGCAACTGAACTAGCCGAACAAATATTTAGCCGCGAAGCGAAGATACAAAACACAACACGCTACCGCTTGTTTCGCCATTTTCACGATGCAAGTGTACAATCGTATGAATGACATCGAAATGCACTCTCAGAATTAGCAAATTAAGATTTATATGTTGTGCTGGCGATGATGCTCACTTCTTCCCACCCCCAGAAACATTAAACTTGAAGAAGATGACGTCTGCGTCTTGGACCACGTATGTCTTCCCCTCCTGTCTGTACTTACCAGCAGCCTAAGCAGAGAAATTACATGAAATTAATTAGCAAAGTTAAATCCATGACAATTCCTCACCTGGTAGAGCAAATAGCTGTGCCGAAACAGCAGAAACTAATTCCTTATATAATGCAAAGCCATGGGTGCTAAAAGCCATTGGGTGAGCAACGACTTGACAACAGCTTTGGGCTATCTAGGGATTATGAATCATAGGAATACGATCCTACGATTTGCATGTCATGAAAGCAATGATATGATGAGAATTATATTTAAAGCCTACAAGACATTGTTCAGAACGTAGCCCATACCTTAACAGCTGGCTCACTTCCGAGTTCCTTCAGATCATCAAATTTCATCACCTGCCAATCAAGAAAGAATCCCAGTCAATGAACTTGAGGGATCTGGTACATCCTCTATTCCGAACAGGTAGGAGCACTTTAGTAATGATAACAGAGAAGCAGTAATATAATGGCGACAGCAATCACAGCATACAGGAATGGTGTGGTCCTCTTACAGCAACATGATAACGGTTATAGAATAATAAATAGTTATTTTCATGATTATTCCAATTGAAAATAGTTGTAGACACGTTAATATGATTCTTGTAATAAATTTGTTACGGTGCCAGACTACTAGTATCACCTTTATTAACCACAGTTACCATACAATAAAAAACTCGACTCATCAAGGCCACACCAAACAGGCACTAACGATGCTCCAAGCCTTCAACATAGGTCCACATATATATATATAGCACTATATGAGGTTGCTATTATACGACCAAAAGAATTATAACAGTTGCTATCGCCTGTTGGAAATTATTCTCTCTCAAGGAATAATGTTTGTTGATACATACTGATATTTCAGAAAAGAAATGAAATAGATGACAAAGGGAAGGTGATAGCTCTTTAAAAGCAAGAAAGAAAAGAATGGAAAATGTAAAGTAAATACTACATTCACGCTAAATATAATATTTTTTATCCATATGACAACCTTCTAAATTTTTCTCTCTTCAATTTCTTTTTCATGCATAGTTTTGAACAGAAAAATCATTCACCAATGCCATTTTTCTTTTAATTTTGACTGCACGTGTAGAGAGCCAAGCCATCTCTTGTATTTGTATATCATAGATTAGAGCTAAAAAATATTAATAAAGAAGAATTATTGCCAGACAAGATTTAATATGAGCAAGAAATAACCTCAGCACAAATGAACCCTCTCTCGAAATCAGTGTGGATGGCCCCTGCAGCTTGAGGAGCTTTTGTCTGCCGCCTAATTTGCCAGCACTTAACCTGCCAAATGCGAGAGTAGTTGATAGACTCAGATCAAGTACATGTAAAAACAGCTAATCAAAAAGAGTAACCCTAGACAAGTGGCATCAAGTTTAACTTCAAAAGAATAGTAATGAGAACGAATATTAGAAAATTTTACCTCATCTGGACCAGCCGTGAAAAAGTATATGAGATTAATCGCTGAAAATCCAGTCTTTATGATCTTTGTAAGGGCACTGTAGAAGATTTGAACCAGTCAGCATACAAATTACATACTACATATCCACTCTGTTCCTACGCTACAAGATCCTAAGGACTTATTGCCGATGCAGAAAGACATTAAGGGACTCTTAACGACAAATAATCAAACTGAATCTGACAATTACTCAGGAGAATCAGAGTAAAAGTAGCCAATAAAAGATTGGCAACGTCCCCCTAACATGGACAGTTTAACATAAACTTGCAGATAAAAAAGTAGCAGTGTGTGCCAGTGTTTCTCTGAATTGAAATAAATATAATTTTCTTCCAAGAAATAAAACACATTAGCTACTAGTCCTTACTAAAATAATGAAAGATTTAAACCATATGCTAGCATTCATTCACTCATCCATTGACACAACACATTAAAGGTTGAACTAACCTTTGCACGTTGTTCTGCTCGCAATACTTTGCTGCTTCTTCAGGTGGCAAATCAGTGAGATTCCTTTCTAACGCACAGCTGAATGGAATAATTGGTTCAGCTCCATGTTCCTGCACCCTATGAAATGAAAAGGGCAATGTTACCTTCACCACATGATTGGTTTCAAGATGTAACATATTTAGGAAAATTAGAAGGAAAATGGTAAAATAAAGCCTAAGAAAGCTAATGTAATGCATACACTTTAAATCAATCTATGAAGCATCTATCTGTTTTAAGCTTTTCATAGCAAAATGCCTAACCAACAGTATGAATCCCGTAGTAAACTGTGTGAAAATTGAAAAGGATGTGAACTGTAAACACACAAAAAAGTTGCACTTTCATGTATGAACATAACTACCTCCTGTGCACACACAGATAGACATGCACAAGGATGGAAACACACTGACAATGCATGCAGAAGCACGCAAATGCACAGAGCAAGAGAGAGTGGATGGAGAAAACAAATATCAGAAGGTTACCACGCATGGATCTTTGGCAAGAACTTGTTCTTTTTCCTCTGGTAATCTTTCTCATTCATGTTAACCTGTGGAAATATAGTTACAGATATCAAAAATCATCATCCACACCTAAAATAGCTAAAAGTGAGATCCAGAGCTTGAAATCCAGCTAAAAAAACATAAGCGCACAAAAAGGCTGGTAGCAAAACAATTTCTACAATCTGACAATCTAATTTTAGAATCAAAATGTACGCAACTAGAATGGTGCTTTGCACATTTATACATGTTTCAGAAATTTTCTTTCGAGGAGTACATTACTATAATTATTAATTATTGTCTATTCAAATTTCTGAAAACAAGATAAAAATAACAAAAACTCTTTCTTCTAAATATTTTGTTAAATGTCCCACCACAGATTCTTCACTTGATTAATTCTAATATATTTTAAAAGAAAGCGTGATACGCTCATGGAAGAACAAGACATTAACGATTCCCACTGATTTTTCGAGGAGGTCAACATGCAGAAGATATACCAACGCTTCATTTTGTTTACAAGAAAAAAGAAATTATCGTTTACGTATGCTGATTTTAGAAAAACTGTGAAGTAGAAAATACTGAACATGGATGATAGATATAAACTGCAACATGCACAGAAAAATTACAAAGCCACCATGGTAAGGAGAATTTACCAAGTAAACAACAGGCTTGGCTGTCAGCAATTGAAAGGTATTCAGGATCTCAACTTCAGCAGCTTTCCAGTCCCCAAGACGGACATCTTTTCCATCCTCAAGCCATGCCTTGATCTTTAGATCCACGGTCATTGTTCAATATTAGTGAGTAATTGTAAATAAATATAAAACAATAATAAAATGCATGCTAGACCATTTTAGAGATGAAAGCATCACGAAAAGACAAAAAAATACTGATGATCCCTTTTACCCCACCTTGCTATGAAATAAAGTTAGTGTGGAAACATTCCAGTTGTGAAATGTAAGAAAGGAAACAACCTCATTTTTTTACATGATTTGTTTCTCATCTCCCTTCTACATTGTTATGACTAACTTTTCTAAATATATTATGTCATCCCAGCCATCATACCCATGCAAAACAAATGGGTAGAAACTAGAAGACGTATATTGTTCACAATACCTCAGAGAAACTTAATTGATTGTCTCAGTTAAAGGAACCAAAATCATATGATTGTAATATTAGACAAGATTATCTCATACACCCAAACCTTTTGGCACAACTCATGTTCAATCTTTAATGCCTTCTCATTGCTTCTCTTCATGCTCTTTTCTAGATCTTCTATCCTCCTCTCAATGAATTCAATATCCTGCAAAACATAAGATGTAACTCTCTTAAAATTCAATATGGACAAATAAGTTAACTGCAAAGATAGACAACAACCAAGATGAGATCATAAGCAAATCAAATGATAGTTTTGAATATAGATCACATGCAACAATCAAGAATCAATCATAGTTAGAGAATTATTGACTATAACGCTCACCTTTAGGCGTAATTCTGCGCTGATAATCTCCAAATCCCTCACAGGATCCACGGTATCATCAACATGGATGATATCCGGATCTTCAAATGCACCTAGAAAAAATGGTAAAAGAGAACAGTGAATTTCATAGTAGCATTACACTCATATAATATCACAAAAAGAAGAAAATTCCCGAAGAAAAAAAGCGACAGAGACCTCTCCAGATAATTCCCAATAAGATTGCAACACTAAAGAACGTAAATCAGAGTTTACGAATTGGCTGTAAGATAGAGGGAAATTTCTTGTTTCTAAAAACTAAAAGCGAAGATGGGCAACGTCTGGGCAAAATAAGTGATTTTGGAAGTCACAGAAGTGCTATAACTACTAATATAACAGTATTCAAGCATGAAGTACATCAAAGTTATAAACATCTTACGTAGAACATGAAAAATGCCATCAACTGCACGGATATGGGATAAGAAACTGTTGCCCAACCCTTGTCCTTCATGGGCACCTCGAACAAGTCCAGCAATATCATGGATTTCCAAAAAAGCTGAGACCTGCATGCCAAGAAAAGTTCAAAAAAAAACATAAGAATTCTAGATGCATGAATAATAAGCTCATACCAAATCAGAAAGCCAATGGCCTTGCGGAAAAAAAAAATCACAATTCATATTTACGACAGTAGATCAAGTGAGCGGACAAACCTCGCTTTTCGGCTTGTATAACTGGCAAAGCCAGTCAAATCGCTCATCGGGAACATGGACTCGGGCTTCATTGGGTTCAATTGTGCAGAAAGGGAAGTTCTCGGCAGGTATCGACAACTTTGTGAGAGTGTTAAACAGAGTGGATTTTCCAACATTCGGCAATCCAACCTAACCAGAAACAAAAGCTTAGATACAATCATTCCATGCACGATACTTCACTTTAAAAACAAATAAATTAATAATTTTTTGTTAATTTCAAGCTTTAAACTTCCATAGAAGGCATATTAACTACAACTAAACCCAAAAATTAGTATACGGATACGGAAATGACCCAATCAAATACGAAATTCCTTATAAATGAATCGAATTTACTAATAACCGCAGAGCACATGGATTCACCCCGATTCAGTACAATATTTCTCCAGCTCAGTTCCTAATTTTCTCGGGAAATAAACAGAAAATAACAAACGGGGAGAATCAGAGATTGTGAGCTTACGATGCCAATCTTGAGGTGAGAAGAGAACCGGCCGAGGATGGGTCGCTCGGCTGGTGCTTCCTTGGATTTTGCAGATTTCGGTGGCATTTTTGGATTCCGAGAGCAAGACGCAGACGACGGAGTGAGGGTTCTGAGAGTTTCTAGGGTTTTTGTACTGAGCGAGTAATGTGGTGGTTCAAGAAGGAGGAGAGTGAGAAATGTTTCAGCTATCAGTGCCGGGCTTTCTTACACCCAACGGTTCGAACCCTAGTCCGAGCAGTTGACACGCACTCGCGTTACCCCAACGCACCAACTAAATGTACTTTTGAGAAAATTATTTTTAAAATTAATCACTAGTAAAAATATAAATAAATTATTTAAAATGCTTTTTATGATAAATATATAACTAATTCTTTTTGCCCGGATCATTTTAAATACTTTTAGAATTTAAAAATATTTTTTTAAAAAATATTTTCAGTTATTTTAAAAATATTTTTAAATGAGCAAAAAAATTATTTTTTGTTCAAAAGCATTTTAAATTGCAAATTTTTTAAAATATATGTGTTTTCTTAATCAATATTTTTTCTTAATGCTAATTATTGTCAACAAAAATTTTGATGGTTTGAAGCTTTTAGTTATTTGAAAAATACATTCAGATAGACTCTTAACTTATTGGTAAATTGAATAAATAAATTGTAACAAAAAAACTAGGCTTAATTTTGCAATGGTCCTAAACTTGATTCCGAATTTAATTTTTGGTTTAAAGTCCAGTATTAGTTTTTTCTGTACTTTGATTTAACCATGTATTATATCATTGGTTCTTTTTACTAACTTTATCTATTTTTCTGTTCAATCTCACTCACGTACATGAGTTTCTCACATTTTATGAACAATATTAGCCCATAAATTGACGAACAAATAAAGTAATTATTGTATTAAATACATGTAGTATGATAACAATTATATAAATCAATGTTACGGTCTGAGTCCGGGCTACATACAGATCTACAGTAGAGGCATTCACATCATAGAGTAAGTTGATTATACGGTTCAGTTGGCCTTCAAGTTCAAAGTAATGATTTATAAGGACAGTCAAGGGTAATTGAATTTCAATTAGAGGTGAAATTCTTGAATTTATAAAAGACAAACAATTACAAAAATGTTTGCTAATGATATTTTCATTAATTAAGAACGAAAATTGGAGACTCAAAGGCAATTACATACCATCGAATTTCACCTAAAGGCTACACCAACCCAATGGGCTTTGTGATGTCATTTATGTTTCAGGCCGATGCTCTTCTCGAAGGAGGATCCTCTCAGAATCCTCTTTGCGAGAATTCTCAAATCGTGTTCATTTAACTTACATCAGCCAATTTTAGTCAATTATTCTTCATGTTTAATTTTAAATAAAAATATTTAAAATGATTTTTGACCGAACAATGAACGATGAAAGAATACGATATAAGAATATCCTAAATTCTCATAGAAAATATCCGAAGAGGATCCTCATTCGCCCCCTCTATACCCAAAAAACCAATAAATAGATCCGACCGAATATCCAAAATCCAAAAACAGTTACGTAATATCTTTACACATGAACGGTTGGGATCGGTCAAAAGACGGAAAACCAGAACACGTGTCCGTCTCCCATTCGTCCCGGTAGCAAACCGTAGATTCAGAACTCTGTATCGCGAATTCAAAAGACGTCACGAGATAGAAGAAGAACAGAAAGAGAAACAGAGATAGACATTTGATACAGATTTTCCGATCGCACAATCATCGACATTCTCGACCAATTTGAAGACTCGGAATCGCTGGTCCGGCGAGGGCTGGCTTCGTAGATGCAATCACGGCTCTAATCAAAGCAATCACCAGTATTAAGATTTCGAGAGGCAGCAGAGAATGCATGAGAGCCTTCACTAATTCGCTGCTTGCATGCCCTTCGTTTCACGGCGGTCGCGGTGCCCTGCCATCCGCCGGTGGGCATCCATCCGATCTCACCTACCTTGCCGGCGGCGGTTGCTTCTGAAAACGACGACCGCCTGTGTTTCCCCTTCTGGGTTTTGAGTGTACTTCGTTTTTTATTAAGAAGTAATCAATGGTTACGGTTAAGCAGCTTCAAGATGGTAACTTTACGTCGCAATTCCCTCCATTTTCTCTGCAAGGTTTGTGATTTTTCTTGCTTTTGATTTGATGGGTTTGAATATTTCTGATTGAATTTGATTGGGTTTTATCTGCATTTTATTTATTTTTCTTACATTTGTATTGTTCATGCTGTTTTTCAAGGATCAATCGGTTTATATATTCAGAAGGACGTCAAATTTTGTTGCTTTTATCTTTCCCATGGATTTTTTCGAGTGTTGATGAAAGAATTTTCACAGGTATAAAAATCCCCTTGTATCGTTTTAGTAGCAATTCGATACTGGATAATGGTTGTGTTGGAGGCATTTCGTGTGTGGTCGAAGAAGAAGGAGGAGAAGAAGGAGAAGAACAGAGTGTATTGGATTCTATTCTTCTTGCGCAGGTACGGTTCATTACAAACTATAAGTTATAACCTTGACAGTTTTAGACTTTTGTCCTTGATTTATGTGTTTTTTCCCAATTTGGCAGTGGGAAGATCGAATGTGGAAAGGTCTGTTCAGATACGATGTGACAACATCTGAAATCAAGGTCTTTGTTACCCTATAGCCTGGTGATTCTTGTAACGTTGATGATTTAAGTAAAGGCACTTATAGTTGGAGATGGTCCATGGCTTGTGCAGGTCATCGGTGGCAGGAAGAAGTTTATTGCTCAGTTTAACGAAGGATGGAGTAGGGATTTTATTCCAAGGATGGGCAAGAACAAGAATTTCTGCCAAGAAGATGCGTTCAAGTTTAGTTGGATGGAACGGCAGGAGGAGCTACTCTTTTGTGTTTCAAGCGGTGAAAAGTCGAACCCTGAGCTTGTTCTTTCAGCTGCTGTGCCTGATTGTGCCTTATTGATTGCTATCAATGTAAGGCACTGTTTATCTATTTTTGTCACCTGGAATGATCATAAGTTGATAATCATCTATTTGAAATGTCACCTCAGATGGTGCAAACCGGTGATTGTTCAGTAGCTATACCAAATGATCTTAACCATGCAAAGTGTAGATGTTTATTTGTCTTTTGATTTTATATCTTCTTGACATGTAGACGCAGAGGCATTAGAGGCTCTTAGTATGTGATGAATTGTTTTGAGGACAGAAAGTTTTGTGGATATCCTGAAAACATGTATCGAGGTAAGAACTAATCAATCCTTTGCTTATTTTTCAGGCATCCCCCGCGGAATATGGTCATGTCTTGTTGGTACCACATGGCTCTAAAATTATTCACCAGTACCTCGATAAAAGGTCATTGGAACTTGTCCTGCGCATTGCTGTTGAAATAAATAATTGCTCTTTTCGCCTATTCTATGACTATTCACCTAGTGCTTCTCCTTTATATTTCCAGGTACAGAATGGCTTATACTGGTTCCTTTTCTTCTTCTTTTTACAATTCAGATCAAAACTTAATTTTTCTCCTTGCAATAATTAAAAATACAATTGCGTGCAGGCTTGCTACCTTCAAATCCCTTTGCCTGTTGAGTTCATGCATTTTGATACAATATTTGGTGCTGGGAAAGAGGGGATGCGCATCTCTTGTGTTGCAGATTACCCCATTAAGACGCTCGTATTGGAGAGCAACCACTTTAATACTATGATGGAGGTTCTTGCTGAGATATGTTCGTGTTTACAGCAAAAGCTCATTCCATACAATCTGCTAATATCTGATCATGGCAAAAGGATATTCTTATTTTTCCAGGTAAATGGCTAATGGTTTTATTTCAGCTGAAAACCTCATCCATGTAATTTATTGTGCGTGTTCACTCTTCACTGTGACAGTGATACAACGAATATCTTGCTTTTGTCTATAAAATACATCCACAGTTGATTTGCGTACTAACGAATTTGTTTTATGCAGCTACATACATTAAAAGACTCTTGTACCCTTTCTGCTTGGGAGTGTGGGGGGTATTTCTTGTTTAAATCGAGGTCTGAATTTGATCAAGCTACTGAGCAGGCTCTGCTAAAACAGCTAAGTACCGTCTCCCTTGACGACAAAGGTTTCCAAGCAGTGAAGTTGCTCTGTTGCAGCATTGCGGGTAAGTTTGTATGTTGAATTTGGGAGCTGGATTATTACCCGTGTTGCTAAATAACGAAAAACAGAGTCGATGAAATTCTGTATTCCGATGAAAGTGTACAACTCTGTAATCTGGGATGAAATGAAGTGTATATTTTTCTTATTAATGTAAAATCTATTGATGTATGATATAATTCCGAAAAATCATTTATTCGCTATGGAACCTCTACTTTCCCTAAACCCTTGACATGTCCAAGATGGGTCACAGATTGATGGATTTGGATCCTCTCGTGGGCCAATGGAGAGGATCCTCCTGACCAAGCATTGTGGACTGTTGGATTTTTAATGCTTGGTCAGGAGGATCCTTTCCATTGGCTCAGAAGAGGATCCAAATCCCAGATTGACATCTAGTTATCGTTACCTCGGACTATTGCAACATGGAACCTCTACTTTCCCTATATGTCCGAGATGGGTCACATATTGACATCTAGTTATCGTTACGTCGGACTAATGCAACGGTTGGTGGTGTCCAGTTCAGGGAAGTCATCATAGACCGGCACTTTACCTTCTTCTCTTGTACTGCTGAGAAGAGTTTGTGGAACTTAAATCTGGCTTCTAACATGTTACAGATTGCAAGGTTTTTCAACCTCTCATATTAATATGTGCACATGATTGACAATAGCAGTCGAGATAGCGTATGTGCTCAAAAAGTCCCTTTCTTTTCCTTTGGTATTGGGTTAGGTCAGTTAGTCATGATAGTATGCCCGCTTCAATGCACCCCAATTCGAAATTCCAGTTAGTCATTTTTCTAAACAATTTTTTGGCTCCTTGTGATATGGTAACGAGGCAAATTTCAAAATTGCCCCAAAACCTCAAAGCAATTACATGAAGTCTTAAGAAGAATCTCAATATATATATAACATAACTTCAAAATAATATACAGCTACATAAAACAATTATGAAAGAATTATAGTGGAATAATATAGTGAATACAATTTCACTTCCTCAATTTTCATGCCTCGCACCTCCGTCTGCAGATTCATCGGATTCTCTTGTGGTAGACTTTCCGCTGCAACCGGCCTCTTCATCAAAACTCGGAGCTCCTTCCTTCTCTTCTGCTTCTCCCCCGAAAACCTGACTACTTGTAAAAGAATTGTCTCCAGCATTGGTACGCATCCACGGTTCGTGGAGTTGCAAGGCATACTCCAAGTGCCACAGAACTTCCCCCATTGTTGGCCGGCTCTTCCCCTCATCAGCGAGACATTTCTCCGCTATCTCCCCAAACTTCTTCAGTGCCTCGGGACAATAATTTCCTTCAAGACGACGGTCAATGATGGTCTCAAGGGACCTCTTTCGTTGCCACATCATTGCCCACTCTGCAAGATTGATCTGATCTTTTGGCAAGGTTGGGTTTATAACAGGCCTAGCACAAACAGCTTCAAAGAGCACTACACCAAACGAGTAGACATCAGATTTCTCTGTCAACTGCTGTCGTCGATAATATTCAGGGTCAAGATATCCGAAGCTTCCTTTAACTGCAGTACTAACATGGGTGTGGTCCAAAGCCGGACCTGTTTTAGACAATCCAAAGTCGGACATTTTTGCGACAAAATTTTCATCTAGCAGTATGTTGGTTGTCTTAACATCCCTGTGAATTATTCCCCTATCTGCTCCAGTATGAAGGTAATGGAGTCCTCGTGCAGCACCAATGCACGCTTCTAGTCGTTGCTTAAAAGTCAGCGGTGGGAGATCACTCCCAAAGAGATGGCTTCTAAGGGTCCCATTTGCCATGTACTCGTAAACCAAGATCATCTCATTTTGTTCTTCACAGAATCCAATCAATGACACCAAATGCCTATGCCTGAGCTTCGAAAGCATCTCAATCTCCGTCTCAAATTCTGCCAGTCCTTGCTGAGATTGGGGGTTGGCTCGCTTGATCGCTACGAGAGTGCCATCATCAGTCTCCCCTTTGTACACCTTACCAAAGCCTCCAAGTCCAATCACTAAACTGTCATCAAAATTATTCGTTGCTGCACGAATCTCTGGTAACATGAACCGCTTGCCAGCTCTGATAGAGGCCACACAACCAGAAGGATTCTGGCTTCCTGCTCCCTTGGCATTGACATTGCTGTTTAAAATGGAGCCATTAAGGAATAACGGCCTCCACCGAGCGGGGGTGTTTTTCGTGTCACTTGATTTTCCTCTCAGTCTATTGCAGAAACAGTAAATGACAATGGCAAGAATGGCAACAGAAGCGATACCTGCTCCAACTCCCACCCAAAGCATTTGATTTTTTGAACTCCGTGGTGAAGTAACACCTGAATCATACTTCTCAACATACGCGAGATTCCCATTTCTACTGAGCTTGAAAATCTCCAAGCCATTCAAGAGAGCATCAGTTCCTGCAGCCCCAGCTGCTGTGTCAGGACCCAATTGAATCCATAGTGTGTCAACTTTTGGAGACACCACATCAAAAAAGTCCTGATGATACGCTTTGTTCTTGCCCCCCGCACGGACAAAAACATTGAAATTATCTGCTGCAGTCCTGTTGTTTATGTAAATTCTGAAGATCCTTTCGTTTGCCTTGTCAAAAATCAGCTCACAGAAATGCAGTCGAACTAAATAATCGAAATCAGGATGAACTTCAAACTTCCACGACATGTTGAACCTTTTCTCCAATACTTCAGTGTTGACCATAGTTCTTGCAGTTTCATATACAAGAAGAGGTGCCACCGAGGAATCATTTGCGGACGAAAAGGTAATCTTTGAACTGTTATTGATTTTCAACCCGGCATTTTCTGTGATCATGTAGCTAGAATCCACTTCCCATGTTCTCCAAAGATCTGCATCCTGACCGGGATCAATTTCCGAACCCCCAACATTCAACCTATACATAGTCTCAATCCCTCGCCAACTTATGCTCTGATTTGCACCATTTCCACCCACTTTACTAACTGATCCTGCAAAGAGTGTATCCACCGCCGGAACAATTTCAATCGCATTTACGAATCCAAATGACCCCTTAACCGGGATGAACTCCAAAACAAGTACATCCTCTTTGATGGCCAAATTGTACTCCTTAACCAAGAAAGAAGTTAAATTGCTCCCTGAACTCAACAAGTAAGCATTTTTTCGCGATATCTCACCCGAAACACTGAATTCAGACACCAACTTCAGACCATTTGCAACAACTCCAAATCTAGATTCATTCACATTGTAATGATCAAATGGAAAAGGACAGAAATGGAGCCTAACAAAATAGCTCCCCCGAGTACCTGGGAACGAGTAGTTCAAGCCACCATCGAAAATTCGCGCCGTAACGTACAGCGGCTCGTAAGTTGTTGAATCAACACTTGAGGGAGTTGTGGATGCAGCATTCGCAGGGGAGCTGAGGGTGATGTTGTTGTTGGGGTCTAAGTCACCAACCCATTTCCTACCACTCACAGTGATGCTGGAATTTGTGCCACAATTTATCAGAAAAGATTTTGATTGAGCTTCTGCAATCCTTGCAAATGCAGAGAAAATCACCAGAAAAAGCAGCCCAAAAATCTCCCTGACCGGAAGCGCCATCACCAAATTTCTAAAAGTGGTATCCTTCAGTGAAAAGAGAGGTCCCAATGGAAAAACAAGAACAACCCAGTTTCCAGAAGAGCTCAAATTATACTAAAACCATGAAAAACCCCAACTTTTAATTTCTCAAATTTTAACAAAAATTTTTAACAAAAATTTGAGAAACCCCATCAAAGTTTCACCTTCATCACTCATGTTTTTGCATTTGAATTTCCTTGTTTAGAAACATGCCTGCCATGAAGAAAGACTGGTTTTTCTGCAAATTTATATTGCACTCTTGTAGATCTGAAGCAAGAAAATATGGAGGGCAAAAAGCAAAGAACTGTCACAAAAGGTGGCAAAATTTACAAATTTCTTCATCAGTGAGACTAACCAAAGAGAAAAACAGGAGAAAAGATCGTGAAAAAAAGGATTACAGCAAAGAAGATTGCAACAAAAGGTGGCAAAGGTGACAGATTTCTCCACCAATGCAACCGAAAATTCAACAGAACAAGAAAAAAAAACGCTTGAAGAAAAAAACAGTTTTTGCTTCAGCAATGGTGGGTTCTATCAGAATAAAGAAAACAAAAGAAGAAAGGGGAACATGGATTGCTGATGAACAGATTGGAAAAGTTTAATTCATCTTTTGCTTTGTCCTGTATATTTCCCCAAAAGGAACCAGGAATCTGACAAGTGACAGCATTAAATTTCTGCACTTTATCACAACATTTAAACTCTTTAAAATTTTAAATTGTAACTGCTGCAACAGGTGGTGTTTGTTAATGCAATTTTCATTTTCTGGTCAAGTTTTGTTTTTTAATTTAAATTTGTTCAAAGTATTTATTATTATTTTTGTTAATTTAGTGAGTGAGAGTTTGTAGCCGTTGGCAACCTGAGATGGGGTTCCATTATTTATGAAGTGGGTCACATGCTCATGTCTGGAAGATGACAAACATTTGGAATAATATACTTTGTATTTATTCAATTATTGTTCTTCTAAATAATTTCAATGTGTCAGAAATATTTCGACACATTAAGTATAATAATATAATTTGTTAGACTCTTGAAAAAAAAAAAATTCAACAAATTGTATTATGATATTTAGTGTGCAGAGTTGTATTTCCAACACACTTAAAATTTTCTCATTCTTATGGCATATTTCTATTCTACCTCTTGTTCTCGAGAAACTTAAGTCATGAGACATTATTTATTTATGTACTATAATATAAGTTGAAATTAGCGTATATAGTTAATATTAATAATAGATAGATCTTTGAGTTATAAACTTAAACGTGAGGAAAATTCATTCCTACCGAAAAATATTTGAAGAAATTGTTAATATCCCATGACATCGTGAAATTCAAACCGAAAACTTCTCTTTGTTTTATACTTATCAAAAGCGTGGTGTTATTTGCACATTTATTTTTATTGTTTATATAATTTTGTCGATTTTCGACGATCAGATTAAAAGAACTAAAAATGATTAATGGATAAAAATTAACAAACATGCGTAAGAGTTAAAAGAATGGCATGTAAATGACCCTGCTCTATAAAAAATGAATAAAATAAAATAAAAAAACTGTGATTTTGTAGTTTGTACTGCCCCGTACTAGAGTGTACTTGGAAATCTGTGAATTTTGGTCAGGAAAAAAATAGAAAACAAGAAAATTAATTGTGTTTGCCATTAATTCAGGTGAGCCATGTTTCAGTGTTTTGCTATGTCTCTGGCTCTTTGTTTTTGGTTCCATGAACCTTTCCATGTTACATTTGTTACGTTAATCTGAACAAACCTTGGCTTTGTCTGATATTTCAATTTTTGAAAGGGGACAGGATGACAAGTTTTGGAAAGCAATGTTTCACTAGTAAGATCGATAGTATGAATCTTCTAACGTTACTCTGCTCGATAAGCAAAGTCTTTGACTACCTCATCTTTTGAAAAATTTGTATATGAATCTACTAGTAAAAACTAAAAACCCATGTTTTTTTTTTCTTTTTTTTTGTTTGGCATGGCTAGGAAGTTCTCAAACAATTTAATTAACAGCTAATCAGTGACTAAATAAAGTTACCAAAACAGTGATGGATAGAGAGGTTGGAAAGGGATCCCTTTCGAATCCCTTCCACTAAGTTCATCAATCTGGACCATTGAAATTTGATCTAACGGCTACAAACAAGGGTATCTATTAAAAGTTATAGTAACATTAGTCGTTTGATCAAATTTTAATGGTCCGGATGGATGAACTTAGTGAACTTGATGGAAAGGATCCGGAGACGATCCCTTTCCAAAGAGGTTATGACTTATGACCCTTTGTAAGGACATGGACTAATAGGTATAAGTTGCCATCCAACTTTAATATTCTTTGAAATTTTTATCCAAGATGGGTAGATTCTTATTAGGTAAGATTTTACTTGTTTTGCTTCTCAACACCCTTTCAAAAACACTTATAATACTTTATGTATACTTTTTAAACAAGTTTTCTCCACTTTAGGAGGGGAAGAACTAGATAAAAAAAATTAAAAAAAAAATACAAAATTCAAACTCCACATAAGAAAACGAGCACGTTACACTTAATTAATTGATTTAACAACTGTCTGCAATTCACAATAATGTCTACAAACATTAGAACTTAAGTTAATGCAAGCCCCACCGACTTCATCATTTCGCTCCAACAGAACTTTAGCACGTGCGGATTCGTAAATCTACCATGCGACGCATAACAAAAAAAAGTTAGAAATGGATAGCAGCTGAAGGGAAATTTCCTCAAAACACTGTTAATGAACAGTATTTTTCAGCTGGCTTTTGGTATAAAGAAATATGGAGTCTATTAACTTGAAGAGAACAAATTTTGGTAAAATAATCTAAATCTAATCCAATGGATGAAGTGACTTGCAGAAGAGACCCACAAAAAGTTCATAATTTAAGATTTGACACGCCAACAACCTTGATTATGTTTATCTTAATTTAATTGCATGGTGATCTTATGAATCTTTTTGGTCTTTCAATTGTTGCAAGCAATTGTTGATGATGGGTTTGTCAGTTTTTGTCGTATATTATTGCAGGTGGTTGGCATATCTAACCCATATGGATTCCAGTTTTGATTTACTGTTGATTTTGGTCCAAATTCGCAAATTTTTTTGCATGTTATCTAAAATATTTTAACGGTTATCATGTTGGGTCTCTGTCTATACGTTTTTTAAATTATTGTAATAGTTTCGAATCTTCTTACTCTACTTAATAATAATATTTTTTTTTAAATATATTTTTTTTGTAGATGATAATTATTGAGTTAACCCTAAAAATTGGTACAAAAGGGCAGAGGCATAAAGGAACACAATTTGGCTGTTCTTTCCGGCATAAAGAAATACAAATCTTTAAAACAATAAAACCTACTAACTAAACTAACAAACAAGAAATCAATCAATTCATACCAAAAAAATGCAGAAAGAAATGAAACACAATCCTACGAAATTGCATTAGTGCCAAACCTAGATCAGCAGAACAACCAAACCATGAGCAATAATCAAAAGGACAACCACCCCACCAGAAATATTAATAATTTGTTGGCCAAATTGTTGTTTGGATTATGATTTCCCACATTATTATTTTTTTCTCTTTTTAAACATTTTTGTTTATTTTTTATTCTTTGATTTTGTCGTAATTTGCTGAATTCAGAGATAAATGTGTGCATGTGGAGAAAATTGGAGTACATAAAGCGAAGTTCCAGTAGTTTTTATTTCGCGATTTAAAATGTGAAGTTTACTAATTGTTGCAATTCAGAACCAATAACTTAAATTTATCAATTTTGAGGCAAAATTAACATATCAAGAACACATGTGATGGTAAATTAAACTTCCTACAACAATTACCAAAATCATAATTTTCATAAACCTTGCAATGCGCATATTAAGAGAAAGCGAACGTTCTAGAAATGACTAATTCATATGGACTGATTCCTTAACCGTTAAATCCTTAATCAAGTATGAAACAATTATAAGTTCTAATTTATGTTATAAGTTGGTAGATACTGGAGACCCAAAAAGAGCTAACTTCACACTCAAATGCTCCCAAGTCCAACTCATGTTCCACCAAAAAAAGCCCAATCACGCCAGCGAGAGTTTGACTTAATTGGTAAGGTTCATGTCTTGTGTGTCACCTAATCAAGGTTCGAGTCACGCTGCTAACAGTTCTCGTTTGTGCTGATTTATAAATTCCTACGTCAAGCTATACCGGTGGCACCTGGCAATTAATGTCACGCATAAGTCTTTCTGACTCGAAATTGTGAGTATTGCATGACGCTAGTGGTGAGAGTAACTAATCTCCCCTAAACTTTTTTTTTTTTACCAGAAAAAAAACCCCAATCACCACAAAACTCCCAAGTCCAACTTATAACATAAGAAAACACTAGTAAGAGAATCATAACGTGCATCCCAGATCTCATGTTCAATTTCTCATTTTCCTGCTTAGCATTGAATCGAGAGTCAAAAGAGATGATGTAACTTTTGGTGCCAATGGAATACTATGTGTAGGGGAACATGATTGTATGGGTCATCCGGAATTGGAATGCTAGAAAGAGGGGCAGAAGCTGAAGAGAAGATGCCCACAAGAGCCTATACTTTAGTGACAAAAATTCAAAAGTAATAGGACCCATCACAGCTTATAATTTGCTGGAGCCTGGAATTATCAATCATAGATAATGATACAACTAACAAGCAGGCCTGTCTCAAAACATATTAGGTACAGAAAATTAGATGAAGTTCATTTGATTAGGTAAACCTTAGGCCATTTTTAATGGGATTAATGATACTTCGTCTGTCAGGTGTACTAGATTTTGAGTTGAGATCCGCCGGACCTCTGTTTTCGGAGTCGAGGGACTCGGAAATCCGAACTGTTCAAAAAAGGGAGAGATTCAGATCGTTCAAAAACTTGGTTTTGTGTGAAGTGAGCCAGTAAGATTAACTAATGAGGTCCCAACATTTAAATTGAGGGGGTCCGGTTTTTTGAGTCCAGGGGTTATAGTCAAAAAAATCCGAAGAGGATCTCAATTACATGACAAAATAAAACAAGTTAAAGATTTAAACTAAAGTTAAGTAGGAGGAATGATTATCATATTAAATAAAAAGAAGAAAGAGACAGCACTTGTGATGATACAAACATGATTGCTTAGATTAACTAAAACACTTGTAAAGATTCTTGACTTAAATCTTGGTCTTACACCAGCGGTAGGATGCGCCTCAACTAAATTAATCATCTAATAGAAAACTTAATTACATATGACCACCTCCATTCTTTTTAAATTACCTAAATTAAATTTGAGCACCATTCATTGACTTCCCATTGGTCCTTAAATTACCTAAAGTCTTTTTTTTTTTAACAAACAATATTATTCTACACTAAGAGGGAGGATGTGGGCTCAGCCTCACAATGGATTAGCAATAATTTAGTTCAAACTCGTCTTTGGTGAGACTTGAACCTAAGATTTATCATTTACAAGTTAAAATGAATACCACTGGATGATAGTACTAAGTGGCAAAGTCACATTTTTTTAAAACAAACTATTATCTACGCTAAAAGAAAGAGGGTGAGTTTAGCTTCACAATAGACTAGCAAAAAAGGTGATTCAAATTCATTTTTGACAATAATCAAACTTAAAGTCACGTTCAACTCCACAAATGTTTAATTTTTGGATATGCTAACTCCTTTCTTTTTTCACAAACTACAAAATAAAGTTACCTCATAACAAATATCAAAGTCATTACAAATATATGTTGTTCTCTTGCCCATGTAAGTCAAACACAACGTCAAGTGAAGAAAACTATCGTTACTTCGAAAGCTAGTCGATACAAGCTAACTCTTAATGTGCTGCTGATATATATTCTTTTCCATATTTTGAAAAGGTGGCAACGTTGAATCCACCATCAGCCTTAACAAAAACAAATGTTTATATTTACGAAAATTCTAGAATAAATCGACCCATGTAATTGTTCTAAAGTCTTGACCCCTAAATCCTTAACTGAAAATCCAACGGCTAAAAATCATAACTTCTGGCCTGGTCATTATATAGTTCTCAAATCAAGAAGTACGAGATCTCAACCAAAAATTGAAAATAAATATGAACTGATCAGAAAAAAGAGAAAATAATATAGTTGGAGGCTGTCCAATAACAGTACAATAAAAACGGAAAGATATCATTTTCGGATATCTTCCACTAAGATTATCAGATCAAATGATCAGGATCTTGAAATTTCATATAACAGCAGAAATTTATTATAACTTTTAATGGATCAAAATAGATGGGTTGTTGGATGAAATTTCAAAAACCTGGATCACTTGATCCTATGATCTTGATGGAAGAAATTCGGAGCAGATCTCTTTCCAATAAGAACAAATTAACTATACGCTTACGTCACGTCGCAAATTTAGGCACCAATTCTAAAGCTGGGTCAACCCTCGTAATTATGGAGAACAACGGGGTCAAACACATAGCCTCCCTCTCCCGCTCCCCAAATCCACCCCAAAGCCCAGAACTTTTCTCTTTGTCCATGAACCCTAAAAAATCAGACCCCAGAATTAGAAAAGTTTCCGTTCAGACGAAAACAAGCAGCTTTGCCCAAAATTCACAGTCGTCTCGGGATTTCCAAACTCTCCTTGGCCGTTGATTTTTACCAGTTGAAGTATCATCGGTGGATTCAGCTTCTTCGTTGGTAAGTAGCTTTTTTTTTGTGCTTCCATTTTTAGGAATTTTGGATTTTTAATTATTTTTATTTTTTTTGGTATCCTGGAATTGGTTTCGTGGAAGCTCTGTTTGGCTGGTGAGAAAATAGTCTAAAAGCTGAATTTTGTAGTTCGTTTTGTTCTTTGAGCTTGTTTTAGCTCTGTTTGGTTGGTGAGAAAGTGTAAGAAAGTGAAAGTATTAAGATAATTTGAATTGCGTACTGCATTTTTTGCTGGCTTAACTTGTATGTTACTAGAAATGAAAAAAATTTCAAAGACTGTAGACTTAGAGAGATATATGTGTGTGTGTGTGGGTGTATATTTGTTTTTGAATTTTTTTAAATGACTTGTTACAATTTTATCTTATGTTTTCTTCCATTTTTATTAGCACTTAAGCAGGTTCCTTTGTGATTTGATTCACATTTTCATGAAATTTAGTTGAGTCGACAAGATTATAGTTATTGGGACTTTTTTAATTGTGATTTTTCATAATTTTTTTTTTTTTAAACTTTTGCAGTTCAACGGGTCTGCGCAGTGTATTGGTAATTGTTGAGGACGAAGTGATTAACCTTTTTGGGGATTGTATATTGGTAGTGGTTATTCTCTGCAATGTCGTGGTGGTGATGTTCGTTTTATATGTGTGAAGAACCGAAGAAGTTATGGAGAGTTTAGAAGTCATGAGTAACGGTGTTGAATCATGCAATGGAGATTCTGTTCAGCTTAGCAATGATGTGAAAGAAAATGATAATCGGGATCTTGACCTTCTCCAGGATTTGGATTCTTATTGGGAAGAAATCAGTGACCGGTTGACCATATCGAGGATGGTGAGTGACTCAGTCATCAAGGGGATTGTTAATGCAGTAACCAACGACGCAGCAGAGAAAATTGCTCAAAAAGAACTAGAGGTGACTAAGCTGAAGGAAATGTTACATGTTTACCATGTGGGTGGTGATGACAACGAATTCTCACCCATGCAGCGAGAGTCAAAAGGAACTGAAGACAGACCTATTAAAAAAGGTGCCAAAGGTGGCATGCATCCTAGCTTTCTTGAAGCTGTTGTACAGCATGATGGCATAGAAAAAACTTTGGGCATCTTAAGAGGAACAACTGAAGAGCACTTCAGGAAGCTCAAGAATGAAATTGATGGGATTAGAGGGTGTAGTTCAATCAAGAGGATTGGTTCTGGTTCTCAGTTGTTGGGTTTCGGTGACATACTGCAAGATAATGTATCTGACAGATGGATTGCTGTGGATAGATTGCTCGATAGCCTAAAAGGTACAATAGAAGCTGTCTTTCAACGGGTGGAAGGAATGGTTAGCTCAGCAAAGGCATCAGTCTGTGAATGGCAGCAGGAGCAGGATTTTAAAGCAGAAATAGAAGCACTGGTGATGAGGAATTGTATCTGGAGTGTTGAAGAAAAAAATTTGGACCGGTTTCATGGCGATAAGAATTTGCACTGGCTTGGAAGGATGGAAGAGATATCAAGTTTACGTGAGGAATTAGATTCCATTTCAAAATCACTATCTATTTCTGACATTGGGCACCTATCTTCTCACGGGTCCTTGGAAGGTGATGAAGAGAGTAATAATTATAAGAAGGGTGACCGTTTGCATCGCAAAGTTTCATCGTCATTGCTATCATCATCAACAGTAACTTCAACTTCAACACCAACATCAACATCATCATCATCATCATCTCTTTGGGAAGAAAATGGAAAACATGATGAGTCAGAAATAATGCAAGAACATTTGAATGCCACCCGGCTTAGGCATATGTCAATAGATGAGTTGACAAACTATTACAATAATGAGATGATTAAATTGAAGAGAAGTCATGAATCTGAAGTGCTAAATTTGACTGAGCAACTATTCAGCCTCAGAAGAGAATTTTTCAGGGAAAGGGGATCCTCTTTGCCATCAAAGAAGAGTAAGGAGTTTGAGTTGTTGAGGAGGCGAATCTCTGAGGTTATTACTAAATTAGATGAAGTGCTTGTCGAAAAGGCGGGCGTGGCTACATTTGGTATTTATGAAGAAAGTCTTAGCAGTTTGAAAGACAGACTGGAGTTACTCATTTCAGAAAATAAGCACCTCAGATATTTGCTTGCAGATAAGAAAAGGGAAGTTAAGTGTCTTTCACTTCAAGTTTCTGAGGCTGCTAGGAAAATGTCAGAACATTCCATGGCTGAGGCAAAGTTGTTAAAAACAACTGCTAATCTTAAATCAGCTGCTAAAGATGCGGATATTGAAGCTTTAATTGTTGAAGATACATATGCTTGTATTCTCAGGGGAATGATGGATCAAATTAATTGTATCGCTGAAGAGTCACATATGGAAAATATTTATATGCAAGAAATCTACAAAAGTATACTTAAAGAAGCTGCCCATAGTGCTCAACCTGCTAGCCAATGTGAAATTGAAGATTTGAGTATGGAGTACACTATCAAGCAAGAAATATGTGTACTTGTATTCAAAGAAGTCATGAAAGATGCTGAGAAAAATCTCAACAACCTGAACTTGAAATATATAGAAGAAAATGAACTCCGGGTTTTGATTGAGATAGAAAAACTAGAAAAAGAGAAACAATGTGAAGTGGAGGTTGCAAACACAGTGAGATTAAAGCAAGAAATATTATCTCTGTCCGAAGAAAAGGAGCAGTTGGCGCAGGATGCAACAGCTGCATTGGAAAACGAAAAGGAGCGATATGAATTAGCTGCTCAGGAGCTACATAATTTAAGGGACGAGACATGTCGGCAACAGAAATTGATTTCTGACAGCATTGAAGAGTCAAATGCTACAAAGCAGAACTTAACTGATGCATTGGAGCAAATTGAAAGACATAAGGCTGACATGTGCATGTTAGATCAGAAGCTTGAACTAGCAATGAAAGAGTTAAGCGAAGTTAATGAGGAGAGGAGAATGCTTCTTGATGCGAACCAAGAGAAGCAGAATGCTTTATCTTTGTTGGAAGCAAAAGAAAGGGAACACAAGCAGCAATTGGAATCAATGGCCGTGTATATCCGTGAATTATTGAAAGGGGTTGCTGAATTTGAATGTAGAGTAACACAAGATATTTCAAGGAAATGTTCAAGGTACTTGCTCAGTTATTTTTATCTCTTATTGCTTCGTGTAAATTCTTTTGTGCTCTAGTTCTGTCAGTAGATTTGCTTCCACATTCTTATATGATTCCTGGATGGGGTGATGTTTTGTTAATCTAATGGGATGTGTTTCTACATTCGGAACCCTCATAATGTACCTGTGGCTTTGTTTCCAGGTTGAAGAGTTTGAGTTCTCAATTCCGTTTTCTTAAACAAAAAGCTAATGTCATTGTAAGAAGAGGTTTGCTGTACCGGCAGAGACTTGAAAAGAAATGTTCTGACCTTGAAAAGGCAGAAGCTGAGGTATGTGAATTCGAATCAGATAAGTATTATGCATTCATATGTTCCAACTTGATATTTTGGCGTCATATTATATTTCGTGCTATAAAACCCATGGAATTGAATTGATGCTTGCATATACATGTGGAAGAAGCTGTTTGAGATGCCCTGCTGGATGATGGAACAGTGTAAATATGATTGGAAGTTATCTTCCATTACTGACCCTGAAATGACTTCTGTTTCACAGTGTTATGTTGTAATTTTGTAATGCAAGAAAAGGATTTACATCTTTAAGTATATTGTTAGATGAACTTCTGATTACGAATCAAAGATAGCTTTTGAAGTTTGTTATAATTGAGTTTTTGTCATTGAATTTCAGGTTGATCTTTTGGGGGATGAGGTGGGGACTCTGTTGAGCCTTGTTGAGAAAATATACATTGCTCTTGATCATTATTCACCAGTATTGAAGCATTATCCTGGAGTAAGATGCTTTCTTCTATTCATTGGTTGATCATGTTAGCTCTATATAGCTTCTAGATTTCAGGGGAACCGGTGTACAGTATGAATGTATTGATGTCTGCGGAAGTATCGGATGCCCGTGTTTGAAAAAAGATTGATGTCGGTGTAAATATGAATTAAAATTGGCGGAAATGACAGAAATTTATCCCAAGCACGAAAGTTAATAAAAACTTATAATTGATTCTGAATTATAATAAAAATGTTGTGCTTCTAACAAAAGCGCTTCTGCAAATAGGCCCTTGTGTATTTTGTAAGAATTAGTGCGAATATAGTGTGGTGAATGCTTTGATGAACGAAAATAACATCTGTATATTGATCGCGTATTCTCTCTTGCGTTTGCAGATAACTGAAATCTTGAAGCTGATAAGAAGAGAATTAACTGGAGAAATTAAAGCAGCTTGATACACCCTTTTAGCCTTGGTAAGGTTTCCAATTTAATGGTTTCGTCTTTCGACAACAGCTCACCATGTCACATAACTCCTATAAATGTGTATAAATTTTACTTATTTGAGACTGTTGGGTCGAATACTCTTAATGATCTCGCCCTTGCATCTTTCGTGTGACGCAGTGTCAGCAGAGTAGTTGTAGGCAATTCATCGCCTTTGTCAAAACAACCATCCAAGAAAAAGTTGAGGAGCCTGGAGATATAAATCCCGTATGAGAGACATGTTGCAGAAGCAAAATTTGACGAAGGAACGAGATGTGAAATGGTTTGCAACCAACAGGGGCAGTGCGAAAATTGAAATTAGTGAGCTTGGTTTTTGAAGTGTAGTTTTTATTCGATTCTTTTTGTCTAGGTGCCGAGCTAAAACCTCGTCTGGAATTGACCACTTGTTCCTCCTTCCATGGTTGGAAGAAGTTTTAGAGTCCACTTTGATAGCAATACTACACATGTCTGTTTTTTTTTTTGGGGGGGGGGGGGGGGGGGGGGGGGGGGGGGGAATACTACATGCTTGTTTCAGCGCTGCTTTATGTTGTAAAGTTAAAACTCTCTTTCATAAAATAAATAAATTAATTAAGACAGCGGATCCGTAACACTACTTTTTTTTACACAAACATTTGACACGTTTTTGTGGAGCTTATTCTGTAATATATTTTAATGATCCGAACCGTCTATCTTTTAGAACATCATTCACATATTATCTTTGCAAAAAGTTGAACAAATTCAAAACTACAAAGGCATTCATTTGTAATAAAGAAAATGAACGAATACGGTTCTACAAAGAAATCATAACCTTTAATTCAATGGTCATATAGGTTAGATTTAGATTTTTAATAAACATGATCTTTGAGGAAGATGTAAATGATAAATGATTTGAATCGTTAAAATATATAACGGAATAAGTCCTACAAAAATAGTGTAAAAAAATAGTTGTGCCACAGATCCTTCCTATTGATAATTAAAATGACAACGAATCGAAAATTCCAACTTTTCTTTTTCCTGTTGAAAAATAGAATCATAGATTGCTATTCAAATGTTGCAGATGAAATACAGCTTCTCCCCGGACTTGGTCTCTTCTGATCTTTCCGGTCGTAGTCGCCGGAAACGGCTTCTTCCATAAAATGAATATTTTTGGTATCTTAAACCTGCAAAGATCATAAGATTAATGTCAACCATTATATTGTAATTGCATACGTGCACAAAATTTTCCGCATGAAGCTAGAACGAGAAATTCGAGAACACTGCTTGGCTCCTTACCCCGTCAAATTCTTTTGTTTACAATATTGACAAAGAATCTCACTGGAGATGTGTGGCATTTGTTTTGAGACTGAGTGTTTGATGGTTGTATTCATCCACTGCCAATCTTCTCTTATTTGAACACACGCAACAACCATCTCGGTGAGACGAGAATCCGGAATTCCGACGACAACAACGCCGGTTACCCCTGGATGTTGTAATAAGGTTCTCTCCACCTACGGATCGGAGATAAGTAATGAAATAAGTAAATATACTTTTTCTAAATTGGTGAATCCGCGACAAAAAAATTTAGACTGTATGCGCCGGTTATATGTAACTTCGAGGCTCACGTACCTCTTCAGGGTAAATGTTCTCCCCTCCGCTCTTGATCCGACCGTTTGCTCGTCCGATTAGCCACACATTGCCAGAGTCATCAACGGATCCAACGTCGCCGGTGTCAAACCATACTTCATTGCCGGAAACTGACTCATTTGGTGGACTTCCGTGCCAATATCTGAGCATCACATGTTGACCTCTAGTTAAGATCCTTCCCACATGAGAGGAGCCATCGACCGAGATCTTTAGTTCCACATGAGGAGCCGGCTTCCCAACACAAACACCCCTTTCTTCATGAGCTGAATGCAGTTTTCGTTCATCATTCAACCGGGGAGGGCCGCCGGAGTTGTCAACGCTTGGATCATATAGAGTCATGAAGGTTAATGACGAGCATGTCTCCGTCATTCCTTAAGTTATCGGAAGGTAAGGAGAAACAAAATCGTAAGATTTTCGAATCAAATTTTCAAGGACTAATGGCTCGTCTGGTGTCTAGGACTAAATTGTATTGGATAACTCATAAAACCAATCAAATCCAACCCTAGACACCAGACGATCTCTAAATAACGAGGGAACCTGCTGGATGAAGAGAACTTACCATAAGCTGAGAGAAGCTTAGCTTGTGGGAACAATTTAATGGCAGCTTTGGTCAGCTCAATTGACAAGCCTCCACCTCCATTCAATATCTTCTTCACACTATCCCTCCCTTTCCATGTTTCCTTCCCCCTGACAGATTCCACAAAAATGAACACCGAAAAACTATGGCCGCAAGGCACAATACAAATCGAAACTACAACACTAAGCGATGCAAAGTACAAGGCTTTGGAAGTCGATCTTCTTTGGACTCGTGCGTGCATTACTTAGAAAGAAAAAACGGTCATCATTTACCTGAATTTAGAAACCAAATCAGCCATCATTGCAGGAACGGTGATCAGAGAAGTCACGCTATGTCGCTCAATGGCTTCGAGGGCGGATTTAGCCACAAACTTGGGCATCAGGACATGGCGTGCTCCGATCATTAGCATTGCCAGGGCTGATGACAACCCACCAATGTGGCACAATGGAGCAGTATGCAAGTAAACCTGCAGATATCCACACAATTCAACGTTAAGAAGTCGTTCAATTTCGCGGGCTGAATCTTGTTCAAACCCCGCTTTTGTGCAAAAACCTAGTCCGAGCATTCTCTACTACCTAACTGCAAACTACGAAAAGAACACTTGCGTACATCATCCTCACCGTAGCCAGCAACAGCGATTTTTGCTAGGGACTGTATGATAAAAGCCGAGTGGCTTAGGGTAACTCCCTTTGGCCTTCCAGAGGTTCCTATATATTTAACAAGAACAAATCGATAACTAAAACAAATTAGTGACCGGATTATCTTACAACTAATATCTGAAAAATCTTTTGAGAACAAATAAACACAGTAGAGAGAGCTCGTGCCAGAAGTGAAGCATATGATCACAGCACCGTCAGGTGCCCAGGAGTAGTTCAATGGCAGCGCAGCTCCTACGGAATGCTTTTTAATCAACTCGGTAGTTAACGCTGGCCAAATGAAGAATGAAGATGAACACATTAACCCAATTGGTTTTCATTACAATTTTCTAAATGTGAAATACATGTCTTAGAAACTACATACGATTATTCGAAGCCCTTAAGACATCTGAGGAAGGTGAATCCACCGAAACATGCCACCTCAGAGAAGGTATATCGCGAAGTTGAAGCTTTGAGTACCAAGGGATGCAGCTATCATCAGTCACTAACATTGCTGGCCTCACTACTTCCATTGCCAAAAGTGCTTCTTCATAGCTCTGCAGGGGTGAAAACACAAATTAAACAGATGTTGGGTCAGATTTTGTTACAGAAAAGTAATTGACAAAATTATGGTTTCAAAGTTTACTTACTTACCCATCGGTAATTAAGAGGAGCAGCTATGGCACCAACATATGCAATGGCTAGTAACCACTCCAAATACAACTCACTGAGCATAACGAAACCAAATATTAGTACTTTAGCCATGTTTTGGAAAGGCTAGAAGTGCTTTCAGATTACCAAAAGCGCTTCTAACGTAATTAAAAGAGATAACTAAATGTGTTTATGGACGATAAAAGCACTTTTTCAGCTTTCTCTAGAAGTTTTAAGAGATTTTTTGTGTGCTTCTAATAACGTTATGAGCAAAAGTGCTTTTTAAAGAAACGTTTGAATTTTAGTAAAAAGTTTGTTTCGCTTCTGGTAAAATTACGAGTAGAAGTGCTTCCTAAAATCCTGAACGAGTCCTTAGGATTGACTATCTTTGAAAAAGCATCTTACAAGCGAAGCAGCACCTGTTGAAGGCAGCAATCGAAACGACGTCACCAGAACATATGCCGAGCGGAAGCAGGCCTCGGGCCAGTTCCATGGCACCCTCCACGAACTCCTTGCCCGTCTTTTGGCGGTTGCCGGTGACCATGACCACTGAATTGCGCCGGAGAGTAGATAGGAGGCTCATGCACTGGCAAATGTGGGCCTGTGAGTAATTACCCATTTCTCTAGTGTGCAAACTAGTAATCTACTAAAATTGCTGTTCTTTTGTGAAGCTCTGAGAATTCCGTTTGAAAGAAGGAGCGGGGAGAGAAAGAGAGGTCAGAGCAGAGTGCCATTGGAAGACTGGATTTCAAGTTATCTTATCTTATGGTACATAATAGCTAAGTTATGAAGAAACTCCCAGCAGCTATGTTTACCGATAATATTTTAAGTCAATCAATTATTATTGTGGGTTATTTTTGTTATTCAAATGTTTTAACTTTCTTACATAACAGTACGTGGTTGATTTAAAAATTGCGTTAAAAAAAAAATCATGTGAATAAAAGTTTTACTGTAAAAGTTTGATTTTTCTCCTTTTTCTTAGAATTTAAAGGAGGAAAAAGAAAAGAAGGTGTGCATAGCTATTATTACTACACAAAAACAATGAAGGAGAAGTAACTTGAGTCCGGATTCTCACCGGAACCTCTTTGTGAGGATCCTGAGAATCTGTGAATCGTATCTTTTTATCGTACATCGTACGGTTACAAATTATTTTAAATATTTTTATTTAAAAATAAACGTAAACAGTACTTGACAAAAACTGACCGCACAATATACAATGAACAGACACAAATCTTCAGGATCCTCATCAAAATGATCCGTAGAGGATCATGTTGGGAGTAACTTAGCATCAAAGTTAAGCCCATAGTAATAACTTACCCAAAAAAAAAGCCCATATTAATAAAATAAAATAAAAATGTTAAGCCTCCAAATACTACGCATGGATAAGGATTTGGATCCTCTGGTCATGATCCTCTTAATCAGTGTTAGTAGACCGTTGGATTTTTATCTAATAATTATAATTATTATAATTTTTAGAGGGCTTTCATGTTTGTAACCGTTGGATAAAAATCTAACGATCTACTAAAATTGATCAGGAGAATTCCGACCAGTTACCTCGGAAGGATCCAAATCCCATGGATAAAGCTAAAGTCATCTCCCATCACATATAATATTAATAACACCATAAAGCAAACCGTGACAATCTACTTTTGGCATCACGAATGAAATATGACTATTTCTTACCAAGCTCTACAAAAAGAGAGAATACCATTCTTTGAATCTAAAACCAGAATCCAAACTTTACAATAATACAAAGCAAATGCTTCACCGTCACAACAGATAAAAGTTGCTATACCTAAATTAACAGCCACACCCATCTTTTCATGTCATGCATCGTGCTTATGTTTAGTGTCTCGGATTATTAGATTGAATTTCGAATCTCATAAAATTTAAATATGTTAAATCGGTCGAAGGCCAACTTTTAAAATTATTCAAGTCATCATCCGAGACTAGTCCATTCTCTAATTCAACTAGACAAACTCAGTACTTGACTTCTATTTCTTCCTTTGGCATATTGTGAGCTAAGTACTGGTTTGGTACTGTGATGCTTTTATAAAAAGTGGGTATCAAAAAAAGCTGAGCTCAAAAAGATATTTGGTAAACACTTAAAAACAGCTTATTTTCACAGTTTTGGATGAAAAAAAAAACTGAAAACGTGAAGCAGCAAAAATGAGATTATTCTTACAACACAACAAAAACAGTTTTTTTTCAAAGCATAACAATACCAAACCAATGCTGAGTTAAAATATCAGTACAGCTGATTGATAAGGATATCGCATATCTCAAATGAGGTCGTATGGAATTAAATGAGACTAAATTGTAAGCAACCCACATAATTGTAAGACTATTGATGACAATCTAATCAAGTTTTTTTTTTTCAATTCTAGTGAGCTATCAAATCCAATACTAATCACAGAACGTGATTAAGAATAAGACTTCCCATTTGTCCTCGATGAAATTATGCCCTTTTTCTTCTTTTATTATTTACGGGGTGTAAAAAGTAAAATCCAAAAAAAAGTAGAAAAAGTGCATGTGATTTAGGTTGGCGTGCGAGCCTGTGAATGGTTAATAGCAGAGTACAGCAAATCATACGACGACGTTTGGAGGAACTGAAGCCAATATATATTGACTTCTGAGTTCTGCCAATTCGAGAGAGAGAGAGAGAGAGAGAGAGAGAGAGAGCGCGACCGCCGCTCACTCCCCACTCGTCTCCGACGAACGACAACAAACTTTAGACTTATCGCTTATCGGTGCTCATACTCTTATAAAACGACTGCGTCGCTGGACCTGAGCCCTCTCGAGACGGAGGAAGAGGAAGAGAGGGAGAGAAATGGCGTTTCTCATCGAAATTGGTGTAGCAGCGATCGCGGTGTTTCTGATTGCGGTGGCGATGGAATCGGACGGCCGAGAGCTGCGGCCGTCCGACCACGGCCTCGTGTACCAGGACCAGGCGCCGGCGACCGCGAAGTCGCCGACGGAAGAAAAGTCGTTCTTCGTCGGGGGAGGAGGAGGAGGAGAGAATTCGCCGGCGGCGGGCGACGCGGCACAGCCGAAGCCGAAGGCGATGAACTCGAGCGACGAGTCGTGGTGGAAGGGCGTGGTGGCACGTGACGGTGGGAGGGGTAGGGATCTCGTGAGGGACGTGCTGCTGGTGGCGAGCTTGCTTTGTGGGATTGCCGGCGTGGCTCTGTTTGTGGCCTCTGCTTTCGTTTACGTCTTGAGGTACCGAAAGCATAAATCTTTACCGTCAGAAGCTCCGTCATCGTGAGGTAATAATTATATTAAGAAATAACTAATGTTCTTTGGATTTTTTCCCTTCAATTTTTTTTCCACTTTTTTTCATGTAAATAAAATTAAGAGGTGAATCATATGTGATAGAGGATATTCCAAATTTTTATTTACATTAAACTTTGATAAATAAAGCGGAATTCAAACTTTAGTGCAAAGAGAAATATAAGGCCTAACCAAGACTAAACCGAAATCTACTGCACATTTTTTAGTATTAATCAACTTTTATTACATTGATACTTTTTATCACTAAGTTAGTAGAACATATTCCAAGTTTACATTTCCTTACCTCCAAATGGATAAAAGTTTTAATTAGTGAAGTTCATATCACTGGCTTGCAAGGATTTGTAGCCTTGATGATCAAAATTGTTTCCTCAAACAATATGAGGAGATGACCTTTAATCTTTTGTAACGATACGTCATAGCAATGATCTAATTATTGCAAGATCTCTAAATTTTATATGGAAAATTTAAATCGTTGATTTTTCGAATCACTATGTGGTAAATACCATGAAAACAGTTGTTGAATTTATGTTACATACTTTTTTTAAGATTTAAATTATAGTTACACTAGGTTGGTAATGTATCGATGTATAGCTTTTATGTGGCATTAAATTGTTAGAGAATGCGAACTATGCATCCTCGTGGTATGTTCCGATATATACGATGAGAAATGCTAAGGAGACTCTTCATAGATTTTTTATCACCTCACAATTTATTGTTAATTTCGTGTCAATATCATAAATATTAAGCTAAAAACGTAAAAGTAACATAGAGTCTATAAAGAATTTTATTTTTAAGAGAGTCTCCTTAATATTTCTTTTATATATAATGAATGAAAATATTTTCATGTTTGAAATGGAGGGGGCATTGTTGGCTGGAATGAGGATCCTCTCCGGATCCTCTTTGTGAGGATTTTGGAAATTCTTAAATCATGTCCGTTTATTGTACATCGTGTCAGAAATCATTTTAAATATTTTTATTTAAAATTAAATATGAATAATATCTAACAAAAATTGACCACACGATTTATAATGAACGAACACAATTTGAGGATCCTACACGATTTATGTTGGCTGGTGAGGTTATAATCCAGGTCACATGACATGGTTGACTTTGGGTTAGCTTGTGGTCCACGTCACAAAGAATCAAAGACGATAATGAACTTAAGAACGCCTGCCTTCAATTCAATCTCCATCACCATTCATTTCATGGGGTCCTTGGCATACAAATCAGATAATGATAAACAACCAAAGAACATGGTTATTTGCGTCGGATCTTTTCCAAAGAATCGGATTCGGTTTAGTGATCCCTTTCTTCCCATTAATTAGTTCTTAGTTTAGCGGTGTAATTTTACTTCAATGTAAAATATCTCAAGTTTGAATTCCCGTCCAGAAACTTAGCTTGGTCCATTACTTTCAAATCAAAGATTTGGTTTAACTTGTGGCACAATAGCCGTATTTTCTTTTCTTTTTTGTCCCATGGACGGAATGGGGTAGCAAAACCTCTCTACGTTTACTAAAGCATGAGTATTGAAATTATCCTATTTCTTGACTCCTCTGCGTTTACTAACACATAGAATCATAAAAGTGTGGGATTTACATTCAAGTCCCATAATGAAATACTTAAAATTTAAAAATCAAGAATTAGATCGACTAGGTGGTACTAGTTGATCCCGAACCATGACTTTCCCGGTTCCAAGTAAACATGTTGTCAAGTCGTGGAAACAGTCTCTTTGCAAAAAAAAAGAATTATGATATGATTTTTCTCAATCAAACAGCTATCCATTTGTGACCAAAAGGCTACGGATTTGAGTCGTGTAAACAGTCTGTATGCAAAAAGAAGAAGAAAAAAAAAAAGGATAAAACTGCATATGATAGAGGTTTTCCCCCGCAAACTCTCGCAAAGTGAGAAACTTTGTTGGTTTGGGGTCGCCCTTTTAAAGGGCAATCCATTAACCAGAGAGACAATTGAATTTCTATAAACAAGTGCAAAAGAATGGAGACGAGTGTATGGTGCCGTTCCGTACAAAAATATATATAACTCAACCAAAAATTACAGGTTTTTATTAAATAAGATGGACAAAAAATAATTAAATCGTTTACCTATTGCTCAAGGGGCATCCACTCTAGTTCTAAATCTATTTCTCCACACTCAACATTCTGGAGCTTCAAAGACACCTCCTGTTTTACCTTCCCATCGACAATGTTAACAGTGCTATCGTCTATGAGTGCATTGTCGTGCGACTTCAGCCATTTCCCGATTTGCATGTTCCCAAACATTCCTGCATCCCCGAATGCCATCGCAGATGTTATCAATGGCTGAAGATCAACCTCTGCTTCTCCCATTATGTCATCAGCCGAGAACGTGTCGTGATCAAACACCTGCTGCAATGTGACAAGCAGGAGGATTTCCGTAAAATACTTCCCATCATAAAGGGTTCTGTTTAGACCAGAGGCAGAGGCTAATCTGCGATCCGTGTATACCACAATTTACAAGTGAAAAAAGGATAAAAGGAAAACCTTTCGGAAGCAATCAGATTGCATCAAAGTTTTCCTTGTCATCAACACAAATTTTGTTATGACATTTAACGTAGGAATAGCGGGAGGCTGACGTGACTGCTTCCGGTGAGTATGGAAGAATGAGAACAAGAATGGCTATTCTACCATGAACGGCTAAGCAAGTTGTAGAAACATGTAGCAACCTAGGTTTAATTTGTGTGTGTATGTGTGTGTAGAGATAGAGAGAGAGAGAGAGAGAGAGAGAGAGAGAGATCCACGTACGAGTACAAAGAGATGGCAGAGTAAAACATCACATCAAAAACAAAATGTTTGCAAAGATGAAGAGGAAAAAAGGCATAGATATGCGTACCAACTGTAAAGCTCCAAATCGCTCAGGTACAGACAGCATGAGTTCCTCATTCCAGACGGGATTCAAGTTACTCTTTATTACAGTCGTCCGAAGAGTCTACATTATCACCAACATTGTCATCATCAAATAAAGAAATGTCGGTCTCAAGTGAATAGAAATTCAAATTCTCTTATAACATATGGGTTCGCAATCTATAAATAGGCTAATACGCTTAATCAAATCTAGCCGTTCGCATGTGTCAACAACCTTGTTCTTACCCCGATGTTCCTTGTTATATGCAAAAAAAAAAAAAAAAAAAAAAAAAATTAAAGATGAACTCTCTCTCTCTCTCTCTCGCTCTCCCCCGATCCCCTCTTTTCGTCCCTCCTCCAAACCCTGTTTTTCTCTCTCAAATATCTCTCCTGGGGATATTTTGGATGTTCACTTTGACATGAAGCTCAAATAAAAGAAGGTAACCAGGAGGCTAGGAAGTAAAGGGATCTCATAAATTCTACATGCTTCTGCATATCAAGCAGATTCTGTAGTTTCAATACCAAGGGAAAAGAAAATTGAAGAATTATTAACCTGCTTCCCAAGAGTCAGGATTACATAAGGATCACTTGTCATCATATCTCGAATGGCTAAATTTGTGCCTCTAATCACCTTAACCTTCAATAAACCAATAAATTCTACCATGCCTTCCTGCTGCATATTTCAAGAATGGAACAAAGTTATATTCCACTCTCACAACGTATATGAACGTTTACTTTAATACTCAAACTACATAATTGAAAGGCAGACATAAGGCGTGACAATATTTACCGATTTCTGTGAAGAATTTGAACGGAAACTATCAATAATCTTTCGAGAAAAACTATTTGATTGGAGAGTGCTCTGGAGAGAGTTCTTTCTAGAAGGACCTGAGTTAATCCGCAAGCTAGGTTTCAGAAACTCTTGAAGCTCATACTTTGACCTACATGAATACGTGACTACTTTAAACATCTGAAAAATAACCCAACAATTGAATCTGCTCCATGGTAGATTCTAGAATTCTATATCATAACTAACCGGATGAATTTTGAACGTTCCTCATGACCGGCATCTGGTCCAGGCTTTGAAAGTCCCTCCGGAATAAAAGCCTCGTAAATTGAATTAGCAGAAGAGTTTCCTCCAACTTCTATCATTGCATCAATTTCATCATCAGACCATTCATCCAGGGTCACTGACAAAACCTGAACATTTCAAATTCATGTTGTTTAAGACAAATATATAATTGTAATAATGCACACGACTGGAGACATCACATCAGCATATAGAAAACATAAAATAATAATGAATATTTGATCAATTAAGCAACATTTGACAGATCACCGAGCAAGCCTGAAATAGTTCTACCATGCCTGTCATCCTAGAAACGAAAGAAGGAAAGCCAAAGAGAGATTTTTTTGGTAAAAGGACTGAAATAAACTTTCCCAGTTTCCTAGCATTGCAACTCAAACAACCAAGGATGAACAATCAAATGAACTTCCTTGATGAAAGCAGATTGGGATCAATCAGTTATTTCGTTCACCGAGTTACAAGTTCCCTTTTGGTCAGTGGATTTTGTATCGTTAATTTTGTTTGTTTAAATTTAGTTATATAACAATCCTGCAAACAAAACTCCAAAGTATGAGTGTCCCTAGCTAGTTTCATGTTTTCAACTGGCAAATTGTTTCCATTATAAAAATTTAAATTGGATGCATCCAGCAATCAGGAGCGCTTACCTTTGATATATGAGTACCAAGACTCCTGTGCACACCACAACATTTTAAGCATATAAAAACTCCAATGTTTGCTGACCTGCAAATGCAGTTACGAACAGGATACCTTCCAAGTCAGAAGGATATAGGATGGAAAGTAAACTGTCCTAAGAATATACATTTATTTTCAAATGTCCTGAAACAAGTGTATCCGAATTTGGGATGTCAACTAATAGCTTTACACAACACTCTCATCATTAAGCTCTCAAGCTTACGTACGAAACAAGCATGTCTCAAATTGACTTGGTACCATACAAAAACCGATGCAAAGTTGTATCAATGGGAAAAAACTTACGCCCATTTAGGATCAGGAGCACCACAATCAGCACAATTGCGATTATCTTTTTGCACCAATAAATCTTTTAATCTTCTTTTACCTGCATTGAGACTTGCATGTCATTCAGCTTCTAGATTAAAGTAAAAAGCAAAAAGACACTCTCTTTTTTTATGCCAAACATGTACAGATTTAGGTCAATAAACCACAGTAAGAAAAGTTGTACAGTCCAGTGACTAGTACACAAACAACGGAAAGTCCCTTCCTTAACCCGAATATTATATGTAATTATGGTGCATAATTCATAATACCTAAAAAATCACAGTTTATAAGACCCTATTCATAATATATTTCTCTTGTTTGAATCAAGTTTTACAAGCATACCTGAGGCAGGCCTCCCAAGATCCATTGGACGGTGATTCATTGCTCCGTTAGTAAATTACGATCATGCACTGGGTGAAGCCTGTTCTTTTCAAGTAATCAGGACACAGTGACCTGAAAAAGAAAAGTAAAACAATCAACCTGAGCAAAAGCGTTCCAGAAACGAAACAACACCACCCAATTGAATGCTTCAAAGTTTGTTCTTCTTTAGCATAAAGTACCCAAACAAGCTAATCTTGTAGAGCTCAAATTAAGCAAATTCCCCCGCATATATGAGCAAAAATTAGTTTGAAACCAATGAAATTCCCAGTGCCACTGAGAATCTGCAATAATCGTTGACGGGTTTTTACCATCATTCAAAGTTGAAGGCAGTCCAGTAATCGAAACATCCACATCAAATTCATAGTAAATTAATGAACAACATACTATTTCGCTTGGCTACAAAAACTTCATAAATGGATGGAATACGTCAAATTATTTATTTTTTGTTGATTTTTTCAGGTTCCAAACGGTGAAAGCTCCAATCAAATGCAACAAAATGAAAAAAATGATTACAAGAAACAAAACCCAAATCAACAACGAATTGGTAATTAATTAATAATTATAAATGATGGGTTCATTCAAAACTGTTAGAGCATGCAATTAAAGGCGGAAACTTGGTCCAAATCAAAGGTTCCAAATCCATCTAAATCATTCACATATAACCAGAAAAAAGAAAATGACAGAAACCAATCATCCAAAAAATAAAAAACTAACCTGACAAATAAAAATATGGAGATTGAGTGAAAGATTGAGGAGAAAGATAGCAAATTTACCAGTGGATTGAAGAAATGGGAAATGCCCTTTTTAGAATGATTGATTCTTCAGAGAGAGGGAGAAAGGGAGGGAGAAAGGGAGGAGGAGGATTGTTGAAACAAGTACAACTGTGTTTTTGTTTTTATTTTTATTTTATTGTATTTTATTTTGTTTTTCTATTTGTTGAATATATTATATTAATTATTTTTAAATTGTAAGGTGAGAGGACAAGGAATGAATAATGAAATAAGAATACTCTCCAGATTCTTTTTGTGAAGATTCTAAAAATTCTTCGATCACATCTGTGCAATAAATCAATAATGTCCGAAGGAGGGATGTGAGCAGTATAAATAATTGGCTTCCCTAAAATAACCAGCACACTTCTGCTCTCTGCTGCTTCCAACTTCCAACTTGGCAGTTGGCTGGCAGTTGGGCAGATATTCATTTATTAATGTATGTTTTTGTAGAGTTATAACGTTTGTATCTTAAATAATTAATTGTTAAGGGGGAGGAACATTAGTGGGGGATTGAACCTGTGTCATGGTGGATAGATATATTTTTTCTTAATTAATAGAAAAAATATATATCTCTAATTATAATTTGTCAGCCTTTTTTTTTAAGAACAATATTTATTTTGTCATTAGAATTATGATTCAGTAGTATTATTCTCCATCTAGGGGGGGTTTGAGCTACATGTAAATTGAAGGTAGTCATGACCCTTCAGCTCTGCCACTGCTTATAGTGGTAGGTTTCACTTTCAACTCCCGTGAATAATGAATTTAAAATCCAACAAGTGAAAAATAAACCAAAGACAAATTAATTATGTTGGCGACAAAAACAATTCACTACTTGCACGCATCGATAGTATTTAGACAATTACTTCTGCAATTGGTAAGTAGTAATAAAAACGAAGTTTGTTACTTTGGTCCCAAAATAATTCAATTTCATTTTGATTCTAGGAATATTCCCCCAATGTCAATATCTAGGTTTGAATATCTAATATATTTCACTTGGTCGGTCATCCAGATTTTCAAAATTTTTTTTTTTTTTGAACTATTTTTTTTTTATTTTTTTATTTTAAGTATATAGGTTTGAGTCATTGCCTTTCTAGAAATAGTTGTAAATGATTGACATTCTTCTAATTTAAATTTCATGAGTCATAACCAGTAATTTTCTTCTTTTTTTCTTTTTTTTTTCCTCCCTTTATTTAAGCAAATAAAATGTCAATGTTTAAATATTAAACCTGATTTAATCATGAATTAACATTGAAAAAACAGCAGTGTGGAGTGTGGACACAATGCCAGTTGTACATGAATTCCAACCTGACAGTTGTCTCTGTTGACAAAGTTTATAGTACTTGATGTTTGCATGACATCATGACAATTATTATTATTATTATTTTTTTTTTTACAGTCAATATTACTAAGGAAAAAAGGTTAGCTTAGCTTTATAATAGGCTAGCAATAATATGGTTTAAATTCATCTTTGACGAGAATCGAATTTAAGATCTCTTAATTACAAGTGAAGAAGAATATCACTATACCATAGTACTAAGTGTCATCATGACAATTGACACAACAAAATGTAAAGCCATGAATAAGAATCATGCCAAACGTCAATCAATGGAGTTGACTAACAACTTACATAACACGAGTACACCATTAACGTAATATATCATGCCAATGATATAAAGACATATATGTTTTCATCCAGATAACACTGTATCATCAATGCAAAACGTCACGATAGCAGTGTCCCTGTATCATGTAAGATATTATCATCATCTTGAGACAACTGAAATTTTGACAGGATAAAAAGACAACCACAAAATTTGTGAGAGATTCTTTGTGTTCCAGCGTTATATAGGGCAACAGGCACATGGGGTGAGACCGGATGAGCGAGCGGTGAGAACAAACACAGGGAGTAGGGCATTTTGCGAGCAGCCGGGCGGCCACATGGCCTGGACGTAAGGTTAAAGATGAACCGCCACTCACTCGCCCAAAGAAAAGAGATGATGAAATATCAGTCAACAATTAAAGCGTTTCTCTGTTTCTGTAGCTAAACAGAAAATCTCAATGGCTAATGCAATCAAAGGCTGAGGTACAACGGAAGCATTTATGCGACCGCAATGCTTGGCCACTTTCAATTCAAGAGTGTCATTTAACAAGTAAACGACGTTAGAATCACCTAACCTCAAACGTGATTCAGGAATCGAATAAATCATCCAGAGAACGTTGACAGGACAATTGGACAGCTACAGATCATACGAGAGTAGACAACCTTTCTGATTGTTACATTTATAAATGCTTAAAATACTAAACAGCAGCAGAAGATAAAACATCAATCGACAACAAAAAGGGTTTCTCAAAATGGTTCAGCCAAAATGATAGCTTGCCTTGTCTAAAGAGTAAAGATACAGATGAATGCTATTGTTGCTCAAGTTCCTTAGCTAAAGCTGATAAATGGGCAACTTACAAAGGAAAAAGAAACCGAAAATTTTACCTAGCATAAGATACTTGAGAGCATTTCCTCGAGAAAGAGACACGAATCAGTTCTGAAACAATGCATCATCAGTAGACTTCCACATGCCATTGCTTGTTCTTTTTCAGCTGTGAAAGCTTCTCCTCCCAGCTCTCCCCTCTTTCAACCGCAACCCTCTTCAAGGTTTCTTGAATCCCGGGCATCATTCCCTTGAGCCCGCAGAAGTATATGTGGGCCCCGTTGTCCAATAGCTTAAAGATCTCGTCACTGTACTCCTCGATTTTATCCTGAACATACATCTTCCCTCCTCTCTGGTTCTTCTGTTCTCTGCTAAGTGCTATGTCGTACCGGAAATTATCGGGGTAGTCCTTGAGATACTTGGTGAATTCTTCATCATATAGGAGACTATCAGTGTTGGCCACACCAAGGAATAGCCATGCAAGGCCGCCAAACTTGAATTTGGGAACAGATTCCATGAACATGCGACGGAGGTAACCTCTGTACGGGGCAATACCAGTGCCAGTGGCAATCATAATGTGGGTGGCATTTGGGTTGTCTTCAGGCAAAAGCATGATCTTGCCAGCAGGCCCTGCCATGTTATAAGTTGAATTAAGTACAAGATAAGGAGTGCATCTTAACTACCAGCAAGTGCCAAATCCATAAAATGAAAAGGATGGACCAATAAAAATGTCCGACAGTTCTTTAAAAATTAGGCTCTTACCTGTGATCTTAATTTTATCACCAGGCTTGGAGTTGCATAAAAAGTTGCTGCATACACCATTCTTGGAAGGATCCTCCTTTCCTGTCTCAGGGTCGTAATAGACAGCACGACGAACACACAAACTAGTTGTCTTGCCATCAAAATAGTCTCCATACCTTGTCGATGCAATTGAGTAAAGGCGAACATTGTGCGGAGCCCCAGGTTTCTTTGGGTTTTCCCCCTGTCATGCAAGTAAATAAATAAGGTACTGCAAATGAGGCGTTTGGAGTGCAGATGGATTTAATAGCATGACAGAAACATGATTTAAAACTATGCGGTTTAAGTGAAGAGATAGAACCAACGTCAAATGGGGATGAAAACAATTATAACATAATCCTCTTAATTTAAAAATCATAGATGCACCAAAAATAATCTCTTGATCACGATTAGTTCAAAAAGACAACCTGAGTGAACTTTCTCAACGAATTTTCTAGGCCAAAAATCATACAGTTATTGATGAAAACATAAATACTATGCAACGAGTTACTTACCGGAGGGATGACACCATAACTTTGCCCTTCCCAGTAAGGCACATTACCACCATGATCAATCACAATATGGCAAGTCTCTCCAGGAGCATTTGGGCCGACAATCCTCTCAACAGAAAGAATGGTTGCAGTATAAGGTTCCTTAGGCTTGTATGTATTTAATGGGGGCTCATTAGCATCCTCAAGTTGTAGAGGAGCTACATTAACTTTAGGCGCACTTGCTTGTTGCACTGACATGCATAGAATGCGCTGATTTCTCAGCCGTCCCTTTTTCGTTTTGAAGTCCAAAGGTATAGGAGCCCATGATTTATCATTAAAGTTAACACTTCGTGCCTGCAGCGAAATTATAAACAGTTTCAGTGAAAAATCGACAACTATAAACGACCATTGCAGAACATCAACATCACATTTGAACTCAATAACTACAGCTGGTTTGTTTGTACTTTTGAAACTAAATTGTTTACAATGCACACTAAGATTATAACACTCCTCAAAAGAAGGGGAATTAGAAAAACGAAACAGTAATCTTTTTCCTATCAGCTTCATCCCTGAAAAGTGCTCCTAAGGTCGGGCGGAGAACCCAATAAATGCTATAAACCAAAGCTAACACCACCAAAAACAAAAATCACACCTTGAACACAGATCTTCGGAGGGAGAAATCACTTCCAAGCGGAACAGTCACAGTCAGTGAACCCTGCAAACAAAACAATCAAAACCCAATTACAAACACAGCATATCTAATCAAATATCTGCTATTTATCCAATTGGGTAATCACAAAACGACCAAAGACTCAATTTTTCTTGCATTTTCTTGGGAAACAAACAGGAATCAGAAAAGGAGCCCGGGGATTACCTGAGAGAGAGCCAAATGAGACATGATTGGTTGATCGAGGGTGGTATGAATGAATTGAGAGGGCTTCTGGTGGTGTGATGGCCGAGGAGTTAATATAGGTGATGGGGGAGTTGGATCATGCAGGAGAATCACAAGCAGAAGAGTCGTTGAGAAAAAACGGGGAGAAAGGTGATCCTTCCGAGAGTCCCAAAGGTCGGGTTTTTGCTTTGCCTTTGGCTCCTCGGGCTCTCTCTCTCTCTCGCCGCGATGCTTCACTCGACCTGACGACTCGAAATAATTTATTACGATGATCCGTGGCAAGTTCGCATTGGCATATGGTCCACTTTTGTTTTATTACCAACTATGCAAACTGCTAACTTTTTTTTTTTTGGAAAATTAGAATTCCTGCATTTTTCAAATACTCTTTAGATTAAATATTAGTTCTATTTTGAAATTTGATTAGGACGCCTAAACAATAGTCATGTCATCATTTTTATATTTATTTAGATTACATGTAATTATTGTGTTTTTTAATTTAAAATGTTAATTATTAAATTCCATATATATATATATAGGTTGATAAATTTCTGTAAATAGCCTTTTTTTTAGGAAGCCAATTTCTTCTCCCACGTTTGAGCCGTATGGTTTCTTCTCCCACGTTAGAATTCTATGATCCTAATTTTTGAATTTTGAATGGACTTCTCCATTTCAATTAGTGGTTGTTTTCACTATTTTATATTGATATCATGTGAGGTAATTAGACGTATTCTCTATTTTCAAAGGTTTGAGGCTAGTACGTTCAAATAATATATTTAATGACACGCCCCGACCGAGATCGGAGCGTGCTGGCCGTCACACAAAGGTGACGTAGCCATGTGCACGTGCGGAAGCTAGTAAGTAGTAATATAAAAGTATGAATAATTAAAAACTAGCGTACAAGTACTAGAATAAGTGCTAGTCAGTGCGATACCAATTCAGAGCAGGTCTATAGCAGTCCAAATAAAATAACAACAGTAGTACGCCCGAAGGCGACCCTACAATGGGGAGTGTCTGTCAGAACGCCGAAAAGCTCTCAAGGGAAACCACCGCAACGGCTAAGCAACTAGAACCTGGAGGGGCGCAAAACAAAAGCGTGAGTGGGCAAAAATAAAGTTCTTTGAAAACTCTTTAGCAAGATACATTCTAACCCCTCGCCGTAAAACCTGTATACTTCCCAGAAAATGAACATATATACGTATGTATAGATATGCCAATCATGCTCAAGATATGCCATGTCAAAACCTCGTAATGAAATGTATGTGCTCAGGTATGTATTATATCAATAATATAACATCTGGCAGCCGGAGTCACCTAACGTGACCTGTACGGCTGCATATAGAGCTCAATCTTAAACTCAACAACTGAACCTGCCCACGAGTCGGAACCACTCTAGGTGGTCTGTACGACAGGCCTGGGTGTAATACATATATACGCTCTAGTGCTACGATCACGTGAAGGCTGTGCGAATAATCGCGGGTCACCTACGAGTCGGAACCACCTAATGTGGTCTGTACGACAGGCCTATGCACCTAGCTTGGACCCAAGCTGAGCGTATGGTGCGGGAGGTGAACAACACGTGAAGGACTGTGCCCTACTCTGGGCGGGAGCACTAACACCGGGGGTGCAGGTTATGAGCTCTCTAAGCATCTCTAACCACTATTTAATGCAATCGTTAACTAACGCTTACCTGGCACTTACCTATGCCTCCACAGCACCCACATATAAATATATGACATATGCATGTGTATATGTATGCCACAAATAATGCATGCAATGATGCATAAACGATAATAATAAAGTGCATGACATAATGTAAATAACCCTTTTTACTCAAATTCTGGGAATATAAATGTATATAGGTATATACGGAAAACAAAAGCCCACTCACTGGTATGTAGAAGGGTCGTAGCCCCCCTGTCTCGCGTGTGCACGCTCGTCCTCTGGGTACGTGTCACCTAAATGCGAAACAACTATAAAAACGTTAACTTTAAAGCACATAACCTGTTTCTCGTAATAACTTCTCATACATTGCTCAAAATGGACAAATGAATATACCCACGTGCTCTACACAACCTCAGGGTCACAACCATATTTTTAGAAAAATTTTTGGACCCCGCACGCGCCCCCACGCGCCAGCACAGGCACGGACCTACGCGCCCCCCACGCGCGGCCACGTGCCAGGCACACTGACGGTGTCAACAGACGCCGTCAGGAATATTCCGTTAAACTGACGGAATATTCCGTCAAATCTAACCGGATACCGTCACTGCCGTTAGGAATATTCCGTCAAACTTGACGGAATATTCCCCTTTCTTCTCCGGCCTACCCTCGCCGGACTCCGGTCGCCGGAAACTGGGAAAAACTTTAAACTAACTATTCTCCTTCGTTTCTCAACCGTTTTCTATGATTCTTGGACCAAAAGAAAGCCCTAAACTAGTAGAATCACGTTGGACCACTTTTAAAGGCTAAAAGTTACGCGATCATACCTGTCTCAAAACTCAAAAACCGGCCAACTTCGAACTAGGCCTTCCCGACGTCCAAATTCGTCCAACGAGCTACTCCGACGCTCCTTAGGACCTCACCAACACACCTACAAGCTTCAAATGTCCAAAAACTAAGTAAATTAATGTTGCATGAACAGTGCTCAAAACGGACCTCGCGATATCGACGTGAAAACGTCGAAGTTCTTACCTGAAAATGGTATGGTCGTGCTCCCCTTGACCTCACGAGTTGAATGGTGTCCTTGGTTTCCTCGATCCGTGATGGTTTGGGTGGTTTTGGTGTTTGTCCGTACGTATGGTGATAACGGGAAGGAAGAGAGAGGCACGGGGGAGAGAGACAGAGGGAGGGTGAAGAGAGACAGTGTATGTGCAGGTGTGTGTGTGTGGCCCAAAGCTTGCCAACACCATACAAGGTAACCAAAAACAATAATACGAAAACCAACTAGGGGTAAAAAGGTCATTTCCTCAGCACGTTTCCGACATTTTCGGGACGGGATGTCACAACCTTCCCACCTTAAAAGAATTTCGTCCCGAAATTCAAAACAACAACGCAGCAACCCCCTAGTAGTCAAAGAACAATCGAGGGTACAAATCCATCATCCGATTCTCTGTCTCCCACGTAGCTTCTTCGACTGAATGGTTCCTCCACAAAACCTTCACCAATTTCACTGTCTTGTTCCTCAAAACCTTCTCTTTCCAATCAATGATCGTCACCGGTTCCTCATCATACGTCAGATCTGGGTTAATCTCAAGCGGTTGAGGAGGTATCACGTGAGATGGATCAGCAACATAGTGTCGGAGCATAGACACATGAAAAACATTATGCACTCTAGCCAACTCCGGAGGCAACTCCAACCTGTAAGCTACCTCACCAACTCGTTCTGTGACCACGTATGGTCCGATGTACCTGGGACTCAACTTCCCTTTCTTTCCGAACCGCACAACACCCCTCCACGGTGAAAGCTTCAGAAATACCCAATCTCCGACCTCATATGTTCTGTCCGTAGCACGCCGATCCGCTAGACTCTTCTGCCTGTCCTGAGCTGCTTTCAGGTTAGACTTAATCACCTGAACATTCTGAGTAGTCTCCTCGACAATCTCTGGACCCACTAAAACTCTTTCGCCAACCTCTGACCAACACAACGGTGTGCGACAAGCTCTGCCATACAAGGCCTCAAATGGCGCCATGCCAATGCTCGAATGAAAACTGTTGTTGTAAGCAAATTCCATCAAATCCAACCGCTGGTGCCAAGCGTCACCAAACTGCAACACCGAAGCTCGCAGCATATCCTCCAAAGTCTGAATAGTTCTCTCTGACTGCCCGTCGGTCTGTGGATGATATGCCGTACTATAAAGTAATCTCGTGCTTAAAGCTTCCTGGAAAGCTACCCAAAACTTCGATGTGAATCGTGGATCACGATCCGAGACAATACTCACTGGGACACCGTGGTACTTTACAACCTTCGAAATGAACAACTCCGCTAAACGGCTCAGAGAATACTTCTCTCTCACAGGAATAAAATGAGCCGACTTAGTGAGTCGATCGACAATCACCCAAATGCCGTCAAAGCCATTATGTGTACGCGGGAGCTTGTACACAAAATCCATAGTGATATTTTCCCATTTCCACTCTGGAACGGGAAGCGGCTGCAACAACCCAAACGGCTTCTTCCTTTCTGCTTTAACTTGCTGACAAACAGCACATCTGCTCACATACTCGGCTATCTCCCTCTTCATACCCGGCCAATAATAAAACGGTCGAATGGTATGATACATTTTAGTAGCTCCTGGGTGCATGGCATAAGCCGAGATATGTGCTTCATCGAGAATTTCTTTCTTCAACTCCACACTCTTAGGCACGAACATTCTACCTTCTAGCATCAACATGCCATCCGAATCACGAACTCTGAAGTCTCGCCTCCTTCCTTGCTCTCGAGCTTGAATAAGTTCTTGAGTCTCCTGATCAGTTACTTGGGCTTCAAGCACCCGATCAACAAGTATCGGCCTAACTTGGAAATTAGCAAGTAATGCCACATCTCGATCTTCGGCTTCTAGCCTTACCCCCGTAGTACGCAAGTCCACCAAAAGAGGAGCACGACTAGCGTACAACGCATTAATACGGCCCTGTGACTTCCTGCTAAGTGCATCAGCCACTACGTTCGCACGACCAGGATGATAATCAATCGTGCAATCGTAATCGCCGAGCAACTCCAACCACCTCCGCTGACGAAGATTGAGTTCCTTCTGAGTAAAGAGATACTGGAGACTCTTGTGATCCGTAAAGATCCTGCACTTTTCTCCGTAAAGATAGTGCCTCCACAACTTTAACGCAAAAATGATAGCGGCCAACTCCAAATCATGTGTAGGGTAATTCCTCTCATGGGGTTTCAACTGCCGCGAAGCATAAGCAATCACCCTACCATGCTGCATCAATACACATCCCAAACCATTCAAGGAAGCATCGCTGTAAACCTCGAAATCACCACTATCGTCTGGGAGTGCCAAAACAGGTGCATGAGTGAGACAATGCTTCAACCGTTGGAAACTCTGCTCACACTTATCATCCCACTCAAATTTTACATCCTTCCTCGTTAACCTCGTCAACGGCAAGGCAATCACCGAAAAATCCTTAACGAACCTCCGATAATACCCTGCCAAACCAAGGAAACTTCTCACTTCGGTGACGGTTCGCGGTTGCTCCCAACTCTCTACCGCTGCAACCTTCTGAGGGTCAACCAAAATACCCTGAGCAGAAATGACGTGCCCCAAGAACGCAACTTGGTCTAACCAGAACTGGCACTTGCTAAACTTAGCATATAACTGGTGTTCCCTCAACCTTTTCAACACCAAAGTAAGATGTCGAACATGCTCCGCTTTCGACTTAGAATACACCAGAATATCGTCAATGAAGACAATGACGAATCTATCCAAGTAAGGCTGGAATACTCGGTTCATCAAATCCATAAAGGCGGCTGGTGCATTCGTCAATCCAAATGGCATAACCAGAAACTCGTAATGACCGTAACGAGTCCTGAACGCCGTCTTAGGGACATCATCCCTACTGATCTTCAGCTGATAGTAACCAGACCTCAAGTCTATCTTAGAGAACACGCAAGCACCTCTCAGCTGATCAAACAAATCATCGATACGAGGCAAGGGATAACGGTTTTTAATCGTCACCCGATTGAGTTGCCTGTAGTCGATGCACAACCTCAAAATTCCATCATTCTTCCTCACAAACAACACTGGAGCACCCCAAGGCGAAGTACTAGGCTGGATAAATCCTTTATCTACTAACTCTTGCAGCTGAACTTTCAATTCCCTTAACTCCGCAGGAGCCATACGATAAGGAGTTAAAGAAATAGGATTGGTACCTGGAATCAACTCAATGGTGAACTCTACGTCTCGATCTGGGGGTAACCCAGGCAAATCCTCAGGAAATACATCAGGGAAGTGTCTGACCACTCTCACATCCTCTATTCTGCTAGTAACAACCTCACCCAGCACCACATGAGCCAGATACCCCTGACAACCCTTAGTTAACAACTTTTTCGCTCGTAGCGCCGAAATAACGCCATATCTCACCCCACTCTGCTCACCCACGAAGGTAACCACAGGTAGTCCAGGTCGGTGAAACGTAACCACTTTCCCATAACAGTCAATGTTGGCACGATAGAAGTGCAACCAATCCGTGCCCAGAATCACATCAAAGTCCACAATATCTAACGGGATAAGATCGGCTGACAAAGCAACACCCTCTACGATCACTGGACACCCCGGGTACACACAATCTACAACGCAACTCTCTCCCCTAGGCATAACAAACTCTAAATCATACCCTAGGGGTGTGGGGCGAGGTTGCGTCGCTTGAGCAAATGTATGAGAAATTACGGAATGTGTAGCTCCACAATCAATTAAGACTCTAGCAAAACAACCAAGAATGTTCAACGTACCCATAATCAAGTCTGGGTTGTTCTGAGCGTCCTGCAGAGAAATATTGTGAAGACGCCCCTGTCCCTGCTGACGCCCACCGCGGCCTCGGCTCGCCTGAACACCGCGTCCCTGAGCACCACGCCCCTGACTGGGCTGGCCTGACTGTCTCGAAGATCCTGCACTGCTAGTGGCAATCTCCCCCTGCTGATATTGTCCTCCCTGATACCACTGTGAACCACCCGCTGGGGCTGGAGGATACGGCATATAGCCGCCCGAATACTGGGGATAGCCACCCTGGGAATAGGGATCCTGAGGGTACTGATACTGCCCCGGAGCATAAGGGACAGCATCACCCTGATAGTGGTAAGCACCACCTCGACCCGTCTGGCCGTAACTACTAGGACCCTGGATCTGCTGGAGTGGTGCAGGCGGTGGCATAAAGGTCTGCTGCGGTTTCTGCTGCTGCTGACCCTGGGGACAATTTGCCGCTCTATGTCCCACATGTCCACATGTGAAACAACCGTTGCTACCACGTCTACACTCACCGAAATGTCGGTTGTTACACCTGCGGCAAATAGGGGCTCTGCCTCGCCCACCATCGCCCTGCCTCTGGCCTCTAGCGCCACCAGAAAATCTACCTCCACGACCCTGCCCAGTGGCACTGAAGCCACCACTCGAAGAACTAGAACTAGCTCCACCTCTCTTGAAGTTCTGAGTCTGTCGGGCCCCGAGCGATGCCTGACCTTTGCCTTTGTCATCTTTCTTCTGGTTGCCGTCCTTCTCTTCCTCCGTATCACTCGACATATTCTCGGAATCCTCGATCCTCAACAGTATCTCATAGAAGTCCCGATAAGTCTCGCTGTGGACCGTAGACGCCATAGAACGCCACTTCTTCCTGGTGCCCAGACGGAAAAGACGGAGCATCTCCGCCGGATTACCAGCGACATCAGGGTGATAACGGGACAAGTCCGTAAACTTACGGTAGTACTCATTCGCTGACATCTTCCGCTGTTTCAGTTCGGAAAACTCCTGCTTCTTGCGGTCAATGTACTCAGGGGGTACATATCTTCTCCTAAACAACCCCGTAAACACGTTCCAATCAATCCTCTGATCCGGAGTCAACCTACGAAGCTCCTGCTCCCACCAAGCTGCCGACTCCGTATCCAGAAACCAAGCGGTCGTCTCGACCCACCTCTCCATAGGCAAGTTCCCCTGATTATGTAGCACCCGGAAAGTCTTCTCTATGTGTTCTAGCCAGCGCTCTGCGCTCTCGGGTCCCTCACTGCCCTTAAACTTATCCAGCTTCAAGTTGTACATAGTCTCCAGAGGAGTCCTCTGGGGAGGGCGCATCACTGCCTGAAGGGCTGTAGCAAAAGCTTCCCCCAACTGAGTAATATCGGGGAACATAGGCTCAGAAGAGCGACGGGGTTCCCGACGAGGCGGCATAGTTCTGACAGAAGACACCAAAATTATTAGAATACTCACAAGGACACAGGACTGCCAAACCTAGGCTCTGATACCAAACTGACACGCCCCGACCGAGATCGGAGCGTGCTGGCCGTCACACAAAGGTGACGTAGCCATGTGCACGTGCGGAAGCTAGTAAGTAGTAATATAAAAGTATGAATAATTAAAAACTAGCGTACAAGTACTAGAATAAGTGCTAGTCAGTGCGATACCAATTCAGAGCAGGTCTATAGCAGTCCAAATAAAATAACAACAGTAGTACGCCCGAAGGCGACCCTACAATGGGGAGTGTCTGTCAGAACGCCGAAAAGCTCTCAAGGGAAACCACCGCAACGGCTAAGCAACTAGAACCTGGAGGGGCGCAAAACAAAAGCGTGAGTGGGCAAAAATAAAGTTCTTTGAAAACTCTTTAGCAAGATACATTCTAACCCCTCGCCGTAAAACCTGTATACTTCCCAGAAAATGAACATATATACGTATGTATAGATATGCCAATCATGCTCAAGATATGCCATGTCAAAACCTCGTAATGAAATGTATGTGCTCAGGTATGTATTATATCAATAATATAACATCTGGCAGCCGGAGTCACCTAACGTGACCTGTACGGCTGCATATAGAGCTCAATCTTAAACTCAACAACTGAACCTGCCCACGAGTCGGAACCACTCTAGGTGGTCTGTACGACAGGCCTGGGTGTAATACATATATACGCTCTAGTGCTACGATCACGTGAAGGCTGTGCGAATAATCGCGGGTCACCTACGAGTCGGAACCACCTAATGTGGTCTGTACGACAGGCCTATGCACCTAGCTTGGACCCAAGCTGAGCGTATGGTGCGGGAGGTGAACAACACGTGAAGGACTGTGCCCTACTCTGGGCGGGAGCACTAACACCGGGGGTGCAGGTTATGAGCTCTCTAAGCATCTCTAACCACTATTTAATGCAATCGTTAACTAACGCTTACCTGGCACTTACCTATGCCTCCACAGCACCCACATATAAATATATGACATATGCATGTGTATATGTATGCCACAAATAATGCATGCAATGATGCATAAACGATAATAATAAAGTGCATGACATAATGTAAATAACCCTTTTTACTCAAATTCTGGGAATATAAATGTATATAGGTATATACGGAAAACAAAAGCCCACTCACTGGTATGTAGAAGGGTCGTAGCCCCCCTGTCTCGCGTGTGCACGCTCGTCCTCTGGGTACGTGTCACCTAAATGCGAAACAACTATAAAAACGTTAACTTTAAAGCACATAACCTGTTTCTCGTAATAACTTCTCATACATTGCTCAAAATGGACAAATGAATATACCCACGTGCTCTACACAACCTCAGGGTCACAACCATATTTTTAGAAAAATTTTTGGACCCCGCACGCGCCCCCACGCGCCAGCACAGGCACGGACCTACGCGCCCCCCACGCGCGGCCACGTGCCAGGCACACTGACGGTGTCAACAGACGCCGTCAGGAATATTCCGTTAAACTGACGGAATATTCCGTCAAATCTAACCGGATACCGTCACTGCCGTTAGGAATATTCCGTCAAACTTGACGGAATATTCCCCTTTCTTCTCCGGCCTACCCTCGCCGGACTCCGGTCGCCGGAAACTGGGAAAAACTTTAAACTAACTATTCTCCTTCGTTTCTCAACCGTTTTCTATGATTCTTGGACCAAAAGAAAGCCCTAAACTAGTAGAATCACGTTGGACCACTTTTAAAGGCTAAAAGTTACGCGATCATACCTGTCTCAAAACTCAAAAACCGGCCAACTTCGAACTAGGCCTTCCCGACGTCCAAATTCGTCCAACGAGCTACTCCGACGCTCCTTAGGACCTCACCAACACACCTACAAGCTTCAAATGTCCAAAAACTAAGTAAATTAATGTTGCATGAACAGTGCTCAAAACGGACCTCGCGATATCGACGTGAAAACGTCGAAGTTCTTACCTGAAAATGGTATGGTCGTGCTCCCCTTGACCTCACGAGTTGAATGGTGTCCTTGGTTTCCTCGATCCGTGATGGTTTGGGTGGTTTTGGTGTTTGTCCGTACGTATGGTGATAACGGGAAGGAAGAGAGAGGCACGGGGGAGAGAGACAGAGGGAGGGTGAAGAGAGACAGTGTATGTGCAGGTGTGTGTGTGTGGCCCAAAGCTTGCCAACACCATACAAGGTAACCAAAAACAATAATACGAAAACCAACTAGGGGTAAAAAGGTCATTTCCTCAGCACGTTTCCGACATTTTCGGGACGGGATGTCACAACCTTCCCACCTTAAAAGAATTTCGTCCCGAAATTCAAAACAACAACGCAGCAACCCCCTAGTAGTCAAAGAACAATCGAGGGTACAAATCCCTCATCCGATTCTCTGTCTCCCACGTAGCTTCTTCGACTGAATGGTTCCTCCACAAAACCTTCACCAATTTCACTGTCTTGTTCCTCAAAACCTTCTCTTTCCAATCAATGATCGTCACCGGTTCCTCATCATACGTCAGATCTGGGTTAATCTCAAGCGGTTGAGGAGGTATCACGTGAGATGGATCAGCAACATAGTGTCGGAGCATAGACACATGAAAAACATTATGCACTCTAGCCAACTCCGGAGGCAACTCCAACCTGTAAGCTACCTCACCAACTCGTTCTGTGACCACGTATGGTCCGATGTACCTGGGACTCAACTTCCCTTTCTTTCCGAACCGCACAACACCCCTCCACGGTGAAAGCTTCAGAAATACCCAATCTCCGACCTCATATGTTCTGTCCGTAGCACGCCGATCCGCTAGACTCTTCTGCCTGTCCTGAGCTGCTTTCAGGTTAGACTTAATCACCTGAACATTCTGAGTAGTCTCCTCGACAATCTCTGGACCCACTAAAACTCTTTCGCCAACCTCTGACCAACACAACGGTGTGCGACAAGCTCTGCCATACAAGGCCTCAAATGGCGCCATGCCAATGCTCGAATGAAAACTGTTGTTGTAAGCAAATTCCATCAAATCCAACCGCTGGTGCCAAGCGTCACCAAACTGCAACACCGAAGCTCGCAGCATATCCTCCAAAGTCTGAATAGTTCTCTCTGACTGCCCGTCGGTCTGTGGATGATATGCCGTACTATAAAGTAATCTCGTGCTTAAAGCTTCCTGGAAAGCTACCCAAAACTTCGATGTGAATCGTGGATCACGATCCGAGACAATACTCACTGGGACACCGTGGTACTTTACAACCTTCGAAATGAACAACTCCGCTAAACGGCTCAGAGAATACTTCTCTCTCACAGGAATAAAATGAGCCGACTTAGTGAGTCGATCGACAATCACCCAAATGCCGTCAAAGCCATTATGTGTACGCGGGAGCTTGTACACAAAATCCATAGTGATATTTTCCCATTTCCACTCTGGAACGGGAAGCGGCTGCAACAACCCAAACGGCTTCTTCCTTTCTGCTTTAACTTGCTGACAAACAGCACATCTGCTCACATACTCGGCTATCTCCCTCTTCATACCCGGCCAATAATAAAACGGTCGAATGGTATGATACATTTTAGTAGCTCCTGGGTGCATGGCATAAGCCGAGATATGTGCTTCATCGAGAATTTCTTTCTTCAACTCCACACTCTTAGGCACGAACATTCTACCTTCTAGCATCAACATGCCATCCGAATCACGAACTCTGAAGTCTCGCCTCCTTCCTTGCTCTCGAGCTTGAATAAGTTCTTGAGTCTCCTGATCAGTTACTTGGGCTTCAAGCACCCGATCAACAAGTATCGGCCTAACTTGGAAATTAGCAAGTAATGCCACATCTCGATCTTCGGCTTCTAGCCTTACCCCCGTAGTACGCAAGTCCACCAAAAGAGGAGCACGACTAGCGTACAACGCATTAATACGGCCCTGTGACTTCCTGCTAAGTGCATCAGCCACTACGTTCGCACGACCAGGATGATAATCAATCGTGCAATCGTAATCGCCGAGCAACTCCAACCACCTCCGCTGACGAAGATTGAGTTCCTTCTGAGTAAAGAGATACTGGAGACTCTTGTGATCCGTAAAGATCCTGCACTTTTCTCCGTAAAGATAGTGCCTCCACAACTTTAACGCAAAAATGATAGCGGCCAACTCCAAATCATGTGTAGGGTAATTCCTCTCATGGGGTTTCAACTGCCGCGAAGCATAAGCAATCACCCTACCATGCTGCATCAATACACATCCCAAACCATTCAAGGAAGCATCGCTGTAAACCTCGAAATCACCACTATCGTCTGGGAGTGCCAAAACAGGTGCATGAGTGAGACAATGCTTCAACCGTTGGAAACTCTGCTCACACTTATCATCCCACTCAAATTTTACATCCTTCCTCGTTAACCTCGTCAACGGCAAGGCAATCACCGAAAAATCCTTAACGAACCTCCGATAATACCCTGCCAAACCAAGGAAACTTCTCACTTCGGTGACGGTTCGCGGTTGCTCCCAACTCTCTACCGCTGCAACCTTCTGAGGGTCAACCAAAATACCCTGAGCAGAAATGACGTGCCCCAAGAACGCAACTTGGTCTAACCAGAACTGGCACTTGCTAAACTTAGCATATAACTGGTGTTCCCTCAACCTTTTCAACACCAAAGTAAGATGTCGAACATGCTCCGCTTTCGACTTAGAATACACCAGAATATCGTCAATGAAGACAATGACGAATCTATCCAAGTAAGGCTGGAATACTCGGTTCATCAAATCCATAAAGGCGGCTGGTGCATTCGTCAATCCAAATGGCATAACCAGAAACTCGTAATGACCGTAACGAGTCCTGAACGCCGTCTTAGGGACATCATCCCTACTGATCTTCAGCTGATAGTAACCAGACCTCAAGTCTATCTTAGAGAACACGCAAGCACCTCTCAGCTGATCAAACAAATCATCGATACGAGGCAAGGGATAACGGTTTTTAATCGTCACCCGATTGAGTTGCCTGTAGTCGATGCACAACCTCAAAATTCCATCCTTCTTCCTCACAAACAACACTGGAGCACCCCAAGGCGAAGTACTAGGCTGGATAAATCCTTTATCTACTAACTCTTGCAGCTGAACTTTCAATTCCCTTAACTCCGCAGGAGCCATACGATAAGGAGTTAAAGAAATAGGATTGGTACCTGGAATCAACTCAATGGTGAACTCTACGTCTCGATCTGGGGGTAACCCAGGCAAATCCTCAGGAAATACATCAGGGAAGTGTCTGACCACTCTCACATCCTCTATTCTGCTAGTAACAACCTCACCCAGCACCACATGAGCCAGATACCCCTGACAACCCTTAGTTAACAACTTTTTCGCTCGTAGCGCCGAAATAACGCCATATCTCACCCCACTCTGCTCACCCACGAAGGTAACCACAGGTAGTCCAGGTCGGTGAAACGTAACCACTTTCCCATAACAGTCAATGTTGGCACGATAGAAGTGCAACCAATCCGTGCCCAGAATCACATCAAAGTCCACAATATCTAACGGGATAAGATCGGCTGACAAAGCAACACCCTCTACGATCACTGGACACCCCGGGTACACACAATCTACAACGCAACTCTCTCCCCTAGGCATAACAAACTCTAAATCATACCCTAGGGGTGTGGGGCGAGGTTGCGTCGCTTGAGCAAATGTATGAGAAATTACGGAATGTGTAGCTCCACAATCAATTAAGACTCTAGCAAAACAACCAAGAATGTTCAACGTACCCATAATCAAGTCTGGGTTGTTCTGAGCGTCCTGCAGAGAAATATTGTGAAGACGCCCCTGTCCCTGCTGACGCCCACCGCGGCCTCGGCTCGCCTGAACACCGCGTCCCTGAGCACCACGCCCCTGACTGGGCTGGCCTGACTGTCTCGAAGATCCTGCACTGCTAGTGGCAATCTCCCCCTGCTGATATTGTCCTCCCTGATACCACTGTGAACCACCCGCTGGGGCTGGAGGATACGGCATATAGCCGCCCGAATACTGGGGATAGCCACCCTGGGAATAGGGATCCTGAGGGTACTGATACTGCCCCGGAGCATAAGGGACAGCATCACCCTGATAGTGGTAAGCACCACCTCGACCCGTCTGGCCGTAACTACTAGGACCCTGGATCTGCTGGAGTGGTGCAGGCGGTGGCATAAAGGTCTGCTGCGGTTTCTGCTGCTGCTGACCCTGGGGACAATTTGCCGCTCTATGTCCCACCTGTCCACATGTGAAACAACCGTTGCTACCACGTCTACACTCACCGAAATGTCGGTCGTTACACCTGCGGCAAATAGGGGCTCTGCCTCGCCCACCATCGCCCTGCCTCTGGCCTCTAGCGCCACCAGAAAATCTACCTCCACGACCCTGCCCAGTGGCACTGAAGCCACCACTCGAAGAACTAGAACTAGCTCCACCTCTCTTGAAGTTCTGAGTCTGTCGGGCCCCGAGCGATGCCTGACCTTTGCCTTTGTCATCTTTCTTCTGGTTGCCGTCCTTCTCTTCCTCCGTATCACTCGACATATTCTCGGAATCCTCGATCCTCAACAGTATCTCATAGAAGTCCCGATAAGTCTCGATGTGGACCGTAGACGCCATAGAACGCCACTTCTTCCTGGTGCCCAGACGGAAAAGACGGAGCATCTCCGCCGGATTACCAGCGACATCAGGGTGATAACGGGACAAGTCCGTAAACTTACGGTAGTACTCATTCGCTGACATCTTCCGCTGTTTCAGTTCGGAAAACTCCTGCTTCTTGCGGTCAATGTACTCAGGGGGTACATATCTTCTCCTAAACAACCCCGTAAACACGTTCCAATCAATCCTCTGATCCGGAGTCAACCTACGAAGCTCCTGCTCCCACCAATATGCCGACTCCGTATCCAGAAACCAAGCGGTCGTCTCGACTCACCTCTCCATAGGCAAGTTCCCCTGATTATGTAGCACCCGGAAAGTCTTCTCTATGTGTTCTAGCCAGCGCTCTGCGCTCTCGGGTCCCTCACTGCCCTTAAACTTATCCAGCTTCAAGTTGTACATAGTCTCCAGAGGAGTCCTCTGGGGAGGGCGCATCACTGCCTGAAGGGCTGTAGCAAAAGCTTCCCCCAACTGAGTAATATCGGGGAACATAGGCTCAGAAGAGCGACGGGGTTCCCGACGAGGCGGCATAGTTCTGACAGAAGACACCAAAATTATTAGAATACTCACAAGGACACAGGACTGCCAAACCTAGGCTCTGATACCAAACTGACACGCCCCGACCGAGATCGGAGCGTGCTGGCCGTCACACAAAGGTGACGTAGCCATGTGCACGTGCGGAAGCTAGTAAGTAGTAATATAAAAGTATGAATAATTAAAAACTAGCGTACAAGTACTAGAATAAGTGCTAGTCAGTGCGATACCAATTCAGAGCAGGTCTATAGCAGTCCAAATAAAATAACAACAGTAGTACGCCCGAAGGCGACCCTACAATGGGGAGTGTCTGTCAGAACGCCGAAAAGCTCTCAAGGGAAACCACCGCAACGGCTAAGCAACTAGAACCTGGAGGGGCGCAAAACAAAAGCGTGAGTGGGCAAAAATAAAGTTCTTTGAAAACTCTTTAGCAAGATACATTCTAACCCCTCGCCGTAAAACCTGTATACTTCCCAGAAAATGAACATATATACGTATGTATAGATATGCCAATCATGCTCAAGATATGCCATGTCAAAACCTCGTAATGAAATGTATGTGCTCAGGTATGTATTATATCAATAATATAACATCTGGCAGCCGGAGTCACCTAACGTGACCTGTACGGCTGCATATAGAGCTCAATCTTAAACTCAACAACTGAACCTGCCCACGAGTCGGAACCACTCTAGGTGGTCTGTACGACAGGCCTGGGTGTAATACATATATACGCTCTAGTGCTACGATCACGTGAAGGCTGTGCGAATAATCGCGGGTCACCTACGAGTCGGAACCACCTAATGTGGTCTGTACGACAGGCCTATGCACCTAGCTTGGACCCAAGCTGAGCGTATGGTGCGGGAGGTGAACAACACGTGAAGGACTGTGCCCTACTCTGGGCGGGAGCACTAACACCGGGGGTGCAGGTTATGAGCTCTCTAAGCATCTCTAACCACTATTTAATGCAATCGTTAACTAACGCTTACCTGGCACTTACCTATGCCTCCACAGCACCCACATATAAATATATGACATATGCATGTGTATATGTATGCCACAAATAATGCATGCAATGATGCATAAACGATAATAATAAAGTGCATGACATAATGTAAATAACCCTTTTTACTCAAATTCTGGGAATATAAATGTATATAGGTATATACGGAAAACAAAAGCCCACTCACTGGTATGTAGAAGGGTCGTAGCCCCCCTGTCTCGCGTGTGCACGCTCGTCCTCTGGGTACGTGTCACCTAAATGCGAAACAACTATAAAAACGTTAACTTTAAAGCACATAACCCGTTTCTCGTAATAACTTCTCATACATTGCTCAAAATGGACAAATGAATATACCCACGTGCTCTACACAACCTCAGGGTCACAACCATATTTTTAGAAAAATTTTTGGACCCCGCACGCGCCCCCACGCGCCAGCACAGGCACGGACCTACGCGCCCCCCACGCGCGGCCACGTGCCAGGCACACTGACGGTGTCAACAGACGCCGTCAGGAATATTCCGTTAAACTGACGGAATATTCCGTCAAATCTAACCGGATACCGTCACTGCCGTTAGGAATATTCCGTCAAACTTGACGGAATATTCCCCTTTCTTCTCCGGCCTACCCTCGCCGGACTCCGGTCGCCGGAAACTGGGAAAAACTTTAAACTAACTATTCTCCTTCGTTTCTCAACCGTTTTCTATGATTCTTGGACCAAAAGAAAGCCCTAAACTAGTAGAATTACGTTGGACCACTTTTAAAGGCTAAAAGTTACGCGATCATACCTGTCTCAAAACTCAAAAACCGGCCAACTTCGAACTAGGCCTTCCCGACGTCCAAATTCGTCCAACGAGCTACTCCGACGCTCCTTAGGACCTCACCAACACACCTACAAGCTTCAAATGTCCAAAAACTAAGTAAATTAATGTTGCATGAACAGTGCTCAAAACGGACCTCGCGATATCGACGTGAAAACGTCGAAGTTCTTACCTGAAAATGGTATGGTCGTGCTCCCCTTGACCTCACGAGTTGAATGGTGTCCTTGGTTTCCTCGATCCGTGATGGTTTGGGTGGTTTTGGTGTTTGTCCGTACGTATGGTGATAACGGGAAGGAAGAGAGAGGCACGGGGGAGAGAGACAGAGGGAGGGTGAAGAGAGACAGTGTATGTGCAGGTGTGTGTGTGTGGCCCAAAGCTTGCCAACACCATACAAGGTAACCAAAAACAATAATACGAAAACCAACTAGGGGTAAAAAGGTCATTTCCTCAGCACGTTTCCGACATTTTCGGGACGGGATGTCACATTTAAACGTACCAAATACGTACCAAGAAGATATATAAAGTAACGTACCAAATATGTGCCAAGGAGAAATATACGTTTAATCAAGAGGAAATGTATGTACCAAATATGGTTTTTTCTAAAATAAATATAAACGTACCAAATATATATAAAAAAGAAAACAAACATATAAAATATGTACCAATAAGATATATTAAGTAACGTATCAAATATGTATCAAGAAGAAATTCATGTGTAATTTGAAAGACTTTTTATTAAAATTGAATACTACAATATTTATCTACGAGATCTAAGGAGTTTTGAGATATTATCTAAGAAATTAAAAGGTATATTAAATATAATGGCAAGTCGCATTTATGTGTATTTTGAAAGACTTTTTATTGAAATTAAATTCTACAATATTTATCAACAAGATTTTAGGAGTTTTGATGTATTATCTAGGAATTAAAAGGTATATTTTATATAATGGCAAGTTGGGTAATTTAAATTATAAAAAAGGCTACTTCTAATCCATTTGGCACCTAAATTGTAGGAAGATGTTTAATCAAAATTCTAAAAGGCATAAATGTTTAATCTCAAAATTTTAAAACCTATGCGTCTGTATCAACCCCCCCCCCCCTTTTTTCAAGTGGTGTTAGTAACACACTAACTTTTACTTTTCATATGCCGTTCTCCATTTTTAACTGTTAGATTGAATAAATTAAAAAAGATTAATGTATAAAAATTAATAAGAAAATGTGAGAGATAAAAATGATGTGTGAATAACACTACCCTAAAAAATTTGGTTTAAAAAAAACTAGATCATTTTTATGAGAAAATTAGAGCATCATTCTATGAATATGATCGAATTATAGCTTCTGTTCATAAAGTAGGATAATAAGTTTAAGTTCAGGATTTGAAATTCTTCAATATACTATAACAAAATTCCATCAAATTGGTATACGAATTTTCACAAAATGTGAAGCATTGGTCATTCAAGCCAACTCCTTGAGAATTTCTGGTAATATTTACCGCATGAAATGCACATGAGCCCGAAGGACTAAGTTGGAGGATTACATATATGACCTTTTTAAGTAGAAGTGTGTCTCTAAATCAGTATTAGACTAATTAAGTAGCGCATCGATTGAATCTTTTAAAATTGACATAATGCATTGTGTTTAGTCATTTCAAATACCTCTGTTTAATTTTTTGCAATGCAATGTTGTTTGATATTGATTCTTTAGCTATGCATTTTGATTTTGTTAAGTTCGAGTTCGTTCCACGAGAAGGTAACTTGGCTGCTTTGTTTGCTACTAAGCTTGGTGCCGAGTTCCTTTGGGATGAGATTGTCTGGAATTTTTTATTTAATATTCTCGCAGCTGATGAAACCTTGTCATTTGACTTTAATAAATTTCTATCTATTTGAGAAAATAAAAATTGCAGTATATTCCTAATTAATTTATCTTAATTAAGATGTATATTGGATTTTTTGTTCAAATAAGAATCTAATAGTCATGAAATACTACAATCTAATAATATTTTTTTATTTATAAATATAGAATACCCTCGTAGATAAAGAATTCAATATTAGATTATTATGACAATTTATATTGTGCTTAGCTCAAATTTCCACAAATAATATTGTTATATTAACAGGGAAAAAATCCACACCAAAGTGCAGGCCAAGGCCCATATACCACATACAAAAAGGCTAAGAGAGAAGCAGGAAGCCCATAACTAGGGGACTGGAGTTTGGAGGATTTTGTAGATAGAGTTTTAACGAAACACTATTGGTATTGTTCACTTTTAACGAAAAATCACATTTTTATCTTTTTATGGTACTATTCACTACATATTTATTTTTCATTTTTCATTAAAACTAAAGTTTTTTTAAATTTTTCGTTAGTTTTCTTTTTGTAGAAGACTCCAGATATCCAGCCAAAATTGCATTATATGACCTTCGAATACGACTCGTCAAATCTTTAATACAAGCCTAAGTGAGCAATCTCAATACATTTTGTTTCAGATGAAAAATAGGTGTACAGAAATCATTCAGTTTAATTTTTTTTTAAACTAGTTGATGCAATTTTCTTTTTTATAAGTGATAGCATTATCGAGTTAAATAATTAGTTATTTGGAGGCAGGAGAATCGGTAGAGATTGAATCTACACTAGAGTGCATAGACATGATTGTTTTCCACTACTACAGTAAAACGTCATCCGCAAGTGATACAATTTCTTTCTTGATAACATGAAATATTATTCACAATTAGACATCATTCAGTCCTCAATAAATTTCTATAATTTATAAATGTGAGTTTAAAATTTATTAAAGTTGACTTATATGTGACTTAGCTTAAATTTTTCTGAGAAATACTAAGGGGATTTTGGTATTTTTTATGAAAAAGAGACTCCTTAGCATTTCTCAATCTTTCTTCCACAACTATCATGCTATGAAAAGAGACTCTAAGTACCAAAAAAAGGGATTGAACCGTCCAAGAACAAATATTGATGAACTTCCATAATCCACATATGCAGTCAATTATTATGAGGCTTTTTTAAAACTAAAAATCGAAGGTTTTGGATTTGAAACCCATTGTTGGTATGGAAGTTTGACTTGTGGCCAGAGAAAGGTTAAAATGCCTCTGTAAGTCTTCCTGACCCCCAAAAAAAATAGATATCTGTAGCTTGTCACCAATTATCTCACTTTTTAAAGAAAAAAAAAAAGTAAAGTATGATCTAAAATATTTCAACAAACCAAAGTATAACGACCACACCAAACACTTGTCACTCGATATTGCCACCATAATTTTTAATCCATAAATAAATCACTTACCCTTCCTAATTCCCATACGGACTATTGTTGTTTATTGCCTATTTTATTTTATTTCTACCTTTTCTTCTTGACTCACATTGGAGAGGGGAATATTTTTGCTCATCGTGTGAAGGGATAGTAATTCAGAAGTTATTCTATAGATGTTGTTTTCATGCTTGTTTAAAATACGAATCGTCATATTTAATATTGTTAAATGTGTTTAAATTTTAAAATTTGTAGAGTGAAAAACATAATTATTAAAATTTAAATTAATTCAATAATAATAAGTAGGGTAGCGACTGCCAATCTAGGCGTAGCTAGGCAGCTACTCTCTATCTTCCAGATATTCTTCCGAACTTGGTATTGTGAATGCAAATTTCTGCTGTCTTCTCCTTTGACGAAAATGTACCAGCAAAATAATAACACCTAAAATTAAGATCAAAAGGTCTCACGCGCCCACGATGAATGAGGGGTTTTGGCCGAAGAATCTCCAATGCCAAAGTTAGAATTGGAAAGAGAATGTGTTTGAGAAATTTTGGGTAGAGAATGGTCTAGCCTTTTAGTGGGAAAGTATGACTATTTATAAATGAGTGACCGACCCTATTTGGAGAATAAGGGCCAGCCACATATGGTCAAATTGTGAGTGTAATTGCAAGATATTATTCACATAATATTTTGCAATTAACTTCGCAGTTAATCCTAAATTGAATAGGAAAAATAGGAATCACCTTTTGAGTGAAGATTTGATGAGGAGTGATGAAAGAGTTTTGAATAAATACAATTTTGATTACCCTTGACTCTTTCTTGATTGAGTCGTTATTGTCCGTTGTGTACGTATGGAAATCCCGTATGACTTTAAAGTAATTTTGTCATTTTCACTCAAAAGTTCACATGTCATCTCTATAATTTTTTTGATTATTTTTTGCTTCACATATACCATCACTAGAAAAAGAAACAATAGACTAAAAAAAGTCTTTCGAACCAACAAAAGCAGCCATTGGATCAAAAGTTTTCAATTGAGAGTGATGAACAAAAATGTACAAGAAAGCTAATCAAAGCTCAATGGTCGCTCTCTGATCCCCCAAGCCCACCCGCGTAGTGGGCTCCATGGAATTCATGGTTCAGATTATCTCCCGGGCAGCACATTCCCCCTGCCCGAAGCACACCCCTCCATCCGACGGCCCACATCCCTCCACCCTTCCCGATCCTGCTCGACACTTAACCGATTAAAATAAAATAAAAACCTTCAGAAAAAGGAAAAAAAAAAAGAAAAGGAAAATGATGTATGGTTGAAAATAGGCATGCAGTTGAAAGTAGAAATAATATGGAAAGATAGAAAGAGGAATTCTGTTTCCGTCGGACACCATTTTTGTACCCTGCACTGCAGAAAGAAGCAGAATTTTTACTAAATTAAGAAGCGGCAACCGGCGAGTAAGGTAAATTTCCCAAATTTCAAAACCCTAGCTTTTTTTTGCTCTCTAATTTCTTCTGCCTTGCCATTTATGGGGAATTCTCCAATTGGTGTAATTGGGGGGAAATGCATGGAACTGGGGACTTGTTTGTTCTTCGTGATTGGGTGGATTTTATGATTTTTGAGCTATTTCGTGATGTATTTTCAGAGTTAATTGAGCTGAATTTTCTGGGTTTAATCGTGCGTTTCTTAATTTTCTTTACTTGATTATGGAACTGGGCATGCAGATGAACTTAGTTAGTTGGATTGGAAATTATTGAGATAGGTAGGGTTTGCTTTCGCCCGTTAACACTCTGAGTGAATCTTTTTTCGCCTTTTCGGAGTTTTCAGGGTACCTCCAAGATTGTGTTTTATGAGTTAAATTAGTTGTTTTAAGGCATTCATTGAAGAATTGTTAAGTACAAATCTGCAGCTGTGGCTAGTGGCTACAACTTATTAGTAGAGGGAGGGGATTCTTGTTTAATGATGATCTATTTATCTATTTATTTCGAACCTAGACGCAATGGTAAGATTGCTCCTTGTGATCCGGTGGTCACGCATTCGAAATGGGAAAAAACCTTTCGAAATGGGGGTAAGGATTTTTACATCCATTCCTCCTCAGACTCTCGGTGAAGACTGGAGGGAGACAAAGCCTCCGAACCCCCTTTTTTAAATCTGTTTCTATCCAGTATTTTTATTATGCTTGAAAATGGAAGCTACACTTAGGAAATTAGCAGTTCATACTTGAAGGCAGTTGTATCAATGTCATCGCGTATCTTTGATTGCATCTTGTTCTTTCATTTTGCTGATATGGTTCTGCGATATCAGTTTCCAATTCCCACTCCTAATTGCCCCTACTGTTTTTTGTGGTTCTCAAATATATGTGGTTATACTGCTGTATCAGCGAGCTTTTGGGCTTCTTTGTGGGCATCGATAAGCAGCTGAATTTAAGGGATATTCTTTTCTTCACACTAATTTCGATTCCTTGGTGTTGGTAGATTGGGTCTGCTTGTAATTTTCCGTTTTGGAGATCTTTTCTTAGTGTTATCTAGATGGTGAAACTAATAGAAGATATTAGTTATTGTACAATTCTAATTTCAACCTATAATCTCTTTTTTGATCTAACTGTAGCATACTAGTAGCATGTTATGTTGGTATGACATTGATCTGGGTGATTATTACTTTGCAGCTACATATTGTTTGGGGACTGTTCACATACAACATCCTCATGATTTCTTCTGTGCGCGATCATTCTGGTAATTTTTTTTCCCAAAATTCAAAATACCATATATTCATAATTTCATAGTATCATATGATACCTTTAAGTGATTTAGTCCGTTCAACTTGCTGTAAATGGACACGGACTTATGTTTCTGGCATTTAATTGAGCTGGAGTAGTTAATGTAGAAAGAAATTGAATCACTTCTTGTTTGGATCTTCTGCTTCTTTGATATAAATAATGGTTTCAGTTCCACTCCTTGACTTCCTTGGTTATTCCTGACTTCGGTTTATGACTTACATAATTTATCATCCACTAATAGCCCATTTAACCCTTTAATTTTAGGTGGGCCCTTAGGAAGACTCTACCTTGTGTTGTTTTAGTCACCCTTAAGGCCGTCTGGTTATGCTGTTCTATCACGTTTCAGTTAAATGCTTCATATATTGCTCTTATGCTACATATGATCGAGGTGGTGGTGTAGGATTTACTACTCTTTCCTCATATTTCTGATTTTATAGCATTGAAGCTTGGGCTTCAAAGCTTTCAATTTTTTGTCATTAGTTTTGGTTTTTATTTCCTTGATTGATGCTTGATATCATGGTTTCTATTTCGTCCTCCTTCACTTGTGTAGTACAACCATTTCTCAAATGCAACCTTATATACTTTATGGTATTGGTTTTGCAGATAATAGTGATTCTGATGACCAGCAAAGTCATTCAGAGTCTCAAGTTCATTCATCCTTACCTGCAATTGGAATGTCACATCCTGGAGTTCCAACTCCAAATATGCAGTATGCAGTACCTCCACAGGTTGGAACAGGACATGCAGTGGTAATCCACCTAAATTTTTTTAATATTGACGTGTTTTCATACAAGAGGAAGTCCACTACTTGTTCTACTCTATTTTTGTGCCATCCAGTGTTTGTGTGTGTGTAAGTGTATTGGTGATCCTTTATACCATGTTTGAACGTCAAGACTTAGAATGTGCTGAAGCATACATGTGGTATTAGTTCATCAAATAATATACGGTAATTTTGCTTATTAATGATTTATTAAGTTGTCACTTTATCAAATATGAGATGTTTGCTTATTAAACTTGGGTAACTGGCCCCAAAGAGAATTTGTATAAGTTTGGAAAGAAAGTCTTGTTTACACTTCTTCTCCTCCTTTCCATCCCTTTTACCAAACAAGAGGAAGGAAAAGTCTCCTTCTCTTTAAAACATTCTTATTCTAGAATGTTAAGTATCATGAGTAAGTTTTGCTACTCAAGCTAAGTTTCATGTAAATATTTGTTTGTAATATTGATGTAAATGCTTTAGGTTAGTCTTAAGATATCCGACACATTTGCGTTAATAGTCATAGGAAATCATTTACAAACTCTTATATATAGTTGGTACTTGGCATAGATTTTGAAATAAATGTCCCGTGAGGTATCTTTTGTATGTCTCCTCTTGGCCTAAAGGTTCATCTGATTCTTTTTGCTACCTACTCCATTGTAAGAGTTCTTAGCCCTAGACATTAATGCGTAGTTTTTCCCTTCTCCGTTACCTCTTTAGGTGAGCCTTTCCTGTACTACCCTTGTGTACTTTCACTTTCAGTTTGAAACTATTGACCTTGTTTGAACAAATTGGTTGCTGTAAGTGCTTCTATAACTGAATAAACAGCATATCAATGTTCTGGTTCTGGTTCTGGCCAATTAGATTTACAACTTAGAGAGCTGGAAGAGGAAAAATTTATCATCTGTACCTAATTGAATTTCAAATCTTTTGATACATTATCTTTCGCTTGTCTAATTGAAGGCACAAGGAGGTTACCCCTATCCAGACCCTTACTACAGAAGCATCTTTGCTCCCTATGAAACACAGCCATATCCTCCACAGCCCTATGCAGCGCAACCAACGGTACATCTTCCCCTTTCTTATAGATATCCTTTCTTGATAATAGTACTTGAATATGGCGAGTTGAGACCGGATTTTGCTTATGAGCATAAAATTTTATGGTAATTACTGTGTTTTCATTTCAGGTTCATCTTCAGTTAATGGGAATCCAGCAAGCAGGTGTTCCACTGCCATCAGATGCAGTTGAGGAACCTGTGTTTGTAAATGCAAAACAGTATCATGGTATCTTGCGACGTCGGCAGTCTCGTGCTAAAGCAGAATCTGAAAATAAAGCACTTAAGAATCGAAAGGTAATATTGTGGATTGTAAATCCTTGCATCTTGTGTTCAATGAAATGTTTTGGCAGGCTTCATTTATCCATTGACACTTCAAACTACTCTGGCAGCCATACTTGCATGAATCTCGACACCAGCATGCATTGAGAAGAGCTAGAGGATGCGGGGGTCGCTTTCTTAATGCGAAGAAAAATGGGAACCAACAGGATGAAATGACATCGGGTGACAAATCCCAGTCAAATATCAATTTGAACACCGATAAAAATGAGCTTGCTTCCTCAGATGGAACATCCTAAATACTTAAGAAGCAATTGCAACACTCAAGGGGCCACATGAAGTATTTATTCTTCGACAACCGCCAGGAATGGAGGTCCCAATACCAGCGTCGTTAGTCTCGGTAGTGCTTCACTGTGGCTCGACACTTGAAGCTTCATTAGCAATAGCATATGTATAGGTTCTTCAGTAGTAGGCTTGTAGGGAGTTTGCGTGGCGGTGTCTTATTGAAGCGCAGTGATATAACCTTCTCGGCAATGGGTTTCTTTGCAACCCTCTCGCTTTCTTTCACACAAGAGAGTGAAGCTTGCTGTGTGGTTTACGCTTGCACTTATACTTGTTTGTGAGGTTGGAAACTTGTCCGGCAAAGTTTAGAGTTATGCTGTTTGGTTTGGTAAATGCCTCTTTAGATTGGCAGAGATTAGGTTGGCTGCTGCTTATGTATTACTATTTAGTAATAGTAGTTGTATAACTTCTATTCGTTTGTTATCAATTGGGACAATAAGTTTAATGGTTAATAAAATTGGCATCGATTGAAGAACCTCTGAGCCTGTGACTTGTCATTTGTGCAACTTCTGTCTTGCTGAAGATGAAGGATTTTACTTGATGGGAAATGATTTCTGCACTCTCGTCTCCCGTTTCTAGCGATTGTAACCGAGAGGAGAATCGAGCAACCTAATTAAGGGGAGGAGTGTAGAAAGCGAACAGTTGGTGTTTTGTTTCTTGTTCAATGATGAATGATGAATGAGAGATTCGATTTTGAGATTTCTTCCTATTTCAAAAAAAAAAAAAAAAAAAAAAAAAAAAGAAAAGGGATATCACTCGACTAAGAACTAGCAAGTGTAGCAGAGGGCTATAAAACGTAGGCTTGATTTGCTAATCTTTCAAAGTACGTTTATTTGAGATCCATGAGGGACAAGGATTGTCTGCCCTCCCATTTCCGATGTCCTTCCGTGCCCTCTTGTTTTGTGTGGTCACGGTTAAGGCACGTCAACATTTTATATAGTTTTTTTTATAGAGATACTGAGACAAAAATTAATAGTAATATAAAATTTTGACGTGATTTAAACATGACCCCACAAACAGGAGGGCACGGGAGGGCAGAAAATCCTTGTCCATCCAGGAGAGGATTGAAAAGCTTGAAATTAGTCGATGTGTGAAGCTTATGACTTCCAGCAATTTCTGGGTTTTTATTCATCTTTTGGTAAATAATAATAATAATAGTTAATAAAAATAAAAATCATACAAAATTCTAATTACTTTTAAGATTTTATTGACTTTTTAGCAACAATAGTCTTTGAAATTGACATAACTCTTCACTTTGGTCCTAATAAAAAAATGATAGAAGTTGTCCTAATTTGCCAATCCTAATTATTTTGATTTTTCCGTGAAAAGCTGGCAATATCCACGTTAAGTAGAAGAGTTGATTTGACAAAAATATCTTTTAAAATGTGGTTACTAATAAGCTCATATTTACATATATTTTACATCAAATTCACTTGTCTTTTCTTAGTTAGTTTCTTATATTTTTGAGTTATGTACTTTGTTTTTGTGTTTTGTAGGATTTGTCAAGCAAAGAAAAGAAAAATAGCACATGTGGGATTTTAAGTAACAAATTCGTCAAAATTGCATGTGCGGATCAGCTGACTTTGGAAGCAAGTTGTGGACAGCTCATAATGAATTAGATAATGAGCCTTATATGCTTGGAAAGCTACAGATGTCAATTTTCTGGAGCATTTCGCAGATTGTTAATATCATTTTTCTAGAAGAAGTTATGACCATTTTAACACTGAAAGGTTCACAAGAGGCTGAGCAGTTTGTAACTGCTATGAAAGCAATAAACCCAATAAATCTAGCAGCAAAAACTGATGCAGCCAAGAACAAGCCAGCTGACACCTAGTCAAATATCAGAGGAAATGGAATTAAAGATGAGGATTAAGTGGGAGTAATTGTCATAAAGGTGAAGGAATACGAGAGAAAAAATAGAACAAAGAAAGAAAAAAATGGAAAGGTGCAGCTGACGAAAATGGGAGGGAAGAAAGCAAGATAGCAAGAAGTTAGACGAGGAAGAAGGTTGAAGCATTGAGGAAGGAAGGAAAGAAGAGGAGACTCGATTATATCGGTTTTATCTTCTCAAACCTAGGTTTTACTTTTAGTTTAATTTTAGAATAATGTGTAACTAACTTTTTAGTAGTTAGGGGTTGTTGTGAAGCCCCGAATATGATTGCGAATGTGTTATGACATTTCGTTGAATTACTTTTATGAATTGGATAAAAATTGGTTCACTACTTATGTCAATGATGAATTCTTTATGTGTTTTCTACGGGGGCATGATTTTAATGCTATAAATATGTATGTGCCTGCCCTTGTCGAATGAGGACTTACATATGTTCTAGAGTAGTACTTGTTAATTGTGATAACATGTAAACCAATTTATAGGATAAGTAAGACAACGCTAGTACTTACGATGCCTTGTGATGACTCAAACTCTTTTTGTTCTTAATGATTTCTACTTGTTAAATCTATGAACACGCCATTCTAGATTGTATGTTAGGGACTACGTTAAGTTGAAAACGTCATTCTCTTAACATACTACATAAGAAAGAGTAATAGGTTGAGTTATAACATTGAGCCAACTTGAGCATCTTCATCCGAAAATAAAAGGAATTTGAATAAACATAACATGTTTACATGATTATTTGGTGGTGGATAGCAATTTCCCTAACTCATTTTCTTAACTTGTGAATTACAATCTATTTTTATTCTTTAAAATTTGTTTCTGTCCTTTTTTTGTTCGATTAAATTTAAATAGCAAATCAACTCTAAAAATCCCAAAAATTTGTGTGAGTGTAGTTCTTTATGTCTAGTATCTGCATATAAAATTTCGTAGACTTTAGATAAGTGGAAGTCGGTCTAATAATTATTTTTCGGTGGCTAGTCACTAGGGACAGCAACCCAGTTTTTGTGACATTTTAAGTTATTAGATAAAACAATCTTCTGTGGGAAATACCCTTATTTTCATATGCTACAATTGACAAATCTTAGTGTTAATAAGGAAAATCAATAGGACATTTGTGTGCTACTTTGTGATGTGCTTTTAATCCTATCAGTTACATGATCGTTTACATGATAATTTAACTACAATATTGAAAGATTTTTCACGGAATAACCAAAATGGTTTACGATGGACACACTTAAAGACGAGTTCTATCAATTTCCATTGTCAAATACCCAAATAAGCAATTATGATAATCTTACAGGCCATTTTAACGAGAAATCAAATTTATTATAATAGTTAGCATGGAGAAAATTAGAAGAAAAAAAGAGAGGAGAAAATAAGAAGATATATATAAAAATAAAAAAGTTGGCTTAACTGTTGAGCATCATGTCAAAGAGTAAAGGGACATTCAAACAACATGATTAATTCCTGTGAATTATGTGTTGATGGATCAAATTAAGATTTTGGCTTCTTTTCTCTACATTCAACGTATCACTATTTCCTCCTCTTTTTTCTTCTACTTTTATTTACATTATCTGATATTATTCCCAAATTTTTCTTCCATGAAATCATTTCGATTCTTGTCTAAAAGCCCTAACGTCGTCGGAATTTGTCTTTTTCTGGACTAAACTGCATGAATATTTTCAACTCTTGTATGAATTTTAGGGTTGTTGGGAATGGACAACTAGCAAATGTGGAAATGGACTTATAGTCGTATACGTATTGAAGAGTCTTGTAATTAGTCGTGCATGAGCGCGTGAGTTGATTTTGGTCATTTTTGTTTTGTGAATCTTACAAGTATATTCGGTTATACGAATGGTTATAGTCAGTATGCACACGCATGTACGACTAATCTTATCATTTTTATGCTCACATAATAATATATAGATTTATTTAGTATAAGAAAGTTCTAAAATGCGCAAGTCAGGTGGTGAGCAGGAGCTTAGAACCTAGGTGTCTAGGTGGGACCTAGGCGAGGGCCTAGGTGGTTTTTTATATTTAATTAAATTTATTATATAACATATACATAAACAGACCCTTTAAAGAAATGAATCTTTTTTTTTCTTTGAAAAATGAGGATTAATTGTGGGAGCTACTCCACATTCAACTTCAACAATCCGAATCGGCTATTTTGTAAGTCTCGATTCATATATTATAATTGCAAAAATTCAATTCAATCCGAAATCATTTGTCTATTTAATTACCATAATAAAATTTCCATGTTTCTTAAAGAACAAAGTGTTCTTCAATTCTTGAACTCAATTAGATCCTCAAATATTTTTTATTTTGCTATAATTTTTCAAGGATGATCTATGCGGTGCAACTTGAAAAATAGATGGTTCAGATTGTTAAAGTTCAATGTGGTGCATGCCCCACAACTAATCCCCATTTTTATAAAAAAAAAAAGGGAATTCCTTCCCTTAAAGGCTTTATATATATATATATATATATATATATATATATATATAAATGTCTACTTATATTTAACTGTATTATGATACAAATGTATAAATTATAAAGTATTATAACATATTGAAATCATGGGGAACAATCATACAATGAGTGTTTATCCAAGTATTCAACAAGTCTCTTATAATTTATTGATAAAATAAAATGCAAAATGAATATGTATTTTCTATCTAAGTGAGAGTCGTAATCTAGGCGGGTTGTTTAGACAGGTATGGGTGAGTTAAGTGGGTGCCTACACAGATCTAGGTGCTTTTTCTTAATTTTCAAACGCCTATGAATTAATTAGGGTGATGATCAGTCTAGGACCTAGGCGGAGAATTTTAAAACAATGAAGAATATAAAATATGGAATTTTAATGGAAAGTCTGTGGTACTGTTCACTTTAACGAAAAACCACATTTTTACACTAAAAAGTCAATTCTGGTACTATTCATTTTACATTTTATTTTGTTCTTATCGTTAAAACTCAAAGTTTTTAAGCTATTTTCATTAGTTTTCCTTATAAAATAATCTAAGATGTTAATTCTATTCAAACAAACAGCTTATAACTTTGTTATCATACATAAACCACACCAGAACAATCCATGAATCATTTCCTTGGGAAACGCATGACAAGTTTCGTTGTAATGTTTGGTGGGAAGTAAAATCATGGGTGCCAAAATAAAGGACATCAGGCAGCTTAATTGTCCACTGAAAAGGTAATTAATTAAAAAAAAAACTAATGAAAAGGATTTGAAAACTTTGAGTTTTAATGATAAGGATAAAATAAAGGGTAAAATAAATAGGACCATGATTGACTTTTTAGTGTAAAAATATGATTTTTCGTTAAAATAAACATTACCGTGAGTTTTTTCTTAAAACTTCCATTAATTAAAGTCACTTAATATTTACTAATTATGGCTTAATTGGTTACCATACATCACTTCAATTCAATGCAGCTAATACGTCCAATCTAGCTATGCTTTGCATTTGCCACTACGTATAGTTGGATCCTTGGCGAGGTTAACCATTTGGAATCCAGATCCTTTTTTGAGGATCTCGCTAAAATTGAACATAAACAATATTTAATGAAAATTGATCGCACAATGTATAATAAATAGACACGATTTACGAATCATCGGGATCCTCACAAAGAGGATCCGAAGAAAATCCTGTTGGATGATTTTGTGCCTTCTAATTAGCCACGCGTCAATTTGTTTTTATAAATAATAAGATTGTACATTTTTTTTTTCTTTGGCCCTCGTAAGTTTCCATGCTTCATGATAAGAAATGAAAAATGCTTTCTACATATGTGTTTATTGCGACGGCAAATCAACCTCCCTTGAAGGATAATTAAGTTTGCATGTAGTTTGTAATTCAAATTGTTACGTATTTTATCTGCACGTGAGGTCACGGTTACGTCCTCTCAATATAGCAGTATGTAATCAAAATAAGCACTAATTAAACTTGAGAAAAGGTTTATATGTAAATGAATGCAAATATGTGACACTACTTATTTTACGTAATTTTATTTTTTGCACATGTTTTTGTGATGTCTATTCTGCAATTTATTTTAACGATTCGAACTGTTTATCTTTTAGAACATCATTCATAGATCATATTGCAAATGAGACATCCAAAACTATTTAGATAGCCATTTATAGTGAAGAAAATGGACGAAAATGATTCTACAAAGAAATCCTAGACCCTTAATCCACCATTCATATGGTATACTTAATCTTTGAGGAAAAATTTAAAAGATACATGGTTTGGATCGATGAAATACATTACGAAATGGACCTCATCAAAACTTGAATTAAAAATTGTATAAAAAAATGGTGCCATAGAATCATATCATATATTACACCTACACCACCCAAAGCTAATCAACCAAAAGAAGCTTCCGAAAATATCCAAAATGCACATATGTAGTGCCATAATTTAAAGAGTGCATGGTGATCATTTTTGTCATGTTGGTATACAGCTGATGATCACAAATGCCACTAATATAGTCTCTCTCTCACTCTCTCTCTGTCTCATCTCATGAAACCCTTTTAATTTGTTATCTCTCATGGTTTTGACAAAAACATATTCACATACTTTAATCCCACTCCTAATCATTTCAAGTATATATATATATACACACACACACGATATTGTGCCATAATTAGTAGCAAATTAAACATAATAAACTTTTCCCCCATCACATGAGCAGATCCTATCAAGTTGGGTTCCTCCTCTCTATCGATCCAGGTCAACCTTTACACCTCTTTAACTTCATGCATATGGACCAGAGAGAGAGAGAGAGAGAGAGAGAGAGAGAGAGAGAGAGAGAGAGAGAGAGAGAGATGTAAAATGGAAGCAAAGGGGGAGGGTGGGGGGGTCATCCTCTCCACTCCACCACCAAAGGAGAAAAAGGAGAAAACAAATGAAACTTTTGGGTCCCTTTGGATACAGATGGGGCTTCTGGATAGGGACTCCACGTACCTTTAATGTTGAATTTGCAAAATCACGCAACATGTCTCGGTGGGGTTTCTGTGTGTTCCAATCCCTAAAACCTTATTCATTATATATTGTATGCTCCTCTTCCTTCTCTTCCGTCTCTTCCCAAAAGGAAAAAAAGAAAAGAAAAAAAGGAAAGCTAGTTAAAAGAAGAAAAAAAGGGAGAAGCAAAGGGCTTCATTATGATCATAATATATATAGGTAACCAAGGAGACAAGAGGACACCAACTGAGTCTGTGTAGCTAGTCATTAACTCTCTTTTTTCGGTAACAAAAAGTTTAGGGGGAGGGAAGGTGACTTACAGAGGATGTCTATAACCTTTTTTTTTTTTTTTTTTTTTAAATAGATCACCCATTAAGAGGGATTGCTGGTAATAGGACTAGCCTAGGCCTTGGTTTAGCGAAGATAACAATCCTTACCAACCCTCGTTGGTATTAACTCCTCTTTCAACCTCATCATAAACCCGTTAAACCTATACATATGATACATGTAACATCTTACATCGACCGATGAAGAAGAGGTGATGTGCCTTATATGTACATGCTCCCCTTCCTATAGCACAACGCCTTTTGGGAACTCACTGGCTTTGGATTCCATTGGAACTCCAAAGTTAAGCGAGTTCAAGCGAGAGCAATCCTAGGATGGGTGACCCATTGGGAAGTTCTCGTATGAGTTCCCATAAACAAAATCGTAAGGGCGTTGCCCAAAGTGGACAATATCGTGCTGCGGCGAAGCCGGTTTGGGATGTGACGATGAGGACATCGGGCCCCTAAGGGAGGTGGATTGTAACATCCCACATGGACCAACGGAGAGGGGGTGATATGCCTTATATGTACATGCTCCCTTTCCTATAGCACAATGCCTTTTGGAAACTCAGTAGCCCAAATAGGACAATATCATGATACGGCAGAGCCGATCTGAGATGTGAAAGAGGAACTTAATTTGAAGGGGTATGTAGTGTTTTGCAAGCTTTGGATGCTTTCAATATATGGACCCTTTATGTAAAATGTCAACCTTGTGAAATATGAAAGTCAATTACTTTTCTTATCCATCATCTCTCTCCTTTTCTCTCTCTCACTCTATTGGATTCTTGTGAGTGAAGAGATGGATGTGGGACACACTCTCAATTGTCGCCAAAAGGGTGTGCCATGGTTGGTGCTGGTCGACCTCTTAACCACAAAAGTGAAACTTAGGGTTTAGCTTCTTGCTTTGTAAATTTAAATAGTTTCAAATAGGTCGTAGTTGGTAGAATGTTAGCATTCTACTTAAATTTAACGTTGGTCGACCTTAATCACAAAAGTGTGTTTTAGGGATGTAGTTTTGAAAGTTTAAATTGCTTTAGATAGATCATAATTATTGGAATATAAGCATCTAACTCAGATTCAATCTTCAACGAATAGAGAAATTCAATATATATTGAGTACTTTATGCGACCCTCACGTGATGAGACTCAAAACCCTAGTACTATTTTTCTCATGCCCAATTGGCAATTATAGTCTCATAGACAACCGTGAGCATCGATATTAATTAAGTTAGGTTTCCGTCTCGAGGTTGTTTGCGAAACGTTCGAATTCGCACATAGTACCAATTGTGTTCGTGTTTGATTCAGTGATATTTGTGTATTTTGAATTTAATTTTTCTGCAAAGGAGGATAAAGAACGAGGAGTTTCAGTTCACCTGTAAAATTTGAGATTTCGGGAAGAGAAGAAGGATGAGAGAGTGCAAGAAGGAGAAAGAGGAATTTCAGAGGATAGAGACTAGTTTGACCATGAATGTCATGTCATTAAAGGTTGCTTCATGAGATTTGTCCACGTCATTTGATAAAAACCGACCTTGATTGTCACGTAGGTACTTGATAGTTCTCTTAACTTGGAACCTAACGGAAGTAATGTATATATTTTTTATACATTGGATGCTCTTTTAGAATGTTTGAAAATGTTGAGACACATTTAGAATCACACCAAAAAATTAGAAGAATTTTAAGTACTTAATTCTAGATATAATGATATCATGAATTTTTTTAAGTTGAATTATCTTGTGAACCTATAAATTTACCCTGAGTACGCCCATCCCGTGAGTTTCTCCCCTTCGTTTGACATGCATGTCTCGCTCCTTCGACAAATACTGCCAACTACAAATGTCCAAAACTTGTTTACTTTACAAGTTATCCAGATTTTGGTTCGCATCACAATTTACCCCATTAAAGGTGGTACTCGGCTCCACAAAAATTTTACAATTCCTACACAAAAATATAAAATACAATGGACGATTCATGAGATTTTTTACTTATAATTGGAACTATATATATTTATAAAGATTATTTATTTAAAAAATAATTAAGGATTATGGTAGTTTAGTCAATCAACTGTAGCAAATGAATAGACAATTTGTAATATTTTTATAATTTTATTGATCCTAATGACTGTATGTATTTATACATTTTGATGACAACTGTTTCATATTTTATTAATTTTTGTAGAAATAATCTTTACATAGTGAATTATAATATAAATATTTCAGTTATGAATAGAAAGGTATGTGAATCGGCAACAAACTGTTTTTGTGCAAGAACTCCTCGACACTTATGCAGAACCAAGCATCTCCCTTGATATATTGTCAGATCACTTTGAATCTTTCCATTTCTTAAAAAATGACATGTTTTTTATTTGTGATTCCATTTTTCTTTGTATCCTTAACGTGTTACATATGTGCTATCATGTCATGTATGCACTAGTGTTTATGCATTTATCACGTGTCTTTCTTTATACGACACACATATTTGTTGCATATAAGTTTCTTTCGGACGTAGAATATTGTTGACACAATATTTATTAGGCCTCAATTACACAAAATAAACACTTGCATTTGCTTGTGATCAAACTGTTTAAATTTTAAGGATCATCCAACCCACCCATTGGAAGAAGGGCTATTACATCCCACAATTAGTGGCCAATTTTTCCTTATTTCTTTCTTATTTTCTTTGTACTTCTAAATAAAAAGGAAAAGAAAAAAAAACTTCCAAACCCCTAGAATTTGGGCCTATTGACAAAAAAAAAAAAAATCCAAGATCCGGGTTAAAACCCGCCCAAGTAACAATGAACCCATATACCCAACCCAAGTAATGCCAATTGTCAAGCGTTACTCTACTTTTGTCCATATTTTCTCTCCCTTCACGCTTCCCATGCAAATCCCACAGCCCACAGTTTTCTGTCACTCATGCATGCATCCATATGTTACATACAAAACAACATCCATTCATACATACATACATGCATCCCATGCACATACATAACGTTACCCTTTCGTGGCCATGCAAAAACATGTCCTATTTAATTTGCCATTTGTTCCAATGTTATTAAGGCTTATTATTTAAAGATTTAAGCAGTTCCTGGAAAGAAGTCATACTCATATGAGTAATTTTTCAAAAGCGCTACACATATAATTAGAAGTGCTTTTATTAGAATTTCGTCAAAAATTCTCGTTACGTTATTGAACATTGTGAGAAACGTTTTAGTTGTTAAGCAACACTTTCAACGCAGTGCTGGTAGAAACAACCCAAATAAACCCTTGTTACCTTAATTGTCCAAAAAAAACAAAACCCTTGTTACCCTGTACCGTTGATTAAGTAGATTCTGAGATGAACAAGTTTTAAGATCAGAGATTTCTAATCAAATCACAACATTAAACAAATTACTAGATCTGAAAAACGTCATCTCTCTCTCTCTCATCAGTGGTTGCTTTTGGGTCCTCTCCGCTCCCTCTCACAGCCTGCAGGCTCGTATCATTTCATATCAGCAGTCAGCTCAGCAGCATGCTGCTTTCCTCATTGATTTATTCTTTTCCCTGTTTTTCTCTCGTTTTCGAAATTGTTCACATCACACAAAGTCACAGAGAATGAGAGAAAAAATGTTGAATTCCCATCTCTTTTATTTAGTTGTTTGACTAAAAAAATAAAATAAAATAAAATAAATACAAAATAAATTCATGGAAAATAAAGTTTAAAAGAAAAGAGAGAGAAAAAAAAGGACAGACAGAGCCCTTCACAGTTCAGAGCTGCCGTTCGAGATTTGGCATTGTGTGTTTGTTTTGTTGTGGCTTGCTTGCTTTGCTATCTCTGTCACGACATACAAACCCACAAACAAAGAAACACACATTATCTCTCTTCCCCCCTATCTATCCCTTTCTGCTATTTCTGTGGGTTTTTCTGTTTCCATTTTCTTAATATCTTAAAAACACAAAACATACATACTCTCTCTCTCTCTATCTCTATCGCTCTCTTAAAAGAAAACTCTCGAGATTGGAGCCCCAAACCGCAAACAGGGCCACACTTTAACCACTGTTGAGCAAGCTAGGAGCTTTTTCCAACTTGGGTTATTCAGTTTTGGAGTTCTTGAGAGAGAAAAAAACCAGAGTTCTAGAGAGAGAGTGAGAGAGGGGAGAGAGAGAGAGAGAGAGGGAGGAGAGATAGGCATCTGATGAAGGAGAGAGGAGGCTCTCTTGTCGGAGAGAGCCTGCCCAGCTGCACTAACACCACCACAACCAAAGAAGAAGACGACGACGAACAACACCTAACTCAAACCCAACCATCTTTCTAGACCACCAAACCAAACGTTTCCCACCATTTTTCTTTCCCCTCTTCCAAAACAGTGAGCTAGAAGCCCACATCTTTTCTGGGTTTCCTCTGGTCTCACTTGTTTCTGGAGATTTCCTACTTTTCGATCTATTGGTTTTTGTTGCTTTTCTTCACAAATCTTCTTTAGCTTTTGGGTTTGTTTTGGTGCGTCCGTACAATGGCGCTGGTAATGCACCGAGACTCGCCGGGAAGCAGCAGCGGTGGGAGGCAGCAGATGGATTCGAGCAAGTACGTTCGGTACACGCCGGAGCAGGTGGAGGCGTTGGAGAGAGTCTACTCCGAGTGCCCCAAGCCCAGCTCCCTGAGAAGGCAGCAGCTCATCAGAGAGTGCCCCATTCTCTCCAACATTGAGCCTAAACAGATCAAAGTCTGGTTCCAGAACCGCAGGTAAAAACAACAGAATTCAAACCACTTAATTTTTTTTTTTAAAGTTGGAAAAATAGTAATTTCGATTCTCAAGCTTGCTCTCTTTTCTGTCTTCTTCCATCTTTTTTCATAATTTCTGTAAAGTGATGGACTTTTATTAATTTACATTGTCCTTGTAAAGGTATATATAGATTTGAAGAGAAAATGTGTTTTGTTTTTATATTTCAGAAATGCATCTTTAACCGTTTTCTGTCCTTGGAACAAGCAGAGTTCTTTTATCTTTAAAGAGAAAAAAAGCTTGTCTTTGTTTCCCTTCCGTTTTCGTGTGTACATACATACATACATATATATATATTTTATTCCTCTGGTCTGCAAATCTGAAGCTACTTTCTTTTAAATTATTTGTATTTGTTATGGAGTGTTTAATGGATATTAATTCAAAAGTAAAACATGTATATTGGTGATTATGGCATACCAAGAACAGGCGAGGAAATTGAACCATATATATGAGTGGTATTAGGGTTATCTATAACAAATAATAAACAAAATTGGGCACGAGGAGGAGACAAGAAAATTGTTGATTACCGGTTGTCTTCCTTGGAAGAGAAACGAGAAAAAGATTTGGCCATCCAGAAAGAAGAGTTCCTTCATATCCAAATCTACATGTCTGTTTAGAAGAAGAGTTCGTTCGTATCCAAGTCTGCTCATATTTTGTAGAGGGAGGAATCACCATGAAGTGTTAGGGTAGAGGCATGATCTGTGAGGGCTTTTGGTATTTATATTTTTCACTCTACAACCACATTGAAACATTTTTAAAAACTCGGGATTGAATACTACCAGATTTCGACAGATTCTTTTAAAAATCAAGTTTGAATGCCACCAGGTCGACATATTTATTAAAAGTCTTAATTGAATATACCCGAATCTCTAAATTCTTTTAAAATCTATCAGAATATACCTGAATCTCTAATTTCTTTTTAATGCTTCTACACCTCCCACTTCACATGGAATTTGGTATTTGGTATTTTCTCTCTCTTGTTTATGTTTATTTTTAGATAAATGATGATCTTGTTGACATGGAGTTGTGTGCTTACTTTAATTTGCGATTGAATGGAAGAAAACGACAACAATTGTTAAAAGGTAAAACTTTCACTGGGGTTTTCATATTTTATCTTTTGCAGAAAAGTGACTGTAAAATTTTAAACCTGCTTTTGCGTCCTTTGGACTTTTAATGAAGGATAATGACATCTCAATCCACTTTCTTTTGTTGTTTATTAATTTTATTTTTGGGTTCTTGTAATTTGTTCTTTCTTTTCCCGTATGATTCTTTTGAGCCAAGTGACACCTTTTTGTTTAATTAATGCCATTTCTCGAGTTTAGAATTTTCAATGTGTCGGGAACACCGCCTGTAACACTGAAATATCTCTCCATAAACCGAAGTTAAACGTCTGTTCTTGCTAAATTATTTCCAATGAATTAATTTATGCATACCAAACGTATCCTTTTTCTTATTGTGCAAGTGATAATATAAATCGGTATTTTCCAGCGTTCAGAAATGACTACTGAGTTGTTTCTGAATGAGATTTTATGTGCTATCAACTGGTAGATTATTCTCTAAACCTTGTGTTTTTGCGTGTTGTTCTTGCTTGTATAGATGCCGGGAGAAGCAGCGGAAGGAATCTTCTCGACTCCAGACAGTGAACAGAAAGCTGACTGCGATGAACAAGCTGTTAATGGAAGAAAATGACCGCTTACAGAAGCAAGTTTCTCATTTGGTTTACGAGAATGGATTTATGAAGCAGCAACTGCATACCGTAATTCCCTCCACCTTCACTACGATGCCTCTTCTGTTCTACGAAATGTTGCATGATTTCAACAGTATAGTACTTATTCTAAATTCGTTTGATAATAACATGTAGGCATCAGGAACGACCACAGACAACAGCTGCGAGTCTGTGGTCATGAGTGGTCAGCACCAACAACAGCAAAACCCAACTCCCCAGCACCCCCAAAGGGATGCTAACAACCCAGCTGGGTAAGTCGTTAATGTCCGTGGAACAATTAATAGAAGCTAATTAGTTTATGATTAAGTAAACTAGCCTATGGTATATTTTTCGTTTCAGTCTTCTTGCAATAGCAGAAGAGACCTTGGCAGAGTTCCTTTCTAAGGCTACTGGAACTGCTGTCGACTGGGTCCAGATGATTGGGATGAAGGTAGCTTCCTTTCTTGTAAAGCAATGAGCATGCATGTGTTCATAATTTACAGTCTCTATTACTTCATATCTGCTAGACCAATTTGAAATGTAAAATTCCCAGCAATATTTTGTAGCCTGGTCCGGATTCTATTGGCATCGTTGCTGTCTCCCGCAACTGCAGTGGAGTAGCAGCACGAGCTTGCGGTCTTGTGAGCCTAGAGCCCACAAAGGTACGAATTTTCACATGGCCTTTGAGAAGTTTGTGTTTGTGCATTTATTCTTCGCAGTCTAAAATGTATGTTTACTTACATTATAGGTCGCCGAAATACTCAAAGATCGTAGATCTTGGTTTCGCGATTGCCGATGCCTTGAGGTATTAAGTCTAATCCCTGCGGGGAATGGTGGAACAATTGAGCTCGTATACATGCAGGTATGCTGTTTTAATCAATTGGTGCTGTGTCATTGTGCATTCAGGCATCAAGTGTTTTTTATTTTATTTTATTTTTGTGATAATTGTGTGTTGTTTTGTATTCTTAATCTGTAAATTTTTCTTTGCAAACAGACTTATGCACCCACAACATTGGCTGCGGCACGTGACTTTTGGACATTAAGATATACTACAAGTTTGGAAGACGGCAGTCTTGTGGTAATTTGATAAGTGGTTTCTTTCTTGCCCTAGTTACCAGAATTCAAAACCTCCATAGTTCAACAATCATGTATGTATGTTTGTGTCTTACTGTCTCAAAATTACATTTACAGGTATGCGAGAGGTCATTGACTTCCTCTACTGGCGGCCCACAAGGGCCAACGTCTGCAAGTTTTGTCAGAGCTGAAATGCTTCCTAGTGGCTATCTTATCCGACCTTGTGAGGGTGGTGGTTCCATTATCAACATTGTGGATCATGTTGATTTAGACGTGAGAATATATCTTTACTATTTCTTCCTGAACTCTTTAGTTATTCGTTTGCCTTATTAAGTGCCTTTTATGTCTTAGGCTTGGAGCGTTCCTGAAGTTCTCAGGTCACTTTATGAATCCTCCAAAATCCTTGCTCAGAAAACGACCATTTCTGTAAGAACTTTTGTGCAAATTTCATTTTACGCTGTAGTTTATTCTTACTTTTCATTCACAGTTTAACTTTGTAAATTTGTTTTGTAGGCCCTGCGACACATAAGACAGATAGCTCAAGAGTCTAGTGGAGAAATTCAGCATGGTGGAGGTCGCCAACCTGCTGTTCTGAGGACATTTTGTCAGCGGCTGTGTAGGTATGCCCTCCACAAATTTTCAGTCCAAACAGGGTGGCTGCAATATGAAGTGCATTTGTAAACTTGCAGTTGGGGTTATATTTCTTCATTCACTGAGAATATTTGGAATTGGGTTTCAGTGGGTTTAACGATGCTGTTAATGGGTTTGCGGATGACGGTTGGACACTTATGGGTAGTGATGGTGTGGAAGATGTTACCATTGCTATTAACTCATCTCCGAAAGTGCTTGGTTCCCAGTATAACACTTCAATTTTCCCACCTTTTGGAGGAGGCGTGCTGTGTGCCAAGGCATCAATGCTGCTGCAGGTAATTCCCTAGCAACTAAACTCAATTGCGGCTCAGTTCTTCCTTCAGTTTTGTATATTTATCCTTGTTCCTTTTTGAGTTATCTGGTTTCTATTGTTGACTAATAACTATCATTTGGTTAATCAGAGTGTTCCCCCTGCTCTGCTTGTTCGTTTCCTGAGGGAGCACCGGTCTGAGTGGGCTGACTATGGGGTTGATGCATACTCTGCTGCATGTCTTAAAGCTAGCCCATATGCAGTTCCTCTTGCAAGAGGTGGTGGCTTTCCGAGCACCCAGAATATTTTACCGCTTGCACAAACTGTGGAGCATGAGGAGGTATTGGCCTTATCATCCTATGTAAACTCATTTGAGTTACTGCACTTTGTGTGTGTTAAACTCAATTCTATTACTGCTTATTCCCTGTGTTTAAAGTTAATTGTGTACTAATTGGTGTCATTTACTCTTACAGTTTTTAGAGGTAGTTCGGCTAGAGGGTCCTGCTTTCTCTCCTGAAGATGTTGCTTTGACACGGGATATGTACTTATTACAGGTTAGTGAACTGATTTTGCATATCGAATGGATTCATTTAGTGTTCGCTGCTGTTGTTAATTAACAGTGTTCCTATAATATATTGTTGCAGTTGTGCAGTGGAGTTGATGAGAATGCAGTTGGTGCCTGCGCTCAGCTTGTCTTTGCACCTATTGATGAATCATTTGCTGATGATGCTCCTCTGTTGCCCTCCGGTTTTCATGTCATACCTTTGGATCCCAAGGCAGTTAAGTGATGTCTCTAATCTTACTTGCATCAGCGTGTTTCTTGTATGCGTCTGTTGTGATTAATCTGATTTCTTTCACTTGTTCCTTATGATGGCAGGATGGACCTACTGCAACTCGCACATTAGATTTGGCCTCTACGCTTGAAGTAGGAACCAGCGGTGCTCGTGCCATTAATGACGCTGATGGGAATAGTTACAACCGTAGGTCAGTGCTAACCATAGCCTTCCAATTTACCTTTGAGAACCACTTGCGAGACAATGTGGCTGCAATGGCTCGCCAGTACGTGCGTAGTGTTGTAAGCTCTGTTCAGAGGGTAGCTATGGCTATTGCCCCATCCCCGCTCAGCTCCCAAATAGGACCAAAACCCCTTCCTGGATGTCCTGAGGCTCATACTTTGGCACGATGGATTTTCAGAAGCTTCAGGTAGCTATGGCTATTGTCCCTTCCCAGCTCAAACTCTTTACTTGAGTGTTTATTTGCATATAACTGTGTTAGAAGTTTGTGGTACTGTTTAGTTGAATATCGCTGAACACATGGCATTTCAGGATTCACACTGGGGGAGAGCTCTTTCGAGTCGACATCTCATCTAGTGATGCTATTTTGAAGCAACTTTGGCGCCATTCAGATGCCATCATGTGCTGCTCTGTTAAAACAAATGTAGTTACTTATCTTTTAAGTTATTTTTAACTCTTAAATTGTAGGCTAGTAAGTACATGCTTAGTTCCCTTTTCAACATGTTTCTTGGACATTCAACTGCAGACGTCGCCGGTGTTCACCTTTGCAAACCAGGCTGGCCTTGACATGCTCGAAACCACTCTTGTTGCCCTCCAAGATATCATGCTCGACAAGATTCTAGACGAAGCTGGACGAAAATTTCTCTGCTCGGAGTTCTCCAAAATCATGCAACAGGTAATAATTCCCCAAATCGTGCTCTCATTGCTTTCCTATTTTGAATTCTTTGTTCAAACAGCTTTCCAACACGCTCTTTTTCCGAATTTTTAGGGCTTTGCATATCTGCCAGCCGGAATATGTGCCTCCAGCATGGGGAGACCGGTGTCTTACGACCAAGCTGTTGCATGGAAAGTTGTTGACGACGACGAATCCAATCACTGCCTTGCATTGATGTTCATGAACTGGTCCTTTATGTGATTGTGATGGATGATAGATCTCACAAACACTTTTAAGTTATCGATTATGTAGTTCCTTATATGAGTACTTCTAGAACTTTTGAAGTCAAAGTAGTCAATAGCAGGATATTTCACGGAGACTTTTCAGAATGTCTGTTTATATTTTGGATCAATGGATATGGCTATGCAGTCTGCTTTAACATATCACGATGATTTGTGAATGCTGAACTCTCTCGCAAAAAGTGTGCGACCCTTTGTATTTTGGTTTCACGCAGTGTGAGAGCTGTTCTATTCCGTCAATAGTACTCGGAGTTTCTCTCAGGGTGGTTGGTCTAGTTTTGTAACTTAGTTCTAGGATCGTTTTGACATTTAGGTAACTTGGCACTTGTGTTCTGTGATCGTTTTGACATTTACGCTTTTGTTTTAATCGTTCACTCGATGTAATGGATTGTCATGATTAATACGAACAACATAAAAGACTAAATTGGCCAAATTGAAAATCACATGACCATTTTAGTAATTTAACCTTAGAAAAGCCGAGACTCGTTTCTGAACATGTACACTGCCAAAAACGTCTTGAAGATGAAAAGTGTGAGTATGGAATCAGAAACCCCGCTTTTGTTTTAATCGTTCTCTCGATGTAATGGATTGTCATGATTAATACAAACAACATACAAGACTAAATTGGCCAAATCGAAAATCACATGACCATTTTAGTAATTTAACCTTAGAAAAGCCGAGACTCGTTTCTGAACATGTACACTGCCAAAAACGTCTTGAAGATGAAAAGTGTGAGTATGGAATCAGAAACCCCAGTCGCTTTTAAAACTGCAACAAAATACAGCAGTTCACTAAAAGTGGAGGGCAAGTTTGAAATATTGAATTTACCCAAGGGACCTTGTAAAAAAGTTCCACAGTAGTCAATAACAGTGTACTTTACAATTTGGTCCACTGACATGTTTTGATTTTACTTTTAACCCCAGAGAGTCTCTGCATTTTGCAGTGGCCTGTAAATATAGGTGGACGAAATAATTGAATTAAGGCAATTGAATGCAAAAGATAAGACGGAGAAAGAGGATGAAGATCCTGCCCTATTGCCAAAACTGCAACCCTAAAATCTCTGTGAAACCTTCAGGACAATAATGATATGGTATGAAGAGGCAGACCAAATCTCTCTCTCTCTGAAAGTTAAGCTCTAACCAGACAAACATCTAAACATGGTATACAAAAGTTAGATCATAAATTAGCTACTATTGGCTTAAAAAGAATAAAACCCTACATCAAGACCATCTTTTTTCTGTTGTTTTCTTTTCTTTTTTTTAGTTAAAAATGAGAATGCTTTGAATCTTCGTTGTCACGTATGGGGTTATAATACTCTGTAGTATTGTAGAATTTTTTTCGTTTTGTTACATTTCTTTTATAGCATCTCTTTAGGGATTTAACCTACAAAGCCAGCAAAACTAATCGAACCAAGCTGCCTTCTATATGGTAGGTCAGTTTGACCAACCAACTAGTGATCAGCAAGTCTTACAAAACGTTAATCTTCTGCATTGAGAGTTGTACTTAAGTAGGACGAAATGATACCTAAATACAATGAAAGCATAATTCTTTGTGAGATTGCTTTGGGATCTAGCTCGTCACACTGCTCTATTCAAGTCTTTTCTCTTTTATATATCCAAGTTGGTTCGATTTTTGAGATATGATTTATAAGGGTTCAAGTTTATAGCGTCTGATCCGATCCGACTTGTGTCCATCCTTAACTAACATCTGTCAACTACCCAAAAATGTAAGTCTCTCATATATAACATTTTACTAAACAGGAAATTAAAATTTGATTTGGATTTTGAGTCTCGTCCGAGCGAGATTAAACGTTTCATGGCTGCAAGAAAACCAGGCAAGCACACGTCACCTGACGGATTCTGTGTAATTAGCTGTGATGCTGTGGAGTATGTCATGCTGCCGTACCACTTGGCATGGTGGTGAAGTCATTGGACCTGATCCTCTCTGACTCCCTTTGCTGCATGCGTCGTGCGATTGATGCCATGAGAGACAATCTGCAAATCAGTTTCGAAAATCATACGCTTGTTAAACACCAACCAGTAAACCAGTCGTACCGTAATGATTTGTATACGTAGTATGTTGTATATTTTCACCCACATTGATATTGTGATGAGAGTGCACATAGCAAAGTTTCAAGTACCCAAAAGAGGCTGGGGAAAACACACATGAGGTCATTTCCAACCGAAGGATTAGGCCAGAAAGCTCGTGGGCTCCATAGAATCTGAAAGGGTCAAAATGTTGCCTGCATGCAGCCAGCTAGCCAGCAAGGGGCTGGCCAGAAATTCAAAAAATTCTATCAGATATAACCGACAGGAATGCTTAAACAAAAATTTGAATCCAACAGCTAGCTGACTAGCCGTTGTATTCAAATTTTTTTTTGTTTTTGGTTTTTTGGGCCAATTTTTTTTTTAATTCTTAAAAATTCTAATTTTTTTTTCCTATAAGTACCTAAATCATTCATTAAATTTAAGTTCTAATTTTTTTGGTTTTTTGGGTCCGTTACCATTGTAATTTCTAAATTTAAGTTGTTGGATTTGAATTAAAGTTGTTGTAATTTTAAAATTTAAATAATAAATTATGTTTAGCCTTATGACCCTTTGGTCCTTGGTTGAAGACGATTTTTTATGACGGGGTTAAAACGAGCCCTATGGCCCTTTGGCCTTTGGTTGGAGACGAAAACAAATATGATCATGTACTGTTCATTAAAATATTAATATCTTAAACAGCTCAAGGTCTAAAACGAGTTATCTGACCAACTTTCGGTTGGAGATCGCATGAAAGTCCTTCAATGAACCATTGAATTTCTGATACAAGACTCTTGTATCCAATGCTCAATGAAATGTCAGCTCGGCACATCAGTAACAGTAGGAATGACGCACTCGACATCCCACTAATTATTCAATGAAGTATCTCACTTAAAAGTTGAAATGTTTTTTTTGCAAGCTGAGCGTGTTTTCTTCGTCGGAATCCAAGTTGAATGTTCGAACCACAATCACTTGGTAGAGAACGTATCTACAATTTCCCATAGGCATCAGAAATAAAATTTGATTTTCTCCTTTTTCACTGAAGTAACCTAAAATTATTGAAAAAAATTACAATTTAACTATAAAACTAATTAATAATATAAAAAGTAATCTAATTACTTATAAAAACATATAAAGTTCTTTATTTTCTCGACATAAGATTAGTCCAAGAGAAACTTTTCTACAACCTCCATAATTGGAAACAATGAACTAGCTATAGGATCGTTATATCTGTTGGGGTTGGGGGTTTGAATCTTGGAGTAGGATTCTCTCCCTTCTTTTTTTTCTTCCCTTTCCCTTTTCTCTTATTTGAACGATTACGGTTAAAGCACGTCGATATCTTATATTAATTTTTTATAAAAAAAAAACAAAATAGAAAATGTGAGAAGAAATGATAAAAGGAGATAAAAAAAATGAGTGAAGAGAATCCTAATCCTTGAATTTTAAATGCGCGGGCCAAAATGAATCTCACTAGCCAATGGCCACAGTACACAAGTTTACAAATAGTCAAGGGAGAGGGTGAGGGATCACAAGCAGTACACTTCTGAGATGAAGCCAGCCACATCTTCCCTTAAAAGACGTGCCAAAAACCCTAAAACCCCAAGCCCTTCTGCCTCACCAGTCACATCACCCTTTTCTGCTCTGCCTTGTCTGCTATACGGTATATGCTTGTGGTATGGTGTTGATGGACCACCTACCCTTACTGTGTGGCCCAATGATGAACCCTAAAATTAATCTGCTAATTATTATTAGTACGTGCTTGGTTTGGTTTGGTTTGGTTTGGTGGTAAATTACTTACCACACTGATTTGATTTGACAAATGACATAAAAACGTACACTAGTTCTTCTGATTTTGTCTCATTTTATTGGGATTCATGTCGTGTCCATCAACGTCTTTTCGTTCCTTTTTTTTTTTTTTTTTGTATTGCAAGACTGCCCAACAGCCTCACAACAAAATGGACTTTAAATTGAATATGCACCCAAAAATAGCCAACCTATATCCCACCAAAAATATTAACAATCGAAGCCAATATAGATAAAAATATTACATGCGTTATATTATAATAACTTGCATGAAAAATGTTTCATGTAAATTTGTTATACATTTCTTGTTACGTAATTAGAAAGAAAAGTGTTAACGTGCTTCTAATTTTTAATAATGTAACGCTAATCACTTTGTTTATTTAAGACATATTACTTCTTTCTTGAGTTTATTACTGAAAAAAAATATATAAGTTTCTACTATAAAATCAAACAGTAGCAAATTTATTTATAAGTTAACGTAAGATTCATTCTCAACAATTAATATCCGATTCTCTTAAAAAAGAATTTGATTTATAGGTTGTTTTATTCCTTTTCTTTTTTCTACTTGTACAAGTTGATTACGACCTACGTTTCTCTTTATCATACGTTATTTTCATCCTTATTTTACTAATTCATCCAATAACATGACATGCATGGTACTATAATTACATGGTTTTCAAAATGCACATACATACATCAACATGCATGTTCATACATGAACATTACATGCCTGTTCATGAGTCATAGAACAGTTACACGGTTTGAGGAGGGGCCTGTTCTGCTCTTCTACCCTGAGGCTGAGACGTCCTCTTTTACCTTTTCAGCGTTTGAAATTCGAGGCGTTTTAAAGGTGACAATGAAAGGCAGAGGCACTGTGAAAATTTCGAGTCTCGTGCTCTACATTTTTTGCGTATTTGTTAACAAATTAATCGATGACAGGTAAATTAAATTAATGGTGGCTTATTTATGATACGAATCTCTCTATCTTTTGGTGCAGAGTAAGTTAAAGCAACTGTTCCCGCATGGAGACACCCACCCAACCTTTCCACCTTTGTCAATACTACTTTAATCTCATGCTTCCGTTTTTTATGATTTTTTAATTAGTTTTTATTTTCTAAAATTTAAAAAGAAAATGATCTTTTTTCAGGTGGGTAGATTCAGAGCTTTCAGCCCAAGCATGCCCTTTGAATCCTTTCTATGGCACTGTTGGTTTCTCCAACAACAGAAAAAAGGCAGTGCAAAAGAAATGCAGAGAAATATTAAAGTGCAAAGATCCTTAGCTTTTCGAAAACCCTAACCCTAGCTAGGGTTTGTGTTAGTTTATTGGGTTTTGCCTTGCCTGTCTGACTGTGGAAGAAATTTGCTGGGATCTTTAATCAAATCTAATGACCTGCAGGTTTCTTAAATATATTTAGCAGCTAGCTAGGGTTTGGGATAGATAGAGTATCATGGTCTGAGCGAGGCATTACTCAGAGAGTTTTAGTTAGTGGTTACTGGTTAACTGGGTGAATAGCTTGACTGTTTGACTGGAGGGGTTGGATTTTTCATGTTTTTGTGAAATGGGTTTTTTGGAGGGTTAGGGTTTTTAGGGGACTCTGAGTGTAAGGGAGTTTTGGTGGAAGACGCAGTGCAGGGAAGGAGGGTTGTCCTGATTTGGTGGGTTTTAGGTTTTGGCAATATATGTGTGTTAATCTTGTTTGTTTGAAGAGGAATGGGATATTGTGGATATGGTTGGAGTTTTGCAGGGTGGATTTTGAGAGCGACCTGGATTGTCTGTCCTCTCCATCTCCTTCTATTTTCTGTGATCAAGGTTAAGCGAAATCAATATTTTACATTGATTTTTTTTTTATAAAAATAATAAGACAAAAAGTAATGAAAATATAAAATGTTGATGTGGCTTATCCGTGACCACATAAATAAGAAGGATGTGAAGGGTATGAGATGAGGAGATATAAGTCATGATATTTTCTCTTTCACAAATCTTTACTAGGGTTTTGTGTTGGACCGAACAAACAAGTCTGAAAATCTTGGATTCATACTTCACAACTTTGAAAATCATGTCTATATGTTAACCGAGTATATTATATTTATTTATTTATGGTTTTTTTTTTAGTCAAAAACTTTTTATTTTAGTTCTTGACAACGAAAATCGTTAGAAATTGTTCTTAAATTTGTCTGCAGTGAAATATTTTGCTAATTATGTGAAAAATTTGTTAATATTTTCGTTTAATTGTTATGGAAACGACCATGTGACCACCTTTTTAAGTGTAATTATGTCAAACCAACTTCTCTACTCAACAAGGATATAGACAGAATTTTCATAGAAGCACCAAAGCGATTTATGATGGACAAACTCAGAGGGTTACTTTTATCGATTTTCATTATCATAAACTAAAATAAAGAGTTATGTCAATCTCAATGATTATTTTGGCTAAAAAAACCTTTATATATTTTTGTATTTAGTTAGTGCATTATGGTAAATAATGAACAAATTTATAGAATTCAATCCATAAAATATTTTTTAATTCTTCTTATTTCCTTAATATTAATGAAATGAAAGAATTGGGTTCAAAAGCAGCTTTTTAGCATGAATACAAAATATTAAAAATAAGAATTAATAATTAATGCCCTAAACCAAACAGGAATATAATGTGTTGTCTTGATGTGGAAAAAGGACCACCATAGTTTGGTGTTTTCGTTAAGAGTAATGTTAGGGAGATTCAATTTTCAAACTAAATTTATAAATCAAATGATGTGTCATCTGTAATGGCATGTTAATCGACACTTGATTAATAATCCAATAATCAATAACCACATCATTTGGTTTACAAAATTTGATTTAAAAGTTTGGTCTCCCTACCATTACTCTTTCATTAAACAAAAAAGAAAGTTCAGATTGTACATATCATCCATGTAGTCATAGAGATGTCTTAACTCTTTTTCTTTAATAAAAGAGGACAACTGGTGGCAAGCCACGGTTATTCATCAATTCCAAGAAGATGTCTTAACTCTTAAAGTGACCTAAATCATAAAAAAATATTAATCATGCCAATACTGTGGAGTCTGTTACCAATCCTAGTGAAGCTTACATACACTAGTAAAAATACCTAAAAAATGACTTGTGGCCGGAATTTGCATCGAAATCTCAATTCTAACTTTGGATCGATAGGTAACACAAATTTTCTTAGAAGTTGTAGGGCAAAAGCACTCAAGGAAAAAGCATTTTTTGGTCAATAAGCCAAAAAGATTGAGCCTTCAAAGTTTCAACCCATACATGTAGGTTGTCACTTTGGACCAATGTCATTCAATATTGGGCCTATGCAGATTGCACTTGGACCAGCCCATGTAATTGAACACGCGGAATTCCTTGGTTGTTGGATTATTTGACTTCTTTAATTTGGGTTATGGCCCGACCCAAATGGACCAGCAGTTATGATTTCTCTCCCAACCTTGTCCCTCTGTGATGAGTAGAGAGAGTGGCAGGTAGCAGGAAGAGGAGGAGATGGAGCAGACGGAGAAAGAAACGATCAGGGAAGCATCGGTGGAGGTATCAAATGAATTCAAAACACTAATCGATGCTCAGGACTTGGAGTCCCTCAAGCAATTGCAGCACCTCATGTAATAACTCTCTCTCTCTCTCTCTCTCTCTCTCTCTCTCTTTCTCTCTCTCTCTCTCTCTCTCTGAGCAGTTTTTATGTTAATTGTAGTTCACCATTGTTTATATATGTTAAATTTTACAGGCTTGTATATTTTCATATGTTTAATTGGGTTTCTGTGAAATGCTGTCTGAAGAGTTAAAGAGAGAGAAAGGAATAAACTTTATTCATATTGTGTGGTTTGGAGGAGCTGTTTCTAAGAATTTGTTTTACCACCAAGGAAATAAAATCATGGGTTTTTTTTATTAATTTGGTGTTTAATGTTAAAATTAAAACCCCACTTGGTCATCTATTGAATTGAATTGAGAAACTTGAGTGGGAGGAAACGAGAAGTGGGAATCAAACAATGAGAGTCTGTATTGCTTGGATGTAGAGGTAAGGTAGGTATTTGGATAGCGGCAATGACCTTTTCTGTTTCGCTGTGTCCTTTAACGCTTTCAATGTGAACGGTCTTGCTGCTAGGTGTTTATCTATGTAAAGGTTGGAATTTGGCTTTGACGATTTTGCTGTGTTTTTTTTAAAGTTTTTCGTGAGTATAGTCTTGATGCTATGTGTGCTTATCGTCATTCGATCTGTTGCTATAGTTTGGTGACATAGACGATATAATATGAATACCTAGACATTTAACAGTGCATCTAGTCTACTCGTCATGAAGATCTTATATATCTGGATTGAATGAATGCAGTTGAACTAAAGGATATGAATCAGCTAACATGTACCTTTAACTTAACAAGCAACGTGATGCAAAATAACTAGTGGGGGACAATATAGTAGAAAACTTGGAATTGGATGTTCTATTTCGAATAAAATCCGTTTGCGTGTATATTATGCAGAAATGTAATGTTTCCTGTATTTCCCTCCAATGCGTAAACAGCAATACCAATGCTTTATGCTTGTACTGAATGGATATTGAGTGGTTATACCTTTTGTATACCATGATCTGTGATTCAGCTCTTATTTTTGTCGTTGCCTTTGGTTGCTCATTTGCTGGAATTTGTTTTGTGCTATCCACATGTAGATTGGGGAGATTGCAAGATGGCAATGCAGTTCTGTCACATTTTAATGAGTTTTCAGAGAACTGCTTTGCCGAGGTTTCTGGAGATTTCTCCAGAAACACACGCCTTTTAAAGTCTATGAAGACTGATCTTGAATACATATTTCAGAAGTTAAGGTATGATCATTGCTTTCTTTTGGTTCAGTTTGTCGTTTAATGAATCTTATTTCATTGCTATCCGAATACACTGTTGCTGTTTGGGGCGGTTGGACGGTATTTTTATCTGAAGATACATAGTACATGTTCAAGGGGATGTGATTGTGACGAGTGGTTTCTGCGGTTCACACTTGAACATTGTAATATCATTTCTTTCGTAAAAAGGAGCAAAGTCTCACGCACACACACGGACAATGGGGAAAATAACAAACCAGGATGAGCCTTGCGGGTTGACTGAATATTCATTTAGAGTGGTGTTTACTATCAAGGATAAGCTAAATAATTTGTACTTTTGTTCCCTGATTCATACATCATGGATAAGGGGATAAGCTTTGAACATCTAAACATATGGCCAGTTACCTGTCGTAATTGGCATTGAGGTGCATACGATAATTGTCTGACTACAAACCGCATTAGATACCATAGTAGTCAATGTGGTTTTAGCTAAACCACTTCATAATTTGAGAAAGCTTCTTCTTCCGTGTCTAGAAAATTTAGCTATCAGGGTCCAAATTTCAAGTTGGCTTGTTGGAATTTCCAGTCGATACAATTTTCCAGTTGATGTGTAAGCTTCCTGATGCTTAGGACGTTGCACATTTTATGCAAATTTTTCGATATCAAACGTGGTTGAGTTTGTGTTATATTTGATTACTTCTTTGAAATGACATGTTGATACATTGCGGTAATATGATAACAGGAGCATGAAGTCAAGAATTTTGGCTACCTATCCTGATGCATTTCCTGATGACTCGAAACAAGTACTCGACCAAAGACCAGACCTGGAAATGCCTCTGTAAAACTAGACAACAGGTTCATGCCCTATTGAAAGAGCATGTTATCGGTCTGCTATGGAAGTGTTCCGAGAATTAAGCCTGTCAGCAAATGTGTTCAAGATCTCTATAATCTCTTTTTCCTTGGATTTATAGCTTGCAGAGGCTTTCCTTGGAAGTTTTTGGTAAGTTGGTAGAGTTTGGTGCACGTAGCACAATCGTCTAATTCCGTCCTTGTAAGCTTTTCCATGTACTAATCTGAAATTCAGTTACCGTTATGTAAGATTCTGCTAAACCGCAGCTCAAACTAAACGTTTTTTTTGGATGGCGTTATCTTCTTTCATCTCATTCTGCACACACAGACTACAAACCTCTTTATGTCTTCATATTTCTCAGTTGTACGTGGAAGCTGTGAAAGTTTGGCCTTGATTCAATCCGCCACCTCTGGTTTTCTGTTTGTATGTGCTTGATATTGATCGGAGGTGGGGAGGGAAAGGAGAGAAGGAATACATCGGACGAGGAGTTTGTGATGCGCAGGAGTAGAGGTTGGAGAAAGCGAGCGTGATCCGACATAAATTATACCAAGATTTTTTTTTATTGAGTTAATTACAAAAAACTAGCTCAAGTATGAGTCAAATGACACTTTCATACCTCATCTTTTAAAATTGACAATGTCATACCTCAGCTTACGAATTTGTGTTAATGTTATACCTTCCGTTAGCTTGGTCGTTTATTTCTCAGTTAAATGCTGACGTGGATTGATCCGGGATCCATTTTTATTAAAAAATTAATAAAAATCATCTTCCCTCTCCTTTCGTGCATCTCCCCCCTCTCTCTTCCCCATCATCTTCCTGCAACCCAGCAACCCAGAAAAGAAGAAGGAGAAAGAAGAAGAAGAAGAAGAAGAGAAGAAAAAAAAAAAAAAAAAAAAAACCCAAACCAAACCAAACCCAGTTCATCCCCCCTCCCCTCACCACAAACTCAACCCCCTGCAACCTAGAAAGGAGGAGGAAGAAGAAGGAAACACACAAAAAAAAAAAAAAAAAAAAAAAAAACAATGGGAAACCCAGTTCGTCCCCTGCAGAAGAAGAAGAAGAATAAGAGGGAAGAAGAGGGAAGAAGAAGAAGAGAGAAGGAACAAAAAAAAAAAAAAAAGCAGCAAACCCGTCCCCTCCCACCCAACCCCAACCTAACCCACATAATAAGAAGAAGAGGGAAGCAGAAGAATAGAAAAGAAATATATATAAAAAGAAATAAATAAATAAATAAATAAAACAATTGGAAACCCAGTTCGTCCCCCTGCAGAAGAAGAAGAAGAAGAAGAGGGAAGAAGAGGAGGGAAGAAGAGGGAAGAAGAATAAGAGAGAAGGAAAAAAAAAAAAAAACAAACAGCAGCAACCCAGTTCGCCCCCTTCACACCCACCCTCTCCCCTCCACACCCATTCCCCCACCCCGGCGCCCCTGCCGCCCATTTTCTCCTCGCCCAAGAGAATGGGTTTTTTTTTCTGGGTTTTTTTTTTTCTTTTTTTCTCTTCTGTTTTTTCTGGGTTGTAGTTGCAGAAAGGGGAAGAAGATGAAGATGGGGAGAAGGGAGAGAGGGGGGAAGGGACGAATTGACGTTGGTTTTTTTTTTTTTTTTTTAAAAAAATAAATTTTCTTTATTATTTTAATATTTAAATAATATTAAATGATTTTTTTGTTTTTAATAATTTTTTAATAAAAATGGGTTCCGAATCAAGCCACGTCAGCATTTAACTGAGAAATAAACGGCCAAGCTAACGGAAGGTATAACATTGACACAAATTCGTAAGATGAGGTATGACATTGTCAATTTTAAAAGATGAGGTATGACATTGTCAATTTTAAAAGATGAGGTATGAAAGTGTCATTTGACCCATACTTGAGGTAGTTTTTTGTAATTAACCCTTTTTTATTTTTTATCGAACAATAGATTTGTTAGATTAGGGAACCGATGAGATTCAAATCCACACTATAGTACAAGGGCAACACATCTCTCCATCATTGTGATACCCACTTGCGATTTATACTGAAGTTTTGGAAAGTATCAATTAGCAAGGGTGAAAGGTATTAAATTGGTGGGGTCGGATTAGTTTATACGATACTTATTTATTACATTATAGTACCAAACCCTTGTCTCGTATTAAAATAATCTTATCTGGTGTGTGATACGGGGAGGAGGATTCTCTCCCCTCCTAATCTCTCTCCACTTTCCTCCCCTCTTATTTGAACGGTTACAATTTAACCACATTAACATCTTATATTAATTTTTTTATAAAGATAATAAGATAAAAAATAATATGTGAGAAGAATAAAGGAAAAGAGATGAGAACAGGAAAGAAGAGAATCGTTCTATGTGATAAGGCAAGTCAAATTGAAACATGCATCCCGTCTCTCAGAAACTCTCTCAGGAGCGCGTGAGCCTAACACCCCAACCCCCGAATCCCCTCTCTATGCGTGAAATTGAAGCATGCAATTGTCACCTCTCTCTCTCTCCCTCTCTCCCTCTCTCTCTCTCCCTCTCTCTCTCTCAAGCTGTCATGTCATGCAGAAAGAGAAACACAGGGAGCGCATGCAGATCCCAGGAACCATCACCACCGTCCAATCCAACCTGTGTACTTTTCTCCTACCCGGACCGTCCGATGCTTACCAACTGCATTCTACACAACTCTGATTCAAATCAAAGCTCGCACCTTTAGCTTTCGTTGTTGACTGAGCTTCAAGAGATAACAGAGAGCAGAAGAAGAAGCGGAGAGATAGTAGAGAGGAAATGGCGGGAACGAGTGGGAGTGGGAGGAGCGAGAGCGAGAAAGAGAAGACCAAGATGAGGGAGCGGCAGAGGAGGGCCATCACCACCAAAATCTTCCACGGCTTGCGCAAGCACGGCGGCTACCTCCTCTCTCCCCGCGGCGACATCAACGAGGTGCTCCGGCATCTCGCCACAGAGGCTGGCTGGCTCGTTGAACCCGACGGCACTACCTACCGCCCACCCAACGTAATGCACCTCCCTCTTTTTTCAGTTTTTCCTTTCCTTTGCTTTCCTACATTTTCTCACCATCCAAACACATTTTGTTTATTTTGTTTTGTTTCCTTTCCTCTCTTAATTTGCGGATGGAAGGCTCCTAATTGCTGCCCGGCTTGTGGAACCCCCAAGGCGACCACTCCAGCGGCAACAGCGACACCAACCCCAAGCAGTAGCGTGGTGGTTGGAGGTGGTGATTGTTCAACCACAGCATCTCCAAGTCGATTCCCCGCCTTCAACACCACCACCAGCAGTATGAGCATCTACTCGCCATTGTACATGTATGAAGGCGGGCACCCGCAACTGCAGGAAGCCAGGGCCTCTAACAATACCACTCCTGTTGCTTCGCCTCCGCATCACCGCCCTTAGAACATACTTTATCTTCCTTAATTCATATAGATTATAGGTTTGTTCATCCCATACTTTGGGTTCGGATGTGAAATAGTTGGCAGTAATGCAGTGTATATGCTGTGCTGTGATGAAAACCCATTTTCTGCAATCTAATTTTCTTCTATCATATGAATTTACACTATCCTTTACTTGTTCCTTCCTTTGATTTGGTTGTTATGTGAAGAAAACAAAACTAAAGTTTAAGCTTAAACCCTAAAAAAGTGAAGGAAAAAAATGGAGTCGAAACAGCCTGGGAAAAAAAAAAAACCTTGCAGCACAAGAAATTGGTCAAGCATTCCTGAAGCAATAACAACCCTTCATGTGATTGTACAGAATCCAATCACAAAAGTAAAGCATTACCACTGCTAGAACCTCACATCGTTAATGGGCAATGTCGAAAACAAAGTTTACCTTATCTTTCTCAGTAACTCTACATATGCGGGGAAATTAGCTTGCATTTGAAACTCTGTAATTCAAGTAAAACCTGGGATTTCTCCTGGCATTGGAGCTAACTCGTTGTTACCGAACCTCTCCTCATCATAGAACAAGGCACGCACCACTCTGCCTCCAAAGTACCGACCATCAAGGTCAACCAATGCTTTAGTCGTTTCCTCAGACCTCTCAAACTGGATAAAGATTCTCACCGCCTCATCCACCGGGAAACTTGGCTCTGTTATCTCAAATATAAGCACCCGCGTCACTGTCCCATATTTTGCACACTCTGATGCCACTTCATCTTCCAATTCATCATCCACCTCTCCAGGGCCCACCTTCAACAACAAAGTACATCAGCTTAAATTAGAATTAACCATCCATAAGAACAAGAAGTCAAATAATAAATCAGTTGTGAAATAAGTTCAAAAACAGACTTTTTCTACATGTTAAATAGTCACCGACTCACTGTGTAATGATTTTCACATAATAAAACCTATGTACAGCCCTAATTCATTAGCTTCCCAAAGAACCCTACAGCATTATAGAAAGAACGAGATTGGGGTTTAATATTGAACGCAGCTTAATCAGTTGCTCAACAATTTGCCTATATATGGTTCATAAATTTTATTCAGTTTTTGTACTTGCACCCAAACTCAACTTCACCTTAGACACTTAAAGAGAACTTGAGCCCAAGTTCATTCATTTCCCAGCAAGCTGTTTCTCCATATAATGTCGTTGCAATTTCACGTAATGACACACACATTTACATGTTCAGTGCTGATAGAGATTTCATGGCTAGATCCAACGTCCATTGCTTAAAACACACACACATTTACATGGTTCGTACATTTTTTTTTTTTTTTTGGGAAGGGTGGGGGCGCGACTGGATGCTAGATTATAAGGGAAAGGATAGTTGAGTGCTTATGTTATGTTGGGAAGGTCAGGGAGTTTTATTCAAGGTGTGAAAAGTTACATTTATTTTTTTTTTCGTGGGTAAAATTATAGCTAACAATTTCATTCAAAAGTGGCCGTAGTCAGTAACAAAGTGGGTGCAAACAGAAGCACCCTTTTCTTGATGGTTCCTAACAAACGTAACATAATTCATTTGCTTCAGTCCAATGATCAGCCCTATCAAGATAGGTCAGTGGATCGACAATTTTAATCATAGAAAACAAATGTGCTTTAAAATGAAGCAGAAGTTAAAGTCATGGAACTATAGTATTGTTCTGCTCAACAATCTAACGATGTGAAGACTAGACTGATTTCAGCAGTGGAGGTTAAACTTAAGGTCCAGCTGAGGAAAGGAATGGCATTAAACACAGAATAGTTCAAGCAGTTGAGGAAAAGCTATACCATATATGGTGAATTCATTAATGATATATACATGAAAATTGTAATAGCGACCAGAAGGTTGAGCACCACAATCAGTTAGAAACTCTAAGACAATCTTCAACCATGCCAGGTCATATGAGTAGACC